>NC_069112.1:75100690-76540690 GCF_025612915.1 Magallana angulata | reverse complement strand
AGTCGGGTATTTTTAATTGTACATGTATTTGTTATATTAATTAAGATGCAAAATCAACTGAAAGGCATTTTTAAAAATTTCCAACCATATGAAATATGAAAGGGTATACAAACACGTTTTGATTTTGAATGTGTGTGGGCAGCTTAATCAAAATCATCTTGACAAGCAATTAAAAAAAGGATGAATTCTCAAATTCATTGAAAAAAACCCTAACTGTAACTTCAATTCAATTAGAATTCCTTATTTGCAGTTTCATATATTGCATGCTCCTACAAAAGTGGAGGGGGGGGGGGGGGGGGCAAATCCATGATATTTCCATTTATCCTATAAAGTTAAGAAAAGTGCCAGCTGCCAAAAAAGTGGTGAGGGGGAAGCAGCCTCCTCACCCAAACCCCGATGCTACGTGCCTGTGATTTAAACTCGCAAAAACTATGAATGAGACATTATGGCGCGAAATTCTGCTATTACCGAGAGCCATGGGGATGGGATCAGATGAATTGTTGACATTTGTTCTGTAACAGCTACATACATGTATATTATACTTTGCTTCGGATGTTTTGGAAGAAATCTATCGAATTAAGAAACACATTTGATTAGTAATTGTTAATTATCAAAATGTAGTAGTGTACATTTAATAGTTATAATCACTTTTCAAGATTAATGAAATCGCCCGACTGAACGAAAATCGGGTCACACCCCACTTTGGCGATTTAGTTCCTCCAGTAAACATTCCAGCTGTATAAATATACTTTTGTTTTAATTCAAACTGATGACTCTCTTGTAATAGTGATAATCCAACACTAATTATTACTTACATTGTACCGTAATAGACAATATGTTATAACTTAAAGCTTGTTGCGATGACCTCTTTCCCCTTTTTCACCGTTCAAATATGGTGGAATGCTGATCTATTTTCAAATTAGGATTACACACGTGTATTGCATGGTGAACGTCTCTTTTACTTGAAAATTCTTGCTCGCTGTTGTTATAACATGCCATATAACACTGATTTTATCAATTGTGAACGTAAATGCCGACATCTTAAACATGCATCGGTGAATCTTTTTAGTGATATATCATGATATTGCTTTTCCCATTGCCTGCACTGTTTCGGAGATTGCAACTTTTAAACCGTAGATATTCCTGACGTCATGACGTCAGGCAATAAACAAATTACTATCACCGGTTTTTCTTATAACAGTGCGACATTTAAGTCCGGACATGACAAGGTCCGGGCTTTTAGCTACCCTTTCCGTTGGACATAGCTTACTTTTGTTTATATATCTTGGTGGGACATTTTACTTTGATCCTATCATGTCAGCATGAATGTACACATTGCTCTAGTTTCCTTATAATTGTCTCTCAAATATCAAAATCCCATGGGATTTTGGTGGGATTTTTCATCCCATCTCAAACCCCACCAAAATCCCATGGGAGAAAAAAATCTTTGTGGGATATAAACTCCCGTGGGATTTTTTCTCCCATCTTTGGTGTTGATAGGATAATTAATCCTATAAAAGGCTTTTATAGGATTTAAAATCCTATGAATGACCATGTTGGGATATTTTATCCCAGAGGATAAAAAGTCCTCTAAATATATCATCTTGATTGATTGTATGTCGGGGTTAACTAAACACTTATGATTCAATTATCTGATGATATAGTCTAGTAAAAGCAATATTCAAACAACCATGCAATGTATTAATTTATTAGATAATGTCATTATATCCATCTAATGAATTACACATGCTAAATTATATGTACCATCAATAACATATTCTTCTTGAAATGACTTAATAGAGCTTATAACAATAAGATTTAACAAATTCTGAGAAAATAAATACCAAAAATTACCAATTCTATTGAATATTAATGAAAATATTTCTGTTTATGTAAACCTATAAACTCTTACTTTTCACTGCTGCAAGGAGACTCATTTTTGTTTTAAATTTTGATTTGATACTGTACATCAGGTGAACCGGCATGACCCAAGGAACAAGAATATATATGATTTATGGGCGGGGATCTCAACTGTTTTCAAGATATTTGGGCACTTCCTGTTCAAAGGGGGGGGGGGGGGGTCATGACCACCCTTGGGGCCCATGACCTATATACTATTTGATGCTCCTTGACACAAGGAACAAGAATTTATTTGGTTTAGGGGTGGGGATCTCAACCGTTTTCGAGATATTTGGACACTTCCTGTTCAATGGGGGTCAGGACAACCCCCAGGGCCCATAACCTACATACCATTTGATGCCCCTTAACACAAAGAACAAGAATATAAGTAGTTTGGGATTGGGGATCTCATAGGAATTTAATGAGATATCTAAATTAGGGCACTTCCTGTTTCAGGGGTAGACGGAACCACCCCCATATGGCCATAACCTATATACCATATGATGCCCCATTGCACAAGGAACAAGAATTTATATGGTTTAGGGGTGAGGAGTCACGGTTTTTTAAATATTAAGTAATTTCCCAAACCTCGGGGTTGGGGAATATATATAGTCCCCAGAGATCATATCTATAATGTACCATGTATTGACCATAATTAACACTCAATATATTTAGCATTTGAAAAATCCATGTCAATATCTTTAACGGTTTTCAAGTGATAACCATTTACAATATAGTGTATAATTTTTCCCTACGGATTCAGTGTTAGACCCCACCCCTATTTGACCCCCAAAACTATGGTTGCCCAACCCCAATTTAAAAACAATAAATTTAAAATTTAAAACAGGGTATGCAGGCTTATCATATTCTAGATCTAGAGTTGTGTACAACTCTGTTCATGCAGCCATCTCTGAGAAAAGCGATGGACAAGTTCAGAGGCAAGAAAGAAGAAAAAGAAGAAACCGCTAGCTGTCAAAAACAATGTCTCCAAACTTCTTTTGGGAGACTTGATTACAAAAGGTACAATGTAAACAATTATTTTTATATACATACAGAAGGAGAGTTTATTAATTCTCCCTCTTCGGTTACATGTGTAGAATGGCCACCACTTGAGTAAAATTTGGCCTACCCAGAAAGTTGGAATTTCCTATTCTGATGACAATTTATAGGCTTAAGTTAATTACTGAGATAAGAATAAATTAATACTTTTAAAACAGTTTTTATTAATTTAATCATTACATTTATAAATCTGCAGTGAAGTTGCTCTCTGGTTTTATGAAATACCAATAAGAAACCTGACAAATTATAAACCCATTTTTTTTTAAAGAATAATTTCTTTCAAATGTAGTACGAATGTAATTACATGTAAACAAATGTAGTTATTATAGTATCAACCTTAAAAACCCAAGTGTGTGTATCCTGTGCAAAAGTGATATTTAAGATGTTTTTACATTAGTTAAAAAATCATCTCCCTTCTTTCATTACGTATACATGTATGATATGTAAAGGTACACTTGAACTTCAAATAACATCTAGCTACTATAATTACAGTACTACTATTGAAACGAACAAGAATCAACATATTTTTACCCTTTTATTGTATATATATATATATATATGCGTCAAAAATGTAGTATACATGTAAAAATTGAACTTTTTTCATGAAATTCTTATAATCCATCTCCAGCGTAACCCTGGTGTGTTTTAATTTTATTTAAATTAAAGGTAGGTATATCATACTTGCAGGTCCTACTGTTTATCAAAAGGAGACTAGAAACCAGAATAGATAAGATATTCACTAAATATGATTGTTAACTTCCATTTTCATGGAAACAAAAAAAAACAACACATGCAGGATGGCATGTCTAGTTGTGAATAAAAATGCTACAAGTCATCCAATTTACCAAAAAAGAGCAATTTCTTAGCATCAGTGATGATTATTTCAAATATGTGTAAGAAATGACCCAAGAAAATTGCAACAAGTTTCATAATACATGTATTAGGTAAAATATTTCAAACTATAAATGCTTTTTCTGACAATCAAAATACGGGGAGTGTAATACATGTAAGAGTATTTCTAAGTGATTTGATGCTTTAATTTATCATGGTAATATTATGTAGATGTATGTAGTACTGAATAAGGTTTCTTATTCAAGGAGGTTGAACAACAATTGATGTCTAAAAGATTAAATTAATATGTTTTACTAAAGGAGAGCCCGTGAATCTGTGTTAAATAGAGGAGTGGGGAAATGGTAGGTTCACTTAAATGGCTATATTTTTCTTAAACCTCAATGGAATTGGCAATATGATGCATATTTTTTCTCAGAATTGCATAAGCTTTTTTTAAAGATCTTAATTGTTCCTCTTGAGTTGGGAATTGTAACTTATTTTTAGGCGGAAGCGCCTATTGCAATTGCTTTCATGACCTTCTACGTCAAAGGTCAAATTCCTGCCCTTTTTCATGGTAGCTCTATCTGATGTTATTTAAACTAAGGGCATACAACTCTTTACCCCCCCCCCCACTGTTCGACCCCCGTTTAAACATCGTTTTTGATAATTAGAACTGTGGTATGTCTCAAACTTTTTACTTCATCGTTTTTAATTATCCATTGAAACTGCCTTTAGCAAAGATAGCAATTGGTAGATCTATGGGTTTACGTTTTTTATAGTACAGGAACGAACGATAACTCTTGCGATTGTATGCGACATAAACAAAGGATAAGCACTTTCTGATGCCTGTAGATGAAATTGCGAGGGAAAAAATAGTTCAATTTGAAATTGCGTGTTTATGAGTACAAAAGTAAAAATTGATAGGGAAACAGGTACTGAATGCTTTTTTTTTAAAACAATTGTGTGTATAAATCTATTTAAAAAAGATTATTAGAATGCTACCATGCATATAAATTACTTGTAAACATACCAATTTTTCGCGTAGTAATATCAGACAATACTGCATATGCAGTGTAAAAATTTTGTCAACAAACCCACGTTGAGAACAACTGGTGACTGCCCATCTTCGACATAGTAAGGTAAGTTAGGTAACTAATGTGTTATTTCTCATTGTATAAACATTTTTTTCATCATTTTAAATTTTCGTGTTACAATAATGGTGATAACGTTTTCTTGATCGAGGAGCTGGTACTTTCTTAATTCGAAATTCTTCTGACTCTAATCCCCGCTTGTATATTGTGACGTGCGGAAGAAACATGTCACAGTGTAAAAGCGGGGATTAGAATCAGAGAAATATCTGATAAGTACATAAATTTTATGAAAGAATTTATGTTGTTTGTGTTAGGCATTCATCGTTAATTCTGAAATGTCGGTCTATAGTTATGAATACTGTACAGGGCGAGGCCTATATAATTTCTTTAAAGATTAAAATTTAGCACAATGGAATCGCATATAACGGAAGATAAAGTTTCCTCTTTATAAGTTCATATAGTGATTTTATAATACATTACGAACTGCACTGTATGATACAGGGTTCATTCATTTTTTGCTTAATTACAAAAAATTACAATATTCAGCTTGGTTTTAAAATGACTCTTGAATAATGCAAATGGATTTTCTCTAAAATATATCTCAAATACAGCTTTAAGTATCATACAAGATGCAATTAATTGGTTGATATCATAAATATTCCAGATAGGCTATTACAAAGATATTTAATTGAACATTTAAAAGGAATTAACATGATTTATCCTTTTACCTACCGTATTTACTTGTATCTCAGAATTACGTCATCATTACTCTATAATGAAAGTGACTAAGATTTCCTATGGAAATTTCTCTACGTCATAATTAATGTGATAATTTTGATGACTGCATCCTTTTTTACAATTTTAAATTCATGAGAACTTTGACTATATACCGGTATATCTTTGATCTACCATGTTCATGATTAATTGCAATTCCAAAAAGACTCAAATTATACACCTGACAATGATTATACATTATACATTAACATATATCTATTTGTTCTATATGTATATGTTCTTTCCGTTGAATGTCAAGAAACTGATTAACATTAACTGACAAGAGGAAACAATGAGAGCCCAACATCATTCTTCATTTCTGGTGAAGGTGAGAGTTGCTAAATTTGGGCGCACAGCAAAATTCAAGCAAAACAAAGAAAAAGACGAATGCTGTAAATGCGGTGTTGGCTTCCCAGTTCAGCACTTTTAAAGAGGGACAAACATTGCACATTTGCAACTTCTAAATGGAAGCAGGGCCGGCCTCTTATATATGCTGGAATCCTCATCTTAATGGCCTTAACACCATTTTCAAGGTTAGTAAATACACTGTACAACTAAATTTCATTACAATATTCCCCGTGGTTTTCTTGTTTAAGTATGAACTAGTTATACCCATGCTCGGAAGGAGAGGGGTATATTGTTTTACCCTTGTGTGTCCGTTTGTCTATAACACAAATTTTGTCAAAGATATCTCAGCAACAATCGCAGATGCTTGAAATTTTAACTCAGTCTTTGTAAAGGCATGCCATACGGTAGGATTCATTTTTCAAAATATTTGATGTCACCTTCCCTTACATGTAATGTTAACTATGCTTTTTTGTATATAAATCAGAGCAGGGGTATCACTAGTGAGCATTGACTCACAAATACAATATCTTGTTGTCATATCTTTAATGATTAAGTACATATTCTTGTTCTAAATGCAATTATAAACTGAGGAATTTTGGGGGGAAAAATATTAAACTTTCATTTACAGTTCAATCACTACATTTTCCATTACTTGTATGTAATATACCCAAATAACCTTACAAATATTGATAATTCATATTGTGTGATCTTCTTATATATTTCATCCTTTATTTGCAAAATACATGTATACTTTTAAAAATAAATTATTTAAGGTAAAACACACATAAATTAAAAATATTTTATAGATTAATTTTATTTTCAAATCCATGTTTTCTTCATTGGAGGTCAAGTATATTGTATTGAAATATTGCTTGATAACATATCCATTATTCATTTTCATCAACACATTTTAGAATATCCTGCTGAAAAAGACAGCTGTCATTGGTATAATGGATGCAAGACAACACTAGTGAATTGAAATTGTTGATACCACAAATGGCACTCTCTAGGATTACACACTTTCCAAAAATACAATTATGGTATGCAGCTATAAAGGGATTCTTTGGAAGTCTATGTTCTGTAATGGGGGAATTTCTCTTGAATATTCCATTAGTATTAAAATAAAAACTTAAAAGTTCAAAGTTCAAATGTCTTCAGTACTAGAGACCTGTAATTTGACAGTACAACATTGAGCAATTCTAAAGGATACATAATTTGTACACCATTGAATATCATTCTATAGTTATCCATAAATTACTTGGCTTTTACATTGTACATGTATTGTAATTCTCAACATTTGCATATATGTTTGATCTTTGTTAAATATATGTATGGTGAATAATACAGTAAGTAAATACATTCTTTCCAAGTTTTAAACATTTGTCAACAAAATGTATGAACTGCAATCTGAGGATCATTTAGAGGTCTGCAATTCTCCACATATAAAATGACCTCGAAATCAACCTGTTACTGTTAAACTTGAGAATATATTAAGAAAACTTCAACATCTCTTTATTGATTACCTTTTTTTACTACACATTGTCCATATATTTTGTGTATTATTCTATAAAGCTGATTTCTCAATGGCTTTTGCTTCTCAGGTGAGCAAAGTGACACACAGATTACTTGATTGTGTAAAATACTGTTATCAAGTGATGTACAAATGTAACTTCTGTATATTGGTAAAACATTATTGTAAAGAATAAAATACTGCAGTCTCAGAAGTTCAGTTTACTAAATTCTAATACTATAATACTCTTTCATCATTTTGATGTCAAAATGACTATTTTTAATAAATTGGCATAATAAATGAAAATGTATTCCTGTAATTCAACTTGCATATAAATATCAATTGTTATACGAATGTACTTCACAAAATAGATGTTTTGATGTTAAAATTGCTTTTCTCATCTAATCTTTATTTAAGGCATGATCCCGACTAATCTGGTGCAGTAACTGAGTATTTCCACATTTACTACATGTATATACCTTAATTGACACATTAGAATAGTGTTTTCTGTTATCAAACCAATTCTTAAAAAGAAAATAGTTATAACACTATTACATTGACAACTTGCAATCATGCTTCCGCCTATCAGTACTTTCAGTACTTTGATTAAAAAAGTGTTCACCCAATGGGTACTAAATTAATACTAAGGAAGTTTTTGTCCCATGCTTTTCCTTTTTGAAAAAAGTCACTGTCCCATGCCTGTTAAATGAACTGGGTCCCATCATTGTGATAAATTTAAGGTTCTCAAAAATTATAGCTCATACAGCCTCAAAATATTAGATTTGCTCATCTGACTTATATTGGAATCATTATTATATGATTGACATTTATTAGTCAAGATTGTTTTAAAATATTTACTGAATGGCGGATCAGAGGCTAGAACCCATTAATTTCTTAAATAACATTTATTTATTATGCAGTTGTATTATGTTGGTCTCAGTGGTACTTTTATGGATATTGTGAGGTTATACTACAAACACTTAAATGTTTATTCAATAGTTATGTTACATATTATATTTTTCCTAATACTCTACTCAACAATGCTCAATGAGCTTAAATAAAGCTCTGAATACATACCAGGTACATGTATTTTTAACCAGTGAACCCTAATGTTCAACAACTCTCTCTCTCTCTCTCTCTCTCTCTCTCTCTCTCTCTCTCTCTCTCTCTCTCTCTCTCCTAATGAATGATTTCGGTTTGTTTCAAAGTTAATTATGAACATGTACCAGTGAACCCTAATGTTCAACAACTCTCTCTCTCTCTCTCTCTCTCTCTCTCTCTCTCTCTCTCTCTCTCTCTCTCTCTCTCTCTCCTAATGAATGATTTCGGTTTGTTTCAAAGTTAATTATGAACATGATTATATATACCGGGTATGTTAATTCTCTTTCTCTCTCTCTCTCTGAAAATTTTTGGCCATAGGTTTTAAAGGATTAATTCTGATTTTTAACTTGCAGTTACCTACATGTAGTACTTAATTATTTCTGATCGACTTCTTCTATTCATTGACAAGATGTTTTAGAAACTAAAAGCCTTGTATTTATGTTACTCATTATTTACTGAAGTTGTTGTCTTTCTGGGCAGTCATATGGTATATCATGTACATAAATTGTTGTTTGACAATACACGTATTAAAATGTACATGTAGTAGTGTGACAATTAGGACTATTCATAAAAGCACAATGTCTATAATTCTAGATGATGTAGATATACTAGCTGGCAACCTATGAAAATATGCCCCCATGTACTTCATGTATATATTAACTCATTTTATTAGCAAACAGCCGTTAGAACATGAACTAAGATGGCAAATGGATATATCCACATTAAATACTTCTAAATTAAGAACATACAAACTATCAAAGGAAAATGTTTGCCTAGAAAATAACATCTCAATGAACATTCCTAAACATATTGTTAGCTAGATCAACAATGGCACAGTTTCGGTGTGGGGTATACTACCCCTGAAAATAGAGACTGCACAATTTCAGGGTGAACATGAAAACTCTGTAGACGAAATACATGTAGAGGACACATTCCAATTTCTTCTAAAATGAACTTAGATTACAATCTCAGAAAAAAAACTATATCAAATTGTTATTTTTCCAAATAATCTCTCTAATTTCTCTAGTTTCTAAATTCAAACTCTCATTTGTAATTTTCCAAGACAAGCTGCAAATTTTATTCATTCTGCATTTTAATTAAGACAAATTAAGTTCTTGCCCATGTATAAAATCATAACTTAGTGTTAACAGTGACTTATCATAGGTCCAATGGGCAGGTGTTTGATTTATGTAATTGTATACTACTCAGTTGTAAAAGATACACATGTCACAATAATAAATAATTTACTTACTTACATATAACTTAAATCATTCAACGGACTTATATAAAAATTGGTAAGACTATCTTAGATGTCCAGCTCATTCAATTAAGTTATTCAAGTTTTTACAATCATCATATGGTATATGATATATATTACATCAAATTGATAATTTTTGGTAAAAATATGCTTTGCATAAAGACATTAATAATTGATAATTTTATACACATGTATAATATTTTTGGAAGAATATAAGTTGACATATTAGTTTACTTTGTAATAGGAGTAGTAAAATAATTTGACTATAACGACAGAAACGGTTCCTGAAAAAAGTCATCACCCCCCCCCCCCCCCAAATGAGAGAATGCAACAGTGCACAGTCTATAATAGACATGATGCCTGACTATATAATGTTTTTTAAAATGTTGCCAATTGTACTAATGACAAAATTGAAATATGGATCTGTTCATATTACTTATAAATATTTCCTTAAAATGAAAATAATACAAGTGTATTAACAAAACTGTATTTAAACTTTATCAATATAGTTCAATGCATATAGTTTTGTGAATGCAATGATTTGTATTACATTGACTATATATGATAATCTACTCTTTCAACATTTTTATTACTTGCACATTCATTTTATTTATAATATCATTTAATTACTTTTAAATATTGTGTTGAAGTCAATTATAAATAATTAAGCTTTACATGTGCCAGCTGTGTTCATGTAGCATTAAAAGTCTTTTTTGTGTTCATTATGAATTTCTCATAGATATAAGTCAACTGACCAAGGAGACACATTCTGTGTATACCTAATTACTATCCCATTGTCCTAAAGCATCTACCAATTCACATGGCAGTATCTACAGGTGTCAGTCTGTGTATATTAATTAGCACCCTATTGTTCTACAAAGAATGGATAGATACACGTGTAAGACACGTGCGAGCAGATACAAGATTGAACAGAAACACGTGACACAGGTGAACTCGCTCGAGGCTAAAATTGGATGAAGAAAATAATTAAGAACATACATATACTTACTGCTCATGATAGCAAAATTATTCCCCTCGTTTGTCTTCACTCCACTTCCGAGTTTTGAAAACTGGCTGTGAACCAGGCCCCGAGGTTATAAAACTTTCTTGAGTACGATCTCGTACTCCAAATCGTACTCCGTGCTCCAAATCGTACTCCTACTCAAGATACCGAGGTTATAAAACATTTTCATACTCCTACTCGTACTCCGGCTGAGTACAAAAATGCGATTTTCTGAGTAAGCTTTGAAGCTTTCTCAAAGCCGTACTCAAGACATTTAATCTAAATAAAATGCAGTGCAAACATATAATATTGTTCATATTGTAACATTGCTGTATTACACGCTCTAATTTAATCATATTTACATGTATATGAATTAAAATGGAAAGTTTTTACCATTTTATTAATGACATATCTAGATATTAAGGAGGTGAATTTAAGAGTAAGGGCGAACTGCAACCAAGATTATCAAAATAACTTTTAGATAGTTTGCTTCATTAATTAATGTACATATACATGTATAACTACCTACAAAATACTACCGTTGAATAGCTCGACTTTTTAAGAATTCTGTTTTTTGTCAAATACGACCCATACACCCCATCATTTAAAACAAAGAAATCAATGTACATGTATCGTTATTAATAAATTTCAATCAGATGTACTTGCTGGGTCCATTTTTTAATTATAGTGAAAATGTAGGTTAGTTCTAAACATTACAAAGGAAGGGGGATGCATAAAAGTCTAACGCTTTCTATTACTTACTTATTAATCAATTATCATTTATGTTGCATGCCACAAAACTTGGAAAGGGAAACATTTTATAGAATAAGCGGTAAATCAGTGGCGAAGTAAAGGAGGTCGCACCCGGCGTCCCCCCCCCCCCCCCCCCCCCACAGCCCTAAAAAAAATTGTCCAAATAAAGTTAAATCATACTCCCTCTGGCAAAGAAAATGTACAACTTGCGAGTCTTAATTATCTTTTTTTTTAACTTGGGGGATTTCTCTACATTAGACTGATTTCAATGGTGCAATATGAAGAAAAAGCGTGTGTTCAATGGTGTATCTAAAAAAAACCTAGGAAAAAACATTTTGGTTACGCTGTCCTTGGGTTCAAATATGACCAGTCACCCATATACCCACCTTTAAGTAATTGGTTATACTAACTAGTGTTTTAACGACTCTTCCATTGTTATTATGATATAAGCTGGTATTTATAGTTATCTTTTATTTAAACTTCATTAATTTACATTGTCCCATTGAACTTGGTTTTTAAACTGATAAATTTACAGTCATTCGAAAGAAAAAAAATAAAAGGATATGTTTCTTGGATTTCTACAAGACAGAGGAATTTGATGAATGTATGTCTTAAATCTACAAACCTTTAAAAATTGTAAATAATTTTATTACTTTAAGTATACCGGTAATTACGAGAAGAAATATCTCAAACGTCTATTTAAAGACTTCCTTTTTACCCTACAAAATCTCTAGAATCCTGGAGCTTCTGGGGCCGGTGTAACGAAGAATATTGACCCGGGTTGAAAATTGACCCGGGGGTCATTTTTCAATGTTGAATATTGACCCGGGGGGTCATTTTTCAACGTTGAAAATTGAGATCAAAATCGTGAAATTTATACCCGGGGTCATTTTTCAACGGTATGAGAAAGATTTTTCTAAACTCTGATGACCTCGACCCGTTGAAAATTGATCCTGTTGAGAATTGACCCAAACCTCAGAGTTTTGATCTGAACTGGAACTTACTCTACACGGTTTAAATGTACAATCATGCACATATTTGAAAGTTTCAGTGTTAAAATGTACATACTGTCGATACATATGTGTACGTGGCTAATTTCTTTTAGGCTGATATGTCCAATTAATCATTTAGTTTTTAGATTGAAAATATGATATCCATTTATTATTACAATACTGTGAAAATAAAGCTAAGAAGATGACCGTTTGCTTCGGAATGGAGCAGGCGAGTAGGGCTAGCATACTTTTTTACATAGGTGACATGGTTTTCATTCCCTCATGTGACAGAATTTAAAGTTTAAACTTGTCACAATCTCTGATAAATATATCTAACAAACATTGCCCGTTATCGTCACTTTTAAGGCAATTCAACAGAGCTCTATTCGACAGGCACCTGACGATGTATATTTTTCTAATAATTGAAAATATATAACCTCTATACTGCTTTATTGGGTAAAGGGTATATATATTTATATCAAGACAAAAGGATATAATGTCAGATACCTATGCTTAATTTGAAGAAGTCAGAATATTTCACTGACAAAATAATAAATGAATAGTTGTCATATTTTTATCCTTTTTCATGTATACTGTTTTTTTTTATACGTATATATACAGCAGATACATATTTATACATGTTTTTAATTTTTTACGACTTAAAAATAATTTTTCATAAACTTGTATGATTAACTTTATTGAAGCACCATCCAATTTTCTGCATATATACAGTCATAGTTCTTCTTAAAAATGCAATTTATTTCTATTATTTTGAGTTTTCAATTCTATTATTTACCTGTAAATTAGAAACACAGGCAACTAACGCAATATATTTTCTCAAAATTAAAAACATATACCCTCTACAACAAAAATGGTATCAATTTAAAAAAAAGTAGGTTTGCATCTAAATATACAGTCGGAGGATGGTTGATCTAATTATATTATTGGTATATACATGAAAAGGTACTGTGGTTTCACCAATATTCGTTGAATACCAATTTTCGTGGATTTCGTTGTTTAGTTAGTCCACGAAATTAAATGCAGGCACGTAGCATCAAGGGGGGCCAGGGGGGCCTGCCCCCCCCCCCCCCCCCCCCACTTTTTCTTGCAGCAACAATTTTTTAAAAATGTACATATAAAAAATTGAATTATCATGGAGTTGCCCCCCCCCCACTTTTTGGAGAGTATGTAAAAAATTGATATGAAAATAAGATATATACTACGCCACCCCCCCCCCCCCCCCCTTGTGACTTGAAACTGTGATTTTCACATTATCCACGAAAATTGATGCCGTTGAATATTAATGAAACCACAGTATGCGAAAAGTATACAACTGATTGATATGTTGTTTGGAGCAGCTGTATCAAGGAAAAATCCGAATTGCTTAAACATGTACAAATTGAAACAACCAGGACAGTGACAGGGATCAGAGTTAATTCTTCTAAACTTATTTTATATAGTGAGCTTAATTTGGAAACCTTGCAATCTCGAAGGGATAACCATAAACTAATTATATTCTACAAGAATAATTTAGCACCACAAGATATGTTAGTTTGAATTCAATCATATTTTCTTACTGAACACGCATATAATCATATATCGAATTAGCTTTCTTACTATCTACCACTATATACTTATTACAATAGCTTTGCTCCGTCTACATGTAAATTATGGAACAATCTTCATGCAGAAAAGAAAATTTCATCAACTCTATCTTTCTTTTAAGTCAAAACTTAAAACACAAAATATACCTAGAGCTTACAAACCTTTCAGTTAAGACAATAGGAAATATTATTTTACGTCAATTACGGAATAAAGCTAGTAAAGCTTACTTATTTAAGGATTTTTTTTTCTGATGTGAGTCGATGTTTATACTGTGGGTCTGAATCTGAAGGAAATGTGATTTTTCCCCTGGATATCCAAGATACACTCAACAAAGAGACGAACTTTTTAAACAACTTATTGACATTAGTGCACCATTTTATATGAACTATATACTTTATGGTAGTTCTGATTTTACATATAGATAAAATTGTAAAAATGTTTCCCATGTTCATACTTATATTAGATCTCCAAAGCGTTTTTGATTCTCTTAAGGTACACTGTATAAACCTATTTAAGTATTATACCAGTCCTGTATATTTACTTAATATACAGTTCCCTTTTATTTATTGTTCTTTTCAAATGGGCTGGATCATGAAAATCTCATTTCTGCAGGTATAAATGAAGGTGATATGTTTGTTAATATAGGTGTGAGTGAACATGTCTACCAACAATATGTCATACAATCATATATGATAAATATTCAGATAATTATTTAATATTCAAGTACCTCATGTCTTATATACACATGATATACACATTAAACACGTTTAAATTAAATTAATAATATAGGTGGCTGTGATAGGAAGGCCAATCATCTACTCCAATTCTGCTGTATGATCTTCTACTACTTATTTCTATTCAAAAAATGCAATTTACCAATTTATTGACAAAAACAATTACTGTTAGTAAATTTATGATAAAGAAGGTGGGGGAACAAGATAGCGCAAATGCCCATTTGTTTTTGTTGTAAAAATAATTTCAAAATAATTTCTTCCAACCAAATATACTAGATGATGTTATATTACATGTTTATAAAAGCACAATTTCTAACTACAATCACTTTTAAATATTTTATCAAACGATAAGAAAAAAAATAAATTCTAAAGTTTTGGTGGTATCGAACCCACAACCTAAAAACGCTAGTTCTATAATGTTACCTAATGTATGGTGCTCTAACCATTGAGCCATATCAGTCACGACAAACTTCATTGTTAAATGCTAAATGCAACTTCAACCACGAATTTACGGACTTGTAGTATTCCTCTAAACCGTTCAATTGTTGGGATACAAAATGACATTTTTAGAGTATAGTGGGTCATCTCTCCACGTTTTTGTTGATTGAAATCGATTTGATTTCCTTTAAATCTTATATAGACTTTGAGAAAAATATGGAGCCCAGACCCACTCTATAAAAGAAAAGGCATTGAAGTTATAAAAATGACACTATTTGGAGGTTTTGACACGCATACGCCAGTTTAAATCAACCTATTCTAAATATTTAACATATTTAAAGGTTATAAATCGATGTTTTGAATTTAGAAAGAAATTATGAGATTTGTTCATATCTTAATTTTATAGTATCTTATCTTTCCCCGTATAGGCAGTTAACATGCCTTATTCACCCATCTTCTTTTTGTGACCAAAGCAATTTAGAAACTTTAAAGCAAAATTCTATTGTCATCCTGTACAAAAATTAGGTTGCTAACTTGCTACAGATTCGATCATGAAGCAGAATTGCTAATACCAAGAATTAGCGATTTGATGATATTTAGTTACATCAGAAGTTATATTAACGGAACAAATAAAACACCAAAAATCGGCTTTCAAGATATAGTTACTACAGCATTGTTCATGAAAGAGTACAATCATGTTAGCATTTCATCATTTTGTAAACTGTTATTGGCTGGATGGGTGTGAATACAAAATTCAGATAGTCACAGTTTTAACAAACTGAGTGGGTGCAAACACAAAAATCTCAATATGACATACTGTAATTTTTTTTTTATTTACACCCACTCAACTTGGAGAAAATTTACAATGAACAATATCAAAGTTTCAATTTACAGGGTGAACGTAAAACCAAAATTAAATAATATGAGGTATTGTAATTTTTTAGAATTATTTATATTTGTACACTTCTCCAGCAAATTTAAAAAAAAGAGTTTTACTGAATTGAATATTTTAACGTGTAATTATGTATAGTAATATTATAAAAAAAACCATATATTTCTTAAAAAATATATAGATATCACACAAAACAACTATTATATGCGAAAAGTTTATTATGAATAAAATAGTTATTACATGTACATATTTAAAGGGATACTATGTAAATTCAAAAAGTAATTATGTAAGTCTCATTTTAATCCCCCCCCCCCCCCCGTTTAAACATGTGAACATGTAAATCTAAAGAATAAATATATAAAAACTGATAATTTTTAATTAAATAAACTTAAGTTATAATATTGATTCGTTAATTTGTGCTTTTTTGCTGGTGAATTTTGAACCGGTTTCATGATCAAAATTCCACGATGCGGGTCAATTTTCAACGGATTAGGGTCTTTATTCAACACCTTTGGTCTCAATATTCAACGTGGAAAAATGACCCCCGGGTCAATTTGCAACCCGGGTCAAAATTCTTTGTTACACCGGCTTTGCCCCCTGGGTCACCAACAGGACTTTGCCCTGGACCATCTGGAGGCCACAAAGCGGCCTCTCCAGACTCCCTGTCTTATACTGACGCCCCCTCTAACTTCACATTCTGGATCTACCCCTGGAACTAAATATTATTAAGAGGAATTGGTGTTGGTGTGTGTGAGTGGGGGGGGGGCGAATCCTACTTCCTGTGGTTTATCTATACGATTGTTGTTGTTTTTTTAAATTTTCATAAAACAGTTACCGTCTGCATGTGGAAAATATTGGCTTATAAATTGCCTTTCCTCTGTAGTGTCAAAAACGCTGTGAAATTTAGAGTAATTTTGAACAAGGTTCATTTCTTTTTATCTCGAAATATCGATAATAAAAACCTATTTTGAAAGTTAACAAAAAGCAATCTTACTTGGAAATGTAGAAAGTAATCAAGAATCAGCAGTAAGTAATTAAAACGCAGGTTAAAGGGCGTTAGATGTAAACATAAAGATAATATTTCGAATTTTTAAGTTTTGTATTGGCAATATTTTAAAATTATGACCTACATATTTGGCTTCCTAGGTGACCATGCATACTACATGTAGCTGCAGAGATCTAGATGTGTTCTTTGTCTAATATAGGCCGCAACTTCTTTTTAATTTTACTGCGGGAAGGTAGAGTATCCATTCCGAACCATCTACCAGTATTTGATTTTTATTTTCCAAATATTAAAGAAATTTTACCATGGAACATCACCTACCTTACGATCTTTATCATTTATTTCGAATTAAAACATCGAGAGCATAGACATGTCTAAGTATACGTAAGGTGAAATGCATTGTTTGGTTTAACATTTGATTATAAACGCTCGAATATAAGGATGGTGGGTCCCGGTGACCCCATAGTCTTAAGTATTATATTAGTATCTTTCTACAAATAAAATTTGGTGTTATGACATCAAATTTTATTCTTAAATACACAGTTATGGAAAAACATTTAGTATGATCGACGTATATATTCTGCTTGAGAATTCGGGTAATTTGCAGTTAATTAAAAGCTTGTTTATGTAAAAAAAAAAAAGAAGAAAAAAAAGATAACACTTAAGTTAATCATAACCCGCATGATAAAAGCTAGAATTTATGAGAGAGAGAGAGAGAGAGAGAGAGAGAGAGAGAGAGAGAGAGAGAGAGAGAGAGAGAGATTTGAAGGGGATTATTGTTATTCTATGCAATCGATTGAAAATACATGTACTACTTAAAATAGCTTCTTCGCATTTTCATGTGAGAGATTTTTTTCTATATAGCTTAGCTGTGGGAATATTCATCTCTTCAATTGTTTAATTTTATTAGCAAGTAACTATTTAGATAATTCATATAGCTATTCCTTTTTTATCTAAAGTAACCAAATATTTATGTCAAATGCATCAAAATTAACACATGTATTTCGAATTTCAAAGATGAAAAGGAAAAGGCTTGCTCAAAAAAATCAAATGACGTTACTTAAGATTAAAAATGACACAGTGCGTGTATGTATAAATTCTAAACACACATTTTCAAGCCTTGACTAAGTGAGAAAAACTTGAACCGTCAATAAAACCCCACAAAAAGGGTTACAGCAACTTTAGTACACAGTTTCCTTGAACACGTTGTTTCGGTTTAACGTGGTCCTCATATTGGAAATTTCAGAAATATTTCAATTAGTGAATTTTCTTAAACTCTCGTGCACATTCCCAAAAATATTGAAATGAGAAACTTTACGTGTGTACTTGGCTTTTGGCATATGTTCATTGATGCAATTCCAACCCCAACCCCCACCCCAACCCTTCAAGATAATAGATGTTTTTTTCTCACAAGAATTAAGGCAAATATAGTATGTTGCAATTAAATTGGAATATCCATCTAATTTCCTTAGTGTATACTTTCTGAGTGTGAAAATAAACGGATCTTCTCAGTATTTTTGTGATTTTCTCAAGTATATGTTTCTATTTTTTAATTAAACTCTTCCCTGATTTTCCTAATACAGGAACTGCTCACTTAATATCTTAAGAGATATCCACTTTGGGGCAGGAAAACTTAAGATATATCGAACTAAATTATATGTTGAAATACTCTATTCATATCCGTGTAAATTCTTACTTCTTTCTGTTATATTCATATCGTTCCTTACAACATAATTATACTTAATCACCACATGCATGAATCACTATCTGAGTCTCATGAGAGAGAGAGAGAGAGAAAGAGAGAGAGAGAGAGATTTGACATAAACACAATTTGTTGATAATTTTACCAATTACACTGGATTTATCGTCTTTGTTGCTAAAAAAATTCATAAGTTATAGATGCAGATACATCTCCATGCTTGCAGATGAAGAAGGTAATATGTACATGTAAATAATGTGTTACATTTTGTTGATAAATAATCAATCTGAATACATGTACAGTTTGCCTACATGCCAGGACTATTTACATGAATTACTGTTCTCTGTCTTTCTCCAGAGACGTAAAATTTCATCGATCGGCTTTTGGAGCATACTCCAAATAGTACTCAGCGGAGAACGTACTCCAAAACTTTTATAACCTCGGTTTTTAAAGTCGTACTCAGTGGAGCACATACTCGGAGTACGGAGTATGAGTATGAGTACGAGTATGAAAAAAGTTTTATAACCTCGGGGCCAGGCCCCGAGGTTATAAAACTTTCTTGAGTACGATCTCGTACTCCAAATCGTACTCCGTGCTCCAAATCGTACTCCTACTCAAGATACCGAGGTTATAAAACATTTTCATACTCCTACTCGTACTTCGGCTGAGTACAAAAATGCGATTTTCTGAGTAAGCTTTGAAACTTTCTCAAAGCCGTACTCAAGACATTTAATCTAAATAAAATGCAGTGCAAACATATAATATTGTTCATATTGTAACATTGCTGTATTACACGCTCTAATTTAATCATATTTACATGTATATGAATTAAAATGGAAAGTTTTTACCATTTTATTAATGACATATCTAGATATTAAGGAGGTGAATTTAAGAGTAAGGGCGAACTGCAACCAAGATTATCAAAATAACTTTTAGATAGTTTGCTTCATTAATTAATGTACATATACATGTATAACTACCTACAAAATACTACCGTTGAATAGCTCGACTTTTTAAGAATTCTGTTTTTTGTCAAATACGACCCATACACCCCATCATTTAAAACAAAGAAATCAATGTACATGTATCGTTATTAATAAATTTCAATCAGATGTACTTGCTGGGTCCATTTTTTAATTATAGTGAAAATGTAGGTTAGTTCTAAACATTACAAAGGAAGGGGGATGCATAAAAGTCTAACGCTTTCTATTACTTACTTATTAATCAATTATCATTTATGTTGCATGCCACAAAACTTGGAAAGGGAAACATTTTATAGAATAAGCGGTAAATCAGTGGCGAAGTAAAGGAGGTCGCACCCGGCGTCCCCCCCCCCCCCCCCACAGCCCTAAAAAAAAATTGTCCAAATAAAGTTAAATCATACTCCCTCTGGCAAAGAAAATGTACAACTTGCGAGTCTTAATTATCTTTTTTTTTAACTTGGGGGATTTCTCTACATTAGACTGATTTCAATGGTGCAATATGAAGAAAAAGCGTGTGTTCAATGGTGTATCTAAAAAAAACCTAGGAAAAAACATTTTGGTTACGCTGTCCTTGGGTTCAAATATGACCAGTCACCCATATACCCACCTTTAAGTAATTGGTTATACTAACTAGTGTTTTAACGACTCTTCCATTGTTATTATGATATAAGCTGGTATATATAGTTATCTTTTATTAAAACTTCATTAATTTACATTGTCCCATTGAACTTGGTTTTTAAACTGATAAATTTACAGTCATTCGAAAGAAAAAAAATAAAAGGATATGTTTCTTGGATTTCTACAAGACAGAGGAATTTGATGAATGTATGTCTTAAATCTACAAACCTTTAAAAATTGTAAATAATTGTATTACTTTAAGTATACCGGTAATTACGAGAAGAAATATCTCAAACGTCTATTTAAAGACTTCCTTTTTACCCTACAAAATCTCTAGAATCCTGGAGCTTCTGGGGCCGGTGTAACGAAGAATATTGACCCGGGTTGAAAATTGACCCGGGGGTCATTTTTCAATGTTGAATATTGACCCGGGGGGTCATTTTTCAACGTTGAAAATTGAGATCAAAATCGTGAAATTTATACCCGGGGTCATTTTTCAACGGTATGAGAAAGATTTTTCTAAACTCTGATGACCTCGACCCGTTGAAAATTGATCCTGTTGAGAATTGACCCAAACCTCAGAGTTTTGATCTGAACTGGAACTTACTCTACACGGTTTAAATGTACAATCATGCACATATTTGAAAGTTTCAGTGTTAAAATGTACATACTGTCGATACATATGTGTACGTGGCTAATTTCTTTTAGGCTGATATGTCCAATTAATCATTTAGTTTTTAGATTGAAAATATGATATCCATTTATTATTACAATACTGTGAAAATAAAGCTAAGAAGATGACCGTTTGCTTCGGAATGGAGCAGGCGAGTAGGGCTAGCATACTTTTTTACATAGGTGACATGGTTTTCATTCCCTCATGTGACAGAATTTAAAGTTTAAACTTGTCACAATCTCTGATAAATATATCTAACAAACATTGCCCGTTATAGTCACTTTTAAGGCAATTCAACAGAGCTCTATTCGACAGGCACCTGACGATGTATATTTTTCTAATAATTGAAAATATATAACCTCTATACTGCTTTATTGGGTAAAGGGTATATATATTTATATCAAGACAAAAGGATATAATGGCAGATACCTATGCTTAATTTGAAGAAGTCAGAATATTTCACTGACAAAATAATAAATGAATAGTTGTCATATTTTTATCCTTTTTCATGTATACTGTTTTTTTTTATACGTATATATACAGCAGATACATATTTATACATGTTTTTATTTTTTTACGACTTAAAAATGATTTTTCATAAACTTGTATGATTAACTTTATTGAAGCACCATCCAATTTTCTGCATATATACAGTCATAGTTCTTCTTAAAAATGCAATTTATTTCTATTATTTTGAGTTTTCAATTCTATTATTTACCTGTAAATTAGAAACACAGGCAACTAACGCAATATATTTTCTCAAAATTAAAAACATATACCCTCTACAACAAAAATGGTATCAATTTAAAAAAAAGTAGGTTTGCATCTAAATATAAAGTCGGAGGATGGTTGATCTAATTATATTATTGGTATATACATGAAAAGGTACTGTGGTTTCACCAATATTCGTTGAATACCAATTTTCGTGGATTTCGTTGTTTAGTTGGTCCACGAAATTAAATGCAGGCACGTAGCATCAAGGGGGGCCAGGGGGGCCTGCCCCCCCCCCCCACTTTTTCTTGCAGCAACAATTTTTTAAAAATGTACATATAAAAAATTGAATTATCATGGAGTTGCCCCCCCCCCCACTTTTTGGAGAGTATGTAAAAAATTGATATGAAAATAAGATATATACTACGCCACCCCCCCCCCCCCCCCTTGTGACTTGAAACTGTGATTTTCACATTATCCACGAAAATTGATGCCGTTGAATATTAATGAAACCACAGTATGCGAAAAGTATACAACTGATTGATATGTTGTTTGGAGCAGCTGTATCAAGGAAAAATCCGAATTGCTTAAACATGTACAAATTGAAACAACCAGGACAGTGACAGGGATCAGAGTTAATTCTTCTAAACTTATTTTATATAGTGAGCTTAATTTGGAAACCTTGCAATCTCGAAGGGATAACCATAAACTAATTATATTCTACAAGAATAATTTAGCACCACAAGATATGTTAGTTTGAATTCAATCATATTTTCTTACTGAACACGCATATAATCATATATCGAATTAGCTTTCTTACTATCTACCACTATATACTTATTACAATAGCTTTGCTCCGTCTACATGTAAATTATGGAACAATCTTCATGCAGAAAAGAAAATTTCATCAACTCTATCTTTCTTTTAAGTCAAAACTTAAAACACAAAATATACCTAGAGCTTACAAACCTTTCAGTTAAGACAATAGGAAATATTATTTTACGTCAATTACGGAATAAAGCTAGTAAAGCTTACTTATTTAAGGATTTTTTTTTCTGATGTGAGTCGATGTTTATACTGTGGGTCTGAATCTGAAGGAAATGTGATTTTTCCCCTGGATATCCAAGATACACTCAACAAAGAGACGAACTTTTTAAACAACTTATTGACATTAGTGCACCATTTTATATGAACTATATACTTTATGGTAGTTCTGATTTTACATATAGATAAAATTGTAAAAATGTTTCCCATGTTCATACTTATATTAGATCTCCAAAGCGTTTTTGATTCTCTTAAGGTACACTGTATAAACCTATTTAAGTATTATACCAGTCCTGTATATTTACTTAATATACAGTTCCCTTTTATTTATTGTTCTTTTCAAATGGGCTGGATCATGAAAATCTCATTTCTGCAGGTATAAATGAAGGTGATATGTTTGTTAATATAGGTGTGAGTGAACATGTCTACCAACAATATGTCATACAATCATATATGATAAATATTCAGATAATTATTTAATATTCAAGTACCTCATGTCTTATATACACATGATATACACATTAAACACGTTTAAATTAAATTAATAATATAGGTGGCTGTGATAGGAAGGCCAATCATCTACTCCAATTCTGCTGTATGATCTTCTACTACTTATTTCTATTCAAAAAATGCAATTTACCAATTTATTGACAAAAACAATTACTGTTAGTAAATTTATGATAAAGAAGGTGGGGGAACAAGATAGCGCAAATGCCCATTTGTTTTTGTTGTAAAAATAATTTCAAAATAATTTCTTCCAACCAAATATACTAGATGATGTTATATTACATGTTTATAAAAGCACAATTTCTAACTACAATCACTTTTAAATATTTTAACAAACGATAAGAAAAAAAATAAATTCTAAAGTTTTGGTGGTATCGAACCCACAACCTAAAAACGCTAGTTCTATAATGTTACCTAATGTATGGTGCTCTAACCATTGAGCCATATCAGTCACGACAAACTTCATTGTTAAATGCTAAATGCAACTTCAACCACGAATTTACGGACTTGTAGTATTCCTCTAAACCGTTCAATTGTTGGGATACAAAATGACATTTTTAGAGTATAGTGGGTCATCTCTCCACGTTTTTGTTGATTGAAATCGATTTGATTTCCTTTAAATCTTATATAGACTTTGAGAAAAATATGGAGCCCAGACCCACTCTATAAAAGAAAAGGCATTGAAGTTATAAAAATGACACTATTTGGAGGTTTTGACACGCATACGCCAGTTTAAATCAACCTATTCTAAATATTTAACATATTTAAAGGTTATAAATCGATGTTTTGAATTTAGAAAGAAATTATGAGATTTGTTCATATCTTAATTTTATAGTATCTTATCTTTCCCCGTATAGGCAGTTAACATGCCTTATTCACCCATCTTCTTTTTGTGACCAAAGCAATTTAGAAACTTTAAAGCAAAATTCTATTGTCATCCTGTACAAAAATTAGGTTGCTAACTTGCTACAGATTCGATCATGAAGCAGAATTGCTAATACCAAGAATTAGCGATTTGATGATATTTAGTTACATCAGAAGTTATATTAACGGAACAAATAAAACACCAAAAATCGGCTTTCAAGATATAGTTACTACAGCATTGTTCATGAAAGAGTACAATCATGTTAGCATTTCATCATTTTATAAACTGTTATTGGCTGGATGGGTGTGAATACAAAATTCAGATAGTCACAGTTTTAACAAACTGAGTGGGTGCAAACACAAAAATCTCAATATGACATACTGTAATTTTTTTTATTTACACCCACTCGACTTGGAGAAAATTTACAATGAACAATATCAAAGTTTCAATTTACAGGGTGAACGTAAAACCAAAATTAAATAATATGACGTATTGTAATTTTTTAGAATTATTTATATTTGTACACTTCTCCAGCAAATTTAAAAAAAAGAGTTTTACTGAATTGAATATTTTAACGTGTAATTATGTATAGTAATATTATAAAAAAAACCCATATATTTCTTAAAAAATATATAGATATCACACAAAACAACAATTATACGCGAAAAGTTTATTATGAATAAAATAGTTATTACATGTACATATTTAAAGGGATACTATGTAAATTCAAAAAATAATTATGTAAGTCTCATTTTAATCCCCCCCCCCCCCCGTTTAAACATGTGAACATGTAAATCTAAAGAATAAATATATAAAAACTGATAATTTTTAATTAAATAAACTTAAGTTATAATATTGATTCGTTAATTTGTGCTTTTTTGCTGGTGAATTTTGAACCGGTTTCATGATCAAAATTCCACGATGCGGGTCAATTTTCAACGGATTAGGGTCTTTATTCAACACCTTTGGTCTCAATATTCAACGTGGAAAAATGACCCCCGGGTCAATTTTCAACCCGGGTCAAAATTCTTCGTTACACCGGCTTTGCCCCCTGGGTCACCAACAAGACTTTGCCCTGGACCATCTGGAGGCCACAAAGCGGCCTCTCCAGACTCCCTGTCTTATACTGACGCCCCCTCTAACTTCACATTCTGGATCTACCCCTGGAACTAAATATTTTTAAGAGGAATTGGTGTTGGTGTGTGTGAGTGGGGGGGGGGGGGCGAATCCTACTTCCTGTGGTTTATCTATACGATTGTTGTTGTTTTTTTAAATTTTCATAAAACAGTTACTGTCTGCATGTGGAAAATATTGGCTTATAAATTGCCTTTCCTCTGTAGTGTCAAAAACGCTGTAAAATTTAGAGTAATTTTGAACAAGGTTCATTTCTTTTTATCTCGAAATATCGATAATAAAAACCTATTTTGAAAGTTAACAAAAAGCAATCTTACTTGGAAATGTAGAAAGTAATCAAGAATCAGCAGTAAGTAATTAAAACGCAGGTTAAAGGGCGTTAGATGTAAACATAAAGATAATATTTCGAATTTTTAAGTTTTGTATTGGCAATATTTTAAAATTATGACCTACATATTTGGCTTCCTAGGTGACCATGCATACTACATGTAGCTGCAGAGATCTAGATGTGTTCTTTGTCTAATATAGGCCGCAACTTCTTTTTAATTTTACTGCGGGAAGGTAGAGTATCCATTCCGAACCATCTACCAGTATTTGATTTTTATTTTCCAAATATTAAAGAAATTTTACCATGGAACATCACCTACCTTACGATCTTTATCATTTATTTCGAATTAAAACATCGAGAGCATAGACATGTCTAAGTATACGTAAGGTGAAATGCATTGTTTGGTTTAACATTTGATTATAAACGCTCGAATATAAGGATGGTGGGTCCCGGTGACCCCATAGTCTTAAGTATTATATTAGTATCTTTCTACAAATAAAATTTGGTGTTATGACATCAAATTTTATTCTTAAATACACAGTTATGGAAAAACATTTAGTATGATCGACGTATATATTCTGCTTGAGAATTCGGGTAATTTGCAGTTAATTAAAAGCTTGTTTATGTAAAAAAAAAAAAAAGAAGAAAAAAAAGATAACACTTAAGTTAATCATAACCCGCATGATAAAAGCTAGAATTTATGAGAGAGAGAGAGAGAGAGAGAGAGAGAGAGAGAGAGAGAGAGAGAGAGAGATTTGAAGGGGATTATTGTTATTCTATGCAATCGATTGAAAATACATGTACTACTTAAAATAGCTTCTTCGCATTTTCATGTGAGAGATTTTTTTCTATATAGCTTAGCTGTGGGAATATTCATCTCTTCAATTGTTTAATTTTATTAGCAAGTAACTATTTAGATAATTCATATAGCTATTCCTTTTTTTATCTAAAGTAACCAAATATTTATGTCAAATGCATCAAAATTAACACATGTATTTCGAATTTCAAAGATGAAAAGGAAAACGCTTGCTCAAAAAAATCAAATGACGTTACTTAAGATTAAAAATGACACAGTGCGTGTATGTATAAATTCTAAACACACATTTTCAAGCCTTGACTAAGTGAGAAAAACTTGAACCGTCAATAAAACCCCACAAAAAGGGTTACAGCAACTTTAGTACACAGTTTCCTTGAACACATTGTTTCGGTTTAACGTGGTCCTCATATTGGAAATTTCAGAAATATTTCAATTAGTGAATTTTCTTAAACTCTCGTGCACATTCCCAAAAATATTGAAATGAGAAACTTTACGTGTGTACTTGGCTTTTGGCATATGTTCATTGATGCAATTCCAACCCCAACCCCCACCCCAACCCTTCAAGATAATAGATGTTTTTTTCTCACAAGAATTAAGGCAAATATAGTATGTTGCAATTAAATTGGAATATCCATCTAATTTCCTTAGTGTATACTTTCTGAGTGTGAAAATAAACGGATCTTCTCAGTATTTTTGTGATTTTCTCAAGTATATGTTATATATGTATATTATATAAACTCTTCCCTGATTTTCCTAATACAGGAACTGCTCACTTAATATCTTAAGAGATATCCACTTTGGGGCAGGAAAACTTAAGATATATCGAACTAAATTATATGTTGAAATACTCTCTTCATATCCGTGTAAATTCTTACTTCTTTCTGTTATATTCATATCGTTCCTTACAACATAATTATACTTAATCACCACATGCATGAATCACTATCTGAGTCTCATGAGAGAGAGAGAGAGAGAGAGAGAGAGAGAGAGAGAGATTTGACATAAACACAATTTGTTGATAATTTTACCAATTACACTGGATTTATCGTCTTTGTTGCTAAAAAAATTCATAAGTTATAGATGCAGACACATCTCCATGCTTGCAGATGAAGAAGGTAATATGTACATTTAAATAATGTGTTACATTTTGTTGATAAATAATCAATCTGAATACATGTACAGTTTGCCTACATGCCAGGACTATTTACATGAATTACTGTTCTCTGTCTTTCTCCAGAGACGTAAAATTTCATCGATCGGCTTTTGGAGCATACTCCAAATAGTACTCAGCGGAGAACGTACTCCAAAACTTTTATAACCTCGGTTTTTAAAGTCGTACTCAGTGGAGCACATACTCGGAGTACGGAGTATGAGTATGAGTACGAGTATGAAAAAAGTTTTATAACCTCGGGGCCAGTTTATCAAGTTGCATGATAAAATGGAAATTTGGCACATACAAGGAGTGAATTGTGAATCTTTATATTAATTTTTGATTGTTTTTCATCCATTTTTAAGGTTTTGCCTTCTTATTTTTTTTTTTACTGGAAGTTCAGAAGCGAGAAATTTTTACCGAACACCTATCATTAAGGTCTTCCGTCTCTACGAAATCAAACACGGTTTTTATTACGTGAATGTAAACATTATTAACCAACTTTTAATCGTTACTATCAATATTAATGAATTATTGAATTAATTAATCAGATAGCTTTTGGCATAAGATATTTATGTGGATCAATGCGACATATATCATTTTAAGTAAATTGGTAGTTTTCTTGCCAGTGAGACACCAGCGTCCCTGGTTTTGCTAAGCCCGTTACAATGCCATCCCGAAACGAAGATTATTATATTCACATTTTGCCAATCAATACAACTGTGCGTAAGTTTTAAAACACTGTTAATTATCGGGCTTCTTAACATGTATTAAACGGGATGCCACAAATTTGGGCTGATCGTTCAATTAAATTATTTCGTGTAAAACCAAGTTAAATGCAATACATGCATGATTTTGAGAATCATTTTCAAGAATGAACAAGTGCTTCGGCTATAATGAAAAAAATATCATTGGTTTCTAATTAGAACATATAAATGATAACAAATTTCAAAGCTAATGCTAAGCTGAGTATCAAACCGGCAGTGACAAAACGCGTATCATTGACCGGACGGACCCCCTTGAAAATTTAAATTTACATAAAGAAATATCGAAAATATGCCTCTGACCCCCTGGCAAACTAAAATGTCATTCCGAACCCAACCCCCCCAACCCCTCCTCCCCAAGGAAAAAAACTGGATCGGTGCATTCCATGTCAGACGGTGATATACATAAATGTCCCTGGTAGTGCTATAAAACATCAAAAAGTAATTATTCAAATTTTGAATAAGGAACCATAACAAGGGGTGAAATACTCTATATTTTTAAGAATATATTATTCCGAGGAAAAAATTAGCTTTACTTTTATTGATTTTCAGTTTATTTCCTTTTTTAAAAGATAGCCTTACCTTATATTAAAAAAAAAACCCACGTATAATTAAAGCGCGAGTGGCGCAGTGGCTGCGCGGAGGGCGATGTAAGTAGCACTATTGTACTAATGTGGGATTAAATCACGCTCGCGGCACTGATTTTTCTCCAAAATTTCTTCAGAACTAATACAAGTTTATAATTGAGAGCAAAATTAATCACAAGCTAAGTAACTTGAGAGAAAACAAAAATCTTGACAAAAACACTGACTTGTGTGCTGTGTACACAATGACCTTCTCGATATACATGTACATGCATAACGACATGAATAATAAATATACACAGATAAACAAAGCAAATATATAGGAATTTATAATATATTTACTAATTCAGCATCACAAATAAAGCTCTATGAAATGGAGTATTTATGGCATGAATGCTAGCAGTTTGATATTATAGAAAATTATTTGTTGTACTTACATAATATAACTATAATTAAGGCGACATATTTAACATTATTTTATTAATTTGCTTATTCAACATGCGGAAGAAAGGTTATGAGATCAACAGGAATCGAATTACCTTAAAAAGCATTACAAAATAAATTCGATTTTGCAGTCAAAAATTAAAAAAAATTGATATAGCTCTACTGATGTTTTGACGTATCTAGTTATTTAAAGTATTGTAGCTTTAGAAATTTGTATCCGTAATTATTTTGTTGCAATCAATTTTCTTTTTAAAGGATTTTGGCTATTCTCGTCGCCTTTTTTACCGATGATTACGATATCTTAAATGCTTGCATGGACAGATTGATGTTCATTCAGTTGTTGATTACATAATCTCCCTTCACACACGATTGACCCGAGACGATGGCACAGGTAAACTAACGAAGCTACTGCTCCAGACACGTGTGTGTCTGGGGTATGTATACACATGGTACACGAGTCTGGTGAACAAAGAGGAGGTTTCACACCTCTAGACTAGTAAATTGATTTGTGTATAATTAGCTACTCGATTATTAACAGCTAAAACATAAATCAAATTAGACTGTGTAAAATAAGCATTCATTAGCTAATACACGGGTATAGTCCGTCAATCAGTGGTCAAAGAATCATGCATGAGACTATCAAAAAGAAACTAATGTTCAAAATATGCCTTAATTGTTACTTATCTTATAAAAAATGACAAAACTCACAATTCAGCAATTTAAACTTTGTTTAAAAAATGCAATCAAGTAATAATGAAGTAATAATTTCGAAAGCAATTACGTCCCTGGTATTAATTTCTTAGTCCAATAAAGAACACCTTTCTTTCGAGCGCTATAGTCAGCAATTTAACTCCAAATAGCTTAATTAAATTGTTATACTGACACTGAATCATTATTAAAACTGAAAGAAACTTTAACATATCTTGACAAAGGATGTAAATAAGTGTAAAATAAAATTCCATTATCGTATTTTCAAAGAAGTTACGAGACACACTTCATCATGCAGCCATCTTGGACTTTCTCCTTGATCCGTTCATAATCCCTCGATTGTTTGTTAAAATGTGCATGCTATTTTGATTGTTATAAGTCCGAAATCAATATTAAAATGAATAATCGGGCAATATTGATGTAATTTCGGGCAGGTAGCATCGTTTTTTACCCCCCCCCCCCCCCCCCAAATTAAAAAACGACGCTACCTGCCTGAAATTACATCTCAGACTCATCCAAAAAATCTTGACAAGCAAACAAACAAACAAAAAATAAAGGGGACATTGAAAATCTTCTATATCTTTATCCGTGGGGGAGGGCGGGAGCTGGCGTGGTATATATCTGTAACTTCAATTTCACTCTTAATTTCCTTAATTAATACTTACATACTCCCCCAAAAAGTAGGGGGGAGGCTCCATGATAATTAAATTCTTTATATGTAAACATGGTAAATGCAAGCCCCCCCCCCCCTCCCGACCGATGCTTCGTGCCTGAATTTTATGTCTCATACGAGGAATAGACTCCCACGCCACGTTCACCTTTTACAAAACATATAAATTTATCAATATCATTATTAATGTCATGAAAAAACATCCGAAAAATGTTTAAAAAATAGGTTTCTTATAACAATAGTGCCTTGATTGATTGTCAATTTGCTACATAGAATACACATGTGATGCAAGATGTGTCACATATTTGACTAAATTCATGAACCAAACGTTAACAAGTTTCCGAATTCGGCATTTTTGTTCGATAAAATATGGGTTTAAACTCAAACAACAGTATATTTAGTCACTCAGTGTTGATAAGAAAATTAAAAAAAAAAATGTTCATATATCGAAAAAGCAACGCAAGAAAACAAACAGTTATCATACTATATTCTTGTTTCTCATATTATAGTAGATCATCCCGCGCCAAACCGTTCAGAAGGTGTGAAATCGGGTTTTCCCCAAATATCTCGAAAAGTACTTATGCGACCGCAGTAAAATTTTCAGGATGTTTTTACACATAGATCTCCATTATATCAAAAATTGACCGCACTATACATGAAGGTAGTCTGGATACCGTTTGTCCCTGGTATACTTTGAAGCAGTACTTAAGCAAGCAAATAATGAGAGAGAGAGAGAGCGAGAGAGAGAGAGATTTCAAAAAATGAAACATTTGGTAAATGATTAATTCATTTATAATTTCATTTATAGGGAAATAATATTGTAACGAGTAAATTGAATTTTAAACAAAAATTTCACTTTTGTGTTATCCTAGAACCGTACATCGCAGATTTAATTACAGGTAACAAGTCTTAAAGGCCGAACATTTTTACCGGGTGGTAAATCTCAGGTGAGGGCGGGGCTTAATTATTAGAGGTGTGAAATCCTCCGGGGCTTGCAGTCTACCTGTGGTCGTGAACGTTGCTAATCGTTATACACAGGAAGCAAATTAATACACAGGAAATAAAGAATTAGTCAGAATTTGTCTTAGTTTAAATATCTTATTCTTCTAATGACCATACGAAGCGATTTTATACGGAAATGGTATATGTCGTCCGAATTTTCTCTAAGCACACGTGTGTAAAGCACAATTGAAAAAATGCAGTAAAATAATTCTGCTATAATAGTATAACTCAGTACACTGTGTTTAGCACTTCAATTTCAATTCAATTATTTATTTCTTTAAGCTTTACAGCTTATCAGTATGTTCTGTGCACCTGACTCCATGAAACATGATATGAGATTGTCTTAGTATTCCGAATTCTTTTAAAGGGGGGAGGGGGGGGGGGGGTATTTAACAATCGGGTTCGTAATTCAACATAATTATTACACTCCAAGATGGAAACTAGGAACATCACTGGGAACATCAGTCTGATCAGAGTTGAGAAATGACTACATGAAGTTTATGAGCATTAGATATGAAGAAACGTCATCATTGGGTAAACATTTGGTTGCTTACAATCTGCATAAGGTATTTTTTAAGCGTTGCATTAGTACTGCACAGCAACAAAGGTCATTCTTATCTGCTGAGGTAAAGAACTGCACCTGTTAGACGCTCACCATCTATACATCATTGTGCCAAATATTCATCTCTTTTCGGGATGGATTTTTTATACACTGATTTTAGGTGGGAAGCGCCTATGGTAATTACAAGAAAGAGCTATATATTATGTAATAAAATTATAAGTTCCTAAGAGATAGATAACAAGAAAGTCTAATGAGATGGATTAAAAATGAAGAACCAAATAACTATTAATTGAGGATTAGAATCTGCATTTTATAGCAAACATGCACCTACAGTATTTTGGAAAATCAACACAATACATTCTCACATGCCTTTAAAAGATTAATATCAGATGAAAAGATGAAATGTTTGTACAGTTCTTGATCCAATCAATTACTATGAGACAGAGTTTAATGTTATGTGCAAATTAAGGTGAAATAACAAAAGAAAATAATTTATTATGAGAAATCATGAGAAAAATATCTGTGATATATGGGAACATTTATCCTATGTGAAAAATCATGGGATATATCCCATTTTCTTTATTTTGTGGGATTTTTTGTCCTATATGGGAGAATTAATCCCACCTTTTAACAATTATGGGATTTGTTCTCCCACATGGGACAATTTATCCCACAGTACTTTTTCTCCCATGGGATTTTGGTGGGGTTTGAGATGGGATGAAAAATCCCACCAAAATCCCATGGGATTTTGATATTTGAGAGACAATTATAAGAAAACTAGAGCAATGTGTACATTCATGCTGACATGATAGGATCAAAGTAAAATGTCCCACCAAGATATATAAACAAAAGTAAAGTATGTCCAACGGAAAGGGTAGCTAAAAGCCCGGACCTTGTCATGTCCGGACTTAAATGTCGCACTGTTTTATGTTACAATATTTGACAAAAAAAATATATTTTAAACATATTTGGAATGTAAAAACTATAAAAGCTCCAACGGGATTCGAACTCAGGACTTACATTCTTATTTCATTTTCTAACCGATTGAAATACACTGTTTTGTAACAATTTTGGGAAAGAAAACATTTATAACATTATATTTGATTTCATTGTTTATATTGATAGGAAGTCTACAGCAACAAGAACGCGCTTCTTCCCTTACAGTTTTTTTTGGGGAATTTTTAACGTTTTACTCGATAGCGTAGATTTCTTGCTTTTCAGTTCAAAACTTACAATCGATTTTCTCCAGGAAATAAAAAAAAAATACCTGGAAGATATTAATATCATTTGTGTATTTAGCGGTAATGCTTTATGTAATTGTTTTAAATTTTCACATGCTTACTGTCAAACATAAACACCGGCGTCTGAAGAAAATCACTTTATCTAAGGTGGCAGGGGACAGTTTTTTTGATACAATTCATTGTAGCCAAGGGATGCATGTCTTCGGAACTTTGTAACTAGAATTTCCTCAGTTCCCATTCAGCACAAATACCTTTAATTCACTCTTTATAAGGCCAATCACCAATTTCTGAAGAAAATTACTAATCAAATCCTGGAAAATCCTCTACATACTGGTTTTTATGAGATTTTGACCCTTTCATATTTTGCTAATTTTTCATGATTTTTCAGCTTTTTAGACCCCCCCCCCCAGCTAATTCCCTGCAGAGGGTTGACCTTCCGTACCGCGTGCATGTTGCACTATCACATGTCAGAAACTTACCGGTGTTTAGTTTACAATGTCCCATCCACCTACTTTTCGTGTTATTTTACCTCCCGTCTGTAACTTGCAATTTCACCGTGTAAAGTCAGCACAACAGTCATAGCCGCAGGTTTCGCATTTTACATCTGATTCTCATGTACCTTACATAAGGGGCCTACATATTGCATATCAAATTCAACAAGAGACACCCCTCTAACTAATGATAATCATTAAAAAATTATTTTATGAATTTTAGCAACACTCATAAGCCTTCAAGTACAGCAACTCTCAATTTTACAAAAATATTGACGGGTACTTTATTCGAAACTGTCCCTTGCTACCTAAATGAAAAAATGAAATTTGTTTTAAAAACTACCGTCCATTGTACGAAACTCTTTCATATAAGCGATTTCTAAATTTTTTATGTTAGATAATTATAGTATTTAGATTTAGGATTAGAAAAATGGCTTTAAATAAGAACTTCAAGTTAAAACGAAAACATGTATATCACAAAAGATGACGGGACTCTGTGTGACGTATCCTAGGGCTTTATCCGAATCACAGGTCGCCGCCTCGAGATCTGTCCTGATACGGATCTATGCCTATAATAGGGCTGTATCTCTCCGACACAGGCTTCAGACAGGTACACACAGTTGTTTAAATTCAAAAATCACTATTAACACACTAAGCATTGGTCATTTGGTTTGGGCAGGGTTGGCTCTCGAGTGACGAGTTTCATGGATGTCCCGGATGGCAAGGGAACTAGGGAAGCTGATCTAGCTGGAACCCAAGTTTACAGGATATAAATGCAGTAGGAGGTCAGGTGTACAATAGGTCTGACCAGCTTTTAGACTTGATAACACCTTTTTATGCCGCCAGTGTACAGCACTCCGCACGCCCGGGTAATGAAAGATAGTACTGTGATAGGGTAGGTAGACATGTTCCTTACCCAGGGGTGAGTGGGGATAGGGCTACTTAAACAATGGGTGTGTAAGAAACAGCTGGGTCTGGCAATTCACGGGCCATGGAGTCCTCCCGGCGGACCACAATTGTGTTCTAATTAAAGCACGGATTTTAGCTTTCGAGTCACAGTTTGCCTAGATTACAAAATTGTTGGTGAAGGTGTCAGGGAACTTGGGGGAAAATCACTCTCAGGGATTAAGTCCCAGGGAGAACGCGCACGCCATCCCGCCTCTTGAGGCGAAAATGGGTCATGGAACAGTATAAAGTTGTTGACTGGGGTCGAGGGCAACTGTTGATTGGTCGGACCGGCTCGCAAACTGTTGCCCGAGACACAGTCAACAACTGTTTTGTTATACCCCTTCTAGTCAATAACACGTTTTCGCGGAATGTTACGTCACCGGTCAACAGTCTTTTTTTAACGGTCAATTTTAACAGTTCCAATATAACAGTTCCAGTCAAAATGCTGGACTTATTTTCGTATAGAGTTATATAGTAACTGTTTTACAGGGGTATAACAATGGACACTTGATAGGGACCCTGTATTGAATGCTAGGTTTTCCAGGGTTGCTAACACTGTGATCCCTGCTCGAATGGTACAAGTAATAGTGGGAGGGTAGTCCAACTGAGGATGGTTTTCCTGGCCAGAGACACAGTCAAAAAATAGCATTCATGGTTGGCATTCCCAGACCACTGGAATACTGGATACAGTAGGGTAGGCCACGTATCGGACAGCAATGTTGGGACACGTGAATAGTGTATCAGAGTAATGGGGCCGTACTTTGGTGGAAATCGTTGTAAGGTGTGTACGTCAGGGCAGTCAAGATCCTCAATATACTCGCTGTGTAGTGATTCTTATAGACCTGTTATCCGAATCACAGGTCGCCGCCTCGAGATCTGTCCTGATACGGATCTATGCCTATAATAGGGCTGTATCTCTCCGACACAGGCTTCAGACTGGTACACACAGTTGTTTAAATTCAAAAATCACTATTAACACACTAAGCATTGGTCATTTGGTTTGGGCAGGGTTGGCTCTCGAGTGACGAGTTTCATGGATGTCCCGGATGGCAAGGGAACTAGGGAAGCTGATCTAGCTGGAACCCAAGTTTACAGGATATAAATGCAGTAGGAGGTCAGGTGTACAATAGGTCTGACCAGCTTTTAGACTTGATAACACCTTTTTATGCCGCCAGTGTACAGCACTCCGCACGCCCGGGTAATGAAAGATAGTACTGTGATAGGGTAGGTAGACATGTTCCTTACCCAGGGGTGAGTGGGGATAGGGCTACTTAAACAATGGGTGTGTAAGAAACAGCTGGGTCTGGCAATTCACGGGCCATGGAGTCCTCCCGGCGGACCACAATTGTGTTCTAATTAAAGCACGGATTTTAGCTTTCGAGTCACAGTTTGCCTAGATTACAAAATTGTTGGTGAAGGTGTCAGGGAACTTGGGGGAAAATCACTCTCAGGGATTAAGTCCCAGGGAGAACGCGCACGCCATCCCGCCTCTTGAGGCGAAAATGGGTCATGGAACAGTATAAAGTTGTTGACTGGGGTCGAGGGCAACTGTTGATTGGTCGGACCGGCTCGCAAACTGTTGCCCGAGACACAGTCAACAACTGTTTTGTTATACCCCTTCTAGTCAATAACACGTTTTCGCGGAATGTGACGTCACCGGTCAACAGTCTTTTTTTAACGGTCAATTTTAACAGTTCCAATATAACAGTTCCAGTCAAACAGTCCAAATGCTGGACTTTTTTTCGGATAGAGTTATATAGTAACTGTTTTACAGGGGTATAACAATGGACACTAGATAGGGACCCTGTATTGAATGCTAGGTTTTCCAGGGTTGCTAACACTGTGATCCCTGCTCGAATGGTACAAGTAATAGTGGGAGGGTAGTCCAACTGAGGATGGTTTTCCTGGCCAGAGACACAATCAAAAATAGCATTCATGGTTGGCATTTCCAGACCACTGGAATACTGGAGACAGTAGGGTAGGCCACGTATCGGACAGCAATGTTGGGACACGTGAATAGTGTATCAGAGTAATGGGGCCGTACTTTGGTGGAAATCGTTGTAAGGTGTGTACGTCAGGGCAGTCAAGATCCTCAATATACTCGCTGTGTAGTGATTCTTATAGACAAGCAACGCGTGATCTGCCACAGAGGCCAGAGCCTGTTGCTCATTTAGCTATTGCCAGTAATGCGTGGAATGGGGGGGGGGGGGCTATCCCCCTTGTCCTCGCGGTTGTCAGCAGGGGTCTGCTTTATGTTCTGCATGCTATCAGCAGTGGTATTTAAAGCGAGTTTACCTGAACAAATATCGGGTCGAATCCTCTTATCCACAAGCTCGCGTGGGTAAAAGTGGTGACAACAAGCATGTAAGTTCCCTCGATACACCAACAGTTGGGGCGGCTTCTCGAGTTGTGCCATCTGTCAGGTCTTGGAGCTTTGCCTGTGGGGAAAGTGTGCGGCACATACCGGTTAAGGTAGATGGTGTCCCAGGGAGTGCAGTACTCGACATTGCACACTGCTAGCTCTAACAACACCTGTCCGTATGAAAATCCCCTGTCACCCCCTGTGTTTTCACTGTCATCACCTCTACACTCCCTATCAGCCTCTATACAGAGCCCATGTATACCCTGACATCTCACGTGCGCCCCTGTATATATCCCCTGTGTGCCACTGTAAGCCCCTGTCATCCCTTGTATGCACCTGTCAACCCACCATGTAAGCCACTGTACTTCCCTGTGTATACCCCTGACATCATCTGTACGGCTTTTGACTTTTGGTTTTTTTTTCAATAGTATTTACTTTATTCAACTATTTAAATCACATATGTTATATTTTGAGCTATAAGTCAAATTTTGCACTTAACAGCGCCAAATCACAAGACGCACTGTTATCGTAATTTTAGAAATCACATTTTTTTGTTAAAAATTTATTGATACTTATATAATCATGCTAAAAACTAAAGACTTGAGATTCACCGGGTGGTAAACCTCACGTGAGGGCGGGGATTATTTTAGATAGATGTGAAAGCCGTCAGAGCATGTAGTCCTTCAGAGTTCAGGAACATCGCCACTCCATTATGTTTGAAAAACAGACATAAAAATACATAGAGTGAATTGTTCATTTTTAAAATTGTCTACACATAGATGTACACTTTTACTATGAATATCCTAAACCTATGAATCGTATGATTCTTGGTAATAAATAATAAAATAAAACCAAAGATCAAGCGCTACACATGGTATTAAGCATTTAATTTTGAATATATCTAAACATATAGGTACACACTAAAACCAGTAAATCAGTCAGAATGTAGAATTTATAAGTAGCCATGTTCCATTAGAGTACGCCTTTCTTCTTTTTTTAACCCAGTATTTTGATATAACTTTATTAATTTCCCGTGAATAGCAAAATATAGCTTCAATAGCTTATATAAGTTTGGCTAAGAAATTATTTTAGTATGTTTGTTTAATATGTTTCTGACCAGCTTATTGGACTCTTAATTTGAGGTAAAACTGATGATTTATTATCATAATCAATTTCATTAATTTCTAAAATCTAATTTCCATATCCATTTTTACTGCAAAGTGGAAGATATCAAAGATAATTTAATTAATTGCCAGTGAACAGAAATTTGCGTTATACAAAAGAACTTACGGCAAAGTCGTAAATATTTTCAGTCTCATGGAATGATATTTAAAGAACAAAACTTAGACATAACCATATTTATAGAACTACTTTGATGTCTCTGATAATATTTTATAGCCAACAAAATGAAATATCGATTTTAACATTCATTAAATTTATTTGGTCGTAAGTTCTGTTTTAAAACGCCGTCCTGCCACCAAGTTCAGAACATGTCAATGCTTTTTCCAACATGTCGGAGGTTATTTCGATATTGGTCGAGAAATAAAAAAAACTGATTAATCATATGCGAGAAAGAGAGAGACAGACAGTCAAGGAGAAAGCGAGAGTTTGCATTGATTTTTAATTAAATATTTAATTATATAGTTTCCTCGGGAATCAATTTCTTCATAAGTAAACATGCAATGCTAATTTCATTACCAATTCTTTATCAATCTGCAGCCTTGTTAGAACATACACAACACACATTACATGTAAATGTAGAACTAAACTAAGTATTTTCTACACATGTAACCTAAGGAGTTTATGTAGATACTGAGAGAGAGAGACAGAGAAAGAGAGAGACAGACAGACAGACAGATAGTCAGGCAGAGACAGGCAGAGACAGAGACAGGGAGAGAGAGCGAGAGAGTTTGTATTGCTTTTTCATTAAAGATACTAATATTTTACCCGGGAATTCTTTTCCTAATAGTTAAACATGCAATGAAAAAAATGACAATTCTAACTTTTCATAACAAATTCTCTATAATTATTTAAATTGATTTTTGATTCATCAATGTTTTTTTTCTACACCAGATCAGTTGATCAATGAACTTGAAAACACGATTAACAACTAGCTAATTGAAGCTATACTTTCCAAAGGAGAGGATGTTGACATAATAGCTACTGTAAACAACCCCTCTTGACAATTTGCAGTGTACGATAGCGAAGTAGGAAGAAACGAGATGATAGACACACGTGTACATGTATATATACACACACTTCCTAATATATCAATGGTCGGTCAGTGATTATATAATAGCTACTGTACAATGACGTTCTTGACAATTTGCAGTGCACGGTAACGAGATTGGGAACAATGAGGTGACAGACACACGTGTACTTGTATATGTATATACACACGTCCTAGGGCCTTGATGCTTGGTAATGCTACACGATGATGCAATATATTGTTTAAACACCCCTTATGACTTTTTTCAGTCTGTCAAGAAAAAACAAGAAAGTACAAATTTCGATTTCTCAGTTCTAAGAATTAAAAAAAATGAAAAGAAAGATTTAAATTCAGAACATCATTTGGCACAGTGATATGAATTAAAACTGTAGATTGCTTTCATATTTTTCATTTTTTCAAATCAAATCAAATTTAAACAAATGTATGATATCTTTCTAATCCCAAACCCGGAACATTGTTTAAGATCATCATTGTGTGTTTATACAGGTATGCTACCCCGTTACCGTCATTTGTAGATATGCATTAAATCATTCATTACCTGTACCATTGCTCTAAATATATATATATACAATAATGCATATAAATAACTAATCTGGAAAATGCACACTGATAGAATTTAAAAGTGTCAATGAACTGGTTTATCCCCCCGTCGATCCCAATGAACTGGTCTATCAGTAAAATAATAATATCTCTTTCTTTCTCTCTCTCTCTCTCTCTTTTTCTCTCTCTCATGATTTGCCCAACAACAAAAAATGTTGACAACGAAGATCAGCTATTTACATGAACTTCATAAAAACTATTTAATTCTATGCATCATTACACTGGGCAAAACAGTCAAAATGTAGGTGGTCATTTCGATCGGTGTTTGGTGTTTATGCACGTGCTGATCATGTTGTGTTATTATGCGCTTTAGCTCAGACAGGTTACGTGGCACAGAACATTGCAGACATCCCTCATTCCTTCACTTATTGTTTTTAAATTATTTACAAAAAGTACGTGTATACCTTGATTTGTGTCAATGTTGGATCAGGATTATTAACATTTTTAATAATATTGCCCTCTATGAAATGCAAACTTAAGAAAAACGAGCACCGTCTAAAACACGAATGCTGAATATTAACTTTTAAAACTCAGGATTATTTAAAAGCTATTCGTTTACTTTACAGAACGTACATAGAATGTCAGGGGCACGCACAGGGAAATACAGTGGCTTACAGGGGATGACAGGGGCGTACAGGGTATGACAGGGGCTTACAGTGGCACACAGGGGATGTGCACAGGGGCTGACAGGGGGCGCACAGGGGATTGACAAATCGACATGTTCCTGGATATTGACTTTATGCAAAAAATGGAGTACAATTACTCTGCTGCAAAGGAGAATTTCGCATGAGGGTAGTCTGACCAAACAGCCCATGCAACGTACGTTTACCTCCATTGTCAATGAAAGTGATCAATTCTGGAATTACTGGCAAGATGTCTGATTTTATTCATGAGCCCATGTTGAAATTCCCTGTACTGTAGGGTGAACTCTTTCAAGGTCATTTAAATATTCCGGAACGAGGGTTAAATGTGCCTCATGAACCTCATGCAGAAGGCACTTTTTTCGGCAGGGGCTGCCTTTAGCAACTGCGATGCCTGCGACCGAATCAGGAATCTCGAAGGCATTTGTGAAACAAGTCAAAGTGAAAGGTTCTTCCGAAGTACCCTCACACATGACGGGGTTACTTGACGACATCCGGAATAATGCTCCGCCTGAAGTGCTTCATGAGGCCGTGCGACTCATAACACAATGTTCGGATGTATTCACTGTTTGTGACTTAAAACAGGGCGAGTTCGCAGTTATCGAGCATCAGATTGAGACTTGAAACGCACGGCCTATTAATCAGCGCATAAGCAGCACTCCAGCGGTCTTCCAAGGAGAGGAAGAGGTTCATGAAGGCCGCATGCTGGCCGCAGAAGTTATACAATAGTCTACGTCAGATTGGGTGGCTGTTTTCGCGCTGATAAGGAAGAAAAGACGGTTCTGTGCGGTGGTGCGTTTACTATCGGGCGCTCAACAAGATGACGGTTAAAGGCACCTATCCGCTTTCACTCATCAAGGAGTGTCTCAACGTGATAGCGGGTAGCCTCTGGATTTAAAAAGTAGATGTTCACTCCGCAAACTGGCAAATTAAGGTTAATCTTGAGGACGGGGATAAAACGGCTTTCATAACTAAAAAGTATGGGCTCTTTTAGTTTACGATACTTTGCCTCTGCAATGCCCCGGAAACGTTTTCACGGGCTATCAAACTCATCACACATCTGTTTGATAGCCATTTTCGAGGATGTTCTTATCCTCAAAGAGTCTACGCAAACAAGTTTAAATGTGTTCGGCGTTCTTTTTACGGGTCTATATCTTTTTGTTTAGACTCTTGACCACAGAGGCCACGAGGAACCGGAATATAAGCTCTCTTCTGAGTTGTATATCATTTGTAATAATTGTGAACACAGAATAAATTGATTTTATATCAAACTGAATAGTTGTCTAACAATTGACCGCACAAATCTGTTTAAAACCTTAGATAATTTCATTTTTTTAGATCATTTTTCCTCCCCTTACTCCGAAAATGTATGTAATTTTTATCTTAGCACGCTTGCAGTTCAAAGTGATTGGGATTTCTTATGCCTGGTTTCTATTTCTACTACTTTTTTGTATATCTACTTTAGTTCCTTGTCGTCTTGGTCTTCTTATTTGCCTTTTATCATTTTGTCAAAAAAAGTATTTGTTTGTTTGATTTTCAACTCTATGTTAGCTTAAAGTTATGGAAATGTGATTTAATACGAAAGTCAAGAAGTTTCGAGATTCGAAATTTAAAATACGAGAGTCGAAATTCGAAATTCTATATTAAAATTGTCCAATCAAATCATGGATCTGAAACGTATATCCAAGCGACATCCAACTGTTCTAAATAAAGATCATTTGTTCATGTGTTTATCTACAAATAAATGCCTTAATAGCTCTTATATAGTATTTACATAATGATTTAATTAACTTTGATGAATTAACCCAGTACAGTATCAACAATTAAGTTAGTGATTACACTGTGTGCTTTGCTAATCTTCATGATTTTGTTTGCTCTGTATGTATTTTCCCCCGATGCATTTAACGAGGCCGAGTACAGAACGAGTACGCACGCTTTCGCGCAGCGTTTCATTTGTATTGTGACGTCATCTTTTTGCTTGGTTGACGCCATGGCGTGATAGTTTCAACTGCAGACATTCAGCGAAATGTGTTGAAAATGGCTCGTTTAATGTGTAAAATTAATGTTATATTGTGGAATAAACATAACTGTCTCGAAGTAGAAGCTATATTTGGGCTCGGGTCGAAAACGTGAAGAGGGTTCAGCAGGCCTAACCCTCTGTTTCGTTTTCTTAACCCGCCTAAATATAGCTTAATTCATATATTTCAAGACAGTAACCATGTATTTTATATTAATGACCCTTAATATGTGATGTTATACATTTTTTTATTACTTAGATATGTCTGAATGCTTTAATAATACCATAAAGATCACCTCTTCCGCCTTTGTCAAATAAAAAATAGCCATTATCTGACAAAACTCGGAAATTGGGCATACAAAAATCAACTTTGATAAGACCCCTGGAACAAACCAGGAGGTAAAAGGGTTTTTTTATTTGACCATTTGATGCTTTTTAGCAATAACTTTAATATGTAGAACAGAAAAAGAAATCCCTAGGGCAGAAGTTTAAAAAAATGTGCAAAATTAATACATTTCAAGCGAAATCCCATAGGGTCCTATGTTAAAGATTAACAAACTTTGAGATGACCCCCTAAACAAACGGTGTGGTAAATGTCTTATTTTTTAATCTTAAAATAATAATTATATCAGTAGAAATTCAGGTAAAAAATTTCATTAAAAAATCTAGGGCAGAACTAATTAGACCCGGCCTCGTTAAACCCAATATATGTATTCTCCCCCGATACATAGTAAATTTGTGACAACTGTTAACTGTTATAACTCAACTGTCCAAAATAGGTAAACGAAAAAGATCTATTTAATGTAAATGATTAATATTGAGTGTGATTTTAGCTATGAAACGAAACTCAATAAAAAAAAATAAACCTATTAAACTAGATGTTATGATAAAGCTTAGACACCATGATTTAAATACAAGTTTAGAAAACATAGAATATATGCGACCTGAACGGCAAGAAAACAAGTGCATGTAATATAGTCTACCCATAATCCAATGTCATGGTCGAGGTTACAGAGAGAGAGAGAGAGAGAGAGAGAGAGAGACGGACAGAGAGACAGGCAGACAGAGATAATCGTACTGTCAAACTCAGAAATAGAGAGAGAGAGACAGACAGACAGACACGGAGGGAGAGACATACACAGAGAGGGAGGGAGAGAGACACAGAAAGAGACAGACAGAGAGATTTAAATTCATTGAAATACATGTATATAAGCAATTTTTTGATAAGCCCTTTTAAGGAGAAAAGAAAGGAGGTAGCTTGGGAAGGGCTGACCTATTAACAAACTATAATTCCCTTCATCGTTGGTACCGCGAGGGGATAAGGGCAGGGAAGGGAGCAGACTCATCCAAAAAATATTGACAAGCAAAAAAAAAAAGGAAACTTGAAAACCCTAATCGTTGAATAAAGGCGAAACAGAGAAGAAGGGAGTTTTACGTGCAGATCCTACTGTACCATTGCATCCAAACCAACGTCTAACACTCAAGCATCGAGTTAGACTTGCGTTGCTTTTCATTCACTGGTTTTAAAGATATTCATTTTTAGATATATTTAGATATTTTGTATTCATGACTGTGCTGGTATATCTGTTTACCCAAATTGACTCAAATAAAGTTAAATACACCAATACACTTATATATATGACAGAATTAATTTTGAACAACTTGTTATTAATTACTAATCGGGTTTGTCTTTTAGAAAAATTCTAAAGAATTACATGATTGTTGAACATACATGTATATAGGCCTATACATAAATTAAATTGTCTGTTATGTGATGATAACACTTTTTATTAATATTTTGCAGGATAGGTAACAAATCACAGCTTATTTGTTTGTTTTTGCACTAGATATTTGAGAGAATTAGCTGCCAACTTCTATTCATTCCCCGCAGTTTCTTTTTTTGGTGTCGTGGAGTGTGTATGGCGACAGTGGCAACATGGCAACAATCAACTTCTTGTAAAATGTTTCCTGATTAAATTTCATCCCGTAATAAATTGTCAATTTTGGCGGGGGCGGGGGATACAGGGAAATTTAATTTGGATGTGGTAAATATACTTTCATTTTTTTCTTGATTATAAAAAGAAACATATAAAAAAAATTAAACGATAAATTATGAAAAATATATGCAATCAAATTTTCGCATATTCTCCACAAATGAAATTGGGACATTATTATCTCGTCTTTGGATATTAAATATACTGCATTCTTCTTCTTTTGAAAGCAATGACAAACACTATGACTCATTATAAGCTGTTCACTTTAGAAAAGTAGTCTAAATGTCTTGTATAAATTACATGGCACGAATGGTGTGAAAATATCTCAGTGATTATTTCCAATATTGTATGACTGTATACAAAAACAAACGTTAGATAATGCTTATATTCCTTTTTTAAACCGGACTAATATTTTATATTCGTTTTGAAGAATCTTTCGGATACAAATCTTCATGCGCAGATCTAGATGGGAGGGGGTCAGATGTTTTGGAGCTCCTCGGGAAATAAAAGCTTTAAATTTACATGGCAAAATTAATAAAATTAGGCCAACCCCCTACCGCCCTCCGCGAAAAATGGATATGTTTTAAAAGCTATTTACCATAACCACATTTTTTTAAACTTCTGGGGCCCGTTTCTCAAAAAGGCCTACGTCCAGGCGTAAGCTTAGTCCGGACTAAATCAAGGACTAAACCTCAAAACCAGACTAAGTTGCGTTTCACAAAAAGGCGGAAACTTAGTCGGGACTAAATTCGGGTTTAAATCTACGCCTGCTAATGGGTAGGCGTAAGTCCTTCGTCTATGCACAAAAATGGCGAGTGTTTTGTTTCTAAGGCAAAATGTACAGATAATTTTATTTTTTGGTTTGTTTTATGTGTTATTAAAGAAAACATTCACATTTATTTAAATATTTGTACATGTACATATAACTTTAGAAAATACCCTTTGTTTCTATTTCTAAATAAATTAAGATTAAATCAATTTGATAAATAATGGGCTCACCTCATTAAACGTATGTAATATACATTACTACTCGTAATGAAATTTACCTAAAGTGTGAAGAATGGGTATACCCCGATAAATGATATAAACACAATAATTAAAAAGATGCTTTATTTCTAAATTAAACATGTATTCCCCAACAAGATGGATGTATATAAGTACGAATATATTATTGATTTTTTTAATCAATACTCAGTAAGCATGTACTAGAATTTAATGTTTCTAATCAAATTTGAACCAGTGAAACGAAACTGATTTCAAAATTATGAATAGGAGCAACTCAAACAGTTTACATTTATAATTTGTCCTTGTGTGCGGTTGTTTGTTCTTTACCTATACATGTATTACTGAAAACTTTACAACACGTATGCATTCTCATTTTCATTTTTTTACTCCTAGTATCTTTACAAAACCGTATGAAAGCTACATGTATTTTGGAATGTTTATGAACTCGCATATATTTAGATACAATCAATTTTTGTTTGTTAAAATATTACATAAAAATATGTTTTAGAAGCGTGCAGAGTGTGCATCAATTTTAGATCTGTTGACAAGCGTTTGTCAAGGTTATCGAATATTATAAAATTTTACATGCACACCTTGAATTTTTGGAAATCAAATTCATTAATCTTATTAATTCTAGGATGAAGTGATCAATTGCGTTCATATTTAACATCGATCGTAATTCTATTAAAATAGGTATGGGGCACATGTACTATCAATGATCTTCGTGCATATTCATATGCATTGTTTATTTGTACTCATATAATTGAATGGATCTTTAATTACTTGAATTCATGATAGTTTTGTTTCATCATATTTAAAATGTACGTATATCAAGGGATTTTTTTTTTATTTCGAAGTTGTCGACTTGCAATACAAAAGCGTTTTTACAACAGTGTGCATTATTTACAAATTTAACTAGCTTGCATTTTTGTCATACTTATTATATAACCAATTGTATACACCCCCACCCCAATAACTCAAAGCAAATAGGGAAAAAAGTAAAACTCACATGCACTTGTTAAAACCGCAAAGATGCAAAATGTCTTATCCGGAAGGGGGTAGGGGATTTTTCGATGCCTTTTCCATTAAACTTGTAAAAACCTTTTATTTATAAAACTTTCCTTAAATAGAAAGGGTGTTCTTAGATAACTGCTTTTATATCTTTATTTTAATCAAGATACTGTGTACAGGGTTATTTTGGTCCCGTGTAATTTCCGTCCTTCTACACTTGCAAACAGTTTCACTCTGTCGTGACTTCGCCCAGTCACAGCTGTTACTTAAGTTACTTAATATTAGATATTGAAAATCAACATAAATTCGCCCGCTGACAACGAGGGCGAAATGATTGAAAATTAAACAGGGCGAATTATTCCCTGTTTATGGTGTATATTACTTTCAATTTACCCCCCCCCCCCCCCGAAAAAAACCCAAAACAAAACAATCGATCGATTAAACCAAAATACAGGAAAGGGAGATGGGGAGACCTCGGCCTCAAATGTTGATAATTCATGTCTTGTTAATTGTTGTCTATTAATATCTTTCGAAACTATTATCATTTGAATCGCAGAAAATCAAGAATCGTTTCCATGTCATTGACTACATTCTTTCAATATTGGAACAGAGGATGGACAAGGTTCATGTAATATTATTTATACAAAAGATATTTTCGATTTCAGTTGGTTGCTGTTGGTTACTCATTGTCATATTATTTTCTATAAATAATATAGTGAATTGATAAAAAAGAATCAAGCCTTATCCCAGCATCTGAAAATGTCTAAAGATCTACAGTGTCTATGAAGCATACTTCTTATTCTGCAGACGTATTGGGGCATATCCACTGTACATTGTCCCTGTATTCTATAAATATTTGAAGTTTACACTAACATTGAAGTTAATTTCTATGTATTGTTTCGTTCAATTAATATGTAAGATTGTGCCTCAATATCATCTACAATGCATTTAATTGTCACATATTTGGTTTCTGAAACCTCTTATATATGACGCTTTCATATCAACTGTTTTTCTCTAACATTTCATTATGTTAAGAAGTGTATAGGCATTTGTTCTACTTTTATTAATATAAAATGGCATGAACAGCTTGAACTATGCACATTCAGTGGTATAACATGCGTACTTTCGGGTACTACATGTACTATGAATTGTAAAATTGATCCACCACATATAATCATAGCCTCAAAGCAAAACAAAATACGATATGCGCATGCTTAGTACTCAGCGGAGATGTCTAAGTTCTTAAACATTTAAACCCTAACTTACGCATCTTTCAGAAACGCAACTTAGACCCGACTAAATATTGGCGTAACTTTGTTAGTCGGACTAACTTAGGCTCAAATTTACGTCTTTTTGAGAAACGGGCCCCTGGGGCCCGTTTCTCAAAAAGGCCTACGTCCAGGCGTAAGCTTAGTCCGGACTAAATCAGGGACTAAACCTCAAAACCAGACTAAGTTGCATTTCACAAAAAGGCGGAAACTTAGTCGGGACTAAATCTGGGTTTAAATCTACGCCTGCTAATGGGTAGGCGTAAGTTCTTAGTCTGTGCACAAAAATGGCGAGTGTTTTGTTTCTAAGGCAAAATATACAGATAATTTTATTTTTTTTGGTTTGTTTTATGTGTTATTAAAGAAAACATTCACATTTATTTAAATATTTGTACATGTACGTATAACTTTCAAAAATACCTATTGTTCGATAACTTTTTCTATTTCTAAATAAATTAAGATTAAATCAATTTGATAAATAATGGGCTCATCTTATTAAATGTAAGTAATATACTTACTACTCGTAATGAAATTTACCTAAAGTGTGAAGAATGGGTGTACCCTGATAAATGATATAAACACAATAATTAAAAAGATTATTTCTTAATTAAACATGTATTGCCCAACAAGATAGATGTGTATAAGTACGAATAGATTGTTGATTTTTTTTTAAATCAATACTCAGTAAGCATGAACTAGAATTTAATGTTTCTAATCAGATTTGAACCCGTGAAACGAAACTGATTTCAAAATTATGAATAGGAGCAGCTCAAAACGTTTACATTTGTAATTTGTCCTTGTGTGTGGTTGTTTGTTCTTTACCTATACATGTATTACTGAAAACTTTAAACACGTATGAATTCTCATTTTCATTTTTTTTACTCCTAGTATCTTTACAAAACCGTATGAAAGCTACATGTATTTTGGAATGTTTATGAACTCGCATTTAGATACAATCAATTTTTGTTTGTTAAAATATTACTTAAAAATATGTTTTAGAAGCGTGCAGCGTGTGTATCAATTTTAGATCTGTTAACAAGCGTTTCTCAAGGTTATCGAATATTAAAAAATTTCACATGCACACCTTGAATTTTTGGAAATCAAATTCATTAATCTTATTAATTCTAGGATTTAATAATAATTTTTCTATTGATCGACGTATCAAAGAAAACATTGACCGGAAAACTTCATCAATGCGGGTAGCGCATTGATGAAAAAGTTTTCCGGTCAATTTTTTCTTTGATACGTCGATCAATAGAAAAATTATTATCTTCATTTCTTATCATTTAATAAAACATTTTCAAATAAAAAAAAGTGTGAAGTGTCATTGATCAAAAATGTAAATAAATGTAAATGTAAAAAAGTAGATCCGGCAAAAATTCTATTGATGCAGGTATCAAAGAAATTTTTCGACCAATCAGAAGCGTCGATAACTTATCAAATGAATAAATATTAAATGATTAAGTGATCAATTGCGTTCATATTTAACATCGATCGTAATTCTTTTAAAATATGTATGGTTTACAGGTACTATCAATGATCTTCGTGCATATTTATATGCATTGTTTACTTGTACTCATTTGATTGAATTGATCTTTAATTACTTGAATTTATGATAGTTTTGTTTGATCATATTTAAGATGTACGTATATCATGGGATTTTTTTTATTTCGAAGTTGTCGACTTGCAATACAAAAACGTTGTTTTAGCAGTTTTACAACAGTGTGCATTATTTACAAATTTAACTAGCTTGCATTTGTCATACTTATTATGTAACAATTGTATACACCCCCACCCCAATAACCCAAAGCAGATAGGGAAAAAGTATACATGTAACTCACATGCACTTGTTAAAACCGCAAAGGTGCAAAATGTCTTATCCGGAAGTGGATAGGGGATTTTTTTAGATGCCTTTTCCATTAAACTTGGAAAAACCTTTTATTTATAAAACTTTTTTTTAAATAGGAAGGGTGTTCTTAGATAACTGCTTTTATATCTTTATTTTAATCAAGATACTGTATACAGGGTTATTTTGGTCACGGTTAATTTCCGTCCTTCTACACTTGCAAACAGTTTCACTCTGTCGTGACTTCGCCCAGTCACAGCTGTTACTTAAGTTACTTAATATTAGATATTGAAAATCAACATAAATTCGCCCGCTGACAACGAGGGTGAAATGATTGAAAATTAAACAGGGCGAATTATTCCCTGTTTATGGTGTATATGACTTTCAACCCCCTCCCCGAAAAAAAACAAAACAAAACAATCGATCGATTAAACCAAAAACAGGAAAGGGAGTTGGGGAATATGTGTATAGGCATTTGTTCAACTTTTATTAATATAAAATGTCATGAACAGCTTGAACATTCAGTGGTAAAGTATAACATGCGTACTTTCGGGTACATGTACTATGAATTGGAAAATTGATCCACCACATATAATCATAGCATCAAAGCAAATCAAAATACAATATGCGCATGCTTAGTACTCAGCGAAGATGTCTAAGTTTTTCGACATTTAAACCCTAATTTATGCCTCTTTCAGAAACGCAACTTAGACCCGACTAAATATTGGCGTAACTTTGTTAGTCGGACTAACTTAGGCTCAGATTTACGCCTTTTTGAGAAACGGGCCCCAGATTTAAACTATCGATAGTGAAATATTCCAGGGTTTAAAAGCATCAGGTCGGGATGCACAAGGCGAGCAAAATCACTGCGAAAGTTATTGTATTATAACTAGTCTAGTTATATTTTCTGCGTATAAATCAAGACAAATAATTATTAAGTTAGAGAGAATATAGCATTTTTTGTATATAAGAGCATGTGCAGATGATCTTTTTTCTAGCAGAATGATCTCGCTAAGATACAGGTTTTCTGATCTATGATTTGATTAGTTAATTTAGATATTGAATCTCGAATTTTTAATCTTAAATTTCATATTTCGAATCTCGTATTTTAAGTCTTGAATCTCAAATGAGCCCTCTGGGCTTTCTTATCTTATATACCAGTGGTCTTCCATTCAGTCACTTGAGATATATTTTAGTCACCTTTCACGAAATGGCAGCACTTTATATTGTGAAACTTAAACGTGTTCCTTTCGAAATTTATTCGACATCACTATGGTGATGGTGCACTAAGGGTGCAATTACCGGGATCAGTTGTCTGGAAGTTTCAGATAAGTACAGACATTCCGAAGATAAGAAAAAGATAAAAACGAAAGTGGCTGCCTTTTTGTATGGGCGACTATAAGATTATCTTTAGAAGCACATTCCTCCATTGTTGTGAAACGTTATACAGCCAACAACCAAATGAATAGCAAAGGTGTAATAAGTCGACAACGCTCGGGCATTTCGCGTTATCCTAACGACTCGTCAGGAACTAGTGCAACTGTCACCCGAGTGTGTACATTTCCGTAAACATTCCACAGCCAAAAAAAATAGCAAAGGCGTGAAACATCGACAACTAGGGCATTTCTCGCAAAACAATCGCAACAACTCGTCAGGAACTAATACAACGGTCGACTACACTCGCCCAAGTGTGTACCTGTCCGTACGAGTTCTGGAGAAAGTGATGTGCACAAATCGTACAGATGTTGACTAAAACTCATGTTAAAAATAAACAATCTTGCTGATCTCCTGTTAATATGGAATTAATTGCAAGAAAAAAATCGAACTGATACCCCTTTTATCAAGGAGCATTGCAAACTGGCCGAGTTTTGTCGAGTTATGACTCCCCAGAATCGTGATAGCTCGTAGCTCTAAGTTTTGACAGTGTGACCGGGACTTAGATATTAACTTCAAAACATGATAGTCAAATCTGTCATGCATTATTGTAAACAAGAGTCTTAGAGACTGCTTCTATCAGAATCATAAAACCCAATTACCTTAAATTACGGGACGATAGAAGTCCCAGTACTTTTCATCATCATTCTGATTCTGTTTCTGAACCATTTTGACAACGCAATTTGTAGTTCATTGGTCTTTACAAGTTTACAGTGGATGTCTATCCAATTATTTCACTTGTGAAACACTGTAAGTCTTATTACGTACACTTATGTTGATGTATATTTACGTTATTATTGTTAAAATGAGCTTGTACTTTAAGTGTACTCACCATACGCCGCCTGGGATACTGCCAGCAGACAGAACCACACAGTGAGGACATCGAGGTGATACACAGAGTGTCCGAATAGGGACACCATGATAGGGTCTTGTCGATCTGGTCAAATAAGATCACTCTATGAGTATAGGCATGGCCACGCAACAGCAAAAAGTAGTAACATGAAGGTTAAAACTGCGCAGACTCAATGATCACGTGACAAGGAAGTTAAACAAGAAGTAAAAAGAGCTTATTATAATATTCATCGACTAGCATACACCAAAGAAAACCTCGATTTTTTAAGATGAAATAGCAATACAGTTTTATTTAATCTTAATTTCATATTAGATGCATACATATATCATGACTATGTTTTCATTTTTTCTTTATTTCAAAGGGGCATGGTCATAATTTTGGTTAATTTATTTTTCGATTTTAATGTTTACAATGCTTTTTTGATAGGCAACCAAAATTTTATTGCCATTCGATGAGTTGTAAGCAAGTCACAGAGATTACAATTCTTTGTTAAGTAAATTAAGCTGCTGTTTAGTTATGAATGTTGAAGTGACAATTCCAGTTTTAGACCTAAAATGGATGTGTAAAATATTAGGAATTGTTAATTTATGTTTAACATGAAAAAAAATACACATCAGCCTGAAAAAGATTTGTATTGGTATATTGAACCTCTGAAAACAAAAAACAGGACACGAGCCTTGCTTACATGACAACGATTTGTGAGCCATGTATCTTGCTAATAACTCAAAGACTGACTCTTAATTTTCATTTGATCATTAGAAATCCATTCCTAAAACATTGTTAATGATAAAAACAGAAAAAATAGAAATTGACCGAAATCGTGACTATGCTCTTTAAAGTACTAATTGAATGAATAAATAAATGCATGAATAAATAATGTTGTTTTATATACATGCATCCGGTAGGAATCTTGAGACTTGCAAGTGAAATAATAAGATGATGAACAAAAGATTACTATTTCCATGATAGTTAAATAAAGAGGAATGGATAGCATGCGAATGATAAAACAAACAAACACCAATTAGTCCTACTTTGTCCTCTCCCCAACAGCTCTGATAAACACTCAAATATAGGAAAGTTCTCAAGTCTAAGAAAGTTAGTTTTGGGTTTTGATAAAAGTGTTTTTTATTCACTCACCTTTTTCTTACATTGTGGTCGATACGGTTCAGTTTAATACAGTTATACATATTGGTCAGAGGTAACATAGTTTAGATGAATTTATATAATGTGTATTAATTTGAATAATTTATATTATGTGCCACATTCTATTCTGAATAAATTAGCTAAAATTGTGCTCAATAACTTTCATATGTGTCAGTTATATCGGTGAATACAAATTACTAACATATTATTACATCATTAAAATGCTATGGGTCAAAACACTTGTCGTAGCATGTACTAATATACGAGACAAATAGAAATGTATAATTTTTAAATCTGTATACACAATAAATTTACATTAAATCGATAAAAAAGTAAAATCAACAATGCAATATTTCCTTTCGTGTTTTTATGGTGTTAAAGAATTAGCTTGATTTGCAGAAAAAAAAATATTAAGGCAGTAGTTATAAAAGTTTTATAACCACTAAAAATATATTTAATATAAAATTATAAATACATGGCATATTATATACCCACTGCGCACTCTTGGAATACCATACTATTTCCTTTCGACATTGATGAACTATGTCTTTCTATACGTAACTTCTAATATACACATACGTCAACTTCGCCGAAAACATAATATAACTTATGATATATTTACTGTTCATCATTTATGGTGAAATAAATGTTAAAAAACATTACTTTGATTTAAGCACTCAAAAAGTAGGGTGGAAAGTTTTTAATAGATTCATGTGATTTATTAGCTGAAAAAATTGTTTTTGTAAATAAACTAACTTATTGGCACATAGACAATGTACGAGGCATACGGTTGATACATGTTATGTTTTAAAGGGGCATGGTCACGATTTTGGTCAAATTTTCTTTTTCTGTTTTTCCAGCGCATGGATCCTTTAGAAGCAGCATGCAAACACTGTGCTCTTTATTATTTCATCAGACAGTGATTTTTGTTGTTCCATGGTTTCTAATGAAAACCTCAGTGGCTGTGCCACCAACAAATTATGTGAAGACAGGGTTTAGGATGGTATTTGAAAAAAATAAACATGTATAGAGTGCGTCAATTTGGGACCATCTCAAGTCTCAAGGATGAACGAAACAATAGAAATATAATTTAAATGTCAGACTTTATGTTGAGAATAAATGTACATCAGCTCATAAATGTAAAGAGAGACAAAATGCGTTGAATGATAAATATAATGATTCAGTGTCAAGTTTTATAGAAAAGAATTACATATTATATAGATATTATGTATCGTAGTTTTAATGAATTATATGATAGTTTCAGTTCAAAATTAAATACCTTTTTGCCTCAGATTTGTGTACACTAGTAAATTGTTGCATCGATTTCATCTTTCATAATTTCTAATGAAGATTGGTTTTTTTTTAAAACTATGATTCATAATATTAGCTAATGAATTAAACTGTAAAAAAAAATCAAGAAGTGTATTTCGTTAACTATATGTGTTCTTTCTTTGTTTTAGATATTGGTTAGCGAATCATTCATAACAGCTAGAACTATTTATCTTGTCGACAATGTCTTTTTTTAATAACTGCGAATGTTATATTTATGTGTTACTCATTAAACTGATGTAAAAGCACATGGTTAACTCCATATCAAATACAATTTGAACATATTATCAGTATTGTATAATGTTATATTGTTCCAACAATATATAATTCAAGCGTTATGATTTGAATGTATTTCATTATGCTGTCCCTGTCAGGTATTCTCCGTGTAACACCATGATGACGTCATTACGTGGTCATGTTCACCGGTGGTATCCCTCGCTTTGAAACTCTATTTATTGTAAGTTTCAATTCTCCAGGTAGGAGAAGTGTGAAGTTGGCTGAATGACAAACAATTACTTTTTCTGTTTGGAAAAAGTTACAAAGCTAAAACAAACTCAGCTTTTAAAAAAAAATACTTTTTATGTGTAATTACATTAAAAACGGCAAATCTTTAATTTAACAACACTAACAAACATAACTCTCTTTTGCTGATGAATGTGGTTATTGCTTTGGAAATTGTCACTGATTATTCATTGAATGATTTACTTTATTAGAAAAATCTATTGATAAGTAATCACGTGATTAAAATTGCACGCTGTGTGAAAACACTGTTTGATTTTTTATGTTTTAATGAAATGTGTATCGAAGAGTGATACATCCTTTTTAAAGCATTACGTGATTGATTGGAAAAATACTATGCACAAACTTTACAAGAAAAACATTGAGGAGTTTCTCTGTAACTCACCCAGATATGTTTAAAAATAAACTATACTAGCTATGAAGCTTTTGAGTGTTCTTTTTTGTTCAAGTACAGTGTGGGTTTTCATCTCACTCAACATGTTTTTTTTAACTCTCTCCCAAATATATCTATTTAAGGAATAATATATACTGTGACAAACATTCATATTCTTTTTATTTCATTTTTAACGTAAATATATACTTTTAAAATATGTCTGAACAGTAGGTTAGTTAGTCTAGTTATGTTCATTAATTAATTATGCCCATTGAAACTTTCTATCAAGCGTAATTTTTTAAGTAATAAAAACAACATTTTGTTTAATAAATAAATACATATCACCCTCTCTGTTGTTGCGTTATTATTTGCATTTAGTTTTATTTCCTTTCGGACAATTCAAAACAACGTTGTTTTAATGAAAGTGTCAATTGTTGTTTGATTTTCCATTTTTCCTCAATCGTCGCTGACTTATGAACTCAACAATGAAAATATACAATATGCTATGACACATTGTCTTTATGCCGAAGGAATGACCTCAAAGATAGTATCGCCAAATCACAAATCATAGCAGCTTCAGATTGTAATGACATATTTAAAAGTACACACAAAACAAACAGTCTTAAAATCATTTTTGCAACTGATAAGTCATTCTGGAATAAGTCTGTGAAGTACAAATTTGATCAGATGACTTGAGAAAAATAGAAATCAATATGTTTTTTGTTTTCTTAGTTTGTTGTGTTTTTTTTTTTATTTTGTTCTCTTTTTTCGGGGGGGGGGGGGTAACATTGCATTCACTTGACACTATTCATTCAAGAATCACTCAAGTGTAATGTGTTAACATTTAAGTGGCGTGCACTCAAGAGTATCTTTCCGGTATTGTTTAGTAGTGTAATATAACGATTATGAATGAATTAAACAGTATTGCTGTCGTTTTATCACTAGAATGAAAACAAAAGTGGAGCAATGAAATCATCAATGACCAGTTTCATTGAGACATTATAATGTTTCTATATGTTGTAATACACTCTACATTAAAATTATACACTCTTCATGATAATAATTGTTATTTCTGGACTAGTATTGTACCTCGGCTCTCCGTTTTCAAAAACAAATTTCGTTTTCATTAGCTCAACACCTGACTGAAGCTACACTGTGTTTGCTTTTTTATATGAGCTAATGAAAACGTGTCCCAGTGTGCAACAGTTGAACATATGTTCAAAACAACAGTGTCCCAAAGGAATTATGTTGGTATTTATCTTTTACATCATACGCCATATCATAACATAACAGTGAAATCTGATAGCATAACATTGGAATCTCATACCATAACATACAACCTCGTGGATTCTCATTCGTCATTTTATACCATGGCATACCATAGCACAGCATACAACATAATTTTAACTTGGTTTTAAATTATTTTTTTAAAGAACATATGTTCACTTTGCAGATTAGTGGTGAACTTTGGCTTAGTATCATTTTATTCCGAAATGTTTGGAACTCTTCTGTGTATGGAAGCGTTTTGTTCAAATCTCATAGCATTGCATTCAAATTTCATAGCATTGCGTATTTCATAGCATATCTTTAAAACCGCATATCATAGCATAGCATGAATTGTAAAAGATATGCATGAAATGACTGTAAGACAAATGTTTAGTTACACAGCTGCCTATATTAACCACACAGTCTAATGACTGGAAATCTATTTGTACGTATCCAACATGTATATCAGAGGAGACTTTTTTCTCAGAACAGCAACTTTACAAGAAACACTATATCTGGTGTTTTTCTACTGTCATGTACATTGACAATGTGTTATCTACTGCAACAAGAGACTACCAGGGGTTATCTTCCATGAAGAGTTTTCTGTTGTTTTTTACAGGAAGATTTGTTAAGTAGACCTGTGCTGTGTGTGTTATTTATTTCTTGTAAATTCAATTTACTTTAATCGCAAACTACTTATACACTGTGTTACAAAGCCAAACCTACTGTCTTGGAGATGATATACGTCACTCTACTGCCAATATTTACCACAAAACCTACTAACTGGACATTAATTTGTACGTATCTTACATTTATATCAGAGAGGAATTCATGTCTCAAGAACAACAGCTTTACAAGAAACACTATACCTGCTGTCTTTACCACCACCTGTCCTGTATATTGACAGTGTGTTTTCTAATACAACGATAAACTACCAGGAGTTATCTTCCATGACAAGTATTATGGCTATATACAGGCAGGACTGTGAAGTGCATGTTATTTATCTCGTTTACATTGGATTCACTTTAATCAATGACTGCTCCCTGCATTGTTTTAGACGTTTTTATTTATTCCTTACAAACAAAAGTAAACTAACAGGTCGTTTTTTGACAAAATATGTAGAAAAAAATTACAATAAAGCATGATTACAGGAAAGAAAAATAGCCCATGTACACCGTACATGTATCTGTGTTTATAAGAAGAAAGAAGTAAATATACATCTCCTTGTATTGATAATTTATATAGTGGTTTAACGTATCTAACGAATTTAACTCATAAACCTAGAGTGGATACTCAATATTTATAGAAATAAACAACCACATATTACACACATTTTACATATCCGTAAATGCAAAGAAACATAATTCATACAAATGTATCAGGCCCACACATACCAAAAGGTTTCACTACCATGTAAATGACAATAACAAACTGTCAACCATCTCAAAAATCAATGAAATAAAATACAAATTTAAAGCAGAGCAACACGGTCCTCCAAAAAGATAGAGGTAGGATCAGGTGCCTAGGAGGAGTGAACATCCTCTGCAGACCGCTCACACCCGCCGTGCGCTCTTTGTCACAATTAGGCATGTCATAATCGATGTAAATGTCAAAATCGGGAATATGTCATAATAGGGAAAAAACTTGATGATTTGGGTTGTTTGTGATGGTCAAAATACAAACCTTGAGCAAACACGGACCTCCATCACATTGAAGGTAGAATCAGGTGCCTAGGAGGAGTGAGCATGATACATCATGAACTTCATGATAAAAACTTAAATTCGGCTGTAATTCCTATTCCATCAATCTACATGGTCTCCGAGGACAACCTTCCCTTTGTTCCTATCCTTGTCAGTTTTTTCTTTCTTGGCCAAATCTGTCAAACTTAACGGTATTACGGGTATACCTATCTTTCTCATCGTCGCCCTTGTTGTTGTGATAGACTGAGCGTGGTATCACGTGGCCGATTTAACGCGGGGTTTATTTAAATGCTGTATTTATTGTGGACGCGAACATAATTTAAAAAATTATTGATTATATTTTTTAACCCGATTGATATAAACTGTGTAATTCATTGTGAAGATATATCTTTATATACCATATTTAAATAAATAGATCAATCTAATATTTCTTAGCATGAAAAAATACGCAACATATACCTTTAAGCTAAAGAAAAAAAACCTGTTCTCACTTTTTAAGGTAGCTCCATACTCGTAAAATTCTCTGAGGAAAGTTGAAAAACCGAACTGATTTCGACTTAATAGACTTACATGTCATCAATTGTTAGAAAAAATATGCATGTCATCACACTTTTTGAGATGCCAGATAAACATTAACTAAAGCATATTTTAGCATTAGAAAAAAGTATTTTTTGTTGTTAAAAGTAAAATCTTGTAGGCAGAAATCTGTTTTTCTTGTTTCATTATAATGTCAACTTTATCAGAAAACTAAAATTACAAAAATATTTTAAAATTAATCGTTGAAATAAGAAAAACTATAGCATTTAGACATACAACTGAGAGAAAAGTCAGAAAAAGAGTTATTTCCCCTTTGCATAGATATATAAACATTTGGAAATTTAGTATAAAATTAAGTGCGAAAATATCTTAAACCTACCAAAAATTCTAATTACATCCATGTGATTATATTCACATAAAATAAATAAAACTATCTTGCACAATTTTTAAAGAATTCAAAGTTTTACAAAAAAGTGTGACGTCACAGAACACTGGATCTACTTTAAGGTAAAGGCAGAGTTTGACTAGTTCGGCAACGTGTGTCTATTGCCAAAACTCTCTTGATGTGAAACATAGCGGTAAAAACAACGATAATGGACATCACAATGAGTACGGGCAGTATGGAAATTACATTCAATGCATGTTTTAAAATAAACTCGGCTGCAAAATAAGTTGATTTTGCATTTAGTGAATATCAAAATATTATTTAAATTTGAATATTTACATTTGCAAATATGTTTCCTTATCTGAACCTATAGAATAGCGAAAACGTTCAATTCTGTATGAACTGTTTAGGGTCAATAGGTCACCAATGACCGAATTACATGGCGCATTAATATCTACATGTAAAATTACTACTTTTCATGTAAACAAATATAAAGTAGGTCACAGTATTAAAAATTATTGCAAGGTAATGTATACTGTTCTTTTGGAGTATTTCACAACTGTCTTTACATTTAAAAATAAATTTCTTCAATGAAAACATTAAACTGTCTGTTGTTATTCAATTAAGTTGCCCGTCTGCTCTTTCACTGTACATGTACATGAAAATGGCATAATATGGAGAATTTGAAGTAGATGGAGAAGACATAACAGATGAGTTATTTTTGCTCTTTGACAATGCAATTAAGGACAATCTTGATCTTTTTAACTTAGAGGCTATTTCTGATAAATCTGAAATATCTGAGATGTGTAAAAAGCTAGAAAAGCCAGCTTTAGCTTGCCTCCCAAACCCAGACCCCTGCTCAGGCTGCTGAACCGAAAATATTTCGTTCTCTTACAGAAAATGAGTTACAGGAATTTCAGGATTCAAGACAATCCTGTTCAACTAAGAAAATACAAACTAGGGCTTCAAACTTTTCTGAGGTAAGCAAAATAAATATCAAAATGTGAGACTTTGGGGATGGGTGGAGATGGAGCAACATCTCTTTTATGCACAAATAAATACAAACAGAAAGCAGTGGCTGTTATGAAGGATATCTTTATTTTCAGAGTGGCATACAGAGGTTTACAATGAGCCCTTCGATTTTGAAACCGTCCCCTCTGATGTTCTTGCAATTAACCTGCACAAGTTAATGTGTGGCCAAGCCGAAGGAATCTTCCTCACCAAATGAGAAACTTTTTCCTGTTTAAGCGGAACATTATCACATGAACACATTAAAAAACACATTAAAAATCGCTAATTACTTCAGATGATTTGAAAAGATTTCCTCCTGCTTTCAAGCTGCTCTATTCCCCCCCCCCCCCAATGCTACTGCAGTGTGTGTGGTTCAATCTCTCGGTTCATCTTGTCTCTCGGGGCTTGGAATTTCATCAACTCCGTAAAGGTTCTTTCAATTTTCTATTTGATGAAGATGAAAAAGAATATGTTGTTCTTCGACATGAAACACAGCAAAAGAATTATCAAGGAGGCCTCAGCAGTGATGAAGCTCTTTCAGATAAGAGAATTTATGCTGTTCCAATGTGCCCTACTTGTCCTGTTAAAATGCTTCTTTTGACCAAAACTGATCAACATGCGATAATTGTCTGTGTGAAAGATGCTCTCATTTCTCCTTCTTCTTGTGACACATGGTACTCTGACAAGCCTCTCAAAAGCAATCATTCAGAGGATCCATTTGGGATATATGTAAATCTGTGAAATGCCAAATCAGTTATACTCTCAACTGTTTAAGAGCCACGGCTATTTCCTTTATTAATGATGCAGGATTCCAAGCTAGGCAAATCATGTTTATGTCTGTACACAGATGCAAAGCTTCCCTGAAAACATACAACAGAAACATGTCAGCTGACCAGAAAAGAAAAACAAGCTCTGTTTGGCGACAATAAGCAACCCAGAATATGAAAAAACAAACAAATCGGACGCGTCGTACACTATTTCATTACCTCTAGTCTCTATGCCTGTTTCGCCCGAAATTCCTCTACATGCTTCATTAACCGTCGCTGACACCGCAACCTCGTCTTCCTCTTCACAACAGGATATCCACTCACAGTCTAACATCACCTCCTCAAAAAGAATGACAGCTGAAATTCTCTCAAGATCATCTTTCCATAACTGCACGTTCAATATTAATTCAATCTTTTAGGATGCGTGGTTAACGACCGCTTCACCACCTGACAATTCTACCTCCGCTTTGTGACGTTTACATTTTCACCAACAAAGTGGGGATATTTAACCTTTACAATTTAATTTATCCTTGTTATTTAGTGTTATTGAAATTTTCTATAATTTGTTGATTTTCAATGTAAACAATAAAATTGTACTCAAAGCCTTTGGAACTATTTTTTAAATGTCTAGGTCACGCTTCGACTCAATTTTGTATGGCTGACAGATAGCGTCATAATTTAAACAATTTGTCTCTCTCTCTCAAACGTAAATATAAGTAATAAAAATTGTAATTTTAACAATACAAGTCAATGAAATACGAAATATAGTTTTCTTTTTAGACCTGTAAAAAAATTGTAAATTGTGGAACCAAAATTTGACTCATGAAAAGAGGATAATTATGTTAATAGATTAAAAAATGTCAAAATATTAATATCTGATATTATTTCGAAATAAGTTAGAAATAATTCCAACAAAAAAAATCAAATTACATGTTTATTATTCATTTTACCCAGTAACATGAATCAAATAATTTAGTGGGAAACAACTTATCAGGTAAAGAACAAGGGGCATTAAGACCAAAAATTTGCCCAATGCATTGAAAACATTTCATGGTTATTTTTTAATAAATTATGATCTGTTAACCCTATTTAAGCCACATTTTAATGAAAATATACATTTTTGTCATTTTGAGGGCAAAAATAGGAAAAAAGCCAAAATATCACTAATTTCTGGATTTTTTTTAAATATCTTGTCTTTTCAAAATTATATCAGATAATATCCGGTGATTCCTACTACAATAAAACAAAACAAGTCATAGGAAAACATAATCTTTGCCATAAAAATGACTAAAACTTTGATCTTGAGATAAAAAGGTTTTTTTCTATCAAAAAAAAAAAAATTAAGGAAATGTATACCAGTACCTTTTGAATAGAATATTTATGTACTGTATGCATATGTATGCTTCTTTTATATGGTATTAAAATGAGTGTAGAATACACACTGAAGTCAAAGAAAAAACTGCAGATAGAAATAAAATGATTAAAATCTGAATTTGCAGTAAAACAATAAATTCAAATATCAATTTATGCACAAAAACTCATGAATTTCAGTGATTATTTGTTTTTAACACTTATTGCTCCCTAAAGAAAAGAAATCATGTGATATTTTTATAAAATCAACCATATAAGTTACATGAAATAAAAAAAAAATAAGTAACAAAATTAACAAGCAGTTTTGGGGGTTGGATGGGGTGGGGTGGGGGTGGAGGGGTTGTTAGTTAAATCCTTGTCCAACCATGAAGGCTAAAGAGCCGGTGTTTATCCCCAGTATCTGTGCATTTTGCTAAATGGATGGGAGTCATAAACTTCCCCTTAATGGAACACCAGTCCACCCCAGCAAATACAAGTACCCAAGTTCACCTGGGTGGGATGAGACAATGTAGATCAAGAATTTGGGGGATTTAATGGGACAATATTTGTTTAATAATTTATCATGACATAGTTCATCATTTATTACCACATATTAATCACAACGTTAACCTCTTTTCTTAGCATGACTAAAACTCAATTTCATAATAAAATGGTTTTTTTTATTAATAAAGCAATTGATACTTCATTTCAATGAAGGTGAATTCTAACATTCACACATTACATAATTAACAAACAAAACAATCACTGACTAGTGTTCATCACAAACAATCTTAAATGTTTGCATATTGTTCTCCTTGTTATAATTTTATAGTGCATACATTAGTAAATTACACGTCAGATAATTGATTAAATACTTTTTATCTATAAAGTTTATACAGTTGGATGAAATAGTATAATAGTTCTAATGAAAATATCACAGATTTCTAAATCATTAAACAAGAGGCCCAGAGGCCACATCCCTCACCTGAGCGACAAAAGCTTATCAAATAAGCACTTAGTGTACACTATCAGATTCAAAATATGTTGACAAATAAGTACAGTAGATCTTGCACAAAAAGTTGTGGCCCCACCCTACCCCCAGGGACCATGATTTGAACAAACTTGAATCTACACTACCTGAGGATGCTTTCACACAAGTATCACCTTTTCTGGCCAAATGGTTTTTGAAGAGAGGATTTTTTAAAGAAACATGTACCAACAAATTTTAAATTCTTAAATATCTCCCTTTGAGGGAAGGTGTGGTCTTTCATTTTAATAAACTTAAATCCTTTCACCTAAATAAGGATGATTTGTGCAAAGTTAGGTTGATATTGGCCCAGTGGTTTGGGAAAAGAAGTCGAAAATGTAAAAGAAGACAGACAGACGGACGCCAAACAACAAGTGATCAGAATAGCTGAGCTCACTCAAGGTATCACACCGGTAATCGGCCAATCAAAATGAACTTAGTCAATTGTAGTTCCATATATACTTCAGAATAATGTTTTTCCTTGACTGCATTTTTACATTTTCCTTTACTAAGTTTTAAAAATTTTTGTACCACTGAGTAGGATATTTCATGTATTTTGTTAGGTGATGATCTTTTTTCACAGGGACTACTTCTTTCAGGGCACATGCAGCAGCTTCCTGGGGAGTGTGCAGTCTGTTTACATACAAATGGAAAACACGTGGTTTTGAGGGTAGACCTGTTTGGAGCTAGATATTTTGAGAAAATGCAGTATCGCTTGCCCATTTTATGGTGTTAGCTGATGAGATAGATAACAAATAACATTTCCTCCGAATATTTTGTCATGAGGAATACAAACTGATTTTTAAGAATTTTTTCCCCTCTATAGTGCTATATAGTGAAAACAATTACCGGTGTGATACCTTTAAGCTTTCAGCTCAGGTGAGCTAAAAAAGGAACAATGAATTTCATTTACTTAAAACCGCTGTCACTTTTATGTTTCACTTTGTTTACTTTTTGAAGTACACATAATTGCTGAAAACACAGTCCTGAGTAGCTCTTCCATAGAGAGTGTGTGTCTTTTGTAATCAAGGTATCAAAGAACTGACCCCATCAACTTTCACACCAGTGCGACATTGGCTGTACCACACATGCATTAATTAAGTAATGGCTCCAGAAAAAATGTTCAATCCATATAAGATATTGTGTTCCTGAAATGTAGTGACTATCCATATCGGCAGATCATCAAGATTGTCATAGTTTACCATGTCAGATGATATCAATCACTTTCATAATTCGTGTGCAAATGGCACTGTTTATTCCTTTGCAAGCTTTAGTAAGAAAAACAGCAACAATCAGATCACTGAGATTTCTTTTGCAGCATTACGTCATGGGATCTATGTCACCCTTGTATGCATGTTTTCAGAATTCCCATACCTCTCTTGCATTGAAGCTCACCATTTGTCAAAGATGCTAAATACTGAATTGAAAAAAAAATCAATTTTTAAAAATATCATATTCATTTTATATTCTTATACATGTTCAATTATAAATGTGTTACTTAATGATGTGAAATGACAATCACTATATACGATACGATAGGGTAAATAATATATACATGTTCGTTTATTTATTTTAATCATTTGTGTGTGTGTGTTTCGGATTCTCTAGAGGCCGAAAAGCGAGGGCAATAGTAGAGAAGGTAAATACTAAATAGGAAATTGGATATTGATTTTGTTACATTTACATGTATGTAAAGAAAATGTTTACCAATTACAGTAAGAATGAAAGAAAGAATTTCAATAAACATGTTACAGGATATTACTTGTATAAAAATAATATTACCATGGGTTTTTAGAACATACATGTATTCTATATACATAACCATTAAATTCATACATCTACATTGCCCAATTTTTATAAAAGCGATTATCTAAATAATTTAAATACAATAAGGTATAAAATGTAGATCTATTTTAAAACATAAGAATAACAGATTTCTTATAAAATACACAAATAGCAGTTGTGTGCTAGGGTATCATTTACTCAAAACACAAATTAACATAGCCCTGGTACTAGAGGGCAATTTGATAAATAGACTGAAAACATGATTTTTTGATTGTTAAATGAATATTCCATGTGTTGCGAAATGTCAACCTATTGTCGTAATGCTATACTCAATCAGCTATAGCTGACATTCAATCAACTGTTGATCAAAAGCCATTTAAAATGTAGCCGTGTTCTTACTAATCTTAGTTTTCATTGTAAACGGAAGCAGTTTCATGAACAATATCGATATCTCTTTCCTTTAAACTTTTATTACATTTTAAAACTACGTACTAGAAATAAGACTATAGCCTAATGTATTTCACATGGTGTAGTTAGTGATTACTGTCAATTATGCAAGTTATCGATCGCTCGGTCAGCTGTCGATCCCGTAAACATGGTTAAGAATGCAGATCAATTACAATACCCCATTTAAATTCATAATGCATAGCTGTATCTTTAAGTCTTATACTATTTTCACACATTCTTACCAGTTAACGAAATGATTTTGCCTTCATTTCTATTGCTGTCGTCCGACTCTCACTTTTGTTTACGTCTGCTGTGTAGAAAAACCGAAACGGGAACCGAAAAATTCGCCCATCGTAAAACAACATAATTTATTTTTTTAACAGTGGCCGCATGCAAACAACAACAAAATATTTTGAGAATAAAATTCTTTCGTTATTTTGATGGATCTGTTAAAATTTTACCGTGTTGTTTGCATGCGGCCATATCTAATTCTTGTTGGGAATGTGACCATTTCATAGGAAATACGCGATATCCGGAAAATTACTCAGATCAAAAAAGGGATAACTCTACTAAAAAAACATCGGTGACAATTTTGCGACTATATATTGAAAAATAAACATCTCATCAACAAAAAAATCAAATCATGTCAATGATTGAGCTTATTTGAAAATTTTAAAAAATATTGGGCAAATAATATATGCTTACTGCCCCTTGTTCTTTAACCACCAGTTTGAGGGGTTTTTTTAGGTGTTTTGGTTGTTCGGCTTACTTGGGCTGAAAGCTCAAAGAAATTTTTCTGATCACTTTTTGTCCGGTGTCTGTTTGTCCGTCTGTTCGATAATAGAAATAGCTGTTCTTAAAGGTGATAATTTAGAGTTATTAAACTGTTGTGTTTTCTTTTAAATCTTCTTCTCCAAAACTATTCGCCCAGAAAAGCTGACAGTTGTATGGAAGTATCTTCATGTAAGGTAAATTCACTTTTTTAAAGCATGATTTTAAGGGATGGTGGAAAATCATTACCGTCTTTCTTGAATATTCATCAAAGGGACTCAGTGATTAACGACATTAACTTTACTTATTCATCTAGATTTGATTTGGCTTTTTTGTTTTTGTTTGCTTGTTTTCTGGGTTTTTTTATATGTGGTTTTGATGAGTTTTGCACCAATCCTCCATAAAATAATAAATTATGGTTATGAAGTCATATTTTTTGTAGGTATAAGAAAATACACAAGATAACGCCCCAACATACCTGTAAGATTTAAGCAATCCGGGAAATATGGCCTACAAAAATATTAATGATTCCACAGGACTTTGTGTTGACCTACAGCATAAACAACAGAGAGAAAGATCTTTTAACTTTCTACTTTTTCCTTTTATATTCCTTGTTTAATTAGATATTTTAGATAGATAGATGAAAGATCGTGAGCGTATAATTGCTCGAACAGGAATTAAACAATGATCATCAAAACGTGAAAAACCGATCATCATTAGTTGTTTCACTAACTTTCTGATTTAAAATTCCTCCGTATTCTCTAAAACAGGAATTGAAAGTTGTCTTTTGTATCGACAATAAATAGATTCACTTACGTACCTGCTACTATGAAGTATTATTTTGACAATAGACAGGGTAGATGGATTTAAAAGTGCATACTTATCAAATGATATCAAGATAACCTATTTTTTCCGAAAATGAACGTGTTTATTCTTAAGGCATTAGATAACACCCTTTTTATTTCATATTTTGTTAGATGCAAACCTTTTGTACAACAATAGATTTATGTGCAATTAAAACAAGGTACATTTGCATAACTGATGCCCATTCTCCGGTTAGATTTATTCAATTTATCGTGTTTTCAGCATACGTGACTATTCAGAGACCCGTAAATAAAACTAGTGTAATGGTAGTATTAAATCACTTTCTTTCGTGATGCATGCAGAATACATGTATGAAGGTGGCAGCATTGCAAATAAGTACATAACCGGGTTGAGCGGGTTATATTTTTTTCTGTCACAAGCGCTACCTTCATCACCCACATGAATCATTTAAGAAAGCATCTTACTGTTTATACTTAACATTTTTCAGCGACAATTTCATAATTGAATCGTAAAAAGTAGGTAAAGTTAACTAAATTCCTGTTAATTTACATCAGTACATTAGCTAAAAGAAATAGACACATCGTCTTCTATGGAAATTTGAGTCTGAAAGCATGTGGCTACTTCATGCAGTGTTTTTTGTTTGTTTTTTCAAAGTTTCGGGATGTGCAGATTTTAGTCCTATTAGATTCTACAGAGCTAATATTTACAAACAGTTTCCGTAAGTAATAGAGGGAATCATACAACTCGGTAAATATATATATATATATATATATATATATATATATATATATATATATATATATATATATATATATATATATATATATATATATATATATATAAAGTATTGTAGTTTTTATTAAAATTAAATTAAATTGATCTTTGCCTCAGATTTGTGTACACTAGTTAATTGTTGCATGAACTTCATCTTTCATCATTTCTATTGAAGATTATTTATTTTTTTAAATATGATTTATAATATTAGCTTATGACTTAAAATATTTTAAAAAATCAAGAAGCGTATTTCGTTAATGATATGTTTTTTTCTTTGTTTTAGATATTGGTCAGCGAATCATTCACAGCAGCTAGATTTTTTTTACTTGTCGACAATATCCTTTTCATAACGGGGAATGTTATATTTAAATGTTACGCATTAAACTGGTGTAAAACCACATGGTTACCGCCATATAGAATTCTATTTGAACATATTATCAGTATTATATCATGTTATATTGTTTCACCAATATATAATTCATGCGTTATGATTTGAAAGTATTTCATAATGCTGTCCCTATCAGGTATTCTCCGTGTAACACCATGATGACGTCATTACCTGGTCATGTTTACTGGTGGTATCCCTCGCTTTGAAACTATTTATTGTAAATTTATATTCTCCAGGTAGGAGAAGTGTGAAGTTGGCTGAATGACAAAAAACAACTTTTTCTGTTTGCAAAAAAGTTACAGAGCTAAACAAACTCATTTTTTTTAAAAAATCCTTTTTATGTGTAATTACATTTAAAAAGGCAAATCTTTAATTTGACAACTAAAGGTTTGGTTCTCTATCTGGCAATTAATAACAAACATAACTCTCTTTTGCTGATGAATGTGGTTATTGCTTTGGAAATTTTCACTGATTATTCATTGACTGGTTTACTTTTTTAGAAAAATCCATTGATAAGTAATCACTTGATTAAAATTGCACGCTGTGTGAAAAAAAATATTTGATTTTTTATGTTTTTATGAAAAGTGTATCGAAGAGTGATACATCCTTTTTAAAGCATAATGTGATTGATTGGAAAAATACTATGCACAAACTTTACAAGAACAACATTGAGGAGTTTCCCTGTAACTCACCCAGATGTGTTTAAAACTAAACTATACTAGCAATGAAGCTTTTGAGTGTTCTTTTTTTGTTCAAGTACAGTGTGGGTTTTTATCTCACTCAACACGTTTTTTTTTAACTCTCTCCCAAATTTATCTATTTAAGGAGAAATATATAGTGTTACAAACATTCGTATTCCTTATTATTTTTTTAACGTAAATGTATACTTTTAGAATATGTCTGAACAGTAGTTTAGTTAGTCTAGTTAATGTTCATTAATTAATTATGCCCGTTAAAACTTGTCTATCGAGCGTAATTTTTTAAGTAATAAAAACAACATTTTGTTTAATAAATAAATACATGTCACCCTCTCTGTTGTTGCGTTATACATTATTATTTGCATTCAGTTTTATTTCCTTTCGGAACATTCAAAACAACGTTGTTTTAATGAAAGTATCAATTGTTGTTTGATTTTCTATTTTTCCTCAATCGTCGCTGACTTATCAACTCTACAATGAAAATATACAATATGCTATGTTTTTATGCCGAAAGAATGACCTCAAAGATAGACTCGCCAAATCACAAATCATATCAGCTACCGATTGTAATGACTTATTTAAAAGTACACACCAAAAAACAGTCTTAAAATCATTTTTGCAACTGATAATTCACTGTGGAAAAAGTCTGTGAAGTCCAATTTTGATAAGATGACTTGAGAAAAATATAAATCAATATGTTTTTTGTTTTCTTAGTTTGTTGTGTTTTTTTTTTTATTTTGTTCTCTTTTTTCTGGGGGGGGGGGGTAACATTGCATTCACTTGACACTATTCATTCAAGAATCACTCCAGTGTAATGTGTGAACATTTAAGTGGCGTGCACTCAAGAGTATCTTTCCGGTATTGTTTAGTAGTGTAATATAACGATTATGAATGAATTAAACAGTATTGCTGTCGTTTTATCACTAGAATGAAAACAAAAGTGGAACAATGAAATTATCAATGACCAGTTTCTTTGAGACATTATAATGTTTCTATATGTTGTAATACACTCTACATTAAAATTATACACTCTTCATGATAATAATTGTTATTTCTGGACTAGTATTGTACCTCGGATTCTCCGTTTTCAAAAACAAATTTCGTTTTCATTAGCTCAACACCTGACTGAAGCTACACTGTGTTTGCTTTTTTATATGAGCTTATGAAAACGTGTCAGAGTGTGCAACAGTTGAACATATGTTCAAAACAACAGTGTCCCAAAGGAATTATGTTGGTATTTATCTTTTACATCATACGCCATATCATAACATAACAGTGAAATCTTATAGCATAACATTGGAATCTCATACCATAACACACAACCTCGTGGATTCTTATTCGTCATTTTATACCATGGCATACCATAGCACAGCATACCACATAATTTTAACTTGGTTTTAAATTATTTTTTTAAAGAACATATGTTCACTTTGCAGATTAGTGGTGAACTTTGGCTTAGTATCATTTTATTACGAAATGTTTGGAACTCTTCTGTGTATGGAAGCGTTTGGTTCAAATCTCATAGCATTGCATTCAAATTTCATAGCATTGCGTAGTTCATAGCATATCTTTAAAACCGCATATCATAGCATAGCATGAATTGTAAAAGATATGCATGAAATGACTGTAAGACAAATGTTTAGTTACACAGCTGCCTATATTAACCACACAGTCTATTAACTGGAAATCTATTTGTACGTATCCAACATTTATATCAGAGGAGACTTTTTTCTCAGAACAGCAACTTTACAAGAAACACTATATCTGGTGTTTTTCTACTGTCATGTACATTGACAATGTGTAATCTACTACAACAAGAGACTACCAGGAGTTATCTTCCATGAAGAGTTTTCTGTTGTTTTTTACAGGAAGATTTGTGAAGTAGACCTGTGCTGTGTGTGTTATTTATTTCTTGTAACTTCAATTTACTTTAATCGCAAACTACTTATACACTGTGTTACAAAGCCAAACCTACTGTCTTGGAGATGATATACGTCACTCTACTGCCAATATTTACCACAAAACCTACTAACTGTACATTTATTTGTACGTATCTTACATTTATATCAGAGAGGACTTCATGTCTCAAGAACAACAGCTTTACAAGAAACACTATACCTGCTGTCTTTACCACCACCTGTCCTGTATATTGACAGTGTGTTTTCTAATACAACGATAAACTACCAGGAGTTATCTTCCATGACGTGTATTATGGCTATATACAGGCAGGACTGTGAAGTGCATGTTATTTATTTCTGTTACATTGGATTCACTTTAATCAATGACTGCCCCCTGCATTGTTTTAGACTTTTTTTATTTATTCCTTACAAACAAAATTAAACTAACAGGTCGTTTTTTGACAAAATATGTAGAAAAAAATACAATAAAGCATGATTACAGGATAGAAAAATAGCCCATGTACACAATACATGTATCTGTGTTTATAAGAAGAAAGAAGAAAAAATACTCCTTGTATTGATAATTTACATAGTGGTTTGACGTATCTAACGAATTTAACTCATAAACTTAGAGTGGATACTCAATATTTATATGAATAATCAACCAGATATTACACACATTTTACATATCCGTAAATACAAAGAAACATTATTCATACGAATATTAATACCCCCTCTCCTGAGGGATGCATGTTCTGAGATTGTTTATTTATGCTTTATTCAAAAATTTCTCTGAACGAAAATCCACTGGTTCATAATTTATAAACTAACGACATAAAACCCATGGAGCACATACGAACCTGACTAGCAAAACCCCTACAACTTCGGCTGTAATTCCCATTCCATCAATCTACATGGTCTCCGAGGACAATTTTCTCTTTGTTCCTATCCTTGTCAGTTTTTTCTTTCTTGGCCAAATCTGTCAAACTTAACGGTATTTCGGGTATACCTATCTTTCTCATCGTCGCCTTTGTTGTTGTGATAGACTGAGCGTGGTATCACGTGGCCGATTTAAGGCGGGGTTTATTCAAATGCTGTATTTATTGTCGACGCGAAAATAATTATAAAAATTATTAATTAATTTCTTTTTTAACCCGATTGATATAAACCATATTTAAATAAATAGATCAATCAAATATTTCCTAGCATGAAAAAATACGCCACATATACCTTTAAGCTAAAGAAAAAAACTGTTCTCAGTTCTTTAAGGCAAAGGCAGAGTTTCACTAGTTTGGTCACGTGTGTCTATGGCCAAAACTCTCTTATTGTAAAACATAGCGATAAAGACAACGATAATAGACATCACAATGAGAACGGGCAGTATGTAAATTACAATCAGTGCATGTTTTAGAATAAACTCGGCTGCAAAACAATTTGATTTTGCGTTTAGTGTATATCAAAATATTATTTAAATTTGAATATTTACATTTGCAAATATGTTTCCTTATATGAACCCATAGAATAGCGAAAACGTTCAATTCTGTATGAACTTTTTAGGGTCAATAGGTCATCAATGACTGAATAACATGGCGCATTAATACCTACATGGAAAAGTACTACTTTTCACGTAAACAATTATAAAGTAGGTCACAGTATTAAAAATTATTTCAAGGTGATTTATACTGTTCTTTGGAGTATTTCACAAATGTTTTTGCATTAAAAATTAAATTTCTTCAACAACAAAACTGTTCGTTGCCCGTCTGTTCTTTTACTGTACATGTACATGAAAATGGCAGAATATGGTGAATTTGAAATAGGTAGAGAAGACATAATAGATGAGTTATTTTTGCTCTTTGACAATGCAATTATGGACAATCTTGATCTTTTTAACTTAGAAAGGCTATTTCTGATAAGTCTGAGATATCTGAGATGTGTAAAGAGCTAGAAAAGGCAGCTTTAGCTTGCCTCCCAAAGCCAGAGACCCCTATGCCTGCTCAGGCTGCTGAACCGAAAAGATTTCGTTCTCCTACAGAAAATGAGTTACAGGAATTTCAGGATTCATGACAATCCTGTTCAATCAAGAAAAATACAAACTGGGCATCAAAATATTCTAAGGTAAGCAAAATAAATATCAAAATATGAGACTTTGGGGGTGGGTGGAGATGGAGCAACATCTCTTTTATGCACAAATAAATACAAACAGAAAGCAGTTGATGTTATGAAGGATATCTTTAATTTCAGAGTGGCATACAGAGGTTTACAATGACCCATTGGAGTTTGAAACCGTCCCCTCTGATGTTCTTGCGATTCCCCTGCACAAGTTATTCTTTGAGGCCAAGCCGAAGGAATCTTCCACACGAAATTGGAAACTTTTTCCTGTTTAAGCGGAACACTATCACATGAACACATTAAAATCACATAAAAAATCTCTAATTCCTTCAGATGATTTAAAAAGTTGTCCCCCTACTTTCAAGCTGCTCTATTCTCTCCCCTAATGCTACGGCAGTGTGTGTGGTTCAATCTCTCGGTTCATCTTGTCTCTCGGGGCTTGGAATTTCATCAACAACTCCGTAAAGATTCTTTCAATTTTCTATCTGATAAAGAGGATTCATGCGGGATATATGTAAATCTGTGAAATGCGAAGTCAACTCAACTGTTTAAGAGCCATTGCTATTTCCTCCATTATTGATGCAGGATACCAAGCTAGGCACATCATGTTTATGTCTGGACACAGATGCAAATCGTCCCTGAAAACATACAACAGAAACATGTCAGCTGACGAGAAAAGAAAAACAAGCTCTGTTTTGGCGACAATAAGCAACCCAGAATATGAAAATACAAAACAAATCGGACGCGTCGTACACTATTTCATTACCTCTAGTCTCTATGCCTGTTTCGCCCGAAATTCCTCTACATGTTTCATTAACCGTCGCTGACACCGCAACCTCGTCTTCATCTTCACAACAGGATGTCCACTCACAGACTAACATCACCTCCTCAAGAAGAATGACAGCTGACATTCTCTCCAGATCATCTTTCCACAACTGCACGTTCAATCTTAATTCAATCTTTTAGGACGCGTGGTTAACGACCGCTTCATAACCTGACAATTCTACCTCCGCTTTGTGACGTTTACATTTTCACCAACAAAGTGGGGATATTAAACCTTTACAATTTAGTTATTCCTTGTTATTTAGTGATATTGACATTTTCTATAATTTGTTGATTTTCAATGTAAACGATAAAATTTTACTCAAAGCTTTTGAAACTATGTTTTTTTAAATGTCTAGGTCACGTTTCGGCTCAATCTTGTATGGCTGACAGATAGCGTCATAATTTAAACAATTCGTCTCTCTATCAAACGTAAATAAGTAATTTTAACAATATAACTCAATGACATGCGAAATATAGTTTTCTCTTTAGACCTGTAAAAAATGTTTTAAATTGTGGAACCAAAATTTGACTCATGAAAAGAGGATAATTATGTTAATAGATTAAAATATGTCAAAATATTAATATCTGATATTATTTCGAAATAAGTTAGAAAAAATCCCAACAAAAATATCAAATTACATGTGTATTATTCAATTTACTCAGTTACATGAATCAAATAATTAAGTAGGAAACAACTTATCAGGTAAATTTAACCACCAGTTTGAGGTTTTTTGTAGGTGTTTTTGTTGTTCAGCTCACTTGGGCTGAAAGCTCAAAGAAATTTTTCTGATCACTTTTTGTCCGGTGTCTGTTTGTCCGTCTGTTCGATAATAGAAATAGCTGTTCTTAAAGGTGATGATTTAGAGTTATTGAACTGTTGTGTTTTCTTTTAAATCTTCTTCTCCAAAACTAATCGTCCATAAAAGCTAACAATTAGTTTAAACAATATGTATTCATTATAGATTCAAATACATTTACATGATGATAATTACAATTGTAAGATCGGGAAACAAGCCATAGGGCTTATAATAATCCCTCTCTTGCATACACTGCAGAAATGAGAGGTGTGAAATGAAATGTAAGTACAAGGAACAAAAATAGGAAAATATGTCAAAAGTCAAAGTTGGAAACACATTTTATAAGGTAATGAAAAAAAAGTCAACAAAATAAAATATCATGAAAAGAATATTACAATATATTCGTTGGTTGAACATCAGAACAGAAATCTAGTATACATAATCACGTGTTAATGTTCAGACACATCCATACAAAAAAGAAAATGTGGCTTTATTTCTTACACCAGTTATGTGTACGTTTTCAGTACAATTTTAACGCAATACATGCTAACACATCATAGAGATACCGTAGGATTTTTGCCGATTTCCATTAATTATTGTCATAAATATAAGTGGTGGGAATAAGATAAACAGGCAACCGAAAAAAAGGTAATATTATTGTACAACATTCTACGTGATATTATGATTGCTGAATCTTTTACTCTCAAGTATAAATCTTTGTACTGTGTGAAAAATTTGTTCATTTTCTACAATACTTAGATAATTAGACCCGTAGAGTAGTAAGTTAGGGTCTGTAGAATTTGCAAGTGTGTTTATTGTTATATTTCGAATTGTAGCATATTTTGGACAATGCAAAAGGTAATGATCAGTGTTTTCTACTGACCCACACGAACAAAAAGGGGATGGACAAAGGTCTCTGTTGAACATATAAAGATTTAAAGTACTACATTCTAAACGTAGTTGAGAGTGGAGAATTTGACCTATGCGAGACCCTATGTGATAGTATTCGGGAACAGTTATCTTGTTTTTGTTTAGATATTTTTTGAAGCTTCTTATGGAAGGATTGTTCTGTACATTGCTTGGTATTGTGTTCCAAAGTCGTATGGTATTGGGAAGAAAAGAGTCGTAATATAGCTTAGTTCTTGCGTAGATTTCTCGTATTGAGTTAGTGCTTCGTGTATTATCTGATTCATTGGAGAGTAGCTGAGTCTGCAAAAGGTTTAATAGATAATTGGGAACTTTGCCGTGAAACATTGTAAACAAAAGAATAAGCCGATGGTCTTCCCGACGCTTAGTTAAAGGAACCCAGCCTGTTTCTTTGTATAGGAGAGTTTTGGAGGCTAGTCTATTACCCCCTGTCACAATTCGCGCCGCTTCAAGCTGAATGTTCTCGATTTTTAAACTAAGATATTCTGGTATATTATCCCAAATAATATCGGAATATTCCAGGACTGGTCTAATAAAGGAGAAGTACAATTTTTGAAGACTATTTCTATCTAGTATATATTTTACCTTACGCATTAGACCCAATTTCGCGTATGCTTTGGATAGAATTTCATTGATATGCAAGTTCCACGATAGATTGCTACTTATAGTTACTCCGAGGTGTTTATGCGATTCTACATCTTTGAGATGGACATTGTCGAAAATTAATGAGGGATGAAAAGGTTTCTTTAGTTTAAGGGAAATAGTCATACATTCCGTTTTGTTAGGATTAAAGGATACCAGCCATTTTTTCGACAACTCGTTTATTTTTTCAAGATCAGAGTTAAGTAAAGTTCCGGACGTAAATGGATTTTCAACAGTTATGTAAACTGAAGTGTCGTTGGCAAAAAGTTCGATATCAACCACTAGGTCGTTTATGAAAATAAGGAAGAGGAGTGGACCTAGATTGCTGCCTTGTGGAACTCCTGCTTTGACATTCATAAATTCTGATCGAGATCCGTTAATTACAACACATTGTTTTCTATCATGGAGATAACTGCGGAACCAAAGTAATAAATTTACTCGTATACCTATTTTTTCAAGTTTATACAATAGACCTGTATGCCAAACCTTATCAAAAGCTTTACTGATATCAAAGAATACCACTCTGATCACTTTACCTTGATCAATAGCCCGATAAAAGTCGTTTGTTATACATAGATTTATTGTGGAATCATTTGGACGGAATCCAGATTGTTGTGGAATTAATATGTTATTTGAATGAAGATAATTATATATGTGCTTAAAGATGCATCTTTCCATACACTATCCAAGTACACTTAACAATGAGATGGGTCTATAACTACTCGCAATATTAGCTGATACTTTTTTAAATACTGGGACAACATTTGAAGTTTTCCATAGACTCGGGAAGGATGAGTTTTGAAGGGAAAGGTTGAAGAATTTAGTAAGAGGATATGTAAGTTCTGATGAAGCTTGTTTGAGAAGCATTGGATTTAGGTTAACAGGGCCGGTAGCTTTGCTAGTGTTTAACATTTGTAAACTGTCCTTAACATCTTGAGAAGAAATAACGATTCTATCGATAATGCTCTGTGAAGTATTATTTGGGTTATCTGGTAGATCAGTATTTTCGTCATTGACCTGTGACTGTAGACAAAAATATGTATTGAATATATTTGATTTTTCAAAATCGTCGCTTGTCGGTGTACTATTTTCATTTAATTTGATAGGAGGATAAGAAGGTTTGTTAAGTTTTTTAATATTACTAACTCTTTTCAGTAATGACCACCATTCTTTTTGAGACAGGTTTTTTTATTTGATCTGGTTTGCTAGTTTTAAGTAGTATGTTTGTCTTGCATTCCTTACTTTGTTTACACATTCATTTCTAGCTTTTCTGTACTTAGCCCAGTCTGCTGGATATTTCGTTTTGTTTTTTTTTTTTGCTTTTTTGTGCAATCGTTTGCGTTGCCTTATTGCTTTGCGGACTACATTGTGCAGCCACGGGGGTCGCTAGGGCGATAGTGATTACCTTATTTCAATATTTGGTATATTTTCTGACGCAGAATATAGTATTTTATTTGTAATTTCATTACAGACTTGATTTTTATCATCCCAAATTATACTATCCCAATCTTGATTTTGCAAGCTGGTTTTATAATCATTAAAATTTGTTTCAGCAAACGACCAAATTTTCCTTGTGAATGTCCTAGTGTATGATTTGGGAAGTTTTAAAACACAATATAGAGGACAGTGGTAGCGTGTAGTGCTAGGAAGTACATTTTCACCCACCCCAAAGAAATCAATCTTTTCCGTATCGTTTACGATTAACAAATCCAATATGGTTTCGGAATTTTCCGTAAAATGTGTTGAATTTGAGATTAATTGAGTCATTCCTATGTCTTTAATAAAGCCACTAATTTTGCAATTTTTTGAGTTGCGGATATTGTCATTAAAATCGCCCGTGATAAGTACATTTTCTATGTTTGTGTTTTTGGCTTTTTCCATAGAATATGCAATTAAATTCCATTTTTCCCTATCGGCATTCGGTGGACGGTAAAAAGTTCCAATAAGAATTTTTTTTTGTCAATTAAGCATTCGACCCAGATGCATTCGGTTTGGATAATTTCTAAATATGTTCGGCGTTTACATATTATATTACTATTTACATATATCATCACGCCACCATATCTATCGTCTCGTCTATCGCGCCTAAATGGCTCTTGGAAGCCTTGGATCATTAAAGTTTCAGAAGTTGTATTATTGTCTAACTAAGTTTCGTTTAGCGTAATATTGTCGAATCCCCCAAATTCTGCTTGAATTATATCAAGCTTGTTACATATACTTTGAACATTGAGGTGTATTAGAGTAACTGATTTCTCTAGGTATGCATCAAGAGAGTCTAGAGAGCTGTCGTTGTCATGGTTTATCACTGGGGGCCTGGATTTTGTTCAATGTCGCCGCAAATTAAAAGTAAAATATAGATAATTATTGATATTATTGTCATTGTCCATGTGGGTGATGATTTATATTTATGTGGGGGCATGTTAAGGCGGGAGTCGTAGTATTTCGATTCGTTGTTTGATTTTGGTGAGTTTTGGTTATTACGTGGCATTATAGTCGTGTATGTAGGTAAAATGCATAATATTAATATGATTAGTGATATTGATTTTGGTCCAAACTTAAGTATTAGGTTGAACATCAAAATAGTAAGCAGATTAAGAAACTCATTATTCTTTTTAGCACCCTGTCCGGATCCTGTGTGTGACACTATTTACTGGCATGGTTTAGGTAATTGGCGTGAAAAATACATATAACAATAAAAAAAAAAGGGGGGGGGTTACACAGGATCCATAGCTGACAAAAACGGAATAGTAATACAAATTTGATATGTAGAACAGTGACTTCACTTAAGGTTGATATTCTAGGTTTCTTTTGTGTTTCCAACTCAATATATAACCAAAGGAAAAATAAAATAAGGAAAATATGTACATTCAAATCAAAAGTAAACATTTGTTTTCTTTTGAGTGCTGTAATGAAGGGTTTGACTATAGACAAAGGATTTTGTTTGTAATAAATGTAACAAACTTATGAAAAACTTAGAATTTGTCAAAAGTTAGTGATGAACACGATTTGAACACATACATAAATGCTTTTCACAATATAATATCATGAGTGGATCTTAGGATCCGAAAATACCAAGATTTTTACAACGATCATGTGCGTGGCAGTTCCTGTGAGTGCGTTAGTTCACCATGAGAAGGATTTAACCGTCTGCTGTTTGTCGTCCTCCAATATGAGCAAGGAAATTGCTCATGTCTTTGGGGTTAAGGATCTTGTGTTTGCGGTCGTGAAAATCGATAACGAATATTTTTCCGTCCCAAACGAATGTTGATTTGGCTTGTATGGTTTTAACGAGTTGCCTAGCCTCGTAGGCTAGCTTATTTTGGGTTTTAGTAAGGTCTTGGTTTATGGCGACCTTGTCCATGCCCGTAACGTTTCTGAGGTCTTTGCTCGACTTGAGGAGGCTATGACGTAGCTCGTAATTTTTGATACGGGCAATGATTTGCCTTGGTTTTGCCGGATAGTTTGGTCCCACACGGTGGGACACCTCAATGTCCGTCTGCTTTAGGGGAACGTCGAGTTTCTGGGCGATGTCCAACAATACTTGGTCGGTATCCCCACACTCCTTGGATACGCCGGAGACCCTGACACAACTGCGTCTGCTGTACATTTCTAGGTTGTCAATCTCGTGCTTGAGAGCTTCATTTTCGTTTTGCAATGAAATAATTTGATCTTTTAACGGTTCGATAGCGTTGTTTAGCTCTGTAACCAAGAGACCCTTGACAGCTACTGCTATTCGTTGTACATCGATGTCTGTTAGTACCGATTGTTGGGACTGCTGCTGAGGCACACCCACCCCCACCCCGTTTGTGTTTGGTGGAGAGGACAGAAAAGTCCCGGGACGTACCATGTGGGCGAGGTGTGGATGATAGGGTGACATTGGTGTAAAGGAGCCCTGAGGAACTTGGTTGGGGTCCTGCATGGATCCGTGCAGTGACATGGCTGGGGTTATGTTCATATGTTCTTTCGTTTTTTTGTGCAAGTGAGTTGTGCTTGGTGCATGACGGTTCAGAGTCAGAGGAGCGGAATTCAGATCGTTTTCGTTTTGGTTGTTGCTCGAGTTTAGACATACATATGATACACAAAAACTACACAAAGAAGGTTCACAGTACACTTTTGATTTGTTTTGGTTCGCTATACGCTTGGCTGGGCACTGTTGTTCGAGTTTATCTTCACCCAAATACCATGTTATACATACTACACTTGGACATATAAATTTACATTCGGAACGTCCAGAGGATTAGTAATAATATATATCTTTCTTCAATTATGTCTTCAACTTAAGACATAATCAAAACAAGTTAAGGACAGCGACCAAGGGTATAAACAATGAAACAGTGAAAAGCGTGCGTGCGGGGTGAGCGTAGACTCACCTGGCTAAGAAAGTATAACAGGTGTTCGGGTAGAATACACTATAAATTCCATGCGAATCTTCAAATGTATGTCAAATGTATGTCCATTAATCACAGTCAATGCAAAATTCACCCTTCACTATTAGGCACAAATAAGTAAAACTTACATATTTCTAATTTTCTCAGTCCGTTGAATATCCCACTCTCACCTGTCTAGCACATGCGCATTTCGGGGCTAACATTTGTATGGAAGCATCTTTATGTAAGGTAAATTCATTTTTTTAGCATGATCTTAAGGGGTAGGTGGAAACCATTACCGTCTTTCTTGTATATTAATCAAAGGGACTCATTAACTTTACTTATTTGTCAAGATTTGTTTTCAATTGTTTTGTTTTTTGTTTCTATTTTCTTTTTTTCGTTTTTTTTCGTTTGTTTGTTTGTGGTTTTTATTTCATATGTGGTTTTGATGAGTTTTACACCATTCCTCCATAAAATAATAAATTATGGTTATGAAGTCATATTTTTTTGAAGGTATAAGAAGATAACGCCCCAACTTACCTGTAAGATTTAAGCAATCCGGGAAATTTGGCCTACAAAAATATTAATGATTCCACAGGACTTTGTGTTGACCTAAAGCATAAACAACAGAGAGAAAGATCTTTTAACTTTCTACTATAATCCTTTTATATTCCTTGTTTAATAAGATATTTATATCGATAGATGAAAGATCGATAGATTTTGGTAATATGAATACACGTGAGCGTCTAATTGCTCAAACAGGAATAAAACAATGATATTCATAACGTGAAAAACCGATCATCATTAGTTGTTTCACCAAATTTCTTATCTAAAATTCCTCCGTATTCTCTAAAACAGGAATTGAAAGTTGTCTTTTGTATCGACAATAAATAGATTCACTTACGTTCCCTGCTACTATGAAGTATTGTAATGACAATAGACAGTGTAGAGGGATTTAAAAGCGCATACTTATCAAATGATATCAAGATAACCTATTTTTCCGAAAATGAACGCGATTATTCTTAGGGCATGTTTCATTTCAATCAAAATTCGTCATTAGATGACCACCTTTTTTCATATTTTGTTAAATGCAAACCTGGTGTACAACAATAGATTGATGTGCAATTAAAACAAGGTACAGTCGCATACCTGATGCTGCTTTTCCGGTTAGATTTATTCAATTTATCGCGTTTTCAACATACGTGACTATTCAGAGACCCTTAATCAAAATTAGTGTAATGGTAGTATTAAATCACTTTTTAGCAATAAAATACTTTCTTTGGTGATGCATGCAGAATATATGTTTGAAGGTAGCAGTATTGCAAATGAATACATAACCGGGTTGAGCGGGTTATATTTTTTTCTGTCACAAGCGCTACCTTCATCACCCACATGAATCATTAAAGAAAGCATCTTATTGTTTATACTTAACATTTTTCAGCGACAATTTTTTAATTGAATCGTAAAAAGTTAACTAAATTCCTGTTAATTTACATCAGTACGTTAGCTAAATGAAATTGCCTAGATGGCCCAGTGGTAAGCGCGGTGGCCGCTCACTGCTAGGAGAATGGGTTCCAGAGGTCGTGAGTTCAAGCCCCGGCCTGGGCGGAGGTGGAGCTCCAAAAAGGTGAATTTCTCTGTGCTTTATATATATATATATATATATATATATATATATATATATATATATATATATATATATATATATATATATATATATATATATATATATATATATATATATATATATATATATATATATATATAACACTCGTAATATATGCATAAATCGTGAGCAAATAATGTGAATCAAAAAGAGATAAGTTGAGTGAGATTTCTAAGTTTAAAGATGACTGAATTAACTGATTGTTAAACGATGGAAACGATTTGAAGCTACATACAAATATTTTGTCCTATTTCGATTATATATCTTAAGATATGATGTAGTATACTGTGGAATCATCATTGTTCATTGAAGCCTAATGTTTGTAGCTATCGCAGGTATCAACTGCGCACGAAATAGCATTCCTTGCATCGTAAATAAAAGCATTTGTTTTATATTTATTATAATGATCTCGCACTTGCTATCAACGAAATTAAGGCCCCACGTTCTGGTAAATTTCGACTACCCACGAACATTAACCCATATTAATCAAAAGGATACCAGAGTACATTTTCGCTCTGTTTTGTCTTTTTCAGAAATTAAAAGATTTTATAATTTGATAACAAAAAAAAATAATTAAAACGCACACAGATGTATTTAGACAAAATCAATCACTATTATAAGTAATATTAAATGCTAAGCAATGACATGTCCATCCCATGTAAATATATTACCAAAGATTTACTTAATATCATAGAATATTTTTCTTCAGAAAAGAGCACGTTTTTAATAAATAAAGGACATTTTAATAAGTTTTGTTTATTATTTCTCATGATCGGTATTTTTTTTAAATTATTATTTTTATTCTTCAAAATTAAAATAATACTCCCCGACGTTGATGAATATTCCAGACTTTTTTGTTAATTACAGGTTCTAATACGTAAAGAAACTTTTCCTAAGGTTTACTTTAGAATTTCTCATTCAAGCATTTCGTGTATCATTTTCTTATAACATTAATCATAACACCTTAACATCAGACAAAGGGAAAAAAAACTTACATGCATCAGCGATAATTGGTCATGCACATGTAGAAGTGTTGAGCCCTGAGGCCAGTATCGTGTGGTTTACACTGACAGGGATCCTACTCTCTGCATTATCTGTCAAGGACCTCATTCCCTAGACTGGTACTCGTCGTAAACTGGTGGACTTGGCTCTAATGACTTAAACTCGGTGTAACTGTTTTGTCCATTTCAATACTGAGGTTAAGCCATGTGGAATTGTGTCAAAAATGTTGTTTTCTTACTTCTGAGTATAGGTGAGATATTAATTTAAATTTAAGTTTTTTTTGTTAATTTACGAACATTTCAAACGATTTTTATGAGATTTTCTTTTATTCTTTCATTATGTATATTCAACATATATTGACTTAAATATAAAAAGTTTATAAGCATCATAAACCTTTTTTCACTGAAGTCTTATTTTTTGTTCTGATACATAGCGGGTTAAAACAATGATTATCTTTATTTCAATTACTACTTTGAATTATCGTCGTAAAAAATGTTCATCAAAACCTAACGGTTAACATTTTAAAAGCAAAGAATATTGGTTACATAAAACCAATTAGTTTCTCTAATGTTGCAGCTCTAAATAATTCGTGAAGCCTAAAGATAATATCAATAGTTTGCCTCCAGCATAAAAATAACAAGTTGTATCATAAATATTAATTGAAACAGAGGAAAATGAGAAAATTATATTTTGATTGTGCGTTCACAAATTGTGGATGCAATTTAATTTTTGATTTTCGGGTAGTGCATAGAAATAACAATTTTATTTAATTTTGAAGATATTTCATTCTATAATAGGATGACTTGAAAAAAAGGGAAAACCCGTTGATCACATGTACAAAAAAATGAAACATTTCAGGACTTTTATTTTATCTTTGAAATCAAACTTACCAAACCACCATACAAGATACTTAATGTGTATACTTTTGTTCTACCAACAATTAATTTGATATTTCCTGGAAAACTTTTTTGGACAAAATTAAATACTGAACCATTAAAACTTTATTCAACTTCTATGAACAGTTTTTGAGTACAAGCTTCCTTTTTTCTAATACAACAAACCGCGATACTGCGACTGAATTTTAAAGATTGACTAAACAATTACAATAGCTGTACAATATCGTAGTCAATACAGTATACAATAACTACACCAATCAGCTTTCCTTTTTTTATTACAATTAAATTTCGAGAAGTTAAAGACAATGAAGGAATTAAATAATATGATTCTAATGCAATCACATTTACAATAAAATTCACATTTTAGCGAACATTATTTTGAGATAAAACAAAGAATCTTCATCAACCTGGTGACGACAGAGATACTTTATATAACACAAAACAAAATTTGGGGTTCAATCCTCTTGTTAATCTTAAGGAGGTGGTCAAGAAATTAACGTTCGGATCAACTCTAAAATTGAAGACATGTTTTTTTTTTAACCATACACATTTTTCAGTAAGGAAAACTTCATAATATTTTACCTTTAATATATGAACATTTCGGCATTCAGAGGTAAGAGTTCTATTTGCATTGTGCTATTCATTTTTGAAAAAGCGAATAAAATCTTGTAGCCGGTTCGCTTTCCAAATTACCTTTGACATGCTAATAAATGTTTATTCAAAATTCCATAACTTTTATTTTCTATCAAATAAAAAGATATATAGTTTAGATTATTACTTGCTGACCTGGACATTAGCATACCTTTTTTTTTGGGGGGGGGGGTGATAATGTATATTTTTATTGATTTTCACACGCCATTAACTGATGAACATTATATAAAAATTTAGATAACAATTTATTGTGGAAATGAATTGGGTCGGTCGTCCTTAAGCCTATCAATTGTCATCAGGATATGATATTATACGCCAAGTGAATTGGACTGGCTATCACATCTAAGAGGGAGTTACTCTCCTCTATGTACAAACACTGTACTAATAGAACAATAGTACATGTATATAAAATTACTATTTACAAGGTACTTTTTGTTGCAACAATCTCAGGAACATGAAAATGTATATCCTTGGGACAGTACTTTTTTATGCCTAAAGGTCTAGGACACATTTTTTAGACCTCAAGAATGCTGAGTATAAATGAAATGCAGTATTTGTTTGACTTGCTTAAACAATAACATATCACCGATTAATACGTGTTATAACTTTGAATTGCAGAATATCTTTCATTGCCTTACGTCATGACGTGTAAAGTTTAAATGTTGCCTTTTCCGAAACAGCACACACAATGGGAGCAAGCAATATCAAGATTGTTTTATAAAAAAGATTAACCAATGCATGTTTAATGTGTCAGCATTTACATTCACTATTGATAAGCATGTTATATGAAATGTAATAAAATCAGTGAGAGAGAGTTTTCAAATAAAAGGGCTGTTCACCATGCACGTGTGTAATCCTGGTTTAAAAATACAAAATAAGAATATTTGAACGGTGAAAAGTTGTTACGTATTGTCCATTACGGTACACTGTAAATATTTAATTGGTGTTGGATTGTCATCATTACCAAAGAATCATCAGTTTGAATTAAAAAAAATATATATTCATATAGGTTGAATGTTTACTGGAAGAACTAAATCGCCGAAGTGAGGTGTGACCCGATTTTCGTACAATTGGGCGATTTCATTTGTCTTGAAAGGGGCACAAAACTCGCGTGTTTTACTAATTGTACATTGATAATACATTAAACAGTTGCTAGTCAAATGTGTGTGTTTATTCGATATATTTCTTCCAAAACTTTCGATCCAAATGAAATATATGTAATAATAATATTAATCTCTTTATATCTCTGGTAGATGTTATAAAACAAAAGTCAAAAAATTCATTTGACCCCCTCCCCATGGATCAATGTCAATAGATCAAACAATCGGATCGAGATATCAGCCGTGGCGTGAATGGTAAAGCAGGGCTTTGCGCCAAAGGTTAATGTCTATGATGTCTCATTTATAGGTTTTTTGCGAAAAAATCCAAACTGGGATCACAGAAGAATACTCCAGCACCCGTGTAAACACATCACAGACACGTTACAACGGGGGTGGGGAGTGGTGACTGCTTTCCCCCTTTTATTTGCAGCAGTGTATATAGAAATATCATGGATTTGCCCCACCCCCCCCCCTCCACTTTTGTCGTAGCATGTAATAAATGAAACTGAAAATAAGGAATCTTAAATTATTGAATTGGAGTTACAATTAGGATTTGTTTAATGATTTCGAGAATTCGCCCTTTGATTAATTACTTGTCAAGATGTTTTGGATGAAGCTGCCCCGACACGCTTTCAAAAACAATACGTGCTTGAATATCCTTTCCTATGGTTGTACATTTAATGAAATAATTCAATTTCAAATGATAAACATGTACTTGCACTGGAATTTATGATCAACAGCGAAAAATTAAAATTCATTTCTTATTTGATAGCCTAATTCAAACATGCATGCTTCTATTGAATAAATTTGTTTAGTCAGGCAAGCTTTTTGGAAAGCTCTTACTTATGACAAGAAAATAAGTATTGTGTCATAGAAAGAAAAATAAAATTGATAACGTTTGTTATGACTGTCAATGAAAGTTCACCAAAAATGATATTTAATCCATTGAACCAATCTTTTCAGAAGTTTTTCTTTAAATATTAAAACTCAGTTCACTCCTGATAATATGGACTATATCACGCTAAAAACATGCACTATAGTTTCTACATTTTTCTTACAAAACCCACAGCTGTCAAAACACTTGATACTATTTTTTTAAGGTAATATCCAACTGGAAGAATTCTGTGTAAAATTCTAAACTGTAAACATTGACAAACTTAGCTAGCCTGGCAAAAGGGTAAGAAAAAAATCTTATTATATTCCATTGTTGATATCTTTGAAGGAGCTGGTTACACCCTGTATCCCATATTTAGGCCCTCACATTTGGTCCAGATCCCGGGAATGCCGAGTCGACGCTCAAAATAAATTGGGTTTACACGACCATTAACAGGCGTAGCTAGCCTAGCGAAAATAGGAAATTTTCTATAATACAGTTATGATGCGATATCTTTCAATGAGCTGGCTAACACCCTGTATCCCATTGTTGGGCCTTCATATTTGGTGAGACTGAAACTTCGGGAATGCTCAGTCGACCCTCAAAAAGGAATTGGGTTTACATTAACAGGCTTAGCTACACTTGATGAACAATCTGGTTTCGGCGCTGCGGAAACCCTTCGGAAACTTTGCAAAAACTTAAAATTACTTTAGGTTTCTGACAGGTTTCAGCACGGAAACTTCATGTTTTATCAAGTTTGTACAGTGCAAAAACGTAGGCTGTCTACGAAACCAAAAGGTTTCCGCAACTGAAACTTACTGAAACGTGAAGTTTTTGTATAGTTCCAACCTCCATACACGATTGGAATACATATTGTTTTTAAAAGGGTTCCGCAACTGAAACTTACAGAAGTTTCAAGTTTCTGCACTGTTTTAACCTCAATAAAGTAATGTGATACATATTGTTTACAAAATAATTTCTGCAACTGAAACTTTGTGAAACTTTATTTATTTTCCCTAAACAAAAGTTCAGTTAGGTTTCTAATACAAGTAAAAACAACAGCATTTCATTTACAAAACTTAAAATGTTTCCAATAAAAAATAAAGCACATTTTAGATACAATCATGGATAAACATTTATATGGCATTTCCCTGATTAACGACTTCTATAACAAAAAATAATAATTGCATGACAAAAATACTTCAAATAAGATTTGTACTTTTGTACTCATATTTGTTTTCTTTTCAATTAAAATGAATATGAAACATTCCTTATGAATGCAAAAAATCTTACCTTTTTAAAAAACAAAATGCAACAAACAAAATAGCTTAATCATCGAAAAAACTTCACTTTTATGGTACGAGAACATTATACCAATCAGTTGAATTAACTCAAGTTTGTCTGGAACTGTAATTAATATAAACACAATAAATTATTTTCTTTAGATGGCTAAATGGGTATTTTTTGTTAAAATATATACACTACAAAATACTTATTATAGAGGTACGACCCAAATATGATTTGAATATATATGTCCAGAAATTCCAAAATAAGGCCACAATGATTTACTTATGAGTTTGGACAATATTTTATTGTTATATAATCTATTGTTATATTCAGTAGTATATTCTCACCATATAACTCTCTATAGACGAATAGTCAATAATTGTAATATTAGATCGTCCAAAAAATATTTACTGGTCAATATATTTTTTTTTTATATTGACCGGCTAGGAATAATATGAAGAGAACATTCCCTCTATTTCAAAATATCGCCACTGATTTGTTTATTCGTAAAACACAATGACGTAATTAACTCTTCGCGACTCCAAAACAAGGTGACATCATAATAGACATCAGTCAAGGCAAGTGAACAGCGGACGCACAATGCGACGGTTTGCTATCATAACGGATATAAGGATTTGCGAATCACTGTGAAGTAAAATAAAGTAGAACATCTGTATGATAATTCTTACGGTCGGTGGAATATCATTCCACCAGTGACCGTTTGATGCTGATGATATTTTGGAAATTAACTGTGCACAAAATTGAATTCGTGAAATCTTTGTTGAACTAAATAAATTACTTTCTTAAATTTTGGTTTGTTTCTTCAAATAACAAAACAAATGTTGACTGTGTTTTCGGGTAACATTGATTATATTAGCCTCCGCTTCGCGTCGGGCAATATTTCGTCCCTTTGGGGCTAATATAATCAATGTTGCCCTCAGCCCCAGTCAATATTTGTATATTTTTCATACGTAAAGACAGTATTTGACTGCATTTTTAAAGACATTCCCAAAAGTTCATCGTGAACTTCTCATTTTTTCCATCTTTTATTAGCTGATCAGAGTTGTGATAAAAATATCAGTATCACAGAGATGACTCAGAGTTAAATAAGACAAACTCGAATGTGAACAGATGAAAAGCTAAACAATGAAGCAGTATACCAAATTATGTGCAAGCATATGATGAACACATTTAAATAATTATGCAACACACTTCATTTCTAATTAAAATTGTTCTTTATACAAAGTCTACCTGTCTACCATTTACAAATTTACCGACATGGATATTTAGATTTATACACTTAATTCAGGATTTCATGTCAAGATTTCTTATAAGTAAAGCCCCTCCTTTCAATTTGCATGTATATTATCTACAAGGATATAGTTGAGTATATGCTACCTGATGCATATTCAAAAGAGGGGTCTGGGGCAAGCTGGTCAAAACATTCACCGACGAGATGCAACGAATCACCGGAAACATTTACTTTGTATGCAGTTAAAGCTAAAATTGGATTGGATAATAAGAAAAAAAAATCAAATACTTACGTCAAAACTAGAGTTTGTAAATTCACAATACTTAACCAAACTATATTGATCTAAATAAAAATCGATCTTTAGTAAACTTGAGTAGTGATTTTGCCAAAATGTATATTTGGAAAAATGGAAATATAATGCTGTTTGGAAATTAGAAAATATATGGGCTTTTAAAATTTCATCGGGAGTTTTTATATTGTGAATTAATGTAACACTCAGAATATTGTGTTGAGGTTCTTTATTTCCTTATACACAAAAATGTTGACAGATCACAACAATTTAATTCAAAAATGAAAATGTGTTTATCGCACAGAATATACAATACACTTATACATGTACTCCCGCTATTCTTTATTACTCGCTTATAGAATCACCGTTTTTCTTTTGTCTGAAACAGGTAAGTACATGTTTATCTTTTCTCATTAAAGAAATTCACAAAATTATACGAGGGTTTTTAGAAAGTTTGCGGACAAGTTTGATTATGAGCGGACATTTCATATTTAATTTGGACGTATTTTGAAAGAAATATGTAAACATTTATTTATTGTCAATGCACTTTAACTTGTATACAGATTAATTATTTCGATAAGCATGCCAGTTTTCATTTGCTTTATAATTTATACGCATTTTCCTTATTAAGAAAATGTGCAGTTTAAGCGCATAAAAATAAATGATATTTTATATGAGATTCCAATAAATAATGAAGGTCCTTATGTTAAAGTTTCAATTAAATTAAAGACTTTCTGGCCGTTTGGACACGAAAAATGGACAACCAACGCTAGAAAAACGAGTCAAAAACGGTAACGGAAATGGACACCTTGGAGCTCCAGGCCGTCATTAAATGTTGTGTGCACGCAGCAAAATCTCCATGGAGACCAACAAGTTTTTAGATGCTGCTATTTTCATAGAGCAAATGTTAACAAATAGAACCACAATGTGAGTTGAAGGTCTCAAAATGGAAATAATGATATTTTGAGCTCTTGCAGCACCCAAACCTCCACACAGCCCGGATATTGCACCTATGGATTTCGCTTTATTTCCTTATCTGAAGTCGAAACTGCATGGACAGAGATTTTTGGACCTACATGGTCCATGCCATGACACATAAGACATTATACAAAAATTTGACAAATAATGGTGTGAACATGCGTTTTATAAATGGGTTAATGACATACGAAGTTTGTGAAAGAAAAGAAGTTTACTTTGAAAAAGGGTAACATGTTTAAACTGCCTTTTAGTACTTTGACGTCACCTGACGTCGCGGAAATATGAACCAGTGCACCGTAAATCTAATTAATGCAAAAGAAAAATCGCTGTATCTTTTGAAAACATATTCAAAATCATTTGATTTTTTGCAGACTTATTTTCAATTGGTAGTCATTTAATAAAACATACGTCCTCCTACAAAGTACGCAGTAATTTTGCCGTAAATCACTTTGTCCGCGAAATGTTTCTAACAACCCTCATATATCTCAATATGAATAGATAATAAAATTTGTTTATACACCTTAATATTGTTGCAATAAGCAAATAATTAAACAAATACACATACCTTAGCAAGGACACACTGTGAATGTTAAATATATTAATTGACACCGAATTTACATCTTCTCTCTTTGCCTTTCTCTTGGACAATGCAACTGAGCTAGGAAATAATTACCTAGAATGCTATCCTTTCTATGACAAAATATTTAACCATAAACCGGGGAAAAAGGAGGGGGCCTCACCACTTCCAGCCCCCGATACTACGTAGTAGAATATTTTTGCTGTAATGGTTGGTAAAAACATTGCATATACAACATCTTTACCATAATTTATTTGTTTAATTAGTAAATCAAGGGTCTAATAATAAAATTATTGTATGTAAAATGTTTCATCTTAAAATGTAAGTCATATACTAATAGATTTTTTTTTCCGTTTTGATAATTTTATTAATTAATTTTACTTTTTGAGAGACACATAAATTGAAAAATAAATATATTCTTGGCGATCTGGAGGCATAAACTCCTGCTATATACTGTGTATATGTTATGTAACAATCTTTTGTTCACTCCTGACAGAAAAACCCTGTAATCAATACAGAATATACAAGGACGAGATCACCTGGACAAAATATATATCAACATGTATACACGTTGACCATTACCTAAAAGTAAAGATTTGATCATGAAATGGCACATTCATATTTGATTTTTGCCTGCTTTTATTTTATTTGAGAGAGAGAGAGAGAGAGAGAGAGAGAGAGAGAGAGTTACATGTATCAGACCATTTTCCATATTCTCCTCATTGAAACCTTGCGGAAATGTGCTGAAACTTGTTGATATACATGTGTACCCATATTTATTTACACCACTTTTCATACATTTCAATTTTGGTTTCTGCATTGCGGAATCTTAGACTGATGGTTTTTTTTTATTACGACAGAGAGCACACGGCGGGCCTGACCGGTCAGCAGAGGATGCTCACTCCTCCTAGGCACCTACCTCTATCTTTTTGGAGGTCCTAGTTGCTATGCTTTGAATTTGTATTTCGTTTCATGGATTTTTGAGATGGTTGACGGTTTGTTTTTGTCATTTTTTTGTCATTTTAGTTTAAGTTGACTGAAAACTAACATTTACTCGCTTAATCGATATTATGGTTTCTGCATTGCTATTCATGTAACTTCAACTTCAAGTTTCAAGTGACCTTGCATAAACATATCGGTCAACCTCTGCTTTACTTCGAGTAAGAATACATGTTCATTAAATTGTTCTTTACAGTTCCATACATATCCAAAACCTAAATTGTTAATCAATTGTTTTATGTACGAGAGCCAATAATTAAAGGCTTAATGTGTTTCAAATTCATTTACCATATATTGGTATATATTGCTTAAAAAAATTATCACTTTAATTTTGTCCAATATTTCAACTATCAAACTGCAGTGGTTTACGCCACAATTTAAAATATACCATCATTGATGTAACACTTTTCTTCATATTTTTTTTACAAAAATCTAAATGTATACTTTCTATTTCACTTGCTGGGTGTTGTCCCCATAATTCACAACTATAATGTACTATGCTACCAATATACGTATCAAACAGTGACAATTTTGTATTTACGTTCAAATGTAATGGCTTAATTTTGGACAATAAAAAGTACATTGCTTTTCTAATTTGTGATGCTAAAACACTTTGCGTTTTTTGAAAACTATTCGCAAAATTCAAAGTAATACCAAGATAATTGAAGCTTTCAACAATATCAATAAATTCATTATTATAATGACAATAACAATAATTGTTTTTTAGCCTTCCACCTTTTCTAAATACAACAATGTTTGTGTTATCTACATTAACTTTTAACTCCCACTTGGGCTTGTATTGCTGAAACAATCAAGCATACATGTATCTTGTAAACCCTGCTCTGTCTCTGAAAAAAGAGCAGTATCGTCTGCATACAAAATCAAGAACAAGAAATGTTTGTGAAACACTTATGCCCCCCCCCCCTCCGGAAACATCCACAAAGAAAATGAACGTAAACTGCAAATATTTGGAAGTTTTCTAAGTCCAAGGGGCATGATTCTGTTGAAAACTGCTCTATGATACAAAAATCAATCCTGATCTAGATATGTTTTAGATAAACCTGTATACCAAATTTCATATCAAAATGTGTACCGTCTGTGAAGAAAATGAGCCGAAACTGCAAATAACTGGAATTTTTCTACGTCCAAGAGCCATAACTCTGTCGAAAACTGCTCGATCGTACCCAATATTGAACTTGATCTGTATATTATCATGATAAACCTGTATACCAAATGTCATTTTTATTTGTTCATTCCTGCGAAGAAAATGAGCGAAAACTGCAAATAACTGGAATTTTTCTACGTCCAAGGGCCATCACTCTGTCGAAAATTGCTCAGTCGTGCTCAATATCACACTTGACTTAGATATTATCTTGATAAGCCTGCATACTAAATTTTATTTCAATATGTTCATCCTCTGCGAAGATAATGAGCGGAAACTGTTGGTGGACCGAACAACCGACCGACCGACTGACCCACCGACCGACAGACAGAGAGCAAAGCAATATGCCCTCCCTTCTTCGAAGGGGGCATAAGAAGGCAATATATATAATTTCAACAGGTAGACACATGTCCTTTATGAATTCAATTTTCAAATCATTTACATACAAGGAAAATAAAAAAGGAAACAGCGACTCACACTGTATCAAACCATCGAGAAAATAAAAAAAAATCGGATATATGATTTTGATATTTTAAACATGACTTTATGTTACTATACATAGACTTTATACTATTTAACATATGACAATTAACACCACGCCGTGCTAATTTAAATAGGAACATTAGAGTTCTATCAATTTTGTTAACAGCCTTTTGATAATCTACAAAACAGCAAAATATGTTTTTCCTCATTGCAATACTTCGACTAATTAACCAATGTAAAATGAAAATTGCATCCGTTTTAATACATCCAGCTTTAAAGCCAAATTGAGCGTCAACGATTAAATTATATGCTTTGGACCAATTTCCAAATCTGTCATTCAATAGAGATGTAAATATCTTAGATAGACAGTTTACAAGTGTGATACCTCTGTAATTATTACAGTCCATAGCATCTCCTTCTTATACACATGAGTTATAATACCTTCTGGCCATTTTTGGTAAAAGATTCCCGAGGAAAAGACAATTTTGAATTAATGATCTAAGTATGTTGTAAGTTAGTCACCAAATGCAAAAAAAAAAGATTGGCCATCCCTGGAGACTTGTTCTTTTTCAAACGTTTTATGACGCGAGGTAAGCGAGTTACCTCCTCTGTTGTTACTGGACCATTAAGTTTGGGGTATGAATGAGTGTCCGTTTTACCGAGTGTAAATTCTTGATCGAAGTAGGTGTTGCTATCCGAGGAGAAGGGTTCTTCATACTTTGAAGAAAGAAATGGTAGAATTTTTTTGGGTTCTTCTTTTTTAAATATGCCATATGATCTCCTTAGTATTGGAGGTAAACACGCTTAAGTTTTCGCTCTTATTTTTTATAAGTTGTTTTGCTGAAGCCAGTAGAGTTCTATTGTAATGAGATTTTGTACTATTAAACAGTTTCAAATTCCGTAAATAGATTCTCCGAAGGTTTGCACATCTTTCATCAAACAAAGGTTTGTTGTCTAAGGTTTTATAACTTTTACATGTAGTATAATTACTAGTAATAACAAATTAACCTGTTGAACACGCTAAACTTCCATAGTTATGAACAGAATAATTTGTAATATATAATAATAAAAAAGTTTTAAGTCAAAGGACATTTTGTTCCTGGGATTAGAAGTTATGAAATACGACTACACATTGCAATGCAGTCGATCGCCTTAGAAATCATCAAAGTACTGCAAGTGTCGACAAATTTCTCATTTCTTTGAAAGACCATGATAGTTCACTTGACTCACAGACCATGATATAGCGACATTTATGCCTCCTAAAAATACATGCACTTCTCAAAGTTACATTCACGTGAGATATATATATATATATATATATATATATATATATATATATATATATATATATATATATATATATATATATATATATATATATATATATATATATATATATGTGTGTGTGTGTGTGTGTGCGTGCGTGCGTGCGTGCGTGCGTGCGTGCGTGCGTGCGTGCGTGCGTGCGTGCGTGCGCGTGTGTGTGTGTGTGTGTGTGTGTGTGTGTGTGTGTGTGTGTGTGTGTGTGTGTGTGTGTGTGTGTGTGTGTGTGTGTGTGTGTGTGTGTGTGTGTGTGTGTGTGTGTGTGTGTGTTATTTGGCGTTTTATTTATTGGTAATTGTATTTATTGGTAAATTATATTCGCTTTTCGAATAGCGAATAGAACTCCAACTTCTGAATGCCGAACGCCCGAACATACCCTAATCTTAAAGACATTTTTTTTAGTATAAAAAAGGCAATGACTGTCCAGTCCCCTCAAACGAAAGCATCCTGTGCTATAAATCACGCATCGTGGTGTTACAAATTACAATGTCAATCATCATTATCTAAGTCAGCATATCAATGGACTGTCAAGTATAACGGCCTACTGCGCCCGTCACGTTTGAAAATACGTAATGGGTAAGGAATCTGACCCCTGGGTCATTTAGATCGTAGGGTGTGTCAGAACATTATTTTAAAAGTGTCTCCGAACGTGCATTTCCACACAATTCAGACACTGTTGATATTTTTCCCCTGATATTATCTGCTATGTTATTCAAGTGATATGTTAATATTTTTGTATGCATTTGATCTGATGTAGATGTTTTGTCAGAACAATGTGGATTTACATATTTAAAGAGTGTGATCAATATTATGACAAAATGTTAAAGTCCCGGGGCCCGTTTCACTTAAAGGCGTAAGATACGACGAAACTTTCGTTAAAATTTAGTCCGGCGTAAATTGCATTTTACTTAGAGGCGTACGCCTGGCCGTTAATACAAGTATCGGACTAAGTTATGGCCAGACTTATGTCCTTTCCAACAAGCGTATGCATATGCGCATACACATGCAAAAACAGAGAGATACTATATAGATAGATAGATGTATCGAGATAGATACATGAAGAAAGATAGAAAATGTGTCATTCATATATTTGTGATGTTATGATTGAGAGAGAGAGAGAGAGAGAGAGAGAGAGAGAGAGAGAGAGAGAGAGAGAGAAAGGCCCATTGCTTACATTTAATATATTTACATGTAGTACATGTACATTGTTGATAAAAATTCATCCTGTTTAGCGACAAAATACACAACAAATCATGCTGAATTGTTTTATTCGAAGGGTACATTTCATCAATCAAAAAGGATACGTTCAGAATAATAATCATCATCAAACGAAAATAGTATGAGCTATTTAATGGCCTATCCTTCTTTGAAAAACATATGATATTTCAGAAATGATACTTAAACGATCCATAAAATTGAAGTTTCGTAAAGCATGGCATTATAACAATTGCAACTTCTGAGGAAGCACAACTCCGGGATACCGTTGAGAACGAAAGACCCTGCATTTCTTAGGGCCATTTTGCATGCAAGAAACAGCAATTGTCCCTATATAAAAATATGTTAATACTTTTGAACAAAACTAATCAATAGTATGCTCTAAATCCACAAGTGATTCACATGCTATTTTCCAAAGTTTCGATCGCTACATGGAATAAAATTAAATCTTGTCAGGTGAATCTCCGATCACGTTATATGGAGTCTCCGGTACACTAGAACCTAGTGTTGAGTAGGCATGGTTGCTATTCATAGTTAAGATATACGTCTGAGGAGATTTTGTATTTAGGAACATACACATTTTCGTGATGTCTTATGGTGTTTTTTTTTCATGATATGTCGACCCATGGAGAAGATTACAAACAGACTAGTTTCAAACAGCGTTGTAAGAATTGTTATAGTTGTTATCCCTGTAGTTGTTAGCTCATTTTATAAAAAACCCACAAGTTACAGTTCAAGTATACATGGATATTTAAAGAAATGCAAACATAACATTTTCTGTCATTTTTTCTTTTGTTCTTTACTTATTGTTTGTTTCAAAGTCAGGTGCATTACATTTTGCTCTCAGGAATAATGTAACTGGTAAGGAGTTAATCAAAATAAACAATATTACATTTACCATTTTGTCATTTAGATTAAACATTGAGAATTATATGTAAACAACTATCTCCGTTTTTTGCGACACATAACTTTCCTTTCCTGCAATGACCACACTCAAAACAAGTGTGATCCACATTTGTAGAATCACATTCTGGTACTATAAATAGTAACTAATAAAGCAAAGTCCATCGAAAACACAAAATCTAATACAATATCTGATTGTTTGAGAAAATGGTGCTTTAAACAAGTACAATTTAATTATTTATGACAGGCAGTTTCGGCAATTATATTAAGAACCGATATAAAAAAAAACATGAAATCTTTTTTTTACTGTATGCTATATAGAATATATTGTACTTGGTGCATTTCTTACGTTAACGTCTTATTGTGCTATGTCGTTTAAAAGACCATTCGTTACTTAACAAAAATTATTTCCTTTGCGGGTCAAACTCTACCTCAAAAGACACGAAAAACTTTCCTCATTCCTACTGCCAGGTATTTTAGCGTTTGGGTAATAACATATTTTTTTCCTTCAATGTGTGAGTTGTTCCATCCTTGGACAATCACAAAGATACAAAAACATTTTTAGTTGAATGACTACAAAGGTTTACGGAAAAAATGATGCGTTTGCATCAAGAAGATTGTGCTCAAGGGGCATGTTTTATGTATAGTGCTCATTAGTCTATGCACGTCATAGAGGTATATTTTCAAACGGATATTGTCTATAATTAAAGAACAAGATAGGGTATCGTACAAGATCTGCCCCCTAAACCTTGAAAAATCAAAACAATAAACTAAGAGTTGATACGTCTAATAATGCATGTACAATACCTAAACTTTTTCATCATAGTGAAAATTTGAAAGTTTTTGTCCCATTTGATTCAATTTGAATCGCTACTCTATTTTCTTGAATGAGATTTTGTCTGAAAAATACGAAAGCCGAGAAGGATCATTCGAGATTCGAGATTCGAAATACGAGATTCGAAATACGAGATTCGAAATTCGATATTCGAGATTCAATATCTAAATTAACCAATCAAATCATGGATCAGAAACCTGTATCCTAGCAACATCAAACTGTTCTAAATAAAGATCATTCGTACATGCTCTTTCCTACAAATAAATGTCTTAATAGCTCTTATATAGTGGTTATAAAATGGTTAAATTAACATTGATGAATTAACCCCACACAGTATAAACAATTAAATTAGAAATAACAGTGTTGGCTTTGCGAATCTAAGTGGTTTTGTTTGCCCTGTATGTATTTCCCCCCGAACAATTTTAACCCGAAGTGTATTCGCCCCAACTGTGTAAAAATCGGCTCGCGAAGAAACATCTGTTTAATCTAAATGTTTTAGCTATGAAACGAAACTCAAACAAATAATCGACATGTCAAAATATAGGTTATGATAAAGTTTTAAACCATAGAAGATATAATGATTTACAACCTCAAAGACAAAAATCCAGATAAGAATAGTGTATTGTAGGGTATGGCAATGCCATTGTCGATATGAGAGAGAGAGAGAGAGAGAGAGAGAGAGAGAGAGACAGAGACAGACAGACAGACAGACAGACACAGAGAGAGTTTTGTAGTGTCAAATTCAGTTTGATTTAGAATTTGAAATTGATTTTATTTGTTACAAGCATATACAGTGGGGCCTCAGATATCCGGACGCCAGATAACCGGACGCTTCAGTTTACGGACGATTTTATTTGGGAACAGATTTTTTTATATGTTATTTTCTCTCATTTATCCGGAATTCCGCGTTCCGGATCCGGACAGTCTGTTTTTACCACAAAACATCGATTTACTACTAATCTTGCTTCATTTAACCGGACAGTAAAATTTGATGATACCATACTCAGTACTAAAGATTTCCCCTGTCAATTAAGTTTCACACTTTTTTACGTGCTAGACCCTCATGAGTAGCTTGTATAAACACACTGACTTCCCAAATCACTTTCAAAAATTGGAAAATTGCGAACAACAGTGTATCACACACATATCTCACTGAGACACAAAGAATTTAGCTAGATATGGTTATCATTATTGTCCGGTTAATATTTCATGACAAAATAATAAAATAAAGCAGAGTTCTTTATATCTAAAAACGTTCATATCAACAGACAACTCTAGCATGTGTTGCTATATGGTATGAAAGGCAAAAAACCTAGTATCAACACTGGGAGTCATTGTATACAAATACAATATCATTCATGACAACAATAGGCACATTTCAGATATCCGGACGCTTCACCTATCCGGACGATTGGACTTGGGAACGAAAGCGTCCGGATAACTGAGGCTCCACTGTATGGACAATAATTAAGCCTCTAAAACGAGAAAAGAGAGGAGGTAGCTAGGGTAGGGCAGACCAACTAGCAAGCTTTAATTTTAACGGTGTTAGCGCACCTGTGATTTACATCGACTCTCTCTCTCTCTCTCTCTCTCTCTCTCTCTCTCTCTCTCTCTCTCTCTCTCTCTCTCTCTCATCACCTAGCATTTCCTTTTCCGTGAGGGGGCTTGGGGTATTTGTGATGTCTTACATTAGCTAGCGAAAATGATAAAAAACATGAAATTTTCTTTAAATTGTGTGCGGATGATATACGCCAATAATCTGTTTTCAGTATATACATTTCAAGAGGGGGGGGGGGGGGGGGCGGCTATATAGTCCTTATTAATTGGTCAGTTATTGTGTCCCCACTTTGTTTTCTCTTCGTTTTCCAGGTTTTTTTTTATTTGGCTCGGCAAATTAATATAAAACTTTCTGTGTAGCTCCATAACGATGCACTGTAGATAAATTATGGGTAGTTTTACTTTTGATAAACAGGTACATATCCGTACTTGATTTTTAATTTGACTCTTATAATCGGATTTAATATTCCAATAATTATAGGGTAGGAAAGAGTAGACGGGACATTTTTTGCGCATATCCAACTGTACCATTCATTCAACACAGGTATTAGCACTCATCGAGTTCGACTTGCTTTCCTTTTCTTTCATCCACTGGATTTAAAGCTATTAATTTTTGAAAATATTTTGAATTTATGGCCTGATTATATATAAATTAGAGCTGCGCTGGTGCATATATTTACCCAAATGGACCAAAATATAACCAAATGAATCTAAAAGTTTTGACAAAATTAGTTTTAAACGTACGACTCTTTTTTTTCAATTCTAACCGGGTATGTCCTTTAGAAAAATCTTGAACCAAACACATTTTAGCAAATAAAACGACAATTGTTTCATTTTTTTATGGGGAGGGAGGTGGTGCCGGTAAAGGACATGTATTGCTTGTGGCAGTTGTGCTATACTCTCATTTGTAGGTAATACTACATATTGATATAAAATGAAAGTTTTCAATTACACTGTACATAGCTTCTATCAAGCATTTTGACCCGTGCGATAGATTTAAACAATTTTCAAAGCATTTAATGTAATTCAACCGATCATTTTTGAAATTTAATTTTCTGGATCCCCGCCTGATACTTCCGCCTTCTTGTATATTAGAATTACATGTACGTTGACCATATGTACACATTAACTTAATCGGCTATGTTATGGGACGATCACATTTTTTATCAATGTTTTTGCAGGATATGTAACAAATAACATCCTATTTGTGGGTTTTTGCACCGATTATTTGAGATAATTTGCCGCCATCTTTTATGCATTCCACACACCACTCACAGTTTCTTTATTTGGTGTTCTGTGTGTATGGCAACAAATTGGTAAATTTGCACCACTCACCCCTTGTAGCTTCATCCTGATTACATTTTATCTGGCTAAGTGTAATGTAGTAGTATATTAAATACACACATCTTTGTTTGCAGTGCTTATTTACATCTTTAGAGATTTACTTACAAAAAAAGTAAACATTTGTATGACTTACATGTAATTATTGTCAATTTTGGTGCGGTGGGGGTAGGGGGGTAGGAAACTACAGAGAAACTTAACTTGACTGTGAAACATATGCTTTTATTCTTTCTTGTTGATATATCAATGAATGAATTACAACAAAATATATGTACAACAATTAATTTTGAAATATTCATGCACAATCAAATAAAGGGTTTTACTGTTCTCTGCACAAGAAATCGGCAATGTGAACAAATTGGCACCCTATCATCCCTACCTTTAATTGTAGAGAGTATATATTGAAAACAATTCCAAAAGTAAGACTCATAAAAAGTTGTTTACTGAGAAAAAGGAAAAAAATTGTATTTATTAATAATTCCGTATGATGTGATAATATCTCAATGATTTGTTTATAATCATAGTACTAGTGTATCACTGTATGCATACATAAAAACGATAAGTAATGCTTATATTTATTAGTGAAACAGGACAGATTATTTATATTTAGATTATTTAGATACATGTACTAATCTTCATGCGGGGATCTAGAAAGGAGGGGGTCAGGGGATCTGGACCCCATCCTCGGGAAAATTGGAGCTTATTAAATTTACATAGTAATTTTTTTTAAAATTGGCCTAGGACCCCCTACCGAAAAAATTAGCTACGCTTATGAAGTTCTCTACCATAACCGCATTTTTACACAAAAGGGGTGAATAAACCCGGGTTTTAAACTATTACTGGTGGTGAAATACCTTAGGGTTCAAACGCATCAGGTGGAAATGCACCAGGGCAAACAAAATCACTTAGATCCGCGAAGCACACTGCATTATTACTAGTCTACTCTGTGTAAAAGTAAATACAAATAATTATTTAGTTAGGTAGGGAGAAGTGAACATAGCATTTATTTGTATATAAGAGCATGTACGTATGATTTTTATTTAGAACAGTTTGATGTCGCTAGGATACATATTTTCAGATCCTTGATTTGATTGGTTAATTTAGATATTGAATCTCGAATTTCGAATCTCGAATCTCGTATTTCGAATCTCGTATTTCGAATCTCGAATCTCGAATGATCCTTCTCGGCTTTCGTAGAAAAACCTGTTTTACGTCACAAAATACTGAAAATTCGATGTGAGCGGAAGCAAGAACCGCGATCATACTTTGGGTACAAGAAAATTCAAATATCATTGACTGATGATAAAAATATGAACGTGGTTCTCACCTCCACTCATGTGTTTATTTTGAAAATAATGACAGTAAAATCGATCGGGGAAATTTTGATCGAGATTATTCCGGAATTGTCGGAAATCCTTTTGTAACGAATTCCCGAGTGTGTTGTTTATTCCTTAAACATACAATCAATACAACGAATAAGAAATCAGTTCGCTAGTATAACAGAATCATTTTAACTGTAGATAAATTGTATAATTAAAGCAGAAAGCGTTTTGATAGGTTTTTCTTTTACGCTGCCTAGCTTACTTCCGGTGTTATTTTGGCGGTCGAAACAAGTTGTCGGCAACATACATTACATTTTGTGACGATGAAGCTTTGCGCTATCACTGCAATATGCCGGTAAGTACTTAATTCAGTTATCATTTTTCCTAATTATGAAAATGATGATCAAATATCTGATACTAAAAGCGTTAAACGGAAATATTGTTTACACATTTACTAACGTGTTACATATTCCTATCAGACGATCATGATACATTTTCATTACGATGTATTGGGTTGTTTTTTTTTTAAATTAATGCAGGTGAATTCCTTTTAGCATATATCCATGTACAAGTACTAGGGAGATGATTATATTACGGACACTGAAAGTAAATGAAAATAAATATACTGTAATGTATGAATGTATAAAATGCACTACAATAGACCAATCCACACTTTACAAAAGTTATGTCCCTTGGCCGCCATCTTTGAGGAAAAGACAATAGGTTTCTCACAGTAGTTTAGAGGTTTGTAACTTTGTCATTTGACAATGAAATTCTGCTTCTGTTGTGTAATTTGAATGCCCCAGGATGGGGCAACCCACACATTGAAGGAATATACTCAATTCAAAAAGATTTTATCACAGGAAGCCCAAATATTTGGTAGCATAAAAAAAAAGGTTGGTTTTTCCCTTTTAACATTTGGGTTGACCCCGCAAAGGGAAACAACTTTTGCAAAGTGTAGATAGGACTTTAACATTACATGTATGTATTTACATTAAAGTTCCTTTGTCGATTCATCATCACTGAACATGGGTGATGTGTAGGTTTGAAATTTACAGTTCTAAGTAAGTCTCCTGGCTGTGTATTTGTGTGTTCATTGTCTTTTTTTGTTTCAAAAATGTCAAATCCACATCAATAAATGCACATGTAATGTTTTAGTTGAAACAAAGGAAAATGTGTATGACAATATACATGTAGAACATTACCCCTCTCCCATTAACTCTACAAAAACAAAAGATGCAAAATACTTAAATACATGTACATGAAATGGCCCCAGCCATTTGAGCTGCATGATATATTAATATTGTTTACTTTTAAGTAACTCTCCAATACATGTTCATCATAATGGATTATACTCATGTATCTAATGTTATTTATGAAACTTTCAATTGATGAAATATAAGTTTAGAATCATTTAACATAATGATATAATAAAACATATGTGTGTGTATTAATTACTGGAGATGAATCTCCATTTAACAGCATTATCAATATTATTAACTATACTTAAATGAATCCTTTTCAATTCATGATTTCATTAGTTAATATGTGCACGTGACACTTTTTGTAAATAGTAGTCAAACCAATAACATTGGTGTAAACTAGATGCTGTCATAAGACAGTAATACATGTACCGGCACTCAAGTGCTGTTCCTACCTAAATTACTCTCATTGGTAACTGTGGATGTATAATATTTTTTTATCAGTCTGTCCAATGTTAATTAGTCCAATGAACAGAATTTTCCAAAACTTTACAGCAAAGTAGGACACAAAAGTGTAGCCGCATTTTACTAGAAAAATATTTATTATAGAATTTTTCTCTTGTCAGAAGACAATATGACATTGTGTGGTTAAAAAAAAATCTTGTCTAATTAACAGAAAACTTTTTCATCCAAATCTCCACACATGTATAACCCCTTTTATTCATAACATGTTTTCAGCTAAATTCACTTCAACAGTTCTCAGAAGATTGAAAAAGTAATACTTTTTAAATGAATTTCCAAATCAATTTTTTTGTGACAAAGGCATTATGTCCCTTTTATTCATTAACTGATACTTATATATATATATATATATATATATATATATATATATATATATATATATATATATATATATATATATATATATATATATATATATATATATATATATATACACTTAAATAAATAAAACAGAATGCGACAGTCCAAATTAAATAAATTGTTTACTGTTAGCGCTTTCAGCCATGTCGGCTCTTCAGACAGTTATACAAAATTAAAAACGTTGTTTGTAACGTTGTCAATGACGTCGTGTTTTTAAAGTTCATTATGACGTCACAATGTACATCAAGGTAGCGATGGCGTATAACATTTCATTCTATCTTATATGAACTGCAGGCCTCGATAAAATTCACTATAGACGTCCATCGTGAGAAACTCCCATTCTTAGATATTCTTATTATCAAAGACGGCGAGAATATCATTACCGATTTATTTAGCAAAGAAACAGATTCCCATCAATTCTTGGATTTTCATTCATGTCATCCGTCTCACACAAAAAGGAATATTCCATACAACATGGCACGGCGTGTATGTACTATTGTGACTCACCCTTCTCTTCGCCTACAAAGGCTTCAAGAGTTAAAACAACACCTTAGACGACAGAATTACCCCGTGGAACTTATTAATGACGGAATTAACCGGGCTATGGATATTCCTTTAGCACAACTTAGAAGGACCCGCCTTAAGGAGGAGAAACAAGATGAGAAAATTCCCTTTGTAACTACACAAAATCCGTGTAACCATAATATTTTTAAATCAGCAAAACGTTTTTTTCCAATATTAGAACAATCAGAAAATATGAAAAAACTGTTAAACCAATCATCTATCATAAACAGCAGACGACAAGCGCCGAATCTGAGGAAAATTCTCTCCAAAGCAAAGTTCTCGTCCAGCAATACTATTTCCATCAAAAAGTGCGGCGACCCCCGATGTGGAACATGTGACCTTATACAGGAGGGAGAAGGAATGATATTAAAAAGCGGCCAAATTTTAAAACCTAATGCCCCAATGAACTGCAAATCGTCTAATTTGATATATTGTGCGACTTGTCCAACATGTGGAGAAAATTATATTGGCCAGACTAACCAGCTCAACGCCCGAGTGAGAGTCCACAAACAACAAATAAAGGACGAAACAGTGAGAAACACTCCATGTTCGGAACATTTTGCGAAGTGCGGAAAGGGAACATTTAAAATATTTCCGTTTTACAAAATGTGGAATTCAAATGAAATCGCCCGAACCACAAAAGAGGACTATTTTATTAAAATATTTAACCCGAAACTTAATCGAAAATAGATTTATCATATATATAATTTCTATATGTATTGTATTATATGTCTATGCATTGCTTAACGGCGTTGATAAAGTTCACGCCATCGCTACCTTGATGTACATTGTGACGTCATAATGAACTTTAAAAACACGACCTCATTGACAACGTTACAAACAACGTTTTTAATTTTGTATAACTGTCTGAAGAGCCGACATGGCTGAAAGCGCTAACAGTAAACAATTTATTTAATTTGGACTGTCGCATTCTGTTTTATTTATTTAAGTATTTTTTGCTGTACCAAGGCTTTATTTATCTACATATATATATATATATATATATATATATATATATATATATATATATATATATATATATATATATATATATATATATATATATATATAAATGCCAGACATATCTTGACATCACATATACCAGGTATTTGTGGTTCTTTGTTATATTATATTTTTCCCATTGGAATTTCAAAATTATATAGATCTGAAGTTACACAGTTAATATGCTAAAAAAGTGACACATGTAAAAGATTGACTCATATTATGATTCTGCAATTTATACATGCACATAAGATGCATAATATACCCTGTTTACCTGAAAGTTAAAGAAACCCTTAGTAAAATCGTAAATGTTTATGGAAAAGGTATAAAAGTTTTAAGTTTTAGGAGAATGTCCTATCATACTACTTGTTTGTGTAATAAATAATACTGCATGAATAGTCATGTATACATACTAAATATATTCAACAATGTACATACATAAACAAATGCAATATTGTGAAAATAAGAATGAACCGGTAATACAGTGTATACTGGTAGTTCATTTTTTTGTTATATTTGATGATTAGTTGATTGATTTTTAAACAACTTAACCTCTTTTTCAGATATGCCCAAGTCATATAAATGTGCTTTTTGTGGTAGGACACATTTGAAGCAGAGGCTATCAAAATAAAAGAGCTGAAAAGATATATGACTAAATTAATCAACAGAGAAATTCATATTGATGATGTGATTTGTAATAAGTGTAGAGCTCAGTACAGTAAAACTGTGATTAAATCAGAAAAGACACAAAAAAAAGCGTCCCTCATTGAAGGTGTTATATCAGAGGAGGAGGACTCAAATTGTTTAGTCAATATTGAAACTTCAACTGCAGAACATTTGCAAAGTCCCAAGAATATAACATTAAAAGTTCATTCGACTACATCCTCTCATAAGTACTGTGTAATTTGCAAAGAATATCTCAGCAAAGGAAGAAAATCATCTGCTGTAGCTCTAAATGCCAGAACACAATCATTTATCGAAAAAGGAATATTCATAAACAGCAAAGCACGTTGTTGTGTTAATCATTTGATTAACAAATTATTTACAAAGGAATCACTGAAGCTACTAAAATCCAAATATATAGAAACTTCATTCAACAGAACTGATATTGTAACTTTATTGGAAAATGTAAGAAAAACTTTGGCCCTCTCCAGTTACTTAAACTTTGAGAATGTGCATCTATTATCAGACAGTGTATGTTACAGTTTAACTGGAATTACAAAAGAAAACTTTGAAGACATTGTATCCCATTTATCATCTTTGAGAAACAGCAGTGTTCGGACAATCAACACCTGTGTTGCCATTTTACTGACAAAGCTCAGAACTGGTTTACCAAACCATCTATTGGGTGTTATATTTTCTCTCTCCAAAGATCAGATTCAGAGATGTATTCACAGTGGAAGGAATTGTTTGATGAAAGATTTTGTACCCCTACACATTGGATTTCAACATATATCTCATGAAGATTTTGTTTCCAGGCATACTACACCTCTTTCCAAACAATTATTCTCAAGTCATGATGATGCTGCTGCAATTATTGTCTTGGATGGCACCTATGTGTACATCCAGAAGAGCTCAAACTATACCTTCCAAAGGATGTCATATAGCATGCATAAACATAGACCCTTAGTTAAACCTATGGTCATTGTCGGAACTGATGGTTATATTTTGTCCATTTTGGGACCTTACTATGCGAAAAACAATGATGCCTTAATCACAAAACATATTCTGAAAACTAATACTGATGGAATGAAATCCTGGCTGAATGATAATGATATTTTCATAGTAGACCGAGAATTTAGGGATGTGTCTGGATATCTCATTGAGGAGGGATATGAAGTAAAAATGCCACAATATCTTCAGAAAGACAACAGTCAGCACAGCACAGAAGAGGCTAATACAAGTAGACTTGTGACAAAAGTGAGATGGGTAGTTGAAAGTGTCAATGCAAGGATTAAACAATGGAAATTCTTTGATAAAGTAGTTTCCAACCATTACATACCATACATTGGCGATTTTCTACGTATTGTTTGCGCATTATTTAACTGCTACCGTCCACACTTGGCAGACATGGATTCTTCCTCTAAAGAATTAGCAAAGAAAATGTTGGAGAGAAGTCTTAAGGGAAATGATGTTCAGAAAATGGTTGAAGAGGAAGGACTGCTAAAAAAAAGATCTGTTTTCAAAAAAGTTAATATGAACACCAGTGATACTGCAGTTCCCTTGCCTGAATTTTCCATGTTGTCTATGGAAAAGCTGAGAGAAATTACATTTGGAATATATCAGTTAAAAGAGGCAAAAAACTATGTCTTGGATAATTTTACAGAAGACCAGTTTGAAGTGTTTGTGTGCAATTCAGTTGAAAACCTACTGAGAATAAAACTGAGATCAAGACATTCTAACAGTGTCCGCCATACAGCGTTCATCCATTTTACTTTAGATGGCGAAATTAGTGGCTGGTACTGCACATGCAAAGTAGGGGCTCGTGTTGTGGGATGCTGTGCCCATGTAGCCAGTGTCCTCTGGTATCTTGGATACTTTCGCTTTCTACTCAACTTCATCCTTTGAAGTTTCACGGTAGTATGACTGATGCCAGCCTCCTTCCAGAAACGGACAGTGAAAGTGAGAGTGAGGAAATCCCAGAAGAGTGAAGTTGAAGACATGTTGCATGGTTATAGTATTTGCATTTATGTATGTATCTTACTGTATACCTGAACATGATAATCTTATTGTGATAATTACTGATTTCAACTGTTAACTGTGCTGAAAAGAATTCTTTGTCAACAATTAGTACACAAGTATATTATCGGCTTGACTTTTGTGTATGCATATTGAATACCAGTTAAATGTGCGCAACATCCTACATCTATTTCTTATTTAATGTAGTGTTATATATCTCTAAATCTCCATCTACAATTGTATACATTCATATACATGTAAAATGTTACTATCTAGTAAAAAAAAAAAAGGATTACATTTTTGGTCAACTCATGTTGTTAATCTCCTTTGTGGGCGGTATGATTGGCCAGAAATGTTCATCTCTTTTTTTTTTTTACAAGTATACTAGATGTAACTTCACACAATGTTTTTCTTCTGTGCTAAATGTTCTGAAATCTACATTTAGATATTTTTAAATTGTAGCTATATTTTTTTAAAACATTTTGTTTGGAAGTTAAAAACTTGAAAAGTGCTGCAAAGATCATGTGCTTTGTTTTTTTGTAAATAAAAAATACGTATTATTTTCAATGACATTTAAGAAGTTGAGAAGGTTTCCGATAAATAATGACACTATTTATTTTATGCTATTAACGATAGGATTCGAGCAGTCACACTTATAAACATGAACTAATTGCTGATCGAATTATTGTATCATACATACAAATGAACTTCGTGGTAGTGTTACACTTTTTGATTTTTTGTTAAGGTAAATAAGTGATCTATTTTTAGCTGTCACGTGATACCACGACACGGCAGCTTCAAAAATTGACTCGATTCCGAAGTAAAATAATAATATCCTTGCGAGAACATTCAATTCATATTTATATTCAGAACTGTTTTTATAAAAATAAACGATTTACATTTGATCATAATATCGACGGTCATTAAACTCGGAGTTGCCTTAACCTACCCGATAGGGAGAACAATGTGTGGTTGTGTGTGATTACGCCGTAATATGTATCAGTGTTGAAAATTTTCTTCCATTCCATTGAATATATCAAACGAAGTTTCAGGCGTCAAGCTTGGGGTCGTGCTGGTATTTACCTTTACATCCTCTTATCTATGTCCTCAAGGTGGCCGGGTCCCGGACTGAACAAACGGTGTTTGTTTGTGGAATCCAGAGTATTAGGCTAAGATTGACTTGTTTCAATCTTCCGGGTCGGTGATAATAGTTCCCGACATTTGTATTGAAAATTGATAAAACCCAAACGGATGTTTGTGTAAACTACTACATGATAAAAACAGCGTCGCAATAATTAAAAACAATATGTGATTTTCTTGAAGGTTTTTATAAGAGAAAAACAATTATATGACTGTACTTGTAAAATGCATATTACTGTAAACGTATCACATTTGGCTCTGTATTCTATTTAGCGTTTTTGGTAGCATGCAGTTTTAATTAAATCAAGTACAATGCAAAGGACTAAAGCCAGAAACTATGAAAATCGGCCCTGTTCCCAAACTTAGTCATATTTTGTGAGATTAATGGTCACAATATTTGCTTCCTAGAATAATTTACTTTTTGTCGATATCTCTATTCGTTTCATAATTACAAGCCTCTAAACATACCATGAAATTCTGCGCTCTGACGTCGTGACGTCATGGCGACTGTCATGAATATTAACTTGGTTTGGAAGTGGATAAAAACATAAAAGGTTGATTAAATTAGAAAAATCTTTCAAAATAATTTTGTTGAAATTAGATTTGATTTTATTCATAAATACAACAATAACATTGAAAAATAATATTCATGTACATATCAATAATTTTATCTTGTGTGTCATTGGATGTATTATAAATGACGATTATTTACAGATTCTTGTACAGCATATACACCCATTATTATCATTATATAAGTTAATTACAATTTTAAAAAAAATGAAATACACAAGAAAACAAATCTAAATCCAATTATCATAAGATAAATATTTTCGATTCAATTAATAAATATATCAAGAATAATTTTTCTAAAGAAAAGACATATGAGTAGTATAACAGTCAGATAAATGTAATTCTAAGTAAATAAGTTATGTATTTAAAAGTTATGTACTTGATAAAAATTTAAAACTCTTAAATCTAATGAAAAAGAGAGCAGGAACAATTTCAATTAATAATAAATACATACATCTAGACAAAAAATACAGTACTTTATATTTATCATTGGATTCAGTTCATTGCCCCTCTCTCTCTCTCTCCATTTCTCTCTCTCTCTCTCTCTCTCTCTCTCTCTCTCTCTCTCTCTCTCTCTCTCTCAAATTCATCACACTACTACATGTACAGCATTTCAATACAATGGAATTCTAAACATTATATAATTAATAGCGAGCGCAGCTCGCCGGCGCGCAGCGCCGGCTGGCGAAGCGAGCTCTAAGAACCAGTGTGCGCGGGAAAAAGAACGAGCTAAACCTACAGTTCATCAAACAAAATTTTTTGTCTACGTCCCATGATGCTCTCTAATGTTTTCACCCGTGGTGCTATGCCAAAAATGGCCGACTTTTAACTCGTAATTTACGGTGTCTTAAGGTTTGAAGACACGTTTTGAGTACCGCATTAGCTTTGGCGAGACTCAGAAGATTTGTTACATGCTTCCATACCTTCGTATTGAGTCGAGAAACGTAAACAAAGACGAACAAAGTCATTGATGACGTCACACTGCACTCGCGCTATATTTCCCGCGATAAATTTAGAGGTGGATCAAACATCTGTAATGAGTCTACTGGCAATTTCAGTATAGTCTCCGACACATGCCTCATTGACATATCTTTTTTTAATATAGAGATTTTATATATATATACTAGCAAGAGCCATACTTTACTGCCATATCGATCCATTTTTAAACTAATTGTGCATGCATGTACAGTAGGCAGGTAAGTATATGAGTAGGGAGGAAATAAACAATAGGACATTTTGAACTAAATAAAAAGGAATAAAATAAAAAAAAATAAACAGGTAAAAAAATTATGTAGATATTGCATATAGTCAGACCATTAAATTTAAAAGTGGGAAATTACACACCTACAAACAGGTACAGGGCTCTCTCTCTCTCTCTCTCTCTCTCTCTCTCTCTCTCTCTCTCTCTCTCTCTCTCTCTCTCTCTCTCTCTCTCTCTCTCTCTCTCTGGGTAGGGGGTTGCGCTGTATGTATCATAACCATTAAAATTAGTACATTTGGCATACTTAATGTAGAGCAATACTCTCTCAAAAATTCTTTGACGTTCGTTGATACCTAAAACTATAAGTTGACAATGATGCAAGGTACAGTATGTGTAATTCTTGCTGCGCTCGCCAGAACGGTAGCACCGTAAAACATATTATCCTCAAAACAACAACAACAACAAAAACTCACACAAACAAGAACAAGTAATTAAAAGATCAAAATACGAACTGTCGGTAACTTAACAGTTTCATCTTATATATACAGAGCAATGGTAATATGGCTAAGACAATTATGATATTAACTACCACAACCAGTAACTGTTCATTCCTCGGGTACACTGTCACAACTGCTCGCATCACTGTCAGACTCATCAACGGGAGGTGGAATGTCTGCTGCATCAAGAACATGCTCACCCCAATCACGCACACCGTACTTCCCTCCCTCATGTCTTCCTTTTGACAGGTACCAAATGATGGCCGCTATATGGGAGCACATACCCACTACTCTGGCACCTGCCCTGCATGTACAGTACCATGCATCTACCGAACAGTCAGAGAACTCAATACAGACCAAGTACTGTTTTGATGATGTGTGGCGACTCTGAATCTTTACCCGCAGTAGCCTGTCATTATCCTTATGGAACCAAATGTCACAGTCCCCATCAATATGCTCTTGGATATAGCTGCGAGAAAGCTTCAGTTGATAGGTCCCGCAAGTCAAGTTCCGTAACTGCTCCTCGTCCAGGGTGGGGAAGTTCTCTATTCCACACTCGGGGACTGGCTGCCACTGAGTTGGCCTTCTGTTTAGACCATTATCTTCAACCAATCGTTGGAGATTATTTACCTGTTAAAAACACAATTAAGCAATCCATTAAATTTTACATTTCATATTAAATTCACATATCTTATTTTATTTACTTATGTGGGATAAGCTCGGTAAAATGTTAAATGATTTATAAAATATGTCTCCTTTTTCAGTGTTGATTAAGTACCCGGATTAGTCGTACCTGTTTAGACAGATAAAGCATTTTTGCTGCGTCTGCCTCGTCTTCCTCTATACTGTGACTTTTGCTCAGAGGTGGGAAGAACTTATTTGACAGGGCGCATACAATTCTGACATAATCTCCAACGAAAGGGATCTGATTTGTAGGGAGGGTACGGTCCAAATATCGCCACCTTTTGATTCTGGCATTGGATGACTCAACTACCCATCTTATCTGTTCAAGGATAAAATCAGAGATACAATTTTTGTCAGTAGTTGTATATAAAACATGGTGCATTGATAATATTTCTTTTTTTTCAGATTTCTTACCTTTGTAACAAGTCTGCTCTTATTGGCATCACTAGTGCTCATCTTGTCCCTTCTCTAAAAATCGAGGCATTTCTGCTTGAATGCCTAAATCTTCAAGCAGGGGCAAAGCATCTCTAAATCCTCTGTCAACGATGAAAATGTCGTCTTCACTTAGCCAATTCTTGATGTCCTCTGCATTTGTTTTCATGATATGTTTAAGGATTGACGCATCGTTGTTTTTATGGTCTGCTAGGTATGGTCCTTGAATCGAGACAAAATAGCCTGTGGTTGTCACGATTACCATGGGTTTGATGAGCGACCTTCCTTTGTGGATGCTGTAAGAGCGGCGTTGGTATCTGAAGTTGTTGCTCTTGGCGGTGTATATATAGGTTCCATCTAAAACCAATATGGCCTGACTCTTGTCTATGTCGCCGAACAATGTTTGGGCTAGATGGCGAGTGTGGTCGTTGATTACATCTTCTCTTGTGATGTGTTCAAATCCAAGATTATATGGGACAAAACACGTCATCATTGCATTTCTAACAGCACTGATTGCTCTTCTTAAACTTGATTTTGAAGTACGAAATAAAGTTGACAGTATTTGATTTGATAATCCAGATTTCAACTTGCATAAAAATATGGCTGTAGATTTTCGTAAACTTCTAGATGGTGTCTGTTTAACATGATCTTTCAAACAGTCACAAAGAGTTTGGAAATTGTCCATACTAAGTCCAAGCAGAGATAGACAATCAGAATCTGTAAGAGTTTGTAGATCATCAAAGTCAAGATGGGTTTGTTCATTTCTTTGGCATAGAACGCGCATGTGCTGCAGTAAACTAAGGATGGCGGTTCTGTTGACAAATGCATGATCTGTTGTTGGAAGTTGTTCTATGGCTGCACTTGTTAAAAGTCCATCTTTCACATGTGCGGGACAGCATCTATTTCCAGATGGAATCAAAACATTGTGTTGAATAAACACGGCTGTGCGACACTCTGGGGATATAACAACAAGTTTTGGTCCAGGCTTTTTACAAACGATGCAATATGCATGAGTCTTTGCTGTGGAAAGAAGTTGCAAGGATACTGAAGGTGGACTAGATAACTGTCTGCTGTCACTTGTTTGAGAAGATGAACTCACAGATTGTTGAGTTTCAGTGGGTTTATGGCATGACTTTTCTCTGTAATATATGTTCCTACACTTACTGCAGATGACTGAATTTTCCTTTCCTTCCAACAGAAATTTTTTCTTCAGATATTTTCTTATGCTTTTGTCGATGTGGCGTCTTTCCTTAGGTTTTGTTCGTTTTGAACACAAAACACAATTGAAGTACTCCGTTTTGTGTCCTGGCATTATCTGTAAAAAAAATTACAAAATGGGTACCAGTAACTCATTTATAAGTTATATTTCATAATATTTTCTACAGTAATGTTGCGTTTATAAATTGGCTTTAGATCATGTGCATTAAACATTAGAATTATTCTGGAGCTAAATAGTTATAATTGTTCTTCAGTATGTCGTATAGACAATTTAAATCACATCAAACTGAACTAAAAAAAATTATCTTTTATAATTTCAGTTAACGTTACAGTAAGTGCAATGCGAATTGCACATATTCATTGGGGAAATCTGAATTCAATCATTAATTCATATTCAATCTTAAACATTTATTTGTGATGATCTCACAAAGCATTATTTACTTATCAGTTGATGACTTACATTTCCTCTTATATATCTAATCTGTTATTTTTCTCTAGTGTAATAGTTAAATGTACATGTAATATACATATATATACCTTGTGTGCATAAAATACTTTAGCTTTAAACCAGGATCTTCATCTGAATGAACTTTGAATTGTTTACAAGCAGGACATTTCGATTTTGATATCACTGCTTAATTTTGCTTTATAACACCACTTTGGATCCACCTCTGGATATTTATAATTTGTTTGATTAGAAAAATACTAACTTGAAAATATTATAATATGCAATTTAGATATAAACCTTATTCAGATTTCCCCATTCTTAATTATGTTATAATGTATATAAATAACAAATTATTGTGTTAATTTGTTTTATTGATTATCATTTTTTGGAAGGTGATAAGAAATGCTGAAAATATATACAAAAAATCATCGCAAAAAAAGTTTATTTCCAAGAAAGGTAACTCTCAAAATTAGGGGCTGTCAACATTCCACAACAATAATATTATGTAATTTCCCATATCTATAAAACAATTAATTTGTTAGCCTTGAAGGCACTTATTATGCAGATTCATATTATCTGAACTTTTAAAATATGTTACATGCTATCCATGATACTGTCCTTGTGAGAAAGGCTTCATACAATAGCAAATCCGGGTGCTGATGGGCTCAGTAAAAAACAAAAGCAATAACTTTGATTAAATAAGTCAATATTAACTAGGTACTAGTTTGATTCGATCTTCTAAATTGTGTATTGCATTTGACGCTTCGTGATATAGTTCAGACACAAGCCGAAAATGGCGACATGCAGAAGAAACCGCGCCGCAGACGACAGCAGCAGTATTCATTTCACCTTAAATATCGCTGTCAATAGTTTTCCTCTACGTTTAATAAAAAGAAACAAATACTTACCACGCCAATATCTCATAATTTCACATCTTGTTTTCAGGGGGTAATAGGTTGTTGGTTTGACAGATCCATCGTTGTGTTGACAGTGAATATCTATTTTTAGCATACTGGAAAATCCCTTTTTAATGTGGTAACTCGTTCGTCGGAATCAATGCGAATAAGAGATTCGAATTTTTATTTTTACGTTAAAACACAAGAATTCTACGATATCCAAGAGTTTAACTATTTGAAATGGGGGATAAATTCAATTAATATTGTCTTAACAAGTATAAAACGCAAATCCGGATTGCGTCAATGTATTCAAAAATAGTCAAATAAAGTATGGCGCCACACTTAAACCAACACAAAACCGATTAATTATTATTCGATTTTCATCAATGTATCTCTATGTAAAATTTTATTTTGGTTTAAGGTTGGCGCCTATATGAAATCAATAAAAATAACTGAGCGTATCTGTAAAAATTGGCCGATTTTACCATACCGTGTCTGGTTTTAGCTCATATAAAAGCGTCCGTGGTGTTTCCCGAAAAATTTTCGAGGCGGAAATGTAAAGACAAATGTGTCATGAGTAACTGACAACAAATTGACTTCAAAGTAATGAAGTTTGATTTTTACGGATATACAGGGCCAAAATCATACATATTTGGCTTTAGTTCTTTGTATGAGAATAGTCACAGTGAGTAATATGCTACCACAAATCAAAGTCAGCTTGCCCAAGAACGAGTTGTCATGAAATATTCTACACGCCAAATATGATTCGTTTACAGTTAATTGATTGAAATGATAAATCAGTAAAAAAAAATATCACAAATTTTTCAAAATACATTTCATTTAACAATTTAAGGAACCGGAAATCAAAATTACCTGAGTAACAAGGAAGTGTTGAAAAATAGGAGAGGGAACATTTTTGGCAGAAAGTAGTGTCCCTATTAAAGAAGCAATATTACGATTACTAAATGCAGAGGATGGTGTTTTTCAGTTTTCTAAGTGTTAAGAGACAATGTATTTGAAATAATAAAAGTAATAATTTTTTTTTCGAAAATAATTAAACCCAATATTTCTTCTAAGCAATATTATTATGAACAAGAAGGGTTGTTTTTATGTATTTTATACTCATACGCAAATAGTTTTATATTTGCTTTAAAAAAAACGGCAAAGACAAAGTTATTCGTATAGGCATGTATGTATCATAAAAAAACTATAATAGAAAACATTAAACAAATCTCCTCGGGAGTACATGCTCTTAGCAGCATATAAATGGGTTTTATTTTTTTAATTTTTGTTTTATGAAAATAGAAATTCGTCTCGTTAGTGCTAAATATGAATATGAGTTCAATTGATAATTCATCATTCATGTATGGATTTAAAAAGGCATGTTCATGATTTTTGTCTATTATTTTCTCTTTGTTTAGTAAACAAAGTTCTTGTTTACAATTTAAATGTTGATAAGTAAATACTAGGTTTAGACCCAAACTGAGTGTTGCAAACGTTAGGAAATGTTTATTTACGAATAAGCAGATAGAACAAAAATTAGCTTGAAGAAGGTATTACCGTATATTTGAAGCAATTGAAGAACAAAAATGGCACGAGCATTGTTTACATAACACAAAGTTGTAAGCTCTATATCTTTCTTTTAACTTTACGACTGACACTAGAATTTTTAGATTTTTAAAAATGCATTACTAGAGCATTCCATTCGAAATAATAAAAATTAAGAGAAAAAAAATAAAGCGACCAAAATCGTGACCATGCCCTTTAATTGAGTTTTATGTTTGTCGTTAAAAACTTTTGAGATGAGAATGGGTGATGATAACGTGATGATAGGGTTGACTAGGGTTTATTGTCACTGAATATACAAGTTTAACCTAATTTGGCAGTTGCAATTTTTTTGGTTTCATTTTGATATTTTAAGAATGAATAGCGAGATTTTAATCTTTGATTTTTATTTATAAGCAAACAAAGCTTATGTTGTGGATTTGTTTAGTAATATATATTAAGAAGAAAATATCTATTACGTATTGTATATCTTTATCGAAAAATGGAGAATAAAAATATATATTTTATGTTTCTTATTAAGAATCAAATAATATATATATATATATATATATATATATATATATACATGTATATATATATATATATATATATATATATATATATATATATATATATATATATATCTTTTCAGCATCTTTTCGAAATTAAAATAAATAGTTGAAGATAAGTATATTCTTTTTTCTCTCTCCGTATATCTTATGCCAAGTAGGACATTGCAATCCATCGACTTTATACAATGCATTATAATGTATATTAAGTTATCTCTACAATAACAGTATAAAAGGTAGATTAAGGGCGACACAGGTATCAGTATAAGCTTGACATGTTGAGCATATTAATACATTTTATTTTATAATAAATTGTTTTAAAATGTGTCCGTTATCCTTGTATCTTGCATTCCATTTACTATCTCAGACGAACGTTCAGGCGTCAAGCCTGGTGTCATGCTGTTAAACCCTTGTATCTGTGTCCTCAAGGTGGTCCCGTACTGAACAAATAGTGCTTGTTTGTGGAATCCAGGGTAGTGGGTTAAGATTCATTTTAATCTTCTGGGTCGGCGATAAAACTTCTTGATATTTGTTTGGAAAATCGATCAATCCCAAAATAATGTTTGTGTGACAAACAAAGTCGCTATAATTTTAAAAGGATGTGTTTTTCTTGAAGATTTTTATAAAAGAACAGTTAAATATACATGTATGACTGAACTAGTATAATGCAAATTACTAAAAACGTATCACATTTGGCTGTGTATTCTGTTAAGCGTTTGTGGCGGAATGCAGTTTCCGTTAAATCAAGTACATCGCTTAATGTCATTTTAATTTGTATAGTAATAGTTACATTCAGTAATACACCAACATGTTCAAAACACGAGTGTCGGTCAAATGATATACACACCAAATATAGTACGTTTACAGTGAATTAATTGAAATTATAAATCCGTAAAATAATGAAAATCTTATCAATTTTTTAATATACATTTAATTAAACAATGTAATGAAAAGGGGTATCAAAATTACCAGAGTAACAAGCAAGTGTTGGAAAAAGGAGAGGGACCATTTTGTCTGAAAGTAGTGTCCCTATTGGAGAAGCATTATTACGAATACTTGATGCTTATTATGACTTCTTAATTTCTGTTTTGTGAAAGTGGAAATTCGTCTCGTTAGTGTTAAAAATGAATACGGATTCTATTGAAAATTCATCCTAAATGTATGTAATTGAAGAGGCATAGTAACGGGTTTTGTCTAAAATTATTTTTTGACTGTATTGTTTGCAATGCATCCGTAAGACATTCATAATTGTCAACCGAAATTTAATCGCCCGTGGTCGAGTTAGTTCTAGTTTACAACTTAAATGTTGATAAGTAAATACAAGGTGTAGACCTAAAATGAATATGGCAAACGTTAGGAAATGTTTATTTATGCTTAACACGAATTAGCAGATAGAACAAAAATTAACTTAAAGATAGTATTACCAGTACATTGAACCTATGACAAAAAACATGACACGAACCTTGTTTACATAACACAAATTTGTAAGCTCTTTATCTTGCTTTTAACTCTACGACTGACACTAGAATTTTTAGATTTTTAGAAATGCATTACTAGTGCATTTCATTCTAAACAATAAAAATTGAGAGAAAAAAAATAAACCGACCAAAATCGAGACCATGCCCCTAAAGTTAAAGTTTATTGTTTGTCGTTGAAGACTTTTAAGATGAGAACAGGTGATTATTACGCGATTAAAAGGGCTGACTTTGGTGTATCGTCACTGAATGTACAAGTTAAACCTAATTTGGCTGTTGTAATTTTTTTTCGTTTCATTTGATATTTTAGTTTATTAATTTCACGTGTATTTAATCATTTTTTGGCCAAGATTTGCTATAAGATAAGTTAAAAATACACAAAACAAGATTAAAACAAGTTTCTAATTTAGTTCTCGTTTATTTATATAGCTAATTTTATCCCAAGGGTATGCGATGAGGTGGTTACCAAATGGAAAGAGAAGGAGAGGAAGACCAAAAGAGACATAGAGAAGATCAGAGGATAAGGAAATGGGTGATAAGAACAGGACATGCAGACCAACTGGAAAGAGAAGGAGGAGAGGAAAACCAACAGAGACATAGAGAAGATCAGTGGATAAGGAAATGGATGAGAAGAAGAAGACATGCAGACCAACTGGAAAGAGAAAGAGAGGAAGACCAAAATAGACCTGATCTGTGGATAAAGAAATGAAGGACAACAACTGGACATGGAGACAGGTTCAGAGATGGCCACTGGACAGACCCACATTGGGATTCCTGGTAACGGCTGTATGTGCTAACCAGCGCGAAGATAACTATGTTGGTAATTAAGTATAGAGCAACCAAAAATATCTTTGCACGTCGACAATTGTGTGAATTATGCTTTCTTCCCATCATCGTTATGAGTTTTACATATAGTTATGACAAAATTAATCAATTCTCATTTTTGCCAGTGGGTATATTGAGTATAATTTATTTTTTTATATATGGACGTTTCAGCCAGTGTTGTTATCATTTCTACGAAATTAACACTATATATTAAAAACATGCCTCTAAACTACTTAAAATGTTCTGCCACGAAAACAATGTAAAATACAACAAAACAGACTTTTTATAGACAAAATAAAATCAATTTAGTATGAAGTATATCATGGGTTCTACAACTAAGTATTACTCAGAAAAAAATCTTTAAAAAATTCAGTTGCGTATAAGATGATTATCAGTTCAAATGCAATCGGGATAATTGTCAAAGTATTCCCAAAATAAATATAATCTCCTATGTGGTATTATTGGAGTAGGCATACTTAAATGTTTTCTTCCAACAGCATCAATTTCATAAGAGTCACTCTGTTCTTGTACCTCTGTGTGTATATGTAAGGCATGATAGAACTTCGATATAACTGACATATGATTTAAGTGGATAAAACCACAAAATTTAAGTGCGCTCCTTAACTTGACGTTTAATCAGAATGAAAAAAAAAATCAACTGATGATAAAGAAAAACCATCTAATGCATGTTATAGACCTTTCATTGTAGTGTAATTTTTCGCTTTCAAAAAAGTAGGTCAATGACCTAAATTTTACACTACAATTGAAATTTTCTTCCTTTTAAAAATATTACAATTAATAAAACACTTTTAAAAACAAAATACAGTTTATGAATGGTAGTGGCACTAAATAGGTACAAAGGGTTTAGATTTAAGCAACAATTTTTCATATAAAATGCCAGTCTGAATTTCCTCTATCAGTTTTGAAACCCCTATCAATGTTAATTTAACCATTTTTTAGCCACTATATAAGAGCTATCAAGACATTTATTTGTAGGAAAGAGCATCTACGAATGATCTTTATTTAGAACAGTTTGATGTTGCTAGGATACATATTTTCAGATCCTTGATTTGATTGGTTAATTTAGATATTGAATCTCGAATTTCGAATCTTGAATCTCTTATTTCGAATCTCGTATTTTGAATCTCGAATCTCGAATGATCCTTCTCGGCTTTCGTACAATAATTATCCATTTCATAAATAATTTTTTTCGTTTAGAACTAATTTTACTAATTACATTGAACTTTATAACAATCCGAAATTGAGAACCCAAACCATGAGTAAACAACACCCTTAAGGAAAAACATTCTTTCCCTCTTCTCAAATACGTTTAGAATAAATTTGTTTCAGTCAAACTGACTCTACTTTTTGCAGCAGATTGAAAAAAAAATATTATACAGACATTCGTCGTAATGCCATATATCAGGGTTTTTTTCCGCGTCATGTTTTTTTTTTCCGCGAATCAAAACCTAGAACAGTATATAAAATTTACGCAAATCAAATTTTCACAATTTCAAAGTTATCATGAAAATCTAATTCACGATTGTTTAAACTTGTTATGTAAGAGAGAAAAAAGCATTTACACGAACATCTTAATGTGGAATACTTACCATTAATTATTTTCAGAGACGCAAATTGTCATATAGTTCAATTGACCACATACCGTTACATACTAATAGCTCAAGTATAGACATCGGATTACGCAAGAAAAGTGACCGTTTGAATAAATCCAAATCATATATGTTTACCTTCTCGGTATTTTGTTGCGAAGTATAGATGAATAGCTGAAAAAAAAAACATATTCCGATGTTCTTTTTTCATCTAGTCATCTAATATCAAGTAGTACATTGCATCGCATCGACTTTATACAATTGTAAAAAAAAATCTAAGAGCAATTATGTAGGTAAAAAAAAGTGTAAGTATTCTCCAAAGTGAAAGTTAACAAAAGTTTTACATTTTCTTTCAGCATATAACATTACACTAGCTGTAAGATATGGTTATCATGAGCGTATTACACTGAAAATCAATAATTGTAAGGTTTAAAATACGCATTGTTAAATTTTGGTGTTCATTATTGGAAACTGAGAAATGTATAATGAAAAGTATTTAACAAGATATGTCTGAAAACTCCTTGTGTGAAATATAACTGGCTACTTAATGTAAAAATTTTGCTATTTTCATTGGAATTTGGTTAAGTTTGGTATTGTCAAAATGTTACAAACAACTTATTGTTCTTAGATATTTTTAAACAAAGACCACAAGATTGTTTTGAGCAAGATTGTAATGCATTTTTTTCAACATTATCAAAATGTGCTTTGTATAGATATTTAACAAACAAGTTGTGTCTACAATCCTATTTATTAAAACCAATTTCAGTCAAGTATATTAATTCAATTACAAGATGCAGATTTAGTGCGCATTCATTAATGATAGAGAAGGGAAGATTTCCTCTGTTACCTAAAGAGCAAAGATTTTGTATTTTTTGTCTTCTGGATGTTAAAGATGAGTATCACTTTATTTTTCAATGTTCGATGTACTATGCATATAGAAAACTGTGCATCAAAAATACTATTTGTATAAACCAAGTATGTATAAATTATTACAATTATTGTCAACTGAAAATACTACTAAGTTACTTAGGACAACATCTTCCGAGAGTAGAAACACTCAGGAATTTGTTGGTAATAGATAAATAATCAATATTTTGATGCATTCAATTAGTATATTGCTACATGTTATGTCTTACATTGTGTATATATCATGTATTCTTTGTATCTGATGAGCCATTTGGCTTAAAGATAAAATAAACTGAAGGTACATCTCAACACAATTTTTGTTTCTCTTGAATATCATGCAAGATTAAATAGGGTTCTCTGCCATCTTTTAATACCACACTCAGCAACGTTGGAGAAATTACCAGAAATTAATAAACTTTTGCAGACAACATGTAGCTGGATGTTTAGTTTCACATTTACCTTTCCACAAGAGACAAATCCATTTTTAATATACTTGATTTATAAGTATTGCTCAAGAGTTATTCCTCTTGTATTTACAAGTGTCCGTAGTATAACATTGAAGACATGGCTAATTCTGGTTAACATATTTAGTACATACGTTTCTATGTCTAGTAGAATAAGGTTGTATTGGTACATTTGAAAACATAACATGTTATAAACATTAAGATGTAGTTTATTTAATTAAATGCTTTGTAATTTGAATAATCTTATTTTTTTTCTTTGTCCTCAACTTAATCTAGTCACAAAATCATCCACGTATTCTCTCATTAACTGTGTAGTTATCCTTAAAAAATGCCATATTAACAAGGTTAGTTCCAATTCATTGGCAAATACAGTCATCCTTCAAATCGTGAACTCTTATTTTGCTAATCATTAAATTGATTTTGTTTTATTTAAGACAATAGTAATAACACGTTTTGCCTTTAGAGGGTGACCTTTTAATAGTTTAATACCTATGGGTATTCAACCGTTTTCTATAAGTGTATGATCTACTACCATCGCATGTGATTTTTTTAATTGATTCTATTCAGGGTTAAATGGTTTAATCATTAAGTGCGATAATTAACGCTAATTAGCGTACCAAAATATGGAATTTTCCCATTAGGTGATTCAAAGAGACTCCATAGAAATGGTGACTGTAAAATTAAACGAAATTTTTTTCTAGTTTCTCTAAAGTTCAAACTGGTATTTTTTTGTTGTTTTATTTAATACGTTGTAGAATACAAAACACCCTTTTTCGTGTTTAACGGTTGGTTTGCTCAAAACAGGAATTTCAAAACCCGCTTGTCATTTTATTTTGGTTTTAACATCATGATATTGACTTGTTTTCATTAAAAAAATGGTTTTAGAATTTAAATATTATTTATACTATAGTTTAATGAGATTGATTTCGTTAAAGACAAACGAAACAAATAAAAATGCTCTACATGATATAAAAAAAACAATAGGTTGTGTATGTACATTTTTGTTAATTAATTTGAAAATAATATAGGCGTTATATATATTTCCAAGTCTTCAAGCCAATAGAATGTCTTGTCGACAAAGAAACATTTTGATTTGCAATTTGCATACACGATAAATGTAAATTACAAGACTGAATATCGCAAGTGTCAATGTACAGTGAAGAATTTTCATTTTTCCATGAGGTAGCTAGCATTGCAGAGAACAGAATGCATAATCCGCATAATCAAGTCATCGTATTTGTCATAAAAGTTTCTGTCCATATATCTAAATCATTACAATATCTAAATCATACCTAGGCTTTTGTTTATCATTAGTTATATATAACGCTTAATGAGACTGACATTACCGACATTCAACACGATATCTATGCTACAGAGAAAGAAGATATCTATTTATTAATAGGTGGAATGTTACCTTATATTCACTGACGTTTGATGACAGCTCCTGTGGTACATGTAAATTCTACTAGAGAACGTTTTAATACAGGCAAAGTTATATACAACTTTATAACATAAAACCACATAAAAAAATGTCAGTTTCCTTATAGATAGTTTGTTTAAAATTCATATTTAGTAAATTAACAATAGAATTTAAAGCAGTATGAATGTATATATCATAGAGGTAATATCGTTTTGAAACCGGATCTTTTGTATTTTTGTTTTGTCTCGTTTCAGATTATTAACATCCGGTTTTACATTCCTGTATTTATGTTCTGTTCAATTGTTCAGGCACGTAGCATCGGAGGGGGGCACACCTTTTCTAGCAGCAACTTATTTGCATAAAATAATATATACAAAAATAAACTAATATGTAGTTGGCCCCTCTATGTTTTAGGGAGCATGTAAAAAATTGAAATTAAAAAAGGAATTGTGAGTGAAATTAAAATTAAATATATACTACGCCACCACCCCCCTGCCAACGGATTAGGTTTTTGATGATTTTAAAGATTTTTTTTTAATGAGTATGCCCGCCTTTCAAAAACGATTTTACGTGCCTGTTGTTTGCCTGCTATATAACGGATATGAACTTATTAAAGAATATATATTATGCTGCTGCTGTCCGGATACTGTGTATAACACTACGATTCTGCATTGTATGGTTCTGTCTCCTGGTGTGTAACCAAGCTGTCAGAGATGACGTCATCGCAATTAGAGCGCTGGAAGTTCAAGTTCTACGTAATAAGCTTATCCAACCCCCAACCTACACGAAGAATATTAATGAATATGCTTTTTAAAAGACCAATGATTTGTACGAATGGAAACATGGAAAGCAGAATCAAAATACATTATTATGTTTACTTCCTAAAACGAAGAGAACTGACAGTTGTTTATTATGTTTTTGAACGGAATACTTTAATGAGTCGGCATAGTATATGTACTATATTCGGGTTTAATAATTTTTTTAATTAAAAATCAAATTGCAAAATCAATTATAAATACTGCTTGCTTTTTATTTCATTTGAAGATTAAATAAAATATTTGACAACAAATGCACTGTGTTATGAAGCTGTGTTAGTTACAGTATATATCCACATCTACCGGACAATGTCCCTGCTTATACATAGCGACCGCCTTGGTGCAATATCCCGCCACAAAGAACACATTAAATGAATTAAAACGATAGAAGTGCCCTTTTTGGTATTTCACGGAATTTCTTTTATGTAGAAAATTTACAGTTTTAGCTGTGAAAAATGTTCATGGGTTCATTATCTATCCGACTTGGCTTTCTTATCTCACTTTCCATATTTTCCTGTTTCCAAAGAAGATGAACAACAAAGAAAGAACTACTGGTGTAATTTTCTGTAATTTATTTTATTTTTATTTTTTATATAAAACGTATCACAAACCCTTTGACATAGTTAAAATAGAAAATGATGGATGAACATTGTGTTGATATTTTTTTCATTTGCTTTCAAAGTATATCATTATCATACAAAAGGTTCTAATAAAAATAAAACATTTACCAAAACAGAAAGCAGGATTGACAATGCGTTTGTGGCATTATTCTTAAGATAACAATAAATTGATATACGAGAAATTCGTATCAATGTAAACCACTATTGACGTCGTTAATATTTTGTTAATGCACAAAAGCATCCTGTGTTGTATGGGGCACTCAATGTCATGTTAAAGAGCAATGTGTTGATTGTATTTCGATTAAATCTGTGTAATTGCTCTATGTAACGTAGCTTCTAATGTTTAGTATCCTATAACTATTACATGTCTCGTATGTTAAGTTAAACGCTAATTTATTACAAATGAGCATCAAATGAATTCATTAATATAGATAGACATGTACATATTACAATCACGTTTGTAAACGCAGTTGGCTTTTCAAAATAGTGCTTCAAATGACCCCTTACGTAATTACTTGGTTCGGAAAGGGAAAACAAGCAACATTATGCATTCAGAGAGTTTTGTAACAAACATTGTGAACAGTTTTGACGGCGACAGTTTGATTGTAGCTAACAGAAATCCATTGCATAAATCCGCATTTGATATACAAAAGAGCATCGTTTTAAGAGAGCGGATCTTCAAGTGTTCTTTGATGTCCACCACGATACAGTTAAGATGTACTTCTCCCTGTATATGACAGAAATAAAGATCATTCTAATATTGTATGTATATCAGCTTTTTCCTGACGGGTAGAGCATGGACATGGAGCAAACAAATAGATTTGAACTGAATTGAATTAAACTGAATTGAATTATCAAGTGATTAACAATTACAGGTAAACATTAAAAAGGGATAATCACTGTCATAAAGTGACGAGCAATTACTAATTGGGATAGATTATAGTTTTTTTTCTTTATTCGATAGAACAACACGAGTTGTAAAAATAAAACCATTTTTTATGCTATATTCCAGAATTTGAAAATATATTATGTATTTGTTTATTGTTTGCTTACCAACTCTACATGGCTGGTTTCCTAAGAAAGTTCTTCCTTCGTTTGTGGCCAAATCACTCCCTAGGTCTGCACGGTGAACAGACTGTGAGGCAACGGAGAATCGACAAATAAGTAGACACGTCAAACATTAATCTGAAGTCATAGGATTTTAAGGAAGACAGTTGAGACTTGTAAATGTTTAATCAGCCAAATCGCACTAGCAACGAAAAAAGTTCTTGTGAAAGGTAAATACGTTTCAAAACAATGGTTTTATGTTATCTCTACATTTACAGTATAGAAGGTAGATTTCGAGTTATTTGTTAAGAGGGGCACGCCTTATCATTACATCCATACAACAACATGCATTTGAATATTTTTGTAATGCACAAAATACAAACTTATGATAACTGATTGAAAACATATGATTATAAATGATAAAAAACACAATTACATTCATTGTTAACCAAAAAGATTTTGCATAAATCGCCTGAAAACGTTAGAAGTATTGTTTACAACACGAGTTAGGTGGTTCTTTTTGTCGTCAAATGTTTTGCAGGTTACGTTCACCCGGAACTATCGAAAGGTGGTGCAAGATGACGAAATATCTGATAAATAAATGTTGGTATTAAATATTTGATATAGTATTTGGCCTGCATCTTTGAAATAGCTGTATAAGGAAAAAAGAAGTAATTGTTTAAAATTAAACTGACCATTTACTAAAAAGTTTTGCAATAAAAATTTATTACCAGTGGGTTTGTGGGTGTGATGGATATTCACGTTATAAGTACGTACTTATCTCTTCAAAGGTTGGTGATTTCCCTCAGTGAGTTACCGCTTTGAAAACATGATTAAAAAATATAAATGAACAGAAAACTGTTGATATTTGTTGAACATAAAGCAGCTGTAATACATTTCTTTACTTTGATATACGTTGCTTTATTTTTTGAGTTGTTAATTAGATAATTAACAATGTCAATATATACACCACGCTAATTTGTTGAAGAAAACATGTATGATGTTGTTATGTAAAATAATCTCTAAACAAACATATTATCTTACAAAATTATATAGATATGTTAAAAAAAATCTCAAGTTATCAATGACAAATCAGATAAAAATGAAGTTGTAGAAAATTCTTGAAATAAAAGCAAAATTGTTCGTGTTCAGTCACAATTGTGCACTTAAAATATTATAATATGAACAAACCTTTTTAGGTTATAATCAGCACAATTAAAAAGGGTTTCAATAATCAAAGTTGCATTACTTACCAATTGAGCAATTTTTTTCTTTAATCTGCTTAATACCTACCAGTTACCACTCAAGGATACATGTATCATATTTTTAAAAAAAACGCGTACAGTGCATTTTCGAATCGATAATTTCATATTATAAAGGCGGATTTACACCATTACGATAGAACCAACAATGTGTATGTGGGTTCTCTCTCTCTCTCTAACTCTCTCTCTCTCTCTCTAACTCTCTCTCTCTCTTACTCTGTTTCTCTGTCTTTGTCCCTGTGTATGTTTCTTATTGTTTGTTTGTTTTGTTTTGTTTTGTGGACACTTGTTGTTTGTTACTGGTGTATTACTGATCAACAGCACACTCTCTGACATACGTCCAACATTAAATGGACTCAAACTGATACACTTTTTAAGATCCTTGACTTTGTTGAAGAAAAAATTAGTATTTGTCAGTTGTATTAAGCAAGAAGACCTTTCTGATGCGCCATTAATACAGTTCTATGAATGCAGAGTAAAGTTGTGACCTTGATAATGACTTTCATTTCTTTTTGTGTAAAGACTTTGTGTATCTGCTTACAGTGTTTATGTTGAGGTGTATATATTAAGGAGTGTATCAACATATATATTATTTGAAACGTTGTTATTACCTACCATATATCAAACTGCAAATGCATAAATCATGATTAGTAATGCTTTAAACATGTTCAAAACATAAAATTAATTAAACCTGTTTCGAGTATTAACAAATCTGTTGGCGATCTATCCTGCATCAATGATTTGAAGTCACTTATAACTGAAAAAGGTACTATGGATATGTAATATGAGTAAAGTTGTATCATATCAACAACATAGACAGATTCCATGCAAGCTAACCTACCAATATCACAATAGTCTCCCATCCAGCCTGGGTGACATCCTCTGTCACACACACCATTCACATTGTTGCAGCCCGTACAGTTTTCGTTACATTCACCAGTACAATCTTGTCCGAACAATCCATATGGACAGGCTTTAATAACATTAATAAATATAAGATTGCAATAGTTTGTTTTATCACACAAGACAAAAACATACCTAGTCCATTTGATTAAAATCTGAAATATTCTTGGTTACAGGACAGAAGGATCTAGAACTGTAGATAAAATCCATATTACCTCTTACATCCCCGCTATGAATAAAGTATACAAATAGCAATTTATTTATTTTTTTCAGAGTAAAAATCCATCATTGTATTTCGATACATTTAGGAATTATCCAAAACATTATTTCATTTCTTAAATTTTCTCGAAAATGGTTTCCCAGTCCCGAAGATCTAAACAAAAAACAATTTGCCCCCACCCCCACTCTTAAATGTCTCCGGTCTGTGTCATATAGGTGTTCGTACATGGTTTGCACTGAAGTCGCCGTAGCAGACCTGAAGCGGAGACAATGCGAACAATGTGAAAGCCGACGAAGGTTTCGATCGGGGTCCATTTTCTGTTTTGTTGTGTTTAGTCGGTACTGTAGAACGTTGGTTGAAATTCTGACATTTGATATATGAGGACAATCTAAATGGCTGATTTTTAAAATAGATAATTTTGTACCGAGGATTTTTTTCTCAGTGGAAAAATGAAAAATGTAACCCCTAATTTTATAACGTCATACGCATGATAAATGGTTCATGTTTCTGCACACCATCTTTTCCCGGTACAATATCGGAAATCTGATATAAGACTTAATCGAATGGAAGAAGATTAGAGCTAAGAAGGGTTTTACAAGGATACACAACTCATCCTGTACAATGAATACACAGTACTTTAAAATAAATTGTTCCAGATAAGGAAAAACAAAAAGCCTTTTTATCTATCTATCTATCTATCTATCTATCTATCTGTCTATTTATTTAAATAATTAATTTTTCTGTTTATTTTCATACAGATGTACGTACGTGTTTTACACACATCGCCTTCATAACCAGCATCACATCCAGTTAGGCATGATCCATTGGTATGAACGCAGAGACTTTCATTACGGCACCGTCCACAAGTATCGGTACAGTCAACGCCATAAAATCCCTTGTCACAAGCTTTTGAATAAAAAGGCAGCTTTGGTTTGTTAATTAGCTTTTCAGTTTTTAATGTAAGTTTGAAGAAAGAATTGTGAATGTGCACGACTAAAATACGAGAAAATTTGGCGTACACATATTCAAGCGCAAACGCAAATGTCAGTGAGTTGGCACAATTAATTTTTGTGCATGCACCTTTTTTAAAAGGTGAAATAAAATAAGATTATTGTTCGATCAACGGTTAAGCTCAAAATATATTCTGTGTCCGCCAAAGCAGGTGAAAACAATGACTACAATCTCTAAATCGAGTACATGTCTTTTCAAACAAAATATATTTCACATAAAACAATAATGGATATACCTATGTCTCTATTGATATGAATGACATTTGATGCAGTATATAGTCAATTCAAAATCGAAATTTCCTTTAGCAAAGTAAAAAAGATAAAAAAGTGTAAAGAATTTATGTGGAATTTATAGATGAAAAATCTTAATAAAAAAAAAAAGAACTTGTGTTATTAGTAATATTCTACATGTATTTTGCCTTTGTTTTCATCCTCTAGTTTTATTTAAAATTCTTATTACGATGTAACAAAATATAAATCTCAAGAATATGTTATATTGATAAAGTTTAAATATATCAACAACGGAATCGCTTGTCCTATGAGATAACTAACCTATATCACAGTAGTCTCCCCTCCAGCCTGGATGACATCCTCTGTCACATACACCATTCACATTGTTGCAGCCCGTACAGGTGTCGTTACATTCACTTGTACATTTGTGTCCAAACAATCCATATGGGCAAGCTATCGTTTATAGGAAAACGTACTAAATTTAATATACACAATTTTCACAATGCAACGATTGTCCAATATACGTATTTATGTTCAATTTAATGCCCAATAAGTTTTGTTTTTTTACATAGTTAAAGAACATTTTTTAAATATGATTACGTAAATCACTGTATGTCATCACTACATGTCACCACATGTCACCACATGTCACCACATGTCAATCCAGTATAGAATAATCAATATATTATTTTCTAGCAAATGTGAAACCAGTTTTGTATACATTGACACTTTGAGATGCTCCTTGCCATAGACTGTGGAATATTATATAGACAGATAGATTTTGTTTTTAGGTTTTTTTAATGTTGAAAGGGTGAAATCAGAAGGCTTTTTAATTAAGAATTGCACAATGAAAAAGGAACAGCTTAATTTATCCTAATAAGGAACAAACCTTTGAATTATAGTTCTTTCAAAAAGATCTTTGATGCAATATGGTTCTTTTTTTTTTTTAGAAATGCACGGTGATAGTGCGTTGAGTGTTTATTTCTGTTGTAGTTAACGAAACGTCACACTGTTATTACTCCCACTCACCTTTTAATTATGCATCATTCTTTTTTAACCTACGCTCATTGATATTATTTGGTTACCAAACAATTCATTACGCAGATATTATTTTGATGAATAGCTTATTCAAAATTCACCGTTTTCGCAGAAGTATCCTGTATACCCTTTGAGGCATCCATATTCACACATACCAGTTACATCATTACAACCTGCACAGTTATCGAGACATCTATTGTTGCAATTTTCTCCAAAGAACCCGCGCTGGCATGCTAACAAAAAGAATAAACAAAATTCCGTGCAAATATTTCTTTATAATAGAGATATTTTTCCTATCTTTTATAAACAAAAAGAACGCTTTTATACTCACGTGTTTTACACAGGTCACCTTGAAAGCCAGCAATACATCCTGTTAAGCATGTTCCATTAGTATGGAAGCATTGGTTTACGTCTTGACAGTGTCCACATGTTTCATTGCAGTCAACACCAAAGGATCCTCTGTCACATTCTATCAATTAATTCCATCTTTGTTGAGTTTCATATATTGACGATTATTATTTTTGTAAATGGAAATAAATACAAATCATTAACTTACAAATTAAATAACAACATTTGATTTCAAATTTCTTGTCCAAGGATCTTCTATCACATTATATGATTCAATTTTATCTTTGTTGAATTATTGTTACGCTACTTTAACCCGTAAGAAATAAATTGTTAATGAATCTTCTTTATTTCATGTTAACTCTATCTCAAATTCAAGACATGTATACAAAAAATATCCAAAAATAGATGTACAGATACTATAATGACCCTTTAATTGTCCATAATTTTTATCTTGATATTAGTGATTGTTGTAGTGCGATCCGATTTATGAAAAACTATACTGTGGTTTAACGAATCCATACCACCACTCATTGAAACCGATGACGACCTGTGCAGTAAATATTGCATACATGCTATTTATACAAAGGTTCTGGGTAATGACAAAGTTAAATTTAAAAATAAATTGATTCCTAAAAAAATGCTTAGTTCATCATCGTATTGATTAGATCGAACGAGTCGTATCACGATTATCTGCATCTTGCAACGACGCGTATATTTAAGTAATATATTATATAGTATCTTATTTAAGAGTGTAAAAGATACGTTTGATCACACCTCACAAGCCATAACTCATAAACTCACGTGTTTTACACAACTCCCCCCGAAAACCAGCCTCACATCCAGTCAAACATGTTCCGTTGATATTGGAACACTTGTCTACGTCACGACAGTGTCCACATGATTCACTGCAGTTGTCACCAAATGACCTGTTATCACAAGCTAGTGAAAGTGCAAACAAAATGTTATTTATTATATCGGATATAATGTTTTGTCAATTTTTTTTATAAAATACATTAAATAAATCATCAAATCATAAATATTGAAGTTTACTCAAATAATTTGTAAATCTAAGTTTATAAAAAAAATTAAGCATTTATGAACTTTTTCTTTAAAAAAATAAAATACTATTTTAGTGTTATGTCTGTCCATTTTAAACAGTAGGGAAAGGAGTAGTTTGGGGGGTTTTAATCTTTGCAAAATGAATAATTACAGACTGATCTAACATTTTGCCGTTACTTTTTCTACTTCACCTTTTTATGAAATTTGCTAAAAGCCGACAAAGGTGAGTGAGCTAAAAAGACATTATTTATATAATTTATACACATTCAGACGGTATGCTTTTTATTTTTTTTTTTTACAAATAATAAATTTCTAAATTACCATCCTGACATTCTATTCCCTGCCATCCGGGGTTACAGCCAGAATTACAGGAGCCATTAAATCTGTCACAACCATCACATGTGTCATTACATCTCTTGGCACAGTCTGGTCCGAAGAATCCGAATGGACAAGCTAGAATTACCATATAAAATATGAAACACAAAGGCACATATAATCAAACGTTGGCATTTACTTAACTGAAAACGGCACTTAAGGTATATTAAAGATTATTGAACGAGACAACATTACTATTCAGTCGCGACCTTTTTAAAATTTACTTTTAAGGAAAGGTACATGCACACTACAATAATTTCATATGAATTGTTTATTAACGTACGTAATATCAAAATCAGACAATTTAATACATATTTTCTAAAAGGAAAGAAGTTTAAATTATTTTGTAATGAAAACTGTTTTTTTAAAATGGTCATTATACATTTTGATAGAGGGTTTTTGGGGTTTGATCTGAAGTTATTACCTTTTTTAAAAGTAATTACTCACTTGTTTTACACAAGTCCTTGTGATAACCAGCATCACATCCAGTCAAACATGTCCCATTGATATTGGAACACTTGTCTACGTCACGACAGTATCCACACATTTCACTGCACTTATCACCAAACGATCCTTTATCACAAGCTGTTGAAAGAAAAGAAAAACGAACTCTTGGTATGCTGATAACAAACCAAGGTTAATCTTTTTCGTCTATTTATTAAATTATATAAAACAGTAATTTTGGAAAAGGAAACAAATGTTTCAAATCTAGGGTTGATTGAAAACATATAGATTAATATATAAAAACAATATTTTTGGCACTTGTATGTAAAATACTGGGACGATTAGATAAATGAACAAACTCTACATTTGTTAATTGATAAATAACATAAAATATATGGCTAAACCAAGCATATTCTTGAATGATAACAATTCTAAACATGTAGACAATTTTTGTATTTAAGCTTTTGAAAATCGGTTAGTTGGTTTATTTATCTGTTTTACAAATTCATTTAACTAAACGTAAGATGCGAGCAGCGACTTAAAGTATTTTTTATTTATTTGATAAAATGCCATGTAAATATTTAAGTTTAATATCATCTTATGAACAAATAATTCTGAGCTTAACAGAGGTTAAAATCAGCTCAATTGACGTGGCTTAATCTAAAGACAGTAATAAAAAGTTGTAACGATGAAAAAATATAATTTAGACAGTATTTACCAAAAAAACAAAACAAAACAAGACTGTTCAAGATATAATTCTTTTTTTCATAAAAACATTTTTAAAATCATTTTGCTACCTATACATTATATTATGCCAAATACTTTTTTTGTCAGTAATCAGTACAAATGAACACAATGTCGGTACAAATCTCTCATTACCTTCTTGACACTCATGTCCCTGCCATCCGGGTTTACACCCAGAATCACAGGAACCATTGAATCTGTTACAACCACCACATGAGTCGTTACATCTGTCAGCACAATCCGGTCCAAAGAATCCGTATAGGCAAGCTGAAAGTAATAGATAACGTATGAATTTAAAAAAAAAACTAGTAACATGCCAAATAAATTCTTACCAATTCTTTAACTAAAATGTAATTAAAGTTGATTTTTATTTTTTTCATAACTCACGTGCTTTACATGTTTCTCCATCATAACCAACTTCACATCCTGTTAAACATGACCCGTTGGTGTGGATGCACTGAGTTAAGTCACGGCAGTGTCCACATTCTTGTTGACACTCAGCCCCATATAGTCCTCGAACACACGCTATTGGAAAAAACAAAATGATTACTTTAACATTAGACATTTTTCAGAACAATGAAATGGTAATTAAAAAAAATATGTTTACAAAACAACATCAATGCACAGTCTATTTTCCGGTGAAATCTTAAACAAATGTATACATGTGTGATGTTGATTTAATTACCAACTTATACCAAATAAAATTAAACAACGTCAGAAAGGTGTTTGTTCCGAATGGCAACACAAATAAGTTAAAAGTAATAGATCGTTTTTATTCCTTGTTAATTACAAAAAAAAGATGAATAAAATTGTGCATTTAAATAATTATTGTTAAAACCAAAGAAACATGAGCACATTATCTCTATGAAAATTGTATTATCTAAAATACAGATGTACAGATGTACATGCAACATAAAAATAACTGTATTGTTTCAATTTTTCAATAGCTTCATTTTGCTCTTCTAGACCTTGTTCTGTGCCTGTTTGTTTAATATGGTATCAGTACAAATCAATTTTGTTTCAAAGTCGTTTTATAGGTCACAGGTTTTGATAATCAGTCGTTACATTGGAAATTGGTAACAATTTTTTTAAGAGATCTGCGCTTGGAATATGAAGTGAGCGATTGACATCAATTTTGTTAATAATGATTTAAAATCCGACGAACAGTAAACCATTGCATAGAAAGAAAAGTAACTGCGTTTTACTGTTAAACAGAGCATAAGAAGATTACTGAAGATTTTTTTTATGGTTTTAGATTTTGAAGCAAAATCATACAAATACACAATCTCGTATTTCTTGGTTTTTAGAAATGGCGTTCGTTTATCTATAAAACTATGAAGTTTTACCATTACAAGTAAAAAAAAAAGCATCATTAAAGAATTGTAAAACATTGTCAATGAGGTACACTACGGTTTCACAGTGGTATCCATGCATAGTACAAATTTTTAAGTGTACAATAAAACATTCGTTACCTGATTTACACAGGAATCCTTGGAACCCAGGTTTGCAGCCCTGACAGGTGCCCGTTTCTAAATGACAGTAACAGTTGGTGTATGGGCAGGCGTTAGTACAGTTTGCCCCGTAAAACCCTCAAGGACATCCTGTAAAAAGTAAAAACAACCAGCACTTAAAACAGATTGAACTCTTTCCTTATTTATTTAAAAAGAATACATATACCCACCCACCCACCCACAAAAGTAAAAACAACCAGCACTTAAAACAGATTGAACTCTTTCCTTATTTATTTAAAAAGAATACATATACCCACCCACCCACCCACCCACCCAGATCAAAGTATTTAATCCAAAATAACGGTGCATCCATTTACAAAGTTGTTGATGTTATGTGTATTCCTGCTGGCCGCTTCAATTATACATGCACCAACAACAATACAGAAATTGTAAAGCAGCTGTGTGTAATATATAATAATGATAAGAAAAAAGAATTATGATACATGGGATGTGATAAAAGCAGCTTATTGTGTTTATATCAGTGATACAACAATCTTGCATTCTATAGCAAACATAAATGGAATTTAAATAAGAATTAGACGTGGTCGTTTTTAAGCCTTTCTTATTATATTAAAATTAAAATCCATATCAAAACAATACTCAAGTATTGCTGCTCCAAATGTGCATTGAAATTATATTGACAAATGTACACCAAGAGCATAATTATTCAAGGTTGAATTCAAGAAATAAGGAACACTCACCATACACCTCCACTTCACAGAGGTCACTGTTAACATCTGTCGAGTACCCTCTAGGGTAGGTAACTCCTGGTAGTCTCTCGTTGTAGTAGATGACGTACTGTCCATGTACAGGACAGGTGGTGGTGAAGACAGCAGGTATGGTGTCCCTTGTAAAGTTGTCGTCCTTGTAACACAGTGTTCCCTGTAGCCTGTCTGTTGTGTTGGAGACGTACGCCGAAAATCCAAGGCAGTACGATGACAGACTACGATAAAAGTCTACAAAAGGAATCACCAACAAAGATGAACTGATAAAAGCTAGATTAATTAAACAATATCGTTATTGCTCTGAGGAATCGGTATTTTTAAAAAGGATGAAACACGCTCTGAAAAAATACTAAAAAATATTATTGTAATAGAATTCTTTTGGAGTAGTGTGTATGAAGAAAATAAAACAATAAGCAGTCGAATAAACAAAAGTTTGCATGTGTTTAGTGAAACAGTAAAATGCTTTCTTTGGTGATTCACGCGGGAAATTGCAGAAAAATACATAACCCGCGTAAGTGTGTTATGTAATTTTTGTCTGAAATGGTCGTTTATATCTTTATCTTTCTATTAACAAATAAATTGTTTGTAAAAAGTAAAAAAAAATCGCTAAATTACTGTAAATGAACATCACTGCGTTAGTTAAAAGAAACTGTATTACAGCCAAATCGTCTCCTGTGGGAATTTGAGTCTCACACCATCTTGATTATTTCGTGTATTCCGAGACTTTTCATAGGTCGCTGTAAGTTATAACCTATTAATAAACGGGGTGTGTAGATTTCAGTTTGGCTGTTTCTAAAGAGCTATGAATTAACTATAATTTCCGTTAGAAATAAAAGAAATCATACCCGGTAGATGTAAATATTCCTTGATATGTGCATCGTTAAGACCTTCAAGTCTTGCCATCGCCTTAGTTTATATTTCTTTATGTTAAATATATAATTTTATATATTATCACCGTGTGGAATGTTCCCCTTGGGCACGACACCTTATCCCTGTTCCTGGCGTTGAGTGAATTTGACCGGACACCCTTAATTGACTCATGGTTTATCTTAGTATAATCCGTTAATTGAAGTAACTCTCAATATTTACTTTTCTATTATTATCTATTGTTAAAAATATTTTGTTATCTATATGTAATTAGTTGCCATGTTCAATTATTCGGCAGTTGCAGTGCGACGGTGAAGGCACTCGTACCTTCGACCGACCTCGCGGAATAGTGTAATAAGTTTGCGGAGTTTTAATAAATCTTGTAAAACGAATGCCGACCGACTTATACATTTTCCGTGGGTCACAATATGCCAAACTTTTATTTTAGAAAATATTCTAAGATAATAACATCCCGTATATAAGTTAAACCTGTTACATTCATTTTCAAGAAAACCTACAAAGATTCGAAATAACATAGAAGAATGAAATGCCTATACCTCAAATATACACTGGATGAAATATCCAGTTTCAGCAAAACTGAAACTATATGGAAACCTTGCTGAAACTCAAACACCGGTGCGTCTGTTTACCCCAATGAACCCCAATAATACCCAATGAACCCCAATGATACCCCAATGAACCCCAATGTTACCCCAATGATACCCAAATACACCTAATGATACCCCTATGATACCAAATAATATCCCAATGAACCCCAATGTTACCCCAATCATACCCAAATACACCGAATGATACCCCTATGATACCAAATGATATCCCAATGAACCCCAATGATACCCTAATGAACTTTGAAATATTAATACCCTAATGAAACTAAATGTGTGCATTGTTAAAAGATCTTCCGCGCAAGCGTGTGAATAAACACCGTACATGTGTATAATTAATATCGACAAGTTTTTTTTTCTTTTTGTTTTTGTTCATTTTTGACCGAAAGTTTTCTTAATTCTTTTTTTAAAAACTATTCTTTAAAATTAAAATAAAAAATCCAAACCATGGCTGAATATTTAGAGGAGCTGTCAGGGTTTTTAAAAATCCACACTGAAATGGATGATATATACAATTTGTTCCAAGGTCAAATTTCTCTATAATTGTTCATTACTGTCCCAAATAAGAATTTAAAGCAATAGGGGAGCAAAATTAAAAAGCAATTGGGGAGAGAGTGGTTATCCAATTCAACTTTCCCCGTTTTCTGCATTCATCATTTATTCGTAAAGACGTAGAACAGAATCCGTTCATTGTTTACAAATAAGTATAAATATTAACTACCAATCTGCCGTGCATCTTCCCCAATTCAAGGGTTTCTGATCTGCAACGCTTCTCAAAAATCGGTTTATATATAGCGGAGCGGATCGGAAACTCTTGAATTGGGAAGATGTCTGTCATGGTATAAAAATGAAATTATAAAACGCTAGCGTATGCGTGTTTATTTGCATCAGATTTGCTTGATCCAAAGTATCAGTCCAATTGTTAACTAGCCTTAAATATCCGCGTTTATGAAAATGTATACACACCCCACCGACAATCTTCAATTGTTATTACGCACCCCTTTCCACTAAGCATTGGCTATTATGACGTACAGTTCGGTATGCGACGTTCAACTCCGATCTCCGACTGTATGTCGTCAAATTATTTTAAGGTCAAGATCTAGTAAATGAAATGTGCCTACAGGTTTATGAAATTCAAGATATAAATTCTTTTAATGATGCTTCATAACACTATCTTTGTTTAATAGGGTGTACCGGGGCTTAAATTTTTAGTAAGCGCAATAAAAAATCTTGTTATAAACAACCATTTTCTATGAAGTATGAAGGATAAAAGCAACATATCTCGGAGTTTTGTCCATTTTTGACTATATAATGAAATATTAAACAAGCTCTTGATCTCCTCTTTAAAATGATGTCAGATTGAATATAGGTACCGGGATTACTTTTCCCGTGATTAAATATCGAATGTCCAAATTTTATTTTCTATACATAATTACTTTAAAGCCGTAAAATACGGGAAAAGATTCATCAAATCAATTATGACGTCATAATGGTTCCAGCACCAAAAAGATACTCGGGAATCATTTACTAGATCTTCACCTTAAGGTTGGTCGCGGGTTTGCTTTCGTCATCAAATTCTGTACTCAATTTAGACAACTCAAGAGGCTGTTTTGTGCATATTTGTTTATGACGTCATAACGGAGACATCTCAATGTTTCCCGCTTCACATTTTCTAATGTCATATGCTCTTAGTTATAATATAGTAATTCGATTGAGGTCTATAGTGTAAATACTGTAGTAGTAATTCATACCAAGCATTAGTTTTCATGTTAGAATCGTAAGTTAGAAATGCAGATTGGAAGCAATACATTATATTTATGTAGATTATTATCAAGAATTGGAGCGTTACTTTTTAAATCTATGTGAAACTGTACATAAAAGCTAACTAAGTAATGACAGTCACGTAGTCTCGAACTTTTGACTTCTTAAGCTAAAATTAGTAGCTTACATTCCTGGAAAAGCAATTTTGGAGAGTATGGAAATAATATACAAAAAAAATACGGCAATTTTCGGTAAAATGATCAAAAATAAAGATAAAATAGCAAAAAATCTAGCGAGAACACATATAAATTTTTTTTTACATTAATTCATTTTAAATCACGTTAGAAATAGAAATCTGACAACGACTTTACTTTGAATTTTGACGTCAAGGCGGCGCAGCGAATATACTTCAAACTGATTGAAATATCAGAAGAAGACCTTTTAAGGCCACGCAATTGCTTAAACAAAAACTATACGATGACAAGGGATAAAGAGCTTCAGTTCCTCAATTTTTTTGATGACCAAACTCCCATCAGGAGATAATTACAGGTCACAAACAATCAATTTTAATCATTTCCCATTACTAGATATGGCCCAATCGGTGAAAAAACGGCACGTAGTTGAAATTTCATTTGTGCAACATGTTGTTACATACAATTCATTAAGTGTATCAATTATGAACATACTTAGTATCATTTGGGTATTTCAAAGTTCATTGGGGTATCATTGGGGTATCATTGGGGTCCATTGGGGTAAAAAGACGCACCCCTCAAACACAAGTATAATCAGAAAATAAGTTAAATGGAAATTTATAGAGAAAATATATATTGCATTTATTGGCCAGTGAATGTCACAGTCTACAAGTAATTTATTACCCACAGAGGTATATACACCGGTGTTACCCAGGGAACCTGCTTGGGATGCCCATCCCCAATGTGACTGGTGGTGGGAATAGATATTATATACCCCTGTCAAGAGTGAATGCCACGTACAAACAAGGAAATAGAGTTTTGGGTTGGGCCCTAATTCTAACACAACTAACAGGGGATAACCAGAGATAGACCACAAAACCGCCCCTAGGAGTTCAACGCATCTAGCTGGTATTCAAAAGATACCACTTATTAACCAAAATTCCTCCTTACATGTAGTACCGTGTTGTAGCTGATGAATGAGTTGGTTGTCGCGTCTACGCTGGAATCGAAAACCTTTACCACAGCATGGTGTTAAACGTTATTATGTTTTTATCTGTCCTTGGAAAATCATTAATTCTAACTCATAGTATTCTCTCTTACTTTATTAATTTACAATTTATTATGTGTCACTAATCCATATCGCCGCCCATATGTTGAGGATTTTTAGAATGAATAATCCAGCCTTCATTATCAAGAAGTATTAATTTCATAAACAAATAATACATATATCGACTGCGAACAATAAACATAATTACATTAACATATTTAACAGGTGCCTCGTTTAATACAGTGAGGGTTTCTTTACATAACACCATGTCGTTGTTTCATAACCTAAGATCAAATTTACGAAGGCAATGATGGCGTCGTTGGTATTTAATTTCAAGTACAATGATCACTGCATACAAAAGGTGTTTGCAATGATATGTTACGTTTAGATGAAAATTAGTGTAAAACATCAATAAAGCAAGTTCTGTATCTGTGTACAAGTATTTCTGTTTTATCTTCAATTATTTGTCTGTATGTACATGGACAGAAGTATAATACGTAAACTGTGTAATGTGTAATAGTTACTAGCGATCACGAATTAGTCCATGTCAACAAAATGTCAATAATCAAATATATATGACTGCCGTCACGAGAAAATCAAATTTTCACAGATTCATATTTTTGTCAACTTGGATAAGCCAACTCCTCCTGAATGCAAATATACAAAGACACTCAAGATATTATGTTTTTTAAACATTTTATGACAATTTTAGTAAGACATGTTAGCACTATTTTGACGTTGAGCATCGTCGAATTCGTCACGAAATCACGAACGTCAAATTTTGTTTTGTATTATTTTTCATTATTTCGTTTAATCCTTTTCAATTGTTTGAAGAAAAAACATATCAATAACTATCTATACAATTGTACATGCCAAACAATATTAACAAAAATGAACAAAAACATTATGAATATCCAGGTACACTTCGGTAAATCGATAAGATAATTAAGGATATATAAGGATATTTGAAGTATATCAAACGTATTCCCACCTTGAAATACATCTTAGTTTTTAAAGCTGCCGGGGAGCTAACAAGCAAACATGTAACAAAAACACGTGAACAAAAATGATTAAATTCGATGCCTATGTTTAAGCATTTTAGATTATAATGAAGAACACACATAAGTGCTTCATTCTGAAAAAGATATATATTTATTTATTTATTGATCTTTTTTGCACGACCATTTTTATTGCATAGTACCGACATTAAATTGAACGAATTTTTTCGCAAGCGAGTTTTAATACCTAAATATTACAAAATTAATGTCTGTTTTTGAATTTCGCAAGTAATGTGGTATTTTCTGATTTCTCTTCTCTTTTATAAGTCAGGTATCAACAGTACTTAAAACAAGAGATGTTTGTGAAACACATATGCCCCCCTCCCTGGGAACCATCCACTAACAAAATGAACGTAAACTGCAAATATTTGGAATTTTTCTAAGTCCAAAGGCCATAACTCTGTCGAAAATAGCTCGATTGTGCCCAATATCGAACTTGATCTAGATAGTATCATGATTAACCTGTATACAAAATTTCATTTCAATGTGTTTATCCTCTGCGAAGAAAATGAGCGGGAACTGCAAATAACTGGAATTTTTCTACGTCCAAGGGCCATAACTCTGTCGAAAATGGCTCGATCATACCCAATATCGAACTTGACCTAGATATTATCATAATAAACATGTATACCAAATTTCATTTCAAAATGTTCATCCTCTGCTAAGAAAATGAACGGAAACTTTTGGTGGACCGACCGACCGACAGACCGACAGACAGCAGCAAAGCAATATGCCCTCCCTTCTTCGAAGGGGGAGCATAATAATTACGAGTGAAAAAACAATCAGCTTCGACTGTCTCACTGTAATGTCACAGCAAACGAGATGTGGATAGTGGATTTCAGAGAAAGGTTTTAACAAAATAACATCTATTTTATATACAATTATATACTCGTAGCATTCGGGGTAGGATGGTGCAGTTATAGGGGGGGGGGGGGGGTAGGCCACCCTCCCACTTTTTCTCGCAGCAAATTTTTTTTTTCAGAAATACATATAAAAAATTAAATTATCATGGAGTTAACCCCCCCCCCCCTTACATTTTTAGAAGCATGTAAAAATTTGAATTCTGTTAATGAACAGTGAAATCGAAGTTAAGTATAGGCAACACCCACCCCCCCCCCCCCTCCCCCACTTTGAAAAACAAAACGATGTTACGTACTTATAAACTGTCTCTACCCCACTGTTTTGTGGTACTGCATGATCACTAGTTTCAGCTTTCCTGGCTGATTAGTTTTTGAGAAGCAGATTTTAAAAGATTTACTAAAATATTCTTATATAAAACTTCAAGCCACCCATTGTGGCCCCATCCTACCCCCGGGGGTTATGATTTTCGCAACTTTGAATCTATACTACCCGAGGATGCTTTCATACAAATTCAGCTTTGCTGGCTGATTAGTTTTTGACAAGAAGATATTTAAAAATTTACTCTATATAATCCTTTGTTAAACTTTGACACCCCATTGTGGCCCCACCCTACCGCTGGGGGTCATGATTTTCACAACTTTGAATCTACACTACCTGAGGATGCTTCCACACACGTTTCAGCTTTCCTGGCTGATTAGTTTCTGAGACTTCGAGCCACCCATTGTGGCCCCATCCTACCCCCGGGGGTTTTGATTTACGCAACTTTGCATTTACACTACCTGAGGATGCTTCCACACAAGTTTCAGCTTTCCTGGCTGATTAGTTTTTGACAAGAAGATATTTAAATATTTACTCTATATATTCCTATGTTAAACTTCGACCCCCCATTGTGGCCCCACCTTACCCCCGGGGGTCATGATTTTCACAACTTTGTATCTACACTACCTGAGGATGCTTTCAAACAAGTTTTAGCTCTCCTGGTTTTATGGTTCGTGAGAAGAAGATTTTTGAAAATTTCTCGAAAATTTTCATAAATTCCTAATATCTCCCTTTGCAAAACGGTGTGGTCCTTAATTTTCACAACTTTGAATCCCCTTTGGCTAAGGATGCTTTGTGCCAAGTTTGTTTGAAATTGGCCCAGTGGTTCTTGAGAAGATGTTGAAAATAAAAAAAAGTTTACAGACAGACGGACAGACACACAGACGGACGACAGACAAAATGTGATCAGAATAGCTCACTTGAGCTTTCAGCTCAGGTGAGCTAAAACAGTAATAAACGGGAATTTAATCAAGAATGGAGCATTTTGACAAAGCAAAATGTGACTCAGTAAGTGTAACTATACAACGTGCATTACAAACAATACCGGCAGTTTTACTCCCACGGTATCGTGAATCATGGTCTGAAAAAAATGAGGTGAAGTATAATACACAACCCCTATTTTGGATTTCACTCTGGCAGAAAAAATGCGTATTTATTTATAACAAGACCTAACGGTATCAACTGAAATGAATTGCTAGTTTTGACTTATATTCACAGTTGTTTAAATCAAAAAGAAACGAAGGAAAATTGATCGATAATTGAGCAGTAATTATCCCGCATAAGGCCGATCGATGAGTGGCCGGAGTACGGGAGATAACTTCCACTAATTATAAAGAGTTGGTTCTTTTCATCTCGGCCGGTTTTACAGAATAGACAAGATCTGGGTTACACAACATTTTTTTAAACATAAAATGATAAGAGAATGTCAAGGGACTGAATAATTTTGCCGGATTGGACAACATGCCGGAATGGACAACATTCAGATTCAACAAGTTTTACTGTATACTTATGGGATTATTCAGCACAATAGAAGTAAATAAATTGTGTACATTTAATATTAACTATCCTAAGAATTCAAGATTAATGACCACTATTACCATAAAGGATCTTTTAAACCAATGCTACATGTAGACTTGATATATATATTTGCAAAAATTACCTACTTTTAATTATTTAATCAAACAAATAAATTCTTCAAGCTTGTATGTGTACAGCGTTGTATCTCTGATGCGATTTTATCAACTGTAATCATTGGAATAATCAAGAATTATCCACATTTGTTGTTTTCTTTTTTTCAAATGCAAGATTAATTTCCATGTGTATATCGATAGTACGAGAACTGATAGACGTATCTTATATTTAGTGGGTTATCACACTGGGTTTTGATTATTAACCAAATCTTATGTTCTTATCAGTAATGTTGAAAAATGAATGAATGAATGAATACATCTCTCTTTACCCCCTCCCCAACTTGCGCTCTCTCTCTCTCTCTCTCTCTCTCTCTCTCTCTCTCTCTCTCTCAATACAGACATCGGCAATGTGATTATCTATTTTTTAATCTGAAAAATTCTCCGATTCTCGAAAATATTATTTTTGCTGTACATTGTAACAAACACCCATAAGAAACACTGACTGTCAATATCGGCAAAAGAAGGTGTATAGGGAATATATAGCGCAAATGCCCATTCAGTTTAGTCGTAAAATACATTTTTGATTTTTTTTAAATTGAATCTATTTAAATATATTTTAATTCAAGTTTGCAAAAGCACAATTTCTAACTATATTCAGTTTTTAATATATTTAACAAAAAATAAAAAAAATATTGCTCCAAATGTGTGTGCTATCGAACCCATGACACAAAATCCCTAGATATATAAGGTTAGCTGCATGTCTGGTGCTCTAACAACTGAGCCATTTCAGACACAACAAAGTAGGCTGTTTAAATACCATGTGTCACTTTGGCCTCGAATTCACGGACTTGTATTATTTTTTAAAACGTTCAAATGTTGGGATACAAAATAATAGTTTTAATGTATAGTGGGTCACCTCTCCACGTTTTTGTTGTTTGAAATCGGTTTGTTTTTCCATTATACCTTGTTTAGGCTATGAGAAAAAATATAGAGCACAGACCCACTCTATATAAGAAAATGCCTTTAAGTTCTAAAAAAAAAAACCCACTATTTGCAGGTTTTGATACGTATATGTCTGTTTGAATCAACATATTCCCAGTATTGAACATATTTATAGATTAAAAATAAATGATATGTTAAATATATATTGTTTTAAATGATATTTTTTAAAATATTAGAATGATTTGCATTTGATATTCTAATTTCTCAGTATCTTGTCCGACCGTGCATGGATGTTTTACACGCCTTATGCAACCATCATCTTTGTTGATTGTATGCATAAAAAAAGGATGAGAAAATATCATAAATGACGTTTATTGTGCAGCGTCCATGCATGGTAATTTTCACAGAGGTCTTACATGTAGCATGCGCGGATCTAGAGAGGAAAGGTGTGTGTCAGAGGGGTCCGGTCCCCCCTTGTAAATTAATTTTTCTTTAAATTTGTATAAAAAAAATTGCCAAAAGTATGCCTCAGACCCTATCAGACCACCCTACCCCCACCCCCACCCCCCCCCCCCCCCGGAAGAATTTTCTGGATCCGCGGTCGTGTAGTGTATATATTTAGCGATAAATATATTTTTTTCTTCAATGATAAAACAGCAATGCCATTGACTTAATATCAAAAGTATAACAGTATAAATGACTGGTTTTTTTTTTTCAAACCTGTTAATGTTATTGAATTTAGAACCACGTATGTAACTGACCCATGCGCGGATCCAGAACATTTTTCCAGGGGGGGTCCGAAGGATAATTGTGTTTGCCGGGGGGGGGGGGGGGGGTCCGAGGCATATTTTCGCGATAATTTTACTATGTAAATTTAATAAATTTTCATTTTCCAGGGGGGGTCGGGACCCCCCCGACCCCCCCTCTAGATCCGCGCATGTGACCTGACATGAATATATTATCATATAAATGCTTAAACTATAAAACCTCGGTGATGTTATGACAGACTGAGAGTCTAATAACACAAAAAATGTGTGTACGTTAAATATCTCAAAAAATACACATAACACGTGGATTTGGGTTGTCAGATTGCACAAAAGAACAACTTATGTTTCGTGCAGATTATCACTTATATTTCATTCATACATATAGATTTAGTTTTAAGTTGTTTCTTTAAAAGCACTTTTCTTGTAAATGTCACGAAGAATAAGATTTTCCCATCAAATCAAATGAAAAGTTTACCGTGTTAACATATTTTTCAAACTCTTCGAATCCTTGAGTTACATGTACATGTTTTTAAAAGTATTTAACATTTTAACAGTCGGTCGCTATGTAGAATACAAATACATGACTAACGTGTTGTTTTTAAAGTTTAAAAGCGGGTGAAAAAGCAGCATTCTTACGAAAGTTCAGTTGTGTTCAATATTTCGTTCGATAAGCAATACAAACATAAGAAATTATTGGTAATCAAACAAACGTGGAAAATAAAGGAGCTATCGTGTAAAAACAATGCACGGCATTATCGAAAAATCAAGAAATAAACCTGCATAATAACTATTTCAAACATCATAATCAGATCGTGGTACGAACTTTTACATCAAACACAATAGGATAATTCTTAAATATAATAGTCAGTGGAAATAAATATCATTTGATCATGAATTTTGAATTGTTATATGAGGGTAAATATAAAAGAATAAAATGAGACTATACACTGTAGATTATTCTCCGTCCTGAAGTATATGGTGATGTTGTGGATGCTGTGGATGGTGGTCAGGTTCACCCACCAGGTGGCGGTTCGTTCGTTCCCTGATATAGCACATTGATCACCACCACTCAGGTCTGATTTACGTCCGTCTACAGCGTTACTGGCGTCACTAAACCATGGGTCCTGTAGGTACGCTGGTTTGTTGAGGGCGACATTAACTGTGAAGATAAACACACAGTATAATGTCATTCTCGGGATGTATATCAACACACGATGCTTTGGTTATTAAAAACATCACTATACATAAAAAAGTTTAACTATGAATTAGAGAAATACATTAACATTCATAGTAATATAAATAAATTCTAACTGTTATCAGGAATGTATATATTTTGGTTGTAAATGTCAACCAATTTTTGAAAATCAGTTTAAAGATTGAACTGTTTGTTTACATAATTTAAATTGTATCCAACAAAACACACAACAAAACCTCCCTCTAAAAATAGAACGTTTCCTGTCTTTTGAAAAGGGACTTTGAAAGCTGAGATATCGTGCCAAGATACATGTAGGCAGCGGCACGATAAAGAGCCACACTGCATGGTAAATGGCCTTATCACCGAGATTTAAATGTCATCAACTGTATCTGTTGATATACCGGTATATACATGAAAGGAGAGTGGAAGGCAGACTTTTAATACATCCTATAGATCCCGCCATTCATCTGACGCTCAACATGGAACCACTGTTTCCTAGATTCACATTATGTCTAATTTTTCAATACTAATTAATACCAGAGGCGGATCCAGTGTAAAATCCAGTGCTTGTAAAGGTGGTATGGGGCACATTTTAATAACGTGGACAGAAGTATATTACAAGTAATAGCTTTCAAAAATGCTTGCCTGACTAAACAAAATTATTCAATAGAAGCATGCATGTATCAATTAGGCTTATCAGAAATGAATTTTAATTTTCGCTGCTGATCATAAATTTATAAACGGAACGTGCAAATTAAGGACGAAATATCAGTCTTTTCCTCGATCTAGAACATGTAAATATATATATCAATTAAAATTCATTGAAATTCATTTATTTTATCAATTCATTTTTTTAGGAATGTACACATATCATATAAGTTTATGTAAGCTTGAAAGCTGGAGGGTAAAAAGTCGGGTATTTTTAATTGTACATGTATTTTATATATTAATTAAGATGCAAAATCAACTGAAAGGCATTTTTAAAAATGTCCAACCATATGAAATATGAAAGGGTATACAAACACGTTTTGATTTTGAATGTGTGTGGGCAGCTTAATCAAAATCATCTTGAAAAGCAATTAAAAAAGGATGAATTCTCAAATTCATTGAAAAAAACCCTAACTGTAACTTCAATTCAATTAGAATTCCTTATTTGCAGTTTCATTTATTGCATGCTCCTACAAAAGTGGAGGGGGGGGGGGGGGGGCAAATCCATGATATTTCCATTTATCCTATAAAGTTAAGAAAAGTGCCAGCTGCCAAAAAAGTGGTGAAGGGGGAAGCAGCCTCCTCACCCCAACCCCCGATGCTACGTGCCTGTGATTTAAACACGCAAAAACTATGAATGAGACATTATGGCGCGAAATTCTGCTATTACCGAGAGCCATGGGGATGGGATCAGATGAATTGTTGACATTTGTTCTGTAACAGCTACATACATGTATATTATACTTTGGTTCGGATGTTTTGGAAGAAATCTATCGAATTAAGAAACACATTTGATTAGTAATTGTCAAAATGTAGTAGTGTACATTTAATAGTTATAATCACTTTTCAAGATTAATGAAATCGCCCGACTGAACGAAAATCGGGTCACACCCCACTTTGGCGATTTAGTTCCTCCAGTAAACATTCCAGCTGTATAAATATACCTTTGTTTTAATTCAAACTGATGACTCTCTTGTAATAGTGATAATCCAACACCAATTATTACTTACATTGTACCGTAATAGACAATATGTTATAACTTGTTGCGATGACCTCCTTCCCCTTTTTCACCGTTCAAATATGGTGGAATGCTGATCTATTTTCAAATCAGGATTACACACGTGTATTGCATGGTGAACGTCCCTTTTACTTGAAAACTCTTGCTCGCTGTTGTTATAACATGCCATATAACACTGATTTTATCAATTGTGAACGTAAATGCCGACATCTTAAACATGCATCGGTTAATCTTTTTAGTGATATATCATGATATTGCTTTTCCCATTGTCTGCACTGTTTCGGAGATTGCAACTTTTAAACCTTAGATATGCCTGACGTCATGACGTCAGGCAATAAACAAATTACTATCGCCGGTTTTTCTTAAGTTACAATATTTGACAAAAAAAAAATATATTTTAAACATATTTGGAATGTAAAAACTATAAAAGCTCCAACGGGATTCGAACTCAGGACTTACATTCTTATTTCATTTTCTAACCGATTGGAATACACTGTTTTGTAAAAATTTTGGGAAAGAAAACATTTATAACATTATATTTGATTTCATTGTTTATATCGATAGGAAGTCTACAGCAACGAGAACGCGCTTCTTCCCTTACAGTTTTTTTTGGGGGAATTTTTAACGTTTTACTCGATAGCGTAGATTTCTTGCTTTTCAGTTCAAAACTTACAAGTTTGAAGTCTGAAGAAAATCACTTTATCTAAGGTGGCAGGGGACAGTTTTTTTGATACAATTCATTGTAGCCAAGGGATGCATGTCTTCGGAACTCTGTAACTAGAATTTCCTCAGTTCCCATTCAGCACAAATACCTTTAATTCACTCTTTATAAGGCCAATCACCAATTTCTGAAGAAAATTACTAATCAAAACCTGTAAAATCCTCTACATACTGCTTTTTATCAGATTTTGAACCTTTCATATTTTGCTAATTTTTCATGATTTTTCAGCTTTTTAGACCTCCCCCAGCTAATTCCCTGCAGAGGGTTGACCTTCCGTACCGCGTGCATGTTGCACTATCACATGTCAGAAACTTACCGGTGTATAGTTTACAATGTCCCATCCACCTACTTTTCGTGTTATTTTACCTCCCGTCTGTAACTTGCAATTTCACCGTGTAAAGTCAGCACAACAGTCATAGCCGCAGGTTTCGCATTTTACATCTGATTCTCATGTACATGTACCTAACATATGGGGCCTACATATTGCATATCAAATTCAACAAGAGACACCCCTTTAACTAATGATAATCATTAAAAAATCATTTTATGAATTTTAGCAACACTCATAAGCCTTCAAGTACAGCAACTCTCAATTTTACAAAAAATATTGACGGGTACTTTATTCGAAACTGTCCCTTGCTACCTAAATGAAAAAATGAAATTTGTTTTAAAAACTACCGTCCATTGTACGAAACTCTTTCATATAAGCGATTTCTAAATTTTTTATGTTAGATAATTATAGTATTTAGATTTAGGATTAGAAAAATGGCTTTAAATATATGAGAACTTCAAGTTAAAACGAAAACATGTATATCACAAAAGATGACGGGACTCTGTGTGACGTATCCTAGGGCTTTATCCGAATCACAGGTCGCCGCCTCGAGATCTGTCCTGATACGGATCTATGCCTATAATAGGGCTGTATCTCTCCGACACAGGCTTCAGACAGGTACACACAGTTGTTTAAATTCAAAAATCACTATTAACACACCAAGCATTGGTCATTTGGTTTGGGCAGGGTTGGCTCTCGAGTGACGAGTTTCATGGATGTCCCGGATGGCAAGGGAACTAGGGAAGCTGATCTAGCTGGAACCCAAGCTTAGAGGATATAAATGCAGTAGGAGGTCAGGTGTACAATAGGTCTGACCAGCTTTTAGACTTGATAACACCTTTTTATGCCGCCAGTGTACAGCACTCCGCACGCCCGGGTAATGAAAGATAATACTGTGATAGGGTAGGTAGACATAATCCTTACCCAGGGGTGAGTGGGAATAGGGCTACTTAAAAAATGGGTGTGTAAGAAACAGCTGGGTCTAACAATTCACGGGCCATGGAGTCCTCCCGGCGGACCACAATTGTGTTTTAATTAAAGCACGGGTTTTAGCTTTCGAGTCACAGTTTGCCTAGATTACAAAATTTTTGGTGAAGGTGTCAGGGAACTTGGGGGAAAATCACTCTCAGGGATTAAGTCCCAGGGAGAACGCGCACGCCATCCCGCCTCTTGAGGCGAAAATGGGTCATGGAACAGTATAAAGTTGTTGACTGGGGTCGAGGGCAACTGTTGATTGGTCGGACCGGCTCGCAAACTGTTGCCCGAGACACAGTCAACAACTGTTTTGTTATACCCCTTCTAGTCAATAACACGTTTTCGCGGAATGTGACGTCACCGGTCAACAGTCTTTTTTTAACGGTCAATTTTAACAGTTCCAATCTAACAGTTCCAGTCAAACAGTCAAAATGCTGGACTTTTTTTCGTATAGAGTTATATAGTAACTGTTTTACAGGGGTATAACAATGGACACTAGATAGGGACCCTGTATTGAACGCTAGGTTTTCCAGGGTTGCTAACACTGTGATCCCTGCTCGAATGGTACAAGTAATAGTGGGAGGGTAGTCCAACTGATGATGGTTTTCCTGGCCAGAGACACAGTCAAAGATAGCATTCATGGTTGGCATTCCCAGACCACTGGAATACTGGAGACAGTAGGGTAGGCCACGTATCGGACAGCAATGTCGGGACACGTGAATAGTGTATCAGAGTAATGGGGCCGTACTTTGGTGAAAATCGTTGTAAGGTGTGTCCGTCAGGGCAGTCAAGATCCTCAATATACTCGCTGTGTAGTGATTCTTATAGACAAGCAAGGCGTGATCTGCCACAGAGGCCAGAGCCTGTTGCTCATTTAGCTATTGCCAGTAATGCGTGGAATGGGGGGGGGGCTATCCCCCTTGTCCTCGCGGTTGTCAGCAGGGATCTGCTTTATGTTCTGCATGCTATCAGCAGTGGTATTTAAAGCGAGTTTACCTGAACAAATATCGGGTCGAATCCTCTTATCCACAAGCTCGCGTGGGTAAAAGTGGTGACAACAAGCATGTAAGTTCCCTCGATACTCCAACAGTTGGGGCGGCTTCTCGAGTTGTGCCATCTGTCAGGTCTGGGAGCTTTGCCTATGGGGAAAGTGTGCGGCACATACCGGTTAAGGTAGATGGTGTCCCAGGGAGTGCAGTACTCGACATTGCACACTGCTAGCTCTAACAACACCTGTCCGTATGAAAATCCCCTGTCACCCCCTGTGTTTTCACTGTCATCACCTCTACACTCCCTTTCAGCCTCTATACAGAGCCCATGTATACCCTGACATCTCACGTGCGCCCCTGTATATATCCCCTGTGTGCCACTGTAAGCCCCTGTCATCCCCTGTATGCACCTGTCAACCCACCATGTAAGCCACTGTACTTCCCTGTGTATACCCCTGACATCATCTGTACGGCTTTTGACTTTTGTTTTTTTTTCAATAGTATTTACTTTATTCAACTATTTAAATCACATATGTTATATTTTGAGCTATAAGTCAAATTTTGCACTTAACAGCGCCAAATCACAAGACGCACTGTTATCGTAATTTTAGAAATCACATTTTTTTGTTAAAAATTTATTGATACTTATATAATCATGCTAAAAACTGAAGACTTGAGATTCACCGGGTGGTAAACCTCACGTGAGGGCGGGGATTATTTTAGATAGATGTGAAAGCCGTCAGAGCATGTAGTCCTTCAGAGTTCAGGAACATCGCCACTCCATTGTGTTTGAAAAACAGACATAAAAATACATAGAGCGAATTGTTCATTTTTAAAATTGTCTACACATTGATGTACACTTTTACTATGAATATCCTAAACCTATGAATCGTATGATTCTTGGTAATAAATAATAAAATAAAACCAAAGATCAAGCGCTACACATGGTATTAAGCATTTAATTTTGAATATATCTAAACATATAGGTACACACTAAAACCAGTAAATCAGTCAGAATGTAGAATTTATAAGTAGCCATGTTCCATTAGAGTACGCCTTTCTTCTTTTTTTAACCCAGTGTTTTGATATACCTTTATTAATTTTCCGTGAATAGCAAAATATAGCTTCAATAGCTTATATAAGTTTGGCTAAGAAATTATTTTTGTATGTTTGTTTAATATGTTTCTGACCAGCTTATTGAACTCTTAATTTGAGGTAAAACTGATGATTTATTATCATAATCAATTTCATTAATTTCTACAATCTAATTTCCATATCCATTTTTACTGCAAAGTGGAAGATATCAAAGATAATTTAATTAATTGCCAGTGAACAGAAATTTGCGTTATACAAAAGAACTTACGGCAGAGTCGTAAATATTTTCAGTCTCATGGAATGATATTTAAAGAACAAAACTTAGACATAACCATATTTATAGAACTACTTTGATGTCTCTGATAATATTTTATAGCCAACAAAATGAAATATCGATTTTAACATTCATTAAATTTATTTGGTCGTAAGTTCTGTTTTAAAACGCCGTCCTGCCGCCAAGGTCAGAACATGTCAATGCTTTTTCCAACATGTAGGAGGTTATTTCGATATTGGTCGAGAAATAAAAAAAACCTGATTAATCATATGCGAGAAAGAGAGAGACAGACAGTCAGGGAGAAAGCGAGAGTTTGCATTGATTTTTAATTAAATATTTAATTATATAGTTTCCTCGGGAATCAATTTCTTCATAAGTAAACATGCAATGCTAATTTCATTACCAATTCTTTATCAATCTGCAGCCTTGTTAGAACATTCACAACACACATTACATGTAAATGTAGAACTAAACTAAGTGTTTTCTACACATGTAACCTAAGGAGTTTATGTAGATACTGAGAGAGAGAGACAGAGAAAGAGAGAGAGAGACAGACAGACAGACAGATAGTCAGGCAGAGACAGGGAGAGAGAGTTTGTATTGCTTTTTCATTAAAGATACGAATATTTTACCCGGGAATTCTTTTCCTAATAATTAAACATGCAATGAAAAAAATGACAATTCTAATTTTTCATAACAAATTCTCTATAATTATTTAAATTGATTTTTGATTCATCACTGTTTTTTTTCTACACCAGATCAGTTGATCAATGAACTTGAAAACACGATTAACAACTAGCTAATTGAAGCTATACTTTCCAAAGGAGAGGATGTTGACATAATAGCTACTGTAAACAACCCCTCTTGACAATTTGCAGTGTACGATAGCGAAGTAGGAAGAAACGAGATGATAGACACACGTGTACATGTATATATACACACACTTCCTAAGATATGAATGGTCGGTCAGTGATTATATAATAGCTACTGTACAAGGACGTTCTTGACAATTTGCAGTGCACGGTAACGAGATTGGGAACAATGAGGTGGCAGACACACGTGTACTTGTATATGTATATACACACGTCCTAGGGCCTTGATGCTTGGTAATGCTACACGATGATGCAATATATTGTTTAAACACCCCTTATGACTTTTTTCAGTCTGTCAAGAAAAAACAAGAAAGTACAAATTTCGATTTCTCAGTTCTAAGAATTAAAAAACATGAAAAGAAAGATTTAAATTCAGAGCATCATTTGGCACAGTGATATGAATTAAAACTGTAGATTGCTCTCATATTTCTCATTTTTCAAATCAAATCAAATTTAAACAAATGTATGATATCTTTCTAATCCCAAACCCGGAACATTGTTTAAGATCATCATTGTGTGTTTATACAGGTATGCTACCCCGTTACCGTCATTTGTAGATATGCAATAAATCATTCATTACCTGTACCATTGCTCTAAATATATATATACAATAATGCATATAAATAACTAATCTGGAAAATGCACACTGATAGAATTTAAAAGTGTCAATAAACTGGTCTATCCCCCCGTCTATCCCAATGAACTGGTCTATCAGTAAAATAATAATATCTCTCTCTCTTTCTCTCTCTCTCTCTCTCCCTCTCTCTCTCTCTGTCTCTTTTCTCTCTCTCTCATGATTTGCCCAACAACAAAAAATGTTGACAACTAAGATCAGCTATTTACATGAACTTCATAAAAACTGTTTAATTCTATGCATCATTACACTGGGCAAAACAGTCAAAATGTAGGTGATCATTTCGATCGGTGTTTGGTGTTTATGCACGTGCTGATCATGTTGTGTTATATTATGCGCTTTAGCTCAGACAGGTTACGTGGCACAGAACATTGCAGATATCCCTCATTCCTTCACTTATTGTTTTTAAATTATTTACAAAAAGTACGTGTATACCTTGATTTGTGTCAATGTTGGATCAGGATTATTCACATTTTTAATAATATTGCCCTCTATGAAATGCAAACTTAAGAAAAACGAGCACCGTCTAAAACACGAATGCTGAATATTAACTTTTAAAAATCAGGATTATTTAAAAGCTATTTGTTCACTTTACAGAACGTACATGGAATGTCAGGGGCACGCACAGGGAAATACAGTGGCTTACAGGGGATGACAGGGGCGTACAGGGTATGACAGGGGCTTACAGTGGCACACAGGGGATGTGCACAGGGGCTGACAGGGGGCGCACAGGGGATTGACAAATTGACATGTTCCTGGATATCGACTTTATGCAAAAAAATGGAGTACAATTACTCTGCTGCAAAGGAGAATTTCGCATGAGGGTAGTCTGCCAAACAGCCCATGCAACGTACGTTTACCTCCATTGTCAATGAAAGTGATCGATTCTGGAATTACTGGCAAGATGTCTGATTTTATTCATGAGCCCATGTTGAAATTCCCTGTACTGTAGGGTGAACTCTTTCAAGGTCATTTAACTATTCCGGAACGAGGGTTAATTGTGCCTCATGAACCTCATGCAGAAGGCACATATTTTTCGGCAGGGGGCTGCCTTTAGCAACTGCGATGCTTGCGACGGAATCAGGAATCTCGAAGGCATTTGTGAAACAAGTCAGAGTGAAAGGTTCTTCCGAAGTACCCTCACACATGAAGGGGTTACTTGACGACATCCGGAATAATGCTCCGCCTGAAGTGCGTCATGAGGTCGTGCGACTCATAACACAATTTTCGGATGTATTCACTGTTTGCGACTTAAAACAGGGCGAGTTCGCAGTTATCGAGCATCAGATTGAGACTTGAAACGCACGGCCTATTAATCAGCGCATACGCAGCACTCCAGCGGTCTTCCAAGGAGAGGAAGAGCTTCATGAAGACCGCATGCTGGCCGCAGAAGTTATACAATCGTCTACGTCAGATTGGGTGGCTGTTTTCGCGCTGATAAGGAAGAAAAGACGGTTCTGTGCGGTGGTGCGTTAACTATCGGGCGCTCAACAAGATGACGGTTAAAGGCACCTATCCGCTTTCACTCATCAAGGAGTGTCTCAACGTGATAGCGGGTAGCCTCTGGATTTAAAAAGTAGATGCTAACTCCGCAAACTGGCAAATTAAGGTTAATCTTGAGGACGGGGATAAAACGGCTTTCATAACCAAAAAGTATGGGCTCTTTTAGTTTACGATATTTTGCCTCTGCAATGCCCCGGAAACGTTTTCACGGGCTATCAAACTCATCACACATCTGTTTGATAGCCATTTTCGAGGATGTTCTTATCCTCAAAGAGTCTACGCAAACAAGTTTAAATGTGTTCGGCGTTCTTTTTACGGGTCTCTATCTTTTTGTTTAGACTCTTGACCACAGAGGCCACGAGGAACCGGAATATAAGCTCTCTTCTGAGTTGTATATCATTTGTAATAATTGTGAACACAGAATAAATTGATTTTATATCAAACTGATTAGTTGTCTAACAATTGACCGCACAAATCTGTTTAATACCTTAGATAATTTCATTTTTTTGGATCATTTTTCCTCCCCTTACTCCGAAAATGTATGTAATTTTTATCTTAGCACGCTTGCAGTTCAAAGTGATTGGGATTTCTTATGCCTGGTTTCTATTTCTACTACTTTTTTGTATATCTACTTTAGTTCCTTGTTGTCTTGGTCTTCTTATTTGCCTTTTATCATTTTGTCAAAAAAAGTATTTGTTTGTTTGATTTTCAACTCTATGTTAGCTAAAAGTTATGGAAATGTGATTTAATACGAAAGTCAAGAAGTTTCGAGATTTGAAATTCAAAATACGAGAGTCGAAATTCGAAATTCTATATTAAAATTGTCCAATCAAATCATGGATCTGAAACGTATATCCAAGCGACATCCAACTGTTCTAAATAAAGATCATTTGTTCATGTGTTTATCTACAAATAAATGCCTTAATAGCTCTTATATAGTATTTACATAATGATTTAATTAACTTTAATGAATTTACCCCGTACAGTATCAACAATTAAGTTAGTGATTACACTGTGTACTTTGCTAATCTTCATGATTTTGTTTGCTCTGTATGTATTTTCCCCCGATGCATTTAAACCCAATATATGTATTCTCCCCCGATACATAGTAAATGTGTGGCAACTGTTAACTGTTATAACTCAACTGTTCAAAATAGGTAAACGAAAAAGATCTATTTAATGTAAATGATTAATATTGAGTGTGATTTTAGCTATGAAACGAAACTCAATAAAAAAATAAACCTATTAAACTAGAGGTTATGATAAAGCTTAGACACCATGATTTAAATACAAGTTTAGAAAACATAGAATATATGCGACCTGATCGGCAAGAATACAAATGCATGTAATATAGTCTACCCATAATCCAATGTCATGGTCGAGGTTACAGAGAGAGAGAGAGACAAAGAGACAGACAGACGGACAGAGAGACAGGCAGACAGAGATAATCGTACTGTCAAACTCAGAAATAGAGAGAGAGAGAGAGACAGACAGACACGGAGGGAGAGACATACACAGAGAGGGAGGGAGAGAGACACAGAGAGAGACACAGACAGAGAGATTTAAATTCATTGAAATACATGTATATAAGCAATTTTTTGATAAGCCTTTTTAAGGAGAAAAGAAAGGAGGTAGCTTGGGAAGGGCTGACCTATTAACAAACTATAATTCCCTTCATCGTTGGTACCGCGAGGGGGTGAGGGCAGGGAAGGGAGCAGACTCATCCAAAAAATCTTGACAAGCCAAAAAAAAAAAAAGGAAACTTGAAAACCCTAATCCGTTAGATAAAGGTAAAACAGAGAAGAAGACTTTAACGTGCAGATCCTACTGTACCATTGCATCCAAAACAACGTCTAACACTCAAGCATCGAGTTAGACTTGCTTTGCTTTTCATTCACTGGTTTTAAAGATATTCATTTTTAGATATATTTAGATATTTTGTATTCATGACTGTGCTGGAATATCTGTTTACCCAAATTGACACAAATAAAGTTAAATACACCAATACACTTAAAAAGATGACAGAAATAATTTTGAACAACTCGTTATTCATTACTAATCGGGTTTGTCTTTTAGAAAAATTCTAAAGAATTACATGAATGTTGAACATACATGTAAATAGGCCTATACATTAATTTAATTGTCTGTTATGTGATGATAACACTTTTTATCAATGTTTTGCAGGATGGGTAACAAATCCCAGCTTATTTGTTTGTTTTTGCACTAAATATTTGAGAGAATTAGCTGCCAACTTCTATTCATTCCCCGCAGTTTGTTTTTCTTTGTATGGCGACAGTGGCAACAGGGCAACAATCAACTTCTTGTAAAATGTTTCCTGATTAAATTTCATCCGTATGGTGGCATAGATCTGCCACCACTTGTCAGATAATTATGTCGACTTGTCAGATCTTGATGTCGACTTGTCAGATAATTATGTCGACTTGTCAGATAATTATGTCGACTTGTCAGATAATTATGTCGACTTGTCACTTATCCACGTGTTAAAAAATTTAACACTATAACCTTTCCACGCCCAATTTGTGCCATCAAGTTGAAATAATATTTTCTGACAAGTCGACATAAGAATCTGACAAGTCGACATTAGCATCTGTTAAGTCGACATAATTATTAGAAAAAAGGAGAAAGATGTACTCTATCGTTACATAGCTGATTATACTAAAACACTAGTGTGTTGTTTATTACCAAGAATCATATGATTCATAGGCTTTATGATATTCATAAGTAAAGTGTACGTATAATTGTAGACAATTTTTAAAAATAAATAATTTACTCTATGTTGTATCTAAATATCTGTATTTCAAACATTAGGGAGTAGCGATGTCCCCGAGCTCCAAAGGACAACATGCCCTGAGGGCTTGCACACCTAATATAAAAAATAATTCCCGCCCTCACCTGAGGTTTACCACCCGGTGAATTCAAATCTTTGGTTGTTAGCATGATTTTTGAAGTATCAATAAATGAAGAACTAAAACATGTGATTTCTAAAATTACAATATCAGTGTGTCTTGTGATTCGGCGCTGTTGGGTGCAAATATTGACTTATAGCTCAAAATATAACACATGTGATTTCAATAGCTGAATTAAGAAAATGATATTGAAAAAAAAACGCAGTCAAAAGCCGTACAGGGGATGTCAGAGGCATGCACAGGGGTATGGAGTGGCTTACAGGGGATGACAGGGGCGGACAGGGGGTAACAGGGGCTTACAGGGGGTGAACAGAGGCGCACAGCGGATGACAGGGTATACCGGGGCTCTGTACAGTGGCACACAGGAGGTGTACAGGGGATGACAGTGAAAACACAGGGGGTGACAGGGGAGGACAGGGGATTTTCATACGGACAGAGGTTTTTAGAGCCAGAAGTGTTATAGAAAAGTATTACATATTATATATATATTACTTATCGTAATTTTAATGAATTATATAATAGTTTCAGTTCAAAATAAATAGCTTTTTGTCTCAGATTTGTGTACACTAGTAAATTGTTGCATCAATTTCATGTTTCATAATTTTTAATGAAGATTGTTTTTTTAATATTAACATAATATTAGCTAATGGCTTAAAATGTTTAAAAAAAATCAAGAAGTGTATTTCGTTAACGATATGTGTTCTTTCTTTGATTTAGATATTGGTTAGCGAATCATTCAAAGCAGCAAGAACTTTTATCTTGTCGACAATGTCTTTTTTAATAACTGCGAATGTTATATTTATTTGTTACTCATTAAACCGATGTAAAACCACATGGTTAACTCCATATAGAATACAATTTGACCATATTATCAGTATTATATCATGTTATATTGTTCCACCAATATATAATGCATGCGTTATGATTTAAATGTATGTCATCATGCTGTCCCTTTCAGATATTCACTGTGTAAAACCATGATGACGTCATTACGTGGTCATGTTCACTTGTGATATCTTTCGCTTTAAAACTCCATTTATTGTAAATTTAAATTCTCAAGGTAGGAGAGGTGTGAAGTTCGCTGAATGACACAAAATTAACTTCTTCTTTATGCAAATATGTTACAAAGCTAAAACAAACAAAAAAAGAGCAAATCATAACACTGGTATTGTTGAGATTTTTAATTTAACAACTATAGTCTGTCCCAAGTTATTGCTTCCATCACTTTTTGATGATTTTTAATAAAAATACACATACCTGTGAAAGAAAAACAATTGAAATCGATGAAAGGGAATATATCCATGATATCTTCATTGAACAATTATCCCTTTTCACTCATAAAATTTCACAGGAACGAAAACAATTTTCTTACGGAGATTTATAATGGGAAATGTTTACATCTTTTCTCCATTCGGAATACACTCGGAGTACATCGCGCAATTTTTTAACGCTATCATCCGGGCTTATTAATGGCTGATGCAATGCTAAATCTCCGTAGACTTTCAATTTTGGGATGTGTATTGAAACCTGAAGCGGTAGAGGGGGCGTTTCAAAACAAATAATCTGGACATTTTTCATATTAGCGGATGAACGTAGTTTGAGCACAAATGTATTTACTCTAATTGAAATATCAAGCTAAAAGTGGTGGAAGCAACAACTCGGGACAGAGTATAATAGTTAAGTTTTCTATCTGGCATTTAATAGCAAACAAAACTCTTTTCTAATGATGAATGTGGTTACATGTATTGCTTTGGTAAATTTCACCGATTAGTCATTGATTGATTTACTTTATTAGAAAAAATTATTGATTAGTAATCACGTGATTAGAATTGCACGCTGTGTAAAAAAAGTATATGATATGTAGGTATTTATGAAATGTGTATCGAAGAGATATACACCCTTTTTAAAACATCAGGGATTGATTGGAAAAATACTATGCAAAAACTTTACCAGAACAGCATTGAGCAGTTTCCCTGTAACTCACCCAGATGTGTTTAAAAATATGAAGCTTTTGAATGGTTTTTTGTTCAATGACGGTTTGGGTTTTATCGTACTCAACAAACATTTATACTTTTTTTATTTCATTCGTCAGAACAGTAGTTCAGTTAGTCTAGTTAGTCAATTTACAATGCCCATTAAAACTTTTCTATCAGGCGTAATTATTTAAGTAATTAAAACAGCACTGTTGTTTTTGTATAGAAGATAAAGATTATCTTGTCTATTATTGCGTTATACAATATTGTTTGCTTTTCTGTTTTATTTCCTTTTGCAGCATTCCAAACCGTGTTGTTTTAATGAAAATGTCAAGTGTTGTTCAATTTTCTATTTTTCCTCAAACGTTGCGTACCTATGAACTCTACAATGAAAATATGCTAATATGCTATGAGACATTGTTTTTATGCCGAAGGAATGACCTCAAAGATAGTCTCGCCTAGTCACAAATCATAGTAGCTTCTGATGGTAATGACCTATTTAAAAGTACATATCACACAACCTTAAAGTGATCTTCTCAAATGACAATTCATTTTAGAAAAAAAAGTTTGTTAAGTCCAATTTTATTCAGTTGACTTGAGAAAAATATGAATTAATACTATTTTTTTCTTTTGTTTTTTTTTCGGAGGGGGGGATAACATTGCATTCACATGACGCTATTCATTCAAGGATCACTTCCAGTGTAACGTGTGAACATTTAAGTGGCGTGCACTCAAGAGTAAAGTATCTTTCCGGTATTGTTTAGTAGTGGAATATCACGATTATGAATGAGTTAAACTGTATTGCTGTCGTTTTATCACTATAATGAAAACAAAAGTGGAGCAATGAAATTATCAATGACCAGTTTCATTGAGACATTATAATGTTTCTATATGTTGTAATACACTCTACATTAAAATTATACACTCTTCATGATAATAATTGTTATTTCTGGACTAGTATTGTACCTCGGATTCTCCGTTTTCAAAAACAAATGTCGTTTTCATTAGCTCAACACCTGACTGAAGCTACACTGTGTTTGCTTTTTTATATGAGCTAATGAAAACGTGTCAGAGTGTGCAACAGTTGAACATGTGTTCAAAACAACAGTGTCCCAAAGGAATTATGTTGGTATTTATCTTTTACATCATACTCCATATCATAACATAACAGTGAAATCTTATAGCATAACATTGGAATCTCATACCATAACATACAACCTCGTGGATTCTCATTCGTCATTTTATACCATGGCATACCATAGCACAGCATACAACATAATTTTAACTTGGTTTTAAATTATTTTTTTAAAGAACATATGTTCACTTTGCAGATTAGTGGTGAACTTTGGCTTAGTATCATTTTATTCCGAAATGTTTGGAACTCTTCTGTGTATGGAAGCGTTTTGTTCAAATCTCATAGCATTGCATTCAAATTTCATAGCATTGCGTATTTCATAGCATATCTTTAAAACCGCATATCATAGCATAGCATGAATTGTAATAGATATGCATGAAATGACTGTAAGACAAATGTTTAGTTACACAGCTGCCTGTATTTACCACATAGTCTATTAACTGGAAATCTATTTGTACGTATCCAACATTTATATCAGAGGAGACTTTTTTCTCAAAAACAGCAACTTTACAAGAAACACTATATCTGGTACCGTGTTTTTCTACTGTCATGTACATGGACAATGTGTAATCTACTACAACAAGAGACTACCAAGAGTTATCTTCCATGAAGAGTTTTCTGTTGTTTTTTACAGGAAGATTTGTGAAGTAGACCTGTGCTGTGTGTGTTATTAATTTCTTGTAAATTCAATTTACTTTAAAGGAAGTGAACATGAAAAAAATAATTGTTGCTTAATAAATTATAAAAGCCTTTTGAAACTTAAAAAAGAGGTATGTTACCTATTTGTTTATTTCTATCAAGAGATTTTATCAATTTAACACTCTCAGTGAAAGGTTTATGGAGGTAATCCATTATTCCCCAGCATGCATCTGTTCTCTGACGTAGATAAGCCACATTGCTGCTGGTGACTGGGTCAATGTTGGAACTAGGCCAGTGTTTATGTACAGAGTTGATAAAAGTTGAGGAGAAAAATTATGCCTTGATGTGAAGAAAAATTTTGAGTACTGTCATGAGAAGACAAGGATTTAGTACATTTCTATAAAGGAACCTCAGATAACTATTACAAAAAATGAATATAGATAAATTAATTTGTGAAATATAAGACCATCACATTCCAGATGTTTGTACGGAGATGCATGTGGCAGTCAGTGTTTACATAAATAAAATGCTGTTTTTAGATTTCAATTTAAATTAATATAAAATTGTAATTCCATTTTCCATGTGGGGTTTCTTACCGTTACTTTTTATTTAAATGCCCCGGAAATTCTTCTGATTTGTTTTTTTTTTATACATTAGATCTTGATGATATGTACGCCGGTTCTGTTTATGCTGTCAGAAGAATAACAGGACTAAGACACTTTTTAAAAGTCAGGATGCTGTGCAATGCACCTTGTGTGCTCATTTATGTAGCACACATAATGTTCAAACTCATAAACAAGAAATTCCCGACTGCAAGAAAAAATAGGTCACAATAACACTGATCCACGGACATTCCATTCTAGTTACATGTCACATTAACTGCTGGTGGGAATGCATCATTCTGAGATCCAAAATCTTCCTCCATAAACATTGTTTAAAATGACAACTCTTTACATTCCTTTCAAGTTTCCTTTCACATTTTGATGATGGCATTTTATCCCTGTCACTACACGTGTGTAAAAATGCAATGTGTCACACTGACAGCAGCATCAGTGCTGCCCTCTCTTAGATGCTTAGAGATAACCCAGCAGGGAGGTAATGATCTTAACAATATGGCAGCGCTCATGGATTGCAAGAATTAGTTATTCTAAGTGGTATATCTTTTTATTGAGGAAAGCTCTGTCTAAACGGTTTTCAGATATCATTATACACATCAAACAGACAGATTTGAGCCCTTGATAATTTTTTCAGGTTCACTTCCTTTAATCGCAAACTACTTATACACTGTGTTACAAAGCCAAACCTACTGTCTTGGAGATGATATACGTCACTCTACTGCCAATATTTACCACAAAACCTACTAACTGGACATTTATTTGTACATATCTTACATTTATATCAGAGAGGACTTCATGTCTCAAGAACAACAGCTTTACAAGAAACACTATACCTGCTGTCTTTACCACCACCTGTCCTGTATATTGACAGTGTGTTTTCTAATACAACGATAAACAACCAGGAGTTATCTTCCATGACGAGTATTATGGCTATATACAGGCATGACTGTGAAGTGCATGTTATTTATTTCTTTTACATTGGAGTCACTTAAATCAATGACTGCTCCCTGCATTGTTTTAGACTTTTTTATTTATTCCTTACAAACAAAAGTAAACTAACAGGTCGTTTTTTAACAAAATATGTAGAAAAAAATTACGATAAAGCATGATTACAGGAAAGAAAAATAGCCCATGTACACCGTACATGTTTCTGTGTTTATCAGAAGAAAGAAGAAAAAAATACTCCTTTTATTGATAATTTACATATTGTGGAATCATTGAATTTCGTGGAGGCCAGTTTTCATGGATTGCTTAAATTTCACAAGTTTGTGGGGACGTAATTTTGTGTATTCCCTTAAACCTACAAATGACTTTATTACCCTAATTCATTAATTCATGGAGGATGTTAATTCGTGGATGAGAGGTACCCACGAATTCCATGAAAATTGAGTCACCACGAAATCTAATGATTCCACAGTAGTGGTTTGACGTATCTAACGAATTTAACTAATAAACTTAGAGTGTATACTCAATATTTATAGAAATAAACTTCCACATATTACACACATTTTACATATCCGTAAATACAAAGAAACATAATTAATACAAATAGTAATACCCCCTCTCCTGAGGGCTGCATGTCCTGAGAGTGTTTATTTATTTTTTATTCAAAAGTTTCTCTGAACGAAAATCCACTTGTTGTTCATAATTTATAAACGAAAGACATAAAACACATGGATCACATACGAACCTGACTACCAAAACCCTTACAACTTCGGCTGTAATTCCTATTCCATCAATCTACATGGTCTCCGAGGACAATCTTCCCTTTGTTCCTATCCTTGTCAATTTTTTCTTCTTGGCCAAATCTGTCAAACTTAACGGTATTACGGGTATACCTATCTTTCTCATCGTCGCCCTTGTTGTGATAGACTGAGCGTGGTATCACGTGGCCGATTTAATGCCCGGGTTTATTCATATGCTGTATTTATTGTGGACGCAAAAATAATCCAAAAAAATATTAATTAATTTCTATATTTTTTAACCCGATTGATATAAACCGTGTAATTCATTGTGAAGATATATCTTTATATACCATATTTAAATAAATAGATCAATCAAATATTTCTTAGCATGAAAAAATACGTCAAATATACCTTTAAGCTAAAGAAAAAAACATTTCTCACTTCTTTTAGGTAAAGGCAGAGTTTCACTAGTTCAGCCACGTGTGTCTGTAGCCAAAACTCTCTTGATGTGAAACATAGCGATAAAGACAACGATAATGGACATCACAATGAGAACAGGCAGTATGGAAATTACAATTAATGCATGTTTTAAAATAAACTCGGCTGCAAAACAAGTTGATTTTGCGTTTAGTGTATACTGTAATGTTATTTCAATTTGAATATTTACATTTGCAAATGTTTCCTTATATGAACCTATAGAATAGCGAAGACGTTTAATTCTGTATGAACTTTTTAGGGTTAATAGGTCACCAATGACCGAATTACATGGCGCATTAATATCTACATGTAAAAGTACCACTTTTCATGTAAACAAATATTAAGTAGGTCACAGTATAAAAAATAATTGCAAGGTGATTTATACTGTTCTTTTGGAGTATTCCACAATTGTTTTTTGCATTAAAAAATAAATTTCTTCAACAAAATAACTTTAACTGTTTGTTGTTATTCAATGAAGTTGCCCGTCTGCTCTTTCACTGTACATGTACATGAAAATAGCAGAAAATGGAGCATTTGAAGTAGGTGGAGAAGACAAAACAGATAAGTTATTTTCGCTCTTTAACAATGCAATTATGGACAGTCTTGATCTTTTTAACTTAGAGGCTATTTCTGATAAGTCTGAAATATCTGAGATGTGCAAAGAGCTAGAAAAGCCATCTTTAGCTTGCCTCCCAAACCCAGACCCCTGCTCAGGCTGCTGAACCGAACAGATTTCGTTCTCTTACAGAAAATGAGTTACAGGAATTTCAGGATTCAAGACAATCCTGTTCAACCAAGAAAAATACAAACTCAGGCATCAAACTTTTCTAAGATAAGCAAAATAAATATCAAAATGTGAGACTTTGGGGGTGGGTGGAGATGGAGCAACATCTCTTTTATGCACAAATAAATACAAACAGAAAGCAGTAGCTGTTATGAAAAGAGAAACAAGCTCTGTTTGGCGACAATAAGCAACCCAGAATATGAAAATACAAACAAATCGGACGCGTCGTACAATATTTCATTACCTCTAGTCTCTATGCCTGTTTTGCCCGAAATTCCTCTACATGTTTCATTAGTCGTCGCTGACACTGCAACCTCGTCTTCCTCTTCACAACAGGATATCCACTCACAGTCTAACATCACCTCCTCAAGAAGAATGACAGCTAAAATTCTCTCCAGATCATCTTTCCACAACTGCACGTTTAATATAAATTCAATCTTTTAGGATGCGTGGTTAACGACCGCTTCACCACCTGACAATTCTACCTCCGCTTTGTGACTTTACATTTTCACCAACAAAGTGGGGATATTAAACCTTTACAATTTAGTTAATCCTTGTTATTTAGTGATATTGACATTTTCTATAATTTGTTGATTTTCAATGTAAACGATAAAATTTTACTTAAAGCTTTTGGAACTATTTTTTTTAAATGTCTAGGTCACGTTTCGGCTCAATTTTGTATGGCTGACAGATAGCGTCATAATTTAAACAATTTGTCTCTCCCTCAAACGTAAATATAAGTAACAAAAATAGTAATTTGAACAATATAACTCAATGAAATACGAAATATAGTTTTCTCTTTAGATCTGTAAAAAATGTTTTAAATTGTGGAACCAAAATTGACTTATGAAAAGAGGATAATTATGTTAATAGATTAAAATATGTCAAAATAATAATATCTGATATTATTTCAAAATTTGTTAAAAATAATTCCAACAAAAATATCAAATTATATGTGTATTATTCATTTTACTCAGTAACATGAATCAAATAATTTAGTGGGAAACAACTTATCAGGTAAATTTAACCACCAGTTTGAGGTTTTTTGTAGGTGTTTTGGTTGTTCAGCTCATTTGGACTGAAAGCTCAAAGAAATTTTTCTGATCACTTTTTGTCCGCCGTCTGTATGTCCGTCTGTCGATTATAGAAATTGCTGTTCTTAAAGGTGATAATTTAGAGTTATTGAACTGTTGTGTTTTCTTTTAAGTCTTCTTCTCTAAAACTATTCGCCAAGAAAAGCTAACAGTTGTATGGAAGCATCTTCATGTAAGGTAAATTCATTTTTTAAAATGATTTTTAATGATTTTAAGGGATGGTGGAAAATCATTACCGTCTTTCTTGAATATTAATCAAAGGGACTCAGTGATTAACGACATTAACTTTACTTATTTGTCTAGATTTGTTTTGGCTTTTTTGTTATTGTTTGTTGGGTTTTTTTTCGTTTGTTTGTTTGTTTGTTTGTTTGTTTTTTCATATGTGGTTTTGATGAGTTTTACACCAATCCTCCATAAAATAATAAATTATGGTTATGAAGTCATATTTTTTTGTAGGTATAAGAAAATACACAAGATAACGCCCCAACATACCTGTAAGATTAAGCAATCCGGGAACTTTGGCCTACAAAAATATTAATGATTCCACAGGACTTTGTGTTGACCTACAGCATAAACAACAGAGAGATCATTTAACTCTCTACTCTTTACTTTTATATTCCTTGTTTAATTAGATATTTAGATAGATAGATGAAAGATCGATAGATTTTGGTAATATGAATACACGTGAGTGTGTAATTGCTTGAACAGGAACTAAACAATTATATTCAAAACGTGGAACTCCGATCATCATTAGTTGTTTCACTAACTTTCTGATTTAAAATTCCTCCGTATTCCCTAAAATAGGAATTAAACAATGATCTTCTAAACGTGAACAACCGATCATCATTAGTTGTTTCACTAACTTTCTGATTTAAAATTCCTCAGTATTCTCTAAAACAGGAATTAAAAGTTGTCTTTTGTATCGACAATAAAAAGATTCACCTATGTACCTGCTACTATGAAGTATTGTAATGACAATAAACAGTGTAAAAGGATTTAAAAGCGCATACTTATCAAATGATATCAAGATAACCTATTTTTTCCGAAAATGAACGTGTTTATTCTTAAGGCATTAGATAACCCCCTTTTTATTTCAAATTTTGTTAAATGCAAACCTTTTGTAGAACAATAGATTGATGTGCAATTAAAACAAGGTACAGTCGCATAACTGATGCCCATTTTCCGGTTAGTTTTATTCAATTTATCGTGTTTTCAGCATACGTGACTATTCAGAAACCCGTAAATAAAATTAGTGTAATGGTAGTATTAAATCACTTTCTTTCGTGATGCATGCAGAATACTTGTATGAAGGTGGCAGCATTGCAAATAAGTACATAACCGGGTTAAGCGGGTTATATTTTTTCTGTCACAAGCGCTACCTTCATCACCCACATGAATCATTAAAGAAAGCATCTTATTGTTTATACTTAACATTTTTCAGCGACAATTTCATAATTGAATCGTAACAAGTAGGTAAAGTTAACTAAATTCCTGTTAATTTACATCAGTACATTAGCTAAAAGAAATAGACACATCGTCTTTTATGGAACTTTGAGTCTGAAAGCATGTGGCTATTTCATACAGTGTTTTTTGTTTGTTTTTTCAAAGTTTCGGGATGTGCAGATTTTAGTTCTATTAGATTCTACAGAGCTAATATTTACAAACAGTTTCCGTAAGTAATAGAGGGAATCAAACAACTCGGTAAATGGAAATATATATATATATATATATATATATATATATATATATATATATATATATATATATATATATATATATATATATATATATATATATATATATAAAGTATTGTTGTTTTAATGAATTATAATAGTTACAGTTCAAAATTAAATTGATCTTTGCCTCAGATTTGTGTACACTAGTTAATTGTTGCATGAACTTCATCTTTCATCATTTCTATTGAAGATTTTTTTTTTAAATATGATTTATAATATTAACTTATGACTTAAAATATTTTAAAAAATCAAGAAGCGTATTTCGTTAATGATATGTTTTTTTTTCTTTGTTTTAGATATTGGTCAGCGAATCATTCACAGCAGCTAGATTTTTTTAACTTGTCGACAATATCCTTTTCATAACGGGGAATGTTATATTTAAATGTTACGCATTAAACTGGTGTAAAACCACATGGTTACCTCCATATAGAATTCTATTTGAACATATTATCAGTATTATATCATGTTATATTGTTCCACCAATATATAATTCATGCGTTATGATTTGAAAGTATTTCATTATGCTGTCCCTATCAGGTAATCTCCGTGTAACACCATGATGACGTCATTACCTGGTCATGTTTACTGGTGGTATCCCTCGCTTTGAAACTATTTATTGTAAATTTATATTCTCCAGGTAGGAGAAGTGTGAAGTTGGCTGAATGACAAAAAATAACTTTTTCTGTTTGCAAAAAAGTTACAGAGCTAAAACAAACTCATTTTTTTTTTAAAATCCTTTTTATGTGTAATTACATTTAAAAAGGCAAATCTTTAATTTGACAACTAAAGGTTTGGTTCTCTATCTGGCAATTAATAACAAACATAACTCTCTTTTGATGATGAATTTGGTTATTGCTTTGGAAATTTTCACTGATTATTCATTGACTGGTTTACTTTTTTAGAAAAATCCATTGATAAGTAATCACTTGATTAAAATTGCACGCTGTGTGAAAAAAAATATTTGATTTTTTATGTTTTTATGAAAAGTGCATCGAAGAGTGATACATCCTTTTTAAAACATTACGTGATTGATTGGAAAAATACTATGCACAAACTTTACAAGAACAACATTGAGGAGTTTCCCTGTAACTCACCCAGATGTGTTTAAAAATAAACTATACTAGCTATGAAGCTTTTGAGTGTTCTTTTTTTTGTTCAAGTACAGTGCGGGTTTTTATCTCACTCAACACGTTTTTTTTAACTCTCTCCCAAATTTATCTATTTCAGGAAAAATATATACTGTTACAAACATTCGTATTCTTCTTCTTCTTTTTTTAACGTAAATGTATACTTTTAGAATATGTCTGAACAGTAGTTTAGTTAGTCTAGTTAATGTTCATTAATTAATTATGCCCATTAAAACTTGTCTATCAAGCGTAATTTTATAAGTAATAAAAACAACATTTTGTTTAATAAATAAATACATATCACCCTTTCTGTTGTTGCGTTATACATTATTTGCATTCAGTTTTATTTCCTTTCGGAACATTCAAAACAACGTTGTTTTAATGAAAGTATCAATTATTGTTTGATTTTCTATTTTTCCTCAATCGTCGCTGACTTTACAATGAAAATATACAATATGCTATGTTTTTATGCCTAAAGAATGACCTCAAAGATAGACTCGCCAAATCACAAATCATAGCAGCTTCCGATTGTAATGACTTATTTAAAAGTACACACCACCAAAAAACAGTCTTAAAATCATTTTTGCAACTGATAATTCACTGAAAAAAATTCTGTGAAGTCCAATTTTGATAAGATGACTTGAGAAAAATAGAAATCAATATGTTTTTTGTTTTCTTAGTTTGTTGTGTTTTTTTTTTATTTTGTTCTCTTTTTTCGGGGGTGGGGGGGGGGGGTAACATTGCATTCACTTGACACTATTCATTCAAGAATCCCTCCAGTGTAATGTGTGAAAATTTTAGTAGTGTAATATAACGATTATGAATGAATTAAACAGTATTGCTGTCGTTTATTCACTAGAATGAAAACAAAAATGGAGCAATGAAATTATCAATGACCAGTTTCACTGAGACATTATAATGTTTCTATATGTTGTAATACACTCTACATTAAAATTATACACTCTTCACGATAATAGTTGTTATTTCTGGACTAGTATTGTACCTCGGATTCTCCGTTTTCAAAAACGAATTTCGTTTTCATTAGCTCAACACCTGACTGAAGCTACACTGTGTTTGATTTTTTATATGAGCTAATGAAAACGTGTCAGAGTGTGCAACAGTTGAACATATGTTCAAAACAACAGTGTCCCAAAGGAATTATGTTGGTATTTATCTTTTACATCATACGCCATATCATAACATAACAGTGAAATCTTATAGCATAACATTGGATTACCATACCATAACATACAACCTCGTGGATTCTCATTCGTCATTTTATACTATGGCATACCATAGCACAGCATACAACATAATTTTAACTTGGTTTTAAATTATTTTTTTAAAGAACATATGTTCACTTTGCAGATTAGTGGTGAACTTTGGCTTAGTATCATTTTATTCCGAAATGTTTGGAACTCTTCTGTGTATGGAAGCGTTTTGTTCAAATCTCATAGCATTGCATTCAAATTTCATAGCATTGCGTTCAAATCTCATAGCATATCTTTAAAACCGCATATCATAGCATAGCATGAATTGTAAAAGATATGCATGAAATGACTGTAAGACAAATGTTTAGTTACACAGCTGCCTATATTAACCACACAGTCTATTAACTGGAAATCTATTTGTACGTATCCAACATTTATATCAGAGGAGACTTTTTTCTCAGAAATAGCAACTTTACAAGAAACACTATATCTGGTGTTTTTCTACTGTCATGTACATTGACAATGTGTAATCTACTACAACAAGAGACTAGCAGGAGTTATCTTTCATGAAGAGTTTTCTGTTGTTTTTAGCTCACCTGAGCTGAAAGCTCAAGTGAGCTTTTCTGAACACCTTTTGTCCGTCGTCTGTCTGTCCGTCTGTCTGTCCGTCCGTCCGTCCGTCCGTCCGTCTGTAAACTTTTTACATTTTGAACTTCTTCTCTAAAACCGCTTATCCAATTTCAACCAAATTTGGCACAAAGCATCCTTATGGAAGGGCGAATTTAAATTGCAGAAATAAAAGTCCGATCTGTATTCAAAGCGGAGAAAACCTTGAAACTGTAGAAAAAGGGGGGTGCATTTTTAAAAATCTTCTTCTCACGAACTACGGACTCCAATTCAACGTAGTTGAGCATAAATTATCCTTATGGGAAGGAAAATATATATTGCAAAAATTAAGTGCTAATTCTGTTTCAAATCTGAGTCATTACGAAAATAATAATAAAGGAAAGGCGTGTTTCAGCTTCGAGTTCGGCATCCGGTAAAATGGGTAGGCAAGTCTTGGCCTGGGCAAAACAAAAGATTGGCAGTTATTAATCTGCCAATCTCATTAAAATTTCAGGATATTTGATAAACCAGTATATTTGTATTCGCTGTAAATATTGCTGCAAAATAGTGCGTATTTGGAATTGACGATTGCCGATCTGTCCGGCTTTTATTTTGCCACGGCCCGGGTTTGCATACCCATTTTACCAAGACTCGTACTCATACTTCTAAAACGAGGTTCTTTGTTTAAAGCAGCCATGACATTATACGAAAAAGGGTCGATCTGACTATGATGAATTTGCTTGTTATGCAACAGTTCGCGTATGAAGGGAAATTTTTGAAACATGCAAAATATATTGGTGCCGATTTTGTGAAGTAAATTGAGGCTAAATATTTCAATGCGTTGACAGTTTACACATGACGTTGGTGTTAGCTTGTTCTGATTTTCGTTTCGTTTTCATTATTTATGCTTTGTAACCTGGGAACTATCGTCTGTATTTCGTGATTTTTACGTATCAAATCAAACAGAGACTTCGGTAAATCAAACAGTTAACTGTTTACCTGCGCAAATTAAGCAAAATCTGATGTATCAAAAGAGTACTGAAATACAATTCATTCTATCGGTAATTCGGCATTATCTTTTGCGTAATGGTAGATTAATGCAATAGGTTTTGTTGAGATGTTCGGCATTTTCCCTAGTTTATTCAGTTTAAATAGAGTTTGATATCGCTAATGGAAATATGTAGGTATATACATGTATATATATGATTCATTTCGAAAAAATAAATTGTGTTCTTTATTTGTTATAGTGCATGTTTCTTGTGTTTAATTGTTTACGAATTCTATTTACTAACCATATTTGAGTGTTAAGCTTCGAATTATAAGCAAGATACAGAGATTTGCTCACAATTCTATGTTTGTACACAGATCTTAAAAACAAAAGATTAAAAAAGTAAAACAATTGTCAATATTTATTAAGAAAATTTTCAAAGTCTGTTCTTTCAGAAACCAACTTTAACAACTTATTGTATTGTAAACTTAACCTTCTTTCGTCATTATTACTCCTACTGTACATGTGATCTTTGACTGTGTTTGTGTACATTTGTATAAACTCATTTTGAGCCTCAAATACCAGTGAACTTGTCTTGAGTGAATAAAAGAATTTAAAATCTTAGGCCATTCTTTTTTTTTCATTTTAAATGCTGAATAGGAAATACCAAGTTAAAAATCTTAAGCTGAATGTAATAAACTCATGTGAACAAAATATGACTCAAACCTAGGCGAACTGTGAGCTCTGTATCTTGCTTATAATTCTACGATTGACGCTGAAATTTTGGTTGAACATTAGAAATTCTATATGAATTAGAGTATGTTAAATACTTGTACAAACAAAATAAAAGAATGATATTCTGTGTATACCTACTCTCTGGGGCCCCCTCTTTATACAATAATTAATGTGAAATCTACATCAGTTTTGATAATTTTTCAGACACGAGTAAATAAAAACGACATATCTAAAACAGTTTCCATAGTTCTGACACATTTCTGTTGCAGGGATAAAGTAACTATCGCTATTCCTAAGAAACTATCACAGCGGAAAATTATCCTGGTTTGTACGCAAGGTAAATAACAGTCATTTAATTACAATGGAGAAGACAAATTAAATTTATGAATGTTTTTAATTTGAGGAATTGAGCACATTGAGGTACAATTTTCTTCTTCACATCTATACATGTAGGATTTTAAAAATAAAATACAATAACTATTATATTTTTTTAAAAATACAATAACTAGTATGTAGTTGATGAAAAAAATGTACCTATATGCTCTCATATATTTTGATCGCTTTACAAAGTGTGTGTGGGGGGGGGGGGGGGGGGGTAGAACAAAAATATAGGGAATAGGAAGCTAACAACTTACCAGTATACCCCTACCAAATGTTTAGTTTTATATCTTGCGAAGGATTTTCTTATTCTGGTAAAAATAGTATTTCATGAAGGTACAATGTCAAAGATTACGTGTATGCAAAAATAAGTGTAAAATTCGAATACTTGTCAATATTTATTTTTGTTATTCTACCGAGGGACCATATGGCACAATATCTTTTGAACGCCCATTGTTGCTCAGGTGAGCGATGTGGCCCCATGGGCCTCTTGTTTACAGGAAGATTTGTGAAGTAGACCTGTGCTGTGTGTGTTATTTATTTCTTGTAATTTCAATTTACTTTAATCGCAAACTACTTATACACTGTGTTACAAAGCCAAACCTACTGTCTTGGAGATGTTATACGTCACTCTACTGCCAATATTTACCACAAAACCTACTAACTGGACATTTATTTGTACGTATCTTACATTTATATCAGAGAGGACTTCATGTCTCAAGAACAACAGCTTTACAAGAAACACTATACCTGCTGTCTTTACCACCACCTGACCTGTATATTGACAGTGTGTTTTCTAATACAACGATAAACTACCAGGAGTTATCTTCCATGACGAGTATTATGGCTATATACAGGCAGGACTGTGAAGTGCATGTTATTTATTTCTTTTACATTGCATTCACTTTAATCAATGACTGCTCCCTGCATTGTTTTAGACTTTTTTATTTATTCCTTACAAACACAGGTAAACTAACAGGTCGTTTTTTGACAAAATATGTAGAAAAAAATACAATAAGCATGATTACAGGAAAGAAAAATAGCACCAAACATGTATCTGTGTTTATAAGAAGAAAGAAGAAAAAATACATCTCGTTGTATTGAATATTTACATAGTGGTTTGACGTATTTAACGAATTTAACTCATAAACTTAGAGTGGATACTCAATATTTATAGAAATAAACAACCACATATTACACACATTTTACATATCCGTAAATAGAAAGAAACATAATGCATACAAATATTAATACCCCCTCTCCTGAGGGATGCATGTCCTGAGATAGTTTATTTTATGCTTTATTCAAAAATTTCTCTGAACGAAAATCCACTGGTTCATAATCTATAAACTAAAGACATAAAACACATGGAGCACATACGAACCTGACTAGCAAAACCCCTACAACTTCGGCTGTAATTCCTATTCCATCAATCTACATGGTCGCCGAGGACAATCTTCTCTTTGTTCCTATCCTTGTCAGTTTTTTCTTTCTTGGCCAAAGCTGTCAAACTTAACGGTATTACGGGTATACCTATCTTTCTCATCGTCGCCCTTGTTGTTGTGATAGCTTGAGCGTGGTATCACGTGGCCGATAGGAATTACAGCCGAAGTTGTAGGGGTTTTGCTAGTCAGGTTCGTATGTGCTCCATGTGTTTTATGTCTTTAGTTTATCGATTATGAACCAGTGGATTTTCGTTCAGAGAAATTTTTGAATAAAGCATAAAATAAACTATCTCAGGACATGCATCCCTCAGGAGAGGGGGTATTAATATTTGTATGCATTATATTTCTTTGTATTTACGGATATGTAAAATGTGTATAATTTGTTGATTTTCAATGTAAACGATAAAATTTTACTCAAAGCTTTTGGAACAATGTTTTTTAAATGTCTAGGTCACGTTTCGGCTCAATTTTTTATGGCTGACAGATAGCGTCATAATTTAAACAATTCGTCTCTCTATCAAACGTAAATAAGTAATAAAAATAGTAATTTTAACAATATAGCTTAATGAAATGCGAAATATAGTTTTCTCTTTAGACCTGTAAAAAATGTTTTAAATTGTGGAACCAAAATTTGACTCATGAAAAGAGGATAATTATGTTAATAGATTAAAATATGTCAAAATATTGATATCTGATATTATTTCGAAATTAGTTAGAAATAATCCCAACAAAAATATCAAATTACATGTGTATTATTCAATTTACTCAGTAACATGAATCAAATAATTAAGTGGGAAACAACTTATCAGGTAAATTTAACCACCAGTTTGAGATTTGTTGTTGGTGTTTTGGTTGTTCGGCTCACTTGGGCTGAAAGCTCAAAGAAATTTTTCTGATCACTTTTTGTCCGGTGTCTGTTTGTCCGTCCGTTCGATAATAGAAATAGCTGTTCTTAAAGGTGATGATTTACTGTTATTGAACTGTTGTGTTTTCTTTTAAATCTTCTTCTCCAAAACTAATCGCCCAGAAAAGCTAACATTTAGTTTAAACAATATGTATTCATTATAGATTCAAATACATTTACATGATGATAATTACAATTGTAAGATCGGGAAAGAAGCCATAGGGCTTATGTGAATCCCTCTCTTGCATACACTGCAGAAATGAGAGGTGTGAAATGAAATGTAAGTACAAGGAACAAAAATAGGAAAATATGTCAAAAGTCAAAGTTGGAAACACATTTTATAAGGTAATGAAAAAAAAGTCAACAAAATAAAATATCATGAAAAGAATATTACAATATATTCGTTGGTTGAACATCAGAACAGAAATCTAGTATACATAATCACGTGTTAATGTTCAGACACATCCATACAAAAAAGAAAAAGTGGCTTTATTTCTTACACCAGTTATGTATACGTTTTCAGTACAATTTTAACGCAATACATGCTAACACATCATAGAGATACCGTAGGATTTTTGCCGATTTCCATTAATTATTGTCATAAATATAAGTGGTGGGAATAAGATAAACAGGCAACCGAAAAAAATGTATTATTATTGTACAACATTCTACGTGATATTATGATTGCCGAATCTTTTACTCTCAAGTATAAATCTTTGTACTGTGTGAAAAATTTGTTCATTTTCTACAATACTTAGATAATTAGATCCGTAGAGTAGTAAGTTAGGGTCTGTAGAATTTGCAAGTGTGTTTATTGTTATATTTCGTATTGTAGCATATTTTGGACAATGCAAAAGGTAATGATCAGTGTTTTCTACTGACCCACACGAACAAAAAGGGGATGGACAAAGGTCTCTGTTGAACATATAAAGATTTAAAGTACTACATTCTAAACGTAGTTGAGAGTGGAGAATTTGACCAATGCGAGACCCTATGTGATAGTATTCGGGAACAGTTATCTTGTTTTTGTTTAGATATTTTTTTAAGCTTCTGGAAGGATTGTTCTGTACATTGCTTGGTATTGTGTTCCAAAGTCGTATGGTATTGGGAAGAAAAGAGTCGTAATATAGCTTAGTTCTTGCGTAGATTTCTCGTATTGAGTTAGTGCTTCGTGTATTATGTGATTCATTGGAGAGTAGCTGAGTTTGCAAAAGGTTTAATAGATAATTGGGAACTTTGCCGTGAAACATTTTAAACAAACGAATAAGCCGATGGTCTTCCCGACGCTTAGTTAAAGGAACCCAGCCTGTTTCTTTGTATAGGAGAGTTTTGGAGGCTAGTCTATTACCCCCTGTCACAATTCGCGCCGCTTCAAGCTGAATGTTCTCGATTTTTAAACTAAGATATTCTGGTATATTATCCCAAATAATATCGGCATATTCCAGGACTGGTCTAATAAAGGAGAAGTACAATTTTTGAAGACTATTTCTATCTAGTATATATTTTACCTTACGCATTAGACCCAATTTCGCGTATGCTTTGGATAGAATTTCATTGATATGCAAGTTCCACGATAGATTGCTACTTATAGTTACTCCGAGGTGTTTATGCGATTCTACATCTTTGAGATGGACATTGTCGAAAATTAATGAGGGATGAAAAGGTTTCTTTAGTTTAAGGGAAATAGTCATACATTCCGTTTTGTTAGGATTAAAGGATACCAGCCATTTTGTCGACCACTCGTTTATTTTTTCAAGGTCAGAGTTAAGTAAAGTTCCGGACGTAAATGGATTTTCAACAGTTATATTATGTAAACTGAAGTGTCGTCGGCAAAAAGTTTGATGTTGCATTCGATATCAACCACTAGGTCGTTTATGAAAATCAGGAAGAGGAGTGGACCTAGATTGCTGCCTTGTGGAACTCCTGCTTTGACATTCATAAGTTCTGATCGAGATCCGTTAATTACAACACATTGTTTTCTATCATGGAGATAACTGCGGAACCAAAGTAATAAATTTCCTCGTATACCTATTTTTTCAAGTTTATACAATAGACCTTTATGCCAAACCTTATCAAAAGCTTTACTGATATCAAAGAATACCACTCTGATCTCTTTGCCTTGATCAATAGCCCGATAAAAGTCGTTTGTTATACATAGATTTATTGTGGAATCATTTGGACGGAATCCAGATTGTTGTAGAATTAATATGTTATTTGAATGAAGATAATTATATATGTGCTTAAAGATGCATCTTTCCATACACTTTCCAAGTACACTTAACAATGAGATGGGTCTATACCTACTCGCAATATTAGCTGATCCTTTTTAAAATACTGGGACAACATTTGAAGTTTTCCATAGACTCGGGAAGGATGAGTTTTGAAGGGAAAGGTTGAAGAATTTAGTAAGAGGATATGTAAGCTCTAATGAAGCTTGTTTGAGAAGCATTGGATTTAGGTTATCAGGGCCGGTAGCTTTGCTAGTGTTTAGCATTTGTAAAGTGTCCTTAACATCTTGAGAAGAAATAACGATTCTATCGATAATGCTTTGTGAAGTATTATTTGGGTTATCTGGTAGATCAGTATTTTCGTCATTGACCTGTGACTGTAGACAAAAATATGTATTGAATATATTTGATTTTTCAAAATCGTCGCTTGTCGGTGTACTATTTTCATTTAATTTGATAGGAGGATAAGAAGATTTGTTAAGTTTTTTAATATAACTAACTCTTTTCAGTAATGACCACCATTCTTTTTGAGACAGGTTTTTAGATTTGATCTGGTTTGCTAGTTTTAAGTAGTATGTTTGTCTTGCATTCCTTACTTTGTTTACACATTCATTTCTAGCTTTTCTGTACTTAGCCTAGTCTGCTGGATATTTCGTTGGTTTTTTTTTTTTTTTTTTGCTTTTTTGTGCAATCGTTTTCGTTGCCTTATTGCTTTGCGGACTGCATTGTGCAGCTACGCGGGTCGCTAGGGCGATAAGTGATTACCTTATTTGGTATATTTTCTGACGCAGAATCTAGTATTTTATTTGTCATTTCATTACAGACTTGATTTATATCATCCCAAATTATACTATCCCAATCTTGATTTTGCAAGCTGGTTTTATAATCACTAAAATTTGTTTCAGCAAACGACCAAATTTTCCTTGTGAATGTCCTAGTGTATGATTTGGGAAGTTTTAAAACACAATATATAAGACAGTGGTAGCGTGTAGTGCTAGGAAGTACATTTTCACCCATCCCAAAGAAATCAATCTTTTCCGTATCGTTTACGATTAACAAATTCAATATGGTTTCGGAATTTTCCGTAAAATGTGTTGAATTTGAGATTAATTGAGTCATTCCTATGTCTTTGATAAAGCCACTAATTTTGCAATTTTTTGAGTTGCGGATATTGTCATTAAAATCGCCCGTGATAAATTCATTTTCTATGTTTGTGTTTTTGGCTTTTTCCATAGATTATGCAATTAAATTCCATTTTTCCCTATCGGCATTCGGTGGACGGTAAAAAGTTCCAATAAGAAATTTTTTCTTGTCAATTAAGCATTCGACCCAGATGCATTCGGTTTGGTTAATTTCTAAATATGTTCGGCGTTTACATATTATATTACTATTTACATATATCATTACGCCACCATATCTATCGTCTCGTCTATCGCGTCTAAATGGCTCTTGGAAGCCTTGGACCATTAAAGTTTCAGAAGTTGTATTATTGTCTAACCAAGTTTCGTTTAGCGTAATAATGTCGAATCCCCCAAATTCTGCTTGAATTATATCAAGCTTGTTACATATACTTTGAACATTGAGGTGTATTAGAGTAACTGATTTCTCTAGGTATGCATCAAGAGAGTCTAGAGAGCTGTCGTTGTCATGGTTTATCACTGGGGGGCCTGGATTTTGTTCAATGTCGCTGCAAAGTAAAAGTAAAATATAGATAATTATTGATATTATTTTCATTGTCCATGTGGGTGATGATGTATATTTATGTGGGGGCATGTTAAGGCGGGAGTCGTAGTATTTCGATTCGTTGTTTGATTTTGGTGAGTTTTGGTTATTACGTGGCATTATAGTCGTGTATGTAGGTAAAATGCATAATATTAATATGATTAGTGATATTGATTTTGGTCCAAACTTAAGTTTTAGGTTGACCATCAAAATAGTAAGCAGATTAAGAAACTCATTATTCTTTTTAGCACCGTTGTATAACCCTGTCCGGATCCTGTGTGTGACACTATTTACTGGCATGGTTTAGGTAATTGGCGTGAAAAATACATATAACAATAATAAAAAAAAAGGGGGGGGGTTACACAGGATCCAGAGCTGACAAAAACGGAATAGTAATACAAATTTGATATGTAGAACAGTGACTTCACTTAAGGTTGATATTCTAGGTTTCTTTTGTGTTTCCAACTCAATATATAACCAAAGGAAAAATAAAATAAGGAAAATATGTACATTCAAATCAAAAGTAAGCATTTGTTTTCTTTTGAGTGCTGTAATGAAGGGTTTGACTATAGACAAAGGATTTTGTTTGTAATAAATGTAACAAACTTATGAAAAACTTAGAATTTGTCAAAAGTTAGTGATGAACACGATTTGAACACATACATTAATGCTTTTCACAACATGAGTGGATCTTAGGATCCGAAAATACCAAGATTTTTACAACGATCATGTGCGTGGCAGTTCCTGTGAGTGCGTTAGTTCACCATGAGAAGGATTTAACCGTCCGCTGTTTGTCGTCCTCCAATATGAGCAAGAAAATTGCTCATGTCTTTGGGGTTAAGGATCTTGTGTTTGCAGTCGTGAAAATCGATAACGAAGTTTTTTCCGTCCCAAACGAATGTTGATTTGGCTTGTATGGTTTTAACGAGTTGCCTAGCCTCGTAGGCTAGCTAATTTTGGGTTTTAGTAAGGTCTTGGTTTATGGCGACCTTGTCCATGCCCGTAACGTTTCTGAGGTCTTTGCTCGACTTGAGGAGGCTATGACGTAGCTCGTAATTTTTGATACGGGCAATGATTTGCCTTGGTTTTGCCGGATATTTTGGTCCCACACGGTGGGACACCTCAATGTCCGTCTGCTTTAGGGGAACGTCGAGTTTCTGGGCGATGTCCAACAATACTTGGTCGGTATCCCCACACTCCTTGGATACGCCGGAGACCCTGACACGACTGCGTCTGCTGTACATTTCTAGGTTGTCAATCTCGTGCTTGAGAGCTTCATGTTCGTTTTGCAATGAAATAATTTGATCTTTTAACGGTTCTATAGCGTTGTTTAGCTCTGTAACCAAGTGACCCTTGACAGCTACTGCTATTCGGTGTACATCGATGTCTGTTAGTACCGATTGTTGGGACTGCTGCTGAGGCACACCCACCCCCACCCCGTTTGTGTTTGGTGGAGAGGACAGAAAAGTCCCGGGACGTACCATGTGGGCGAGGTGTGGATGATAGGGTGACATTGGTGTAAAGGAGCCCTGAGGAACTTGGTTGGGGTCCTGCATGGATGCGTGCAGTGACATGGCTGGGGTTATGTTCATATGTTCTTTCGTTTTTTTGTGCAAGTGAGTTGTGCTTGGTGACGGTTCAGAGTCAGAGGAGCGGAATTCAGATCGTTTTCGTTTTGATTGTTGCTCGAGTTTAGACATACATATGATACACAAAAACTACACAAAGAAGGTTCACAGTACACTTTTGTTTTGTTTTGGTTCGCTATACGCTTGGCTGGCCACTGTTGTTCGAGTTTATCTTCACCCAAATACCATGTTATACATACTACACTTGGACATATAAATTTACATTCGGAACGTCCAGAGGATTAGTAATAATATATATCTTTCTTCAATTATGTCTTCAACTTAAGACATAATCAAAACAAGTTAAGGACAGCGACCATGGGTATAAACAATGAAACAGTGAAAAGCGTGCGTGCGGGGTGAGCGTAGACTCACCTGGCTAAGAAAGTATAACAGGTGTTCGGGTAGAATACACTATAAATTCCATGCGAATCTTCAAATGTATGTCAAATGTATGTCCATTAATCACAGTCAATGCAAAATTCACCCTTCACTATTAGGGACAAATAAGTAAAACTTACATATTTCTAATTTTCTCAGTCCGTTGAATATCCCACTCTCACCTGTCTAGCACATGCGCATTTCGGGGCTAACATTTGTATGGAAGCATCTTTATTTAAGGTAAATTCATTTTTTTTAGCATGATCTTAAGGGGTAGGTGGAAACCATTACCGTCTTTCTTGTATATTAATCAAAGGGACTCATTAACTTTACTTATTTGTCAAGATTTGTTTTCAATTGTTTTGTTTTTTGTTTCTATTTTCTTTTTTTCGTTTTTTTCGTTTGTTTGTTTGTGGTTTTTATTTCATATGTGGTTTTGATGAGTTTTACACCATTCCTCCATAAAATAATAAATTATGGTTATGAAGTCATATTGTTTTGAAGGTATAAGAAAATACACAAGATAACGCCCCAACTTACCTGTAAGATTTCCGGGAAATTTGGCCTACAAAAATATTAATGATTCCACAGGACTTTGTGTTGACCTACAGCATAAACAACAGAGAGAAAGATCTTTTAACTTTCTACTATAATCCTTTTATATTCCTTGTTTAATAAGATATTTATATCGATAGATGAAAGATCGATAGATTTTGGTAATATGAATACACGTGAGCGTCTAATTGCTCAAACAGGAATAAAACAATGATATTCATAACGTAAAAAACCGATCATCATTAGTTGTTTCACCAAATTTCTTATCTAAAATTCCTCCGTATTCTCTAAAACAGGAATTGAAAGTTGTCTTTTGTATCGACAATAAATAGATTCACTTACGTTCCCTGCTACTGTGAAGTATTGTAATGACAATAGACAGTGTAGAGGGATTTAAAAGCGCATACTTATCAAATGATATCAAGATAACCTATTTTTCCGAAAATGAACGCGATTATTCTTAGGGCATGTTTCATTTCAATCAAAATTTGTCATTAGATAACCCCCTTTTTTCATATTTTGTTAAATGCAAACCTTTTGTACAACAATAGATTGATGTGCAATTAAAACAAGGTACAGTCGCATACCTGATGCTGCTTTTCCGGTTCGATTTATTCAATTTATCGCGTTTTCAACATACGTGACTATTCAGAGACCCTTAATCAAAATTAGTGTAATGGTAGTATTAAATCACTTTTTAGCAATAAAATACTTTCTTTGGTGATGCATGCGGAATATATGTTTGAAGGTAGCAGTATTGCAAATGAATACATAACCGGGTTGAGCGGGTTATATTTTTTTCTGTCACAAGCGCTACCTTCATCACCCACATGAATCATTAAAGATAGCATCTTATTGTTTATGCTTAACATTTTTCAGCGACAATTTTATAATTGAATCGTAAAAAGTTAACTAAATTCCTGTTAATTTACATCAGTACGTTAGCTAAATGAAATTGCCTAGATGGCCCAGTGGTTAGCGCGGTGGCCGCTCACTGCTAGGAGAATGGGTTCCAGAGGTCGTGAGTTCAAGCCCCGGCCGGGGCGGAGGTGGAGCTCCAAAAAGGTGAATTTCTCTGTGCTTTATATATATATATATATATATATATATATATATATATATATATATATATATATATATATATATATATATAATATATATATATATATATATATATATATATATATATAACACACTCGTAATATATGCATAAATCGTGAGCAAATAATGCGAATCAAAAAGAGATAAGTTGAGTGAGATTTCTAAGTTTAAAGATGACTGAATTAACTGATTGTTAAACGACGGAAACGATTTGAAGCTACATACAAATAGTTTGTCCTATTTCGATTATATATCTTAAGATATGATGTAGTATACTATGGAATCATCATTGTTCATTGAAGCCTAATGTTTGTAGCTATCGCAGGTATCAACTGCGCACGAAATAGCATTCCTTGCATCGTAAATAAAAGCATTTGTTTTATATTTATTATAATGATCTCGCACTTGCTATCAACGAAATTAAGGCCCCACGTTCTGGTAAATTTCGACTACCCACGAACATTAACCCATATTAATCAAAAGGATCCCAGAGTACATTTTCGCTCTGTTTTGTCTTTTTCAGAAATTAAAAGATTTTATAATTTGATAACAAAAAAAAATAATTAAAACGCACACAGATGTATTTAGACAAAATCAATCACTATTATAAGTAATATTAAATGCTAAGCAATGACATGTCCATCCCATGTAAATATATTACCAAAGATTTACTTAATATCATAGAATATTTTTCTTCAGAAAAGAGCACGTTTTTAATAAATAAAGGACATTTTAATAAGTTTTGTTTATTATTTCTCATGATCGGTATTTTTTTTAAATTATTATTTTTATTCTTCAAAATTAAAATAATACTCCCCGACGTTGATGAATATTCCAGACTTTTTTGTTAATTACAGGTTCTAATACGTAAAGAAACTTTTCCTAAGGTTTACTTTAGAATTTCTCATTCAAGCATTTCGTGTATCATTTTCTTATAACATTAATCATAACACCTTAACATCAGACAAAGGGAAAAAAAACTTACATGCATCAGCGATAATTGGTCATGCACATGTAGAAGTGTTGAGCCCTGAGGCCAGTATCGTGTGGTTTACACTGACAGGGATCCTACTCTCTGCATTATCTGTCAAGGACCTCATTCCCTAGACTGGTACTCGTCGTAAACTGGTGGACTTGGCTCTAATGACTTAAACTCGGTGTAACTGTTTTGTCCATTTCAATACTGAGGTTAAGCCATGTGGAATTGTGTCAAAAATGTTGTTTTCTTACTTCTGAGTATAGGTGAGATATTAATTTAAATTTAAGTTTTTTTTGTTAATTTACGAACATTTCAAACGATTTTTATGAGATTTTCTTTTATTCTTTCATTATGTATATTCAACATATATTGACTTAAATATAAAAAGTTTATAAGCATCATAAACTTTTTTTCACTGAAGTCTTATTTTTTGTTATGATACATAGTGGGTTAAAACAATGATTATCTTTATTTCAATTACTACTTTGAATTATCGTCGTAAAAAAATGTTCATCAAAACCTAACGGTTAACATTTTAAAAGCAAAGAATATTGGTTACATAAAACCAATTAGTTTCTTTAATGTTGCAGCTCTGAATAATTCGTTAAGCCTATAGATAATATCAATAGTTTGCCTCCAGCATAAGAATAACAAGTTGTTGTATCATAAATATGAATTGAAACAGAGAAAAATGAGAAAATTATATTTTGATTGTGCGTTCACAAATTGTGGATGCAATTTAATTTTTAATTTTCAGGTAGTGCATAGAAATAACAATTTTATTTAATTTTGGAGATATTTCATTCTATAATAGGATGACTTGAAAAAAAGGGAAAACCCGTTGATCACATGTACAAAAAAATGAAATATTTCAGGACTTTTATTTAACTTTGAAATCAAACTTACCAAACCACCATACAAGATACTTAATTTGTATACTTTTGTTCTACCAATGATTAATTTGATATTTCCTGCAAAACTTTTTTTTGACAAAATTAAATACTGAAACATTAAAACTTTATTCAACTTCTATGAACAGTCTTTGAGTACAAGCTTCCTTTTTCTCTGATAAAACAAACCGCGGTACTGCGACTGATTTTCAAAGATTGGCTATACAATTACAAAAGTTATACATTATTGTATTAAAAACTGTATACAATAGCTACACAATTGAATTTTTTAGTCGCAATTGAATTTCAAGAGGTTAATAACAACGAAAGAATGAAATCCAATGATTGTAATGCAATCACATATACAATAAAATTCACATTCGTAGCAAAGATTATTTTGAGATAAAACAAAGAATCTCCATCACCCTTGTGACGACAGAGATAATTTATGTAACACAAAATTTAATTTTGGGGTCTATCCTTTTGGTCAGGAAATTTATCTTTGGATTAACCTTAAAATTTAAGACAGGATTTTTAAACCATACACTTTTTAAGTAAAGAAAAGCTTCCTAATATTTTAGCTTTAATATTTGAATATTTCCAATATATTCATACAATGATCTCCTTCTAAAGAAGATAGATTTAGTATAAAAAGTGCAATGACTGTCCAGCCGTCTTAAAAGAAAGCCTCATGTGTTATAAATCACGCATCATGGTATTACAAATTACAGAGACAATCGTCATTATCTAAGTCAGCATATAAATCGACTGTAACGGTCAATTGTTAGTTTAATGGTCACTGAGTCTGTCACGTTAGTCAATACGTAATGGGTGAGGAATCTGACCCCAGGGTCAATTGGACCTAAGGGTGTGTCAGAACATCATTGAGTGTCTCCGAACGTGCATTTTCACACCATTCAGACACCTTTGGTATTGTTATACTGATTTTAGCTGTTATGCTTTACAAATTATATATTGATATTGTTTGGTTAGCATTTGATCTGCAAATCTATGTCAGAAATATGTGAATTTACATGTTATCCGTAAAATGACAAAATGTTAAAGTCCTGATTTTGTATGCATATACATAAAACATCTAGACTTTTTTTTTATTTTATTGTTTTGTTTTTTACTTTTATCAGAAACAGTGTAAGGGAAACATATCAGTTTGTATTTTTTTTTACAGGCTGCGTGAATGGACAACGTAAGTATATCATATATAGATTATCTTTACAAAGTCCAAGGTTAACATGATCCCATGTTATGTTGGGTTCTTGTATGCACTTGTATGCCAAAATTACCATTTTGTCGGTGTGACATACAACCAAAAAAAGGTCACTTTAAATACAGTGATTCATTTTAATTGGTCATTTTGGTGATATTTAAATGAGGTCTATTATTTAAGTAACTTAATTTGTCAAAAAAGCGATTTATTAATGATTCAAGTGGGCACATTATATAAGACCAACCAATCGCATTTGTTGAATAACGATATAAAGAGCCAGCAGCAACAAACATTACATACACATACAAGCCAATTATTTAGCAAGAAAGCGAACCATACTAAAACATTCATACCTTTAAACGTTAAAATCCAATATAAGTGACTTGGACTAGAATTAATATATGTATGGGCACATTTCTAAAATACAAGACGCAACTTTAGGCAACTATCTTTATAACAAACACAAAGAATAAAGTTTGTTTTGGTGAAGAAAACCATTACCGTCATCATAAAAGAGCTTACATAGTCCTAATACATTTTGTCTTTGTAAATAGCAATTAAATGGTCTAAACCATATTTCCATTTTACTTCAAACGCTTGTTTTATTGTCTTACAGAATCCTTTAAGTTGTTTTTCTCTTTGAACATTTCGATGTAGGATTATATCAAAATATTTTATGATATACCTTTTTAATGAGTAAAAGATATCGTTGTTTCTTCATTATAATTTAGTATATTAAATTTCGTCTGCGAAATAATATCGTTATTAATATTTACACGCAGTGGTATATAAATAACTCAAGCAATGTCATATTTTGGACAATTTTCCCTTCATTGTGTGTTGGATGGGCGATTAGCATGTGATGTTAACCCTTTCACTAAGCACCATACGAGCCTCATTTTGCAATTGACCATCAACCTACAGTTTATGCTTTTTTATAAAACGCTTCGCGGTTTATAAAGCGCAAACTGCCCCAAACCATTTTATATCGTATTAAACAAATAAATATTGAATTCATTCCTTAAATGATTAAATAACTATTTTCAACATCTGTATATTTCTCCAGCAACGCATATTTTTGTTTTAATGATTCATTATCAATATATACTTTAATTTTTGGTACTGTTCATGCACTTTTGCTTTTAATCAAGTTAATATCATGAACTTTTAATATTTTATAAAAGAAACGCATTTAATTCATTTAATTAGCGTATTCAAGTATGCAGCTATTCTTAAGCATTATTGAAGACAATTAACAAAGTACTTGATTTAACAGAATATGCATTACATTTGGAAACGCTAAATAATGAATTTATTATCTTTACCATACTAGTAATGTTTAATATCATTCCTTACATATTATTGAATGACAATCAGCAATGTATTTGACTTAACGGAGTACTGTAAATGTGGTTATTTGCGCGTGGGGGAAATTTGCAGTCAGCGGATGACGATAATTTCTCCATGGCCCTTGATCCTACCTCTAATATGTGTAGAGGCCAGTGCTCGGCTCCTGTTTTGTATTGTTTCATCGAACTTTTGATTTTCAACACTGTTCGTTGTCGTCACATGTCTCACTAGCTACGCGGTAAGGCCATTCCAAGTTTGTTCTATGTTTAGCGTCCGCGGACGGATTGGTTTTGAGAGGTAAAAATTAAAAAAAAACAAAAAAAAAAACCCACAATTGTTGTTCATAAAATTAGATCGCTTTTTTATATGTCGGGCTCAGGATCGCATTTTTAAATCCGGATCAGAAATCAAATATAACAACATTCAAAGTGGAAATCATATAGTTGGTATTTGTTATTTTTGCATTTTGTTACAAAATGAAGAAAACACTTCAAAATATATAAACAAATTTTATTTTGTTGAACTTTAAAGTTGTGTATTTTTACCAAGGTTTGTGTTTTTTTCCTGATAGAAAGATAGGATTTTGAGTTTTGGGTGGACGCTAAACAAAGAAAAAACTTGCAATGGCCTAAGCCTAAAATCGCATAAAATATACCCACGCATATGGTAAAAAGGTGAATTTCTTACAAATTTATTTAACAACCACGGGTATTGTTTTACCATAAAAAAAACTCGTTTTTAACCACCAGCGTAAATAACCAAAATACACTTTATTTTCTGTCAAAGTTGTAAGAGAAATACTCAGTCAAACAGTGAATTTACAGTGAATTTACGGAGACCGATAAATATCTTCATCCTACTAATTATATTTTTATATCATCCACCATATTTTCAGTGAGGTATCCTCGACCAGGGGTAACAGCGCCTCTGGGACACGATCTGTTATCCAGAAACCACCAAGGTGTTCATTCTATTCATTGTAGTGATCATAGCCACTAATTATAATCCAGTAGTTTTCATTGACCTGTAGATTTTTTTTCATTGGTGTATATCAAATTAACCCATATTAGATTCGGTACTTGTAATCTTTGTAGCCTTGAGTCAACAACGGAAAGTAAGTGTACCGATGATAAACCCGTACGTTGAACGTCGGTTTCGGATCACAGTCATTTGAGGGGGGGGGGGGCTGTCTTCATTGTAAGTTATATATTTTTTTAAAGTTCAAAGTTAAAAACGCTTATTTGTTAGAATGAAATCAGTTTTACCTTAAATAAGCAATAGTCAAAAATTCATTAATCATTTTTATTCAAATAACATAATTGGCAAAAAGTCACTGTTTCACAAGCCTCAGGTTAGTAGAAAACCGCTGTGTTATAACCGTTGTTGGAAATAATGTTTGAGAAAACCAACTAATGCTTGATTCTTAAACAAACGAAGTTATGCTTAATGATTTTTAGGCCACGAGAGAACAATTTATTATTGTCCTATTAATAGTAACACAATTATTTTTGTTTTCATCAATAATGCAGAGATGTGCGAGTTTTAGCGACTAATAAGTGTTTCTTTACCAAATCGCACGTTTGTCGTTCAATGATAAAAATCCAAAACTGATACTAGTATAAAGTTAGTATTTTACTGGTTCTGCATTTCCGTAACATCATCATTGTGTCCAGCATGTCAGTACCTAAAGTATGAATTATTTGTTATGACTATATACGGTCAGCCGTTGCTGGGTCGTACGTCACAGAAAACATTAACTTGTGGCGTTGATGGTACATCTTAATTACACATTATGATTAACCGGCCACTCCGCTGGAAATGTCAATATCAATGCCCCAACCAGGTCCATACAAGGCTTACCCTGTTCATATTCTCTGTTGTTCTATCAGGGCTGCTTTTTAAACAATAAAATGCTTTTAATGGCCGTCTTGTTCTGGCTCAATATGTCAACAAATCAACAAAAGAAGGCAGTCATTTATCTGCAATATTGGTTTTTGGCTTAAAGCATGGTTATAATGGAAAGAAGTGTGAGTATACAATATTACATAAAGAGGTTTTTTATATTGTGCTAAATATGTTATGAACTCTCCTTAAGATCACGATACATTTTCACAGACCATTTAGTTAATTACGTATTAACTGCAATTCTTAAGAGACATAACTCAATACTGTAAACACTACAACAAAAATCACAATAAATCACTCCACGAAATAACACTTTGATAACAATTTAACATCCATGTCAACAGTTAACGCCACAATAACTTGTATATTTCCCTCAGTCTACTTTGTTCTCACTAACTTTATTGCATGCTATTATGTTACGTTGTTTGTTGTTTGTGGTATGCTGTAGGAAAAGTTGTTTATTTTTTTTATGTCTGTTATGTATCAAGTAGATCTCGACATTCCATGTGTGTAAAAACTTGTTTTGATTAAGGTACTTCATTACACCTAGACTTATACTTTTTAAGGTAGTACGTCACAAGATGGTGATTTAAATGTTTTATTTAATAGTATATATCAATCTACTCGGTTGTATATCATCAAAGCTCATTGGCGCTAAAGTATCGGGCTTATGGACCGCATATCGTGAAATCGAATCCTTATGAGGCTTCTGCTCATATTGACTTTACCAATATTTTTAAAAAGATAATTTTTCGACCAAAATTGCATTTGTTTTACCTGTTTGACTTATATCCACCTTATCTATCATGCTTCAAGGCATTTTATGCTGATTTGAAAAACTTAAGTATTTCAAGTTGTAGTCAGCTATTTTAATGCAGTAGTTATCGTCTTGATCTGTTTCTGTATTAGGAATTCAGGGCATCGATGAGAGAATAACTTACAGTGGAATCATTTTTATTCGAGAGGGTCAATATTCGTGGGTAGCATGCAAATTTTTTCTGGTTCGCAGGGACGTAATTTCGTTATTAGGAAGTTCTATTTGTAAATAAAATATGCTTACATATACTTCGTGGTGATGTAAATTCGTGTACAAGGGTTACCCACAAAAGTCACGAACATTGATGATTCCACAGTAGTCGTTGTCTGTATAAATAATTATCTGTGATAATATCAAAGGATTAGTGTTCTGGTTATCATTGAATTAACCTCTATGCCTTTTACTGCATCTAACTTTAGTTAACTTTTCTGCAGTGTGTACAAACGATTTTTATTAGGGGTAAAATTATCTCATGAGTTAACTAGAGTGTCATTCTTTTAAAAAAATATATAAAAAAAATATTTTAATTTTTTTTAAATTATACTTATTATACTCTTATTATTCCATAATTACAACTCATTTATTTATCATATTGTACTTTATGAGAAAAGTAGATTTGTGTGCGCACTGATGTGCATTGTTCGTTTGTGATAGTTAAAAGTTTCTATTATTGATCAAACATAAACATATCACCTAATGGTGCTGATTATATAACTGATAGTCATAGTGATTACTTTCAATTTTCATTAGTGCGCTCTTCACATTGGAGGCGAAATTAGAAGGGTCGTCTGGGACAAAATTTTGTCGTGATGGAAGCCAGCTGATAACTGATAATAACAGTGTTATACGTTACAATAAGTCAGAACACTGTGACGTCAAAATTAATTGTAGGCACAAATACGGGCCTTAGTAATTGTTATTAATGTTATTGACGTCATTTATTTGTACGTGTTATTGTTATCATTTATAATTAGTTGTGGTATTTGCATCATTTATATTTATAACAGTGATATTGATATATCACTTAAAGTTATGAAAGTTATTTGGATCAACTACAGGTGACACTCGATGGCTCGAACTTCGATCTCTCGAAGTTCTTGATCTCACGAAGTGAACTCACGGTCCCGATTTGTTTCTCTGTATAACTAAGCAAATTTACTCTTGATCTCTCGAACTCCGATCTCTCGAAGTTCTTGATCTCTCGAAGTAGAAACTGGGTCCCGTTATACATATTTCATTGTTTTTCACTCTTGATAACTCGAAGTGGTTGCTGTGTAAACATGCGGTCGAGCAAGCGTATAATTATAGCTTCGAGTGGACCTTACCTGGATGGTTGAGTGAATTCCTGGGGGCTAGCGTGGTAGTGTTAATTGGTTGATTACGTAAGTGACACTACCCCTTGCTTCCTTCAAAGGGTAGATAGGTAATTTGTAACTGATCTATTAATTTCAACAACTTTTGAAAGTTACGGAAACTGCTCTTTATTTAAAATATTCCAACGTTATGATTAAGAAAACATAATACGCTTAAAAGTTTTTAAGGTGAAAAAATACACTTAATAACCATACAACTCAGTTCTGTATTGTTTAAACTGAAGTAATGTAGCAGAAACTGCGATTTAAATCATGTCAGACTATCCTACCATGTTAAAAATATAAATTTCCGGCTACTATAATTTAGAACCAAAATGACCGGAACAAAAATTTCCGGATATTTTTTAACTTTCGATCTCTCGAACTCTTGCTTTTGCTTTACATTTTTTTACTTTTGCTTTACATTTTATTATTGTAAACAGTTTTTTGGGGGATCATTTATTGTACAAAGTTGTATGTATCACATATAGTTTAAGTGGTATTGGGGATCCTTTACTTTTGCTTTACATTTTATTATTGGAATCACGTATTGGTTACAATATTACCTAGATCATTTACAGTTAACATTGGTTTTTGGATCACTAATAGATACCAATGTCATTAGTATCACTTATAGTTAAAAGTTGTTTTGGGATCACTTATTGGTACACTTGTTATTGAGATGACTAATTATTTAGGATGTTAAAGGATCACTTAAAGTTAACATTGATATTGTAATCACTTACGTTTATTAATGTTAAATAGTTATAACACCTATAGGTATCAATGTTATATTTATCACTTAAAGTTATAACTGTTATTTTCAACACTTATAGAAGGCGGTAATATTTGGATCACTCATAGTTAATCAAGTTGTTTTTATCACTTATAGTTATCAAAGTTATTTGTAATACTTATTGTTAACAAAGTTGTTTTCATCACTTATAGTAATCAAAGTTATTTGTAAAACTTATAGTAGACAAGGATATTGGGATCGCTGATAGTTTACGATGTTTTCTGGATCAATTATAGTAAACATCGGTATTGGCATCACTTACTGTTACAATTATTATTGAGATCAATAATTGTTTATAATGGTTATTGAGATAAGGATTTTTTTTACAATGTTAATAAGATCACCAACTGATAATAATTTTAATTGTTTCTGTGATCACTTATTGATTACAATTGTTATTGTGAACACTTATTGTTTACAATTGTTACTGTGAACACGTATTGATTACAATTGATGCTGTGAACACGTATTGATTACAATTGTTATTGTGAACACGTATTGATTACAATTGTTATTGTGAACACTTATTGATTACAATTGTTATTGTGAACACGTATTGATTACAATTGATGCTGTGAACACTTATTGTTTACAATTGTTACTGTGAACACGTATTGATTACAATTGATAATGTGATCACTTATTGATTACAATTGATACTGTGATCACTTATTGATTACAATTGATAATGTGAACACTTATTGTTTACAATTGTTACTGTGATCACTTATTGATTACAATTGTTATTGTGAACACTTATTGTTTACAATTGATACTGATGATACTTATTGATTACAACTGATACTGCTAACATGTATTGATTACAATTGTTACTGTGAACACGTATTGATTACAATTGTTATTGTGAACACTTATTGTTTACAATTGATACTGATGATACTTATTGATTACAATTGATACTGTGAACATATATTGATTACAATTGTTACTGTGAACACGTATTGATTACAATTGATAATGTGAACACTTATTGATTACAATTGTTATTGTGAACAATTATTGTTTACAATTGTTATTGTGAACACATATTGATTACAATTGTTATTGAGATAACTTTTTTATAACTTTTCTCGGATTACTAACTTTCATCATAACAGTTTTATTTGTATCGTATCGCCTTTTGTTAACTTTGTCTCTGTTGCACTCATAAGTTTTGGTCCCTTTACACGCAGATCAATTTCCCAGCATGCTGCACTTCCAAATGCCAACCCAAGACATGGTCGCCGAGTTAGCAACCGAAGGTTTTCAATTAGTTGTGGAAATCTATATTTAGAAAACTTAAACTTAGAATCTAGTTCCTGCAGAAATAAAACTTTAAGATAATTTTAGAGTTCTCTAATCTAGTCATATCTAGAAATCCCTTGAAAATAGTGTCATCGTCTTACTGTCTTGAGAGTACTTTAACAGAGATTTGTTCAAACTCCAGGAACACCAAGAAAACCTAAAATTACATTTAAAAAGAAACACCAAATATTACACCCTATGAAACACTTTCAATAAGTAGTTCCACATAACCGTCATGTACTTATCCCTTAAATCCAATAAATCTATACCTGTGTATTAATTATAAAACAGTTGTTTTTTGATGCATTTTAGCAATTTGATATGCGATATATTTATTGTCAAAGCCAGTGCATTGCATAAAAAAAACTTTGGGTTTAATAAGAATTATTGACATTTATTGGAAATAAAAAAGTTATTGGAAGTCATTAACATTGTATTCTTGTAAATGAATATATGATTTGATTCATTATTTTTAATAACTTTTATAGCAATAATGCTTACTTTAATGAAACAAAACGATATTATGACACACACTTGAAACGTTACAATTTTATTTTGATGTATACCGGTATTCAAGAATATATGCAATCAGAGCTTCGTTTATGTTCTTTTGTCGGTAAAAAAAAAGATGTTAATAAGAAACTAGATGTGCTTTGCAGCTTAGAACTACTTGTAGATGATTTACGGTGCATAGTGCACTGTTTGATCATTAACGTCAGCTCAGACACATAGAGTAATCATATAAAGCGTGCCCGGATCTACTAATGTCAGGCTTGTAGCGTTTTTAGTGCATTCGTCACTGCATAATTCCTGACGTAGGCTCAATCAGTAGGGCATATCTAGCGCTGACAGGACCAAAGCGTTCGGTTTAGTAACTACTCATGAATAAAACTTCTTGGGATGGGCTCATACATGTACCACCTACATTGTCTTGAAGAATCCGGTTCTAACCTGTAATGACATGTTTGGAAAGATTGTTTTTTGTGTAAAATTTGTAATGACCTGTTGGCGAAGTTTTTCAATAGTTATCGCATTTCTCTATCCGCATTTGTTCCAATCAAAGATATAAACAAATTGATACCCAAGAAGAAGTGGTCATATGCCATGAGTCATCTCATAGTCATGTGCGGGGTAATTGCTTGAAACATTAAAATGAATCTATTCAAATCAAGCACTTACTAAATGCGCATGATTGAGGATGAGCGTTTAACAGTAGAAATATCTTTACAATTTCACGGCAAAAAAAATCATCACGTTCCATGTGCCAGTCTATATGAAATAAATATTTTGTAGAAGACTGAAATTCTGATTTAAGTCCAAGATCTTTCATTACCCGGTACCAAGAATGAATACCGTATATCAAGTATTTTTCGTGATGATCTAATGTTCGCTTTTTTCGCAAACTTTTTTAATCGCAAAAAATTAAATATGCAGAAATTATATCCTGTATCATTTTCTCTAGGACACTTAAAATCGCAAAAAATGACTAACGGAAATAGAAAATGCTACATATATTTTCCCATTTTGGCAAATTTTGTGACACGCGATAAAAAGCGGATATACGGTATATTATCATAGCAAAAAATTGATTTGATCATCACGTCAATTTCAACGACTTTTTTTTTATCTTATCGTTAGTAACCATTTGGTCAATAGATGTATATCTCTTTGAAACTGTGTATTCATAATCAATATATCTTAAGGAAAATAGGGGACAATGTGTACTATGCATGTTAGGGAATTTCAGTAGATTAAAAAAAAACCCACTACTTAAAGCATGTTTTTGAATGAGGTTTTATTATACACTTCTTTATATTCTAACCCAATCTGTTTGATAACTATTCAGCAAGTCTCAAATACTCTCTACCTTGTATGTTAATAAAATCCAAACAATAACTTGCTTATAGTCAAAATACAATTTTAATAAGTTTTGTTTGCATTGCATTTCTTAGAAAAATATTTACTGTAAATATATAGAAAATATCTTATTCGTTTTACTCACATTGCTTTTTTGTTCTTTTATTAGGGGGCAGTGTCTCAGGACTTAGACAGAGTGAGTGTTATATTTATTTATTTCTTTGAAAGATTTCAGAAAAAAACGCCCATGAAATAAAAAGAAATAAATAAAAGTGTGTGTTTGAAACATGTTTACAAACATAAAAAAGTTAAAAGCAAATGTTTATATACGTGTATTTGACATTTTCTATATATATAGTACAAATAACATCCCAAAGAAATGTGTGAGCATTCACATATATTAGACATCACGATATTTTGTGTTTTAAGGCAGATTATGTGAATCAATGTGTTTGTCAATTTGTAGAACTTTTAGAACGTCTCCTGATCAACAATCAGCTCCAACAGATGACGGGACAGGGAACCGGAAGTGCTATGAACTTTGGGAGCGCGTCGTTTGGCGCACCGTCTCTAGGAGGGGCCAATCTCGGTGGGGGAATGTTCTCCGCGGGGGGATTGAGTGACCCCGGAATGGGTCTTTTGGACACCTCAGGTTTGTTGACCAGGAGCCCACAACCTCCATCACTCAACTTTGCATCTCTTCTCGATTCCATGTCTCCCCCAAGGGCCTCCTTTTCAAGTGAGCTGCTCTTCTTTTAATTAATGAATATATATATATATATATATATATATATATATATATATATATATATATATATATATATATATATATATATATATATGTAATTGTCAGTTTGAACATCAGCGTGACATTTTGTACATTTTGGTAAATGCTGCAACACTTTATCGAATTTCCTATGTTATCAATATAATAGTGTGATATGTGCAAATATTGGTGTATGTAACTTTACAAAGACGCAAATATTTGATTTTATTTCTAATTATACTCATACTTACGTTCCAAAACGTAGTATTTCGTATTTTATGAAAATAAAATGATAAAAGCTAAAAAAAAAAAAAACAAACCACGATAACAATATTTAATGCATACTCACAGGCATATGACGATAATCTTAAAATTAAGTGTCATACATTACTAGTAAATACAAGGGATCATGTTTATTTAATAATCATATAAACGAGCAATTAGCAACTGTAGAGTTCTCGTTATGAATCCAATATGTACCAATTTATTACACAGTGTTATCCAGCAATAGAAGAAAGAGTAAATTGATTTTTTTTTAATGAAATAAAGAATATTTCAATTTAATCTTATTTTAGAACCTAGCAACACGAAAATTCTGAGTCGTTCTGCAGCAATCCAGAACTTGCAGCGACGACTGGATGCGATGAGGGGGAATCAGCTCCCTGAAACTCAACTGAAGGGAGGAATAGCGTTCCAGACGCCGGCACGTGACCAAGGTCTGAACGACAACATCATCAGCCAAACTCGGAAAGAAACGCCAAACGCTTCTGTAAAGATAACAGTCAAACGTACCACCCAGACATCGGGCCAAGTCCAGGCTCCTTCCATGATGCCTGCAGTTCAAGACACGTTCAGCGCGGCGTCTCTTCGCAACACTGTCCCTAAGTCACAAGCGGTGTTCCAGTCCTCTCCTGTGCTGCGAGTCCAACCGTCTTCCCAGCCCTCGGCACCGCCAGTAACTGCGATCGCACAGGCTGCGGCGGTTCCCACGGTGGCTGCCCAGTCAGCTCAACTTGCGACTGCTAGTCTAGCCAACGTGGCTGGAGCAGCAGCGATGACTTCTGCATCATCGGTCGCCGCCGCCAAATCAATGCAGAATCACATCTCCGATATGATGGATACGAAAATGGATATGATGAGTGACATGGCGGAAGCCGGGATGCTTGGTGGTGGTATGATGGGAATGGGTATGGGTATGGGCGGGATGGGTGGGATGGGCGGATTGGGCGGTCTCGGTGGTATGGCAGGTTTGTCTGGGCTAGGCGGGATGCCCGATATGATGGGTGGGTTGTCTGGAATGGGCGGTATGGGCATGGGTATGGATATGGGCATGGGGATGAGTGGGATGGGCATGGGGATGGGAGGTCTAGGAATGGGCGGTCTAATGGGCGGAGGGATGGGTGGGTTAATGGGCGGAGGGTTCGGTAATCTAGGAATGATGTCTGCATTTACGTGAGGTATCCAAAAACACGCATCTGTCTGGAAATGCACATGTATGGGGTGAAATCTCGTAAGGATACCATCGACCGATTGTTTGAGATGAGTTTATGAATGATGTAAGCCATGTTTCAATGATCACGCTGCTTCAGGATGCAACCCAAGCTACCCACTAAAGTTTTCTATTTAACAGAATCAACATAACGTAAAACTGTTTAATAAGCATCATCAGCCGATAGAAACATAGGCAATTGAATATATTTTATATCAAGTTGCTATTACAATATATATTATGTTGCTTCAAATATTTCTATGAAATGTGCTGTTGTTACGTTATACACTAGCCAGGTATGTTTTGGAGCAATGTGAATATTTCTAATTCTGTAAAATTTCTTCTTTAAGATAAATGTACCACTCTTGGTGATGTAATTTGGAACGCAATCTGACAAAACTGAAACCATTTCCATGTTCTCATTTCTACTGTGCTTTCATTTCGCTTTTACTCATAATGTATTGTTTTCTTCATCAGTAGCTTTTTTTATTATATACATGTCATCTCTCTAGATAGATTTATCCGATTCCCGATGTAAATAAACTTATTTATTGTTTTCTTAATAAACTATTACCATGCAAAACAATATTCTTTAAGGTTATTTTTTCAGCATAATAAAGGCGCCTTTCAGTGGTGTTAACGACAATCTTTTATCATAAACCGGGCTTGAATATGAGCGAATCCAGAATTTGTTGTACAAAAGGACCCGGCATGTTTCCAAGAACTCCATTCTTTGTGTTGAAATTTTCATATTATTTAGAAATAAGCCCCCCCCCCTCCTTTATTATCCCTCTTTTTGTGAATGTTAAAGGACAAACAAGCACACCTTAGATAAAACAATTGCAAACTTTCATGCATTCATATTGATTTGGGGGCTGTTTTGTGTTTTTTAATATCTAAAGTGAACGGCAACATACTGATTTCTACATCCTCTTGGGGACTGTTTTGTGTTTCTTAATCTCTAAAGTGAACGGCAACATACATGTGTTAACCAATGTTTGCCATCACAAGTGAGTAAAATATCATATAAGGAATCACAAAGAATTGAGGACATCACCTCAGAAAAGAACACAAGGCCTATGTGCTGTATTTTATCGTTATCTATATACTAGGACCTTATTATTAATCAAAGTACTGAAGTACTGACGGGAATTGATTTTATCGATTATCATTTATTTTAAAATCAACTCATCTTGCTTGGCAATTAGTTTCTAGTCTGTATTTAAATTACGCACTTTTTATAACATGAATTTTAATTAGACTTTTCAGACAAGAATTTAGAGAAACATCATATGAATCATAATATGTAATATTTAAAGATAGATTTTAATCTATGTATGTATAAGTGATCGAAACAATTCTAAAAATTGTATGGATCCAAGCACTGTTGATATCGATCTCCAGTCTCGATCAACCAGACGCTCAGCTGTCTCCGTTAATCTCCGACAAGCAAGAGAGCCTCTCTGTTTGTCGGAGATTTACGGAGAGAGCCAAGCGTTTGGTTGAACGAGAGTATATTATACTCTGGCGTAGGAATACATGAGACTACAAACATATCTAAATTGTTCGTATTATATATGACTATTTTCAAAGTGTTTATAGGTAAGTTTCCTTGAAAAACAATGCTTCAGCATACGTTACATCGAATTTTTCTATTATATTCAAGAACTAAGACTTGTTAGCGGTGATGCTTTGTGCTTAGGTTCAAACACTGTTTCACTTTGGGTTTGCCAGAGTAACTGCATAGGAGAGTTGATTAAAATCAACTCCCAAAAATCACATAATCAAATAAAGGAAAAAAAATTATATAATGAGGCTTTTATTGATATATATAATTAACATTCAATTGATAAATATAAATTATTTGATTACAAAAAAAAATATACAATAGAAATATACACATAACTTCAGAAAAAGGAAAATATACAAAGATTTTGCATATTTCATATGCAAAAAATGAGTAAATATTTCGTTTGAGCTGTAATATAGGTTTTTTTTATATTCGGAGAAATTCTTTACACAGTAAAGAACTAGACATTTATTAGATTTTATAGAAATAATTATTTTTGATAAATGTAATATGTCACTTGGTAAATAATGTACGTATTTCAGATTGAAATATATTCACTACGTATTTTCATCTCTCTTGTAAAGTCTAGCAGAGCCTTGGAGTAAGATGCAGATGTTCTCGCTACGAAGGTTTTTGTTTTTGGCAAAGTGGTTAAAAGCGTCAACGGATAACTCCTGTCTGTATTTAAGTCGTCCTTAATCTGAAACAAAAATGTGCAACTTTGATTATCACTCAATAATTTAATACCACAAACGTTTTAGCAAATATTAAACATCAAGTAATTCATGAATTAAAAAAAAAAGCAACAACAAATGTAAATTCGTGAAAATATGACATAGTTAGATCAAACCAAAGAAAACAGAATTTAAAAATATTATTATTGTCTGTGTTTAAATATCATTAAATGTTATTATTGCGTCTATTCAGAATCTGGCGATATTTTCACCTGTCCTGTACCTGTTTAATCACAGTCAACAATTCTGTTCCCTCCCTGGTACCATTCAGGGGCGCATCCTCCGCAGGGGTTTGTTCTGTATATTTAATACATAATAATAATAATAATATAATGTAATGATGATAATATAAATAATAATTATAAAATAATTGTAATAATTATGATAAATCAAATGGGGGTATCGAGTTAAGGTATCCGATGTACAATTGACCAAAAAATGATGCCTGGTAAGGTATATATTCAATGTACTCGTTTGATAGGTAAGGATATGTAGTTTCTAAAAATAGATGTTTTTCCCGCCAAATCACTATGGGGAAGTAACTCTAGCTCTGCAAATCACGCATGGTAAAATACTACTTTTCTTTGACGAAAACATGTGTAATCATTAATAATATTTATCAAATAAAAATTGCCAACATATTTTAATAAAAATAAAGTTTTTAAATAAATTGATTACCTTTATCAATATCTTTTTTTATTTTCTCGATTTTTTTTTTACAATGACCATGACGACTCACGCGATTTTTACCCCCCCCCCCCCCCCACGTCAGCCGTCGCATTTATAATCCAACGCATATTCCCGTTAGCTGGTAATTTTCCTGTCTTCTATACCTTTACCATTTAGAACTTGTAATTTTAGAATTAAAAATCTAAACTGTTCAGTTTTTTTCATTCAGCAAAATGTTTGCACAAAAAATATTGTTACTAATACAACGAAGTCGTGAATTGCGGGTCACATCAGGTGTGTAAAGCGTTACGAACAAAGCGTGCAAGAACCGTGTGAAATGTTTTATTAGAATTCATTCCAAACCAATTCATTCCAAACTCGTAGAAAACAATATATATTGTATTATCTTTTACTCAAAATTGTATCCTTTTTAACAAAAAAATTAAGTCAGTTTTAAAATGGAGACTGTCGATAAAGTCTGACTACGATGTTTCCGTATCGGTACAATTTTGGAATGTACAATACATCAACATGCTTTTCACAGTTATAACAAAATATTAATCAACCATTAATGACGCTGTGATGTTGTAATAAGCATGCATTTTTACACGATAAGATTGTGTACAAATACCACACATAACATGCATCGAACATCGGCTATCTGGCTGAACCTGTCAATCAAATTTCGAGTATTTGATTTCATTGGATGGTGACGCGCCTCTTTTATGTAAACAGCAAAATGAAACGAATTGACTTTAAAGCAGTCGGAATCAGTATCTAATAGTATTATTTGAATGATATAAAATCCAGCGATTTTGAAAAAGGGTAAAAAATGTACCGTTTATGCACATACATGTGATATGAAATGCGAGAGAAGAAAATTGTTTGGAATCCCGATGAAAAAATAAATCAATGATTAGAAATTTCATTATTTGACTCTTGTTAACTTGATTTACGGAAAATAACAAGGAGATGTTTTAACACAATAATTACAATAAACGTGTACAAGCATTTTAACCACGAAATCCGTATGCATAGTACTTATTAAAAATAGTTAGTAGCAAATACGCCGTTATACAAATGATAGGTCCGCAACACTCTGTATGTTTAATGAAATTAGTTATACAAAAAATTGAACAGATTGAATAGGGCCATAACGATTAACAAACAATTAACAATTCAAGTTATGCACAGTCACAATATCTACGAAATCAATGATTAAAACGACCTACTCATTATTTTTCGACGAAATACGTGACTTGTGCACTGCAACATTTACTCTATAAATTAGGATTTTTTTCTTCACGTTATTGCAAGAGCGCCGCGGGAAAAAAATAACGTCATACAACGGCAAATGACGTAAAGCTGCTACAACGTCACAATCAACGTAAGGGGGAAAAGTTAAAATAACTGGTTTTAAAATTAAGAAAAAAAAATATTGCTTTAGTTTATGCATCAATTGTTTATTATTTATCGTTTATTATGTCAGATAAAAAATAGTGCGACTTTTTGAAAATTTATTTCAAGCTCCATAATCTACCGAGCTCATCCCGGAAAATCCCGAGCTCTCTGGCTCAATTGTACATCGGATACCTTAACAAAGGTCCGGAAGGTTTTAAGAAAAGGGTTCTTTGATGAATAAACTATCAAACAAGAAAAGAAGCGGTCACATCATAGGATGTACCGATTGATTTCAAATCAAGTTATCGATTACTCGCGCCCTCAGAGAAAACGGTCATTATTCCGGGTGATTACGTCATACTTCATTATTTCATGTGATTACGTCATACTTTATTATTCCAGGTGATTATGTCATATTTTATTATTCCATGTGATTACGTCATACATCATTATTTCAAGTGATTACGTCATGCTTCATTTCTCCAGATGATTACGTCATACTTAATTATTTCAGGTGAATACGTCATACTTTATTATTCCAGGTGATTACGTCATACTTTATTTTTCCAGTTGATTACGTCATACTTTATTTTTCCAGTTGATTACGTCATACTTCATTATTTCAAATGATTACGTCATGCTTCATTACTCCAGATGATTACGTCATACTCTATTATTCCACGTGATTACGTCATACTTACACACAACGTGCTGCAGGGAATCGTTTGCATCTGATGGGACAGGGGTTAATATGGCACTGTCGAAATGTTGTAAAAGCAGGGCATTCTACAAATACCAAAGAGGCATTAATGTGTGAAAATATTGAAATATTATGACGTCAAAGACCGTGTACAAAATGTATAATGACAGTAAAAGAGGGAAATCGCCTCTATAAATATGAAAGATAACAAATATGTCCAAAAATAAATAAATCATGAGTCATTTGCAAAATAAAATAGTTGAAGGTGGGGCTGAATTTAACTTTCATCATCTGACGCACATATTAATGATAAAAAAGGGGAAATTTCCTTGAATAATCTGTAAAACAGACATTTGTTAGAAACCCATTTCATTAGAAAATGCTGCCGTACAGTAAAACACGCTCACGCTCACAGCGAACACTTTTATAGTGAACTGACGCTTATACAGAAGTGATTTTCTTTCCCAATGGGTTTTAAACATATTGAAGGTATTACGTTTTATTACGAAGCGAAATGGCACGTCCATGGCACTCCGTTTCAAGCAAAATATGATATTTTAAATTGTTAGAAATTCATTGCACTTTAAAGTTGCTTCTGTATGTGTGTACAGCATTTATAGCTCTACTTACGGTTTGCTGTGTAGACTACTTCGGGCGGGCCTGGAAAAGTGTGGAAACATCATTACATTAACCTTATGAATATACAGGCATAAAACAATGCTTTTAAAGTTAAGTTTAATCGTGTGATATTGACTTTGATTTTAGAAATATATTTAATTATAGGACTTTGCATATTTTATAGTATGAAACCAAACAAAACAAAAAATCCAAAGAGAAACAGTAGAATGAAATAAAGTATCATTATTAACAAACAAGCACAAATAAAAAGTTCTTAAATTCACTTACTTGGATTAAAGTTATCTGTGAAATATAAACAACAACAAAATATATTTAGAATGTTTTCACACTGGTTTGAAATTGTACACAAAAATTTTTTTTCTGTAAAGAAAAAGTTGTTTTTCATAAAAAATTTTGGTTTCACTTTTTAAAAAAAAATGGTTAATTATTATAGTATTTTAATGGTATTACTGACAAAATGAGTCGTTAAATCAAGATAACTAAATGTCTGCAAGAACCAAAAATTCAGTCACACTGCAGTTAATATTTAGTCATATTTTGGTAAACATTTAGTAACAATAAGATAACTAAACGGTCAAATTTCAGCAGACAAAAAGTCAATGTTCAGGAAACATTCATATTACGGTAAACATTCAATCACCTTAGAGAATTACAATACAACTTCAAGAATAGCGTCTAGGCCAAAGAATATTCCTGTTTGCAACATTTAGATGATATATTTTGCACCTGGGCATTATGTAAGGCTAGTAAAATCCTATGAATGAATATTCGTATTTGCATCAGATGAATATGCCAAACGTTCAGATGTTAATATATTCGTGAGATACACTAGTCTTCAGGTGTATTTCATGGATGCTTTCATTAAAGAATTGATATTCTAACTCTACTTAACTTTGGCATTGAGGAATTACCGTAATTATTTGTTCATGAAAAAACGTGTAACGAATACGAATATTGTTCTTGAAGAACAGAAATAGTTCCCCAGTAAATACATAAAATGGTTAACATATTTACCTCCCATGCTTCTTGCTTGCATGTTCAACATCAATGACATCGGGTTCATCATTCCTAAAATTAATATACATTTTACGAAAACGTTCTTCTGATGCATATGTTAAATCTAAAACAAACTATTGATTCACTGAATCAAGATTGAAATTTTTCACTAGAATTCCGTGCACTGATGATATCATGCATGTATCTTTTATTGAAATTGAATTGGGTAAAAGAAGGCAACATGCACAAAGTAAAAGAAGCTGAATGAAAGCTACAGTTTATTTTCTTAACTATATTAACAATGACCATATATTTTTTATGATGAAATGCATAATATTTTTCCTGAAATAGATATTTGATTCCGTGTTACTCTGCATTGTTGTATTTTGTTTTATGGATTTTTGAGATAGCTGACAGTTTGTTATTCAATTTGTCATTTTCCATTTATGACGTATTTTATTCAATAGATATAACATCTGTGGCTGGAAAACGCCCATCTGCTGAATATCAAAATATCTAATGATTGACCAATCACGATTTAATTTACTCAATGAGTTATTTTTCACTCTGTACTCTGTATTTCACTGTGACGTCACTGACGTGGTAACAGGATTGGGTAATGATAGTGGGCCTGGTCCTTCACTATTTTTGCTACTTTTTTTTATTAAGTTTAAACTGAAAATTATAAATATAAAGTTGTTCCTTTCCTTCTTATTTTACTTTTCAAATATTTTATTGAAACTTAATAGGATTCGGCATTGAACAAAGTCTATATGAACCAATGCAACGCCAGTGTTTGATATGCAATTTATGTACGACTTGTCTAATGTTAGAAACTTTTTTGTTTATGGTAAGGAAATATTTATGGTATTATCCCGCTTCATTTTATGTTTTGATGCCGAAACGTGTTTTCATAATAAACTTTAATTCATCCTTGAAAAAATAAACTTGGTTGGTTACGTGATTAAACCTTGTGAAGCCCGAGAGCTTCTCAGAGGATTTGATCTCGTACCAACCAAGTTCTTATCCGAGCTTTTTTAACATTGCAGTTTATAACATATTTACAGCTGGAAAAAAACAAACCACTCAGAATTACCGAGAATTTTAGTTTCCAATAATCCAACTGACAAGCGATAAGCGCGTGCTATAATAATTGTGACGTCATGAAAAAGTTTATACAGAAATGACGTTTTAGCTATTCTATAGGTTCGTATGAATAAACATATTTATAAATGTAAATATATATTGATAGCACCAAGTGTCTATTTTAGTGACGATATCTTACCTGTCATGGCGTTCAGGGCACTCATGCCCCCCATGCCACCGGATGATCCGCCCCCCATGCCCCCCATGCCACCTAGCCCCATCATGGCGGCCATGCTGGCTGCTTCCAACATGGGATTGGAAGACTGAGAAGATGTCGAGGAAGAACTTGTCCAACTGCCTCCTCCCTGTTGGGTGCCCCAATTACCGCCCTGTGATTGGCCTCCTCCACCTCCCCCGCTATTGGAAAAATGGGGATTGGGGTCCCAGGAGGGGTTATTTGAGGATTGGCCTGAAAAGGGAAAACAATTAAATTATGAGATATTGAATTGCAAGATTGCATTTAAATTTTTTTAATGTTTATTCTTAAAATCAGAGATAATGTTGATATGACAACGAATCAGAATATACAGAAAAAAAAAAATAGAAATACGTTTATCGGTCATAAGATTGGATTTTATTTTAAGTTTAACTTTCTGCATAGAAAATACATGCTCATGGCAAAAAGTATTCAAATGTGAACTTTTTAAATTGTTGGTTAGTTTATTGCAGTTTTGATCACGGAACAATTACAAGCACACCATTTATCTCTACACTATAAATGCACAAGACAGGTAGAAAATTATCCTTCCACGCAAACATGCATCTAAGCAACGTTTAACAACCAAGCGTTCAAGACTTCAAAACGGTGCTACGGTGCTTGAATTTACATTTTCTTGAAGGAAGATGATTAATTTTTACTAACTTGACATTAATTATTTTTTTTTGCAGACATAAACTAAAAAAGTATGCTGACACGTCCAGGATGTGAAGTCTTTGGAATTAATGGCTGCTTACAAACGGTTCACGCATGAGTTAAAATAAAGGAATAGGAAAACAGGACGAAACAAAAAGTAGATTACGATGAGGAAATGGTTATTTTATCATTCCCCGCAACCTGTCAGCGCTGACAGGCAGAAAAGAGACATAATAGAGGCGAAGGACGTGAAACGTTAACAGTGGTGGCATATTGGCCGCGAAATCTATGATCCATTGTGTTGAATTTCATATAAGATTATATGAAATATATATGAGAAAACGTCAGCCAGGCGTGACATGATTGACACGTGTATATTCGCGTGTGCAGATAATTTTTAATATGCATTTGACATATTGTGAGTAATGTTTCGTTATACGTTTAATGACGTATTTATGTATCTAAGTATTCATGTCTCTATTTTAAAATTTTAAAAACCCCTTTGTCACAATTAAAGTGAGATATCCTCTGTTAGATAACATTTGCATGCATTTATGTCCGCATGTGAATAAAGATAGTAAAAATAAATAAACCGAGTTTTATCTGCTATATAATGTTTTTTAAAACAGGCAACATTTTGTTAAAATCTAGTTAATTTTTCTTCTGATGAAAGTATAGTTTTTTTTATCACATGTAATAAGATTTTGTATTTACAAGACACAAGAAATCAAACAAATACCCAAAATGTCTTTCAAACAAGCTCTTAAGTACATGTATATAACTAAAAAACGTATTTGATATTCTATTTCTTGTAATCCAAACCCAGTATGTCAGTTCGTTGTTAATGATTTGATTCAAGTTATATACACTTATCACAACACGCCACTTATTACCACAATTTGTTATATAACAGTCGGTATACAAAGAAATCTTGCATTCTTATTAAACTTACCCCACATATTTTGAGCTAAAAGTAATATTTTTTCAATATAATCAAGTAAATTTTTTATAAGAAAGTTAAATAAAAATTTAAAATTTTAATTAGATACTGAATGATAAAAACCATGACATGTTTAACATGTTAATTGCATTGTGATATGTAATTTGAATAGGCAAAAAAGCAAATCTGCAGAAAATTCTGTTATCTTTAGTTTAAAAGATAATCTAAAGAAATGCAGGTTCAATATTTCCTGATAAGAACACTGTGTATTTGTTGGAACAACGTGAAATACATAAATTCTTGGTACACATTTGTCTTTCTTAAGTATGTCGTATATTGCCTTTTATGTTATATTTAGGCATTAAACAGGGAGGCCCATCACCTGCGTGACATTTAATGCATTACTGCGATGTAATTGTTTACGAACTACATATAAACAACCACATAATATAACAAAGCGAAAGAAAACAAACATCTTGCTAAAAACAGAAATAATACCCTCAAAACAACTGATGAATCCCAGTTTGTTCTCTAAAAGTGGTATGGGACATCTGTCGATATTAATGTGGATTAAAGTACAATGTAATTGAAAAACTTTCACCGGTTTAGAATTTTCAAATTTTACAATATTTAACAAAAAAATAGCTTTTAAAAATATTTCAAAAGGTAAAAATTGTAAAACCCCAGCGGGATTCGAACTCATAACTTACAGGTTCGTAGTAAACCCTCTAACCCACTGCGCTACGGAGTTTGGTGACCATTTTTGGAGAGAAACTACTTATATTATTACATTTTATTTTATTGTTAATTTCGATAAACAATACGTCACAACATGGAAGTGTCCCATACCACCTTCAAAAAATAGTTTTTTTATTTTTAAAAAAGGGTTATGAATACTTAAATTAACAAAAAGTTAAACTTACCCCTGGATTGAGCAATCACTAATGTGGAACCTAAGAAGGAAATGAATATCTAAATGAACATAATTGAGGTGGTCCATTTTAAAGATATACAAGTTTGAAGTTTGTGCATGTCAATCATACAAATTACTGTTTATTCTTCATGGTAAAAATTACTCTTTATTAAAAAATGAAATAAAAAATGTACGTAAAACTGCACATATCTCTGAACAATCAAAACAAATCTATGAAAACTCACCAACAAGAAAAGTTAAACTGAAAAATGTTGCTCTGTTCATGTTTGTATTTCCTCCTTTCTGTAATCCGAGTCTAAACGGGTCAGTCAAACGGGCCAAAGTGAGAGCAGCAAAAGGACAGAATTTACTTGACCAAGGATGACAGAGACCGGAGACAGGTTAATTTATGGGTTCCTCGTCACCGAGGCCAGCTTTCTGTTCCTGCTCTCAACGGAGATGAAATCTGTGGGGCTGTCAAAGGCGCCATAAAACGGCAACCATCGGCCAATTCGAGGCGCTCTTTAAATGGTCGTTAAGGTGAATTACATGTGATATGTTAATGTTACGGTAATAAAAAGGTCAAATGCTTCTACACCAAATAAAAAAAATTGTATATTTCTGGTTACCTTACATGCATTTTTTGAAAAGATTGGTTACCAAAAGGCAGTCATACAAAGGAATGGGCTTAATGCACATGTTAATGGATGATGAATTTTGTTTCGGGAAGTTTTTATTTCCAATTACTCATCTTAATCATAAACATAAAGAACAAACTATACTTTAAATAAAAATACTGTTTAAGGTATATATTAAGAAGAACATATCTTTTAATTGAAAAACCTCAAAATTTAAGTAATTGTAAATACATGTACATATGTCTGAATAGAAAAAGAAACTTGGAAGAAAAAAAGTTTGCAGTATATAAAAAAACTGCAAGTAATTGAATTGGTGTGTCTCTTCTTAAAGTTATATACATTATTAAAGAAATCATAGTATTTTTTGAGAGGGGATGAGGGTTACAACTTTAGAATTAACCAAACCTAAACTAAATATTAATGTAACTGAAGGCCCAAATCAAACCTTTCATTTCTCTTTATTAAATTCAATCCTTTTTAGATATTTTTTAAAGTTTGTTTTTGTTTGCTTGAAAAGGGGAAGGGGGGGGGGGTGCTAACAAATTTTATCAGTGAAACAAGTTTGCGGTGTTCGCTAAGCCTCCTTTTGACTGTGACGTCAATATCGTGTTTCGTATTTCTACAGTTTACGACAGACCTAAATAAAGAAATCAGTTTCGGTATATTCTAACGTCTTTTTGTGTGTTTGTGGTAGCTGTGACGTAAACAGTACGCAAGTTCAATAAAACAGGTGACGCCTAATCTAAAATGCAACACATTGATGAAAGCAGTTAATTTATAACGGTAATACACTTTTGACAGTATTTTTGCGTGGACCCTGAGGTCCACGCAGAAAATATATAAGCGAGGTTAAACCGGATGCTATGGGGAAAATTCAGCCTGCGCATGAGATAGCCTGGTTCCTGTGCGTAATGGGTAGCTCAGGAACCAGGCAATCACACGTTTATCTGAATCGGGATCGGGATTACATGCCATATGCACACATAAGTTCAAAGGCGCTGTAATTGTAAAGTTGTTGGTAAACAGTACAGAAACAAATTATTCCTTTCAAAGAAATGATCGGCTTGTGATATGAACTGTCAATAGTATGAAATAAGATAATGTTATGCCGAAACTACAACATGCAATGCAGCATCAAATAACATATTTGCAATGTTTTGTTGTTTTCCGAATACACATGTAACTTAACTTTACTTTTATAGTAGGCGAGGCTAGAGTACTTCCCGATTAATTTTTTTAAGCATTTAAGTATGATTGAATAATTATGTCACTGTATAAAAGTTTAAATCTAAAAAAAATGCATCAAAATATATGAAATTAACTTGCACAAAGCTGTCACCATAGTTAACAAAGTAGTGAAAATCGTAATGTGTGTGCAAATACTGTAAACCTACTATTATTCGCGACGACTTTATTTCGCGATTTACTTCTGATAAATTGGTTTGCTACGACAAATGTTCGCGACCAAGCCTTCTCTATACCAGTGTTACTATAACAACCATACGACAACGAAATATTCGCAAAAACGAGGCCCTCGCGAACCCCGCGGAAATTTTTCGCAAGCGAGTAAAAGTTGGTTTACAGTAGTAGAATTCGCCGAATGCCTCATACTATACATGCAAACTTCATTAATAGATATATCATAATTATCTTAGAGGTATGAACCCTTTATATTCTGAAATAAAATGTCAGGGCTATACATAATACGTAATACAAGGTTAAAAGCAGGGGGCTATAGTGGGTGGAATCTCTAATAATCTAAAGGCTTTCACGTTCTCGTTTGAAACACGTGCAAATGGTCCACGTATTGTAGTCATTTTTTAAAGGACAGCAACTTGTACCCCAACTTACTCTTGCTATCGTTGGATGACCTCTAGGCTCTATTTAACCCCTGTAGACGAACAGTTCTGCATACTGGCATGGCTTAATATTTAAATTTTACAGACTTTGGTTTTTTCTGTATATAAATTATTAAGACCCACAACATCGTACTTAAAAGTTTTAAGGCAGATCAGATGAGTATTTGTTGACACCTCCCCCCTTCTCTTTAAACTATTTATTGAAAAGTATTTCGAGGAGAGAAAAAAGCTGATGAATGCTTGATTGATTTGATGTTAATAATTAGTTATCAATAATTTTTATAATGTAGATTTTCAAACAACACAGATATTTAAGATATCTTTTCATTGTTTAACAGGGTTAAAACAAAACATTTTATTTATTTATTTTATTAAGCTTGCATTAAAAAATTGTAATTGCAACATCTTTGAAATATTTTTTGTGATATCAGGATTTCTAAAATCCAACGTTTGACCTTTCTGTTTTCAGCTAGAGGCATTTTGGTAAATTACTATTATGAAACCTTAGTTGCATTTAAGTTTACCATGTTAACTGAAAGCAGATATCGACCCAGTCAACTAAACAAGGTCAGACCCAGGTCATTCTCTCTGTATTGACGACAATAAGAAACCTTATCACCTGCAAACATGATGTCTAATGAAAAACATTATTTGATTTTATTAACTCTCTAAATGACTATTTCATACCATTATCCTTAGATCTACTCATAATTCGAGTAACAACTGTAAAACAACTCTTATTCTCTCTGTATTGACGACAATAAGAAACCTTATCACCTGCAAACATGATATGTCTAATGAAAAAAACAACATTATTTGATTTTATCAACTCTCTAAATGACTATTTCATACCATTATCCTTTGATCTACTGATAACTCGAGTAACAATTTCTGTAAAACAACTTTATTTGATTTTATCAACTCTCTAAATGACTATTTTATACCATAATCCTTTGATCTACTGATAATTCGAGTAACAACTGTAAAACAACTTTATTTGATTTTATTAACTCTCTAAATGACTATTTTATACCATTATCCTTAGATCTACTGATAATTCGAGTAACAACTGTAAAACAACTTTTATTCTCTCTGTATTGACGACAATAAGAAACCTTATCACCTGCAAACATGATATGTCTTATGAAATTAACTCTCTAAATGACTATTTTATACCATAATCCTTTGATCTACTGATAATTCGAGTAACAACTGTAAAACAACTTTATTTGATTTTATTAACTCTCTAAATGACTATTTCATACCATTATCCTTTGATCTACTGATAACTCGAGTAACAACTGTAAAACAACTTTTATTCCCGACTACTTCATTTCGCGATCTACCGAAGAAAAACTGATTCGCGACGATTCTTTTTCTTAACCACGCTCGTTTCGATATAGCACTCATATACATATATTAACATCTACCAAGCATAATTTCCTCCATTTCTTACGGAAACTTATAGTTAATTCTAATAGCTCTATAGAAACAGCCAGACTGAAATCTACACGCCCTATTTATCGATTGGTCGAAATCTACAGCAACCTTAGTGATATCCCGGACTGCACGAAATTATCTTGACGATGCCAGACTCAGAATCTCACAGGAGACGATATGGCTGTTTCTTTTAGCTAACGTACTTTAGTACATTAAAAGTAATTTAGTGAATTTTACTAACTTTTCATAATCAGTTTATTAATTAGTTAAACAAAGATGTTAATATAAACAATAAAATGCTTTCTTTGATGATTCATGCGGGTTATGGAGGTAGCTATCATTGCAGGAAAAATTTACATAACCCGCGTTACGCGGGTTATAAATTTTTCCTGCAATGTCGCTACCTTCATAACCCGCATGAATCACCAAAGAAAGCATTTTATTGTTTAAGTAGCACTCATACAGCAAAGACTAGTTCGCGGCGAGAAATATTCGCGATGAAAAGGCTCTTGCGAATCTCGCGAATATTTCTTGCACGCAGATAAAAGTTGCTTCACAGTATGTGTAGAGAGCAGCTATCAAATCTACTGCATTTTGTTGTTTGTCATATAAAAGTTTACCCCCTGTCTATTCTTTAAATGGCTTTCCTAATGATGCTTTATCAGTTTTTATTTTACTTTCATGTTAAAAACTGAAATCTGATTGATTTAGACACAGTTGATAATCCGTTCTATTACCCTCAGTGTTAGCAACACACTTAGCAACAGGTAACACAACGAATTGTTACATGCGCGTAAATTATGCGCGTACGGTTCGCCTTGGAATTCACGTCATTTCTATATAAAATCAGTAAAAATAAATCTCTAAAATTAAACATTCAGCATAATAAAACAAATAGTGCCTGTTTGGGAGGATAACAGTTGAAATTGACACCCCTCGAAAACCATTGTCAACCTCTGCTTCGCGTCGGTTGACAATGGTTTCCTCGGGGTATCAATTTTAACTGTTACCCTCCCAAATAGGCACTATTTATATACAAGCACATTGATCCCTCTGTTAACTGGGTCAAAAATAACGTTACACAAAGTTTACCCCTTTATTTTCCTTGAATGGCTTTTCCCCTGATGATTTATCAAGCACACTAATCACTCTGTTAACTGGGTCAAATATAACGTTACACAATCTATGTCTACATGAACAACAAAATATGCTGTGTAACAAATTTGACCTTTATTTAAAAAACAAAGTATCCAAGATTTCTCTGATTTATTGCATCTAGTAATGATCTAAAATTAATTGCTTAATTAAAAATATTCAAGACTTTTAACCCATAAAAGGCAAAACCAATTGATCTTTTTTTTTTTAACTTTTTTCATAAAATCTATTCATTTTCCCTTCATCTAACCTAGTTGACATCAAAATAAACAACTCCAAATACATGTTTTAATAAAGTTCAACATTCTTTTTTTCAGTTCTATCGATTTCTACAAAATCAGTATACAAAGAATTTTCATGTCGAAGATACAACAAGTTTCAAGATCCTCACAACATATACTTCACAAAATCAAAACAGGAATTTGAAACAACACTGTAGACAAATAGACGCATGTGTTTGACATTGGAGTACAATATAAAAATGGACGGCATTTCATTGCTATATATTTAAATAAAAATCTCAGAAACTTGTAAAGAAATAAAATAAAATGCATTTTATACATGATTGCAGCATGCAAGTTTAGTGTAAAATATTTCACATTTTTACTTAATGTCAGTAATGATACATCACAAACCTGTCAACTCATCATTGACATCACTTATGACATCATGCAAAAGGTGATGAGGTAAACTCCATTTCTTTGTCAAAGGCTTGATTAAATTGATATGTCAAGTGCATAAAAAATAAAATTTATCTTTGGGGAAAACGTTTCTGGACCAGAAAAAAAATTGAATACATTGTTCTGATAAACACAACTATGTTAGTGAACAGTCTCTACACATCGTCTCTCGAATATGCGTTAAGAATTTCTTAGATTTCTGTAGATTTCATAGGAGACTTGTGGTCAATAAAACAACCAACAAATCTACTTTAAATTGTTAGATATGAATTCTTTAGCTATAAAGTATTACTAGTATTTAGATTTAATACTAAAAATTCAAATCCATAAATACATTGACCTTTACTTTAAATTGTTAGATATGAATTCTTTAGTTATAAAGTATTGCTAGTATTTAGATTTAATACTAAAAAAAATTCAAATCCATAAATACATTGACCTTTAAATTTGAGTAATTTTCTTTGTATTCATAGCTCTTCTATAAAAGGAGATAAAATTCAAATCTTGGCCATGACCATCTAGTCCTCTTAATTCGTCTCTGATCCTCGAATGACCAATTCGAAATTAAAATAAGTTGTTTATAAAACTGGATCAAAATCATAATTCTTTTTAGGAAGTGATAACTGTTTCATGAGATCACCAGAAAAAAAAATCATCAAACAATATTAAAATATACTACATTTAATGAAGTAAATCAATATTCTTAATAATTTATGTAACTTTGTCTACATACTTTAATTAGCATAACTTGTTAAAGACTATTAACTTTCTCCTCACACTGATGCAAACAATTACACTACTTCATTTATCTTAATACTGAGATATATGAATATCCTTTGAAAATCTCATGTGAGTGCTCAAAGTAATGAGACACCTTCATTGAATCTCAGAAAAATACATGTAATGTTGAATAATTTTCACAGTAATTTCTTTAAACATCTAATGTAAGTGTGCACAGGGATGATACAGCTTGAATGAATCCCAAAATATTAATGTTGACCCTGTTATAAAGTAATAATAGGACTGTACAATACCGACTACTACACATGTATATAAGAACAAGAAAATGAAAAGCATCGGTTACAGGGAGGTGAGGTGTGTATAGGAGGGTATATCATTGAGGTACCCAATACCTATTACACTTTTAAGTTGTAGAAATAAAACATATAAAACAAATAAAATGTTTATAAAAAAATAAATATATAGGTTAATATTTGTATTGTAAAAACAAGTACAAGCTTGTACATGGGAAATTCACACTTGTACATGGGGCAAAAAAAACAAAAAACGGAACAGCTTCTAATTTAGGCAAAAAAAAAAAAAAAATATCATACAAATCATAACTAATATTAAGCAATAAGTTTGAGATACAAGGTAAAAAGTTGAGGGGTTGGGGTTAACATTTCCAATTTTGGGTTGGTAGTGCATTGATAAAGTAATGTCTGTCACTGATTATCTACCAGGCTCTCCATAATACAGGTCCTAATCAAAATTATTCGGGAGTGTTTTTCGTTCTCCTGTTGCGGCGGGCCGCGAGTTTGGCTTCCAAGCCCTGTTGTAGGCGAGCTTTGTTCATTTCTTGAGCCTTCTGGAAATCACTGATCTCCTTCTCGTGCTGTTTCTTCAACTGTTCGATGTTACCTGATAAAACAAATCAAAAATATTATTTAAAATTGAACATGGTGTTATTTTTTATGCAAATTGATCATAAAAAATATTTGTAGCTCTGTATCTAAGAAGAGGAAGATCTATATTAACAAATTAATAATTAACAAAAAAAAAAAAATATGATAAAACAAAACTAAAATATCCCTCATAATTTAACACTGCGTTATTTTAGACACAAATTGAGTGTGAAAAGTATTTGTAGGTCTGCATGTATCTAAATCAAGGAAGAGTGACCTTGATTAACTCATTATATATTACCCGATAAAACAAAACAAAAAAGTTCTTCAAAATGTAGTACTGCTCTATTTTGGACACAAATTGATCATAAAAAGTATTCGTAGCTGTATGTTATAAAAGGAAGATGAAACACAATTAACAAACAAAAAATTGAAATATACTATATGATCAATATACATTAGTATCATTCATGACACTCTGCACTAAACAAAAGAAAGATTAAACTTAGCAACAAAACACTTTATTGGACAGTAGAAGGGAGGAATGAGCATATACATATATATACAATGAAAATATATGTCTGGACCGGGAATCGAACCAGGGACCCCTGCAACTCTAGTCAGGAGTATTACTACAGAGCTACCCATGCATATATCAACAGTCTATATGGTCCCAAATACCACCGTATAAGGGGTTTTGCCCACCCCCCTCTTTTATTTTTCGGCCCTTTCGCCCTCATTGTCAGTGGACAAATTTAAGACTAAGTAAATTCTAAACAATTATCCATTAAACAGCAGTGATAAGTGATTGTACATTTGAATTAGATGCATTTCATGAGAAAAAAGTACCTTAACATTTTTAAATTGATAAATGTAATGCACACATGTAACTTAATTAAGCATGATTTTTCAAGGTATGTATGCAGAGACAAATCTGCTTTATTATTGTAAATATTAATATTACATGTATGTAACTCTGAATGTAAAAAAAAACCGAGATTAATTTTAACAATTAGGAGATAATCCATGTAAATGTATGGGGCTTTATACATCCAGGTCAATTCTACCAAATTAAGACTACAGTACATGTAGCAATAGGAATTTATTGTGTGTACATGTACTACTAAGTAAATCATATAAAAAAAAAAATAAACTTAGTGTTATTTATGTACATTCATAGCAAGTAACTCTACATTATGTGACTAAAGGAAGACAATTCTCTCACAAACCGAATCACGTATGTACATCAGAAGTATGTAATGAGAGAAAGGAAACCTCTAAACAAATAAAATAAATCATCAATGGAATATCTGTTAACCTGCATGTATCTCAATCCTGATAAATCTAAGGGGAAATTTACTAGGGGAAATTTACACTAGTTATGCAGTAACCTGAAAATCGCGTAAAATACCCCTGCATGTTTAGTAATAAAATCAAACCTTAGGAATGGTAAATCACGCATCAGGGTATATAATACCACGCGTATTGTTTGACGGTAGGAAATGCGTACTCAACCACTAGCGTAAATAACCACTTTTACAGTAAATCTTAAAAACATTGCTACACTTGTTGTCCATTGTAATGTTTGTAAGTAAATCTTGTGTGTAAATCTGTGTGTAACTAGATTAACCAACACTCACCAAACAGGGCCTCGTTGTTGGGGGGTGGGGCCAGCTCACTAAGAGGGACCGGTGTGGGGGCGGGGGGAACGTCCTGTGCGGGGCGTAGCTACAGCAACAGAAAATCAAAATATCAATACATAAATTAACACATGATTGTTATCAATCCTTCTGGTTGTAATGTTCAAATTTAGTTCTGTTCATAGTATTAGATTAATGTCCATCCATCTATAATTCATGTCATTGGCCAAGAAATGCTCGACAAGACTTGAATATTTCTTGAATGCTAAAAAATGTAGGATAACTGTAACAGGTATTAAATACTATAAATATATAATATTATAACAGTAACTTGATCCAAAGGGACGGATCAAGTTGAGTTGAAAGGGGCGGATCATCAGATCAAACGAGACGTTATAATGATAAATCTATTATATATATATCCTGAGGCACGTATAGTTAAAAGTTTTAATTGTAAAACCATCTATTTAAAATCAACTGTATGATGTTTACTTTTATAACAAAGCTATTTTGAGACAAACTCTTAAATCGCGCGAAAACACAGACATTATTTTATCATTAAATTTAAAACTCAGAGAGTGGTGATACAGAATCGAAAAACCACAGTGGGGTGATTCAGAAAACCACAGTGCGGTGATTCAGAAAACCACAGTGTGGTGATTCAGAAAACCACGTACAGTGTGGTGATTCAGAAAATCAGATCAAACTATGTAAAATTGAGAGTATCAAGATAGGAAAATTTAATGGTATGTAATTGAATATTGTATAGTAATACCGAGTTATCATCCTCTCCGTCCGCCTTGAATATCACCGCTTGGATCTCAACATCCTCCTCTTCACCGTCGCACATCGCCAATTCTACAACAACAAACGCAAAGGTGCTCATTGGTGAAAATACTTAAAGAAGATATTAGAAGCCCCCTTATTGTATAATGAACAAATGTTAAACATTGTCTATCTCCAAGTTGCTCCTTGATGGAATATACTTAAAGAAGATATTGGAAACCCCTGTTTTGTAATGTACTAATGTTAAACATTGTCCATTTTACAACAAAATACTCAAACTTGCTCATTGGTGGAAAATACTTAATAAAGAAGATATTGAAAACCCCCATTTTGTAAAGTACTAATGTTAAATATTGTCTATTTCACAACAAAAGACAGAAAGTCTCTAAGTCTCTCACTGGTGGAAAATACCTAAATATAACATTGGAAATCCCATTATGTATAATGTACTAATGTTATACATTGTCTATTTTAACCTATTTAAACCTTATACATTAACTGAAAATTAAAGATATCCTGCTTGATATATTATTAATATCAACACATGCAACATATGATATTGATAAAAAAATTTCATGAATTTAAAATGTGTTACATATTAATATATATTGTACATTGTTCCCGAGGATTTGGTGACATTAACCAACTATACCAAGCTACTGTCACCAAGTAGATTATATTAATCAGATTTATATCACGTCTTTTCACAAATCAAAGGCCGGAACGGCCACAAAGGCGTCGAGCTGACATTTTCTTTTAATATATAGAATGATATCAATAATTTGAATTTCTGTACTAATGTATATAGTCGTTTATCGAATAATATTAGAATAAAAAAGGAAATAAATTATGTTTTGTGCTGTTTCAAAAACAATAATCAGTATATTTCGTTATAAAATAGGTAGTGATGAGTTTATAATACAATTACTCATCATGGTTACAAAAATCGAAGAAATTTCAAAGTTAAAAAAAAATTATTAATTTCTTTCTGCTTTAAAAAGTCTTTGCACATTTCACAGGCTCATAATTTGAATACATTAACAGTGTGTCCCTAATTATAATAATAAAACATACTTTCAGTTATTTCAATTCCCGTTTGAAACAAGATTACCTATGCTATGGTTGTTTACAAACAAATCCACAACACGTGCTATCTAAAATGCTCGACCAAACCAACTGCATTATCGTGTTCATTAATTGCAACAAAATCTCTAGATAAGTTTATCGCTTACAATTATTTTGGAGACCATGCCCGATAACAAATACATTTACATATCAAATTTTATTTCTATCGGGCACAGTCTCCAATCAAAATGTAAGCGATAAACTTAAATAATATTTTAGTGAATGTTTACATTGCACCTTATTGTATTCATCCGCCATTTCTTGATTCTAATGCAATGAGTTGTCAATAACCAGGGAGGCAAAGTTGGTTTTTTTGTACACAATTTAGCTGAATAAAAGGAATACAAATCTTGTAATACGTTTAATACTTCAAGGAAATTTTTTTTTATGCGCATTAAAAAGGCGGTGCAGTGCATGAATTTTTGGACGATTGCCAATCCAGACGATCGCTAGAAGGCTGCCGAGCATTAGCTCGACGCCTTAAAAAACCAGGTGGGTTTAAGGAACAGAGAGAGAGAGAGAGAGAGAGAGAGCAAGAGAGACACAGAGAGAGAGAGAGAGAGAGAGAGAGAGAAGGACAGACAGCTAGAGACAGAAAGAGCCAAAGATTGTGCCAGATAACCAAGATAAAACAAGCCAGAAGCTATGATATAATGATATACAGAGAGTGGAAATGCCTGCAGCTACTAGCTCACCTAAACTTCTCTCTATAAAGCAAATATAATACACACAATATGGTCAATCAAACACTCATATAAAACATTTTGCAAGTACTCGCAGTACATGTACTATAAATAATATGTATGTTACTGCTATGTATATTTTTACCCCCCCCCCCCACACTGAAAACAAAAATACAATTATTATTAATAATCACTCCCCACATAATAATGCACCAATTATTTTTTCAAATTTAATTCAAAAAGCTGTGTTTTCTAGATAATTTTTGTTTTATTTTAAAAGTTAGCAATTAATTTATTTCATTAAAAAGAGTGATCACCATTTTAACTCTTTAACACTTTAACATTCAACTCAGTTTTCCTTTATATTCTTTTACAGTTGCGTGACAAGAGAGTTGATAATTTGATTGATGTGAATAAAATTCAGTGTATGAACAACAACTGTGTTACAAACAATCTTAATTTCTGTGAAAAATTTAATTCTGGTTGTAACACGCGATTTCTTGGCTGAAAAAAAAGTTAATTAATTTGTCTATCATGTATCAATTTGCCTAACATTATATTCGAATTAATGTTGTTCATTTTAATGTCATTTTCTAATGTAACATTAAATAGCACAAAATAAGAGAATGATAAATCAATACCTTCACATACTACACATTTTATATTCATAGTAACTGAATTGGAACTGTTTACATTTATTTATAAGCTGTTTATGATCATAAACCAAACCCTGTTTCGGTATGCTATATATATATAGTCTGTCCCAAGATATTTAAGCTGCACATTTGAACAATTTTTAGTAATAATACACACATATTTGTGAAAGAAGTACAATTGAAATCCATGAAAGGGAAAATTTCCAAGATAACTCTTTTCACATATTAATTATCATTTTTCCATCGTAAAAATTCACAGGAACGAAAACAGATTAAAGGGACTTGGACACAATTTGAGATCAAAAATTTAATTTTTATCTTTTATGTACATAAAATGGTTTACTGGTGCATTTTAAATGATTGACCAAAATATTGAATGTTAAAGTCAAGTTACAATTGTGATACAGAGGTACGAATTGATTATTAAGTAAACAAAGCTCGAGTCTTATACGTTGTTTACAAAAAATGTAAGATAGAGAATTGCCATTTCTTAGACAAAATGACATGAAAAAACAATCTAAACTAACTCAATATCTTCATAAATACTATTATCAACAAAAGAAAGATACATTTTATTAAAACTTACACCAATAAAACACATATGTAAAAATGACAATATTCGAGCTTTTAGTTTACACAACAAAGAAAATAAAATTTGAAAATTTTAAGTCAAATCGTGTCTTAGTCCCTTTAATATCCTACAGAGATTTATAATGGGGAATGTTTACATGCATCTTTCACCATTCTGAAGTCACTCGGAATACCTCCCACAATTTATACCTACTTATACTTAATTATGGCTGATGCAATGCAAAATCCCCGTAGACTTTCTATTTTTAGCCGTGTATTGAAACCTGAGAAGCTAGAAGGAGCTTTTCAAAAGGGAAATCTCGGGATTTTTTCATACTATTGAATGAACTTTGTATGAATCAAGAGGTATTTATTGATATCAAATAATTTAAGAATATATTTGGCAAAAATATCTTGGGACAGACTATAGCTATTATCTGTTTACCAGTAGTTCACAAATCTGTAGCCAGTATAACCAAAACTGATGTACCACATCTAAGATATATTTCTAGCCACACCCAAAAATTAAATTAAATCAATTAAAAAAAAATTAATTAAATCAAGCTTATCATACATTTGTTTAATTTCACAAACAGATCAGCAGTTTATTAGTTATTTTAAAATTAAATAGCAGCAAAAACTATTTTTGTTAAATTACTGTTAACAATTTATCAATGAAATTGAATTCAACAAACTTGCTCTCAAAAAAAAAACAACCTGTCTGATCTTACCATTTTTTGCTAATTATCAAGAAAAAAGAAATGTTTTATGTTCCATTGTACAAGATCAATATTCTCTCTCTCTCTCTCTCTCTCTCTCTCTCTCTCTCTCTCTCTCTCTCTGTAATGAATAGTCAAATAGTACTTCATTAATTCACATAGTGTTAACCCTGCATGAAAACCTACAGTCAATAATTTAATGTTTTAAGAAAGTAGCAGAATGTAATTTTTAAGATGTATGCAATTCATTACATATTGAGATGCTATTTACACAAACATTCACAAGAATACTGTGGTTTTATTGATATTCAAGGGTTTCAATTTTCGTGGATTAAGTGAAAATCCCAGTTTCAAGGATAGGTAAATTGATTAAGTCATACAGTGTAACATAATTATCTGAATTATCTATCGTGCCTAAAATATGCCCGCATATTCCCTGCAAATCTGCTTTCTTCCGGAGTACATCATGCCATTACATTACATGAGCCTTTAAGACACAGTGTAAACTATAATTATCTGAGTTGTTCAATGTGACTTAAATATGTCATTCCATGCCCTGCGACTCAACTTTCTCTTTCAGTACCTCATGCATACATTACATAAACATTTAAGACACGACGTAAATGATAAATACCTGAGTCGTCTATCTGGACTTGGCCGCCCATTCCCTGGGCCTCTACTTTCTCTTTCAGCAGTTTGATCCTCTCGGCTCTCAGCTTCTTACTGGCCTCGGCCTCTTCCTTCGTCGATTCCATGATGTCCTTCTCTATAACTGTATTAATCACCTGTAGGAAAGATTGATATATATATATAATTATTATAATTTGTTTCTATGTATATCATTACAGTAATGAATTGTGAGATTAACAGTAAAAGCTGGGGTCAAACAATACGCGTGGGTATTAAATACGCGGATACGTGATTTACCACTCTAAATTGTATAATATTTTACCATATGCTCGGGGGTATTTTACATGGTTTTTTAAGCTTACCGCGTAACTAGTGTAAATTTCCTCCACACATAAATAACCACTTTTACAGTAGTCAAAATCTCAACAAGGTTTGAACACAAGGTCTATTTGGGGTACCATAGGCAAGGCAGTTCATGATATTCACAATACATGAATAATTTTAGTTGAAACTAAAATGCACTTTTAAAATTGTAACATTTAGTGGTACTCAATAATTACAATATTATTGAGTTAAAATGAGAATGTCTTATCTTGCATCGACAGAAGGATTTTTCAACAATGCTAAGACCTCACTGTCAGCAGATATTTCATACACCTGTAACTTTAATGTTTGTCTCTCTACTGAATAGGCCTCAACACAGTAAATATTGCAGTATTTAAAATAAAAGCTTATCTACATTTTCAGTGGTTTTTCATAGGGTTAATAAACTCATGATTGGAATAAATAAAACTAAAACCATGGCTATTATTTTTCTACCTCACAAGAAGAGTTCTGACCAAAAAGGCAATTTTTGCATAATAAAGGGAGATAATTCCAAAATGGAATGAAAAATCTGATACTTATATGATACCGTACATCCATTTTTTTTGGTGTGTCACCAAATTTGCAAAAATGGGGGAAATCTGTAACATTTTTAATCTGCGTCAGTCATTTTTTGCGATTTAAAAAGTGTCTTATAAAAACTGATATAGGAAATAATTTCTGCATAATTCAATTATTTGCCATTTAAAAGAGATCACAAGCAAAGCAAAAATTAGATCAATGTGAAAATAACCGGATATAAGGTATTCTAGATCCTTACATTATCAAACCATTGGAGAAGTGCAGCTGCTCGTCGATGCGTGACGTTGTAACACTCCCCTGCATGTTTGTGACGGTCGGGCGACTGCATGTCTACATAGATGTTATTGGTCGCTTTCTCCAGCGTCTGGACCTCGTTGGGCTTGCAGTACGGGAAGTCGATGTTGTCCAGGTATTTCTGACAACTCTGCAGGTTCTGTATCGCTGCGATCAGGTTGTTACGAGCTTCTGTGGCGATTCCGTATTTCTCCTGCATGTTTCTGAATTATAGATGTTAATGCATTATGGTTTAGAGGAACATACAAAAGCTGAAGGTCTGTAGCCCCTGATCTGAAAAATTTCGGACGAGTGACCAGGTCGTTCATTTGAATTTCTTTTACGGGGGGCTACAGACTTGCAGTTAAACACACAATCGATAGACGTGAAACTGTCTAAGAATGAATACTGTATACAGGGTTATTTCCGCCCAGTGTAATTTTCGCCCTTCTTCACCTGTAAAAGGTTTCCCCCTGTCTTAAATTGGCTCGGGCAGTTGTATTTAAAGGGATATGATTTGAGACTTAGAATTCACCCAGTCTTAAATTTGCCCTCTGACAACAAGGGCAAAAGGGGTGAAAATAAAACGGGGGCGAATATTTCCCTGTACACAGTATTGATATATGAAGAAAGTTTGCAAGGGAAGAAAGTTACGACAGGTAAGACATTGTACGTGAATCTGGCATGAATTTCTCAACCTATCTCATTGTTTACACTACTTTTTTGTAGTAAAAAATTATTGAAATTTATAAAAGGACGAATTCAATAGCTACTCAAATTATACTTATGCAAAATGGCTTGCCAATTGGAGCAGTTGACACTTAATAAACGTACAGCAGTTTATTAAAAAGCATAAAATGTTCCCACCCATTTAATATAAGTATAAATTGAATATTTATTGAATTCCTTCATTATAATTTAATTTTTTGCACTAAATTGTAGATTAAAAAGGTTATCTGACCTCTAAAATGACATTGAATTGTACAAAATTCAAATGTAAAGTCAGAGGGATTGATATGTTTTTGACGTTACACTTACAATTTTTTTTAGCCAATCAAATAAGGCGTTACAACCGGTATAAAATTATTAATTTGTTAAATGTATTACAATGGATCAATACATATAAATGTATATCTGTGAGAAAAAAGACCTAAAACAGGGATCAGCTCATTGACAAGGAAATCAACTACTTGCTTACAGAAATCAATTCTTGCAGTTCTAAACCGGTCAAATGGGAATTAAAAAAATGATGATTCAATTTCTAATTAACAATGGACTAATTAATACTGTGGTTTCATTAATATTCATTGAATACCAATTTTCGTGTTAAGTTGATCCATGAAATTAAATGTTCATTGAAATGCAATTTCTATTAACATTTTGTATTGAATAAATAGGGTCATTGGACATGAATTTACGCATCCTTGAAACTGTGATTTTCTCTTTACCACGAAAATTGATACCTTTGAATATTAATGAAGCCACAGTAATACTTGACAAATCAATAATATTGGACTATGCAGATTTCTATCACTCACAGTGAGGTATTTTTGATGTCGGCCCAGCGTTTGTTGGCAAAGGCGAGCTGGTTACAAGCATGCTCCAACAAAATCCTCCCATTGGTCCACTTATACTTAGCGTTGCCGATCCTCTGTCGCTTCTCTCTGACTAGGTCGAGATCACTCTCCAGTTTGTTCTCGAGCTCGCTTCCATAAGCGCCGTCAAAAATTTTAGCTAAAATATAAAAAGAGAGGATGCCATTTTTTATTTTCAATATTTCAATTTATAAACAATGCTATTTTCTTCAAATCTGATTATGTAAATAAACTTCAACTTCAACTATTATCATAGATTACTGCCAAGCTAAATCAGTGGTTGTTAACTTAAAGAGATGAAATTATACAGTACAGATCAAACTCAACTTAACAGAAAGTAAACCCCAACTAAACCCTAGTAAGCTGGGTTTACTTTCAGGGTTTACTCAGGGTTAACTTGAGTAGACCCAGAGTAAACCCAAAAGTTAACCTAGAGTGGACACAGAGAGTAAACCGCGATCATAAGTATACCCCCGATCTGCGCATGTTTCCCAGGCTACCATGGAATCATTAGATTTTGTGGTGGTTCAATTTTAGTGGAATTTGTGGGTACCTCTCAGCCACGAATTAACATCCTCTTTTATTGGTATTATAAAGTCACATTTCGTTTTGTAGGAATTAGAAAATACACGAAATTCCCATGAACCTATAAAATTTTTAGCAATCCATGAAAAATTGGCCCCCACAAATTTTAATGATTCCACAATATTTTCTCAAGCTACTACTGAATACAGGGTTATTTTCGCCCCATGTAATTTTTGCCTTTTTACACTTGCAAACAGTTTTGCCCCGTCTTGAATTTGCCCAGATGCAGTTGTATAGTTTGCCCAGTCTTAAATTCCCCCTTTGACAATGAGGGCCAAAGGGGTGAAAATAAAACGTGGGCGAATATTTCCCTGTATCTCATAATGATCCTGCTCCTTACACAGTAGGTCTTCCTGCTCCTGGCACATCTTTTCGAGCTCCTCGATGCCTCCTTTCTCTCTATTGAGCTCCTTCTCCATATCGCCAAGTTGAGGCTGTATTGTGTCCAACTGCTTCTTGATCAGCTCCTCCCTATTTAATGCCTCCAAATACTCGGCCTGCACAAACGTAGAGAATCAAAGTACTGAAAATACTGATAGATGGAGGTATCATTTCAGAGGAGATTAAACATAGAGAAAAAGCATGAATTTACAATATACTGTAAATGTACTATATTCAGCGTGTTCAGCTTATACAATATTTGGCGGAATATGATTTTTCAACAAGTTAGCGAGGATTTGATTTAGCCCATTTCTAAATGTACCTATTTATCTACTTATATATATTACATTTGGCAATGTACTTGATTGAGAAGACACTGTTTTTTGCCAAAAACGCTAAATAGAATACACAGCCAAGTGTAATTCATTAAAGGGGAAGGAAACTAAAAATATGTTGTACAATAAATCAATTATTAATCATCTACTATAATTGTAAATCGTATTTATTTTCATTAAAAACCCCGTAACAATGAATAAATCAAGAAAATCGATCGCTTGATTTAAATTTCCCGCCGCCATGGGGGCTACCATTGAACTTTAATCTATGACGTCACACCATCTATTCCGGTTTGTCTTATCAACATAAAATTTGAAACAATATTGATTTGAGACCGTTCTTTTACCTTTGCAAACTACAAACTAACGTCAAATGGAGCATGTTCGTTGAAATCTAAAAGCGGAGGTTAGTGTCGGAGAAATCTCCGCGTAAATGTGGAAATTGTCAACAGATGCCAAGAATCATAGAAAATGTCTGCCGTCGTTATTTCGACATGGTAATTCCGACTTTAAAGAATTAATTTTAAACATCCCGATTACAATTATAACATTTATTCAGTTAGCGAAGAGCTTGACTTGGAATAAAAAATTAATTTTAAAAAATAAAATAAAAAAATAAAAAATCGTTTTCAACTTTGAATGATAGCAGATTAACAGCTGTCATTCACTTATGAAAATGCATATATTTATGCATACAATGATACATGTATTTATTCTATAGATCGACGTGTGAACTCAGACATTATCAATTTTGTTTAGTCGATTATTTGAGTAACAGAAAGGCATAAACCAGCGTTAGTTATATTCAGAGCACTGTGTACATTCATTTGTATATGTAAACCAAACCGGAATATTTGGTGTGACGTCAAAATAATTAATTTTTTGGGTTTCTAATACAAAAGAGTTCTACATCATGTCAGCCTCCAGAAAATACGATTTCTCCAACTTCAAACGTTCATTAAAGCTTAATTACGTATTTTATTTTCAAAACAGCATGACCACATGTGATAATTTACACCACTTTATTAAAATAAATAAATTATGTTTTTGACTTTCCTTCCCCTTTAACAGTAATGTGATACTGTTTCTGTCAAAATTATCTAATATATAATTTATTAAACGCTCACATTTTAATACAAATATTTGGTTATATAGTAAAACACGGCTTTAGCAAACACGCTTATAATAAATTTATGCTTACAGCAAAGTGATTTTTTCCATTTACCCTGACTTTAGAACACAATTATTGTAAGCTAGACAAATATAACAAATTAGACTTCTAGTGAAGCTAAAATGCCCGTCCCTGGCCCTTTGTTATGTTTTACTGTGTAGGGATTTTGGATATTTGAAAAATATTCTAACTCTGATTATAATGTATTAATTCTATTGGCTGAAAAAATTAGTTAATATATCATATATGTAAAACTTTTTAGCTTTCAAGTTCAATGCAAGCATTAAGACTAATGTCAAAAATGTATCAACGTTATAATTTTGTACAGTTTAATGACACTTTTAGGTCAAATGCCTTATTTTCTATATTTAATCCCAGAAATTTAATTATCAAGCATGAATATAATCGTTCTTATTAATACTTTTGATTAGCACAGCTAGTTGACACTTTTCTATAAACCACTTTACTGCTATGAATAGCACAGCTGTTGAACTCAGTCCTTAAGTGTCATTTGTATCATGGCTTTTGAGTGTTGAAATGATTCTGAATAAAGCTTAGCTACACTGCTACTGACTAGATAAAGTTTAAATTTGTTTTGTTTTGCCTCGGACTAGAATGTCTCGACGTCATTGGATGAATCGCGTCACGTGATTGCCTTATAAATTTCTTTACACGGCGGGCGTCCAAATTTTTACGGCAACATGGCGGACGTAAATTTATTTGAGCTTATTTTTGACACAAATGTTCAACCATACCTATAATTTTTAAGCCCCAAAATATTTAGAGTGACTTCCCCTTTGCCAGTGATGTAATAAAACGATCCTATATACAATGGCATCCAGGTTTGCACAGACGACTGACGAGAAAGGTACAAAATTATAGATAATAAGCCTATGAATTTAATTGGTATATATAATCTTTTGTTGTTTACATATCAAATTTAGGGTCCTCAACAAAACAAAACACTTATTAGGTTTGTTACTGACTGTTTAAAGAAATTTGTGGTGTCATTAAAGTCCAAAGAAGGCTCGCCTTCTATGGACTTTAACAACCCCACAAATTTCTGTAAACAGTCAGTAACAAATCTAATATGTAATATTATCGAGTAAAGAATGAGTACATATATAGAGAAAGAACTCATAATGTTATATTCGTTTAGTTTGTCTGTCATGATAATATGTGTAATTTATAAGTCAGACCATAGATACCCTATAAAAAAAAATTTTTGGTATCACAAAATAAATATTTAAATTTGCAAAGTGGAAAGTAATTTCTATTCGATTATTCATTTATCTGCATTGTTCCAGTCCACCCAACTTAAATTTGGTACCGCCTTATGCTGGGGGTTAAACCAGTGATGGACTGGTGTCCCATCCAAGGGGGAGTCAATGACTCGCCTCTATTTTGCACCAAGGAAACTATAGATAAGCATCGGCCTTATGATTGGAGAAAGATTCTACTATTTTGGTATCAGAGATGAAAAAAACTAGTATGTTGTATGCCTATTAATGCTTTAAACAACTCAAAAACATATCCTCTGCCCCATTTAATAGGACACAGAATTCATACTGTAGATTCCAAATTTAACAAGAGGAATTAATATCTGCATAAAATTGAGAGAATCACTTCTCCCAAACTTTTTAAATACCAGTATTGATTTCATTTTTCAGATATATGTTAACTCAGTGAAATAATGATAAAAATTTGGCATACCGTATGCAATTTTATATTCTCACGATTTGATTGGAAATGGTTGAATCGCAGAATTGAGTACTCAAGTAAAATATCTAAGGAATCTATAGTCTCTTCTGATAGGGTAGAAATCAAGCAAACCTTTTCTTTAGACATGGACTTGTCAAAAGCTTCTTGATTTAGGAAGGACTTAATATCCAGCTGATCTACGTCGGCTTTCTCTTTAGCCCTGAAATTGAAAGTAGAGAATAAATATTTACATCTTCTGGTGTTTCTTTGGTAATGATTAAACTACGTATACCGGTAAATTAGATTTTGTTAATAAACAGGTTTTTAAGTGGACATTACATGGGCATGTTCCACAAATTACTGTTAAATCATTAATTTTCATGGAGGCCAATTTTTGTGGATTGCTTAAATTTTACAGGTTCGTGGAGACGTAAATTTGTGTGTTTTTCTATACCTACAAAAGGAAATATGAATTCGTGGAGGATGTTAATTCATGGATCAGAGATACCCTCAAATTCCACAAATTCAAAATTAAACCACCACGAAATCTGATGATTTCACAATACGCTGTATGTTGGTAAATTTATATAATTGGTTTTTTTTTTGTTTCACTTTGTTCGCTATTTTCTATTTTCATAAAGAATTAAACCAATCAATCTTGAATGCTAGCTGTTATATTCTCCCTTAGTTCGTATGATTAAAAAAAGTATGAATATGCTGAACCAATCGAAAAATAACTAACTCATGAATCTGGATTGTTGCTTGTTAGAATGTTAATATAGAACCATTTTAACAAGACCTTGGACTTTCAGTAGGAGGTAGCTATCTATTTCTCGTGTCAAAACAAGTTAAAAATGACGCGGTTTCAAGCGAAATATGCACCGATTGCGTAGTCTTAGCTCAAAAGCCAGACAAATATTGTTGATTTCAAAGAGCCATGGCTGATTGGCTTGACATAAAATAGACAGGCCTACGTCACATTGCTGTTTAACACAACTACACAAAGTCCAAGCTTTTGTTAAAATGGTTCTAATATATTTCGTTAAAAAAAACACACACCAACACCATAGAATTGAACACACGTCACATATATAATTATAACAAGAGCACCTCAAAGCAGAGCATCCCCTTGCAAAATGAAATATTGTGCAGAGAAATGCATTATTTAGGAATATACATGTAGTTGAAGAGACCAAATATTTTTCTTTTTAAAACCCGCTTTGAATTAAAATATTTCCCTTATTCCTATCCCCACGAATGCTCAGCGGTGTATCCAAAAGGGAGGGGGTTCATTTACATGGTTGTGCAATTCCTCCCATTACATGTACTAGCTAGCTAAAACACACCACAAATGTTTTAAAGTCTTGTAATATAGTTTTTTGTTTATTCAGTGACATACATTAAGGTGGCTCTATACACCCACAGTTTATTCCAATTTTCAATAGCAGACCACAAAACATATACTTATCAAATATTAAAATGTCGATAGGGATACTATAGGTAATTTTAAAGAATTTTTTAATGTTATTTCGTGTTTTTGTAAAATATTTTTTAAAAAGACAGCTATCAACAAATTGAGAGTAATTATTTTGTCATATGATGGATATTTCCTTCGGACACATAAAAAAAATATAACACTTCTTAACATTCAAAAATGTTATTATTGCAATTTTTTTTAGTATTTCCCCAAAACATAATTTTTCATATTTTCTTACTCTGTTGACAAATCATCTGAAAAAGTTGCTTGATGTTATAAGAAAATGTATTTTAATAAATGTGACATAAAAAATTGAATGAAAACCATTGCAAATAAACACAATTTTTTTTTTTTATTTTATTTGGTATGAAAGTTCCTCATGTAAGGGTAATCGTTCCTAAGTCCCAAGGCCCAAACACCTTGGGGACTTTTCATTTCTGAGTTGAAGAAAATTTCCTAAATATAATGTTGGAATGATAAATACATACATATTTCATTATAGACTTTGCCCTGTATAAGTGAATAAATTCGCTTTAATGCAAAACTAAGTTAAATAAATAAAAGGGGAACATTGACTAGGCTAATAGGATTTATGTATCTCAACCTGAGAGAAATTCAAAGCAACCCTCTCATCCCCCGTTAGGTGTCAATATTAATGTGCATTAAAGTATATTATAATTGAAATATTTTCACCTGTTTAGAATTTTCTTTCACGGTATTCAACCAAAAAATACGTTTTAGAAATTTTTGGAAAGTTAAAAAATTTATTGTTCTCAACGGGAATCGAACTCATGACCTACTGGTTTGTAGTGAACCCACTAAACCACTGCGCTACGGTGTAACATATCGATGAGGCTAAAGAAACTTTTTAAAAATTTATACTTGATTTTATTGTTTATTTCGATAAATAATACCACACAACGTGAAGGTGTCACATACCACATTACTTGTAAGTAATGAATTTTCCAATTATCAAATTAAATCTATCCATTAAACAATTTTTTCAAAATAGCGGTTCCCATACAATTCACCTCAGTTTAAATCAGCCAGTACCGGAAATGCATGTTTCCAGAGTTACTTTTTTGCGTACTGCGTCATCAAAAAGTGGTGTATAGAGCCACCTTAAGCATTGAGACACTTAGTGTAGGCAAATTTTACGTTTCATATTGGATATCTAATATCTAGCGATTTACAGTCTCCTCTATGGAAAGATTCAAGTTTACATAAAATTTAATGATTTAGTAATTTTCCCCAATGGATAAAAATGGGTATCGTAAAAACATAATCACATCCATCATGCCTCCTTAAAATAGGAGAAAACTTACGTCTGTTCAAAAATTTAAGTTAGATGTTATGGTTAACGTGCCTCCTTAAAATAGGAGAAAATTACGTCTGTTCAAAAATTTAAGGTAGATGTGATGGGTAACTTGTTGACCAGCCTCCTTAAAACAGGAAAAAACTTACGTCTGTTTTTTGCACTCCTCATATTTTTTCTTTAAGGTCTGCACCGAGAGAACTATCGCATCGTAGCGTTTCTTGATGCTGTCGTATGTTTTACGAATGTTCTTGTTCTCCAGCAAGCGAATCTTGTTGTCAAGAGCGACATATTTGTCAATGGTCTCCTGCGTCACCTCCTGAATGAAAGAAAAAAGATCAAAAATGCATTTTCAAGAGTCATACCAGGAAAGGTAACTCAATGAGAAAAAAAATTCCTTTTTTCATTCAAATGTAGTAAAAGAAGGAAATTAAAGCAAAAAAAACCCCAACATGTCATATATTTGTGATTATTAACAAAATATCTATTATGATGCATTTTAATACATATGTATATTAAGGTTAATGCATTGTGTTACAATATTAATATAGATTTACTGTTCTTGCTTTGTTTTTTATCCTCATATTCATGAGTACTAGTAGAATATTTGAGGACTATGATCATTATATAAAATAAATTACTTCTCTTTTCAGTTAAAGTAAATCCACCCTCCTGTGACGTCATACGTTTTACATAAACCATGAAATCATTAAAATTCTTGCAAGTAGGTTTGAAATTTCTATTTTATTATAGGTGCACATCAAAAACTCAAATCATTGTTTACTTGGAGATATTTAATAAGCGTTTTTCATCCTTATATTCGACATAATTCAATAATGACAAAGGGAAATAACTCTTTTCTATTTTCCTCTAAGTGATATATCTAAATGCTATATTTTTTCTAATGTAAACAATTTTTTCTTTTTTTTAAATTAATTTTAGTTTTCTGGCATAGTAAGCAATGACATTTAAATAGACAAGCAAGTATCCATCCACTTATATTTAATTTTTAAACAAAAAAAGTGTGATTTTTAGATGATAATTTCAGCCTTTGGTTTTCATTACCTTACATCTTAAATAGTATGGATACATATATATTTTATTTATTTTTTGATGAAATTCAAGTCCAATAAGTTAAAAAAAGTTAAGTTTTTTAACTTTGAACCCATAATTTTATAGGTACGGAGTTACCTTAAGGTTAAGAATTAATATTTGCAACATTAAGATTTTGTTTTACATGTATATACTCACCCCTGCCATCTTTGCTTTTCTTTAGCGAGTACCTGAAAATAATTTACAAAGCACTTAGCTACATAGGCCTATATATATGATAAAATAAAACCTGGTCTCACAATTATTGTGAGCACTGCACGTAATGTAAATTAAACAGCCTGTATAACATGAAATAATGACAGCCAGATTCTAAACCAGCCTTAAAACCGGCCCCAGAAATCTCTAGTCGCAGGCTCTATGAAATAATGACAGCCAGGATTCAAAACCAGCCTTAAAACCGGCCCCAGAAATCTCTAGTCGCAGGCTCTATGAAATAATGACAGCCAGGATTCAAAACCAGCCTTAAAACCGGCCCCAGAAATCTCTAGTCGCAGGCTCTATGCTGTTAAAACGAGCTATAGCTAACTGACCACAAGCCATTGAAGTATGTGGTCTGATCTTCACATTACCTGGGACGTATATATACTGACTTTAGTTAGTATATTATACTGACAATACTAAAGTCTGCATCTCATTCAGCATCTGGAAACAACAAGCAAATCAATAATTGCTTCATAAATTAGGATTTGCAAATTGTGTGGTATGATTTTCGGTGTTGATTCAATGAACACGAAGACACAATGTACATTTTTACTTCAGGATGATGAACAATTTGTGTATGTCTGACTCTACATGGTAGACTTGTAATTATGAATCAAAGCATGAGACCATACTGTTATGGGACAAATTCTTGCTGTCAGTATCATTTCTCGCCACTTCATTCATTGTTAAGTCATTTTATCAACACAGAAAATTATATATTACGAAAAAGACGTAACAAAACGCTGTCTAGAAATAGTAGATCTGAGAACTGATTGCATGCCAGAAGCTATACATGTATATATAAAATACATGATTACTGTCTTGAAATATAAGCTTTATCTGGGCGATGGTCAAATACGTGACAGAGGATGAGGCTTGCTGTGCCTCTCACATTTTCGACCCTTGCCCAAATATAGCTTATATTTCAAGACAGTTATCATATATTTTGTTTTTCCTGCAACATAATATCACATTTTGCACCTCAAATAAGCTTTATTCGAAAAATTTCGCTGCATATCTGCAGTTGAAACCATGACGCCAATGTGAAAATGATGCAAGAAAGATGACGTCACAATTAATGCATTTGGGTTAAATGCACGAGGCTTTATTGGGGCATTGACTGAATATAGCTTAATTTGGTTTATTAGGTTACATTTATTCGATCAATGAATGGAAGGGGTGGTTGCAAGATAAAACTGCCATACAAGTAGGTATGGAGTCTGGGAGTCACAGCTCCGGGCACCACTCTAGATCTAGATGTCATGAGGGGATCTAGAGGGCGGTTGGAAGGGGGTGCAGACCCCCTGAAAATTTCAAACACATTCATATTCCAATAGTGAAATTTATTTATCGACAATAGAAATAGACATCCCCCCACCCCAGACTGGAAAAATTCTTGATCCGCCTTTATATAGATGTGAATACATGTACGGTTCAACGGACCTAATAAATGTATAAACGTATACTTAGCGCTGGTTAGTACACCCTCACACCTGGCATCCAGTACGGGAAATGTGGTTCAGTAAATTTCAAGTTTTAGCAGGTGACAGAAAATATAACAATAACATCATCTTGCATAAACATGTACATGTAGGTCTATCTTTGTAACGTTATTTGTCTATAGTTGGCAAAAAGCTACCAAAATTTGGTCATTAAAGTAAACATTTAACGGCTGCAATATCGTGTTTTGGAAATTCATTCAACAACACCGACATTAACATCGCCAAACCGTACAGTACCTACCGTAAGAGCCGACACACTGCAGCCAAGCGTTTTATTTAGAATGCTGGAGAAAACGTACCCAGGAGAAAACGTACCCAGGAGAAAACGTACCCAATTTATAGGGTACGTTTTCTCCAGGAGAAAACGTACCCGGGTACGTTTTCTCCAAGAGAAAACGTACCCTATGAAAATAATAAATAATGGTTTTCATAGATATTCTTAAATGAAACAAAATAAAATATACAATGAATATTTGTATCATTTGTTGTTGGTTTTTTTTTAAATGCATAATCACGTACTTAAATTATTAAGACAATAATTTGTAACATACACATACACGAACATGGCCTGAGCAGTTTAATTAGTCGACAAATAATACACCATAAACGAAACCGTTAAATAATAAGTGTTTATTGCAATCTCATTTGGAGAACTAAATGATGAGTATGTCAAGAAGTCGATTTCGCGTTATTTTTAACATTTTTTTTTAACAAAGTTGCTTAATAAAACCAAGTCTACTGAAGTCTTTTAAATATTTGTTTGATTCATATATATGGAAACTACTACGAAATGTAACATTGAACAGTCAATTTGCTTCCGACGCATATATATATAACATATATATGTCCAACCCCTTTAAAATTATAAAGTATTAAATTCATATATCTATAAAACTCTTACATTTCTGTATATTTATTATGAAAATAGTATTTAAAAGTATTAAAAACTATTAAGTAGTATAATTATGATTTTCATAGGGTACGTTTTCTCTTGGAGAAAACGTACCCGGGTACGTTTTCTCCAGGAGAAAACGTACCCTAGAGATAGGGTACGTTTTCTCCTGGGTACGTTTTCTCTTGGGTACGTTTTCTCCTGATACCTTTATTTACAAGTTTGCGAAATTAGCAGGAAGTGACGTCATTTCCATAGCAATTACTACAACACTGAATGTGCTTGTATATATATGCTCAGTCAGATTCTGTCAATAAATTAAATGTTTTGATCTTTCATATTTTAAAAGCCATGACTCTCTAGATAATATCTTTTAAATTCATTATTTCTTAATATCGCTGGTGTGTTGTGTCAAGTGCCCGTTATATTGACCTATATTGCGAAATCGCTTTCCTTTTGTTTTACCATTAGATTTTATAACGCAAATTATACGGCCTATTTAAGTCTTCACCATTTTTATAAACGATGCAAATGTGTTCAAACAAAATACCTATGGCATAAATGTAAATATATGATTTCTTATCAAATCTTAAATTATCAAATATTACAGCGGTTTTCCAAAAAAAAAAAAAAAATTCTAATTCAGAGTGCAGAACATTAAGTAGGGCCTACATGACATATTATTATAAATTACATGAATGCAATTTGCAGGTGTTTTTACAATGAGCCTGAAAAAAAAATCGCCATAATTAAGATATGAATAGATCGTTTGAATATTTGTGTAGCGCTATGCATTAATTGCAACCCCCCCCCCCCCCCCCCCCGCCTGAAAATAAATGATCTTTAAACAGATGAGGCATAGACAACAAGAATTAATAAATGAAAAAAAGAAAATGAAGAGAGAATAAATCTGTGCAATACAATCCACTTTCTTTTATTATGCTCAAATCAAATACAGTCACAAATTAATACATTAATGTATTATACGATTGTTATAACCTTTTGGATTTTTTTATAGAGATGTGCACAGCATCAACTATTTGGAACAGTGAAGCTACACTGATTATACTACCATTCTTTATTCTGATTATAACTTATAACTTTTAAGGAACTAGTCCCTTATATTTTTTCAGACAATGCGATAGTAAGATCGATAGGAGGATAGTTATAAACATCATGCGTCCCAATATGAATTTTTAAATAATGAGCTTATGTATAAATTAAATTAAAGTGAATTTTAAGTGTTTTTTTTTTTGTCAAGATTGTTTGGTCTCCCACTATATTTTATATTTTGCATGCATGTGATAAACCCTGAAACCCGCAGGCGCGAATCCATATTTTTTTTCTAGATCTTTGATCCGCTCCTAATAAATTGCTACAGCTTGGGTGGGGGTCAGATTGGATGAGTCTGCCCCCTTTCAATAACGATGCAACGTACCTGCCTGCATACATGATATACATGTCTAGTCAACAGGTCAAAATCTCTCTCTCCCTCTTTCTCTCTCTCTTAACAAGTTATTCCCCTTGTTAAAATACACCAAACCATGGTTTATATTTTCCCGCCGAAACCTCCGACGAAAAGACTTCCGGTTGCTGAGGAAACTCTAGACTTTTACCGATTCCTTATTATTTTTATCATAACAGCTTCATTCGTACAGCTCTGAGACTTCATATGGTACATGGTATTACCTTTATCATAAATAAGGTTAAAGATCACCAGGGAGAAGTTGTGTATTTATACTAAAAAAATCGATGCTGCAATTATCCGCGATGCTGTTAGAGTGACATCCCTTTGATGGTAATTATCATAATCAATACCTGCACCGTATTGCATTATTATAAGTATCCTCCAAGATGGCGTATGGATAGAACGTTCTGGTGATAGGGAATAGTGCTCCTGGAAGATTTAAACGTCGTCTTGAGTGCCATTTTATTGTGATTGTTTTATTCTTTGTTCAGTTTCATCAATCAATACGTTCTACATCTATTATTTTTCACCAAGATGGCAGATTTGGATCCGTAGGTACGTTCTCATAGAGTTAAAAGTTGTACTATAATAACAGTGATGGCTTGGATGCTGATTTTCTGTTTTATATCATGGGTAATGTGTATTATAATAATTCATTGTGATTTTCATATATATGTATAAACATGAGTCTTTCATACGTTATTCCTGAAGATCATAGGTATCGGATTACTGTATATTGATTGGAAATAATGCATGTGTTTGTACATAGGATCTTGTTTATACATAAATTATTCACATGTGTTTGGAATAAATAACTTGATAACTTGATTAGCCACCTCCATCTCCCATTCTATCTTAACTCTTACATTTAACATTGTATATAATTTTGAATAGTGATTATATGAATGATACCCTAGTGACTTAATAATTGGGATATTAAAAAAAGAAGGTAAATTGATTAAACTCCACATTGTTAACATGCAGCATTTTTAATATTCACAAATATGTTTGTGTAAATTATGATAAAAAAGTAGAGAAATATCAAATTTAAATTTCTGCCTCTTTGATTTACAAATGGTCCTTAAGGCTTATGTAATACTGTTCAAATGTGTACATATTAATGAGTTATCAAACTCTTTTTATAATGTAAAAAATAAAATACATGTATATGTATCTACAAATGGTCACACAAAAGTGGCAGCTGACCCAACCAGGATTTGAACTTGGGCCCCCTGAATCTCTAATCGTGGTCTTCCAGCTGCGCTATCTGGAGCTGGTATTCGAACCGGTCTGACGGTCACAATAGAATTGAGTTCATCACGGACAGGAGTGTACACTGGCATAAGAGAGCTCTGTTGGTAGAGCACCTGACTAGAGATTCAGGGGCCCAGGTTCAAATCCTGGTCTGGTGTCATTATCTCTTCCCTCCATTTACAGTGTACATTACCACTGTGACAACATGGACAACGCAGCAATGTTAAGGCGTCCCGGCGCTAAAATACTGCTGGAAAACGATATTTTTTGAATCATCGCAAAAATACTTTGACTGGGAGTATTTCTTAGAATCTCTGTTACATTTATTGACAACGATGTTAAACATTATATTTGATGCATTTTTGTGACGTTATATGTACTTTGTAATCCTAATATCACAAATGATCTTTTTGAATTGCATCGGCGCAGGTGATTAATGACATTAAATCAAAAATATTTTTAAGAAAAATCGTTTGTTATGTCATATACCTTGAAGTTCTTGCTTGGGCTTGAAATAGATTTTTTGTTTATGGAAGATATTGTTGAAACATTCCACAAAATCATCAAAATAATGCACATTTTTAGTAATCAAAAGCAATTTACAAAAAATTGGGGTAAATCCGTAGGTTTCCAAGCACGATTCACATTGGTACTTATATTCTCTACCAATTTTACGTAAAATATTCTAAAATTGTGTTGATCTTTCACCTGCGCCAAGCTGGTTGTTTCATGCATTTAAATTTCTTCATTCAGTTGCTTACTCGTAGCAGGGAGAGTCTCCAAAGCACTAGACTAAGTTTATAAACAGCCTTTTACTTAAAATGAAGCTTTAAAACTGCCGATTATTTGATACAGATTATTACAGTAAAACACGCTTATAACGAAGTCCCAGGGACGGCCAATTTAACTTCGTTATAAGCGTAATTCGTTATATCCGTCAGGTTTACAACATGAAATAGAGACTTTGGGAATGAAATTCGCTTCGCTGAAAGCGTCAATTCATTATAAGCGTGTTCGCTATAACCGTGTTTTACTGTAATATGAATGACTTCTGTACGTCTAGCATTAACGGCAGCATCTTTGTAAAGGAAACATGCGGATTTATACTGGTTTCACAGAATTCACTTTTAATGTTAAGATACATTCCCTTAAACTATCGTCAGGAATGCAGATCGTGACATCAAAGTTCATTATGACGTCATATCATATGAAGTACAGACAAGTGACTTTCTACACATCGCTGTAAAACCCATCGGGAAGCCTTAACATGCTCGGCCGCAAAGAGTTAAAAGGGGGCAGGATACTGGACATTCTTACTTATGTCATTATAATATCATTTTTGTAAGATATTTACAAAGATTTTCTCCTGACTGCTTCAAAGAAAATTTTATGATGGAATATTAAACTAACCAATAACTTTCTTTCATTTTTAATTCTCTTTAAATGAATAACAAATAAAATTGTGCCCGTCTAATAAAACCGATTCATCAAAACTCAAAAGTGATTTTTGAGATAGAAATGAAGATATTTAAAAGTTGGGTATCAAATTTTATTAAGCTATTAACTCCATTCCAAATAATAAGCACCAACTACATGTATTTGCTTCTTGTGGCGGAAAACCATGGACATGGGATGTTATACAGTGTACGGATGATATACAAGTGTTTATGTATATATACATGTGTATATGATAGACTAAGTGATGTTTACTTACACGAAAGCTGTTAAGTCTCACCATCTGTGAACTCTATATATATGCAGCTTCCATTTCTTGTTATTGGCCAGCACTATTAAATACAATGTAAGATTAGATCTCAAAAGATTTTCAACACAGGTTTATAAGTATTGAAGATACTGGTTATATTGTTGCTATTATGCAATCTTTTATGTGCCTGCTATTTTGTCTTACTTTAAACATGTTAAAACTTTATTCAAGGAAAAATCATTATGATTTTAAGAAAACATTGTGAAAGCACTCACTTTGTCATGTTTGTATTTTTCAATTGATACTGGCAGTGCTCAAAAACCATGCAATTCAAGAGAACAAAAGATATTATATAACAAAGTGTGATGCAAGTACTCATTTAGTAGACTGGTTTTCTTATGGATTTTTATGTTGAAAAACCACGGAGTCCTATGTTTCCATTACCTCCAAATAAAGAAAAGCTCAAATTACTCCACATTTGTTTAAAATATCAATATCCATAAATACTTTTGTGTTGTAAATACATGCTTTTAAAAAAAAAGATTCCAAAAGTTCTGTTCTTTAAACACATTCTCTGATAATTATTGTTCTGGTGTCTGATTGAAATCAATGGTTAATAATGAAATATCTTGGAGTTTTTCACATTGTTATAAAACAATAGAGGGACAAAAGATAATTTAATTAACACCATGCATGCTCATGCTTTTTCTTTTTTTTTTTAAACAGGTGTCACCATGGTGATGTCCTTTGACCCCTGTGGTTGACCAGGGTATGGACATAAATGAAAACAACACAGTCTCAGCAAGCAGTCACCCCACATATACACAGGTAAATATAGGGGGAGTGTCAAAAGTCAAAAACTCGTGCTATCAAAAGTTGGAATTTTTTTTCATCACATGATCTCCTATCCTATTTTCAAATCAGCCTAGTAATGAAAGATGCCACACTTTAACGTACCTTGTGCAGTTATGGCAGCCTCTATATAGAGTCATAGACATTGATACTGACAGGTTGGAATTATATAGATAGTGCCTGTTTGGGAGGGTAACAGGTGAAATTTACACCCCGAGAAAACCATTGTCAACCGACGCGAAGCGGAGGTTGACAATGGTTTTAGGGGTGTCAATTTCAACTGTTATCCTCCCAAACAGGCACTATTTATTTTGTTATACTGAATGTCTTAATTTTTAAGAAAATTTTACTGCTTTTATATAGGAATAACGTGAATTCTACAGCGAACTGTATTCGCATAATTTTTGCGCATGTAACAATTTGTAATGTTACCCGTTGCTAAGTGCGTTGCTAGCGCTGAGGGTAATAGAACGAATTATGAACTGCGTCTTAACCAATCAGATTTCAGTATTTAACATGAAAGTATAACAAAACATTTTAATGCCCTGACAGTGTATTCAATAAATAGGAATAAATTTAGATTGAATTCATTAGGAGGGTGTAAGACAGGGGGAGGTAAATTCTCAATCTACGAGTGCATGTCACCGTTGATACACAGTCAGGTGTACTTATTATGGCAGTATTGAATGATACATGATCGTGAAGGCTGAAACAGAAAGACTAGAAAAATAAGGGTTTTGAACTATTCGTGTTGGAGACACTAGTGAATAAACAGTACAAAAACATTGCCAGTTAGATATATTTTACATTTTTTGATTAGTCGAATGGTTTTGGACTTTTGGTAAACCCCAATCAATATCCAGGAAAAAAATCTCAACTTTTAATAGCACGATATGCCAACGGCTCATGAGGAGCGGTGCAGATCAGAAAACCTTGGCTAGCAAAGATGGTCATTGCATAAAATTTTGTGCTCCATTGAAATGAATTTAAGACAATTTGTTGTAATACAGATTTGATTATTGGCCAATCATAAGTTGTTAAACGGATTCTACCAATGAATCGATTTTCAACCGATTTAACAACACTACCATATACCGATAGGCTAGATTTGGTCACGCCCTGACTGTATTTGATGACCATCCTCATGATACATGGACTCAAAGAATGATTCCTTGTTCGTTAAATATACCAGTCTCAAGAGTCTTATAAAAGAGAGGCCATTTTGGTACAGCTATTGATTTTTTAATCATTCATAAAGGTAGAACTAGATGATTTAAAAACACAGCACACACAAAACAAAGCTGGAGTAATGAATGGCCCCCAATTAATTGTGGCACGCTAAAGAAACAGATGACTTGGTGCATACTGCTTCTATGCATCTCTGAAAACCAGATTAATTGGAGCATGTAACCGAATGGAACTGACAGAGTCTGAAGAAAAGAGTCTTTTTTATCTCTTTTTCTTTCTCTCTTATTATTTGTCTCTCATCCAAATTGTATCTATAACTGCCTCCCCTCTCTCTCTCCATTTTCCTATCTATCCATCCTCTTTTTCTCTCTTCTCTCTCTCTTTCCTTTCATATAATACTTTTTTTCCTACTCTCTTTATCATTGTCTGACTTAGTTACCCTCTCTTTCTCCATGTATCTGTAACTGCAGGTAACAATTATTTGAAAGTCAGTTCTCTCTCTCTCTCTCTCTCTCTCTCTCTCTCTCTCTCTCTCTCTCTCTCTCTCTCTCTCTCTCTCTCTCTCTCTCTCTCTCTCCATGCACACATTTTACTGCTACTTTATCAGATATTAACTACTGTAGATTGTGTAAAATCGCAAGAAGCACACCTTGCAATTTTAAAATCTCGCTTTTATTTTTCGGGCATATGTAAACTACAAGAAAATATGATCAAAATTCTGCATTTGCGATTTTATGTTCTCGCGGTTTAGTTGAAATTGGGTGAATCACGGAATTAAGTACCCGCATAAAATAAGGAATCTTCAGTGCTGTCTCTCTCTTCCTCCCTCCCTCCCTCTTTCTCTGTTTCTTTGTGTCTGTCTATGTCTCTCTATCTCTCTCTCGGTACACATCATTCAGTAGTCTATTCTGTAAAACTCTGCAACTGTCAAATTAGGTGATCCTATTTCTGTCTGTATCGGATTCTGTGTAGAGCTTGAGAATGGAAAAATCAATGACATTTCACAGAGGGCCTGAATAAACACAAACTGGAGACAATCGAATCGGCAGATTTCAGCGACGAGATTACCACAGCCATGATAGAAAAACGGTCCCATTCAATGTCTCCGTAGAGAAATTGATTTAGGAGCGAGGGAATTTTTTTTTCTATTTTTGATTAGGTCAATTATTCCCAGCAATTGACAATCATAGGCAAGTGCATTTAATACAGTGTATAGACTCGTAAATGAGCTCAGAGCTGTTTGCAGTGTTTATTTTTTTCTTTAAACTTATTGTAACATGTGTAAAGTTGAATATGTTAAACTTTTACTTAGTAAATTATAAAGGGAGATATTGGCCACCATTTTATTTGTTCCTTCTCCCCTCTTTGATCTCAATATCGACAGGCCAATTTAAGACTAGGCAAATTAGAAACAATTTTAAAATTAATATGTTAATTAAAAAGAGTATCTATTCTACATTCTATGTATTCAATTACCTGTCAAATTCAAAAAGGGATGAAACCGTTTGCAAGTATAGAAGGGCGAAAAAAAAAAAACAGGGGGCAAAAAAAAAAAAATGATTTCATGAATTGTTGGCAATGATTGTTAATATTGATATTGTAAGAATGTCTTTCATCTGAAAAGACTAACTACATAAAACAGAAAAACATGTGACAACTAGGCACATATTTAATTAATTTGTGAAATAATGAGAATTGTGTATGAAGATGGGGAGAGGGGTGAGAGTGATAGATTGTGTAAGATGAAGAAAGTCAGAGAGATTGGATAGAGAGAAGAGTGAAGGAATGAGAAAATTAGAACAAATGAAAGAATGAATGAGAAGGGGGTCTGGATGTCTAAGCTTATAACTAGAGTGTGTTTAAAATGTAATAATAGCTGGGTAATTATGTCATTTTAGGAGGGGGAATTCCCTGTTCCCCGGGTATTAGAGACAACCCTGAATACCCCTAATTAGAAATATGTAAAGATGTGTATTAGAAATATGTAATGATGTGTATTAGAAATATGTAATGATGTGTATTAGAAATATGTAATGATGTGTATTAGAAATATGTAAAGATGTGTATTAGAAATATGTAAAGATGTGTATTAGAAATATGTAATGATGTGTATTAGAAATATGTAAAGATGTGTATTAGAAATATGTAATGATGTGTATTAGAAATATGTAAAGATGTGTATTAGAAATATGTAAAGATGTGTATTAGAAATATGTAAAGATGTGTATTGGGAGTGAAAGAGAAAAAGGAATGTAAAGATATAAAAGGAACGAGAATAAGGAGAGCATTGGGAAGGAAAGAGAGATGAGAAGGATGAATAAAACATCAGTAGAGATTGATTGACAGAAAAAATAGCAAGACATGCAAATTCAGAGAGAGAGAGAGAGAGAGAGAGAGAGAGAGAGAGAGAGAGAGAGTGTTGAAAATAAGACAGACTAGAAAATGAAAATTGATAAGCTGATGAAAACCGAATGAAGAATTGATTTTTTTTCATAGATGACATATAATGGAAGCTGATTACAGGGTATTAATATAAAAGACCTGGGGCATATTGAAAGATGATTAGCCGGACAAAGTATTGACCTGTGTCTTGGTGTGTCACTGCGCGGTTGACATCTGTATTGTGACCCTATGCTGTGTGGTGGCTCGCGGTTGATAGTTTATTGTTTGTTCACTCTAATCACTGAATCATAGTGACTCATTTAATACCGGTGTCTAACTCATATTGAGTAAACCCTCAATCCTGCAGATGTCTGCTGATGCTGCGTACTGTAAAGATGGGGAAAAAAGGAGTGAGAGAATGAAACAAAAAAGTCAAGGGATTTAAAGAATGAAGTGAGAATCAAAACGTGAAAAGGGGAAACGGGGAGGAAAAGGAGAAATATTTTTGATTTTGTTTGATCCAAAAAAAAAAAATTCATAAAAATCACATAATTTACGTTTTATGAGAAGGTTGGCTAATCTGATAATTTATTTACTGTAATCCTTCCTCAGATCCCTCTGACGATCTCTATAATGATTAATAGATGAAACACTGGAAGTTAATCCAGTTAAAAATTAAAGCATGTAATGGTACATAATAAAACATGTAATGGTACATAATAAAACATGTAACGGTACATGATATCGTCATAACTCACACACACCGTGTGTTCCTCTGCTTCCTCAGTGCCTGATTGAGATGATACGTTGGTGAGATTTGTTTGTTGTTGTAAGATTTATAGGGTAATGATCAGGAAACAGATTTTCAAAACACATTAAACATTTATGTTTCGGTACTCTTGTAGCAGCACTATCTGTTTAATTCTGAGTTACAGCACACAAGGGAAGATTATTGCAGTAGATAACTGATTATAAACGTTACATTCTTCAAACTAAACCCCCCCCCCCCCCCAAAAAAAAAAAAAAATTTGATACAATATAGTTTTATAACTCAAGATAATGCACAATTGTTATTAGAGATCTGCGCAGCATGCAAACAATTGAAGATACAGGTAATTATCATTGCAGTAGATTGCAGAACATTCACCAAGCTTCAACACCCCCCCCCCCCCCCCACACACACACACCAACCAAACTCTCTCCCCCCCCCCCCCTTTTTGAGACAATAATTAGTTTCTTTCAAAGATCATGCACTATTTTGTAGACTTATACTTTATAAGAAATCAGTGCAGTGAAGAATGTCAATCTTATTAAAATGAAATTGTTTAGACGCTCCCGTATTCGATTTGTCGCAGTGACATATGGGAGCACGGAGGATCTAATTTCAGTAGATTGTGAAGAACTTGCAAAAGTTTTAGTCAGTAAGTTCATTTTACCAGTATATTGCAAATGTTATTTCATCAATGCTATGAAGCAGTGAGTTTCTTTAAGCAGTGAAGTTTCTTTATAATAAGCGGTTTCTTGAAGCAGTGAAGTTTCTTCAAACAGTGAGTTTCTTTAAGCAGTGTAGTTTCTTTAGATAATAGAAGATGCACAATTGTAGATGTCGCAGTGCAGCAGATAAGGAATGCTTTTTCTCAGTTTCCCCTGATGCATTGCAGGAATGAATTGATCAGAATCAATTTAGCATCACTGTGCAAGGAATTCGTTCAAATATTTCAGATTTTTACCATTGATATATTAACATAATATTTCTTGTAACTTCCTAGAGAGAGCTAGAAAAAACAAAAGAAACAAAAAGCAGAAACAGTTACACAATCTCATAGTCATGTAATAAAAAAAATTCACTGTACAGTTGCATCTTTATAACTCAGCATCATGTATGATCACATTATGTGTGTTGTTATACTGAGAGTACCTTCCTTTGGAGATGACTTTTAAAAACAGAAATCAAACAATATACTGTATAAGCTTTCAACAAAAACTGACCATGAAAATATGTCCTTGAACAAATATGGAATCTTAATCATACACAGTAATAGCACTTTGTTGGATTTTCGTAAGACAATTAAATAAGGCGTTACAAGCAGAATTAAAGTAATTCATATTAGCAGTGTATAGTGAAACAACTTCAAAATTTGTAATTAAAAGTCTGGATGATGTCTCAGCAATACAGTTACTGAACCAGTGTATTATACAGAATGCATAGATGTTCAAGGTTTGCTACCAGCCATGCTGATCTGTCTTTTTAATGCAGTAGAAATTAGTCCAGTTGCTATAAGAAAACAAATCACACACAAATGTACAAGCATAGAACACTGGTGTATCGTCAGTCGTCAATATCTCTCCGTCCAAGTCTCTCCCTCCAGTATTGATCCAGTTTTTTCTCCATTATTCCCAAAACAGTGCTGCTATCTGAAAGCAGACATTTCCTTTTTTGGGAGACGCAAAGCTCATGAATATTCATAAGGTTTCTATACTTGAACAAAGTAATTTCTTGGTCCCCCCCCCCAAGTGTTGGGATAATTATGTAATTTACATGTAGACCGATCGAGACACACAGGGACAGCCAGGAGATGGCCATTTACATCTATGTACGGGTATGCTGAATACTGACGCCAATTTGCATTCAGAGGAGAAACAATGCACAGTAAAACATGGTTAAAGCGAACACGCTTATAATGAATTGCCGCTTACAGCGAAGTGAATTTCATTCCCCTTACTTTATTTCATGTTGTAAACTTGACGGATATAACGAATTACGCTTATAACAAAGTAAAATTGCCCGTCCCTGGGACTTCGTTTTAAGCGTGTTTTACTGTATTAGGAGAGGGTTGGGGGGGGGGGGGTGGTTATTGATTTAGGTGCAAGATGTACATGTGCAGGTATGCTGAATTCTGAAGCCAATTTGCATTTAGAAGAAACAATGAATTGGGAAGGGGTGGGGGGGGGGGGTGTTATTGATTCAGTTGCAAGATGTACATGTGTTAAATGCCCAGTATTCGTGCATTATGTCTTTGGATCTGTGGATCATGGAATTCAGAATCAAACACAATGTGAAACTCACTTAAATGGTGTGATACATGTACTTATATGTACAACCACTCTCCCCAAGTGTATGGTAGAAATGACAGGATACACTGTATGGTCACATACATGCTGTCCACAGTGTGTGGTATAATGAATTTTGAACCTTTCTAAGATAAATGTCCAAGATTGTATGTTACTAAATCAAATGCTTTCAGCATCAGTCTTTGCATTTGTACACTAGTGTGGCATTTTCATCGCAGCAACCAGGAAATTCTGTGAACTTGTAGCCCTTACAGTAACATTCCAGACAGAGTGTTCTGGTCACTGACCTTCAGTACAATGTCCTTGAGAATTCCTGGGAGAGATAGAGTCATATGGTCCATATCTCCAATGACAGAATTATATACTACAAAGAATAGACATTAATTTGTCTTGTGAATCCAATATTGAGGACTAATGGATCAATCTTGCTATTATTATTATTATGAATTCTGGGTAGTATTTCTGTTGGAACTAGAATTTATCACATATTCAGCCCCCCCCCCCCCCCGATTTAAAATATAAAACATTTTTATGTTTTTGACTTTTTTGACTTTTGTTTAGTTTATTACAAAGCTCAAACTTATATATTCTCAATGTTTATGTGCATTTATCAACCATCAACCATTTATTTTGGTTGTGATGGTAGAGAGATATTCCCATCAGGCCTCTTGTTCAGCTGGTTTTGAAGGGGAAATATCTCAGCATTTAAGGAGAGTTTCTATGAATGATTCAGTACATGTTTGTGTGTAAATGATTCAGTAATTGTGTGTGTAAGTGATTTAGTATTTGTATGTGTTTGTGTGCAGTGCCTGTGCTGAATTTCTTAGACACACAGCATTGTTATGAGCCGCTGCATGATTCCGGTTAACTGTCGGTAGCCCTGTGCATTTGGCAACAGGGAATTTAAGAGCTGCAGTGTAGCGGCTTTTTATTGATTCAATCAATGATGTGTACTGTGTCAGCTGATGTTGGATGATGTCTGAGAGAGAGAGAGAGAGAGAGAGAGAGAGAGAGAGAGAGAGAGAGAGAGAGAGAGAGAGAGAGTCTATTTGAGAAATGTTAATTAAAGTGAAGCAAGTAGAAGTTATAAGACAGAATGGGACAGGGTGTGAAAGATGAAAAAGAGATAAAGGGGAGAATGATTAAATACATCAAAAATTAAAAGACAAAAATGCAAGAGAGACAGAATTGTTTGATATATGATAGAAATAGTGACTCTGAGGTCCATGGTTTTTATACATAGACATTTTTACTAGTTTATAGAGAGTACAGAAATAATGGAACTAGTTAACAATGACATGTAAATCAGAGGGGGGGGGTATTGTTAACACTCAAACTCAATAAATGAGTGCAAATACAAGTTGGTATTGGAGGAAAAATGAAACAGTGTCCTCATTGGTGAAATATTGTTTTTTCAAAAGATTAATATATAACGTTTATTTTTCTCAATTTTTTTTAACATCAAAGAAAGCATATTTTTGTGAGCTCAGTTCAAACATTGACCATTTTTTTGTGACTAAAGTGCCAGGACATATCCGTTACTAGTCCACCCGTGGCTTGTAGATGCTTCAAAGAAACATAAAAAGGAAAGGATCCTAATAGATTTTATTTTTAATATGAAGTACATGAAATAGCTGCAAACCAGTATCAGGCTTTTGCTGATACTTCCGATTAATTTCTATCTACTGTCAGCTAAAAGAAACGACCCGAATATGTTTTTTACAAAATCAAATGGCATGTCATATAATCTAATCATACAAACTATTTCATATTTGATAGACAAAGACTAAAACTACAGGTTTGCTAAAATTTTATTAATTTAACTAACACTAAAATATCTAACATTTTAAACAAAATAAAAAGCATTGATAAATCTTTCAAACAGAGATTAAAAAATAGTACCTCTATTGTAACGAACATTACAGAATTAAACAATTGTTATTTCAAAATTATAAACATATCTAAAATGGCATCTTGCATAGTATTTATGTTCATCCGAGAAATACAGTGACTGATACTAATCCCATTTTTAATTAATATTGATACTAATATTGATACTGGTGGATATATATCGATTTTATGTTCATTTGTGTATGAAGTATTGCACAAAAATAAGTTTAGGTACCTAAATTTTAAAATAAGTTTAATTTCTTAAAGCATGTGTTTTGTTTTTGGAAAATGTAGTACACTTCCGATTAATTAATTACAAAGATATCTATTAGAAAAACCCAACATGTTGTTTGTAATATAACAGAGACCAGTGTTGTAATTTTCGTTACAATTAGCAAAATATATCAATTCAATTAAATTCTTCATGAAACTTTTTGTTTCTTGTAAATGATGAAACATTTAAAAGAGAAGTAGCAACTTAAACATCAACAAAACCATATAAGCTTAGATTAACAAATTTAAACTGTTTTTGAATCAACTATAGGAAATGTCCGTTACCTAAAGATTATCAAGTTTTTTTTCCCAAAGTTCGTTATCGATTAGAAATAATCTTCTAGACTTTCCCAAGGGTTTTGAATCTTGATTTGGCCATATTTTTTGTTAACAAATTAAATAATTTCGCCGTTAATCATTTCCTTTAGTGTGAAAATGTCAATGAAATGATCAATACTTTCGTATGAAATGTACGTTACTCTAGTTTACAAGGATATAATTTGAAGATACTGGAGTATGCTCACATATTTCCTATAGATAAGCATAACATAATTTCAAAAATACATAAATATGTGTTTATACAGGGTTTTTTTTACAGCCTTTATTTTTAAGTTTGGTATCGTGTGTTTTAAACGGTGAATTATATTTGTAATTATATATGTGCATTTCCTACGTTGTTCTTTGATGCGATTCATGAGATAAATCCCACTTAAGTAGCACGAAATTAATCAAATATGATACTTAAATAAGAATGTGTGTAGGATTTCAATTTAAAGCTATTTATAATTTCAATATTTGTTAAAAATTACAATGCTTGTCTATTGAAATGTTCGTTACAATAGGTAACGGACATTTCATTCTTTTTTGAGATATACTACAACGATATTAATAAACATAAGGATTGTTTATAATATTAGAACTGATCAACATGACTTGTATTTTATGTACCCATTTAAAATTATTCGATACACATAATATAAACTAATAAATCTTTATAAAAGTGTATGCAACTCACGAGTATGACGTTTAGATGGTTTTAGCAGGAATCATGCTGTCTAATTGCCATTGGCACTAATAGTGGATGTTGATGAACCAACAATTTGTCATGTGTTTTCTTAGCATCAAACAATTTGAGCTAAGATTGAAATTACAAAGGGAATCGTGAAATACCGTAACGAACATTTCGGTAACGAACATTTAGTAACCAACATTTATCTGCCTAGGCGGCTTCAGAATAAAATTGTAGTGTTAATCAAAGACAGTTTTTTGATGGCAACAAATACTATCGTATGTTCAATATTCACTTTGAACAGTTGTTGCATTTACTTCCTCAGTTTCGGCAGTAACGAACATTACAGTCTTAAATCTACGCTCAGACTTTTTTTGTTTTTCGTACTGATATGATTAGACAAAAGGAATTACATTAAATGTTTTAACATTTATGTGAACAAAAAGACCTCGCAATGTTCTTAATAAGATTTTTGTATTTTTTAATAGAATTTGCAACTCTTGCGATGGTTATATATCTAAAGTAACGGAGATTACACCGAAACTGGAGACAATGTTCAAATTAAAATAAGTAATTCTTGGACTAGTGAAATTAACTTATTGTCTTTTAAATTATTAAATTTTCTTACTGAAAAATAATATGCAGGAACTTATTCTGCACATTGTCCAGATAATATGGCAAAACAGTCTCTTCAAAATGAAATTCCAAAATGGCGACAGTAACGAACATGTCAGTGTGAGCATTTTATATAGATTTCTCGCTGGAAATTAACACATTCCACTGATCTTTTTATGTGTTTTTGAAACACTTATGGACAAACTTTGTATTACAAAATCAATAACAATTCTGCTGATTTTAATTTGTTTGTAATTTCATGGCGACATTAATTGCACCCATTTATTGAGTTTGAGTGTAAACAGTCTTAATATTTAATGTTGGTGCAACGATGAATTTCAAAGTAGTTGTGATGCATGGCATGAATTCTGTCATGGATGCAAATGACCATTTTTTTTTTTGGGGGGGGGGGGGGGGGGGGTGTAGAGGAGGAGGTTGTCGTTTGTCAATTTTAAGATGCCACATCAATCATGATGCATTAATTATTTACTAGTTATGGGCTGTAAAACAGATCAATATAAACTGGAGTATAGCTCGTTTCTATTTGCACTGCGAACTACAGACATTTATTTTTGCAAATATTGGATGTTGTTAACTGTAACAGTAACAAAATAAACAGGTTGATAAACAGTGTAGGTCTGTTTTATTGAATTCCACATCATTATATCAGTTGCATGATTAATTCTGAACTCTATATTTCTCATCAAGGGGCCACAATTTAGTGAGTTCTTATCCTAAAAATACTTAGTAACACTATAAACAACCGGTTTCTATCTCTGACTCTCTCTCTCTCTCTCTCTCTCTCTCTCTCTCTCCCCCCCCCCCCCCCCATTGGAAGCATTAGGGATAGGCTGTAAAAACCCTAAGTGTTGTGATGTATTGATTGCTTCCCATTCAGGATGTTATAATAATATCAGAATTTTTATTGATTTGTAACTTGAGAGAGAGTGGAGTCGACACAGTGAAACTGAACCATTTTACCCCCAGAGCCAAGAAATGCATCAATTATCAGCTGCAATTGTGGGGTCTTTGTTTCCATAAATACAGTGTCTGCTAGCTAGTCCTGTTAGCCCTATATACAACATGTACTGGTATCCTATATACAACATGTACTGGTATCCTATATACAGCATGTGCTGGTATTGATGGTTCAGTGTCATGTAGAATTTTGGATGTTGTGCTCTGTAACACTGGTTTGTCAAACGCGCACATGATCAAGACAGTTGAAACAGTTTTAATTCGGGATCTGGCATTTTGGATTTCTATCTGTCAAGTTGTTATGTAACCGTCATGGGAGGCAACTATTTTGAAGGAATTTATTATCCGGTTTCATGTGTGTGCGTGCTTCAGAGAGCTAAATAGTGTGTTTCTTGAATTGTCTGTGACAATGATTTTGTGGTGTGAGTTGGATTTTAAAGATGACAATCTTGCCCTGAAACCAGCATTTAGTTTTTAGATTTGGATCAGGAATTATTCTCTTCACACATCAACTAAATCTTTAGATTCAGCCATTGTAATCAACATGTAATTGACATTGCGTAATAATGCAATAGTCTGCATTCAGGGGATATGTGTTGTGCATTGAAGAAGCATTATCAAAATAGCTCTCATGCTAAATTTAACATAAATATGTTCCTCTTGTAACTGAAGTTCCAAGAATTTAGTACGGTACTGCTATTTCTATTTTGCCGCACATATTGATGAATGGATAGATCGACATTTGAATCTAAAGCTGATCTATGCAGATGTTGGTTTTCAATGTGAACATGTAAAAAAAAAAACAATTCTAAGGTAGAGGTTTTGTTTCCATTTAATCTTTGTTAAGATGGATACACTTAGGTGCAACTCAACAAATAAATTGATCATTCCATTAAACTTGAACAGCTAAATAAAACCTGGAGCTAAATAATTGTTAGGGTTTTTAGCATTTTAAACAGCTGAACAGGAAATAGAAAATGTTTGCATCCACAGCTCAGAGTGAGAGTGGAGGAATTTGAAGTTTTTACCTATTCATTACCTTTGCGTAAGATTTTTAGGAAACAAACAAGAATACACAATTTATATCTGGAATACTCAAACAGAGAGGTAAACTTGTTTCAGAAATTCAGAAACACACTCTGTATCTAAAATACAGTATGGTATGATATGATACTGTAGATTCCTAATTAAATGCGAGGAATTAATATAGGCGTAAAATCGCGAGAAGCACCCTAAAATCTTGCCATTATTTTTTGAAAGTTGAGAACTATAAGAAATAAGGAGAAAAGTTCCAATGTTCACAATTTATTATTTGATACAAACTAGCAGGAATTAAGTACTCGTTGTAATATAAGGAATTTACAGTATGGTTTTTTATAGAAACTGCCGCTTCCTACAATTGTTGAATTGTTGAGTGAGTCGAAATAGAATTACTGTAACTAAACCAATTTCCAAAGGAAAGGGCTCAAGGACACCAGAAAATAACGAAATCTTACATCATTATCCAACTCTCTCAAGGTTCAATATTCTGTGGGAAACCTTGGATGCTTTGACTAATGGGGGTCTATAGTCAACCAGAAACAAGACTGTAGCTAGGCGATCAATAGAAAGGAAGCACTTTTTGTTTCTCCTGGTAGTTAGAGAGAGAAACAGAGAGAAAACCTTGATGGCAGATAGACATTTGCAATTTTTATTCTCCCCAGCTGGTTCATGTCTTAGAGTGATATAAGCGAAGGCTAGGTTTTATTTCTATTGATATGTGCAAGTCTACACAGGATTTTTGTAAGAATTATTGTATTGTTTTCCCCAATCATACAATCATATGTTGCATAGTTTACTACCCCCCGATCATTATAAGTAATGAGATCTCGTTGTATTAACAAAACCAGTAAATTATGAAATATTGGATTAGAAATATTGTGATTATAATCATTGCTATGATTGTGAATACCAACTTATTATGTAATACAGTTGATGTAGCTGTCGACTGCTGTAATTTATCATGTGAATCGATGCTTTTCTTTCCTCTAAGCAACACCTGGTGATAGATAAAATTCAGCATTTAAAAAAATAGAACTACCAGATTTTTACTAGTAAGGCGAGAGAAATTTAATTTTTAGTTTTACGGATTTTGTTGTAAAAAATTTGGGTCGGAGGAGGGAAAATAAAAAAAAAAAAAAAAAAAGTGGGCAAACTTTTATTAATCAAAATTACATATTATTTGCTTGAACTTATAATATTAAGTTTAATTTGTCCACTATCCACTGTGTACTTTGTGTTTGTTTCAAGATCATTGGTATTAACCTTAAAACTTGTTCAGGATAACATTTTCTTTGCTTTTCATAAAAACTTTTAAGCCAAACCATGCATGGCTGACCTCCATCTTAAATACTCCATGTTATAGAGACGCTTACACTTGATTTTAAAAGCTCCCTTTGTCAAACGTTTTGCAGATTTCAAATCAAATAAAGTAATTTTAAAACCAAGATCGGTCAAACTTGAAAATTCCGGAAAAATTTCCGAAGATACGATTTTTTTTTCATTATTTTTTTTTTTACAAAATTGGAAAAATTGGGTCGGCGGATCCGTAAAACTAAAAATTTAATTTCTCTCGCCTAATTTTATGATCTAAACTGTTGAAGAAGCTGCTTCAGTTAATGACACTCACAGTACAAGAGAACAGGATGTATTTATAAATTAAACTCAAGCGTACCGACATTATGTATATCTGAACCAATTGCTGCATTTATAATTCTTGTATCTGTTCAAGAAAAAAAAAATATATTGATTAAATTCAAAGAGTTTTTCTGTGTCATCACAGTTTGACCTTTCACCTTTGACCTTTGTGGATGAGTGAGTTGATCACAGTGTTGCTATGGTTACTGTTTTGTTTGTGGTACTTTTGGTTGTCCTTGGTTACGTGGCTGTTGACCTATCCCCGTGTCCTTGAGGTTATTGTTCCCGTGTTGCTCTTTGGATTTATCACACTAGAAATGAAGGTAATCTATAAACTGAATGATTTCAAAACATAAACATTTTTACATAAAGTTTTCCTTTAAAAGTCTGTACATGTTATTTGAAATAAATTATCCAGGTTCAGTCAAGGATGTACATGTACAGGATTTTACCCTGGGTTGTGTTCCAGTTAGGATGTATGGAATACAACCGGGGGTAAATCCCTGTACACCCTTGACTGGACCTGGAAAATGAATTTATTTCCTATGGAAATCAAATAAATCTGTTTCTCATGTCCAGTCAAGTCTGTATTACACTTTTAAGATGTACCATTAAAGCACTTGATGCATTGTGACGTCACATTATTCACATAATTAACTTCAGCACAAGTCAGGTGTAACAAAATAGACCAGGCTTATTAGCCAAACAAATCTCGTGTCACAGGCTACATTGGAAATAATATCATAAAGTTAAACACATTGACTCCGTATACTGAGGGTTATTTTACCGCATGTTATTTTCACCCCATTACAGTAAACTGTTGTAAATAGATATCTTATAACTGGCCTAAGACCAATTCTCTCCAAGTACCATTCGTCACTTGCAAACATTCTAACTTTAAACAGCTGCTATAACATAGCAATGCTTTTATTTCCCTGTAAATGTGTTCATTCCTTGTGTACACCCTATGTAACACAGCAACAGCCTTAAACACTACAACCATTTCACTCATTGCTGTGATACATTGATGATTCTCTACTTAATACTAGCCGCATAGGAAGAATTTGAATCAGAAGTGCATTTTCTAAATGAGATTTGTATAGAGAGAATTTTATTCTCAAGTTAACAAATGTGTAGGAGTGTTTGATTGGTAGATGGAACTACTACTGTCAAAATTTCAGCCCTTTTCGCTCTTGCTGACAGGGGGAGAATTTAAGACTGGGCAAATTCCATAGTCGCAAATAATATATCATTTAACACAACTGCATCTGGGCGAATTCAACATGGGGCGAAGCAGTCTTTAAGGTGGAATATATCACATCGTCACAAATGGCTGACCTCAGATCAAAATGACATTTCGTTTTATTAAAAGGATTTTATCGACGATGATATATAACTTACTGCATAGCCGAGTGGATAAAGTGTCGAGCTTGTGATCCGTACATCCCGAGTTCAAATCCCGCAGGGGCTTTTGTTGTTACTTAGTAAACTAAATTGAATTATTTAGATATTCATTTTTTTATCCCCAATCTGCAATTTTTTCGCTTATTTGACATATATACAGTGTATTTATCGTTATATCTTTCATAATCAAATAATTTACTGTTAAGTTATGTGACTCTTTCCAGGTGTGTTATTCCACCTTAAGTGTTAAAGGGCGAAAATAACATCGGGGCGAAAATAGCCCTGTACTCAGTAATATGCGTACTAACTTTGATCATGAATTAATGTCATCATATAACATTTTGCTATTTAAATATTTGTCAAATGCAGAACCCAAATATAGTCTATTGATTTTCCAAGGGAAAAAAATAATTATTTCTGTCTTTTACTTTTTCTTTGCAGGGTCTAAATGGCAACCAATCATATTCCAAGGTGGACAGTATGGATGCAGTGATTGGTCATGATATCATCCAATCAGAAAAAACATCAGCAGCCACAGAAAATAACCAATCATCACCCAAGACTGTGTCAAACTTAAACTTTCACTCCGAAGACAGACCTATTCTTAATGGTGTAGTGAACCCAATTTCACCGGATGAAAACAAAGAAATGAGAATAACAGATGTGAAGTTGGAGACGCTGAAAAACAAAACAACATGGCAGGAGCTGTCTCCAAAGAGAGAGCGGAAAATCAGCCGACAGAACAGCGCCGGAAGCATCAAGAGTTCCAGCAGTGGTAGTGGTAGTGCCAGCGGTACGTCGGGGAGCAGCGATTATTCCTCCTGCTCTCCGCCGGGAAGTCCCACAAAGTCCTGGAAATCCATCCGAGAGGGCAACAAAAATAATGCTCTCTCCTGGAAGGAGCTATCCGGAGGAAATAAGTCTGAGGAAAGTTCCGAGGAGAATTTGTCTCCTCCGTCGAAAGGAACTAGTACGAATGAGAACCAGTTTGTGGGGAAATGTGTGTGTAGTCCTGAGCACAGAGGACGTGAAACAAAAACAACAACAACAAATACACAACAAGTTACAGACAATGCTTTTATAACTGCTGCTATTGATCACACCATGACAGACAATGGGAAGAAGGGGAGTACAGGCTGTGTTCATACAACACACAACAGGCAGGGGGACACTGATAAAAACACGGCCTGTAACTGTAAGGTCAGCAACAGACCCAATCAAAACGTGAATAACAAAAACCAAGGAAGTCCCGATCACAAACCGTCGACCAATCACAGAAACCCTAACAAGCTGGAGAGCGCTCAGTCTGAGGAACAGAATAATGAGTATTTCTACGACGAGGATTTCACAGTTCAGTTCGATACTAATCTACGTGAATCTTCTCCGGGATTGAACTGTACATGCATAGATCCAACCATTGTCAGTGATTTTCCTAACATTGTGACTGGAAGCTACTTGTCTTTTAATAATATGAAGGGATCTGCAATTCTGGATCCGAATGCTCATACGGAACTGTTCTGTCCGGATGAGTCGGAATTGTCCTCGTGTAGAAACTCCGCCATGGATATGTCCTCTAGTGAACGGGAGATGATGTGCTCCAGTGATATGTTGGAATTCAGTGACAACCCACTCTTTACACCTTCCCCCACAAAAGAGTTAGAAAAACAGAACGTCTCCACTGACAGCCTGGATAAGAATTTCAGTAGATCAGTGGAGCACTGCTGTCAGGATGGCAGTCTGGAGTCGAGTGACGGGAACCTGTGCATTAACTGCTGTCCCAAGAAGGAGGACTATTTCCTCTCCTTTGATGGCTCGCAAGGGAGGTCCCAGACCAACTCAGAAAATGACACATCTCTGCTTTCAATCGGGTCGGGTCAAGGTCATTGGGGTCAGAGTTCATCCGGAGAAGAAATGGTTTCTGAAGAATGCACAGACAGTTTCCATTTCTGCTACACCAACGGGAACGTACAGCAGCACGGACTCCGGAAGATTAAAATCCAGTCCCTGAAGGCAGTTCACGAGAGTAACGACGACGCAGACATTGAGAACAGTGAAGATAGATTATCCACCTCACTACCCAAAATCACCAGAAGCCCTATATCGGAGTTCAACCAGAAGTTACATGCAGGGCATCATGGAAAGAAGGGGTGTTGTCCCGGGAAGCGAGCGCACCTGAACAAATCAAATTTATTGCCTCCTTCCAAGAATTCCTCGATGCGACAGACTGTTCCCAACAGGAAGGTGACCTCGTGGAAGCAGGTCAAGTCTCTGAAGTCCCTGGGTAAGGTTGACATGATGCTGGATGCGAATCGTAGCAGCAGTATGCCTGAGCTGTATGTACAGGCCTGGCAATCCTTTACTTCTCAAGAGTTGGACATCGCCAAGATTGCAGAGAGTTTCCACGGAAAGAGGCACTCCGCGTACCTCCTGGACCTCTACCAACGAGTGAGGAACCAGTCTAATCCAGTTTCTCCAGAAACGATGGCCAACATTGAGCAGATCCTTTTCCACCCTCTCATTAGTCAGAACCGATGTCACGGCGAGGCCAACTTGAGTGCGCCAGCTGGTCCGTGCGCGGTGTGTGGGCGGGACGGTTCGCATAGCAGCCACACCCTGACTAACAGCAACATCCACCACCTGGTCAACACCAGCCGGTCTGGACAACCGCTGGACCAGTACACCAGGAGACGGATCATCGAGTGGTTGGAGAGAGACAAGATTGAGGGAGAGGCCAAGGGCTGTCAGACTCAGAACCTCACTCAGAAAGAGACCAGGGCAGCCGAGACACTCATCTCCCCCACCACAGTGATCCTGTGGAGCGGCACCAAAAACTTCAGTGCCCAGTTCCCCCCTCACACCAAGGACTGTGGGATACAGACTTCATGCAGTGGACAGACCTCCCATGTCCAGCAGCAGACATCGCCCACGTTAGACGTGCAGTACAAGAAGCTGTGTATGACAGAAGTTGCTCAGCAGACGTCACCAAGCCTAGAGAAGCACGACGTTCTCTCCATGCTGCCGGAGACTTTTACAGACCTGGATGACATCATTCCAAGACGAGATCCAGTTGCTCACAAACAGGTTCCCAGATCCCAGAGCGCTGACAGCAACGTTCCCAAGAACCCTCTTGAAGTGCCACAAAGAGGCTGCATTTCTTACTATACGTTTAAGTCCTTACCAGATCTGAACTTTATGATCTCTAGTGCTGATCTTCAGGAGGAAGAGGAGGATGAAATCTCACTGTTTGATCCTATACCTGTAGCCATGCCTATCCCCATTTTGACACCAACTTTTGCCAAGTCTTTCTCTGGGTCATCTGGAAAGATGGAAAGTCAGTCAAGCGGATCGGCCAAAAAAAGGTCACGGTCAGTTCCAGCCAAACTCATGAATCCACAACTGCTCAAGAATGCTGGCGAATCTGGATCCAGCAGTAGTGGAGTTAGCACCAGTTCCACATCATCTGGAATAGATCCGGGTTACAGTACAGAGGAGAGAACATTCAGTGTTGGTAGTCCTTCAAATGACATTGAAAGACTGTTGTTTTACCCTCCGCATGTGGAGAGCAGTGCCAAGAAAGATAAAGAAGATATAGAAGTTCAGAAAGGTTATGAACAACTAGAAGGTGAAGGTCAAAACAAAGCCCAAGGTCATCCGAAACTGAAGAGAGTCTGTGAGAACAAGGTCAACAAATATGCAAATGAGGTTCACCCAATATCTCTTGATGCAATGCATAAGCCAAAACCAATTGAAATAATAGACTCCAAGACTGATGGTAAGGTTGCCATGGAAACTAATCCAGCCATGGAACATCTGTACTCCCTACAGGAAGAGAACACGCCCGTCTCCTCTCCGGATGTCAGTCGCTGTCACCACACCTGTTGTCATGGTGATGACTGTTTCTTTGTCAACCACCCCAACCAGTTTTCCAGTGAATCGAACTCGTCCAATGGAAGCGGACACACTAAACCAAACCGGAAACCCCTTAAGTCCTGTCTCCGCAAACAACACTTCCTGAGGTCGAGATCATTGTCAGACCCCCATAATCTGGGTCAGGCAAGTGACAGCCAGAAACAGAGGCGGAAGTTGAACCGGCATTCCTACGCATGCGAGGAAGTGTATTTGCTGACGGATGAATCAGGGCAGTATTATCTCTGTCAAAGTGACAATTCTTCACAGTCAAATGAGAGCACAGGGCCGGCACTGTGTTACTTTGATGAGGTATCCGCGGACGGAACACAGACAGTCAAATTACGGCGGAAAAATCCACCAGAGGCTGGAACCAAGTCTGGGGTTGAAGCGGCGGATACGCTGAGTGGAAAACGGAAGAGTGTTAGCTTTGCCTCTGAGGTTTCTTTCCATGACATCAGTCCTCACGCCTCACCCAAACACAAAGTGGAGGAGGTGGAGGCAACTCAAGCAGGTATGTTAACTACAAAATTTTATTCTTATTTTGAAGAGAGAGAGATAAACAAAAAAGATACAAGGAGAAGTAAGAAGAGAGGGTAGAAATGCATCTCATGTAGAATTCTGCTGATTCGAACATGATTTCACTTTCTTATGGCATAGGTAGCAAGCTTAACTGCCTAAACGTAAGCAAAGGAAAACTTTGTGTATCTGAAAATTTCATTGATTTGTTAGTGTATTAAACTATGAATTTTGCCACCTGCTGAATTGTCACTTTTGCTTTAGGCTGCTTTTTAAAAGATACTGAGTTTATTGATGATTCTCTGTACTCGGTTATAGATCCTTCCATATTGCCTCGAGTCAACTCAACCGAGAGCTGTGAGTCCTCAGACTCAGACTCACCCCCGGATAACTTCAAGCTGTCCCCCTCCACGGAGCAGATAGTGTACGCCCACAGGTTCGACGAACTGGAACGCAAGAGAGGTATGTCCCCAGTCTATTGATATCAATAGCTAATTAATTCAGGTGTTGTAAAGTAACTGATATATTTCTTCATATCTGGGACCATAATATTCACTACTCCAATTAAAATTTCTGGAAAATCTCATAAAATTAGGCAGTTTACATGATCTTGATTTTTGACAAAAACCAAAGTTGTTGGTAGATATTTCTGTTTCATTCATCACAATTATTACAAATTATAAAACAATTGCTACAAAAGTAGTTTTGAAAAATCAGTTTCACCGTTGACCTGAATTTTTACGATAGTGTGTTGTTTTGTTCTTGAATGATAATGGTTATAATGACTGTGTTTTGTCCTTGGATTGTGACAATCTATATAACTATGTTTTGCAGTAGGTTTATTGTTTTGTTGTCAGGTTTACTGATAGATTTTATTCTTTATGCTAGGTGTACTGATAAATTTCATATTACAATGTTTACATTTTATTCTAGGTTTACTTACTATTTATGTTATATGACAATGTTTACATTTTGTTCTAGGTTTACTTATAGATTTTATGTTACAATGTTTACGTTTTATTCTAGGTTTACTGATAGACTTTACAAAGTTTATGTTTATTCTAGGTTTACTGATAGACTTTTTAAAGTTTAATACGTTTTATTCTAGGTTTACTTATAGAGGTGTGTCGTGTGTCGGAGGTCATCCTCAATCACTTCAGTACAGCCAAGAACCCCTTTGACAAGGTGAGACAAACTATGTATACCTGTAATCTGTATACCTGTAATCTGTATACCTGTATACCTGTAATCCCCACAACCCTCAAAATATACTTCACTGCTCCATCTTCAAGCCCTCTTAAAATGAAGGAGGAAGATCTGACACTAATTATATGAATCTTTCGTTTTATGTCAAATGCATCATGTTTTGAATGAAAAACAAATGTTGCTGCATTGCAACTGAATGGTGGTGCCTCATGATTTAATAATCATTAATGGAGGGATAGGGGCTTAAATATATATTTCTTAAATTCCCATGTTACCTTTCACTACAAATGCATTACGAAATGTGTTAATATTTAATCATAATTATACCCCCGCAAACAAAGTTTAGGGGGGTATATTGGTTTCACCCTGTCCGTCTGTCCGTCTGTCTGTAGACGCAACTTTGTCCCCCCTATAGAATTTTTTATTACTGCATGGAACAATTTGAAAATTTGTACATATGTTGAACACCATCTGAAGATGTGCACCTGCAATTTTTTTTAAGATCAGACAAGATTTAATGATTTTATGACAGTTTTCATTTTCCTTATTCTATATATTGTACACTAATGTTGAAAAGTAAGGGAGGTAATCCTTACAGATTTTATTAATTTAAGAAAACACTCTAAAATATATTTATATAAATACATCCAGATGGAGTTTTTTGTCTTTATGTCTTAATTAATAAAAAAAAAATATTTTTTATAAGTATTCTATCAACTGACAATGCAAAGTTTTTGTTTGTCAATGATAAATTCTTAGGAGCTAATGAGAACATCAAAGACAAGTGTGGCTGAATTCATTTGTCCCAAGGGAGCCATTATCTGAGCCATGGTTCAGATGGAGCATGTGTTTAGGGGAAATTGATAATCTGTAAAATGGGTGATGGTTTTGGGGCTATTTTAAAACTGTTTCATGTAAACCAAAAGGTCTATCATTATAAGGAAATAAATAATATAATTATTAATAAAGAAGTTAAACTATTTTTAGAGGTTGTTTAAATTTATTTGTCAAGATATGATTGTAGTGTTTTGGCAATTTTAAAATTGTTTGCAATATTAAATTTTCTTTTTTACATATTTTTACATAGTATGGTAATTATGGTAATGTTTTGGGAGTTTAAGGGATCAATTTTCTGATATGGAGTTCAATTGTGCCATAGGAGAAAGTGAGGAAAATTTGAAACAACTAATTGCATATGTCAAGACTCTTATTAGAAAGATATTGAAAGTCTTATCAACAGAAGAGCATTGCTTGGCTACCGGTATATCTATTCACTGCAAAGGGAGGGGTTATTGTCATTTTGTTGGTTTTTCTTTAAATCAATTAAATTAAAAAAATATATCATCAAATACATACATTTGTAAATGTATTACTGTTATAGATATGTATTTACAGTGAAATTCTGACAATTTTGATTTTAATTTTTCTTTGTTAACTATTTTTTTTTTTTTTTACAATTCTAGAATTATTTTTTTTGTATATGTTCCAAACCTTAATTATTATTCAATTCAATTATTTGTCCCATTTGAAATTAGCCTAGCGGGGGTATTAGTCCCATTAGGACAGTTCTAGTTGCTGTAGATTCCTAATTAAACCCAAGGAATTAATTAATTAATTAATAATTAAACCCAAATCCGCATAAAAATGCTCAAAACAGATCTCAAGGATTTAGATATTTTGCTTTTATTTTTCAGACATATAAAAAAAATAAAATTAAAAAAAAATTGGCTTCTGCAATTTTATATTCTCGCGATTTGATGCAAAACGGTTGAACAGCAGAATGAAGTGTTTGCCAATTAAGAATAGGGAATCTACAGTACATGTCTACAGTACATGTCTACAGTACATGTCTACAGTACATGTCCACAATACATGTCTACAGTACATGTCTACAGTATATGTCCACAGTACATGTCTACAGTACATGTCTACAGTACATGTCCACAGTACATGTCCACAGTACATGTCTACAGTACATGTCTACAGTACATGTCTACAGTACATGTAATAAGCTGATTAGTTTACTCGCCGTATTACATGTCCCTGTCAATTCTTTATATTTTTGCCTATTCTTTAATTTCCACATTATCAGTTGATTCAAGTACCTCGCATCAGACTACGTTGATAACAATTATTTTGATGGTTCTCCATGTAAAAATTTTACCTTGTCTTTGATGTTATTCTTAAATTTCTATGATATTAACTTCACTTTTCTTTTACTTTTCAAGTTGAGGCTGGGAAGTTCCGCCGACACGCCAGAGATCGGTGACCTAGTTTTGAGTCGTCTCTGTCCGGCACTAAGTCAGGTCGTGGGGAACGGACTGAAGCCGTTCCTGAACGGGTTCCAGATGTTTGGCCGTGTCAATGTCACCGTGTGGAAAGTGGCGGAAATTTCCGCCGAACAAGGTGAGTTTTCCCAAGTGGAGGCTCTCACACAAGGGGCACCTAGACTTAATTTTACAGTTTGAGCCAACCCCCTGCAGTGGCTGCACTGATGTAGTTTTCTGTGTTTTATAAAGACATTTTTGATTTTACACTTTGAGCAGGCCCCTACACTTAAGGATCTCTACTTGTTTTTATATACATTCTTAATTTTCCACGTTTAGCATCATATACCCCTACATTACACTGTATCTAAATTATACAATGGTATGTTGTTATATGCATTCTTATTTTCACACTTTGAGCAGGTCCCTACATGAGAGCTATCTATGTTATACAATGATATGTTGTTTTATACGGTACATTCTTAATTTCATACTTTGAGCAGGTCCCTACACTAGAGCTATCCATGACCTTGTCCAGCAACTCAAGAGTCACGCTGGCCTGACCAGCTGTGCTGCTAAGTTTGAGGCGTTTCTATTTGGACTTCTCAAGTGAGTTTATGTAAAATGAATTCTTAAGATTTTTCTGAGCCCAGATTTTAATGACATACTATGTTAACAAAAAGACTCCTCCTTCTTCAACCTTAATTTGTCAAATTGATTTAATATGACCTTGACCTTGATTAATATAAGGTCAAACAAAAACTATTCTTATTGTTTCACTATTAATAATAAAGTAATTCTGTGGATATTGAAAACTACATTCTATAGAAATAGATAAGCATAAGATTCCAAATAGACATACAAATAAAACAATTTTATATTCTACCTCTGTTTCAAGATTAGGAACTATGAATTCTCAAATAAATGTTTGAATGTTATTGAGCCTTTTCACATTACTATCATAAATTAAAACAGATAGAATTTCATGCCAATGTATATAATTTAAAGAACTTAGATTCCTAAAACCATTTAATGAATTACTGTTTACTGTGGTTTCATCAATATTTGTTGAATACCAATTTTCGTTGATTTCATTGTTAAGTTTATCCTTGAAATTAAATATTCATTGAACTGCAATTTCTACTAGTATTTTGTATTGATAGGGTCATTGGCCACGAATTTACGTATCCTTGAAACTGCGATTTTCACTTTATCCACGAAAATTGATACCCTTGAATATTAATGAAACCACAGTACCTTTAAGCATCTTTCCTTAAAGTCAAAACTCAAAACTTCAAGACTGATGTAAGTTGATTCTATTTTCAGCCTGAGACTGCTGGACTACTGGATGGGATATCTCCCTTACAGCGACGCCCTCACCGACAAGTTCTACAACTCAGACAGCGTCGTCATCTTGAGCCGGACCTGTCATGAGCGAGCTTACGACGAGATGCTCATCTCACTGCAGCCTCTGTCTGTGCTGCCATTCCAACTGGGTCTTGAGTACGTTTTAGAGAATTCCAAGCACCTGACCCACTCCCCCAATCTGAGCCCCAACAGAAACAAGTCGCCTTTAATCAGCCCCTCTCTAGAGAAGGAGGTAGTTATACCCCCTCCAAAGCCCGCCAGAAGTATGGGCGTTAACGGAACGGGACTGATCTCTGCTAAAGCTTGGGAGTGGATCAAAGGGAGTGTGTGTGAGGAAACAGGGGATCAAAAGTCCACAGAGGTGGATCAGAAGATGGTGGAAAAGAAAGAAGAGGTTGGATTGGTTGAAAAGCGAAGCAAGTCTTTGAATGATGTAGAAGGGAGAAAAGTTCAGAAGCAGGGTGAAGGCGGATTACCAGTGGTAAAGAGATCGGTGAGCAGTGGAGGGAGTCAGTCGGACGTTAGAGGAATGACAGACTCATTCTCTGGAATCGCCCAGAAACTACTAGGGATGAATACCTCTCGGGAAAAAAGTCCGGAAAACAGCGTCAACAAAACACAAACTGCTAACAGCATCGAAAAGAAAGCAGTGAAAGACAAAGTTCAACCCATGGATAGCACAGAAACAGTGTCATCCAAAGCCAAGTCTGGAATCCTGAAATTCTTTGACAAGTTGCTGCTGTCCAAGGACAATGTTTCAAGCCCCAAGAGTCAGATTCCTAAGAGGTACAGCTGGAATGTTCCCAGTGAGGGTCAAAGTTCATCTGGATCACCTGGAACCAAGAGCCTGTCTCCGGTATCTGGGAACAAGGAGTTGAAGAATAGTCTGGAGTATCAGAAACAGAAGTTTGCCAACCAGAGGAAGACCCAGAAATCCAAGTCCGAGAGCGTGGTGGCCAAGTGCATCCAAAGCGAGGCCACAAAGGATGATGGGAAGGCTGTGGTTGGAAAATCTGAAGGAAACAGTAATGGGAAAAGTCTGAAGGCTACTGAAAAAGTGAATGCCCCGTCTGATAAACTGGTGTCAAAAATGGCAAGGAATCCACCTTCTAATTTGAGTTTGAAGATGAGAATTGTGGAAGAAGCCCAAGAGAAGGCTCCAGTGAAAGTATCAGACTCGCCCTCAAAGAAGTTTGGTTCACCTCAACGCAGAGCAGCAGACAAGGCAAAAATCAGCAAGATACCCACACTTCAGAAGAAAACTGAAAGTAAAATACCCAAGAGAAACAGTCTGGTGTTGGACTCATCTGGTTATAGCTCATCGAGTGTGCTCAGTTCACCAACTCGAGTCAAGCACTCATACTCTGCTGGACAGATTCCAGTACCTGTACAATCTCCAAAGAAGACCAAATCCAACAATGCCACAGCTGAAGCTGAAACTTCAACCAAAAAGACTGCTTCCTTAAAACCAGTTGTCTCTAAGTCCGATGTGGAAAAACTGGAGGGAATGGCATCTTCCACGGAATTTCCAAGTCAAGATCCGACAGAATCCGTGGAGTCCAATACCTCCAGTGAGTGTGCTTCTCTAGAAGTGGGTCCTACTTTGGTGGCACCCAGCCAGACCAAGAAGAAACTGAACGGGTGTGTGGAGACGCAGAATGAAGCTGTGAAGTCAGACCAGAAGACCAGAGCTGCGCCGGTATTTCCCGGAACTGCCCAGGCGGTAGAGCTTGATATTAACTCCAACTCCCCCCACCCCTGTCCATCAGAGGAGGCCCGGGGTCAAAGTGCAGAGAGGGGAACTTGTGAGGCGGGTGACCAGAAGGATTTCATGAAACCTGACTTCAGGTAAGGAAATACCTAAACTGTGTGCATGTTATACATTGTACCACAAATTGTGACTCCTATCTTTTGTTTGACTGTCACAACTTACAAAAATTATGGAACTGTACAATATAATTATCAAAGAAGCTTGAATTTGGCAAAACATGTTGTATACATTTTATCAATCTAATTTAGATTAGATGTTAGATCCGCTAGCTTACTCAGTGAGTCATTACTTTTTTATTTATAGGCAATTCTAGTTCTCTTTGTAAATGCTTGAGAAACATGCTAAAAATTATACATGTACATGTAAAAAATGACCTATTACAAAAAATAAACTATTTAGATTCTTATATTTCAACAATTGAGTAACAGTGAGACCTGGGTCTTATTTTCCAGATACATAGAGACTGTGGTAGATTTTGAGTCGTCAGAGATATCTCAGCTCTCCTACAAGAGGGGAGATCACTTCGAGGTGCTCGCTGAGATCGACTCCAGCTGGTTCTACTGTGTGAACGGCCCACAGGAAGGGCTCGTACATGTCAACGCTGTCAAGCCTCTGAGTGACAAAGACGAGTCGCATCTACTTCATAACACATTTGATTCATAATCATCTTGGTCATTTCTGCGTTTGTTTAACTTTTAAAAAATTCATTCAACTCTCATTTAGTCTGTTTAAAAACATGAAAGCGGTACTGATTGTATTTGAAATGCTGATATTTCAACAGAAAGGATTTCATTGATCATAGGAATGGTATTATAGTCATAGAAATCAAGTTCATTAAGTATTAATCAACATTACTGTGTAGAATCAGTAGATACATATTGTCATAGGTAGGATTTTAATTTCTTTCAGATCAGTAGTGTGTTATTTTATTGATTAATTAAACTTTATATTATATTGAATCGTCTGTTCGAAATATATTTGAAGATACCAGTACACATACATTGAACATGTATTTGTTTACCTATACCTAATATGTATTATCAAATCATTTTGAATGAAACTTGACATGTATGTAAATACGTTATTGTATAGGAACTTTTTAACGGATGTGTGCAATATAATAGGTGTAATACAAATAACTGAACATGAAATTGTACTTCTGTTTATAAATGATGGCATTTTAATGTCAGCTGCGTAATAATTAAGGTTGTGTTGTAATTAAGTTGTAATTTGATGCAGCATCGTTATTCACAATTTCCGTTTGTTAATTTTGTCGGGATTCTAGTCCGCTTGTTGATATTTTTTGTTGCCATTATGTTGTGATAAAGTCCCTCATTTATATGTGATATATCATGAAATTATTGATGGTTCTGTTTTTTATTGTTTTTTATGAAGTTGTTTCATTTTTTAATACTTCATTGAATGTATCGGCCCATAAACCGTTGCATTTGGTTACTAGTAACATAGGGATATTGTTCATGTGTGGATCCAGATAATTTTTCAGGGGTGAGTCAGAGGCCTATTTTTGGTAATCTCACAATGTGAGTTTGATAATTAAGGTTGAATCTTTCAGCATCATGGACTTAACCTGCCACCCTTTTTCTTATTTTGGACATGCCATTTATATACAGTTTTTAGTTTACTGGTTACATAATACATGCATTATGGATCTTTCACCTACTTTCTATTTTGTCCCCAATCAGGTTTTTAAGGATCCTCAACACCCCGTGACTTCTACTTTTTATGACAGTGTGTCATAGTATATGGCAATTTTAACCCATTATAAAACAGCGTATATCGCCAAATTTTTAGTGTTATCTCTGTCGTGCAACGGTTGTAGCTACAATCTACTGACCCTCTGGTCCCGAGTTCAAATACTGCATGGACTTTTGCTTTCATGAATAGAAGTCAAGTTTTTAAAGTTGATATTTTTCCCCCCAAAAAATGAAATTTTTTTTCTTTCATTTTCAAGTCACACACATGCTAGAATTCCATATCTTTAAGTAATTGAACAGTTCGAGCTTGTAAGCAGAATTTCTCCTAAAAAGTGTGGAGGACCCCTAAGATGAAACTCACTAACTGAACATTCTCCACAATTTAGGTTACAGTTTCAGTAGAAATCCTCCGACACTGTAGGTATTCGCAGCACTCAGTGTTGGCACTATGAGAGGAGAGTAGTGGTCTTTCTTAGTTTTGAACTTGTTAGTTTTTTCGAGTGATTTAACTTCATGCTACTTGGAAAATGGAAAGTCCTCATGCAATACCTGTGTATACTTAAACACCCCCCCTCCCAAAAAAAAAACCAAAAAGGGGGGGGGGGGGGGGGGAACTAAATAGACTGCAGTACTATGGCACTCTTCTAAACAGTGGATATGATCTCGCCTATGGTTTGACAGTTTGGTCTAAAACAGTTGTTTCAACGTTAGACTGTATTTACTTTAGCACCCCAATGTATGTGGATCTATAAATTCCCTTAAATTCACCATGATTGTCATTTAGAAAGACTTGTCAATGATACTGTTCCATACAAAAACTGAGTCATCCAACACTTAGTACAAGCCGTACATTTCCTGGATTCTATTCCTAAATTATGAGTCTTGATCCACTCCCCAAAACTATGAGTCTTGATCCACACTTCAAAATTATGAGTCTTGATCCACTCCCAATTGTAAGTCTTAATCCACTCCCCAAACTATGAGTCTTGATCCACTTTCCCAAATTATGAGTCTTGATCCACTCCCCAACTTATGAGAATTGATCCACTCCCCAAATTATGAGTCTTGATCCACTCCCCCAAATTATGAGAATTGATCCATTCCCCTAAACTATGAGTTTTGATTCACTCCTCAAAATCATGAGTCATAGACGAGACATTATAATGGTGGGTGTTGATTGAGGGCAGGTTGATACAGCATGAAGGGATTTCTTTAGTGAGTCTGGCTAGGGTAACAATATTGATACATTAACGACTATTAATTTTTGCATTGGAGTTCCATATTTTTAAGTGTGAAAACATTAAGGCCAATTCATCTCTGTCAACATTCCTTGTTAAGTTCGGTAAATTCCTTATTAAACGTGAGGAATTAATATCCACATAAAATCGCGAGAAGCAGTCCTCGCTGATTCTTAAATCTCACTTTTATTTTTCAGACAGTTTTGAGCTATATGAAATTATACAAAAAATTGGTGCTCACGATTTTATATTCTCACAATGTCATGCAAAACAGCAGAAATGCAGAATTAAGTACTCGCATAAAATAAGGAATTTACAGTATCTTAAAATGCATTGTACTCTTGTTGTACATTGTAACTTAGTGGGAAAATATAAATTAAATCAACCTGTCTAAAAATTAAGAAAAGGTTTTACATGTTTTACTTATAAATCATCTTTCTTCAGTCAATGAAATTGATTTTTACATGTATTTTATCATTTCTGGGTAATCAATAAACGTTCTATAGGTTTAGTCAATTTTTCATAGAGAACTTAAATACTATACACAGTGCTGCTATATCGTCACTATAGCTAATTTTCATACAATAATCATTTTTCTATAATTACAGGAACTAATTATTGAATGTGTCATTATTGTTGATTCTGAGACTTACTGGACAGCGACTGTTACAGTAGAGAAAGGTTGCATACTCTCCTCCATAGCTGACATATTGCTGCTTTAATTAACACTCCTCCATGTAGATTACTAATTAACTTCGCTAATTTCTTGTTTTGATCTACACCTATCACTGAGTACTTCTCTGTTTGTGCAGGATTTGTTTTCACTTTTCGTCTCGACATTTTTGAATCCTAGCTATAGAGTAGACTAGTAATACATGTATCGCTTCATCACTGAAAACAGGTAAAAACTTATTAACCCGAAAGCTCTCTAACCTGAATCCCTTTACATATACCGCTTCATCACTGAAAACAGGTAAAAACTGATTAACCCGAAACCTCTCTAACCCGAATCCCTTTACATTCTATATCACTTCATCACTGAAAACAGGAAAAATCTGATTAACCCGAAACCTCTCTAACCCGAATCCCTTTACATATATCGCTTCATCACTGAAAACAGGAAAAACTGATTAACCCAAAACCTCTCTAACCTGAATCCCTTTCCATGTATCACATCATCACTGATAGTAATAGGAAAAAAACCCTGATTAACCCGAAACCTCACTAACCCGAATCACTGTCTATGAGGAATTCTAAAATCTATGTCATTTCATTCAGTTTGAAGCCTACACCTTTTTTTTATTAATTTTAAAATGGCTGCAAATTGAAATTCCATTATCTGTGATTTCATGAATTTAATGATTGTGCTTTTCTTCAACCAGATTGAGATTTTCTTCACCTGAACACATAACCCCAGACTGAAGCATGCAAATTTTGAGTCAGCCAGATTGAGTTGGAATGTTAAATTCGTCAACTTCATAATGGCCCCAATCTCCCTCATTTCCATCCATAACCTGTTTGCTTTAACACTTTTCTTTGTACCGGTACAAGTTTATCGGTTAGACATGCTTTCAGTTGAAATAAATGTATTATGTGGTTGAAATTTTTTTTTAACACTTTATATATGTCAACTAATTAAGAAAGCTGGCTAACATTTTTATTGTTGTCAATGAAATCCTCTACCACTAAGGTAAACAATTTATGTCAAGCGTGATTGATCTCTGAATTTTATGATCGGTCTCGTAACTGTATTGATGGGTTCTATATTTATGTCAACTGCTTCTTTCATTAATTCTATGTGCAATACAATATACTGTTATTTTAATTTCACTATTATATACATCCTAGGCAGAATATATTGAATTACCTGAGAGTTCAGTATTGAAAGCATATAAATGCAATTGTGCTGTTTACATGTAAATATATATACTGTTGTGATGCATATTGCAGTAACAATGATGCAAACTATAAGTGTTTCACTTACAGACATCTTATATATTTATGATTGTCATTTAATAAATAGGTAATTGTTGAAATAACTAGACAAGTATGTTAATAATTAGATTGTTCTTTTAAGCATAATGATATAGAGAATTACAAATTTAAAATGAATTCTTATCTTGATATTTAGAGCTACAACACCTTCTTAATTGCTTTTGAGTTAACTTATTAACTTAATCCATTTTGCCAATGCTAAAAATTGAGGAAACTGGTAACCAACTTGTTTGATGTAGGGCATTATTTACTTGTAGGATTTTCTCATGATCATATTATATATATACCATAATAAAACTTTGATGCACCTTTATCAGAAATGGAATCATCTTCCTTTGAGATGCAAGTGTATTTTTTTTTTCCAAATCAAAGTCCTAAAAGTACTTGGAGATTTATTTACAATGTCTATGTGCATCAATATTCAGATTTTACTTTTCAGTTACTGTCAATGTTAATAATTTTTAGCATTATTTATAATTGTGTCAGTTTTCATGATGGCCCTGACATCAGAAACTGATGCAAGACCCTTGGAAACAGATTTGTGTTCTCGGTTTCAATGTAACAACCTGTTTACAAACCATGGAGAGTGTACCTTAAAGAGAGTGTACCTTAAAAACAGTGAACAAAATGTTCATTTCTACATAGAATATACATGACATTGTATGTAACAATGATAATTGATAAAATATTTCTTTTCCATAATTTACTCAATTTTAATGTGACAACTGGTTTTAAATTAAATGTTTACCATGGTGACTCTCTTCAAGAAATAATATGTGTATTTGAGTATTTCTACTAGATAGATTATACAAGTATGCATGTACTATGGTATTGTACTGTACATGTGCAATGTACTCTCCAGGTTGACTCAGTATGTGGGATGCGTATAATGTACTGTACAGAAACTGAATCACTGCTCGTCAACTATATCTCCCTGCTATGGATTCTACACTTGTTAACTTGACCATTATGTGTTTATGATTATAATACATAATATTGTATACAGTAGGTAAATTTAAGTCATTTCTGTTGCCTAATAAAGTCATATGAAGCAAGGATGCTGATTTTTGTTATATACAGTCTACAATTCTTACACAACCAAGAGATTCTGCAGCTCCTATCCATCAAAGCCTGGCCATCACCAACTTTCCTCAAGTCAATACTGAGCCTCATAGTTTTGACCTCAAATTTATGCACTTTTCTTTCAAGAAATTGAGTTTAGGACGGAGTTGAGTGACATACATAATCATTTTGGGGGTGCTGTTAATTAATTGTTCCTCTGATATGCTGCATGACTTTAGTTGATCAGACATGAACAAGTTGATCAGACATGAACAAGTTGATCAGACATGAACGAGTTGATCAGACATGAACGAGTTGATTAGACATTAACGAGTTCATTAGACATCAACGAGTTGATCAGACATTAACGAGTTGATCAAACATTAACGAATTCTTGGTTGGAGCAGAAATGAATGACTTTCAGTCACAGGCTAAATGCCTTATAGTGTTGAAAACCTTGATACATGTACCTTATAATTAGCTAAAATACATACAATAGACAAATTTCTCATAATTTATTTATTTTTGAATGGACCTAACCATTAAGAAGCTTCGATCTGATTAAATCAAATCCTTCATGATTACTGTAATTGTATAACGCCTATGAGGCGACATATCTACTGTGATTGTATAACACCTACGAGGCGACATATCTGATTCAATAATCATAGTTACATACATCATCAATCAGGTGCATCGAGGATCTGCCTTTTATTATATTGTGTGAAGTTTCTACCACAATCAACATCTGCTAAACAACATAGTACAATAAACAAAAAGTTCAGTCTTTAAGAATGCAAAGATGCACATGCTGTTAAACAGCTAACAAAATTATTACTGGAAGAAAATTTTGTAATTGGATCCTTCCAGCCAATTGAATGCCTTCATTCAACTGCTTCCAACCAGTGAAATGCCTTTTGATTGTCCAATGGTCATCTCTGATCCCTGTCCCTATATCCTCCTGAATTGCGGTTGTCACGGTAACGGTCTCTGTTGTTACCACCATAATCAGAACGCTCTCGATCATTGTCTCTGTTACCCCGATTATCATCTCTATAACCCCGATTATCATTTCTATAGCCCCGATTATCATCTCTATAGCCCCGATTATCATCTCTATAGCCCCGATTATCATCTCTATAGCCCCGATTATCATCTCTATAACCTCGATTATCATCTCTGTAACCACGGTGGTCATCCCTGTATCCACGGTTACCATCTCTATATCCATGACCTTCCCTGTTGCTGTTGTCATGGTGACGCCCTCCACGTCGATCCTGGTAACCACCTCTGATAATTTAAGATGTACATTGAGAACAGAGGATATGCAAAGTTTGAAATCAACTTTTGAAATGCTCTACTGGATAATTATGATTAATAAGGTCAAATGAATCAACAAACACTTTAGAAATATGAATATCCTCCCCCCCCCCCCTCTCATCAAATTGGAATTGTAGTCCGGTTTACCCATTATGAAAATTGCTCCTTGTTTTAATCTAAATAAATCTTAAACTAGTGCGTTATCTCTATTAACCTGTTTCTGAAGTTGCCCCTGTTTTTCTGGAACCAGTTTCTGATGCAGGGTGGGGGTGGGGTGGGGGTGTTGACTGTCTCCATGTACTCTGAGTCATCTTCTGTATAGCGAGTCTTAAACATCTCGTCAAACAAGGTCAGTAACTCCTCAGTTGACTTCTCTTCTGCTGACAAATCTAACGCCATTTGGTCTGCTGAAAGATACACATTGAATCAGTTTATCTTGATGCTTTCCATGAGTCATTTTTTCAAAGAAAAAGTTATTTCCCTACTAACAAGTAACACTATTGTAAACAAATATAAAACTAGAGCTTCGTTTACATGACAATAAATTCTTATCTCTGTATCTCACTACTAACTTTTGGTCAATCATTCAAAATGCACAAGTAAACTATTTTCTACATAAAAAATTAAACATTAAATTTTGATCTCAAATCATGTCTAGGTCCCCTTAAACTACAATGTAAGGGGCGAAAAAACACTGTTTTGTGAAGTTTGTTTTGTAAACAGACTTTGTACATAGATTTTTCATAAAAAATATCACTTAAATCATTGGGAAAACTACTGCTTATTTTTGGATACCGTCAGTCCTGTAACCAAAGGTCATGCAGACAAATTGAATACCGCATGTTAGTGCAGTATGATATACTTTGTCTGCATGGTCTCACTATCTGGTGTGTTATAATTTACTGCAGCAGCTTTGTACACACTTTTGTTGCAAAAAATATAGGGAATGTGAATATACTGCCTAAAAATATACACATACTGAATGAAACCGTCATTTCACTCTGTCCATAAAACAGACCAACTTCCAAGTATAGCTTTAAAATCTGCATGAGATGCCTCCCACAATTTTATGCAGACATCATTTCCTCATGTATATCAATTAGGAACTGACAGTATATAGCTACAATGAATTTAATTATAATCACACTAATAATTTCCCAGTACGTGTCTCAATTCAATGTATTTAATTTATAAGAAGGATAATTCAATTTCAATGAAAATAATTGAATATGAATATAGATAGGCCTACATGCTAAAATTTCCTGGATAAGGATATACAATTTGCATTGTCTTATCAATTTACTATTAACGAGGCCGAGTACAGAACGAGTACGCACGCTTTCGCGCAGCGTTTCATTTGTATTGTGACGTCATCTTTTTGCTTAGTTGACGCCATGGCGTGATAGTTTTAACTGCAGATATTCAGCGAAAATTGTTGAAAATATCTCGTTTGATGCGTAAAAATAATGTTATATTGTGGAATAAACATTAATGTCTCTAAGTATAAGCTATATATGTGCTCGGGTCGAAAACGTGAAGAGGGTTCAGCAAGCCTAGCCATCTGTCATTTTTTCTTAACCCGCCTAAATATAGCTTAATTCATATATTTCAAGACAGTAACCATGTATTATATATTAATGACCCTTAATATGTGATGTTATATATTTTTTTATTACTTAAATATGTCTGAATGTTTTAATAATACTATATAGATCACCTTTTCCGCCTTTGTCAAATAAAAATAGCCATTATCTGACGAATCTGGGAAATTGGGCATACAAAAATCAACTTTGATAAGACCCCTGTAACAAACCAGGAGGTAAAAGGTTTTTTTTATTTAACCATTTGATGCCTTTTAGCAATAACTTTAATATGTAGAACAGAAAAAGAAATCCCTAGGGCAGAAGTTTTGAAAAAAATGTAAAAAATATGCAAAATTGATACATTTCAAGCAAAATCCCATAGGGTCCTATGTTAAAGATTAACAAACTTTGAGATGACCCCCTAAACAAACGGTGTGGTAAATGTCTTATTTTTTGATCTTAAAATAATAATTATATCAGTAGAAATTCATGTAAAAAGTTTCATCCAAAAATCTAGGGCAGAATAAATTAGACCCGGCCTCGTTAAAATAAAATTAATATACACATATACAAACTACATATACAGGTTAATAAAATCACCAGAGAGGAACCTTGAAGAATAAAACAATAATTTATAAAAAACACCACTGGTAACCAAAGACATAAATAACGGCATTAACACGAGTTGACGTTTTTAAAATTATTATACTAAGTATTCAATAAGAGGTATAAAAACAAAGCAATGCCAACCTTTTTGTGGTTGTGAAGTATTCACACAAACTGACAAAGGAGGAAGACAAACCCACGTTGATCTACTTTTACTTTCGTTTTATGAACAAAGATAGGTAGTGCGAGAAAACAACTAAAGGATTCAAGTTCATATTCAACGCCCTGAGGTTAGATTAGAATAGAATATTATTGATAATCAAAAAATTACACAGATACTTACTGGAATTACTAAGTCTTATGACTTTTATGAAGTCGAGATGCTCATAATCCGAATATTACAGGTACGACTGATGTGAAACTATTGCCAATTCTTTCCTCACAGCTGAAATGCAAGAACATCTTTGAATTTACGTATAGTTTTTGTGTCAGCCATGAAGACTAGGTAAAGAGGGATTAACCAGGTAAGTTTCCAGTACTATGCAGAAACTAAAGCTTTCGTTTTAACGCCTATTGTCTCGTATATGTCTAAGGAGGTGGGTTTGAATGGTGCCGGATGCTACTGTAGTATGCCAGATCGAGTCGACGAGTGGTTACATTCATAAATAAGGTGTTCCCTATGGAATTTGGAGTTGAATTCGTTGTCGTGATATTTTACTGTAGTTATTAGGTCCAGTACAATCACTAGATTTAGCTACGTAGCTTGAGTTACCTACCTGATTCTGAAGTAGGACCTGGTTATGTAAGGGTACAGAGATACATGTATAACAGATTCTTAATTTCCAAATTAGGAACCTTTTAGGCATCATAGATAAACAGATAAAACACAGACATTTAAAATAAGCTAAGAAATAGGTGCCTGCCATGGTAGAGCACATATATTTTATTTTTTATTAGTGTATTGTTTTGTGTATACCGTATTTTCCCGACGAATCGTCGATGCAGACGACTAGTCGAATTGCTCATTTTTAATTTCAACGAAATCCTATGATACGTCGATTCAGACAATACGTCGATCTTATCACTTCAAAATGGCGTATAAAACTGCAGTAACATTATCAGTGTATGATGCCACGATGTCCCCGATATTGCTACCAATTATTATTTAATTTAATGATTAACATTTAAACAATTACACTTTATACTTATGCATCCTATTTTCAAATACCGGCAACATCAACAAAGTCTCTTGCATTTTAAACAATTCCCGATATCACATGTTATGCAAAACTTACTTTGTCAGAAATATTTTTTTCCCATGCATTAAAATTATTATCCACTCTGACCATCGCCAGTGTATTGCCATTACGTAACCAGCCACCTGTTGACTAGGCGCGTGGTCAATGTTTGTTTAACAATTTCCGGTGTCAGAGGCATGCACCTGTCTCGTGTTGGACTTCAAAGGGGGATCTCAAGTGCAGAAAGCTTAGCAATTACAGCCTACTCCGGATATATTGAAATTCAGGGGACCATGCAAATTATTTCAATATATCCGTATTTCAATATAAGCGAAATTGACTGAAGTGAAGCCGCCATTTTTGAAAGTTCAATCCCGATGTAAGCATGGACCAAACCTGAAAAAATTATTAGATCATCATTTATCTATAATTACAATAAACAGATTACATTGAACATTAGTCCTTGAAAGTTTGTTTAAAATTATATCCGAAAGTTTTGTAAGTTTCATTTTGTTACTATCTTAAACCTCATCATAATCTCGGATCGCATTCTTTTACGTTTTAGAAAAACGTTAGAGAAAAATCACTACACTCAAACGCTTCAAATATTGCTGAACGCTGCTTGTATATCATCGTAACTAAGTGTACACACGATAATTTCAAAACCCTTAGCTATTTCGAATATAGGCTTTGTTCTTTCATCAATAGCCATAACTATAGTCTGTCCCAAGTTATTGCTTCCATCACTTTTTGATGATTTTTAATAAAAATACACATACCTGTGAAAGAAATACAACTGAAATCGATGAAAAGGAATATATCCAAGATATCTTCATTGACAGATTATCCCTTTTCACTCATAAAATTTGACAGGAACGAAAACAATTTTCTTACGGGGATTTGTAATAGGAAATGTTTACATCTTTTCTCCATTCGGAATACACTCGGAATACATCGCGCAATTTTTTAACGTTATCATCCAGGCTTATTAATGGCTGATGCAATGCAAAATCTCCGTAGACTTTCAATTTTTGGTTGTGTATTGAAACCTCAAGCGTTAGAGGGAGCATTTCAAAACAGATAATCTGGACATTTTTCATATTAGTGGATGAACGTAGTTTGAGCACAAAGGTATTAACTTTTATTGAAATATCAAGCAAAAAGTGGTGGAAGCAAAAACTTGGGACAGAATAAAGTTTGTATTTAGGGTCCGGAGATAAGGTGTTTCTTTTCCGTGGGGTTTCCATATTACGTTTAGCCTCAATACATCCGTATTCGTAAAAACAAAAAATTAAACATTGAATGAATTTTAATTTTTAATAAAAGTATAAAAACAAACATGAAAAGAACTTATCAATTCACACCTTTGTATACAACCGGTCAGTCTGGCATAATTACTGTCACCTACCGTGACGACAACCGCCAGGGAGAACTTCAATATAACCGTTATAAAAACAACTAATTATCACCTTTGGGGACCGATCAGTGGCTTCAATATAAGCGATATTTCAAAATAACCGATTTCATTATATCCGTGAAATTAATGCAAAGAATATGAGAGGCAAAAACTTGGGATTTATTTCTATTTCAAAATAAGCGGAATTTCAAAATAAGCGAGGCCAATATAAGTGGAGTAAGCTGTACTATGATTTTATGAAACTTGTGTACTTTGTATCCAGTAATGCAGTTACACGCTATTGTTTTATATAGACACTGTTAGAAATAGATCGATCATTTGTACGACTTGATAATGACGATATACGACATACATACGTTCCCTAAGATATTTAATTAACAATAATCAAAGAATTGGACAGTAATTAATCAATGAATTACAATCACTCTTATAACGGTACTCTTTATATATGCAGTGCAGTGCAGTAAAGATCTCAGCCTGAGGGCAAGATTATTAACACAACCGGTGTCAGCCTATTCATGTATAAACAGTAATATTGATAATTGCCGATTACGTATCATATTTTGACCATAAAATATTTCTTATTTATACTTTCCACTAACAACTATTTACTAATAAAATTATAATAAAACTTACAAAACATTCTCCGGACCTAATATTGTTCCATTCAAATTTGGTTTCAATTTTACTGAGCAATGTTATCTTCCCACTAGTGATATATGGAACCATGTGACGATGTGTTTATAAAAACGGAATGGTAAAACTTTTAATTGATTAAAGACAATGAACCTTTTTTTAATAACTGTTGTTATTATGTATTTTAGTGTTAACAGATGAGTGAAAATGATAATTATTAAAGATGAACAATGAATTCAACAACGTAATTTTCAATCACTCAGCCAACTCAAGATGATTAAAACCAAGATTTTTAATGCAATTTTTAACAATTTTTTTACCTCAAGCATACGACAAGTCGAACAAGACAATAAGTCGGGTGTTCTGCTTCAGAGAAAAAAATACCGACTAATCGTCGGAAAAATACGGTAGATTTTAATACAGATTGAGTGTGCGAGAGTCGGGCTGGTTTAGATACCATCACCAGACACCACATGACTAGAGATTCAGGGAGCCCGAGTTCAAATCCCTGGCTGGTCCGTCATTATTTCTTCCATCTGATTAAAAGCCAAATTAAATGCCTTGCCAACCTGGGGAACTGACAGCTAGGTTAATTCGATCCTGCCAGGGTAAAAAGTCTGGGGTGATTTTTGAGGGCAAAAAATCATTTTTGGGGGAGGAATGTGATAGTCAGACTTGTCAAATACTGATCCCAGATTGCCCAATAGGTAGAGCACCTGGCAAGAGATTCAGGAGGCCAGGGTTCAAATCTCTATCTGCTCCGTCATTATTTCTCCTATCTTGTTACAGGTGTATCTTAGAGAATCCAGGATGTTTGCCTCGAGCAGTCAGCTGAAGCACTGGATGTTTAACAATGAAGGCGAGATTCAGTCCCTGAGACAGGAGGCCAACGAACGCTACGTAGAGGAACATGGGACCAAGATGTCCGTAAGTCTTAATTTAATGAAGCGATTTATCAAAACAATATTTGATAATGTATACATGGTAATATTTGCCCCCATTTTTTTTTTCGCCCTTTTCTCCCTCGGTTGTCAGTCATGAGTGGGCAAATTTAAGACTTGGGGAATTCCAATGACTCAAATTATCTCCTCATAAACACTACTGTGTCAGGGCAAATTCAAGGCGAGGCAAAACTGCAAGTGTAGAAACGCAAAAATTATGTAGGGCAAAGATAACCCTGTATACAGTGACTGTTAACATATTTACTGTAATTTTATTTTTCAGTGTGATATAAACTGATAAAAGGTCTATAAGAGGGACAATTTTAACTTTATATACATGATATAAGATATGATATATGTGAATAGAAATATTATGATAGCAATGATTGTCTTGATGAAATTAATTTTCTGACTGGAAGTCCCCTTTTGTTTATGAAGGAGGAGCAGAGACAAGCCTATTTCCTGTCAGCATCCGAGGAAAGACATCTCTGCCGCCATTTTGAATTCGTCCTTAAGGAATTCTGTAGCAGGTTCCAGCCACCAATGCCCAAATATGTTTTGGTAAAACATGTATATTCAACCTTAATAAACCCCTTCATGGTACAACTGCTTACTCCCAAATTTTAAATAGCAGTGCACATCACAAAGAATGTATTGCTTAAAAACAGCACACAACTACCACAGCCTTTCTGTATTTTATTTTGGTGGTCATTGCAGTCTAATGCAAAGAGTTAATCAATTATTCATTTCTTCATTGGATCTTCTCAGAATATAAAGTTCTACATATTATCTTGCCAGTCACAAGAAAAGTTATTTTTCTTGAATGAACCAACTACAAAACCCGAACCTAACTTAAAATGGTATAAATCAATCTTTTGACTCTGATTGTACATTTGTGCAATTTAGAGTCTATATATAGAGTTATATAGTGAGAATCTACCACTGAATATAACAAATCATTTGTTTCATTCCAGGGAACAGCCCTGTGTTATTTCAAGCGTTTTTACATAAATTGCTCAGCGATGGATTACCATCCCAAAGACATCATGTAAGTTCAGTACATTGATTTTGACAAGAGGGGTTGCATTCAATCTGAATGTTTTATTACTGAAGTTTACTATTAGTAATTAACCAGTAACAGTGACACCTTTCAGTACTTTGATTTTTGATACATATAGCAAGTTGCTAACACATTTTGGTACTCTGTATACATTGATATTTGACAGGTGGACCTATGTATATTTAGCAACGTTGACACTCAGTAGTCTTTGATTGTTAACAAGTTGATTGTGTATTTAGCCTGCTACTTTTACTTTGATGCATATCAGTACTTTGATTTTTGACAGGTTGACCTGCGTGTACTTAGCCAGTAAGGTGGAGGAGTTCAACGTGTCAATCAACCAGTTTGTGGGGAACTTGAAGGGGGACCGAGAAAAGTTCGCCAACATTATCCTGACCTTTGAACTTCTGTTGATGGACAAGCTTAACTATCACCTGCTGATCCACAACCCTTACAGACCCATGGAGGGGCTATTTATAGATCTCAAGGTCAGAGTTCAACAGAATGAACTTTCGCATTATTTGCACAACTGTTTTAGAAAGGAGACATTTTCCTTATCTTCTTTTAAAGAGAAAACTGTATTTTTATTAAAATACATTTTCTTATTCCAATGTCTAACATATACTGATATAGGGGCCAATGAATCCCTTTTTAAGAATTTAATGAAAAGTTTAAAAAAAAGAGGCCCCCCCCCCAAAAAAAAACAAGGTCACAAAAAACTATGAACTTTAAGAGAACTTTTTTTTCTTCAATAGACCAGGTTCAGAGTTTTGGAAAATCCTGAGAAACTCCGGAAAGGAGCGGAGGAATTCCTGGAAAAGTCCCTGATGACTGATGTGTGCATGCTATTTGCACCTTCACAGGTACGTCTCACCAGTCTTAAAGCTTAACATCGCTCGTAAATAGGCACCGTCACACAAGTACCTGGTATATAAATCATTCGATTTTGTTACACCAGACTGCACAGATGAAACTCGTGGCCGACGTGTAGTATTCCTTTTGTTGTCTTTGGATTTTTGGCATTTATTTCTTATTTCATATGCATATTCTGTTTGTAAATTATATTTTGACTAGTTCTTTTGAGGTTAGTATTCTCATGGCTTGAAAAAAGTGCTTAAAACTTGATAATTTCATCACGACCGAGTAACACAGCAATGCAAGGTGTATGTCCACACAGGTGAAACCTCTACTGCAAAATGCTCTAAACTGCTAAGAGGTCTGCTGCTTATATAGGGGTTGTAGGGATAATGGTGGTGAGAGAAAAATATGGTGGACAGTGCCTATTTACGAGCGATGTTTAACTTTAAGGTACAATGACCCTCTTGTAAGAGAGATAATTCTTATATAGATATAAAACTTGTTACAATGTATATATGCTGTTTGCTCCCTCCCAAGTATACTGGTTTCTCACCAACTTTAAGGTGCACTGACTCTCTTATATAGTTATTGGGCTTTCTGTGATCTTCATGTTAAAAGATTTCTGTCAAATTTTGCCCTTAAATTTGTTCTGAATTTGTTGAGTTTTTGAAGTAAATTTCAAATAACATTTCATTTTATCATTTTCATTTTAACAATTGTGTTCATAGTGCAGAGACGATTGCTACCGTACATGTTAATAAGAGTCCCTAGTACAGGTACTTTTAATAGATGTACCTTAAGGTGACTCACTACACCTGGAAATAGTGTCTCAAATTAGGAAAAAAATGCTTTATATGAAAGATAGCATGATGATTAAGAAGTATATAAGTCAAAACGTCAAAATATATGCCATTTTGGATAACAAAAATGAATTTCAAAATTTTACTTTGTAACAGTAAAGAAATGCCCTGGGCGGATTCCAGCTTGTGATCATCAGTTCAAAAGTACTTATTAAGACTTAACCCACTGAGCAATGATGATATTCAACCAAATCAACTGATACGAACAATTTAACAATACATTAAAATTGCCACCATATGACGTAGTGTCTTAACAAGGATAACTCTTAATGTAGTGATCTACCTTAACGATGTTGTTACACCTGACTTCACCTTTCTGTGCAGGTAGCATTAACAGCTGTGTTGGTCAGTGCTGCCAAAGAGAAGGCTAACCTGGACAGGTGAGTGTATTAAAGTTAGGCTGTCCAAGGTAAATTTGGACGGGCGAGTGTATTAAAGTTAGGCTGTCCAAGGTAAATTTGGACGGGCGAGTGTATTAAAGTTAGGCTGTCCAAGGTAAATTTGGACGGGCGAGTGTATTAAAGTTAGGCTGTCCTAATTAAATCTGGACAGGTAATTTCTATGTTTAACATCACACTTTGTAGGTTTAGGAGAAATTGTCGTTTTAAAAATTCAAACATACATAAAAGTTTTTTAGCAAATGTCAAGGTAACTAGATTTACATGATTTAGAATGCATTGTACTACTGTACTTTTTAAAAAATGGATTCTGGATAATAATTGTCAGGAGTTGGGGTGTGTATTAATTTTTAAAATGATACTGTAAATGTATTATATTTAAGTGTGTTTGATTGTACATGGAATCAATTTTTTAAGTGAGTTTGAATTTTTGTAATTTTTAAAAATGTTTCTATTCTTTTACATTTATCTATGGCATATACCAATTTGAGGATAAAAAAACACGCTAAAAAGAATACACAGCCAGATGCTGTAAATTGTAACAATATTTTGTTGTGAATTAATAAGAAGGAGTACTTAATATGTATAAAACTGTTGCCTCCTATTTTTAGCTCACCTGAGCCAAAGGCTCAAGTGAGCTTTTCTGATCACAATTTGTCCGTTGTCTGTCGTCGTCGTTGTTGTAAACTTTTCACATTTTCATCTTCTTCTCAAGAACCACTGGGCAGATTTCAACCAAATTTGGCAAAAAGCACCACTAGGTGAAGGGGATTCAAGTTTGTTCAAATGAAGGGCCACGCCCTCTTTAAAGGGGAGATAATTGAGAATTATTGAAAATGTGTTGGTATTTTTCAAAAATCTTCTTCTCAAAAACTAATCGGCCTGAAAAGCTTAAACTTGTGTGGAGGCATCCTCAGGTAGTGTAGATTCAAGTTTGTTCAAATCATGGTCTCCGGGGGTAGGGAAGGGCCACAAGAGGGGGGTCAAGTTTTACATATAAATATATAGAGAAAATCTTTAAAAATCTTCTATTCAAAAACTATTAGACCAGAAAAGCTAAAATTAAAATGGGAGCATCCTCAGATAGTGTAGATTCAAGCTTGTTCATGGTCCCCGGAGGTAGGGTGGGACCACAATTGGGGGATCAAGTTTTACATAGGAATATATAGAGAAAACCTTTAAAAATCTTCTTCTCAAAAACTATTAGGCCAGAAAAGCTAAAATCAAAATGGAAGCATCCTCAGGTAGTGTAGATTCAAGTTTGTTCAAATCATAATCCCCGGGGGTAGGGCGGGGCCACGATGGGGGGATCAAGTTTTACATAGGAATATATAGAGAAAATCTTTAAAAATCTTCTTCTCAAAAACTATTAGGCCAGGAAAGCTCAAATTTAAATGGAAGCATCCTCAGGTAGTGTAGATTCAAGTTTATTCAAATCATAGTCCCTGGGGGTAGGGTGGGGCCACAAGGGGGGGGGGGGATCAAGTTTTACATAGGAATATATAGAGAAAATCTTTAAAAATCTTCTTCTTAAAAACTATTAAGCCAGGAAAACTCAAATTTAAGTGGAAGCATCCTCAGATAGTGTAGATTCAAGTTTGTTCAAATCATGGTCCCCGGTGGTAGGGTGGGGCCACAATTAGGGGATCAAGTTTAACATAGGAATATATAGAGAAAATCTTTAAAAATCTTCTTCTCAAAAACTATTAGGCCAGGAAAGCTCAAATTTGAGTGGAAGCATCCTCAGGTAGTGTAGATTCAAGTTTGGTAAAATCATGGTCCCTCGGGGTAGGGTGGGGCCACAACTGGGGAATAAATTTTATACAGGAATATATAGAGAAAATCTTTAAAAAAAATTCTTTTAATAACTATTTGGCCAAGAAAGCTCAAATTGGTTTGTAACCATCCTCAGATAATGTAGATTCAAGTTTGTTCAAATCATGGTCCCTGGGGGTAGGGCGGGGTCACAATGGGGGATAAATTTTTATATATAGAGAAAATCTTTAAAAATCTTCTTCTCAAATCTATTAGGCCAGGAAAGCCCAAATATGAGTAGAAGCATCCCCAGATCATATAGATTCAAGTTTGTTTAAATAATAGTCCAGGGGTAGGGTGAGGCCACAATGAGGGATGAATTTTTACATGGGAATATATAGAGAAAATCTTTAAAAATCTTCTCTATAAGGACTATTTGGCCAGAAAAGCTTAAACTTGTGTAGAGGCATCCTTGGGTAGTGTAAATTCAAGTTTGCAAAATCACAGTCCCTAGTGGTAGGGCGGGGCCATGATGGCGGTTTGAATTTTTACATAGGAATATATAGAGAAAATCTTAAAAAATATTCTGGAAAAGTTTTCAGTCCAAAACTCAGTACTTAGTGTGAAAGCACAGGTTATGCAGATTTAAGTTTGATGAAATTATGATTCCCTAGAGAAAAGTGGGGCCACAAAATGGGGGGTTGGGGTATATAGGATAGAGAAAAATCTTCTTACAGGTACAACAACAAAAGGGGCTTGGTATTTACCCAAAAAAAAAGAGGTGGATAAAAATTTGCAGATTTTCATTCTTTTTAATAAGATCTACTGTACTTAGTTGTCAAGATATTTTGATACTGTAATGCTAATTTGATCAGAATTAAGGCAATTGTTGCTCAGGTGAGCGATGTGGCCCCTGGGCCTCTTGTTAATAGGTATGTAACAGAAACGCTGCTAAAGGGCATGTCCCCAGAGGACATAAAGAAACTACAGGTGCAAATCAAAAGTAAGTTTCTCATTCAGTTTTTCATATTTTTGTTGCTGTTATTAATAATTAAAGAAAACAGAAGTTCTACCCTATCAATAAGCAGTGCATTTATAAACTGATAGGATATTAACAAAAAAAAAAGGTTTTTTTTTAGAAAATTACTATTTTTTGATATACAATTTAATGTTAAAAAAAACTGTTGCCATATTGTCAGAATAAAAACCCATTTTTTGATTTTTATTAAAATAAATATTTAAAAAAAATTTTGAATTCCTCCTTTTCAAATCCTGCAATAAAAATCAAATACATGCCTTTTGAAAGATTTTGTATGCAAAAACAAGATGTTAATCTATTTGATCTTATTGCTTACTGGCATTAGTCTAAATGATTTGATCATTTTGCATTCAGAGCTGAGATACATGGTAAAATCACAGGAACAGATTCCCAGGGAGCAAATGGTTCATCTACAGAGGAAGCTGGACCACTGCCGGAACCAAGAAAACAACCCAGAGAGTGAAGTGTAAGGAAATTGTGTACATAATGCTGTATACAGGGTGATGTACATGATACTGTATACGAGGTGATGTACATAATACTGTATACAGGGCGATGTACATACCGTAATCCGGTGAATATAATACGCAGTAGTGTACAATACGCACCCCCCACTTTGGGCCTGAAAATGGTGAAAAAAAGCTTGTTGGGATGTATAATACGCATAAAAAAAATTGACCAAACGGTAATCCTGAGTATCAACAAAGCAGTTATACTTTGTATGCACGCTCAACTTCATCGCGGGAATACGCTACCGGAAATAAGAAAAACACAATATTTTCTTAGACACGGATTTATTGTAACTAATACATCGCGTTAATATCTTTATTTCATAATAAATGTTTTAAATAGACCTGTATTAAATATTCTACCGTAAATAAAATCAACAACTTTTAAAAAGCGTTTTATAATTGTTTAGTCATTACAACCCCTGTGTAGTGAAAAACGGGCCGTGTACAGGTATACTGTAGAGATAACGGACCTAATTAAATTCTTAAATGATGCCGATCAAAGTGATCAATTAGAGGCCTGGAACATATTAAAACATGTGCACAAATAGTTGTGTTGTGTATAGTACACATAGCCTACGGGGAGTGTCTGAGATACCCAAGGTGTCAAGTGTTAGCGGAGGGGGAGCACAACAATGGCTTCAATTAACGGAATAGATTATAGAATTATTTATAATCATAATTATTTGCAATAAATCAATTAGCATTACATGAAAATGGTTAAAGATGTGTAAGCTGTTTTCAAAGATCAGTTACAAATAACACGTGGGCATCCAAGCCCGCATTCTATTAATAACAGCTGTAATGGCGGCTTACACGGAGATAAAGAATAGGCAGTTCAAATTAATTTTTAAAGGCCATTTTGAAACAGTTTATTTATTAACAGACTTTAAGTATACATTTTCTTTAATTACACGCTATGGCAATCATTTCCTAAGGGTTAAATAATAATATAAATGTGATAATTAAGTAATGTTACGATGAATAGCGGGGTATCGGTCCTGTCTGTGAACAGCATAGGTAATACGGTAGTATGATACTCCGTGCTTCTGCTAGGGAAAAAAAATGTCCAAAGCCTATAGGGATGTATAATACGCACCCCTTTCTCACGGTAAAAAATCCTAGAAAAAAAGTGCGTATTATATTCACCGGATTACGGTAATGCTGTATACAGGGTGATGTACATAATGCTGTATACAGGGCGATGTACATAATGCTGTATACAGGGTGATGTACATAATGCTGTATACAGGGGGATGTACATGATACTTTATACAGGGGTATTCTATGTACATTATACTGTATACAGAGTCATTTTATGTACATAATACTGTATACAGGGCGATGTACATAATACTGTATACAGGGGTATTTTATGTACATAATATTGTATACAGGGTTATTTTCACCTTGTGTCACTTTTGCCCTTTTACACATGTATTTTTTGTCGCAGAAGCTAACTAAATAACATTTTAATATGACTGTTTCATGTATGTTTCATATTTCCGACTAAGAGCGCAAATAATGGCTTTATAGCAGCGATACACAAATTTCTTAGAAATCAGTATGAAATTATATATGCGCGGTATTCAATTTTTCTGCACTGCTTGGTGTATCATAGGAACAATGACATCCAAAAATAGGCATTCAATGCTTAAGTAATAGTCATCTGAAATGAAATGGAAGCATATATCTATGGTAGCGTTAAAAGCATGATTTCTTTCTGTTTTAGTAAATCCAATGTTTATTTTTTTTGAAGATATAAAAGAAAATTGCAAGAAATGTTAAATGAAGATGAAGAAATTCAGACAAAGAAGAGGAAAAAAATCAGTGAGGTAGGCATCCATTGTTTACCCCAGGGTTACTATGACGTCCTTGGGGTTACTATGACGTCCTCTTGGACCACACGTATTTACAACCCAACATTACGATTGTTTGGTACATGATCAAATCATTTGAGAAGCCCTTTTGGCTTCACAAAATTTGATCATGTGACCAACCAAGTTCATATTCTGGTGAACTTTTTAACATTGTTGTTTATCTCTTAAAATAATTGAGCACATGATGTTTAAAAAACAATTTAGATTTTCATAAATAATTTTAAAACATATCTAAAAGCTATACTGATGACTGTATCTACATATACATGTATAAAGTGATTTTATTATGTCACCTATTAACTTATAAACATGCATAAAACAGTAAATAGATATCAAGGAGGCTGAATGGTCAACAAATTAGCCATCTAATCTGACTTTGATTTTATAAATTGATTCTTTATTTTAAAGCTATAAACAAATTTACCATTAATAATTGAACAACAATGCCATATACTGTATACAGGGAAATGACTTTTCCATCTTTTCGCCCGCTTTGTCAATGGGCAAATTTTAGACTGGGCGAACTCTAATGTCTTCACGTATCTCTCTTTAAACACAACTATATATGGGCGAATTCAAGAAAGGGAAAAACTGTTTGCAAATCAAGAAGGGCGAAAAAAAAAAACATGGTGCAAAAAACTCTGGAAGCAGAAATATTTGTTGAGGATTTAATTTCGTTATTTTCGTTGGCAGTATAGATCAACAAATTTAAATCCTTGACAAACTTTTCACCCAAGTATTAATGAATACAAGAAATAGCAATATGACGAAATTAAAGGCCAACGTAATTGTTTTTGGTCTAAAAACAACGAAATGGTGACCCAACGAAATATGTGCTTCTACAGTATACAGTATTTTAACTTCATGCAGAAGTCTTCTTCTTAGTGAGATCAATATAGTCTGAAAATGGTCTCTACCATCCAGCCGTCTTAATCAAATAATTTTGTAGGCATATATAGGTGTGTGTGTATAAAGGTTCAAAATGATGATAACTCTTTCAGGAGCAGAAGAAGAAGGACGATGAATTACTGTTCATGCCATCATACGTGCCATCCTCCAACACGTGAAAATCTGGTCATGAAAACAATACACAGGGATAAGATATAAATTGTTGACAGATGAAGATTGCTTTTTGAGCGATGAAGGTTGCTTGTTGAGAGATGACGATCGCTTGTTGAGTGAATAATCGCTTGTTGAGTGAATAATCGGTTGTTAGGTGATGAATCGCTTGTTGAATGATGAATATGACTTGTGGAGTGATAAAAGGGTATTGCATTACACTGCATTAATTGTCAACAGTTCTACTGTCTGTACATTTTGGATGGTGTCCACTCGTAATCAGGGGATGAGTGAACTCTTGACCCCTGACATTGTGAAGATGAAGAAACATAATTATTACTTAATTAATAACCACAATCAGTTTATGAAATGACAATAAATGAGCTGTAATGTCAGGTTTTGCAACTCAAGTGCTTTGTATGGAGCATAGTAAGTCTGTTTTAATTAATAAATCATATTTTGTTTGAAAAATAAAAAAATAATTTAATTAAACTTAAACCAGAATTTTTCAACTTCCTTATATTATAGCAAATATAGTGTTGCTGAAGTTAATTACCATGTATGACCACACTTCAGCTTTTGCATTTTGGCGCATGTTTTTAAACTTCAAATATTAATAAGTCATAAATCAATAATCAGAATTTAATGAACTGACTGAAATGCTTACGTTTGAAGCCTTTTATGATTCCAAATCCTTTGTACATATAAAGGCATTTAAGAATAGTAGTTGTAAATTTGTGACAGTTTTTTTTCTCTGTGAACCGGTTGTTTCCAGATGTTTTCAGATTCGTATGTTACCAGTAAATGTTTTCATTTCATCGATATTTTATCGTTTCATAGCAATAACTATGAATACCATCTTAATATGTGGGTTACTGTTTCCCTCACGGAGCTTTGCACATGTATTATTTTGTTCTTGTTAATGTACATCATCTTGCAATGTTGCAATGTGTAAGAGAATTGGAGGAATGACAACAACATGGCTCTAGACATTGGGTTTTTAAACAGAAGGGTCCTGGGTTCGAGCTTAGTGTTGGTCATTTTTCAAATTCTATTGCATGTGTACCTCTCCTTGTTACATTAAATGGAAACCAACAATTTTTGGGTTTTAGTTTTCAAACTATGATATATATATATATCAGACTTGGGTGGAATTACATTGTAAAGTAATGCATTACATTATCATTACTTCATGAATTTGGGCATTGAATTACCATTACTTGATTTTCTGGAAGTAATGCATTACATTACCATTACAGGAGTAAAGTAATGCATTACCATTACCATTAATTTGTTTTAAAAAAGTAAAGCTAATAAAGAGTTTTTGCAAATGTTTCAAATATTAAACATACAGGTTCATGCTCAGTATTAGGTTCAAATTAAATAACTATACAGGAGCCATTCTTTATTTGTTCAATATATAATCATCTTGTGGCATTATGAACAACGTATTACTTAAGGAAAATGATATTTATAGACATTTGGCATGATACAATGTAGGATACGAAATAGAGACACAGAATTACATGCATAACAAAAAACAATTTATGGAATAATGTTGCAGTTATTAAAAGCTAAATAGAGATATTTCCACAGATTACACAAATCTTTATAATTTTGGACACTTAATTGTATTAATTCATAAACAGATGGTTTTTCCCAGGTATATTTCTTAAGATACGGTATTTTAATCATATTTCTTACTACTGAGGACACTTTAAGACAAAAGATTGCTGTTGCACTTTATGATCGAAGTTTCAAAGGGTTCATCTTTTAACTGCATCCTGTTAGTTTGAAAATCTTCACAGCTATACTAAATAAATGTTTTACAGGAGCAGGCAAAGCTTGGACTGAAAAGTCCTTTTTGACGATCTTTATCTTAGGATATATTAAGTGCAATAATAGAAAAAAAACATGAATCTTGTATTTTCTGTCACTCCAAACTAATGTACAGTGAACTTAATATTAGAGAGAGAGAGAGAGAGAGAATAAGTAAAATTATTTTCAAATGGGTTATAATATTGGAAGTGATATTGATTTTCATCATGGATGGACAGTGCATTCATTTTGCTTTTAAACATGCATGTCTGTCTCCTATTCTATTGGGACATAGCGAAGGGAAGGGGGTTAGGGTGTTTAGCACTTCTTATAACAATAGAATGTTTTGATACTTAGTTTATCCCGAGGGCATAGTGTATTGTTGACACCTTTCTTATTGAAGTGCACACTAATTAGAGTAAATTGTTTAAATGATTCAAAACTCTTAATAACAACACTCTTAAAAATGTTATGAAATTGTACTGTTATATTTAGTAATATTAACAATTCAAAAATGAATTTTTTAAAATCTTTTTCAATAATACAATTAAAACATTTTGTTCTCAAGAATTATTTTGTTCCTCTTTAAAAATAAATTTAATCAAATTCAATTTCAACTATTCATTTATTCATCACATTTTTTAAAGTGAACATGCATAAATAAGCATAGTAATGCCATGTAATGCCAGTGTCATGTTGTAAATTTTGAATTTATACTGGGTGGGTGTAAATACAAAATTTACATCATGACGTAAATTTTGTATTTACACCCACCCAGTAAATTCAAATTTTACAACATGACACCAGCATTACACTAGATTTTGGAAAGTAATGAATTACATTACCATTACTTGTAATGCTAATTTTGTGGCATTACACATTACTAGCATTACTTTGAAAACATGTAATGGATTGCAATGCATTACCATTACATTTAGCATTACTCCAAGCCTGAGATATATATAACCATTTCAACGAGTTGGATAAAGCAAATATAAAATCACACAATTATAGATGTTCTATTTATCTCATACAATTTGATTTATATTATGAAGCTTTTGAGACAGTCCCTTGTGTGACCCAAATTGGATTTTTTTTTCAAAGATTAAAAACGATGATGCAACGTTGTGTTATGCGGCTATTGTGACCTTGCGCAATACAATTTAGTACGTCATTCCTGAGATAAATCTAACTGTTTTAATGTAAAGTTTCACTGAAATAAACCTTAAAATAATTTTTTAGCTCTAGATAATTTTTCTTAGAGCTTATATTCACTTGATTAAATGGAAATTCCGATTAGAAGACTTGAATAATCAGTTTTGTTGACATACACAAAGTTGCGAATGCTCGTTAGTTTGAATTGACTCGAACGAGGAACAGTTGTTGATGCATGATGTTTTATAAAACAAACACTAGGCTAGCCTTATGATTCAAGATTTACTGGTGGTGGAATAAAGTCTTATGAAACATTATTTCGGTAAGTTCTTGTATATAAACACAACCAGAGCGCTCTGTTTTCATCGCATCGTCAGGATGAACTCGATCCTTGACAGTTAACGTAATTTGTAACTGTGTTAGTTTTATAAACTTCACAAAGCAAATTGAAAGTTGGAAGTGGGCTAAATTTATCAAAAATCTTGACAAACAAGAAAAAAGGGTATTGTGGTTACGGTTTTGAATATCTTTGCAAAAAAGGTAGGGGGGGGGGCTAACCTCCCCCCCCCCCCTCACAATAGCCCCCGGTTCCGACGCCTGTGCTACGCAGTTATGTGTTTTCCTTCATATTTGTAACTTTGACAAAATCAATTTTATATTAATTTTTTTAGTAGATATAGTTATGTTGAAAGTACTAGCAAATTTTCGAAAATAGGTCACTGAAGCGTTGAAGCGAGGGGCTGTGTCAAAAGTAGTTCCGACCGGAAGTATTTGATATAGCATCACCCGTGTGATATAGCAAAGGTTTATCACACGGGTAATATACACCACACGTATGAGATAAATACCTATATCTGAATTTGTTTTAATATCACGTTCCCCTTTTTAATTATAAAATGGTTAATATCTTTAAGCAGTACATTGTAGCTGATGAAATGCAGATTTATCTGCTTATACATTTGGACACAATTTTATTTATAACATAAAACTTAACTTAACAACAAATTAGTTCAAATAATCAGACATCAGGCATATTGATTTACGATTCTGTTACTAAATTGGTTGTAAGAGTTTCAGGAAATTAAACAAAAGTACTACATAGCGAAACCGATTTAGAAACGTTAAAAAAAAATAATTATGATCAACAATTTGGGGCATTCATTACAATTTTAAATCAGGACTCAACATTTGAGCACTCAAACTCAATAAATGGGTGCAATTGATGTCGCCATGAAATTACAAAAAAATTAAAATCAGCAGAATTGTAATTGATTTTGTAATACGAAGTTAGTTCATAGGTGTTTCCAAAACACATAAAAAGATCAATGGAATGCGTTTATTTTCAGCGAGAAATCTATACAAAATGCCTAAACTGACATGTTCGTTACTGTCGCCATTTTGATAATTACATTTTGAAGAGGATGTTTTGCCATATAAACTGGACAATGTGCGGAATAAGTTCTTACATATTATTTTTCAGTAAGAAAATTTAATGATTTAAAAGACAACAAATTATTTTCACTAGTCCAAGAATTACTTAAATTATTTTGAACATTGTCTCCAGTTTCGATGTAATCTCCGTTACTTTAGATATATAACCACTGCAAGAGTTGTACATTCCATTAAAAAATACAAAAATCTTATTAAGAACATTACGAGGTCTTTTTGTCCACATAAATGTTAAAAAAATTCATTTAATTCCTTTTGTCTAATCATATCAGTACGAAAAACAAAAAAAGTCTGAGCGTAGATTTAAGACTGTAATGTTCGTTACTGCTATAACTGAGAAAGTAAATGCAACAACTGTTCAACTTGAGTATTGAACATACGATAAGCATTTGTCGCCATCAAAAACTGTCTTTGATAAACACTACAATTTTATTTTGAAGCCGCCTAGGTACATAAATGTTGGTTACTAAATGTTCGTTACCGAAAGGTTCGTTATGATTTTTTTACGAAACTCTTTGTAATTTCAATCCTAGCTCAAATTGGTTGATGCAAATAAAATACGTGACAAATTGTTGATACATCAACATTCGCCATTAGTGCCAAGGACAATTAGACAGCATGATTCCTGCTAAAACCATCTAAACTCCCGACCCCATCAGAATGCATACACCTTCATAAGGATTTATTAGTTTATATTATGTGTATCGAACAATTTTAAATGGGTACATAAAACAAAAGTCATGTAGATCAGTTCTTATATTATAAACGATCCACATGTTTATTCATATCTTGGTAGTATATCTCAAAAAAGAATGAAATGTCCGTTAACTATTGTAACGAACATTTCAATAGACAAGCATTGTAATTTTTAACAACTATTGAAATTATAAATAACTTTAAATTGAAATCATACACACATTTTTATTTTAGCATCATATTTGATTAATTTCTGGCTACTCAAGTGGGATTTATCTCATAAATTGCATCGTAGATCAACGTAGGACAGGCACTTATATAATTACATAATATAATTCAGCATTTAAAACAAACGTATAAATAAAGGCTGTAAAAAAAACCCTGAATAAACACATATTTATATATTTTTGAAATTATGTTATACCTATCAATAGGAAATACGTGAGCATAATGGAGTATCTTCAAATTTTATCCTTGTAAACTAGAGTAACGTACATTTCATACGAAAGTAACAAACATTTCATTGACATTTTTACACTCAAAGAAATGGTAAACAGCGAAATCATCTAATTTTAATTTGTTAATAGCAAATAGGCCAAATCAAGAGCCAAAACCCTTGGGAAAGTCTTAAAGATTATTTCTAATCAATAATGAATTTTGGGGAAACCTTTGATAATCTTTAGGTAACGGACATTTCCTAAAGTTGATTAAAAAACAGTTTAAATATGTTACTCTGAGCTACTATGGTTTTGTTGATGTTTAAGTTGCTATTTCTATTTTAAATACTTCATCATTTACAAGAAACAAAAAGTTTTATAAAGAATTTAATTAAGATTTATACATTTTGCACATTGTAACGAAAATTACAACACTGGTCTCTGTTATATTAAAAACAATATGTTGGTTTTTTAAAGATGTTTTTGTAATTAATCCGAAGTGTACTACATTTTCCAAAAACAAAACATTTGCTTAAGAAATTAAACTTATTCTAAAATTCATGTATCTAAACTTATTTCTGTGCAATATTTTATACACAAATGTACATAAAATCGATTTATACCCATCAGTATCAGTCTCAATATTAATTGAAAATAAGATAAGTATCAGTCACTGTATTTGTAGGATGAACATAAATACTATGCAAGATGACCCTTTAGATATGTTTTTAATTTTGAAATAACAATTGTTTATTCTGTAATGTGCGTTACAATAGAGGTACTATTTTTTCAATTTCTGTTTGAAAGATTTATCAAAGCTTTGATTTTCTTTAAATGGTTAGATGTTTTGGTGTAAGTAAAATGAATAAAATTTGAGCAAACCGGTAGTTCTAGTCTTTGTCTATCAAATATGAAATAGATTGTATGATTAAATTATATGACATGATATTTGATTTTGTAAAAACATATTCGGGTCCGTTCTTTTAGCCGACAGTAGATAGAAATTAATCGGAAGTATCAGCAAAAACCTTATACTGGTTTGCAGCTATTTTATGTACTTAATATAAAAAATAAAATTTATTAGGGTCCTTTCCCTTTTATGTCTCTTTGAAGCACGTACAAGCCACAGGTGGATTAGTAACGGATATTTCCTAGCACTTTTATCACAGAAAAATGGTCAATGTTTGAAATGAGCTCACAATAAAACGCTTTCTTTGATGTTGAAAAAAATTGAGAAAAATAAACCTTATATATTAATCTTTTGGAAAAACAATATTCCACCGATGAGGTCACTGTTTCATTTTTCTTCCAATACCCACCTTTATTTGCACTCGTTTATTGAGTTTGAGTGTGAGGCGCTCGTGATTCTTATTTGGAGTCCTCGTGGAGAATAGATAGGGCGCTGAATAATAAAATTTGGGCCGCTCATGAATGGGGCCTTATACTGTGGAATCATTAGATTTCGTGGTGGCTCAATTATCGTGGAATTCGTGGGTACCTCTCATCCGCGAATTAACATCCTCCGCGAGTTAACAAATTAGGGCTATAAAGTCATATTTCTTTTTGTAGTATAAGATAATATACGAAATTACGTCCACACGAACTTCAGTTGTAAAATTTAAGCAATCCACGAAAATTGGCCCCCACGAATTTTAATGATTCCACAAAAGTGTTTGAGTAAAGTTAGTAGCACCCAATTGAATTGCTGTTTTTTTAACTGCATATATTTTGCGCGAATTCAAGATATATTTCCTATGCATAATGCTATCTATCATATTCAAGTTATCTAATTTTCTGCTGATTTGTTTTAAGAAGCTATTTCAAGATGTAACGAGTGATCGTCTGACTTCCGTGTATACCTGTCAATCGTATCCTTGCTCAACTGTAGTGTCCAGAATCGTTTCCTTGCCGTTTGATTATTATGTTTGGATCATCGAAAAAGGGGAATTCGATGTGAAGAGACACGAGAAAGTCTATTGAATCACTCAAACATTCCGACAAAGAAAGTAGATAAACAAATCACGAGATTTTTAAATATACCAAAATGTGTACTCGTACATGTAGATTTCCTTTCCGCACTCATGCGCAATGATGTTGAAATCGTCATTCATTGGGATCGGTATTCCTTCCGTATGAAGAAAATATAACATAAAATTGATAATGTTTAACGATTTTATTGAAAACATATTTGTTAATTTGCGTGGCATGTAATGTTAAGACCTTGTATTCTGTAAAACAAGAAATAAACGGAAATTTGTTAATTCGTCATTCAAGGCACAACACAAGGCACAACACAAGGGACAACACGAGGCACAACACAAGGCACAACACAAGGCACATCACAATTTAAAACACACAGTTCCCTGCATGTAACCTAGTTTTATACTGTATACCAACTTTTATTTGAGAAATGTTTGCGAGAGCCTCGTCGTCGCGAATATTTATCGCCGCGAACTAGTCTTTTTTGTAAAGTTGTTATGACAAAATATGGGTCTGGACAAGGCTTGGTCGCAAACATTAGTCGTCGCGAAATAGTTTATTGCAGGTAAATCGCGAAATAAAGTCGCCGCGAATAAAAATTGGTTAAGAGTATTCATTAGTTCATTTTTAAGAGGACTTGATGGTCGTGGCCAATTTTTGAATTTTGTATTTTAGTCTTTATTAAAAGGACTACTCGTATGTATGAAATTTAAAATAAAATTAGCTTTTTTTTTACTAAATAATAATTCATATCTAAATAAATCAGGTCTTAAAATATTAGGTAAATCCGTTGGTTAACTTGTTGACCACCAAGTCTTCTTGAAGAAAAAGAAATCATATATATATATATACATGTAAGTTTGATATTTTTATCGTTAAGTAGGCTGGATGGTCTAACAAGCTAACCAGCAGATCTTCCTAAAACTTTTACGTATGATATGAGGAATCATTTCATAAAGGAAAAATCCATCCTTGAAAAATTGAGTATTACCCTAACTGTATACAGAACGCTTCTTCTTAAGGTCAAGAAGATCTAGTAAATGGTTCCAGACTGTCTTTTTGGTGCTAGAACCATTATGACGTCATAATCGATTTGATGAATCTTTTCCCCTATTTAAGGCTAGTGTATGTAGAAAATAAATGATATTTTGACATTCTATATTTAATCACGGGAAAACTAATCCCGATACCTATATTCAATTTGACATCATTTTAAAGAAGAGATCAAGAGCTTGTTTAATGTCGTCTTTGGAGAGACGGTAAACATTGTAGATATATTTCATTAGTCATAAATGGATAAAACTCCGAGATTTGTCACGTTTATCCTTCATATTTCACAGAAAATGGCTGTTTAAAACATTATTTTTCATTTTGTTTACCAACAATTTAAGCCCCGGTACACCCTATGAAACAAAGATATTGTTATTAAGCATTATTAAAAGAATTTACATCTTGAATTTCATAAACCTGTAGGCAGCTTTCATTTACTATATCTTGACCTTAAGGAGATTAATATTGTCGAAAAATGACCAGGGCCAACTAGTCCTCTTAACTCATTGTTGACACTTTAGAAGAAGACACATTTTTCAGTGAAATAAAATAAATAGAAAGAGAATATATTACTGGTTAGAGAAGTCGTTCTCTTTGCTGTCACAAAAAAGTTTGTCAGTGTCATTACAGCTCCATCCTGGATTGTTTACTTCTCTGCAGTAGAAGCAGCAGAACTTCTGGAGTTCCGGGTCGCCATCTTGACAGATCTGTAGGTTTTTCTCTAGATATTCACACTGGCAGCGGGGAATAGGGTCCGAACAATCAAGGGGCGCCGCTGGAGACAGATACAAGCTATGGTAACTAGTACTTAAATAAATATATACCGCCTTTTTCTCTTAAAAATCTTTTGAACTATTTAATTTTTAATCATATGTTTCTAATTATATGGTTGTAACTATTGTATCTAATGTTTTCATCATATGCATGTTAATTAAGGTAATAATTTTAAATGACTAGTTCTATTTGAAACGTTTTCCTGTCGCCTCTGTGAAACCAGAAATTAACACGCACTCTTTATCTGAATTTTCTAAATCTTTATCATTACAGAAAATCCTCCCTAGGTTTATATCAGAGTCATTTGTAATCTTGATCATTGTTCATACAGGCACCGTTACGCCTCTTAATGTAAAATGCTGACTCGACACAATCCTCCAGAACCCAAAAATATATACATGTAAACACAATACCCACAGAGACTTGCTCATTCAAACGATTTTTTAACTAATTATTACAAATTTTCATCCACTTAAAATGTTTTAAAATTTTTTAAAAATGTCAAATAAAAAATACTATTCTTATCACACATCTCATCCATCGGAAATATTTGAATAAAGAAATGTTGACATTCTGTATTTCGATTTCGAAAGTAAAATCTTAGATATAGCTTAAAAATTACGTTATTACCAAAACTAAGGATACTGAGACACGTAGGCAAGGGTAAAAAAATCCATATCTTCTTGTTCACTTCTACATGTTATAATTCTATCCTACAGGTGCACATGTACTAGTTCTATTCTACATGTCAACATGTACTAGTTCTGTTCTACAGGTCTACATGTACTAGTTCTATTCTTCAGGTCTACATGTACTAAGTCTATTCTACAGGTGTGCATGTACTAGTTCTGTTCTAAAGGTCAACATGTACTAGTTCTATTCTACAGGTCAACATATGCTAGTTCTATTCTACAGGTCAACATATGCTAGTTCTATTCTACAGGTCTACATGTACTAGTTCTATTCTACAGGTCTACATGTATTAGTTCTATTCTACAGGTCTACATGTACTAGTTCTATTCTACAGGTGTGCATGTACTAGTTCTGTTCTACAGGTCAACATATTCTAGTTCTATTCTAAAGGTCAACATGTACTAGTTCTATTCTACATGTCAACATGTACTAGTTCTATTCTATAGGTGTACATATACTAGTTCTATTCTACAGGTGTGCATGTACTAGTTCTATTCTACAGGTCAACATATGCTAGTTCTATTCTACAGGTGTGCATGTACTAGTTCTATTCTACAGGTCTACATGTACTAGTTCTATTCTACAGGTCTTCATGTACTAGCTCTGTTCTACAGGTGTGCATGTACTAGTTCTATTCTATAGGTGTGCATGTACTAGTTCTATTCTAAAGGTCAACATGTACTAGTTCTATTCTACATGTCAACATGTACTAGTTCTATTCTACAGGTGTGCATGTACTAGTTCTATTCTATAGGTGTACATGTACTAGTTCTATTCTACAGGTCTACATGTACTAGCTCTGTTCTACAGGTGTGCATGTACTAGTTCTGTTCTAAAGGTCAACATGTACTAGTTCTATTCTACAGGTCAACATATGCTAGTTCTATTCTACAGGTCTACATGTATTAGTTCTATTCTACAGGTCAACATGTACTAGTTTTATTTTACAGGTCTACATGTACTAGTTCTATTCTACAGGTGTGCATGTACTAGTTCTATTCTACAGGTCTACATGTACTAGCTCTGTTCTACAGGTGTGCATGTACTAGTTCTGTTCTAAAGGTCAACATGTACTAGTTCTATTCTACAGGTCAACATATGCTAGTTCTATTCTACAGGTCTACATGTATTAGTTCTATTCTACAGGTCAACATGTACTAGTTTTATTTTACAGGTCTACATGTACTAGTTCTATTCTACAGGTCAACATGTACTAGTTCTATTCTACAGGTCTTCATGTACTAGCTCTGTTCTACAGGTGTGCATGTACTAAGTCTATTCTACAGGTGTGCATGTACTAGTTCTGTTCTAAAGGTCAACATGTACTAGTTCTGTTCTACAGGTCTACATGTATTAGTTCTATTCTTCAGGTCTACATGTACTAAGTCTATTCTACAGGTGTGCATGTACTAGTTCTGTTCTAAAGGTCAACATGTACTAGTTCTATTCTACAGGTCTACATGTACTAGTTCTATTCTATAGGTCTTCATGTACTAGCTCTGTTCTACAGGTGTGCATGTACTAGTTCTATTCTACAGGTCTACATGTACTAGTTCTATTCTACAGGTCTACATGTACTAGTTCTATTCTATAGGTCTTCATGTACTAGCTCTGTTCTACAGGTGTGCATGTACTAGTTCTATTCTACAGGTCTACATGTACTAGTTCTATTCTTCAGGTGTGCATGTACTAGTTCTATTCTACAGGTCTACTTGTACTAGTTCTATTCTACAGGTCAACATATGCTAGTTCTATTCTACAGGTCAACATATGCTAGTTCTATTCTAAAGGTCTACATGTACTTGTTCTATTCTACAGGTCTACATGTACTAGTTCTATTCTACAGGTGTGCATGTACTAGTTCTGTTCTACAGGTCAACATGTACTAGTTCTGTTCTACAGGTCTACATGTACTAGTTCTATTCTGCAGGTCTACATGTACTAGTTCTATTCTGCAGGTCTACATGTACTAGTTCTATTCTACAGGTCAACATTTACTAGTTCTATTCTACAGGTCTTCATGTACTAGCTCTGTTCTACAGGTGTGCATGTACTAGTTCTGTTCTAAAGGTCAACATGTACTAGTTCTGTTCTACAGGTCTACATGTACTAGTTCTATTCTACATGTCAACATGTTCTAGTTTTATTCTACATGTATACATGTATTAGTTCTATTCTACAGGTCAACATGTACTAGTTCTATTCTACAGGTCAACATATGCTAGTTCTATTCTACAGGTCTACATGTACTAGTTCTATTCTACAGGTCTACATGTATTAGTTCTATTCTACAGGTCAACATGTACTAGTTCTGTTCTAAAGGTCAACATGTACTAGTTCTATTCTTCAGGTCTACATGTACTAGCTCTGTTCTACAGGTGTGCATGTACTAGTTCTGTTCTAAAGGTCAACATGTACTAGTTCTATTCTACAGGTCAACATGTACTAGTTCTATTCTTCAGGTCTACATGTACTAAGTCTATTCTACAGGTGTGCATGTACTAGTTCTGTTCTAAAGGTCAACATGTACTAGTTCTATTCTACAGGTCAACATATGCTAGTTCTATTCTACAGGTCAACATATGCTAGTTCTATTCTACAGGTCAACATGTACTAGCTCTGTTCTACAGGTGTGCATGTACTAGTTCTGTTCTAAAGGTCAACATGTACTAGTTTTATTTTACAGGTCTACATGTACTAGTTCTATTCTACAGGTCTACATGTACTAGTTCTATTCTACAGGTCTTCATGTACTAGCTCTGTTCTACAGGTGTGCATGTACTAGTTCTGTTCTAAAGGTCAACATGTACTAGTTTTATTTTACAGGTCAACATATGCTAGTTCTATTCTACAGGTCAACATATGCTAGTTCTATTCTACAGGTCTACATGTACTAGTTCTATTCTACAGGTCTTCATGTACTAGCTCTGTTCTACAGGTGTGCATGTACTAGTTCTGTTCTAAAGGTCAACATGTACTAGTTTTATTTTACAGGTCTACATGTACTAGTTCTATTCTATAGGTGTACATGTACTAGTTCTATTCTACAGGTCTACATGTACTAGTTCTATTCTACAGGTGTGCATGTACTAGTTCTGTTCTAAAGGTCAACATGTACTAGTTTTATTTTACAGGTCTACATGTACTAGTTCTATTCTATAGGTGTACATGTACTAGTTCTATTCTACAGGTCTTCATGTACTAGCTCTGTTCTACAGGTGTGCATGTACTAGTTCTGTTCTAAAGGTCAACATGTACTAGTTTTATTTTACAGGTCTACATGTACTAGTTCTATTCTATAGGTGTACATGTACTAGTTTTATTTTACAGGTCTAAATGTACTAGTTCTATTCTACAGGTGTGCATGTACTAGTTCTATTCTACAGGTCTACATGTACTTGTTCTTTTCTACTGGTCAACATGTACTAGTTCTACTCTACATGTCAACATATACTAGATCGATCTATTCTACAGGTCAACATGTACTAGTTCTGTTCTATAGGTCAACATGTTCTAGTTTTGTTTTACAGGTCTACATGTACTAGTTCTATTCTATAGGTGTACATGTACTAGTTCTATTCTACAGGTCTACATGTACTAGTTCTATTCTACAGGTCAACATGTACTAATTCTATTCTATAGGTCTATGTGTACTAGTTCTATTCTACATGTCAACATGTACTTGTTCTATTCTATAGGTGTACATATACTAGTTCTATTCTACAGGTGTACATGTACTAGTTCTTTTCTACAGGTGTACATGTACTAGTTCTGTTCTACAGGGGTACATGTACTAGTTCTATTCTACAGGTCAACATGTACTAGTTTTATTTTACAGGTCTACATGTATTAGTTTTATTCTACAGGTCAACATGTACTAGTTCTATTCTACAGGTCAACATGTATTAGTTCTATTCTACAGGTCAACATGTACTTGTTCTATTCTACAGGTCAACATGAACTAGTTCTATTCTACAGGTCAACATGTATTAGTTCTATTCTAGAGGTCAACATGTATTAGTTCTTTTCTGCAGGTCTACATGTACTAGTTCTATTCTAGAGGTCTACATGTACTACTAGTTCTATTCTACATGTCAACATGTACTAGTTTTATTCTACATGTCAACATGTACTAGTTCTATTCTGCAGGTCTACATGTTCTTGTTTTTATTCTAAAGGTCTACATGTACTAGTTCTATTCTACAGGTGTACATGTACTAATTCTATTCTACATGTCAACATGTACTAGTTCTATTCTACAGGTCTACATGTACTAGTTCTATTCTACAGGTCAACATTTACTACTTCTATTCTACAGGTCAACAGGTACTAAGACTATTTTAGAGGTGTACATGTACTAGTTCTATTCTACAGGTCTACATGTACTAGTTCTATTCTACAGGTCTACATGTACTAGTTTTGTTTTACAGGTCTACATGAACTAGTTTTTATTCTACAGGTCAACATGTACTAGTTATATTCTAGAAGTCAACATGTACTAGTTCTATTTTACAGGTATACATGTACTAGTTCTAATCTACAGGTTTATGTGTACTAGTTCTATTCTACAGGACACCATGTACTAGTTCAATTCTAGAGGTCTAAATGTACTTGTTCTATTCTACAGGTCTACAATTACTAGTTTTGTTCTACAGATCTACATGTACTAGTTTTATTCTACAGGTTAAGATGTACTTGTTCTATTTTACAGGTTAAGATGTACTTGTTCTTTTTTACAGGTCTGCATGTACTAGTTCTATTCTACAGGTCTACATGTTCTAGTTCTATTTTACAGGTCTACATGTACTAGTTCTATTCTACAGGTCTACATGTACTACTAGTTCTATTCTACAGGTCTACATGTACTAGTTCTATTCTACAGGTCTACATGTACTAGTTCTATTCTACAGGTCTACATGTACTAGTTCTATTCTACAGGTCAACATGTACTAGTTCTATTCTACAGGTCTACATGTACTAGTTCTATTCTACAGGTCTACATGTACTACTAGTTCTATTCTACAGGTCTACATGTACTAGTTCTATTCTACAGGTCTACATGTACTAGTTCTATTCTACAGGTCTACATGTACTAGTTCTGTTCTACAGGTCAACATGTACTAGTTTTATTTTACAGGTCTACATGTATTAGTTTTATTCTACAGGTCTACATGTACTAGTTCTATTCTACAGGTCTACATGTACTACTAGTTCTATTCTACAGGTCTACATGTACTAGTTCTATTCTACAGGTCTACATGTACTAGTTCTATTCTACAGGTCTACATGTACTAGTTCTATTCTACAGGTCAACATGTACTAGTTCTATTCTACAGGTCTACATGTACTAGTTCTATTCTACAGGTCTACATGTACTACTAGTTCTATTCTACAGGTCTACATGTACTAGTTCTATTCTACAGGTCTACATGTACTAGTTCTATTCTACAGGTCTACATGTACTAGTTCTGTTCTACAGGTCTACATGTACTAGTTCTATGCTACAGGTGTACATGTACTAGTTCTGTTCTACAGGTCTACATGTACTAGTTCTATGCTACAGGTCAACATGTTCTAGCTTTTATTCTACTGGTCTACATGTACTAGTTCTATTCTACAGGTATACATGTACATGTTCTAGTTCTATTCTACAGGTCAACATGTACTAGTTTTATTCTTCAGGTCTACATGTATTAGTTTTATTGTACTGGTCAACAGGTACTAAGACTATTTTAGAGGTGTACATGTACTAGTTCTATTCTACAGGTCTACATGTACTAGTTCTATTTTACAGGTCTACATGTACTAGTTCTATTCTACAGGTGTACATGTACTAGTTCTGTTCTACAGGTGTGCATGTACTAGTTCTATTCTACAGGTCAACATGTTCTAGTTTTTATTCTAAAGGTCTACATGTAATTGTTCTATTCTACATGTCTACATGAACTAGTTCTATTCTACAGGTGTACATGTACTAGTTCTATTCTACAGGTCTACATGTACTTGTTCTTTTCTACTGGTCTACATGTACTTGTTCTTTTCTACTGGTCAACATGTACTAGTTTTATCTTACAGGTCTACATGTACTAGTTCTATTTTACAGGTCTACATGTACTAGTTTTATTTTGCAGGTCTACAGGTGTAACTGTTTTATTCTACAGGTATACATGTATTAGTTCTCTTCTATAACACCTCACCTGTGGTTGTTGAAGCAGAAGCTGAAAATGAAAAATAAGGAAGATAATAATCACGTCTTTTTAGGAATAAACTTTTCTTGTTGATTCATTCCCCAATACGGACTGTTACAGACTTAAACAGAACTTTGAAATTATTTTGAGTAATATTTTCTTCTTCAAAACTGCACGCCTTCAAAACCTTAACCAACGGTTCAAAGCCAATATAAAATAAATTTTGACATTATATTTCATATTTTTATATAGATGTAATGAGAGAGAGAGAGAGAGAGAGAGAGAGAGAGAAAGAGAGAGAGAGAGAGAGAGAGAGAGAGAGAGGGGGGTTCTTACCCTTTGATGGACCAATTTTATATTGTTGCCTTTCCTTAACATTTCAATTCTATTCGAATATTTCTCTTTTGTTTGTCATGCTGAATAATATGGTGACGGATATAGGTATATTCCTTTATTACCAACATTGATAGAACATTCCCAGATTACCCTTTACCCATATACTTAATTTTTTATATGAAACTAAGAATTGATGGAAATAACGGTAATGTCGAAACTTATTAAACAATTCAGGTGAGAAAGGTAAATTATATTACAACAATCTACTTAGTATTTTTTAAAGCCTTAAGCATAGTTCAGCGCTTTATTGTTGTTAGACTTCTACTTCCGATGCATCGAATAACCGCTCCTATGAGCTGAAGTTTACATCATTTAAACTGGTTAGGGAACCAGTTTCAGGAGTTTATGCACATACCTGCACAGGCTATTGTGAATCTAATGCACTGGCTATTGTGAATTTAATGTACGGGGCTTACAAAAACTATAACTGCAGGGGCTGCCACGCAGTGATGAGGAAATATGATGCGTATACAGAAGTTGAACTGTTATATACAAATATTTGTTGTATACATACATGTACAGAAGCTGGGTTAGCGCTTTTCAGTACTATCAGTACTTTGATTATTATTTCTGATTAGAATGACGCTCTGCCATTAGTCAAAATGCATCACATAGTTGCTGTCTGAATTTCTTGACGGTTAACAATTGACATTATCCACTGGGAAGTTTACTTTTGACTGTTTAGTGTCATACCTTAAAAATGTGTATTCTAAGGCTAGATACAAGAATGTTAATTTTTCCCATCCGCTTTATTATAATGCAAGTGCAAAAGACAAAACTGTTTACAGGGAAATATTCACCCCTGTTTATTTTTGCCCCTTTCGCCCTCGTTGTCAGAGGGAAAATTTTGGACTGGGTGAATTCTATTTTACAAATAATATCTCTGAAACACAACTGCAACTGGTCAAATTGAAGACCGGACAAAACTGTTTTCAAGTGTAGAAGAGCAAAAATAACACGGGGCGAAAATTACCATGAAGACAGTATTAAAATACTGCAGTATAATATCTCCTGATGAGCAGTCGGTCCCTTGGACCCAAATTTGATTTTAAACTAATAGTGATGATACATTAAAATTCATTATCTAATATTTGTAGATATTCTCAATTTAAAACTTTCCTTCTTCCTAAATTACAAACCTTCTTGCCCCATACTTGCAATACACTATCCCAGCTCGTCAACTTTTGCGTCATACACTTATGTCCTTTGTTAATTTAATCAAAATCAAATGAATACTGTTTTGTCTCTATTTATTTTTCAATGTATAACAACTAACGCCCTGAGACGTGTATCTAACTATTAGATAAATACGTCCGAACGCTTCTAATTTATTTTCTTAAATTGATTATGTTCTGCATTTATCCAGATGCAGTTTTAGCCTTGGTACTACAACAATTAAAGTTGTCAAGTTTTAAGCCAGTGTATGAAAGCAGGCATGCAAAAAAAAAACCGCAAACGTAGGATCTTACCCACACATCTTGGGTTTTTGCAGGTGATTGGACAAACATCTATTCCTGACGGGTTGGTAGGACTGCAGAAAAAGTCGGCATACTGCGCGCAGTTCATTCCGTCCGTACAATTAGCTAGAGGAGCTGGAGCAAAACAGATCGTTCAATGAAAAGATAGAACAACGGGCATAGTGTCAGATATTACCCCCAAAAATATAAATACTTTATATAACCAGTTAGTGAATGCAGATCAGTTTAAGGTGGCTCACTACAACGTGAAATATTTTCTAAAATCAGCAGAAAATTACTTGATTATGATGATTATCATAATGGATAAGAAGTATTTAAGTCTAATAAGCAAAAAAAAAAAAATTGTGCAATTTTGGATGAAAAATTACATTTTCAAAAATGTAATTCAGTTAACATGAACAAAAGCTCCATGCGGATTCGAACTGTGATCGGCAATGACTTAATCTGACATTAACAAACTAAGTAACGATATTAATATAAAGACTTAATTTAATATGTCTGTATCATTTTAAAACTGAATCATATAATTAAACAATTATTGCTTGTTTTTTTTATCAATACGATGATTTAGCTACCCTCGAAGGAAACTATTTACCTCATCCTCTGGGATGGCTTACGTGAATATTATAATTCTCCAGTAGTTTGAGTATTGTATTGACCGAAAACAGCATTAAATGTATATAGTATGGAATGTTTACACTTATTTTATATTTATGAGTTCAAATTAAAACAGAAACAAAGGAGCTGAGCAGTAAACACTGAAATAGGGTTAAGAAATATTTTTTTAGTAAAGTAACAGTGATTAAGTTTTGCAGATGTCGAAAGTAAAAATAAACGCTACAGGTTCTATTCAATCAAGAGTGCCGGAACATTTGTAGGACAAATCTTTATGGCATTTATATATATATCCAATCAAAAGACGAAGGAGAATAGCTTTCTGAACCGTTACTGCAAGTCTTTGTTCGTTCTTAACCCAGCAATAAAAGTACGAAATCTCTTTTCCTTTAAAGGGGCATGGTCACGATTTTGGTCAAATTTCATTTTTCTGTTTTACTATTTACAATGCTTTATGAATGCATTTCTAAAGATCAAATGAAGTATGAGAGTCAGTCATTAAGTTATAAGCAAGATACAGGGCTCACAGCTCTATGTCATGTAAACAAGGCTCGTGCCCTGTTTTTGTTTACATAGGTTCAATTTATCAGTAAAAAATCTTTTTCAAGCTGATTTGTTTATCTTCTTATTCATTCTAAGAATAAATAAACAGTTCCTAACGGTTAACACATTAATTTTAGGTCTAAAACTGGAAACTTCCCTTCAACTCTTAAAATGTAAACAAAAGCTTTGTTAACATAGCAAAGAATTGTAAGCTCTGTAACTCGCTTATAACTCAACGAATGACACTCAAATTTTGTCTTACTGAAGCATTGTGAATTTTTGACCAAAATCGTGACCATGGAGAAATGAAATGAAAAAAAACCCAACAAATTATCTTAATTAATTAATTACTTGTGGTCATTGAAGTCACCGGGTTCGTAACAGACTCTGAAAATCAAATAGAAATAAACTTATGTAACGCTTAGAATATCACACAAAATAAAAAAAACTGGAAAAGTAAAACAAAAAATTATTAGAAAATTACGCACATGTCCAAATATTTTCAACATTACATTAAAACCTATTTTACTATTGATAGGGTTCTTAAAATAATCGATATAATGAAGTAACGAAATTTTCTTAAAAATTAGACTACCCTTTAATTTCCTTGTAAATGTCGCAATGAATTTACATTTACGAAATCATGATTCAATTTCGTTTATATATTTTTTTAAAACAAAATATAGGATTGGTTTATGCTTACTTTTGATACAAAGCTTTGAAACTGTGTAGAACAAAACTAATTATAGGATATTCGTACGATAGACTGGCAATAAAATAATGTTACGAACGCGCTTAATGTATAATGTAACTTATCACAACTCTTCGAGCCTTCGTCATAATCTTAATTAAATTCAACCATCCGATGATGTTTATATATTTCCGATGGTTTGTTTTTAGTTTTGCCGGAAAGACCCGAGAAGTTACGATCTATTGTTACGTTACGTTGTGTAGTTGTCACCACTGGTAGTGGCAAACCCCCTCCACCTACAAAATAAAACGTCAAATTAAAAACAAATGTAATTTTTTAATTATGAATAAATGTTAAAACTTCAAAACCTTTTTCTTAATATCCAGTGGTTTTAATAATATTTATTGCTGTGAAACTTCGTCAATTTATTGAAATTCGAGAAAACTAAATTTTTTTGGGGCAAACAAGTCTATCAATTTAACAACAACACTCTCTTAATTAACTGGAGAAAATGGATAGGAAAATAATTTGTTTATTCATTTTTAATGATTGAGTTTTGCTTTTCAATTTCAATTCATGTGAAATCATATTTTCAAGTTAAGAACTGTATTTATGAAAGAAGCCGATAGAAACAATACATTGAAAATGAACTTAACAGAAATCCAATCAAGTTTATTTTTAACGAATAACGAAGAAACAGTTCATCAGATAATAGATTTACACGTACTGCATGTGTTGCAGGTGCGCGGACAGAAGAGGCGTTTGTTGGCTGGGTCATCACAGAAGGTGGGGTCCTTTGCCAGGCTGTCCCTACACGAGGATGTCTCATAGTCCTGACACAGGACCAACGAAGGAGGGGCAGTCAACTCGTACTGGTTCACCACTGTGGAGAGAGAACCAATCAAAATAAACAGAATAACAAACATGGAGGGTTAACAACTCTAAGATGTATCGTAGTCCTGACAGAAAACAACAAATGAGTGGCTGCCAAGTCTTACTGGTTTACCTTTGTGGAAAGAGAACCAACCAAAACAAACAGTCGGAATAACCAATACGGAGAGTACTCAACTTTTAGTGATTCAGCACTATACAGAGAGAAACAATTAAAATATACATTCCAAAAAGCAATTACGGAGGGGCCTGCTCGTACTTGTTCAAAACTGTGATGCTCAAACAGAAGAACAATCAAATGAACTAAGAGTAGATAAAAAAGTTTTGCCAATGTTAAGCCAACTGGATGTCGTATTCAAAGTTTGATAAAAGCATGCGCAATATGTTTAGAAGTTTATATAACACTGTTGGTTCGCAGCGATGACCCGAAAGAGAACATTTAAAAAATAAAACCCAGAAAATAGAAAAAAGCTGCTATGCCATCATGTGAAAAACGGACAAGAAACGCCAAACGTTTGCCAGCTAACAAGTGACTGTAAGACTAAGATATGCTTATCTAAGATTTAGATAATCTAGAAACTTTATTACTTCATATTTTTTCTTAGCATTTATTTGTGTACACAACCTGTTTAAACTATTTGATTTGTAGCGTTCCTTAACATCATTTCCACTTTTTTAAAACACTCGTGAATGCAACAAATAGTAGAAATCGATTCACCCCGTCTATTTAAGCAAATGTCCCTGTTCAAATCATATTATTGTATTATCTAGCACACATTTAACTCTTTATTATGTGAGAAACCCACTCACCCTGTCTACTCGTACAATGTTCCATGTTACAATCATATCATTGTATAGTTTTACCCCATAACAAGCACCCATTACAACTCTTTATTATGTGAGAAACCCACTCACCCTGTCTACTCGTACAATGTTCCCTGTTACAATCATATCATTGTAAAGTTTTACACAATAACTAGCACACATTTTAACTTTTTATCTATTTATGAGAAACCCATTCACCTTGTCTACTTGTACAAAGGTCCCTGTTACAGTTGGTCCCCGTACAACACTTGGCGCAGTAGTCTCCCCCAGGGAGGGCTTCCTTGTAGCGGTTTAGGTAACTCACCCCCGTCTCTCTCCGTCCAACCACAGGAGCGACCTGCCCAGGGGATGGTGTGGATGTTATCCCCACCTTGCACCCCTTAAAATTAACGGTAAAAACCTTCAGATTTTGCATACGGTGATTCTAATATAATTTCACGTTCCACTGGTTAAAGCAATAGGAATACAACTAGAACCATTTTAACAAGAGCTTGGACTTAAGGTAGTTGTGTCAAGCAGCAATGTGACGTAGGCCTGTCTATTTTATTACTAGCCACTCAGCCATAGCTCTTCGAAATCAACAAGATTTTTTCTGGCTTTTGAGCTAACACTACGCAATCGGTGCATTTTCGCTTGGAATCGCGTCATTTTTAACTTGTTTTGACGCAAGAAATAGCTACGTTCTACTGAAAGTCCAAGGTCTGGTTAAAATGGTCCTAAACTATTGAACTGGAAGTACAAGGGATGATTATTAATATAATGCACAGAAGGTTCACAGCTATACTAGGATTTATAAAACCAACTCTGTATTCACAAACACCAACGTACCGTTCTATGAGCGCATCCCATTCGAAACCGCTTCTCGCGGTTCACATAAATATGTTCAGTGTAACAGTACTGCAAAATAAATAAATAAATAAATAATTGTCTTTTTTTAGATAATCGTTTGAAACTAATTATATGTTGGTGGTAGTTTTTGTACTAAATGTTATTTTTGTTTCAAAGAAGACCTTTAAATTAAAGATATATGTAATATTTAAAAATATAGGAATTCTCTTTGTTTACTCACAATGAAAAAAAATTCCACTGATGATAATGAAAAACCGTCTATACTGTGCTATTAACCTTACATGGTAGTGTTATGCTTTACTTTCAAAAAGTAGGTCAAAGACCTACTTTTTGAGTTAATGGCCATTTAATATTTTTGGAAATTTAAGAAAAATCCTTAAAAATTATACACTATGATTGAGATTTTCTTAATTGTGAAAATAATACAAATTGCCAAACTCTTTAACAAATAAAATATAATTTATGAATAGCATTGACATTAAATAGATACAAAACATTAAGTTTTCATTCAAAATTTTTATAGATATTCAAGTCCGAATTTCCTCTATCAGTTTTCAAGTGCCTACCCATTTTTGATTCAATATAACAAAAAACTGAATGATGATAATGCTTAAACATTTATAGTTTTAAATTAAGTATATTGACCTTCCCTTGCTGGCATAACATTTATATGAGGTCAATGGTCAACATTTTGAGATATGGTGTCTTTTATCATTTTTAAGCATTTCTCAATATTTTTGTAGAATGTTCCATACGATTATTTTAACGAAAATGTGAGATAAAACGAACAGAAAATATGCAAAATTATGTTGACTAACTAATAAAATCTAAACTTTTAATATTATAGTACTACCAAAAATATTTCAGTTGAAAACAAAATTGAAAAATTTAGTCCAAATTTCCTCTGTTTTGCTAAAAGTCAAACATTGTTTCCTTATTCCATAATATAGTAAAATTATCGAGTTTTATGTCAATAATAATTCATTTTATAAATACTTTTTGTGTTTAGAACAAATTTTACTCATGACATTGAACTTTTTGACAATCCGGATTTGGGAACTCAAACCCTGAGTAAACAACGTCCTTAACAAAAGTTTGTGTCTAGAAAAAACACACACAGATTTTAAGATAGATCTGATTAGGAAACATTGATAAAAGTGTACAATTTCATAGTTTACAGAGCCTCGAATATGATGTATATTATATAAATAGTGCCTGTTTGGGAGGGTAACAGTTGAAATCGACACCCCGAGAAAACCATTGTCAACCGACGCGAAGCGGAGGTTGACAATGGTTTTCGAGGGGTGTCAATTTCAACTGTTATCCTCCCAAACAGGCACTATTTATTTTGTTATACTGAATGTCTTTTTTTAAATTTTAAAGAAAATTTTACTGCTTTTATATAGGAATAACGTGAATTCTACAACGAACCGTACGCGCATAATTTTCGCGCATGTAACATTTTTTAATGTTACCCGTTGCCAAGTGCGTTGCTAACGCTGAGGGTAATAGTAAATATTATTAACTGCGTCTTAACCAATCAGATTTCAGTATTTAACATGAAAGTATAACAATTTAAAATGTTTTATCTCGTTTCCCTTTCTTGTCTGAAGTATAGAATTGTACTAGTTTTAAAAGTACGCCTTTCCAAATAAAAAAAACACCCCAAAACCCCCATATTTATTCTTCTTATATCAATAATTAGAATGGTTATCAATGTTTGGTAATTTTGTGAAAATGGCCAGTTTTAGAATATGTAAATTCAATGCCACTGAATCTTTTTTTTTAACATTTTATTTGATATTCATTTCAATGAATGTTTTTTTTTCAACTTAACAAAAAATGTCATTTAACGAAAATTGTTAAAAAAATGTACTAGTTATAAAAAGCAGTGTGGAAAGAAACAGACACTGGGATTTAGTGAAATGAGACTTTTGACAAAACGTAAGATCGTGGACAACCTGAACGGGCTGTACCTCTAAGAACAGACCAACACCATGCAAAAAATTGATATATTAGCAGACTATTGATAATCTTTTTTTTAAAAGGAGCCAAACAGTGTTGGCAACTTATATGAGTCGCATTTTAATAAGTTTTTATTTTTGTCATTGATCTACTCAACAGCTATTCGACAAACATTGTTATTTAAAGAATAATGATGAAACAACAGTGGTTTTATTAAAAATATATGTAAACAGTACATCGTCAATTTTGTTTACGTTGTTTTTCAATGAACATTTTAATAAGTTGATCAACTTATAACGAATTTAGAGAACAATATGTAAATTGTATAAATATATCACCTGGTCTTCGTCACATTGAAGAGAAAGGTTGCAGTCTTCAGGATTTATGACGTCATCACAGAAAAGACACCGTTCTTTTAATTCTACAAGGAAATAAATATGCTTGAAATTAAAAAAAAATAACACATTGATTTTATTTTATTGAAATATATGTTTTTAAATGACGTGTAGACTCCTTAATTTTATTAATATATTCTACCCATATTCTACTTTTTAATTTATTTAAGCACATATTTAAGGTGTTTTTTGGTGATCTACTTATTGATTTTTTTACTTACATTCCAATATCTTTGTTTTACACTTACTTTCTTTACTTGATGAACATTCGTCAAAAAATGTTACCCTATTTATTTCGAATAATTTTTTTTTAATAATCATCTTCTATATTTTAAAAGGCTTGATAGTCACCAGATTATTCGTCAAATCTACCTTTAACGTTTAAATATGATATTTTGGCATCAAATAATTTTTATTTCGCAATATTTTAGTTTTATGTCCGCTACTTTCAAATGATATTTTAAGCTTTCTGCTAATGGAACTCTATCTCATTCTAATGGGATAGATCATTATCTACATATGGCATTCTTTCCTTTTTTTATTATATGATCATTTTTTAACGTTTACACCAATCAGTAAATTGACCTAATTATGATTTGTATTAAAGATTTTCTTGCTATTCGGATTGGATGTATAAACTACTCATAACCCTTTTGCTAATATAATATTTTTTTCTTATTCATATGAGATTTATCGGTTACTTATGTATGGGATTGTATACTATTTACTGATGGGGGTTATTATTTTTATTTGTATGCGATATATTAGTTACTTACGATATAGAACTGTATCGTATATACTACCGGGACTATATTTTTTAAAATTTAGGTAAGATTTACAGTTACGTATGAGTGGGAGTATATCCTATTTACTAACGGGGTTAAAATTTCTATTTGGATGGGATTTATAAGTTCCTTACGTAAGCGAATTGTCTTACATACTGAGTGGGTTATTATGTTACTTTGGATGGGATATTATTAATTTGGACTGGGATTGTCAAACAGTTGTACATAACAAAAATCCCTATCATGAGATTTATTAGTTACTTATGTATAAGAATGTCACACGGTTGTACATTAAAACAATCCCTGTCATTGGATTGATCAGTTACTTACGTATGGGAATGTTACACAGTTGTACGTTACAGTACTCCATGTCTTGTGATTTATCAGTTACTTACGTATGGGAATGTCACACAGTTGTACGTTACAATAATCCCTGTCATGCAATTTATCCGTTACTTACGTAAAGGATCGAATGTCACACAGCTGTAGATTACAATAGTCCCTGTCATGGGATTGACCAGTTACTTACGTATAGGAATGTCACACAGCTGTACATTACAATAGTCCCTGTCATGGGATTGACCAGTTACTTACGTATAGCAATGTCACACAGCTGTACTTTACAATAGTCCCTGTCGTGGGATTGATCAGTTACTTACGTGTAGGAATGTCACACAGCTGTACATTACAATAGTCCCTGTCATGGGATTTATCAGTTACTTACGTAAAGGATCGAATGTCATGCACACAGCTGTACTTTACAATAGTCCCTGTCATGGGATTTATCAGTTACTTACGTATAGGAATGTCACACAGCTGTACATTACAATAGTCCCTTTCGTGGGATTTATCAGTTACTTACGTAAAGGAATGTCACACAGCTGTACTTTACAATAATCTTGGTCGTGGGATTTATCAGTTACTTACGTATAAGAATGTCACACAGTTGTACATTACAGTAATCCCTCTTAAGGAATTTATAAGTTACTTATGTATGGGAATTTATCAGTTACTTACGTAAAGGATCGAATGTCACACAGCTGTACATTACAATAGTCCCTGTCATGGGATTTATCAGTTACTTACGTATAGGAATGTCACACAGTTGTACGTTACAGTAATCTTTGTCATCACAGCATTGGTCACACGCCTGGATGTCCCCACTCCCCAGCCTCGTCATCTTGTGCTGACTGTCGTGTGGAATGTTGAATGATCGTCTCGCTGAGCAGCCCTGTAAATGGCCATAGAATAGGAATTTTATGATAAGAAGCTAATGTAAACCGACTTCTATTCGCAAGTAGCATTTTTCGCGAGGTTAGCGAGAGCCATGTTGTCGCGAATATTTCTCACGCGAGACAGTCCTTGTCGTATGGTTGTTATAATAACACGGGCCTCGATGTGATTTGTTTGCAATCATACGTCATCGCAAACTAGTGTTTCAAAAGTAAATCGCGAAATAAAGTCGCCATAAGTTGATTTACAGTATGCTAAAGTGCAAACGAAGTTTGTCTGGTATTACTCCAAAAATTTTTTCTTAAAGAATTCGGGTTAGATCTCAATTGTAAATAACTTCCGAATTAGTATAAAATTTTTATCTAACATAATTTTTCCCAAATGAAAGGCGCAATTTGTTTTCCCCATTTAGTAAAACGATATACATAGGTAGGAGGTATTTTTACTTACAGCAACAGATTCACATCCTGAAGAGAAATAAGTCAATCCATCTGGTGTCAAGAACCTCCGACCGAAACATTTCTGGAACCAGTTAACATAATATACACAAAACAACACAAGTAAAAATTATAGACAAAAGTAACAATTGGTAAGGGGACCTGCAGAATGTACTGGAAATAGAAAAACAAATATTTTGATTCTATATTGTAACACTATTGAAAAAATTACGTTATTTGAAATAATAAAATTAAAATCATATTTCCAAGTCACATGACGCAGGTTTTGGTCTATGAGTTATACGGTGACTTATTATAGCATTGAATGATTCATTTTTGACGTCGTCGTGTCAATAACTGCCGTCAGGTGAGCAGACAAATTGAATAACGCGCGTTAGCGCGTTATGATAATTTGTCTGCTCACCTGACGGCAGTTATTGACACGACGACGTCAAAAATGAATCATTTAATGCTTATATTTACATTCCCTTACTGAAGAAATCAATTGTTTACTTAAATAAATCGATATAAAGTGCAGATCACGGAGGGAGTGAATAAGTAACAGCAGGAACAGCTGTTTTGTAAAACCGGTTTAAACTGGTTTTCACATAGACTGTTGAGATGAGATCGACGAGCATGAAAATATAATCCATGATAAATAACTCTTGAAATGGTGCTTTAAACAATAAAGTCAACTTTTTTGTTGAATAATTATAAAACATGGTGTTTTTACAATATTCATGAAATACATTTTTTAACAAATAACATAGAAATCACTGTTTGAGAACTACTTATGTAAATTACACGTAAATTCATACGCAGTGAATAGGTGTTGCATTTAGAGGCATTTAAACGTCACGGAATTTAATGGAAAAACACAGTAGAATGTAAATATTAAAAAATAAGTTACGCTAACACGGGAGTGTTATAATCACAATATAAATAACATATCACATTTTTCCCTCATGACGCTGAACATGCTTACCAACAAGATATAATTACTATTCAGATGTTGGCATTTTTACAGCAACGATGAAAGCATATATGTTGCATACAAATTAAGGACACCGGGTGGTTATCATACAACTTATCAGATCTACCTTAATTTTAATAAGTGATTGTTGAGGCACATTTTTTATTTTAAAAAAGTCAAAAAATTCTAGCTTTTTAAAATTGAGATTTTTTCGCCATCTCATTATTTATTTAATAGCAAAAAAAATCAACTGTAAGAAATGAAATCAATAGCTTCAACTTTATACTTGGGTTGGAGCAGTTTACGCTTTTTATAAACCGCTTCATACTTTATAAATCGTAAACTGCTCCAACCCATTTTGATATACGTATAAAGTGGATGGCTATATTGCTTCCATCCATTGAATACGAAGCTCTTATTCTAAATGAAATCAATACGGTGTAAAACAAATGACTAAGACCACACATTCCTCTTAAAAATAACACTATCATGTATTTATTCACAATATAAATTATAGGTACATACTTCGTGAGATCCGCATTGTACAATACGGGTACAGTCCCTTTGGTGAGCCACGTGTGAACAGGAGTAACATAAAAGTCCGGACACTGGAAATAAAAAAAATCCGGACACTGGAAATTAATTTTTGCAGATAGAAGCACAAAACATTGAATAATACATTTTTACAGTCTTCACTTTTAAAGGCACATGGTCACGATTTTGGTCAAAAATTATTTTTCCGATTTGAATGTTTACAGTGCTGTAGTAAGGCATTTTTTTTTTTTACAGGCAACAAAACTTTGAGTGTCATTCGTTAGGTTATAAGCGAGCTACAGAGCTTGAAATTCTTTGCTCTGTGAACAAAGCTCTCGTTTACATTCTGAATGATGAAGAAAAAATCCAGTTTAAGATTTTAAATAAATGTGTGAAACGCTAGAAAGTGTCTAATTATCCTAAATTAAAATTAAATGAAAGATATGTATTGAGCTTGAAAATTTTTTTTTTATTGGTATATATTGAACCCATGTAAACAAAAACCAAGGCAAGAGCGTTCATTACATGACAAAGAATTGCGAGCCTTGTGTCTTGCTTATAATACTACGCGTACGAATGACTATCAATTCGATTTTTAGAAGAAATGCATTCCTAAAGCATCGTAACTAATAAAAGCAGAAAAATAGAATGAGACAAAAAATTGTGACCATACCCCTTTAATATTGGTAAATGGTCGGATGACTTAACATCACGCTGAATCATCTCATTAATAAAGAATTTTTCGACATGAAAAAATCTGGCTTCAGTTAGAAATTAAATGAGTGAACATACTTGTAGATCTTCCAGGAAAGATAAAATTGTTTTAATATTGATAGAGATTATAATCACACATATTTCTAGGAAATATTAAAATGAATCAATATATAAGTGTTTAAAAAAATGATGGAGATTACAATTACAACTTTCCATGAATATATAAGTGTTTTAATAATGATAGAGATTGTAATTTTGTGTTTTTCAAGGAATATATAAGTGGTTTAATATTAATAGATGTTATAATTATACGTCTTTCAAGGAATATATAAGTGGTTTAATATTGACAGAAATTGTAATTATAAGTCTTTCAAGGAATATATAAGTGGTTTAATATTGATAAGACTATAATTATTCGTCTTTCAAGGTACATATAGGTGTTTAAATATTGATAGAGACTATTAGTATACGTCTTTCAAACAATATATATGTTTAAATATTAATAGAGACTATGATTATACGTCTTTTAATGTAAATATAGGTGTTTAAATATTGATAGAGACTATAATTATACGTATTTCAAGGAAAATATAAGTGTTTTAAATTAAAAGAGACAAAAATAATACTTTACCTTGCACGAGGTTCAGTGTGGAAAGAATGAGAGACAGTAAGGGGAGGCAACTTGCGACCGACATGACTGAGCAATATACAAAACAATATCAATGGCAGATAAACCGTTATAATTTTAACCATTGTGAAAAACTTTCAATGATAATTATTATTTCTAAAAGTGAATAGTATAATAAGGCTATAAAGAGGAACAGTGCGATTAAAGGAAAAAAAGAATTAGGAGAGAGAGAGAGAGAGAGAGAGAGAGAGAGAGAGAGAGAGAGGTGTTTTAACATGATTCAAATTATGATAATGAAATGCAATTGCTGATGATGCATTTTGATATAAAGAGAATTTTTATGGTACCAACTGACTGAAAATAGCATGCCTGTATTTATAACATGGCGATACTAACCTCGTAATATTTATCAATTCAAAAGTCGCAATGGATAAGGTACATAAAGTTCTTTTGCACTTGGAAGCACGTGGTTTATCATGAGAATATTTCTAGTTCATTTATCAAGATACCTTTAATACTGGAGTCAAACATCTAACATAGCAATATATTATAGAATTCCAAAACATTTAATTGAATAAAACAGAGCTATAATAAATCTTGTAAGTTATTAAGTAAATACTTATTGATTTTAAACTACTTCGAAGTATTAAGGGTAATTATGTAATCATTTTGACATATTGTGTACACAGGAGAAATAAATGTGTCAATAATATAATGTTATCAGAGAGGAACCTGGTGAAATTTTTGTACCTCTATTATTTAATATCTCAGCGTTGTTCATATATTCTGAGATGTTATATCAACAAACAATCCTTTTAATTTTGGTAAAGTTTAAAATGGATTTGTGTTTATTATAGTTTAACCATATTATAGCTTAACTAATCAAAGAATCTCACAATCTTTTAATCTTACCTTTGGCAAGCAACGAGAACCCTTTGGCCGCCATTTTGATAAGGTCCTTGTCACGACTGACATAATTCAACACGTGACAATGCCTCCGTCTGCTGTTTCATGGATTATACCGTTCCTCTCTCTGTCGTAAGGAGCGACAGAGATAGAACGACTGCAGATTTGTTTTGGTTTTATGTTATTTTCTTAGATGCATTTAAACTTTTGTATTTAATTTTGTCTATTATACAATTTTGGTACGTAAGTTATTTTTTTTCTAACTTGATTGGCACCACATGGTTAAAATAATCATAGATGATCAACCTTTCATATCTACTGTCAATAAGAAAAACTAGCTTTAGTTGATGCCATTATTCAGGTGATACTTACATTTGCTTATATGTTTTCCTAGATCTTATATAAACCTCCAAAAAAGCGAAAAGGTTCATTTAAGCGGTGATGTTAATCATGACGTTACAAACATTACTAGTGAATTGCGTTTGCTTTCTTGTAAACATAAAAATACGGTTATGTTAAAAATTCTGAACAAATTGTCTTCTCAAACGTATAAATAAGTAATGAAGAGCACAATTTAAAAGTTAAGGGGGGGGGGGGTTGTTGTTAAATATTGAAATTTGAATAGCACATTTAAAATATGAAGTAAAATAAATTACACAAGAACCACTTCCGACACCAATAGTAGGTAACCCCTAACTCTACCATTAACTATTTAAATAATTAAAAAGATTATTTTACTTACGTTAAACAATAGAATTGTCAGTTGTTTTACCAAACATCAACACACTTGTTTCACCTAATTCCCTTTTTCCCGTTTTTTTTCCGGTCTTCTTTTCTTTCATTCTTTCTTTTTTGGCTCAAAACATGTTCATAAAAAAAACCAAACATATTATCTCTAAAGATTAATTGATATCTTATTTTCAAAAAATAAAATGTTCACTGACTTTAAGATAAGGGCATCCGATAACGACACAATTATATAAATGTATCATTATATACCAAGTTCGTAGCAAATTCTAACTCTTTATTTTAAAACGTTGACATAATTTCTTGAAACTTGTTGAAACTTTAACAGTTACCGATAGATCAATTTGTTTATTCTCAAAATAATTCAAACTGGCACAGTTTTAAGATAGAATTGATAAAAGATAACGAGGTATTACACTAAGTTTATCAGGGAACCGCACCGTTCCGATTACATACTGCACTCTAGATCCATAAACAACCCCTCCATTATCAGAATAGTTATCTTACTGCGATGAACGGCGTACTGTGTATTCTACTTGGATCCCTTTGTCTTCTCCAGAGTATGTATGACAAAAAATAGGGCTTTACTTAGTAATCACTATATATGATGCTTTATGAGTTTATAAAATTATCTTTTTTTCTCGCTAGAATAAACGTAAAATCAATGAACAGTTCAACCTGCCATTTATTAAGCCATCAAAATATTCTTATATTCTGTTAAAAAAAATACAATACTTTTGTTGAACTAATTTCCATAAGTTTTGATCTCTTTGATTTCAGTCCCATATTTCCTAAAGCCTTTATCGTACTGAAAACATTTTTTTCATTTCAGTCAATGGGTGTAACATTCGTGTGTATGCATGTATTTGCTTTTTACGTGTTTTAACCTGAAACTTGCGGGTGACAACCATGAAAAACATACAAAGGTTACTCAAGAATTCATACAATCTAATGGTCCATCAAATACTAGTAATTTCTAGTAATGGTAATTTCCTTATCATACTTAGATGTGTTACTTACTGTTCTACGTTGACAGTGACGTCACTGATTGTTACCCCAACCCTTCACAATCGCTAAACTTTTCTTTGCTATGACCATACTATTAACAAGAACTATTCGCTCGTCTAATATTCTATAGCACGCCGTATAATATATGAAAGAAAAATTGAACACAATTCTGTCAAATATGTTTTCAACCTATTATACACATGAAAGATTGCAATTGCAAGTAAACAACTGGAAAAGCAGTGTCTGACTAAATGACGAATTGCGCTTATATACAGATCATATAAAGATTGAAAGCATGATTTCTAATGCTTTGGAATACAATAATGGAAACAATAGTTAAAACAAACTATTTTGGCTTCGACGGTTATACTCCACCAATTAGATAAATTTGTGCTTAATACTCTAAAATAAGACACACTGACAAAGTTTTAAAGAATGTAAAATGCAAGAAGTTGTGTCATTACTTTTCTTAAAACATACACTTTGAACAATTTGAGATTGTTTTAGTGATATTGTTGTGATATCTAATTGATAGTTTGTGTATTTCAAGCTCATTTTGAACAATCTAAGGATTGTGTTGTAGCGTTTTCGTGTATTTCCAGCACATGCAGCCAACCTAGACGCGGTGTTGTGTGGACCAGTCTGTATGATATGGTGTCCTTTTGGTAACGTGATGGACGAGCGGGGCTGTCCAACGTGTAGGTGTAGAAGTGGTAAGTGATTTTGTTAATGATGATGATGATGATGATGATGATGATAATGATGATAAGTATGATGATTGTAAAGAGGACGTAAAATGAAATGTGAAGTTGCATTTCAATGTACTAATTGGGCTGTCTGACATGTTAGAATATTAGCTGTTAGTTATTAATCTGATGATGATGATGATGATGATGATGATGACGATGATGATGATATAAGGCTGTATTCTAATGTAACCATAGGGCTTTCTGACACGTCGACAGGAATGTGATGATGTTAAAGATAAATATGTAGAAGATGAAAGTCTATAAATCAATGGTGTTGGTAATACCATATAAGGGAGGGGTTGTACTGTCGGTTAAAGAGTATCAGTTATATTGTTTATTTATCTAATTTAACCGCTATCGTTTGTTGTTTTAATGTTATGGACCTAAAACTTCATTCAACCAGCAACAAAAAAAATCATAAATAAATAAAATGAATTAAAATTATACAAAGAAATTAAATCGAAATACATATATGGATCCTAAACTGTTAATCTTGCATGTATACAAGTAGTGCATGCTCTAAGCGTCTAAATGATTACATAATAGAACATAATTTTTTATTTTATAATATGTAGAACACACAACAACGACTGAGGCTCCAGTTTCAACCGGGACCCCTAAGGTGTGTGCGGGGGTCATGTGTGACATATACTGTCCCCAGGGACACACACTAGTAGACGGCTGTCCAGTGTGTGCCTGCAAAACTGACGATGGTTGGGTTGGATAGAAAAAGTATTGTCAAAACTGATGTTAATTAAAGAATTGGGATTTTTTACTTTCTTAGTATAAACATTAAACATATTCTCAAAACGCAACAGAAACTGTTCAAATGCTTTCAACAACGATATATTTTGATTACTTTTATAAAAATCTGCAAAGAATACTTTAATAGACTACAAATCAATTACATTTTCTTTCAATTTTATCTATAAATTACCAAATTTTGATAACCATTTAGCATTGAATATGGGTTGAGTATAGCAAACGACATTTAAAAAGCAAATTTAGATTGTACATTTATATAAGTGATTGAAATCCAATTGAGTATTGTTTAAATCTTTGCTACAAGTTTTTATACTTTTGTTGTTGGTCGTTTGTCTTTCCTTGGTTTTCGCTGGCAAAAATTTTATCAATTTATAGGAAATCAAACTAAATAGTTGCATCAATTGACATATTAGAGAGGTTAAGCATTTCAACGTGTACGTGTCTGAGTACGTGTAATTAGGGAAATCCCCAAATTGTATGTGTATTGCGTCACATTTTCCGTATACCGCGTAATTCTACAAGTTGTACATAACGTGTAGAATCAACAGTACACGTAGGTGAAAACATTTTTTATAAGAATATAGACTAAGTGTATAAAAGATGTTGTGTAATGTAAAGCAGACGATTAATTAAGGACAACTATGATTTTGGTTTCATCAAAGTCATAGAATTATTTCATAAACAATGAGAGTAAACTGAACATGTTCAAAACGTTGAATCTAATTATTTTACACGTACGCGTACACTTAGAATTATACAACCAAATTTTGGTACGTGTAAACAGACTTGTAGCTTCACACGTACCCGTAAACGTACTCGTTTAAATGCTTCACCTCTCTGTTACATGTATCAAGAATATTTATAAAGAAAATAAATGTTTTTTCCTTTTCCTTTATTATTGATTTTAAAATTATTCTAATAACATTGAAAAAAAGTCCTAAATAACTACAATTACTTTACTATGCTTTAAAAGAAATATTCATAAAGAAAAAAAAAACGTTTTTTTCTTATGCTATTTTTATTGGTTTTAACATAATTCTAATCACATTAAAAGATGATCTACATAATTATAGTTACTTTTTAATGGAAATACATGTAATGTAACTGCATTTTTTATTTATTTATAGCGATATAATTTATATTTGGTTTATATTGGTTTTTCAACATTTAAAAATGGATTTGAATTGTCATTTAGTAAAACGCTAATTCATTATATCATTATACATATATACATGGCATAAAGCAATGTCCTTGGTTTCGTAAAAAATGTTTTTCGTTAACAAGAAATTGAATTCCCCCCAAAAAAGTGGTACGTGTACAGTATACAGCTCTCTTCATCTTGTCTCATGAATTGAATTCTATTACAAATTTCTAATCCAGAGTTGATTGATAGTTGATTATTGAACATATATTTCCACAAAATGTCAAACGTGCTATTTTTTAAAATTAGAATTACAAATATTTAAATGTTTATAATGTATACATCTTATAAGTACAAGAACAAATAAGTAATTAACAAAGTTGTTTTAAGGAGGCATATACAATTCTTTTGTGCTCATGACATTGTGCATAGATTTATTTTCATGCAGCCGTAGGTGCAGAGTTACACGTATAATCTTTTGATGAATTCTGTTTTCATACAAAATTAACATTATATAAGTTAACGTTTACTATAAAGTAAAAAAGTTTAAAATGCTAAAATGGCGCCTACACCATCGTTTCTCAGTATTTTAAGCTTTATATAAAGTTAAAGAAATGAAAGTGTTATAAGCTCATTTATTCATAGCGATGATGGATTTATGAAAGAAAACGAGAAACATATAAGCATTTTTAAACTGTTGCTTTGTAAAAAAAAATTAATAATTTAAAGCCAATATAAATATGTACTACAATATGCACATTTTCTTTTTCAAGAAAAAAAAAATTAAATTTTATATTATCTATGGATCAAACCATGAGGTAAACATTTATTTTTTATTTCTTAGTTTGGTGACTTTTTACAATAGTTTTCATATATTTGAAAAAGAAAAATCCCTCTGGCAGAAATACAAATATACGCATGTGAAATAAACGTTATAATTTAGTACTTTTTCAACAAATTCCCAAAGGGGTTCCTTGATTAAAAAGACAATACATTATCTTTTTCTTATTATCAATAAAACGTCAGTTACTGTGGTTTCATCAATATTCGTTGAATACCAATTTTCGTGGATTTCGTTGTTAAGTTGATCCACGAAATTAAATGTTCATTGAAGTTCAATTTCAACTAACATTTTGTATTGATAGGGTCATTGGCCACGAAATTACGTATCTTTGAAACTGTGGTTTTCAGAAAATCCACGAAAATTGATACCCACAAAAATTAATGAAACAACAGTAATCAATGATTCATTTTTTAATTAAATTTTAACATTTGTTTTATTGAACTCAGGATAGATAACTTCATATAAAGGCTAAATATTAATTGATAACTAAATTAAGCCATGTCATTTTTGGGGTTGTTGTTTATTCGTTGAATAAAGGTTCTAGACAAAGATGAAATCTGTCTCTGATACTTTTAAGGTAAAACAAAATTTCCTGCAAATCCATAGCCATCATTCTTCCTATGACCGTACACAATGAGTCCAAACGGTTCCTGATCTGTGGTCCTTAGGGTGTAGACACCTTCTTTGACTGGAATTGTTCGAACGTAGAATGATTTACCCGACGAAATAACTGACCGTTGATATACTGCATCAAATTGACTAACAGGAATTTGGTTGATATAAAGGTTGTTATATGATCCAGTTGGAATAATAACACAAAGGTAATTGTCTCTGTATTGGTCGGGTACTACAATTTTGTAGTAATCAAGGTATTGGTTAATGCCTGGGATAACTGTCATATAAGGACCATTGGAAGAAGAACCCATAGCATATCCGGTCACCATAACGGGACGCTCTGAATTCACGATTGTTATCTCAGTAGTATTAACTCTAATATTGCTGTGCTCCTTCTTATTTAGACGGAACCTTGATTTATCGTTTCCTGTACTAACGTTTACGTTATTATGAAATGGACTCAACACTTGTATTAAAGTTTCCGAATTATTGAAAAATGATGGGATAATGTAATTGTCATCAAGTTGGTCGATTGGGGGTAATTGGGACACCATGTGACTACAATTTGTACCTAAAAAGTCCTGGCATTTATTCCCAGAAAACACTGCGACGGGTTTATTAGATGTAATGTAGGTTCCGGTAAGGTCTCTTTCATGACTAACTTGGAAGGTGTCTAATTCTCCAAAAGTCTTTTTATAAACGCCTCCAGACCAATACGCTGCTCCGTCTATAGTTATAGATTCGTTCTTCTTGATGTTAAATGTAATATTCAAATTAGTATTGTTGTGTAAAATCCCAACGGTGAATTGGCTTGCATGGAAAGAACTAACATACAGTCCTTCTGTTGATGAAACAAGATATTCAGTCGATAATTTGTGGGTAGGAATAACCAAAGTTCCGTCATTTGTAAGTGTGTCATTTGAGTCGAACAATGTTACGCCGGTTACATCTGTAGTCCTTATCATGACCGCTTTGTATTCAGTTACTAACTCGTGGCAAGCCAAATCAAAAGGAAAGGGAATGCTTGCATATGAATTAAAATTTAAAGTTAAAGTGTTCCTTTCTATTTTTAATTTCATAGTTTGGTTTAATTTTCGAGAACTCGTTATTTTTAGAGATGACCTGTTGGTTGTAGTTATTTTTACTACCAAAGACCCATTTGCGCTTGGGTGGTTTTGCATAAACAAAACAAGAAATTCCTTCCCAAGGCTACCTAGGAAAATTTAAAAGTAAGTTTATTAAATATTGAATGTTATATCGTTTAATAACAAACTGAAAATCGCGTTGCCTAGACTATAAGTAATGAAAGGTAAATTATAATTTTATTCAACGCGTAATTTTTTTTATTCATGTATATGATAATTATCTGCCTTTGGGTTGTGGAGCTGCAGTTGACCCTGACTGAGTTGTTGTTTTCACAGTGGTAGAAGGGGTTGTTGATAAAGACGGCTCGGCATCACCTTTCCGAAATTAAACGTTTGGATTTATGATTATATTTTTTTTAAATATTGTAGTGTAAAAACCAATACATGTAAAACCAAACGCTTAATATATACACTTTACTTATCTCCCACTCCCAGAAAAGTAAAGCTACAGGAGTGCAATTAAATGCCTGCTTGGGATAAGGTAAAGAACGAACATAATGAAATTAAATATAAAAAAAGAACATAAGGGATTACATCAAGAAACGATGATGCTTACAATTGGCATTGCATAAATCCGACGGACAGCACTTGGAACAATATTCAGCATTTCTCTTCCCAAAAATGTCAATGTGTGGTGGACAAGACTTTGGAAAAAAACAATTTTGTTTAAATATGAAAGAATCGGAATGGTTTGGCAACAAAAAAGAAAAAAAGCCAACTAGGGAACAAATAATTATATAAATATATTTTTAAAAAGATATATTTGTTTTTTGAAGTCTATTGGTTCAATGTCTAAATGACAATTGCTATGTCTATACGATAATCTGATTTGTGAAAGGTTAGAGAGCATTTATTAGATAGTGTGTCATCATAGTCATCAGATATTAATATATACATTTGTCTTTTTTCAATTAATATAAACCATCACAATACAAGGTAATACAAATGCGAAAACGCTAGTGAAGAGTCAGTATTTGATATACAGACGTTTTTCTTTCAAAAGTGTTCTTACCTGTTTGTTGATACAGCCAGATGTAAAGATAATGTCATTGTACTCATATGTTTGCTGGACATAGCATACCTTAAATAATAACGAAGGGCGACTTGAGGTAGTCTTGTGTATTTGTATATTTTATCATCGTCATTATTTCATATTTTGCAAATATCCTTTTGATGTATGCAACGTTAAATCACAAAAAAGTACCTGATCTGAGTAGCAAACTGTGATCGTATCACAAAGTGATGGGTTAGCAACATCTTTACAGTTAAAACAAACTGACCGGTTTAATGGAAAACCTTATGTGGAAAACAAAAAGAGAATAAGCATCATGCGTAGTTTTTCTGTTTTCGCCTATGTTAATTTGATTAATGGACTGCAATTTGTAAATACAGAGAATTGGAAGGATACATCGACTTTCCTTTGCATAATTATATGTTACGGCGAATGAAAACAGAAACCGGTTGTGACTCAGAAGAAAGCATTGAATATACAGTAATTATATTAAAATCCCTAAACAAGGTATGATTCACAACATAAGGGAAGAAAGACAAAATTAATAACAATTCGTTCATGTTAAAAAAAGGTTAAACATGTATCGATGTGATATTTCAAAAATATGTATTTGTTCATAAAAAACGAACTTTTGTTTTTGGCAACTCATTTTCTCGTTTAACGTTTGATAAACTGGTTCGCGATAATGATTTGTTCGCGACCAAATCTGATCCAGACACGTGTTGGTATAACAGCAATGGACCAAAGACTGGTTTGCGGCGAGTAATACAAGAGCTCTCGTTAACCACGCAAATTTTTTTCGCACGCGAAAATTGGCTTAAAGAACCTTTCTGTCCGCAGCCTTTCTGGTTACAGAGATCTGAGGAGCAGCAATCTAAACATAAATGGTGTGGATAATGGGGGTCGATGGCCCTCTGTAGGTGTTGACTATCACTTCCATTATCACGTTTTGAATAACATAACTGAATTAATAAAAAATAAATAATTACGTTACACGTCAAGATATTTTTTTAAATACTCTTTAATACAAAAGGATGATTTTATATATGCAACGAGATGATTAAAACGTCATTTGCTTACATTTTCTCACATTATACATGTAGATAAAATAAAATAAAAAAAAGTAAATGATTAGTGTTAGTGCATACAATTTAACACTACTTAGGACAAAAAAATGTTGAGTTCTATGACTTTTTGAAATTTCAAATAACACGTATTATACTTGCAAGAACAACGAATTATGAATTGATAAAAATACAAAATCAAAAATGAAATTAATAAAGAAATAGATATTAAATAAATAAATGAATAAATAAAAAAATAAATAGATAAACAAATAAATAAATAAATAGATAGATAGATGTATTGAGAAACATTGAGGAACTAAATGCAAATTTCGACAATATCAAAACAATTACCTCAGAGTCTTTGCTTATACATCCAGTCTCAAAGACAACATTTCCGTTCAATGAATAATGGCTCTCCGTGAAGCATACCTTAACAAAATACAATATAGGAAAATATTTTTTTCGTTATTAGTATATCATTTAAAAGATGTTTTACTTACATAAACAAATCAGGGTGTGAATATCATGTTATATACATCTTTATTGTCTTTCACAGAGAATCTGTTTTTCGTGGTGTTTATTTGAACCAATAAATTGTCAGTGCATTTTTTTCATTGTAGTTGCATGTTCTCAAATTTTTTATATTTTAATATATTTTACAAATTAGCAAAAGTTTATAAAGCAAATGCCCCTCGTTTTTATAATAATGGGGTATTTTTTTAAACCTAGTATTTTTTAAATTTTGTATTATACATTTCAAATATAAACACAATGACTTTAATCTCCATAAAAACGTCATATAAATTTTTTGACCCATTTTTAAAACATTATAACAACCAATCCTATGTATCGGGATTACTTTTCATGAAATGGAATCTCAAAAATGTTGTATTTATATTTTCTACGACTGTTTTTTTAAATCTAAGTAGTCAAAAATGAAAATAACAAAATTTACCGAATTAATTATTACGTCATACTGGGTAAAGTACCCCCCCCCCTCTATAAAAAAAAAAGAGAAAAAAAATCAGGCCCCGCCGTAAACACCTTTTCTGAAGTCAATAAACGGCCTCAAGTCTGAGTTTTCATCTCATATTTATGCATTTCTTTTACAATGATTTGAGCTGATGACTGAGTTTATTGATGTAAAAATTTTTGGTGAGACGAGGTCGAAATTCAAAACTAAATTTTGAGTTATTGTATTAATAAACCTACAGAACATCAATAAAAAAATGAGTAATGGCTATACAAGATAGATTAACAATTACTTCGCAAGAAAACAATTTCAAAATCAATATGAAAAAAAATATACGTATTGCATCAAATTTCAGCTAGTGGAATTTTAGTTGTTCGTTTTTTATATCAAATGGAAGCGAACCATAACATTAAACACAATATGTATCATATTTAGGTCTCTTAATTAGGTAATGGTAACAAAATAACATAACTCTATTATCTTATGTCAAAAATTTTGACTTACTTCTTCGCCGCTGCATTTTTTTTACTTCGTGGCAATGTCTAGGGGAAACACTCTTAGGGCACGACAAACAGTACAGCCCATCTTAAAAAAGGAATGAATTTTAAGGGTTTTATCATGTTCTGTAAGAGGAATTCAATTCATATTTCTTTTTCCACTTAAAAATGACTGTAAACAGACCGAAACCCTGCTAGAAAGTGTAAAACGTTGATGACATGATACACATCTATTAAATAAACGAAGATCTAAAAAATAAACGAAAAGATAAATTTTCAATAATTATTGACGAAACCGGCCATTGTGAATTATCATAAACAATTTTAGCAATGCTTTCTGTCGTTTTATCTATGAACACAGGATGAATGACCATCTTTAAGTTCTCCTTAAAGATGCTTAAAGGTAGCTTAAAGACGATCTTTAAGCCACCTTTAAGCTACCTTTAAGCTACCTTTAAGCCACCTTTAAGCCATTAAAAAATCTTTTAATTCAATATTGTGCTTAATTTACCAACAAAATATATTAACTATATGATAATGATAGAAAAGGTATTAAAAACGGTTTTTGTTCTAGAAAATAAAATGAAAAAAAAATAAATAATCAAGACGCCCAAGACGAGGATTGAACCCGGGACCCTTCGTTTACCTCGCTTCCTCTGCGCCACGGCTACTTACATATATAGGGAGGTTTTTATATTCTATATATTTCAGTGGATATTGAATCAATGTATTCAATGTGTATTTTTTACTTGAAAAGATTTTGACTTCCATTCAAATTGTAACAATCAATCATATCTAATTTATAAATTACATGCATGCATATATTTAGAATGAAATACGGAACTTGGTCTTCAGTGAAAAAAATATATTATACCATAATGGAAACCGTTAGGCTTATATAGTAAATAAATTTAAACAGAGTAGATAAACGTTCATCTAATTCACAGCTAAATGAAATGCAAGGAAGAAGATGAAATCATTTCTTTTATTAAATGCATTGAAACTATTAGGGTATTAGTTCTACGCAATTTTCCCGGTTTTCATGATCACGACGCCGTTCTAGTATGTTTAAACATTTACTTGTATACATGATTTTTAGACTATCAATTCTATAAACAATATTACCAATAACGGGTGACGTATTTACTGCATGTGGCAATTGCAAATGATGTATACATATACTTGTACATACAATTGTATGATGTACAATGCCGGGTATGTGACATATTTACTCTCATACATATATTTAAACAATTAACCCCTATTTATGATCACCGGTACAGGAATTAATTATAGCCTCTAGATTTTACTCTTACATACATGTATCTTTAATTTGTAGACGTAACATTTTTAAAACACAGAGTTGGGAAATAATTCTTTGAAAATGAATTACAAATGTAAATAAACTTTTATTCACTAGAATTATCGTATACACGTACAAACTAAAATTCAACGCCTTTAGAAACACTGACTTGCACCTGGGCACACGACACACCTGTTGTGTATATCTTGTATATTCTGTGTTAGTTCCAGGGGTTTTCTTAAGTTGGACAAACAATAGACTCTAATTAGATATACACAAACATGCACCTGGGCACAAGACACAACTGTTGTGTATATCTTGTATATTCTGTGTTAGTTCCCGGGTTTTTCTTAAGTTAGACAAACAATAGACTCTAATTAGATATACACAAACGAACAAAACTATGTCTAGACAAACAAAGCAGTAATATCCTGCCCGATATAACAAAGGCAGTTGAGATACTTTTCATCTTTAACGTGTATCTAGCAGATCTAGAATTAGACCTAGAAATAATTAAAATTGAAAAAAATACATACCTTCAACCGATTATTAAATTAAATCATCCAGTTTTGGTTCATTATCTTTATTTTGTTTAATAACCGGATGAACTAAGAGAGAGAGAGAGAGAGAGAGAGAGAGAGAGAGAGAGAGAGAGAGAGATTTCACCGATTTATTTATAATAGGAAACAAACATAATTAAATATAATTTCATACACAAATTTAGATACAGAGACTGCGCTCACCCCTACAATAATTTTGAATAATTTTGAAAAAAAAAAATATAAAGAATTTTATAACGCCAATATGTGTCCATCGGAGCGGTAGCGATATGTGTTTAATGGCACGAAAAATAAAACCGCCTGGAACTTCCCCTCCCCTTCCTTGGAAATTATATCATCACTCGGATCACCCCCTCCCTTCCCTATAAAAGAGATTTTGCATTTAATACATGTTTTTATTGTTTAGTTTGATCAAACCTGACTTAAAGGGAACTTAAAGATGGTTTAAAGACAACTTAAAGGGCGCGTAAATGCCACTTAAAGATGCTGAAAGGTAGCTTAAAGATGGCTTAAAGGTGACTTAAAGAAGTTTGGACATTAAGGACCTATAAGCTCAGCTTAAAGGTGACTTAAAGGTGGCTTAAAGATTGTATCTCCTTTAAGCCACCTTTAAGCCACCTTTATTATGTTCTATTATGTGTTAGTTTACGTTCTTCTTTAACAAAATCTATTGAATTTAACGTTTTAAATGTATTGGGGTGCCAAATACCTTAGCATCGCACTGTAATCAAAGATGTGATGCCGAGGATATTTAAGAAACTGACTTGACTGAAACTTGTAAAGAGCTAGAAAATTGTTGTGATTTGTTTTCAAATTATTTATTTAAATTGTTTTTTGGCAAAGTCTCAAAGACCCTTTAGTGCCGATGATATTAAGAACTTGAGATTTCTGTGTTGGGCTAAAAAAATAAGACAGACAGTTTTAACATGTCCCACAAATAACCATTTGCAATCTTTGTAAAATTTCAATTGGCTCAAAAATAATTGAAATAAACTAGATGCAATCTCGTTGCAAGCAACGAGTGGGTCTTCCGTCCAATTTTAGAATTATTCTTAGAAAATTTAAACACGATTTAAATAAATTTAAAATTGAAAAAAAAAATAAAATTCATCCAATTAATTCGAGAAAGATGTCATCAGATGCAAAATTGTAAGCGCAACTTAGATATTTTGTTTAAAAATTAGTCTGAGGTCATTTTATTATGATTTAATTGAATGAAAAAAAATTAAAAAATTTTAAATTCATCCTATCAATTCGAAAAAGGTGTCATCAGACACAAAATTGTAAGCGCAACTTAGATATTATGTTTGAAAATTAGTCTGAGGTCATTTTAACACAATTTCTTTAAATTTAAAATTTTCAAAAGATTTAAAATTCCTCTAATCAATTCGAGAAAAATGTCATCAGATGCAAAATTGTAAGCGCAACTTAGATATTATGTTTTAGATTTAGTCTAAGGTCATTTTAACACGATTTGATTAAATTAAATTAAAAAAAACAAAATTAAAATTCATCCAATCAATTCGAAAAAAAATGTCATCAGACGCAGAATTGTAAGTGCAACTTAGATATTATGTTTGAAAATTAGTCTGAGGTCACTTTAACACGATTTAATTAAATTAAAATTTTTTAAAAAATTTAAATTTCATCACATCAATTTCAAAAAAAGATTTTTTTAGATGCAGAATTGTAAATGCAACTTTGGTATTACGTTTTAAAATTAGGTCATTTTAGCACATTTGATATGAGTTTAGAAATTTAGCTTCCCTACTCGGAATTTCCAGACAACCTATCATTCCTGAAAATTTCAGCTTTCTATATTTTTTAGCTTTAAAATAGATGTGTGGACAATGACAACTCATCGAAAGTGTGTCTTATATTTTGACCCCGACTAGGAATTTCCGAACAATGATTTTCCTTGTAAGACTAAATTTGTATATACTTTACCAATCTGTAAAATTTCAGCTATTATTTCTCGTTTTTGTGGAGATGCGTGGACAAAAAGAATTCGTCAAAAACGTGTCCTATATTTTGAGTTTCCGGACCATGATTGTCCTTGTGAGGCTAGATGTTCATGTAATCTATCATTTCTGCAATTTTCAGCTTCCTATCTTTGCTTGTTTTTGAGGAAATGCGTGGACAAGAACTTTTTAAAAACTGATAAATGGCGGATACGTCTGAACAGGAACTGATTTTTACAAAAAAAAATGTATATAAACTTTAGATGATTATAGATCAATGCTGAAAATTTGATAAAAATCGGACCACCCATCTCCGAGAAATCTTCTGCACAAAAATTGTAAAGAAAAAAAAAAGATAAAAAAAAAGTGAAAAAGAAACAAAAGAATAATAGAATGGTCTTCCGCTGAAGACGGAAGACCCTAACTTACCTGATGGATTGATAAGGGTGAAGAGTATACAAAGTCCTATGGTAATGAATGAAAAATACATAATTTGAAAGTATTCCATAATGAATATATCAGAAAATTTTAGAACCATTTTTCAATTTTATTTTTTGCCCATCGAATTTGGTAATAAACTTTAACATTACCTGAATATCTTGTCAAGTTGTACATGGTAAGATAATGTATCCTGCCAAAATGATACAGTCCTTATAGTTCTTCGATATCTATATATATATATATATATATATGGTATGTAATAACGCCTACATAGAACTTGAATGACGAATTTATTTTTCTTGGAAAATTATTAATAAGAGCACAATCTTAAGGTACTTGGAATGAACTGATTGACATTTGGAATTGCAGCCTTTTTATACGCAAAGAAATATAATCTAAATCCCATTCAAAATATACGATAGAGAAGCGATTCATTGTTTTTAATCCAAACAATGGCAAAAGCACTGTAATATGTCTTTCGGTACATTTTTACCTTGTTTTTTTTTTATTTTGTCAAATGTTGTGACAAAGTAATCAACTGCAATGATATATAGATACATTTTTAAGTTCACCAAGCGTTGAGTAATAGCATTAAAAAAACCTTGTTGAATGACAATAACAAACTGTCAACCACCGCAAAAATCCATAAAACAAAATACAAATTCAAAGCAGCGCCACACATACCTAGGTGCCAAGGAGGAGTGAACATCCTCTGCTGACCGGTCACACTCGCCGTTTGCTCTTTCTTATAATATGACACAAAGAATAAAGTGATTGTATAATGTACAAAATGCTTCAAATAACATTTAACAATTACATTAAGGAGCTAAAGGGGCATTGCCATGATTTTTGTCAAATTTTCTTTTTTTTCTTGTTCTCTTCTAAATGTTTAAAATGCTTTGATGAGTCATTTCTAATACTCAATCAAAATTTGATCGCCAGCAGTTCAGTTATGAGTGAGATAAAAAGTTCACAGTTCTTTGTTTTATACACAACGATTAAGTCATCTTTTAGGTTACATTTTGATTTTTCCAGGTTTAGTTCTAAATGGATAAAACAAATGCTTAGATAGTGTTAATTTATGTCCAAAACTAATCAGCAGATAGGAAATCAGATTTTAAATGATTTTTTACGGTATCTTTAACCAATGAAAAGAAAAACCTTGCACGAGCCTTGTTAACATAAAGAATTTTGAGCTCTTTGTCTTGCTCATAACTCTACAACTGATACTCAAATTTTGGTTGATCATTAAAATCAATGCCTTACTAAAACATTGTAAAAAATAAGAATAGAAAAATCAAATTTGACCAAAATCGTGACCATGCCCCTTTATCAGAGAAAAATATTTTTCTTTAATTTTTTTTAACGATCAATTCAAAATGCTTTATGATAATATCTCATCATTTTTTTTTTAAAAAGTGCACAATCTATATATGATCTTGAACTTAAAATAGCTAATTCCAAACTTATATGAAAATGATAACACATTAAGAAATAGACTCTTTCCCGGTAATCAGTTTTCCTGGTAGCGACTATTGTGTCAGTACATTGTTTAAAGATAAGGAGTATATATGTTAGAATCATAACTGTAATGAGACTAATTTTTTTCATAATCAGGTAGTATGAAAAACGAATCAATTTTAATCAAGAAAAAGGTGTATTGTTGACCAATAGAACCTAAAAATATCATGTTTTGTCCTCAAAAATAAAAACATGAGCGGTAGCATTTCGTAAACTCGTAGCTCAGATTTCAATACAGTCTAAATTGTTCACCACCATCGAGTCCTCTTGTACGTATATATCGCAGGATGAAATTCTGCCTACCAGCCATATTAACGCTATCTGGAGGCAAACAGGTGACTGAATATCAAAAGACACCGTTCCAGACCTTTTCAGCTAGCATTCATTTCAGCAGGTATTCATTCTGTAGTATAAAGTACGTGAACTATTCTTCATTTCATACAGAACAACACGTTTGATCGTTTCGTTAATTGTTGCAAAAAGTATTAAAAAATAACTACTCTTGTAAGATGTGAATATATAGAGATTTATCTCACACGTGTGGTGTATATTACCCGTGTGATAACCTTTGCTATATCAAACGGATGATGCTTTATCAAATACTTCCGGTCCAAACTATTTTTGACACAGCCCCTCGCTTCAACGCTTCAGTGACCCATTTTTGATGATTTGCTAGTACTTTCAAAATAACTATATCTTCTACAAAATTTGATATTAAATGGATTTTGTCAAAAACTTACATAAGGAATAAGGAATCATTCTTTGAGTATTATGAGGTGATAATTTTGGTCGGGGCGTGATCAAATCCAAAAAAGCCCATTCCTTTGTATTATGCTGAGATTCGTAAACAAAGCAAAACATCTACATTCAAAACTTTTTAGAACCATTAAGGTTTAAATTAAGACGGTACATTTATATAACTAGACTTTGACCCGTGCGTGCACGGGTTGACATTGCGTATCGGACATTTACGATAAAGGTACATCGAAAATCCTTATTATTGACATTTACATAACAAAGCTAACAGCTTTAATTAATTTCACTACACTTTCCTTAGGTTGAATAATCTAACTGTGTCTCGGGAAAGGCCCTCACCACAGTTAGAATGCCTCCCATATACCCGTAATGTAGCAGAAAATTGCAGAATCGCTCTGGAACGATTTTGGAGAAATTTAATGAAGTTGCCTTGAACATAACAGACAAATTCATCACAACAAACCTTTTTGAGATTGCAAATACATTTCAACTAAAAATTTAAATCCAAAGAATGGAAAAATTCAACACCTTTTCGCCAACGTACACGTATTTTCTTTGTAAAACTAGGTCCGAAGGACATTATTCATTTTTACGATAAAACATCTTCACTCTCCTAACAAATATAATGGAACTTTTTTTGCATGTAATCAAATATTTTTGTCATCACGAAGACAAAAGTAAGTACTTAGTTGAAATGTATATTTGTTATTTTATACTTTCTTTCATAAGAAATCATTAATGAACAGAATATATAGCAAAAGTGCAATGAAAATTTACCTGTATTTGAATATTTGAATTTTTTGAGTTTATTCATGCAGATGTGATATTGTGGTAACATAAACTAAAGATCCCGTTAGCATGGATGTATTGCGCAAGATTGTAAAATCCAAAAAATCCAGATGATTTTCCGGGATTTTTTGAGGAATTTTCGTTGATTATTAATTAGCGAAGCTTAAATGAGAAACAATAAACACAAAATGGTAATTTTCAAGTACCAATGATGTTTAAAATATATAAAACAAAAGACAGTATTCTTCCGATTTCTTAGTATTAAAGACAACAAATTCGAGTCTATTATTTTAATTTAGTAGTATAGATTAATTGGAATTCAATTTAGTATTGTTCAAATTTTTGCTACAAGATGTTTAAACTTTTGTTATTAGTCGTTTGTCTTTCCTTGGCTTTCCCAGGCATGAATTTTATCAATTTATAGGAACTCAAACCAAATAGTCGCATCAGTTGACATATTATCAAGAAACTTTATAAAGAAGATAAATGTATTTCCTTTTGCTTTTTTATTGGCTTTAACATTAATCTAATATCATTGGAAAAACGACCTAAAGAACTACAATTACTTTACTATGCTTTAAAAATAATACACATTAAGAAAAGAAAATGTTTTTCTAATGCTATTTTTATTGGCTTTAACATTCTAATTACATGAAAAGATGATCTACATAATAAACGATATAGTACAGCATTTTATTCTAGACTGTCCTGTCCTATATAAAAGTCGCGAGTATCTTATGCATCTTATAGTAAATTCGTTGACTGTAAATACATTTGTCAAGTTGACATACAACTCGGACAGCGTAATAGTTGGTACTATTCTCGGATCGAAGGACGACGACGTCATTCCAGAGAAGGAGTGGGCAAGCTATATGCTTTAAGTTTCGGAAGGCATCACAGTGATGATAAAGGACATGTAACGTTATTTTGTTTAAAATATGTGTGATTCAAGATGAACACTCCATGATATTTGAACATTGATTGTGTTCTGTATATAAGGAATTGTATATATATGTGTTCGTGATAATTTTATGCTTGAAATTTCAGCACTGTGTAAACACATTGCACCAAACACTTGTTTGATGGATTTAATAGAGGAAATGAAGAATGTTTGTCTGTCTATACGATATATTTGGCGGATATTGGTTTTTCAACATTTTAAAGTTGATTTGAATAATACATTTAGTAAGACGCTAATTCATTATATCATTATAAATATATGCATGGCATAAAGCAATGTCCTTGGTTTAGTAAAATAAATGCTTTACGTTAAAAAAAAATTGAATTCACAAACAAACATGGTACGTTTACAGTATACAATTCTCTTTATCTAGTCTCATGAATTGAACTCTATTACAAATTTTTAATCCAGAGTCCATTGATAGTTAATTATTAAACATATATTGCCAGAAAATTGCAATTTTTAAAAACTAGAATTACAAATTTGTAAATGTTTTTAATGTATACATCTTATATGAATATATCTATACTACTATATTAAAATAATAGTTCCGTATTTTGGGTCTTTAATACCGATAAATCGGAGGAGGAGTGTCTTTTGTTTTATATATATTTAACATCATTGGTACTTGAATATTGCCAATTTGTTTTTAGTTTTTCTCAATCAAGCATAGCTTATTATTAATCAACGAAAATTCCTCAAAAAATTCCGGAAATCATTTGCGTTATTTGGATTTTACAATCGTGCGCATGCACATTACATTCACGCTAAATCACGGTAGGCTCTTTAATTTATGTTTCCACAATATCACATTTGCATGAATAATCTTAGAAACCATTATACATAGACGTTTATATTTTCATGGGAAATTTGCTGTATATTCTAATCATCCTAGAAAATACGGGAGATAACTCTAACACAGTGCATTTACTATGAAAAATCCAAATAGTTCCGAAGTCGATATAGTGTGTTAATTCTAAGCGAAAAAAAAGTGGGTGAAAAAGTGTTGGATTCTTCAATAATATGAATTCAATTTTTAGATGAAATGAATTTCCAGCCTCTAAACGGTTTGTTATGAGCAATTTGACTGTTATTTTCAATGCAGCTTCATTCATTTTCTCCAAAATGGGGTGGGTTCAGAACACGAAATGTTACTCGAAAAGAAGGTGATTGACTCCCCCCCCCCATTAATTGGTGATTATTTGCATAGGTATACATTAAGCAACAAATTCTATGGTAGTTTATGGCAGTTGCTCGGGACTGGAGCGTGATGCTGGACCCGTGAAAATGTGAAGAAAGGGAAATTTTTCAGAAAATTTGGAGACCGTCCCTAGCTATTCTATATAGTGCTATATGTAAGTTGTACTTGTTTTATTCTGAAATGTTTAAAAATTCTCAAGAGTCGGGACCATGTGTCCCGTGCATGTAAACCAATTTTAGCAAATTTAAAAATCGACTGAATAATTAGATCAAATATATGAGCAGTATCTGCCTCACATTTCCTCGACCAAAAGAAACTATCCCCTGCCACCTTCAAGGTGGCAGGGGATAGTTTCGAACGAAAGACCCGGTCAAAATTTTGAAATAAAGGGAGAACCTGAGGTTTTGCTGGTTATTTGAGGGGTATAAATTGCTAGAATAGTTACTGCATTCATTTTGTGGATAGAGGAGCTAATGTCAATTTTATTGATGTATGACACTTTAATACTGGTCGCACTTTTCATCAGATATGGAATGAAAATGCGAAACTGTGGGCAAAATGTTCACTTTCGGTTTTGTGCTTGAAAAGTGGGGTGGGTTCAGAACACGAAATGTCACTCGAAAAGAAGGTGATTGACCCCCCATTAATTGGTGATTATTTGCATAGGTATACATTAAGCAACAAATTCTATGGTAGTTTATGGCAGTTGCTCGGGACTGGAGCGTGGTGCTGGACCTGTGAAAATGTGAAAAAAGGGAAATTTTTCAGAAAATTTGGAGACCGTCCCTAGCTATTCTATATAGTGCTATATGTAAGTTGTACTTGTTTTATTCTGTATTGTTTAAAAATTCTCAAGAGTCGGGACCATGTGTCCCGTGCATGTAAACCAATTTTAGCAAATTTAAAAATCGACTGAATGATTAGATCAAATATATGAGCAGTATCTGCCTCACATTTCCTCGACCAAAAAAACTATCCCCTGCCACCAATACATTATCTTTTCTTATTATCAATAAAACGTCACTTAGTCAGTGATTCATATTTTTCAAATTTTAACTTTTTTTACCTGAGGATAGATAGCTTCATATAAATGACTCAGTATTAATTGACAACTAAATTAAGCCATGTCTTTTTTTTTATTCGTTGAACAAAGGTTCTCGACAAAGATGAAGACTGTCTCTGAGTCTTTTAAGGTGAAACAAAATTTCCTGCAAATCCATAGCCATCATTAATCCTATGACCGTACACAATGAGTCCAAACGGGACCTGATCTGTGGTCCCTAGGGTATAAACACCTTCTTTGACTAGAATAGTTCGAACATCAAATGATTTACCTGACGAAATAACCGACCATTGATACACTATGCCAAATTGACCAACAGGAGTTTGGTTTATATGAAGATTGTTAAATGATCCAGTTGGGATAATAACACAAAGGTAATTGTCTCTGTACTTGTCGGGTATTACGATTTTGTAGTAGTCAAGATACTGATGAACCCCTGGGATAACTGTCATGTAGGGATCATTGGAAGAGGAACCCATAGCATATCCTGTCACCATAACAGTACGATTTGATTTCACGATTGTAACCTCATTCGTTGTAACTTTAATATTCTTGTATTCCTTCTCAGTCAGGTGCAACATGGATATTATATTGGTTCCAATAGTAATGTTTACCTTACTATCAAACGGACTCAACACTTGTATAAGGGTTCCCGAATTATTGTAAAATGATGGGATAATGTATTCGTTATCAAACTGGTCAATCGGTGGTAACTGTGATACCGTGTGACTACACATTGAATAAGAAGAGTCCAGACATTCATTTCCAGAAAAAACTGCAACAGGTTTATTAGATTTAATGTAAGTTCCAGTTAGGTCACTCCCGTGACGTACTTGGAAGGTTTCTAATTCGTCAAAACTCTTGTTATAAACGCCTCCTGACCAAAACATTACTCCATCTATAGTTATAGGTTTGTTGTCCTTGATTCTAAATGTAATACTCAATTGAGTATTGTTGTGCAAAATCCCAATGGCAAATTGACTTGCATGATATGGTCCTACATTAATTCCATCAATTGCTGAAACAAGATATTCAGTCGATAATTTGTGTGTAGGAATAACCAAGGTTCCGTCATTTGTAAATGGGTCATTTGAGTCAAACGATGTTACACCGGTTAACTCTGTAGTCCTTATAATGACCGCTTTGTATTCAGTTACTGACTCGTGGCAGGCCATATCGAATGGAAAGGTAAAGTTTGCATATGAAGTAAATAAAAGGTTCCTGTCTATTATAACCTTCATAGTTTGGTTCAGTTTAGGAGAACTCGTTACGTGCATATATGAAGTGTCGGCTGTAGTGATGTCTACTAACAAAGACTCATTTGCGCTCTCGTGGTTTTGCATAAACAAAACAAGAAACTCCTTTCCAAGACAACCTAGGAAAATGTAAGATTAAATTTATATTTAAAGTTATATTGTTTATTAACAAACTGCAAATCTTGTTGGCCTTTGAGTAATGAAAGGAGAACAAACTAATATTTGATTCACAAAATGTGCATTTATATAATTATTATCTACCTCTGGGTAGTGGAGCTGCAGTTGTCGTTTTCACAGTGGTAGAAGGAGTTGTTGATAAATGTGGCACGGCATCACCTTTCCGATATCAAATGTTTGGATTAAATGTTAGTTTTTAAATATTCTAATGTAAAAACCGATGAATTTAAAACCGAAGGCGCTCAAAATATACACTTAACGTATCGCCAACAAACATACATGTAAAAATAATCTACAGGGATTAATCCAAATGCCCTCTTGAGATAAAAAACGAGCAGAATGAAAGGAAGAAAAAGAACATTTAGCTTTACATAAAAAAAAAAACCAATGATACTAACAGTTGGCATTGCATAAATCCGACGAACAGCACTGGAAACAATGTTCAGCATTTCTCTTCCCAAAAATGTCAGTATGTGCTCTACAAGACTTTGGAAAAACCAAACATTTTGTTTGGAGTTAAAAGAATCGAAATGTTTTAGCAAGAACGACTAATATGATCCAACTGGTTTTTATCTTCAATACACAGCAAGCCTTGTATGATCAAAATTATGTAATAAAAAAAGAAAAGATTTTCTTATTGGAAAATCTTATATTTATTTTAAATAAATAATGCCTTTTTATTAAGTCTGTTTTTCGACACAAAGACGTTATCTGTCTATATAACAATTTGACTTTTAACAGGTTTTGAAGAATTTATTAATTAGCAAATTATTAAAGTCATCAGATATGAATTTAAAATTATGTTGACCGAGTCGTCATTCCCAATTTATAGAACCCATTAACATACAGTGTTATACAAATGCAAATACGATATATGAAAGTTTTCCTTTCCAAACTTTTCTTACATGTTTTCTTATACAGCCTGATGAGTAGATAATATCACCAAACTCCTCTTCTTTCTGGATGTAACATTCCTAATACATGTAATAACAACATAGAGTGAATTCGGGTTATTATAAAACTAGTATTGAATAGTTGACCATTAAATCATAATTTATGATTCTGATAGCAAAATCATTACCTGTGATTTGTCGCAAACCTTGATCTTATCACAAAGTGTTGGATTAGAAACTTGTGGACAGTTAAAACAAACCGGTCCACGAGGGGATGGATAACCTTATGTTGTAAAATGAAAAAAAAAAACAACAACAAATCATTACTTGTGGATTTTGTTCTGTTTTTTGCCAAAACTATATCTTAATGTTTAAGCAAGCGGATACAATAACCTGGAAGGAACACCAGAGCATCATATTTGAACTCCAAGCATTTCTTGTTATAGTTTCATTTAGAAATAAAGTGCATTATTTTGTTAAAAGCATCACGTGTGGTTTTTGTTCTGTTATACTTACATTTTTCATTGTCTTTGCCAGTGAAAGTGTATTGATTTTTTACTATATAACCCATAACTTCAAATTGGGGCGCCAGCGGGGTGTTCTTATTTATATTTAAATATTATTTGTACAATGGCTTAAAATTATGTAAATGTAGGTAATAAGGAATCATTCTTTAAGTATTATGAGGTGAAAATTTCGATTGGGGCGAAATCAAATCTTTCATAAAGCCCTTCGGGCTTAATTGGATTTGATCATGCCCGACCAAAATTATTTCATCATAATGCTCATAGAATGATTCGATATTCCTAATTTAGTCTATCTTATTGTTGGAGTGTACTTTTAAAATAAAAGCTGATTGGAAAAATACTTTGATTTTCTTATACATAATACTAACATGGCGATTGAAAACAGAAAGAGGTCGGGGTGGGGACTTAGAATAAAGCTTTGCATATAAAATTACCTTGATATAATTATGATATTTCAAAAAAGGAATGTTAATTATTTCAATCACTGGGGGGGGTAGGGTGGGGGGGGGGGAGGGTAGGGATAGATAAAACTAACAAGAATTTGTTCATGTTAAAAAACAAGTTGTGTGAAAAGCAGGGTTTTGGTCTGCTTTAGTCCATGTTATTGTTGGAGTAAATTTTGAAAAATAAAATTAATTAAAGCTAATATGATAGAAACTTTGACTTTCCTATAGATAATACATACATGGCGATTGAAAACAGATAAATGTCGGGACTTTAAAAAAAGAGCTTTGCATATAAAACTACATCGATATAATTATGATCTTTCAAAAAAAGGAATGGTAAGTATTTCAATCATTGGGGGAGGGGGATATAAAATAATTTGAATTTGTTCAGCTGTATGTAAAAAAAATGATATCTCTTATGCAATCAGTTTGCTTACCTATCTGCCCGCAGCCTTTCTGGTTACAGAGATCAGAAGAGCAGCACTCAAAACATATAGTTCGTTGATCAACGGCCTGTTGTAGTTGGTGACTATCACTAACATTAATTTGTCCTGAATGGCATTTCTAAATAAATAAAACCTTGATCGTGAATTAAGTTTTATGACTTTTTTTTTATAAATTCAAACTATAATACAAGCAGAAGAAACGAATACAGATTGCGTTGTTAAAACTGCAAGAAAAAAAAAGATTAATTAAAAGATTTAATGAATAAAAACGTTAAGAAACATTGAAAAGTTACAGAACATATTACAAATATAGTCAATAACCACCTCAATGCTTAGACATCCAGTGTCAAACACAACAAGTCCGTTCTTTGACAAATGGCTCTTCGTGATGCATACCTAAATAGAAGACAAAAAAACTAACTTTTTCTCTCGGAATTGGTATATAATTAAGATAAATAAATCAGAATGTGAATATAATGTCAAAGTACATTTCTATTGTCTTCCAAAAAGATCATTTTCTCAAAGTGTTTAATGGAATAAACATTTTCAGGGCAATTATTTTCTAAAATTGCAAGTTTTCCATTGTCTTTGCCAGTATCATAAAGATACTTTAATTAACAAAATCAAACACCGCAATTATTTTAGATGCTGAAGGTACAACAGAAGCATTCATCGCATAAAATAATATTAAGCTATACATGCAAGTTTATTAAAGATTTTTTTTTATATAAAGAAGAAGAGGTACAAATCTAGAAGTTTTTTTAAAACAAATATAGAATGATCAAAATGATTGAAATCACAATAAAATAATTTTTTAAATAATTTCTTCATTTGTTTTCTCATTTCTGTATAATCCTGAGGTCTGAGGAAAAATATATGTCAAATCAATTATGACATTATAATGGATATAAAACAAACCATCTCAATCCCCGCCGACACAAACTTTTCTTTTGTCCGAGTTTTTATATCAAATTTATGCAATTTTCTTACAACGATTGGAGTTGAGGGCTGAGGTGATGTAATAGTTTTTTTAGAGTTCCAAGCTAGATTTGTAGCTTATTTATGAACTACAAAATATCAAAGATATTCATTCCTGTACAAAAAAGGTCAATAGGTTCTATTTATGAAGTCATAGTGACCATTGAACGAGTCCATGGTTAGGCTGTTGGATGACCGTGTACATTAACCTCACTCGAACGTAAATATAAGTAATTAAAAACAATATTTAAAGGATAACTTGTAGATAAACTAAGTTAATACGTCATCAAACTATTTTGAGACTTTTATTCTAGTATATCCCAGGTTTTTGTTTTCATGGATAAGAATTTGCGCGTAACCTGTTAATTCAAAGTGCTGAAGTTTTATTTTACAACCAGTAGAATTGAACATTGGTTATATAAAATAAGAAAACAATTAACTCGCAAGAATGAATCTTTAATGAAAAGATATCAAACAATAGACCGATGCGCGGATCCAGAAAATTTTTCCAGGGGGGGTCCGAAGGATAATTGTGTTTGCCAGGGGGGGTCCGAGGCATATTTTCGCGATAATTTTGCTATGTAAATTTAATAAATTTTCATTTTCCAGGGGGGGTCGGGACCCCCCCCCCCCCGACCCCCCCTCTAGATCCGCGCATGAGCCCTATGTGCCAGATCGCTTACCTGAGCAACAATAGGCATGATAAAGCTTAATGGAGTCATGATACAAAATATCATGACAAAGTAGTATAATATATGTCGATCCCGTATAAATGAAAATTCATTTCACGTTTGATATCCTTATGTTTATTATCAAGTACCTTTCCTAACAGGATGATTTTATAGTTATATCACATGCTGAGCATTGCACTTATCGACAAGACCATAAACAAGTTTTAGATATATGATATAAACCTATATCAAACTCTGGACCTCTTATGAGACCCAAGAAGTGACAAGGGGCCAAGGTCACAATTGAAAATAAATGAATAATCAACTATTTGTCAAAATGTTTGCATATAAGTTTAATCATGAATCATAACATTTCAAGCTTTGTGGTTAATAAAAATGTTACCTTTGTAAAATTGGATCCCAATTCTACCGCTTTTCTACGCAAAGGTTTAAAGATTTTTCTTTTTTTATTATCCTATGTAAAATGTTGTCATTCCATTCGCTGTTACCCGATCATACCCTCGGGGATCATGGTTAAAATCGACTTTAATATACTTTACCTGAGAATGCTTCCATACAAGTTTCAGCTTTTCAGGATGATAAGTTTCTGAGAAGAAGAGTTTGAAAGGTTCACTCTATATTTCTATGTAAAACATCGATCCCCCCATTTTGGCCCATCCTACCCCCAGAATTAATGCTTTTCACAAATTTGAATTTACCTTACCTGTAAATGCTTCCATATAAGTTTTATCTTTCCTGGATGATTAGTTTCTGAGAAGAAGAGTACCAAAGATAAAGTCTATTTGTGCCTATGTAAAAATATGACCCCCATTGTGTCCCTACCCTACCCTTGGGGGTAATGATTTTTATAGCTTTAAATTGACACTACCTGAGGATGCTTCCACATAAGTTTAATTTTTTACGACACAATGGTTCTTTGAAAAAAGATTATTGACGATTCTCAAAAATGTTGAATAGTTTCCAAGTGTCTCTTTTGGAAAAAAAGCGTAGTTCTTCAGAAATTTCCTTAGAAATTTCACAGCTTTGAATCCCCTAAGCACCCAAGGGTGCTTTGTGCCAAGATTGGTTGAAATTGGTCGAGTGGTTCAGGAGAAGATGTTGAAAATGTGAAAAGTTTATGGACAGACGGACAGAAGGACAAAACACAAAATGTGATAATAAAAGCTTTCTTGAGCTTTTAGCTAAGATGGACCAATGAAAATGTTATACTTATTTTTAATTATGCATATCATTATAAAAAGTTCTATGTTGCATTTGTTTAGAGAAAAATCATCAAATTCAATACGGAACGATGGAGTTGCCTATGCCCTTTCTATATTAGGCAGTCACAACACCTGTCATTATATATATATATATATATATATATATATATATATATATATATATATATATATATATATATATATATATATATATATATATATATATGATTGCATGGTATCATTACTTATTATCTTAGTTGAATGTTCTTGACTTACCTCTCCTTCGCTGCATTTCATTACGTAGTGGCAATGTCTAGGGGAAACTCCGTCAGTGCATGACAAACAATAGAGCCCATCTTGAATAGGAATGAATTTAAGGATGGTTATCATATATCATGATAGAAATCATATCAGTTTGCTTATCCTTTAAAAAACGATCGTTAACTGGCCGAAATCAAGAGGAATTTGATGTCATGATACATACCTATTATCACACGTGGATCAACTCATAACAATTCTTTTTATGAAAATTAATTGTCAACGATTATTGACAAAATCATCGTGTATCATTTAATTTTTTTTGTTTTCCATTTTTACAATCACATATGATTTCATAACCAAGGTATAATATATATATACAAGAATTTTTTGGCATTCCCACTTTCACACTCTTTCTCTCCCTTTCATACTAAATTTTCTCTAGAGCAAACATAAAGGATATATATATTGCTTGGAGTACAGAATTATAAAATGAACTACTATGTTGTAACCATTGAATAATAGTTCACATAATAGTACATTATTAACATTAAAGCCAACTCTATTTGAAGTTTTTCTATAAATATACATTCTTAGATTATTCCATATAGGTAGTATTTCTGAACATGTCATAAATATGTGCTGAATTTTTTCCACATTTTCCTTACAAAAAGCACATACATCAGATGAAATAACGTTAATATCATAAATGTTGCCGGAAAACACATCCATCATTAGTTTGTTTATATGACAATACAAACCAAAAATTCAAGGAACGACTTGAAAAAAAAAGTTCGCCATCACGTAAGCAGCTCAACATAGAATTCAATTGTGTCGAAGTCGATTTCCTTAATATCATTGACAGGTCCCTAGTGATATCCCACCACCTTTAGGAATTATGCTACAGATTTTCTTGCTGTTCTTACTTCTCAAAAAATTCGCATATATTTTTATCCGTTATAATAGCAAACTTTCGCATTGTATGTCCGTTGTTAACTTGTCTTGACTGATTACGTATTATGACGTCACTTTGTTTTGGAGTCGCAAAACTTATCCATATCGCCGTTTACTAATCAATGGATCACAAACGATTCAATCAAACAGGGGTAATATTATGTAGATATTAAAAAAAATATATTGACCTGTCAACATTTTTCTGCCGAACTAATTTCACAATTTTTGCTTATTAATAATATAAACTAGCTAGCTTTCACACTATTTATATGGTGGTATCAGTCACGAAGAGTATAAAAAAATTGACTCGGACTTGAACAATACCTTTGTTTTCTGGTCCAACAATTTATTGGTTACACTGTATAATATCTAAATCAACTGTCAACCAATGTCAGCCCTCTCGCATTCGGCCCTCGGGCTGATATTGCAATATCGGATTGATATGAATTGTACTGTTGCATTAAATATTCAATTAACCCAGGTGAAGAGCAGATGCAGTTTGCGTCTATCAATGCAAGCACACTTTTTAAATTTTTTTTTACGAAAATAAGAATGTCTGTAGCGTAATCCTAAGGACATATATATTTACATGCCCGAGAAATAACCAAAACCAAACTTAGAGGTAATTTAAAATTACTTGTGACATCATGAAAAAAAACTTACATGATCGAATGGTAAGGGTGAAAAGTATACACAACCCTATGGCAAAGAATTGAAAAATAAAGATTTTGAATGTATTACGCAATATTTTTTATCAGATGACCTTTAGATTATTCATCAATTTTATTTTTTGCACATCGAATTTGTTCAAATTTCTTCCTTACCAGAACAAATTGCCAAGCTGTACATGATTAGATCTAATATGTATCTGTAGTGCATTCTTTTAAGTTCTTCTCTATCTATATATATAGTATGTAATAACGCCTACATGACAATTGAATGACGCATTAATTTTTCTTGGAAAATTGATAATCAGAGAACAATCCCTAGGTACATGGAACAAACTGATTGACATTTCGAATTGCAGTCTTTTTATACGCAATAAATATCATCTAAATCACATTTAAAGAGGCCGACTTTAGTTTGCATTGCGCATGTTTTTGCGCATTCTAATATAATACAGTTGATTTATACTTCTTATGAATTTTTTTCGATATCATTTATAAAATTGAACACAATAAACAAAATACAGATAAAAATATTTAGATTGTTAAAGGAAATTTTTATTTTTAACACGATTTTTACGTTGTGCGGTAGGGGAGCATTGTCATTGCGCTTTTATGACGTTATGATAAAATGAAGCTTTGTGGGAGTACGTTATAAGAAATAACATAAAAGAAAAAGTAAAAATTGTACGCTGTTGAAATTTTATATACAGAATGATGCTATCCTCAAGGACATTTTCCTCATTTTTTGAATGAATCCATTATACCAATCATTATTCGTGATGATCAAATATATAGCAAAATTTGGTGCATTTTAATATTTTGAGATGGTCCCCACTAAAAACCAGACGGTAGAATTTTGTGTTTTTTACATATAAGGTAGGAAAAGCTTTTAATAATCATATATAACAATTTGAGAAAAAAGCTATTGTAGTATTTTTTTAAAACTCCTTTGATGTGCGGAAAGTGCAGTTTCCTTTATATTCCTATAGTAAATGTACCTCTATTTTGAGATGGTCCCTAAAATGAACCAGACGGTCGATTTTCATGAACCTTCGCAAATAAACTAGAGTTGGTTTAAATTACATATGGTTAAAAAAAAAGAGTTATGCTATTGTAGTTTTTCCGCAAAAAAAACCCAAATCGGCCTCCTTAAGATGTACCCTGAAGAAGCTATTCATTTTCGAATTTAAACAATTGTCAAAATGCTGTTTTCTGTATTTTGGTAAATTTTTGAACTTTTTTGGTTATTTTAATAGATGTAATATGTTGTGACCAACTTACCAAACACAGTGATATATACATTATTTTAGTTGACAAAGTTTTATCTACATTTGCAAATATGCTATAACTTATAGAATAGCAAAAACGTTCAATTCTGTGCACATATTTTTTATGAAGGTCACATTGATTATTGCACGCGTTTATCGCTTGACAGTTGCATAATTGTAGACATAAAAACATAAAAAGATGGTTATCTAATAAATCTGAAAAAATGACGTAACTGTAAGTAGTGAACAGTAATGTTAAAAGTTTACCGGGATAATATGAACTTGGTTAAAACGTGATCAAATCTTCTGATAAGCCCTCCGGGCTCTGCAGGATTTGATCACCTGACGAACCAAGTTCGTATTCCGGTGAACTTTTTAAATTGCTATTTATTTCTTTATTGACTAATAAAATTACTATATCGTGTTGAATAAAAAATATATCTAATACTATAACGCAGAGAAACAGATTCCAAAGCTCACAAAGACGAGGCATCGCCTTTATGAGACCACCTTGATCATAATACATGTATATGGAAATCATAGTTTATGATCTATTATATCAAGATAGAAGATATTATGGCGTGATTTGACACAATATCATAAAATATCATAGAATACAAATGATACAATATCAAAAGCTACAACATATTTATGATACAACATACTATTACATAAAACAAAACTGTATCATATCATGATGTTTTATTGTTTCATATAAAATATCATATTAATAGATAAAATAACATGATATGATATCATTTTGTATATGATACAATAAGATATGATATAATATATGATACAATATGATATAATATCATATAATACAAAATTATATCATACAATATCATATCATATCATACGATTCGATATGATACAATCTTTTATTACATACTTAGTAATAAATACAGGTTTTTGGCATATGTGATACAGATGACATCACAAAATCCGTATCGGCCTCCGGGGCGGATACAGGTTATCAGCCCTCCAGGGCTGATACGGATACGTATCACACCCATTTCGGAACTCCTCTGCCTTATTTCGCTTCGGCATTTTTGCATGTTTACAGACGAAAAATAAAATTTTTTCAGTTACAGTCGCCATTTTTAAGTGCAGTTGAAAACTTCAAATGCTAGCAAGTGTTTTAAAGCAGTCAACTTTTAAAATCTGATGAAATTCCGTTCTGTAGCTTCATGTTAAAACAAGAAGAACTCATATTTTTATTAAATATATGTACACGTGCAGACTCTTTTCAAATAATATGAATAATCAATTCAAAAAAATTTGATGGTTTTAATTTATTATTAAGTATGTAATAAATATAATAATAGATACCCTTTTCCATATCACAGCTTGTATCAGCCCTCGACCAATATCATCCCTCGGGCTGATATTGGAGTCTCGGACTGATACAAGCTGTGATATGGAAAAGGGTATGTATTATTCTCTATGTATCATATACCATTGTATGATATGGTATTGTAATATACAATATCTTATAGTTTTTATTTCATATACTATTTTATCTATTGAAATGTGATTGTATTTTATGATATGGTATCATATGGTATGATATTGTATTATATGACATTATCATGTATCATATGATAAAAATAATTTATTGAGATTTAACATATATATTGTATCACATTATATTGGATCAAATGAAACAACACAATATCATATCACATGGTACAATATTATAAAAGAAATTATTATATGATATACTACCATATTACATCAAACAAAGTTATGTGATACAAATTATTTAATATGATACAATATCATTAGAAACAACAATATTATATAATATCATATAGTACAATATTAAATAATACAATTTCGTATGATATTTAATAAAATATGATTCAATATCCTATCATAAATTATCTAACAATGTCATATTACATGATACAATATCATATCATATAAGTAAATCCAATAGAAATAGGAATCACGATAATATATACCGTATATCAACAATTACATCTATCAAGCAAGTTTGAGTGAGGAAGGACAAAGTTTTCTTAGCATCCTTATTGATGGAGTGCAGTCCTTGAATATGAGTGCCAGCCTTTTGTTTCAAAATCAATGTTGAATATACCATGAAAGTCAGAACATTTTTTTCTAATATCATACATGTACTTAACTACAAAAATAATTTGCACCTGCTCCAGCATCAAAATTGAGATCAAGGTCTGTATCAAAAGTTATCTCTTTTAACACACCCATAGCTATATTAACTGCCTAAGTGTGACAATGTATGATCAAAATTTACTTCATTTCGTAACCAGCTCCAAGACCCTAACATAATTTGAGTTATTCCAAAATTCTAAACCTGCTTAAGCATCCAGAAAATCAAGATCACATTCAGTATCTAAAGCTATATCTCTGGTTCATTTACATAGTTAAATGCAAGTTTGAATAAGTGCTAATTTTTAAATTAACATGTAACCAGCTCCAAAAAAAAAAACACCTCTTCCGAAAATCCCAGATTCAGCATTTAAGCCTGAGAAATGTATCATTATCACAAGACGCATCATGTATTTATTTATTTTTTTAAAAATTGAACCAATAATAACTAAAATTTGTATATCAAAGGGCACCTGTTCGAAAAACTTTAACCTTTTCCAAAAACCTAAACCTCATCCAGCATCAGAAACCTATGGTCTAGATTCAGCATCCAATGTTGTGAAGTTCATCAGTATCAAAGGATGCACCAGCATGATGAACTTAAAATCAGTAATTACTTATAGTCATCAAAGGGCACCTGCTCCGAAAAATCGATCCATCATCCAAAACCTTTGACACAAGAACAGCATTTTATTCGGTCAAGTACATAAGCATCATATACACACCATCCAAGTATAGTAAAGATAGGACCATTAGTAACATCAAAGAACTCTAAAAACTTTAACCAACTCCAAAAAACTAAACCTCGTCCAGCATCCGAAAACTATGGCACAAATTAAGCATCCAAGGCTGTTGTGTGCATCAGCATCACAAGATGAAGTATTGAGTTGGGTATAAATAGGGCCAGTAGTAGTAGCTTATAAATAGCCGTCAAAGGGCACCTACCCTAAAAACTTTAACTTGCTCCGAAACATCTTAACTTCCTCAAGCATCTGAAATTCATGGTCCAGATTACGCATCCAAGTCTTTCCTGTCCATAAGTAGGTCCAGATGCATCATCCATACAAGTGTGGTCGAGATGAGACAAGACGTAACTTAGATACAGAACCTGCAACAAAAACTTTAACCAGGTCCGGACGCCGACGCCGAGGGTATGTAGCATAAGCTCCACCGACTTTGTCTTGGTAAACTAGAAATGTGGTTGTATAATGTACAACATGTTTCAAATATATAATGTTTATTACAAATACTGTAAACGTCTAAAGGGGCATTAATTGTCATGTTTTTCGGCAAAATTCATTTTTCACCTTTTAAATTCAATAAGTCATGCATTTCTCATTCTCAACCAAAATTCCAGCGTCAGTCGTCGAATTATAAGTGATATACAGAGATCACAGCTCTTTGTTTAGTAAATACAGATTTAGTTATCTTTTTGTTTAGATTTTGAATTTCCCAGGGTTAGTCCTAAATCCATGTAACAAATGCAATGAACTATTTATTAATGTTCAAAACTAATCAGCAGATAGAAATAATCTTGAAAACGATTTTTTACGGTATCTTGTATCAATGTAAAAAAATTACTCAGCACGAGCCTTGTTCACATACCAAAAAATATGGAGCAATGTATCTTAAAACACTACAAATGACCCTAAAATATTGGTTCATCTTTATAACTTCCTTATTTAAGTCTTGTAAACAATTATGACCATGCCCCCTTTATCAGAGAAAAAAATATTTCATTATAAAAAAAACAATTTAAAATGCCTCATTTCATTTCTTAACTATCTTTTAAACAGTGCTGAATCTTCTATAATCTTGAACTTAAAATTGCGAATTCCAAATATATGAAAATGATAACACATTTATAAATAGTTTTTGCGGTAAACAAATCCAAACTGACCCTTTCCCCGTAATCAGTTTTCCTGGAACGACTATTGTGTCATGTTCATTGTTTCAAGATAAGAAGGAGTTTATATGTAGGAATCAGAACTGTAATGTGACTTATTTTTGACATAGTCAGGTATTATGTAAAACAAACTAATTTAAATCAGCAGATAGTTGTAGTGTTGACCCCCAAAAACTTAAAAATACCATAATTTATCCCAACAAATAAAAATTCGTGGCTCAGATTTCAATACAGTCTTAACTTTCACGACCATCGAGTCCCAATAAAGGGATATATCACAGGATGAAATTCTGCCTACCAGCCATATTAACGCTATCTAGAGGCAAAAAGGTGACTGAATATCAAAAGACACTATTCTAGACCTTTTAAGTAAGCATTCATTTGAGCAGATATTCATTCTGTAGTATGAAGTACGTGAACTATTATTCATTTCATACAGAACAACACGTTTGATCGTTTCTTTAATTGTTGCAAATTTATTAAAAAATAACTACTCTTGTAAGATGTAAATATATAGAGATTTATTGCAAATAACTTGAACATTCTGAATTTTATTATAATCTTTAAATAACAAAGTGGTCTGTATTGCTGACAAAACCTGCAAAAACAAATACATGGAAATCTGGGCATCTTTATGTTAAGGAGGCTGGGGGATCAAAATATCATATAATACAATGCCATTAGATTTATTTGAAAATTCATATGTGATTTCTGAAGCTATGAACTACTATTTGATAAAAAAAAATTCATATTTTTTATCATAAAATGTTATCATTTTCCATTATCTTTATATGGAGCTCTTCTTTTAAAGAGAATCAAATGAATATTGTCTAAAATGGCAGTCACCCCCAGCACCCTTAAGTTATCAATAATGTAAAGCGACGGAAAAAGAACACGTGTACAATCAATGGTAGATATCCGTGTCACATTATGTAGAAGTTACTTTATAACTGCATTGATTTAATTCCATATCATATCTATATGCATCATGCATAAATAAACACAGAAATAATTTTTTTAAAGACACAAAAACAGGATTTTAAGATTAAATGAAAGAATCAAATTTTAAAATTTGGCAGGAAAAGATGAATTCGAAAGGGCTATTGAAGCTAAACAATGATTTTTTATCGCATAGCATAGGTTAATTTTCACAAGTATTGTTATTAAATATGTAGTCTATGTAGATATTTAATAATATATTTTATTTAATAAATATATATGTATACCAACAATAATAGTCATGCTTAGATCTATAAATAATAAAAAAAGATATAGATCTGACAAAAAATATATATATGAAGAATACCGATTATATCAAATGTAAACAAAATATGTAAATGTAACGAACTGTTTAAAAAAATCATTTTAAGGTGTAGAAATTCTAACACAAAATATTCAAACATATGTACTCTTGTCTGTCATGTTAAATAAAACAGGCAAAAAAACATAAGCATCAAAAAACAATGGATTTCATATTTCAGTTTACAATTCTCTTTAAAAAATTCAAAGTAATTCTCCATTTTGTCAACCGACCTTTAAAAAATATGCATTCAAATCATACAGGAAATTATAAATACTTACAACTAGCTAAAAAAAAACACATACGGATTTCAAACATATTAAAGGAATGTTCATGTATTAGAATCAAAGAGTATCCGTACTCAAAAAGACAATGTTTTTGCAAATATTCAAATGTTTTCTGCAAATATTCAAATGTTTTCTGCAAATGTTTAGATCCCACCCTGTATTATAATACTATGAATACAAAACATTTGAACAATTTATATTGCATTCACATTTTATTGTACCTATAGGATTATCAACATGCTCGTAAAAATTTGTTTAAATAAAAAATTAGAATTGGAATGAGAAACGTATTTGTTATACACTGGAGTACATGTGCTAGGTGAATACCTGATACCATTAATTTTGAAATTCGCATGAATTCAAGAATATTCGGCCAACATTTGTATACACTCACATACAAAGTAAAATCGTTCATTGTTTCCACCAAATTGTTTGGGGGAAAAGCATGCTTTTCTTATTTATATGATGTCACAAATTTACAGCGTATTTGTTCATTTTAATTGAATTTTCTTCAAATTAAATCGGAAAAGATATTTCCTTTAAAATCTATAAATCATCAAAAGAAGGTTCAAAATTAAAAAAAAAATCGATCAATATTTATTTAAAAAGTAAATAGTATCAGATATTCTGGGACATCCTGTACCCTGTAAACAAGGAATATGTTATTTATTGTGTGATCTAAATGAGTGAGAACCAAGCACCATAAGGTATTTTGTGATGCACAATATAATAATGGTATTATCAAAATGATGAACCATGGACATTTTAAATAAATGAACGGTAAATCAAAGTCTAAAAAAAATTAAATCGATTTTTGTTTAGATGAGGTAAGTAACAATTTTCTTACAGAAAAATCTCATGTATTGTATTACTTTTTTTTTTATACAAAACATGTATTTGTTACAGCTACTCATTATATAGCATATTTTTCTTTTGTGGATAATTTAAGATACAAAAAATATATTGTTTTGAACTAGTCCCAATACCTTATTCTTTTTCTCAATAACAAAAAATTCAAAATTATTATTCAATAACAATTGCATTAAAAGAAAGACAAAAAATGTTCAACAATAAATTACCAGACCAATCACAACCCATTATATATATAAACAACCACGACAGAATGTCATACATGTGTATTATGATTGAATATTCACTAGTATACACTAAAAGCCTGTATCAATCCGCAAAAATAATACAATCTGTTTACACATATATCATAATGCATTATTCTTATGTCCATCACCGCTGTTACAGAACGTTAAAAAATCATTTCCATTGTTTAACCTTAATTATAATGAATCAATTTGAAAAATCATTTTAATAAATCAAAACGTAGTCTAAATTCAATGAGATATAAATAAAGAAGTCACTAATTTAATTGACCATATCGATCAATATGACTACGGACTATACTATATGCTATATGTATAATATACGCAGCTCATAAGCTTGCCTTTAAATTACAATAGTATGTGTACATTTGAAGGAAGACATATCATGAAAGAGAAAGGAAAATAAAATAAAATAACCGGATATAGGAAAAAACAGTCAGCAATCAATACATTTAAAGTGCAGTAAGCGTGAACGAGATCTATTTGGACCTAAGCTGATGCTGCTGGACTAACAGTTACAAAAGTACTTTTAAAATAGTATCGTAATTGTGTCACAACTCTGAGATGAGCGATAAAGAAAAAACAAACGAAGATCTGGACGAAAATATTAATCAACTAGAGCAGAGCTCGTGGCAAAGCCCCGAGTAGGTCTTCCGTTGTTGCTGCGAGTTGAAAATATATGTTACGATTATAATGACTATACTTTCAGTTCTGCTTTTGTTATAAAAATGTGTTGTAATTGAAAGTCTGTATATAAAACGTGTTTTGAAAAAAGAAAGGAAGAAAACGAGCAGAGTTTATGTAATCGTTTCAAACATTGTTTAAAAAATGAGATCATGTTTAATGGCGAGTTAAATTTTCAAAGGGTAGCAAGCATTGTTATAAACATTAAACAGTATGTACTCATGATTCATGTCAGGAATTGTATTTCTTTTTTAAACTGAACTCGCCTACAAAACACGTAAACTTTTCTAAAAGATAACTTCTATATTAAAATATTTCTAAATTTTAGAAGACTATGTGCAAGTTTAGAATTGCGTGCTGACAAAATTTACAGACCCTAAAACGTACTACTACAGCAAAAAAGCGTGCGGCCAACGTGCGAGAAACGTTTCGTGTAAACCTTTTAGAGTTTCATGTAAACCGTTTAGCGTTTCGGGCAAAGCGTGTAAATCGTTTCGAGCAAAGCGTGCGAGAACCGTTTGAAACGTTCATCAGATTTCATTCGGAACTCTCTGACAAATTAATTGTTTCAAAATGGCGCGCGTGTTTTACATTACTTTAACAAAATTGAACGAATTTTTAACAAACAAAAGAAAGGTATATGTATTAAAAGACGACTAGTTACAGAGTACATGTATATTTAACGTTTTCATGCGATGTTTCAGTACTGAAACAATATTAAAATTCGATATACATAAAAAATATTAAATACAGTTAGCGAAACATGATTTCTATTAGAACAAACCTAAATCAACTTTAACATGCACGATCATGTTTTGATAAGCATGTATTTTTATTATCTATTTACATCGATAACTCTTACTGAGACCATTCGGCTGTGTACAAGCAGCACACATAACCTCGGACATCGGGCGAGACCTGCACCTGGCTGAACCTGTCAATCAAACTCTGTGTATTTGTTTTCATTGGATGGTCAGGCGTCTCTCTTTTGTCAAAAGCCAATGGAAAATTAATGAATTCAAGGTAATCGGAATCAGAATTTGATAAAGCACACAATTTAAATGATAGAAAATTTATTAATTATTTGAACAAAATTAAATGTAAACATTGAAAGGAAATAAAAAAATTAATTATTATGGGAATCTATACGCATGGTACTCAATTAAAATAGATTATATTATGATTTTATTATTTTATGTAGTAAAATCACCCTTCCAACTGTTACTCAATTACATAACAATTGTTGACCTGGGGCTATAAATGTTCTGAGCTGTGTGCGCTGAAGCGGCACAAGATTCTCGATCGCATGCGGCAATTGAATTAACACAGACTGGCCGAATAAACAAAGGGGTGGGAAAGTGAAACAAAATGTTACACATAAGAAGAAACCACCAAAAATGTTTTTCGACAGATCTTGATATCTTTTCTCCAATTAAAAAAAAATCCAGCGCGAGCACCTGTCAGCGGGGCGGGAGGAGTGGGGGGGGGGGGGGCAGCAATGAGTTCGCTTCCACAATGAAACTACAGAAGTGATTAATATGTGACCGATAGAATCTAATCTAAAGTTGTTTAAACTCATGTGAATATTTTCTAAAATAATCATCGAATGCCTCAATTCAGGGCATTCCTTTATCGTGCTAGCACCTACCGCAAACATGTAACATGGAACTTTGATTATAATTTGATTTGATTTTTAAACTACCTTGTACGCTATCGTATAAATCAATGCTTAATCAACTGTAAAAGTAAAATAACTTTATCTTAAACCAATATAATAGTTGAAAACATAATAAAATAAAGTTGTGTCCGTGCAAAATATGAAACATAAACGCGTTATAAGGTACATGTAGAAGAACACGAACCGACCGCGGATCACTTAACCACTCGCGCCGGATCTCCTCAGCCATGTGCGAGGGATGATCATTATTTAAAGGTTTGATATTTGAGGGGGGTGGGGTGGGGGTGTTGATTTAAAACATTAATTGTACAGTTTTTAAAGTAGTTTACATAAACCAACCAACCATTAGTTTATGTCTAACGATTTTTCCGATATGGAGTAATATCGTTCATTAATATTCATTTACACTCAAATATTTAATTAAATATATACAAGTAGGACAAACCTTTATAACATAAAATTAAAACAGTTCTTGTATATACGGCTATATTAACTCAAACACGTTCATATGCATGCAAGTGTAAGTCGCGGTGTGCGAATCTTGTGTATTAAATAACCGCTTACCGCTAGGTAATGCAGCCGTGGCTGATCTCCTCGGCCGTGGGCGAAGGATAGATTACGTAAAGGTACAACGCACAGAAACGCACAGCTCAGAACCAAGGAAGATTTGAAAAGTTTGCAGTATAATGACCTTACTCTATCAAATAGAAGTTCTTTATTTTAAACTAAAAACCCACAATTGATCTATGTCTATTATTGCTTTAGAGAATGACATTGCTTTTATTAATTAAATGAACTACATGTATTTCTTACTTGACATCCAATCGTTTAATCCACAAAAGATTTTGTGTAATCAAAACTAAAACAATTCTTGAGTTCGCGGCTAAATAAATTCATATATGAGAGACGCAACTCTCGTGTATTAGATAACCACTGACCGCTAGGTAGTCCAGCCGCGACCACGTTGACCGACTTTCTCGGCCGCGGGCGAGGGAGAGCTTACGTAATGGTACACACACAGCTCTGATTCAAGGTAGATTTTGAATGCATGATGTTTATATTAAAAAGGTAATGCATATATTTTTTCATTCCATATTTTGTGTTTTACTAGAAAAGAAAAAGAATGTTTTGTTTTCCAATTCCCGTTTTTAAGGATTGTGCACTATAAGAACTTAACAACGACTTAAACTCCTAAAAAAAAGCATGTATTCTAAAAAAAAAATTCTTATGAATTAATGCCTCCTGTATAAACCAGCATACTTTCTGCGGTAACTCCATGCCAGCTGTACGCACAAAGTCTTTCGTTAACTTGTCAAATAAAAACAGGTACATGCTAACATGTAAAGCTTTTTACACTCATACTACACAAACCACTTACAAAATAACATTGAAACGACCTTCATGAGATCCCAACAAACAACTTTTCCAGCGACAGCCATATCAAAATCCTTACCGTTTTTGAGTTATTAAGCAAAATTTTTTAGGGGCCATTGGCCCTTAATTTAAGGGGCCAGCCCCTTTTTATTGGTGTCAAATGAAAGCCCTTGTTATTTTGCACAACTTTTATTCTACATGTCTTTACAAAATTTTTTTCGTTCAAAAGATATAAAGGAAAACATGTCTCAATTTTTGCACTTTTTTGAATCCTGTTTTTTGACCCCCTCCTTTTCCTAAATAAAAAACGTAATCTAAAAACATAAACAGATGTGCACAACTACAATGTCTCTGTTATTCAAATTCGTTGGATTCCCATTCCCTGCTATCATAGTCTCGGAGCCTTTGTCTGGAAACAAAAGGCCCTAAAAAAATTTAAAAGGGAAATAACTCTTTAACGGAAAGGGAATTCTACATTTTATGAATTGCTTATGATAGTGTTTTGTAAAGTACATTAGCCCTGAAAATTTGAGCAAAAACCGTTTAGAAATGAGCAAGATATGAAGCCTCAAAGTTCGCGTCTAGGAAACAAAAAAAAAAAAGAAAAATAAGAATAATCTTAATTTTTTTCCCGCACAATAATAGAAAGGTCTTCCGTTGGAAACGGAAGACCTTAATGATTTGTTTTCCAAATCCCGTTTTTAAGGGTTGAGCATTATAAGAACTTAACAACAATGACTTAAACTCCTAAAAAAAAAGCACGTATATTCTAAAATAACAATTCTTATGAATTAATGCCGTTTGTATAAACCAGCATACTTTCTGCGGTGACTTTATGCCAGTTGCACGTGCAAAGACTTTCGTTAACTTGTCAAATGAAAACAGGTACATGTTAACATGTAAAGCTTTTTACACTCATACTACACAAATCACATACAAAATAACATTGTAGCGACCTTTATGAGATCCCAACAAACAACTTTTCCAGCAACAGCCATATCAAAATCCTAACCGTTTTTGAGTTATTAAGCAAACTTTTTTAGGGGCCATTGGCCCTTAATTTAAGGGGCCAGCCCTTTTTTATTGGTGTCAAATGAAAGCCCTCTATATTTTGCACAACTTTTATTCTACATGTCTTAACAAAATATTTTTCGTTTAAAAGATATAAAGGAAAATATGTCTAAATTTTCGCACTTTTTTTAATCCTGTTTTTTGACCCCCTACCTTTTCCTAAATAAAAAACGTAATCTAAAAACAAAAACAGATGTGCACAACTACAATGTCTCTGTTATTCAAATTCGTTGGATTCCCATTCCCTGCTATCATAGTCTCGGAGCCTTTGTCTGGAAACAAAAGGCCCTAATTTTTTTTAAAAGGGGAATGACTCTTTAACGGAAAGGGAATTCTACATTTTATGAATTGCTTAAGATAGTGTTTTGTAAAGTACATTAGCCCTGAAAATTTGAGCAAAAACCGTTCAGAAATAAGTAAGATATGAAGCCTCAAAGTTCGCGTCTAGGAAGAAAAAAAAAAAAAAGAAAAATAATCTTTCCCGCACAATAATAGAAAGGTCTTCCGTTGGAAACGGAAGACCTTAATAAATCGTATAATCTGCCGACAATAACAAATAACATAGAAAGTGTCGCAGTTAGGGTTCGCAATGGGAGACAACTCATAAACAAAATGCGTATGAAATATATTCCTTCCAAACCTTAAAGTCTGCAGTCATACACGTGTTTAACAGAGACATTTGGAGTCTCGGTTATATTCGTCAATCTCTCCTTTCTGCAGTCGGCGGCCATTTTGTGCGAATGGTCGCTGCGTTTTGTCCATGCACTGCTCCATCCTTAACATCACCATGTCCAACAAACACTCCACGACCTTAGCAACGTTTTGACCAGTCGCGGCGCTCGTCTCAAAATATGGAAGCCTGCCAACAGAATTGTATGTACGAAAGATTATTCATTAATGTATCCTAAATTGACCTCTAACGAATTGTACAGACCAAAGATTATTCAATTCTGTTATTCTGTGTAATGTATCTTGAATAATTACATATTAATTAATAACTAATTTATTGCTATGTAAATAGATATTTTGTCCAGTACATGCGTTTCTCTCAAAATACGGAAGTCTTGCAACAGCTTTGTACATTATAAAGAATATCCTTTTTGTTGTAACGTTTTTATGTTTAGGCTCTTATTACTTGTCAACGAATAGTTATTTTTGTCCAGAAGCGACCGTATTTTATAAAAATTGGAGCCTGACAACTGAGGCATTTATCATCATCATTTATACCTGTGTTCTGTGTTTGGGTTGACCTGAAACTAATAATTTGACTCTACTAGTCAAAATATCAATATTCAGTGCTTGTATAAAATTACCTATATTCTGTTAGATAACAGCACTTGCCTTATATTACGGAAAACCGATAATACACATACATTCCAGTAATTATATATGTTTATGTATTGTAGCTAGATAAACCGGTAATTGATTAATTATAAACATATACATATTCTGTTTCGAAGTTGCGCTTGCAATACAATATAAAAGCATGCTACCAACATCATTATTTCAACAAATCAATTTCTGTTTATACATGTATCAAGTTTTTTCATGCTTGCATTAACATTTTTACCTTTGTCACAATTAATTCAGCCTAAAACAGATCAATGAGCTTCATTGTTGTGTATATCTGTGATTTAGAACCAGAGTTTGATACATTTTCTGTACTTATTGCAAACAGAGAAAAATTTTCCAGATTTATTTGATAAAGAAAACAAAAATTATTTGAGCTTTTGGAATGATGAAGGATAATTGATGAAAATTGTATACATCGGATGAATTATATGGACGACCCAGCCTACTTAAACTTTTAAGAAAAGTGTTTATTTCCTACCAATGTTTTGAAATTTCTCCAGAAATGTGTCAATTTCAAACCAGTATTTCTGACCGACATTAAAATAACTCAATGAAAACTGTCTGTTTCTGACCCATGTTTCATAACTCTCTATAAATGTCTAATTTTAGACTCATGTTGAATAACTGTGTCAATGTCTGGCCCATTTTTCAAATTGACTCCTTCGATATACATGTATTATGTCATTTGAATTTCCTGACCCATATTTGTAATAACTCTCTAGATCTTACTGACCCATGCTTTAAATAACCGTCTAGAACTTACTGTCCCGTGTTTTTAATAATCATCTAACATTTACTGACCCGTTCTTTTGATCCATGCTTTAAATAACTGTCTAGAACTTACTGTCCTATGCTTTTCATAACCGTCTAGAACTTACTGACCCGTGCTTTTTATAACCGTCTAGAACTTACTGACCCATGCTTTAGATCCATGCTTTTAATAACACTAGGAAATACTGTCCTATGCTTTTCATAACTGTCTAGAACTTACTGACCCATGTTTTTAATAACCGTCTTGAACTTACTGACCCATGCTTTTAATAACCGTCTAGAACTTACTGACCCATGCTTTTGATCCATGCTTTTAATAACTGTCTAGGATATACTGTCTTATGCTTTTAATAACCGTCTAGAAATTACTGACCCGTGCTTTTAATAACCGTCTAGAACTTACTGTCCCGTGCTTTTAATAACCATCTAAAATGCTTTTGATCCATACTTTAAATAACTGTCTAGGATATACTGTCCTATGCTTTTAATAACCGTCTAGTACTTACTGACCCATGCTTTTAATAACCATCTAAAACTACTGACCCATGCTTTTAATAACCATCTAAAATCTACTGACCCATGCTTTTAATAACCATCTAAAATCTACTGACCCATGCTTTTAATAACCATCTAAAATCTACTGACCCATGCTTTTAATAACTATCTAGAACGTCCTGACCAATGTTTATAATAACCGTCTAGAGCGTACTGACCCATGCTTTTCAGCAACATCCCTGGCCCGTTCTTCAGACACTTTTCTCTGGTCCTCTAGGTCTGCCTTGTTTCCACACAGAATGATGTCGGGATTTTCGCAGTACGCATGCGTCTGTAACTGGGTCAGCCAGTTTCTGATGTTGACAAAGGATTGCTCATTGGTCAGATCAAACAGTAGGATAAAGCCCATGGCATCACGGAAGAACGCTGTTGTGAGACTTCGAAATCTAAACATAAAACAGTCATCATTATTTTGAATCTATGATGAGGAGCATCCTAATGGAATTTATTTTTACTATATAGAGTATGTTAACATGTTTACGTATAGAAGAGTTATTTATGTACCCAAATGTGAAACATGAGTTATGTTTGATTTGTAGACAAATAAATGATTTTGTGGAATCCCTTCACCAACACATTACATCCTTTCTTAACAAATGATTTAAAAATGGCCATTTCATTAAATAATGTTCTCAAAAATTGGTTAAAAGGAGGCTCTCTATGATAAACTGTCATCGCCATTAAAAAGATTTAAACATTTCGACATTCGTCGTCCTGAGATTAATACAATTCTCATCATTAATGAATCATTTTATGGGCATCAGTATTGGTGGATTATAAAAAACATGGTACTTCAACGAACAATTGATTAGGAGGATCAACTCAGTAACAAATTCCTGGAACATTGACACTCAATAAGTATTGATGAAGCCACAGTAGTAGTCCAGAGATGAATTTATTTTTTTAGAAATCGTCCGGAGTTACCTCTCTTGGCCTGCGGTGTCCCACAGCTGTAGGTGGATCCTGTGACTCCTCCCAACAACACCGTCTGCTCCAGGGACACGGTGAACCTACGGGTGTCAATCAAACCACGTCACTAAGTCAGAGAGAGAGAGAGAGAGAGAGAGAGAGAGAGAGAGAGAGAGAGAGAGAGAGGAGTGAGAGAAAGATAGAGAGAAGGAGAAAGAAAGTAAAGAGAGAGAGGTGGAAGTGAGAGAAAAAGAGAGAAAGAGAGAGAGGGAGAGAGAGAACATGATCAATATTTAACTTTCTAAAAACTTGGGTCAATAAAAAAAGATCAAAGAGAGGAAGAAGGAGTGAAATTCAGCTTATGAGAGAGTTTCGGATAGATATATTGTCCACATACAAATGTTTTAATAAAGCAACAGTACATTTATTTGTGTGCTTGCTATCAAAAGAATAAATTATGTTAATAACTGAAAAAATTGAGAATAAATACAACATAAATTATACACTACACACTACCCATGCAATGATAGCTATATTTTACATGCAAAATTAATCTTCTACAAGATACTCGGCATATAATGGTACCCAGAACGAGTGTATTAGCATATACAATTCTATTTAGATTTATAAAGTTTTGAACAGGGTCATCGCAGGGCTTATCTCGTGGTGAGCTAACCGAAGAAACGATTCATGAAAATAATTAAGGACTAAAGAATCATTCTTTGAGTATTATGAGGTGATAATTTCGGCCGGGGCGTGGTCAAATCCAATAAAGCCCGAAGGGATTTATGATATATTTGACAACGCTCCGACCGAAATTATCACCCCATACTATTCAAAGAATGATTCCTTATTACTTATATTTATATTATTTCCAATTTATACACTCTAAAACACCTTTATTTCGAAATCACTATTATTTTTGTTGCACATGCTATGTATTATTACGCGGCGCAGCCAATACTGTTTTTCGATTATGCTATAAGACACGCCCATTTTGTGTCACTCATGTTTTATGAAGTTATTGGGGTTTAAGGTTCGAAATTGATTCGTATTGTTTTCACAGACAAAGATAGTTCAAATGTAAATATTCCTACATATATGTTGTATTTTTAAATAAATATGAGATGAGAAAACATACGCCATTCTTTGACAGTGATATCATTAAGTATATAAACATTGTGTTAGTAACGCATGGTTTAGGAAAACATTGAGATACTTGCATGGACTGATTGGTCCGATTAGCGAGTGTTTTGCTGCTAGTATATAAATAGCCTCTACCAGATACTGCTAGAACGTGGAATTGCTATGTAAGATTATATATGTCACTGAAAAAGTACCAGTCTTTTTTCTCTGAAATCCACCCCCACCGTCGAAGCAAAACTAGCTTTGAATTCCTTGTCTATATACTGATGTAGGAAGCAGGTTTTGCCCACGGCTGAGTCACCTGTGTGAGAAAAAAGAGGTAAGGCAACATTCTGCATTAGCTAGTGACTTACTACCAAATTCATCTCCAGAGAATATTGATACTGAGTTTGCATAAGGATACCTTAAGATATATTTCTCTATTGTTCTGAAGAGAATATGGGTAACTTATAACAATATACACACAATAATAAAAATACGGCGAGATGGAAAGACCACTTAATTTGGAAATTAATAATAAAATATAATAAATAAAATATCGTCTTTGTTTTCATGTTAGTCATCTGATTTTATTTTTAATAAGTTGACAACTTGGCATGCCCATTTACCTTTAACTTATTTGTTTTTACAATGACTGCCTTTCTTTGTTACAAAATTATCTGAAAACTTACAAATCCGTAAGTTACATTCATCAATACATGATGATTTAGAAAGTTGAATTTAACTGACATTGTTAAATAACGAAGTGCCTTCCAAGGTTATGGTTTCAGGAACAGCAAGTGTTTCGTGATATTTTCAAAGACTTGTCAGCAGTATTGGTTATATGTACATCACAATATACGCCGTTTTTGTAACCCCACTAAACACAAAGCCGTTATTCCTATTAGCCCCTTGGGGCCCCCTGGCTGAACCTAATCAGAAAACAAATAACAAGTCTAGGTTTTTTAATAACAATCTTTGTCACGGACGCCTCGAAGACCTGTTACTCTCGCAATTTTTTTTTTCGAAATTGATTTATTGATTATTCATTGCATTTATATGAAGAAGTCGGCAGAGCTAGAGAGGAGATAAAAATTCCGATAGCTATGCTCTGCACTGGGAGGCATTGAATGGCGAGGTTTATCTATGCTCTGCACTGGGAGGCATTGAATGGCGAAGTTTATCTATGCTCTGCACTGGGAGGCATTGAATGGCGAGGTTTATCTATGCTCTGTACTGGGAGGCATTGAATGGCGAGGTTTATCTATGCTCTGCACTGGGAGGCATTGAATGGCGAGGTTTATCTATACTCTGCAATGAGAGGCATTGAATGGCGAGGTTTATCTATGCTCTGCACTGGGAGGCACTGAATGGCGAGGTTTATCTATGCCCTGCACTGGGAGGCACTGAATGGCGAGGTTTATCTATGCTCTGCACTGGGAGGCACTGAATGGCGAGGTTTAACTATGCTCTGCACTGGGAGGCACTGAATGGCGAGGTTTATCTATGCTCTGCACTGGGAGGCACTGAATGGCGAGGTTTATCTATGCTCTGCACTGGGAGACATTGAATGGCGAGGTTTATCTATGCTCTGCACTGGGAGGCACCGAATGGCGAGGTTTATCTATGCTCTGCACTGGGAGGCATTGAATGGCGAGGTTTATCTATGCTCTGCACTGGGAGGCACTGAATGGCGAGGTTTATCTATGCTCTGCACTGGGAGGCATTGAATGGCGAGGTTTATCTATGCTCAGCTCTGGGAGGCACTGAATGGCGAGGTTTATCTATGCTCGGCACTGGGAGGCATTGAATGGCGAGGTTTATCTATGCTCTGCACTGGGAGGCACTGAATGGCGAGGTTTATCTATGCTCTGCACTGGGAGGCATTGAATGGCGAGGTTTATCTATGCTCTGCACTGGGAGGCACTGAATGGCGAGGTTTATCTATGCTCTGCACTGGGAGGCACTGAATGGCGAGGTTTATCTATGCTCTGCACTGGGAGGCATTGAATGGCGAGGTTTATCTATGCTCTGCACTGGGAGGCACTGAATGGCGAGGTTTATCTATGCTCTGCACTGGGAGGCATTGAATGGCGAGGTTTATCTATGCTCTGCACTGGGAGGCACTGAATGGCGAGGTTTAACTATGCTCTGCACTGGGAGGCATTGAATGGCGAGGTTTATCTATGCTCTGCACTGGGAGGCACTGAATGGCGAGGTTTATCTATGCTCTGCACTGGGAGGCACTGAATGGCGAGGTTTATCTATGCTCTGCACTGGGAGGCACTGAATGGCGAGGTTTATCTATGCTCAGCTCTGGGAGGCACTGAATGGCGAGGTTTATCTATGCTCTGCACTGGGAGGCACTGAATGGCGAGGTTTATCTATGCTCTGCACTGGGAGGCATTGAATGGCGAGGTTTATCTATGCTCTGCACTGGGAGGCACTGAATGGCGAGGTTTATCTATGCTCTGCACTGGGAGGCACTGAATGGCGAGGTTTATCTATGCTCTGCACTGGGAGGCATTGAATGGCGAGGTTTATCTATGCTCTGCACTGGGAGGCATTGAATGGCGAGGTTTATCTATGCTCTGCACTGGGAGGCATTGAATGGCGAGGTCTATCTATGCTCTGCACTGGGAGGCATTGAATGGCGAGGTTTATCTATGCTCTGCACTGGGAGGCACTGAATGGCGAGGTTTATCTATGCTCTGTACTGGGAGGCATTGAATGGCGAGGTTTATCTATGCTCTGCACTGGGAGGCATTGAATGGCGAGGTTTATCTATGCTCTGCACTGGGAGGCATTGAATGGCGAGGTTTATCTATGCTCTGCACTGGGAGGCATTGAATGGCGAGGTTTATCTATGCTCTGCACTGGGAGGCATTGAATGGCGAGGTTTATCTATGCTCTACACTGGGAGGCATTGAATGGCGAGGTTTATCTATGCTCTGTACTGGGAGGCATTGAATGGCGAGGTTTATCTATCGAGATATCGTGCTTGTTACTAGAGACCATCAAACGTGTCATCTGCATCAACCACTTCTAATGTCAATGCGCTTAACAACGGCAAATCCTAGGTTTCAAGTCGAAACAGTTGTTGCCTTTCTAATGGTTACCTAGCTAGAGTCTGCACCATCTGGACTCCAACTACATGTATATAGTAACCCTGTCCTACTGATTATACGCTATCTTAAGAGAGATGAATGGTCGTGGCCATTTCTAAGACTATATAAACCTCCTTAAAAGAAGAGCTCTGTATAAAAATATAGGAAAACATTCTTTGAAGTTACACTTTAATGATAAATAAGAGTTTAACAAAATTTAATCATTAATTTTTGTCAAAAGAAAGACTTCTAAGGAATATATAGCGAATCAATATTTGTACAGGACGACAATAATTCAACGCTGTTCCAATTAAGGCTTCTTAATGGCTTTTCCCACAAAAATATGGTTAACAGAAATCTAAAAGCTATGGTATTTTTGTCATTTTAGAAGAAAGTAACATTTTCGTAAAAAAAGAAGAAGAATTCAACATGAAAACTGCAGCTCATATTACTTAAAGAACTGTGAAGTAGAACCCCCCCCCCCCATCCCCCTCCTTATGTTTGTTGCATTGGGAGGGGAGAGAGGGGAGGGAGAGATTTATTTGCATTAATCCTTGTAAAAAATGCAAAGAGTTCCACGTGGTGGAACAGAAAGGATCTCAACGGCACATTTCAATTACACATGTTTTGCCAAGAAATCAATTCCAGTTTTTAATGTATCTATGTGCTGATTATAGACTTGACAGTTGTATCATTTAGAGTATTTTAAAAGTGTTTTAATCTTTATTGGATTCGCAGTTTTGAGCAGCAAACGCTGTTAGAATATGAACGTTAACCATCGACGGCAACATTATGACGAAAGACTTAAATAAGGTAAACAAGGTAAACGATCAATCCAATTAAATGGATAAAAAAAATCATATAACACTGTGTATTGCTTTTCGGGTAACGCAAAAAGATACATTTCAAAATGTTATATAAATACGTATAAGATGCATAAAAAGACTTGCATGAAATAAAATGCATTCAATTTTGAGAATGCGATTGCAAAATTTACAACACTGGTTTTAGTACAACACATAACATGCTTGATACACTTAACTTGAGTATAAAGAGTTTTAAAATGAAGAGAATCCTCCCTCAAAAAATCGATCAATAAACAAAAACTTTGTAAAAATCGTTATATTTTATATACTCTATTTTTTATTTAGATACTTCGTTTAAAAAAAATCAACACAAAGACTTCATATTTGGTCAGTGACTAACCAAAGTATGCTCAGTGCTAGGATAGGCAATGATTTTGGAAATCAGTGAAAATTATATAGATTTAGGAAATTTGCTTGAATCAGTTTCTATCAAAAACAAAGACAAAAATAAGACCTTTTATGATTCTGAACGGAATATCCAAGTATATGCCATCAATACATGTCAAAATGAGAACTATATGGAATGTAATCGACAGACAAAGCAAGGTGTTTTCCTGCTATGTAATTAAGCATCATTAACTTAAGTGCTTCAGCGACAGTTTGACCGATGAAATTCTTTGGATTAATATTCATGAAGTTCATTTTCCATTAGACTGTCAGTTTTTAAGGACTGATGTGGAGCTGTAAGCGCGGACATAACTTCAGTCGGTCTTCACATTAAAAACTAGACATCCCACAATTTGAGTATTGCTAAAACATGACTTATGAAATATTACAACTAAAACTGTGATCACAAAACATTTGGCCTTTTTTCTACATTGTTTTATTTCTGTATAAATGTGTAGGTTTGTGTAATATATTTAAATTTCAGATTCTGTTGGCAGATTGCTTTTCTGTTTCAATGTTTATTTCTCTTTTAATTTTTTTTTTTTATTGAAAATAATAAAAAAAATTAAAACCACCATAAAAATTAATATAGATATAATTTTTTCGTTTTTTTTTTACAGTTTGTTCGACCGTATGTGTACACAAGTCTTGTATATCACCACAAGCCTCATACATGTACACAAGCCTATGATGCATTCAAAACCATGCAGCGACATGCACAATACATTGACGTCACAATAGAAACTAAGAAACAGGCCAAACAGGCAATGACTGAAGCAGTTGAACATGTACAATAAAGTGGTACAACAGTACGATAGTACTACAATAGTAACACAATAGTACTACAATAGTACCACAATAGTACTATAAAAGAAAATATGAGTATTACCACCCGCTTCTCTCTGAAATCAATCCCTACAGTTGAGATAAACTTGGCGTGAAATTGTCTGTCTGTATATTGGTACAAAAAACTGGTCTTTCCCACGCCAGAATCACCTGAAAATTGCATATTCTATTCATAAAAAAATATTCATTTCCACGCTAAGGTGTTGCGTCATATCAATTTTTTAGAATGATGAAAAAGTACCATTCCAAGCTTACTTTTACCAAATCAAAGCAAACAAGTAGAGGAATACATATATTAAATAATCAGAATTCAGGACACAGGCTCCAGATTTTGTGAAAGAGTTAAAAATAAATATAATCAACAATTCAATCTTTAAATGACATCAATAACGAATACATGTAATTTCATTTTACATGATTGTATTGGTAATACATGTAAAATGAAATTTAATACTCAAACAAAATAAGGATACAAAAAAGAATTTTAATTATAGTGGTTGAGTTTTCTAGAGTAGAATTTTTATTAATTCTTCCTTTAACTGGACTTTGTTTGTGCCCGACAAAGACCCTTCAAACATCTCATAATTTATTTTGTGATAAAAGTTCTAGATCGTTTTTTTCTCCAACTATACAGCTTTGTTCCAAACTTCCATCCACATCTGCCATAATAAATTAGCATTATAAATGCATATTAATGCAATAATTATTGTAATAACGGTTATATTCAACCCAATTTTATTTTCGGCCTTTGATTCTCCTTGTCAGCGGGCGAATTAAAAAATGGGCGAATTTCAATGTCTCAAGTAATTCCTTTAAACACAACTGCATAGTGGCGAATTCAAGTAAGGGTGAAGCTGTTTGCGAGTGTTGAAGGGCGAAAATTACACAAGGGGGAACTAACCCTGTGTACAGTATTAGACATCAAATGTTTCGGTTATATTAATTTCCGGATGACCTGGATCTTGATCAACAAAAATCAGTTGCAGAGAACCAGTTTATCTCCAGTCAACCATGAAACAAAGTTAGTTTACAGTAATTGTTTACAACCCAGCAACAAAAACAACGACAAAAATGATGCATGTCTTCTAGACTGCTTGTAATATCAATGGTTGGAGCCATGATCATGGATTTGGAATTTGTATCTAGCAATGATGCTTCATTTTCTGGCCTTTGCTGGCAATTAACTGATAAAAGTGTGTCCTTGATTCTCTGGCCCTTCTCGTCACCATCACAAAGTCCTTTTGTTATTGATTCTTCATACACTGCTTTTCATTCCAGATTTAATGACAGAACGGAAACTAGGGGAGACTTCTTTTTACTGAAAGTCTTCACATGGAAGCCTTAGAGATTGGAAACATGGGAAATTGCTATCACCATGATCTTTTAATTTAGAAATTTATTAAGAATGAAGATTTTCATTAGAAACTCGTCAGAAAATGCAACAAAGAAAGCAATTTTAACTAGAGGTACTGTGAGCAAGCTCACAATTGATACCCCCCGCTAGGAAAAAAATCATAACGCGTGTATTTTTGCTATTATAGAAAATTTTGGATGAATCTATTTCACTGACCATTTTCTATAAATAACAACTGCTCTATTTTTTAAAACTGTTAATGCTAATAGGAGTAAACAAACCAATTTCTATCCTTTAATTCCATTTTATTTTAAGTTAACTGTTATTGCATGAGGACATTTGCATCCTTCCTTTAACAACCATGACTCAAATCAAACTCGAATCAAACGAAATCCACATGTCAAGCAGCCATTTAATATTTAAACATTTTGAATTATTGGTATACTGAGCCCGATTTTTTCCGAAGTTTTTTTTCCACACATTTTTTTTTCCAAATAAAAATTTCATCGGGGCAGCCCATTTTCAGAGAGACAGGAATGAAAATCTAAAAAAAAATTTGATGTGGCCTGAGAAGAGCAAGCTTTGTATCAAATTTTAGCTTCTAATATTTCCATTAATACAAGAAATGACACAGACAAAATTTAGCATTTTCGAAACAATGACCTTGAACTTCCTCAATTGACCTTGTGTCAAGGTCATGACACATCCTTACGTCATAAGCAATATTTGTGTGAAGTAAGAACATTCAATGCTTCTCCATAATAATGATATGGACCAGACACGAATTTTGCATTTTTTCTGCCAGTGACCTTGCACAAACAACCTTGAGTCAAGGTCATGACACACCCTTAGGCCATAAGCAATCTTTGTGTGAAGTAAGAACTTCCAATGTCAATGTTTCTCTTTAAGGAAGATATGAACCAGACACGAATTTTGCATTTTTTCTGCCAGTGACCTTGACCTTGCCCGAATGACCTTAGGTCATGGTCATGACACACCCTCAGGTCATAAGCAATCTTTGTGTGAAGTAAGAACTTCCAATATTTCTCCATAAGAAAGATATTGACCAGACATGAATTTTGCAATTTTTCTGCCAGTGACCTTGACCTTGCGCGAATGACCTTGGGTCAAGGTCATGACACACCCTTAAGTCATAAGCAATCTTTGTGTGAAGTAAGAACTTCCAATGTTTCTCTATAAGAAAGATATGGACCAGACAGACGGACAGACGGATGCACAAGGTGATTCCTATATACCCCCCCAAACTTTGTTTGCGGGGGGTATAACAACTACACTGTGTTAGAATTTTGAGGGAAATACTTCAAACTGTTTTAAATGCTATTTCTGAAAATCATTGATGTAATTTTGTTATATATAAAACAATTTTTTAACAAATCTGAAAGGGGCATAGAAATAATTAACATGATTGACCTGAATATGCCCTGTATTCAATAACAAATTGATTATTCTTTTTTAACTTCACATAGAATTCAACCTATAGTTATTGTAGGAATATGATGAAATACATGTAACACCACAAGAGTTTATGTAATGCTAGGAATTTTATGAAGCTTCATTACATAAAATTTATCTAATGCCAGAAATTCAATGAAATAACATTACACAGAATTCGTTTAATGCTAAGAACCTGTTGAAATGTAACATTACAAATATTAACCTAATGCTAAAATCTGATAAAAAAATTCACACAGAATTTACTGGTACTTGATGAACACATGAAATAACATCACACAGATTTTACCTAATGCCAGAAAGTTGATGAAATAACATCACACAGATTTTACCGAATGACAGGAACTTGATGAAATAACATCACATAGATTTTACTTAATGTCAGAAGTTTGACAAAATAACATCACACTGAATTTACTTGAAAAAAAAAACATCACAGAGACTTTGCATAGTGCCATAGAAACTTGATGAAATAACATCCCACAGAATTCAATTATTTCTAACAATCTGATAAAGTCTTACACAAAATTCACCCTATGCTAAGAATTTCATGAAATAACATCACACAGAATCTACCTAATTCTATAAAACTTGATGAAATAACATCACACAGAATTTACCTCATGCTATAAAGCTTGATGAAATAACATTACACAGAATCTTAACCTAATCCTATAAAACTTGATGAATAACATCACACAATATTTACCTAGAGCCAGGAACTTGATGAGGTAGTCATAATCAGCAGATGCAGCAAGGTTGCCGTGGGAACCAAAGTGGGTCGGGGATCCATTGGGGGGCCCCACATCCTCCATGGTCAAATCGGAGTCTGAATAAAAACAGGAATGGGAAGTTTAATGACTGGAATCAGGACAACAATCCCTGAAACGTTCTACTTTCCCATTTTTCTGTGCGTTCACTGTGTGCTCATAGCACATACACCATGCGTTCACATCTGCAATCTCGGCTCTGCTCCGTTTGCGCTCACCGTTCACTTTGCGCTCACTGTCCGTTCAGTGTTCATTTATCGTTCAATCAAATAATATGATATTAAGGCTGATAGCAATACAAACATGTAGTTTAGTTTTTCCTCTTAAGCAACCAAACGCAATGCAAGGATAACTACCGAGGCACTCCAAATAATTTTTTTTATCTTGCATTCACATATTGTTCACCATGCATTCACCGTTCACTTTTTGCTTGCATTTGCACTCTGCGTTTGCTCATTGTTCACTGTTCATAAGTGCTCACACGATTTTGTTCAGAGTGTGCTCACTGTTCTCTCAGTCTGAGTGCGCTCAACGTTCACTCACTGTTTAAGTGGGAAAGTAGAACGTTTATGGGAGTGTATAATAGCTTTTAACTTTAACATGAATCTGAATATAATAATATTGATATAGGTTAACATGGTCACAGAATAATAGCATGGAGTTAATGGTTTAATATGAACCAACTGATTTCAGAAATCAATCATCTCTTGTATATGAAAGCAGGTTCAAAGGTCATGAAAAATGTAAGATGTTTGTCTATAGTCATGCAATATTTAATCAATTGTATTCTATCTCAGTAGTTTATATTGTTATACAATCCAACAAATTACCCCTCTAAAGCTGTAGGAATAATAATAAGTAAGCAAAAAAAGAAAAAGTGTCTTATTCTATTTTCAAAGCAAACTGTAATACATTTATGATAGCTGTAAAAAGGTCCATTTAAAATTGTACCAATTCTTAATCAATTTAAGCACATGTGCTTGAAATCATGCTTGGAAATCAAGACCCAGGACTAAGTATTTTTACTGTAATAAGTCAAAAATAAGACTTTGTAACACGTTTTATCTATTGAGATCTCTAATTCTGAGCTAACATCATGAACTATAAAATTTTAATATCACAAAATATAATTACTATGTAATAGCCTTAACACTGGATTTTATATAAAGTACATCTGTCATCATTCTGAACCATTCATACTTTTCAAAACAGAAACCTTCTATGAACTGTTAACTTAGTCAATTCAGCATACTGTAAAGCAACTTGTATTTGCTACGACTTAATATTTCGCGATTTACTGTGGTTCACCACAACTAATTTTTGCGATCAAGCATTGTCTACAACTGTGTCGTTATTTTAGCTATACAGCAGGGACTAAAATTGTGGTGAGAAATATTAGCGAAAATGAGTCTCTCGCAAACCTCGCGAAAATTTCTCTTTTGTGAATTAATGTTGGTTATACATTGCATTTTAGCCCAGTATCCAGTCCTAACAGTGTGCATGCAAAAATGAATTCTATATCCAAAACTTGAAAAGAATGGAAGGTGTCTACCTGACATACTGAGTCAGCCCAATGGACGCAAGTTCTGAATGAGAAATAATCAAAAGAAACTTGGTAGAATTTCATGGCATTCCCTAAGATCAATGAAATACCTATAACATCATATAGCACAAACATTGAATAAAATGATGGCATTTGGCATTGATGATGATCAGTATACATTTTATTATTAGGGTGGAATAACACACCTCGAAATTGTCACTCAAATTAACTGTAAATTATTTGATTATGAAAGATATAATGATAATGAACTATACATATGTCAAATAAGCAAAACATTTGCAAATTGGGGATAAAAAATGAATATTTAAAAAAATCAATTCAGAAAGTAACAACAAAAGCCCCTGCCGGATTCGAACTCGGGATGTACGGATCACAAGCCCGACCCTTCATCCACTTGGCTATGAGGTAAGTTATATGTTACCATCGATAAAAAATCCTTTTAATAAAAGAAAATGTCGTTTTGATCAGAGGTAAGCCATTTTATGATAAAATGTGTTATTCCATCTTTTTTAAAAAAGTAACTTGATCCAAAGAGCAGGATCACTTTCCATTGCCAGGCACGGATCATAGGATCAGACAAGACATGAAGCGTTTGATCTGATGATCCGCGCCTGGCAACGAAACGTGATCCTGCTCTTTGGATCAAGTTACCAATATAATGATAAATCTATTATATACCCTTGTCTATTTAAAAGTTTTGATTATAAAACTATCCTTTTAAAGTCAACTGTGAAGGATATAATTATATAGCAAAGCTATTTTGAAACGAACTCTTTCAAATGCGCTAAAATACGAACATTATTTAATGCAAACAACGTCATCAATGTCAGAGAGTGAAAATCACAGTGTGGTGATCCCGAAAATTAGACCACACTTTGTTAAATTGACGGTATCAAGAAGGGAAATTTGATGAGTGTACTGTGGAATCATTCAATTTAATGGGGGCCAATGTTCGTGGATTGTGGGTTTTTTGCTGATTCGCGGGGATGTAATTATGTGGATGCGTCAGTTTTCAGTTTTGGTATGTAAACTAAATCTTTAATTATTAGTTTTCATTGAGGATGTAAATTCCTTGGCGAGGGCTACCCAACACAAACACCACAAAAATTGAGCCACCACGAATTCCAATGATTCCACAGTATAAAATAGGCTCATATACAATGACCCCACAATGTGGCCACACTACCATTAAGAACTTAATTGTTCCAAAAGAATGACTGTATACATGGAACTACATTATATGTATTCGCCCCAATTCTATTTTTGCCCCTTTCGCCTTCATTGTAAGCGAATTGAACACTGGAAATTTTTTTAAAAAATTGGGAATTAAACTGGGTAATTTTAAGTAACAGTTTCCAATACAAACTGTGACTGGGTTTTATCATTCAAGAGGGGGGTGAAACCACTTGCAAGTGTTGAAGGACAAAACAAATGCATGGGCAAAAAATAAAAGTCTATGCATAATATAAATAGTGCCTGCTTGGGAGGGTAACAGTTGAATTGACACCCTTGAGAAAACCATAAATTGACCTCAAGAAAACTATTGTCAACCATTGCAAAGTGGAAGTTGACAATGGTTTTATACTATTTAATCTATTATACTGAATGTCTTAATTTTCAAGAAAACTTAACTGACTTCTTTAGAAATGATGGGAATTCTACGTTCAACTGTACCCGCATAATTTATGCACATGTAACAATTCGTTGTGTTATCCAATGCCAAGTGTGTTGCTTACTCTGACGGTAATAGTATATAGATAGTGTCTATTTGTGAGGATAACAGTTGAAATTGACACCCCGAGGAAACCATTGTCAATCGACGCGTAGCGGAGGTTGACAATGGTTTTCGAGGGGTGTCAATTTCAACTGTTTTCCTCCAAAACAGGCACTATTTATTTTATTATACTGAATGTCTTAATTTTACAGATTTTTTTTACTGCTCTTATATAGAAATGACGTGAATTCCACGGCAAACTGTACGCGCATAATTAACGCGCATGTAACAATTCGTTGTGTTACCCATTGCTAAGTGCGTTGTTAACGCTGAGGGTAATAAAACGGATTATCAACTGCGTCTAAACCAATCAGATTTCAGTATTTAACATGAAAGTATAATAAAACAGATTATCAAATGTGTCTAAACCAATCAGATTTCAGTATTTACAATGTAACATGAAAGTATGATTATTATAATAATATTAATTGACTTAATTCTTGAAATTGAAGACTAAGGAAATTAAAAACAATTTGACTGGGTTAAGTAAGAGTATCCAATTCAAACTGTGACTGGGTTAAATATCATATTATTCAAGAGTGGGTGAAACCACTTGCAAGTACTGGTTAGGACAAAAAAAAGCATGGGGCGAAAATTAGCCTGTAAACAGTAAGTCTAGGCATTAGTCATTGTCAACCAACAAACATTACAGGATGCCATTAAACTGTTCACAACCCCCCCCCCCCCCCAATCATCCTCCCACTGACTCCAGCTCTTACAATCTGACATCCATCTTTTGATCTCCTCCTAATTCCCACATTGTACAATAACAATTGAATGCTTTGCCTAATGAAAGCCTGCCATTGCATCATTGATCGAAGTCTCAATGCATGCATTCAGGTAATAGATAATGGCCCCCAATGCATGGTAAATGGAAATTCCGCTAGTTTTCCATGCATAAATGTTGGGGTCCTCGCCCCAGTACTTACGTGGTTTCCTGGAGATTAATTTTCTAGCAGTTTCTGTATAGCTTGTTTGACCTGGGTAATTATTAGATAGTGACCAGGGGGTGAAATGGTATTGGTCACACACATTGTGGGGTTTAAGTTCTGCATTGCCATCAGGGGATCAGGCTTAAAACTGCTCTCTGGTGAAGAGTATCAATTGATGAATTTGTAGGGAAGGAATTATGACCTAATAGTTCTTTTTGATCCTACGTGCCACAACCATACAAAACAAAGATGTATTATCAGCAAGCAGAATTTTACAACGCTCACATATGGAAGACAGGAAACCGTAATTCTAACCATGAATAAATCAAAGAAACATATTTCTCAGATCTGATCGTTAATTTGACAATAATAAAGGATTATGACATTGATACCAAGATTCAGGGAAGGGAGATGTCAAGATGAAATTACTAATATATGTGAATGCAACTTTCCGTAGTTCAGATCGAGTAAGCTAATTATTTTCCAATTACAAATTTAGAATTTCCAAAATGAAAAGACTGAAGCATAATATAGTACAGATGTTACAAATTATAATAAATAATTTTTGTCATTTATAAACCCTATTACACATAGACATGACAATAGCATATATATATTAGTTCCCTTTTAAGGAGGCTTAGGGTGGTCAACATATTACCATCAAATCTACTTTATGTTTTAAGATATTATGTTTTAAGCTATAAACTTTCATTTTGTAAAGAAAAAAAATTCTTTTTATATATTTATCAAGCTTTAAAATGAGTATTTTCCTGTAACAGTTCTTCTTATTATGGAGATCAAATTAGTCTTAAGTTGGCCCCAACCATCAAGCCTTCTTAAGGTCAGATGCGACCTATCCTCCATTTTTTGTATTTTTCCTATCTCTACAATGTGAAGATTTCCACTAAGTATTTCTATAACTACATTTTCATGTTATATGACACTTTTTTGGGAATAAACATTTTTATATGTTAAATAAAAAAGGAATAATATATCAAGGAAAATTATATAAAATTGAGGAACATCTCATGTGTCCTTAAAGTTTCTTTTTTCTTGTTAGTCCAATACATATGTACTATCTATATGCACACTTTCTTGATGCAACATCTTCAATTACAAGTCACTAATATGAATAGTATGAAATAGAAGATGGAATGCAAACAATGTCATCCTGTTCATTTAACATCAATAATGGGGGGATGTGGGGGTGGGGTGGGGTGTGCCCCCTCAACTTCTAGTATTGAGCAATAATTGTTACAATAGATTTCTAATTAAATGAATTTAAGAAATTGATTTCCGTGAAAAATTGTACACAGTTTTGTATTCTCACAATTCAATATAAAAATTGACAATAGATTTCTAATTAAATGAATTTAAGAAATTGATTTCCGTGAAAAATTGTACACAGTTTTGTATTCTCACAATTCAATATAAAAAAAAAACATCATGCATTACCTATGCAGCCAGGTGCAGTATTCAAACCAAGAGTTGAAGTACTCACATAAAATTAACAGACTACAGTTATAATGAGGTTCAAGATTGTGTTTTGTTATTAAAGTTCGTCCCAAGTTATTGCACTTCAATCACTTTTAGATGATTTTTAATAAAAATACACATACCTGTGAAAGAAGTACAGTTGAAAACGACGAAATGGAAAATATCAAAGATATCTTCATTAACAAATTATCCCTTTTCACTCATAAAAGTTTACAGAAACGAAAACAAATTTCTTATAGAGAATTATAATGGGAAATGTTTACATCTTTCTCCATTCGGAAGTACCCCGAATACCTCGTGCAATTTTTCAAAGCAATCATCCGGGCTTAATTATGGCTAATATGCAATGCAAAATCCCTGTAGACTTTCTATTTAAGGATGTGTATTGAAACCTGCAGCGGTAGAGGGGGCGTTTCAAAACCGATAATTTTTCATATTAGTGGATGAACGTAGTTTAAGCACAAAGGCATTTATTATTATCAAAATATCAAGCAAAAAGTGGTGGAAGCAAAAACTTGGGGCAAAGAATATAAAAAAGTACCTAGGACTGGACTAAAAGCAGATAATTCTGTTTTCATTCATGATTAAGAAAAATACAATACAACATGTTTATCAATAACAGACTATCGGTCAAATCTCATTTTTAAATGGTTGTTTATTTATCAAACAAACACTCGAACGATTATCGATCTCTGGGGGACAAATAAGCATATAAAATAATAAATAAAACACAGGCATTTTATTGACATGGCCAGAAAACCTAATAATTTAAATTGGTTCATACCCTTCTCTTTTCTCGTTTTCATTTATTGGAACACTGCTGGTTGAGTGCAGCAATAAAATCGCGGCCATAAATAAGGTCACATTTAGATATTAATAATGTAAGACTTATAGTCTGTCCCAAGATATTTTTGCTGCATATTTGAACGATTTTTAATAAAAATACACATACCTGTGACTGAAGTGCAATTAAAATCGATGGAAGGGAAAATTCCCAAGATAACTTCATTCACACATTATCATTTTTCCCTCGTAAAAATTCACAGGAACGAAAACAGATTTCCTACGGAGATTTATAATGGGGAATGTTGACATCTTTTCTCCATTCGGAAATACTCGGGACCCCTCGCGCAATTTTTCAACGTTATCATCCGGGCGCCTACATCTCCTTGGCAATGGAAAAACCTCGTAGACTTTTTATTTTTAGCCGTGTACTGATACCCGACAAGCTAGAGGGGGCGTTTCAAAGGGGAAATCTTGGGATTTTTTCATACTATTGAATGAACATAGTCTGAACCAAGAGGTATTTATAAATATTGAATAATTTAAGAAAGTATGCGGCAAAAATATCTTGGGACAGACTATAGTAATCCTATGAATTAAAAGTCACAAAAGTCAAAATTCATCGATATTTTATAATTGAAACTTCACCGATATTTTGTCATTGTGAAGCTATGCAGGATGTTTAAAATTGATTCGGCAAACCATTACACAAAAAAGTGGGGAAAACATTTAGGTTGGGAAAGAATCACTACGGGTGACAGAGCGCAATAAAAAATAATATATATCCTGTTCCTCATTTCTCTGATATGGGACTAATAAGCTGAACATTTTATTAATGCAGTCATAATTTGAGGTACCAATATAAATCTAAAACTTAAAAGGAATTTAAGATGTATTTTTTTTATATATCAACTTGAGGCAAAATATTTTAACAGGAGAATTCCTATTCCATGAAATAAATGCAAACCATACATTTCATTATACTAAGGGCAGAACATTGGGATTTAAAAAAAGGGATGCCATTATAATAAAACCTTAAAACTTACTTTCTCACTTTTGAATTTGGTAAATTTAACATAAAAGAAAAGCAAGTCTCTAAAATAATGTACACTATCTTTAACAAATCTAATGGTGATCGAGTGAATTGAGATGCTTCATGAATTTGGATGATTCGGGTATTTAGAAGGATTCACTGTAAACAAGATTAGTGGCTTAATGACTAGATTAGAACAAAACCCACTTCTTAATCCATGCTACCAGCAGTCGCTAAATATTAAGTGATGTTTTTATTAAATTAATGGTTAGGAATTTCTCTACATTCACAGTGATGTCACATTAAGATGGACTGAGAGCTTAGAGAGCTGTAAATAGAGAGAGATGATGTTTGATTGGTGCAGAACGTTTGATCAGCCAATGAAAAAGTTGGAAATAAAAAAGGAGCTTGATTGCTTTGCTCCCCCAGTTCTCTTCTTAATCGCAAAAATCTGATTTAAATATGGTCTAACAATCACATAAAACACATATTGGTGTAAGCTGAAGAGAAAAGTCTCGCTATAATTTGCTGCGCAGAAAATAAATGATTGTACAGCCTTATTACCATGCAAATGTAAAAAACAACATGTTGTATGCAAATGTGCCCTAAATTGGTTGATTATTTTGATTAATTGATGCAGTTTCATGAGCAATTAATCCCAGTATGCGCATTTAATTGATTTTTCAATGGAGTTATATCAATAATGCCAATCTAGTGAGTTAGAACTAGGGATTAATAAATGATGAGTACTTATTCAACAGGCGAAGTGTCAGGTCATCACCATTTTTTCACTTAAATTAAGAGAATTCAATAAAAAGGTAGTCTCAAAACACTGATGTTATGTCATTTCTTTGTTCCGGTAGTCTTAAATTTTACCTGTGACAGTCCAAAATTAGTGAACTTCTAAATATCAGACCGTTACCAGTGGTTACAGTGCTGATATCCTTCAAAATTGGACTGTCTAGGTAATTCAACGATGAAATTCAATGGCGGTGTTTTAAGTTTTATATGTGCCTTCTGACTGTATAAAAGAATATTAGACAGATCTTGGCCTTAACTGCTCTCAAAATTTTCTCTCTGATATTTTAAATACAGAACTATATTTTCAGCATATATCCATTACATTATATTTTATCTCAAATATATCTGATTAAGAAGCACTATACATGAGGGCTATGTTTCTCCCAAATACATTCAAACTTCATTATATCGAACTAGATAAGACTTCTAGATATCCAAGTTTTTATGATATTCGAGGATAAAATGCTTAAAAAATAAGTGGTTGAGACTTTTGGGACTTACAAATCACTTTGACTTAACTATTGTATTCGAGATATCAGTGCTTGAGATATCAAAGTTCAACTGTATATAAGTATTTATGTTTGATTATTTTACTGCATATATAAAGTATATAAAATGAAGTCACAATGAATTTCGATCAATATTGTAAGTGAAGATTAACCTCAATGTATCTCTGAACCCTGACAATAAATAATGAATAGAAATCAAACTGCATTTTAGATTAGAGGACACATTATTTTGTACTCAAGAAGCAAATGCTCTCTACATTAAGTTAAATACACAGATAAGTCACTGTTACCCCCCCCCCCCTTCCTAAAAAGGAAGGTCACCACTTTGTTGGAGTATTCTTGAACTTTGACCCATAACAATGACCATGACCTCAACCTCTGAAATGTAAATTGCATGGTTCAGAGGTCATGACTAAAGGTGCAGACAGACACATAAAGACAAAAGAATGGAAAGAAAGATACAGAGACAGACTAAAAACATCATAATTTCATATAGAAGAGTCATAAATATGAATGAAATTAATTTAACTACCCATGATATGAAAATTATAGTTTGCAGATTTAAACAAAAATGGAGAAAATAGTGAATTTACAAGTATATATGCCATCATAAATGAATCATTTGACAAAAAATACCCTCAAAAATAGCCAAATTCTTAGAATATAATAAATGAAAAAAGTTGGCAGTAGGGAAGCAGAATGAACTCTATGGGATTTCAAACTGACATTTAACTGACAAAATGACACATTGACATGATGACATACTAACAGCGACAATAAGCCCTTTGATATGAGGACATATTGACAATTTCTGTGGTTTCGTCAATATTCATATAACACTAATTTTTTTTATGGGTTATGTTCAGTTCAGATCTTCAAACTTTAATTTTCATTGAAGTGCAGTTTCTACTACCATATTTAATTGATAGGATTACTGTCAAAAGATTTACATATCGGATCCTTGAAATTGTTATTCTAGATATTGATGCCCAGAAATATTGAGGAAACCAGTGTGACAGTTTTCTGATTTAATAACATACAGTACCTTAAGTCAGCTGTTTACTGTTTAATACATTCCAGTCATCACACAAAATAAAAGGAGAGATTTCTCAACAGCCTTTTTTTTTAGTCAATGTTTACCATTCATCACATATTGGTCCTTTAATGAACACTCACAGATTTGGAGTAAAATCACAGAAAACAACTAAGAGAGATGAGCAGCTTCTCCAGTCGAATGCAACCAAACTGCCCACTAGCTGCCCTTTATGAACACTCACAGATTTGGGGTAAAATTGCAAAGAAAGATAAAAGGAACAGGACAGCTTTTCGAGTCAAATGTTACCCAATCACACCATACCCCTTACGATCACTCACAGATTCAATGCCAGAAGCTGACACTCGGCTCACGGACATTAACACACAGTGTGCTGTTTTCCTGTGCTACAACCTATCAAGTCTCCTGTCACTTCTCTGCAGTGTAAAAATCAATTAATCTCCTGTCTCATTTGTCGCCCGATCGCTTCACGGTGACAATACTGGGGGACTTAGTTCCATCGCCCCAGTGGCATTTACACTGCAGTGTTGGATAATCTATACATTTATTAGCTAACCTAAACATAAATGTATAATTGAGTAGTCTGACAAATATATGATTTATTACATAGAATCTAGTACTGTTCTTTATATGCAAACAGTGTAGGGCAGGTGCGTGGGGGGTTGCGACTGCATGTAATAAAAGAAGATGGGGATAGACCCAGTGAGCCTGGTAGCTCAGTTAGAGGGTGGGAGAGGGTGAGGTTAGATTTTGTGAATGAATCAAAGGGTTGGTAGGGTGGGGGTCAGTTATTGACTTGTCCAGTAAGAGCGCTCTTTGTGTGGGGCGGGTAAACGAGGTAAGGTCGGATGTTGGGTCAGGGGTTATAGGTCAAGTTGAGGGCAGTTGTCATGACAACCCATGCAGAGTCAGTGGTAGGGCCGGTAGCCTGGGTTTTACTCACTAATTATGATAAAAAATTGTACTTCAGAAATACTTTGTGCACGAAATATGGATACCAAAATACACAAATACATGCATATAATTATGTCCATATAGATGACAAGCTTCTGCGCATTATCTGATAGTTATTAGTGATCAGTTGATAGTTAGTGAGTGTTTCAGGTTGGGCTGAATGGCTCTTTGTTTACATTAAGATAATTGTTAATAGTGTGATTTTTTTTGGGGAGGGGAGGGGGAGGAGTAGAGTATAATATTGAGTAGTATACAATATGTAATCTATATCATATTTAGTTCTCTTTTTTTCCCTTTTCTACTATTTAACTTCAAGATAACAATTAACTGATTGTAACAGATGCTGTCAAAGAATCAGCCATGGTATAGAAAATATGTATACATGTTGTTTCGTCTAAACATTTACAAGAGTTGTTTCCCTTACATTACTATTACAATTCTGAATTCTTTTCTATGATCAGAAATCTATCAAAAAAATTTAAGTAAACAAATGTGATACAAATAGAAGTATTATTTGGGTAATAAATGCATAAATCGATCGATCGATCGATCGAGAGAGAGAGAGAGAGAGAGAGAGAGAGAGAGAGAGAGAGAGAGAGAGAGAGAGAGAGACTGACAGACAGAGCATATTATTTAAAAAAAAACAGTTTTGTTTGAATGAAACTTGCATCAACTGTATTAAACTTTGAACTGATATGTACTGTACATATAAAATTATTGGGTAATAAATGCATAAACTGAGAGAGAGAGAGAGAGAGAGAGAGAGAGAGAGAGAGAGAGAGAGAGAGATGATAATGAACATTTTTAGACAGTACTTCATATAGCTCGGATATTTCACAACAGGGGATTTTTAACAAATTAAAGTTGCAAATCCAACAGACACCTGTTAATGTGCTGTTAAGTCAATAATCATTGTGATGGACAACTGGTAGTGAGGAAAGTATGGGACACATGCAAACAGAAAAGTTTTCTTGATGAATGCTTGGCTTTTTAGTTTGATCTATTTGATGCACATTTATATTACTAGTCATTTGAGCTCGTTTTACTCAATATTATAACAGTTTAAAAAGATAGAATCAAAGTGTTTCAGTAGTACTGAATCAGTTCTTGCATTTCAGCCAAACAAATATCTTCAGATACATGTAATTATCTAAGACATTTAGAGGCATGGCCACGATTTTGGTCAAATTTTATTTTACTGTTTAATATAATGTTTACAATGCTTTGTTAGTGTATATCTAATGATCAACCAAAATATTACTGTCAATTGAAGAGTTAAAAGCAAGATACAGAGCTCATAAATATTTGTTATGTATAAACAAGGCTCATGCCATGTTTTTGATTACAATGGTTCAATATCATGAATATACAATTCAAGCTGATTTTTTTATCTGCTTAAATTCATTTTGAATGAAGATAAACAGTTCCAAGTGTTTGTCACATTTATTTAGGTCTAATTCTGGAATTTTCAAAATGTAAATGAAAACATGATGAGCCGCAAGGTTTTTTTTCTAATAGTCAAATTTTGGTTGACTATTAGAAATGCCTTAATGAAGCTGCAATGTAAAAATTAAAAACGGAAAATAAATTTTGACCTTAATCATCATGACAATGCCCCTTAAACATATTATTCAAATAATAATTTTTTGCTTCATTAATTCTCCTCCACGTTTCATGGTGACTCACTAATTATCTACAAACAACATATAGGTATTAATAATTAACATGGCTACATTTTGTATGGCTACATGCATGGCTACAATTGTATGGCTACATAATCTATGGCTATGTTTTGCATGGCTACATGTTGCATTGATACATGTATGGCTACATTTTGTATGCCTACATGTATGGCTATATTTTGTATGGCTACATTTTGCATGCCTACATGTATGGCTACATGTATCTAAACAATATTATGAATATAGTATTCAGTGGAATTTTATGTAGGTATATATAATATTCAGATAAGGCAATCTGACTCTGACTTATACAGTACCGATCAGACCCAACCTAACAGAAAGTAAATCCAGACTAAACCCTAGGTTCTTTTTTAGGGTTTATTCTGGGTTTGCTAGACTAAACCATGGGTAAACCCGAAGTAAACCCAGGGTGGACACAGAGAGTTAACCCCGATCAGAAGTATACCCCTGAAAGCAGACGCTACATGTGTTAAACAAAGGGCAGGAATTACAGGCAGTAAGATGGTAAGATATAACAAGGGCACTGCAAACGGAGCATCCCCTCGCGACATGACTTGCTGTAGGGGAAAATGCATTATTCAGGAATATAAATGTACACGGGGGTGTTAAGGAAGCATATGGAATCTGAGTTGCATGTAATTCCCTGAAATCACAAATCTTAGTTATTATGTACGTATTCAAATATCTGAGCAACGAAACGTACGTAGATCAAAAACAAATAAAAAATATTGAAGACAATTTTTTTCCAGAAATTAGTTTGTGTTACGTAGATTTACACATTGATGACGTCATGACTAAAAGTTAAATGTCGTGTGAATTTGATCGGAAAGCATTGTAAACATATTCAAAATATAACTAAATCTAAGAACTCTAAAAAAGTATTGTGGTGTGATTTATTGAGAATTGAACATAAGAATGCTGGGGGGATGTTAGTTTTATCAATCATTCGCTAAAAGGTATGTAAATTTGCTTTTATATCTCGGCCAGGCTTTCCCCTGTCGTTGTTTACGGTGTAAAAATCCGACTAGAACAACACTACCCCGTATATATTGAACTTGAAATTTTATACGTATCGTTAGTTTGATCAATGCTTAAATTGAAAAGTGCTGCTAGAATCCCATGTTGTGTGTTGTTTTGATGCAATTTGCCGTTTTCCGTGCAATCTATATAAAAGTTGGGAAGGTTTTACTAGAACCGGATAAATAACTTTTTAATAAGGACAAACATATGATTCTAGCAGCTGTTTTGATGAAACTGAGATGTTTTGCTTTCACTTGGTACGCTTATTTTATCTTGGAAACCACGGGCTAGTGTTGTTCTATCTCATTTTATGTTAAGGAATAAACATAAGCTACTTGTATTTATAGTTGTCACGTGATAATGCACCAATGTGGCATTTATTTAATGTACTACCCGATTTTATTGCACTGACATCTATTTTAAAGGATAATACTAAGTTTTTGATCTTATTCAAAATAATTATTTAATTTCACGATTTTGAATATAACAGTCAAAATAAGACGCTAAATTGCCCATATGCTTCCTTAACACCCCCGCGTAAATTTTCAGATCAAAATTTATCAGATCAAAATAAATATGATACAAGTATTTCTAAAAACCACTTTGAATTCATAATATCTATTTTATCCTAATCCCCAAGCTTTGTGGTGTATAAATTGGGGGAAGGGGGGGGGGGGGGGGGTTGGGGGTTGGGTTACATGTACGTGGTTGCACAGTTTTCCTATTCCTAGCAGAAACTCAACACATATACACATATGCTTTTGTTAAAGTTAAATAATTTTGATTCATTAAGTGACATTCATTTTTATAGAAGCATACATAAAATGTCCGTATATATTATGAAACGTAGCTGAAGATCTAGCGATCTGTAGTCTGCTCTGATGGACAATTCTAGTTGCTTGTGGTATGTCAACCCATAGTAGATATGCAGCTATTATTAATATGAAACAATCTTCGTTAGATAAATATGCGATATCTGTCAAACTCTCCTCTAAATTTTGGACTAGTTCTATTGTAAGTAATACGGGAAAATTTGTACGAACAAAGTCGATGTTAATCGGATGACTTTAATTTCCTGCCCACTTCAAATTTTACCTACGGGCAATATTCTAACCGTCCAATACTACAAAACTTTTGGTCTTTTTTTACTTTTACTAGAATAAAATCCTAAAAATATCAAGTTGTTGATTTGAACTGCATACTGTAGCGATGAACTTAAAGTCGAACACAAAATTACCGGAAATGTCTATCGTCAAGTCGTACATAAAATTCATGTTTTAACGTCACTGTTTTACGATATTTAAAAAAAGTACATGTATTGAATCAATTGACTTAAAAATCTCTAGGGGTTGTCCTTTTATAATGCCAAAGAAGTGTACAAAGTTTGATGAATATTCATTGCAGGGTTTTCTTGGAATTTTGCTAAAGAGGTGACAATGGAGACACACACACACACACATACATACACACACACACAGCAGCAATGCTATATCCCCCTCGCAACAAATTGCAAGAGGGGATAAAAACGATGAGTCTGCATCACATTTCAATGCATAAAGTGAACCACAGAAGCAAACCCCGAGTTAATTAAAACCCGAAGTAAACCTCAAGTGAACCCGAAGTAAACCCTGAGTGGATGCAAATTTACAAAAAAAAACTCAGAGTTAACCCCAAGTAAACCCCGAAAGTAAACCGGGGGTTTTAAGTTGGACTCTGCTCTGGTGTTAGGTTGGTTCTGATCAGTACTGTAAGCTTAGATTAAAACTAAGGCCAAACAAAAAAATAGTTTTGTTTCCGCTTGAAAAAAATTAGGGTCGGTAGGTCGGCTTTTTTTTTTTTAAATCTTTTTTTTTCCTCTCCATCTGTTCAATTGTGCATATTAAACCATTTATCTTTTAAACTGGGTAAGATAAAAAAAAAAAACAAGCATTTGTTGTCATTGTTTAAATGATCTGATGAACTTTTTCCCCGGCTGGTGGGAGCATTACTCGAGCTCAACTGGCACAACATGTGCTGCCATTTGTAAATAACAAACATCTACACAACACTGATGACATCTAAATATGTTCTATAAGCGTTTTTACGACTTAAATTTAGAGGACACAATAAATTTTTAATCGGATAAAAACGAAATTTTAACAAAAAACGAAAATTTACGCAAAAAGCTCGAAAAAAATGTTTGGGTCGGCGGGTTTCAGTTAGGGTCGGTCGGGAAAGCGGAAACAAACCTATTTTTTTGTTAGGCCTAATAGAGCTCTTTTATGCTTCCTTTCCTTTGTGTTTTTTTCGAGAGAATTAATAAGCAGGTTAATTTTTAGTGTATTTCGCTGCTTTAGTGTAAAGATTAAAACGGCAATTCCTTGGCTGATACATACATGATTTTAATGGTTCAGTTAGAGCTGGATCGTCATGGCCATTTTTACACTATATTTAACTTCTTCAAATGAAGAGCTATGTATGAAGATGTAGAAAAATGAAAGGTCAAATCTTATATCCCAAAAAATTCTATTTTGTATTTACTAAATAATTGTTTATTGTTTATGGCCAAAAATATCATATTTAAAATTTGAAAGCAGATCTGATAAGCAATTTGTTAACCATTCTGCCTCCTTTATTAAGGGAAGATGGACATGTTCCATGTTTTACCATCCTATCAGTCAAAGCGTAGAGTGTAGGCGTCTTATTAAGCAATGGATTACAACCTTTCTACAAAGTGTGTCTCTGGCCAATACTCAGAATATTCTGGCCCAAGAAGATTATCTGAAGACTTATTGTGCATACCCGATGGAGATGTATAGTGCACATGCTCTGAAAAGGCCCCCAAGTCAACAACTAATTTACTAGAACAGCACTTCATTGGTCCCAAGAGGGCATAAGAAAGAAAGGGAGGCCAATAATATAATGTGGAACGCTTGAAAATGAAATGTACCAGACCTAAGGGTCGTTGATTATAAGGCTGGAAAAAATGAAAGAAATTTGTTGCTGTCTTACACACCATTGAGTGTAAATGATGATGATGATGATGATGATGATGATGATGATGATGATGATGACGACAAATTTAACACTTTTATTAGATTGGCTCCCACATGATTTCATAATGAATGAATAGAAAAAAAATAAACAGTTAATAAATTTATGTTACTTTCATTGAATGATCAAACCGTAAGTTGGGTAGGGTGTCACATACTAGTACCTAAATGTAAGGGGGTATGCCTTAAACTTACGTTCCAATTTTTTTTGTAACATTGGAGTAAAGTCATTCATTGGTATCTCCTAGGTAGGGGTATAGTATTTGAGAAGAGCTGCTAATATATTTTTTTTTTTTGGGAGGGGGGGATGGACATGTCTGTTGAATTCAATGTATATATATATATTTTTGTTTTCTGGGGGTGGGGAGGGTAGGGGAGGGGGGTTGTCTGTTGAATTGGATGTAGTAGGTGTGAGATATGTATAAGGCCTGCAGTGATCGTTCAAATGGTTGGACCATAAAACATATTATTCTACTTTTTCTTTTCTTTCTTTTTATTAACATTTATTCATTGTATTTTCATAAACAGTTTTTAAGATAGATACAGGTTTTACAATGATTTTTTCCCTTTCACAGCCCATTTATACATGTACACACATTCACATCAGTAAAGTTATATGCTTTTCGATTTACACAGGTAAATTATTCAACTTTGTCAAGTGTTACACATTGACCCAGCTTTAGATACAACATTACATAAATTTCTAACCCAATCCAACTCTTTTAATTAGAACACCACGCCCCTTCCCCCTCATACTATCCACCACCCTCGTTCCCCTTAAAATGCATGTTTTATGCATCAGGAACCATAAACTAAAAGTTCATATATCTCACTTTTAGTAATTATCACTTGTTCTCCTATTTATTAATTCAGGCATAGCACATTATTTATTATTTACTGACCAAGAATTGTCGCTCGATAAAAAAGAATATGGTTCTCAAGATAAACATCTATAGGGATTAGCACTTTTGGCAAGTTGGGCATCCTTCTTTTAGAGGAATGGTGCCCAATCTGTTCGATACATGGTGTTTTCGTTGACATTAAATATTTGTAAAACTGAAAGTTTTTGGCAAATGCATCATTCATCATCGGATCTATAAAGTGACCATGTAATGTAAAGCCAATGCACACTTATTGTAAGAAATCGTAGTAAGTGTATCAAAAAAATATATATACCTGTAATTTTTCTACGGAGTCGACACGTCAAACCGGAAGCTCAGGACATGCGACGAAAAAGATAAAATGACAGCGGTCATCTTAATTTATTCCGAGAAAAAGAAATGAACCGTAAACTAGATATTCATGCGTGGATCTAGATTTTTTTTTCCAGAAACGGGTTGGTCTGAGCCTCTGAGGAATACATTTGTTAGCCAGGGTGAAAGGTGATTCTTTAAAATATTCCGCGCATGTTATTTACATTCTAAGGACGAGGCTACTGAATTTATTTGAGAAATAACGAAAGGTCACAGGACCCCAGCCTGACCAGGGTTTGGAGTCCGCACAGCTCTCTGCCACAGGTATTCCTAAATATCTGAGGTCAGAACTGAGAACAGAGAGAGAGAGAGAGAGAGAGAGAGAGAGAGAGAGAGAGAGAGAGGGGGGGGGGAGGGAGAGAGAGAGAGAGCACCCCTTTCCCACTGGAAAATAATTAATTATGAAAAAAGTATCCTTTGGACCCCCCCCCCCCCCCCACCGCCGAATTTTTTTCTGAATCCCCGCAATTAGAGAGAGAGAGAGAGAGAGAGAGAGAGAGAGAGAGAGAGAGAGGGGGGGGGGGGAGGGGGAAAATAAAAGAAAAATAGATGTAGTATAAATAAAAATGGGCGCAGAAAAACCCTCGAACTTTTTGTGGTTTTTTTTTCTCTACATGCATAGAAATTAGAATGAAGTAGAAAATAAAAAGAAAATATGTGATATAATTTCCAATAAAACAGGAACTTACTCCCTAACATAGGTCTGTTTGTAAAGAGATAACAGTACTTGGAGTGGTATTTTACATCGTTTATATGAGGCTGTCCAATTCTTAACATCGTAACAATGCGGCCTTGTTTTTCTTACATATACTCGCATCAAATGCATCCCGTGAGCGATGAATTATGCGTAATATGCAAGGGCGGAAGGTGTTAAATGGGATATGTACTTAGGTTTATAATTCATTTATTATAGTCATCCATGTACAATAAATCATATACCTGATGTGTTATATAGACATTAATTCCGCAAAGGTAAAAATGAAGTACATCCTACTCATCGGACCTATGTATGTCACTTATGAATAACTTATAAACATAAATAAATAGATATTCTATATGGGGGGGGGGGGGGGCTTCATTTCTAGTATAATAAAAAAAGGAAATCACGTGGTATAGTTTCCAAGTAAATATAAATTGCACTTTCTCACACACGACTGTTTGTAGAGTAATAACAGTACTTGAAGTAGGTTACTAGTATTACATACAGTGTAGACATCGGATTAACCAGAGGCGGGGGGGGGGGGGGGGGGCTTGGAAAGGGGGGGGGGGTCTTGGAAAAGGGGGGCTTACTCCCCCCCTGCCCCCACACACTTTTTTTGCAAAGTTAGACACAACATAACCAGGTATAATTTTTTTTTGCTTGTTCAAGATTTCTAAGAAGTCTTCCCCCCCCCCCCAATCCACTCATATTGAATTTGCTTCCGACGCCACTGTATTACATCGTGTAATTGAGAACAGTGCTTTCATTAGTTTATTGTTTGTTTGTCTTACATATTCACATTGACTTTACTTTAGTGATAATGGTGGGTTATGTGCCCCTGAATGTCGCGTAACTTGGTGGGGGGGGGGGGGGGGGGCTGAAAGAAAGTTTGGATATTTGATTTTCATGAAGTAGAGGCTAAAATGTATAATATAGCCCCCCCCCCCCCAATCCACTCATATTGAATTTGCTTCCGACGCCACTGTATTACATCGTGTAATTGAGAACAGTGCTTTCATTAGTTTATTGTTTGTTTGTCTTACATATTCACATTGACTTTACTCTAGTGATAATGGTGGGTTATGTGCCCCTGAATGTCGCGTAACTTGATGGGGGGGGGGGGGGGGGGGGCTGAAAGAAAGTTTGGATATTTGATTTTCATGAAGTAGAGGCTAAAATGTATAATATAGCCCCCCCCCCCCCCCCATTTACCATTTACCCCAAAAATGAGAGAGAATGAGAGAGATATACTAGTAGTAGACGTATTCGTAATTACATGTAGACTTAATTTGAAATTATTTCTAATCTCCATACATGTACAGCGTACAACCGTAGTTATACAGACCCTGAAACGTACTACTACACCACACGCTCGCTGCACGCTCGCTACCCGCTCGCTAAACGGTTCACACGAAACGCTGAACGGTTTACACGAAACGCTGCACGCTTTGCCCGAAACGCTAAACGATTTACACGAAACGCTGAACGGTTTACACGAAACGATTCTCGCACGAAACAATTTGCTCGCTTTCCACACGCTTTGGACACGCTTTTATCCTGATCGATTCGGGTCCTCTCGGATTTTTACCCTGACTCTGTTAGTAAGAATTAATTTTAAGAAAACACGAAATAATAGAAATACTGATATTAGAAACATATATGTAGAGAAGTATTGAATTTATTAATTAAATTAATTTGGTACTTATATTTAAAGCAAAAAATTTTTTATTCACAGAATTCGCCAAAAATATTACTTCTATAAATATAATTATTGCTCAAAAGAAATATCCATGATTCTTATTAGTGTCGTAAATAATAAAAACTCCAGAGAAAAAAGTTACCGTAACACAATATGCAATACCAAAAATAAAATCCGTATGATTACAAACTGAAATCGGTTTTTCAGTATTCGGCGGGATTTGTTTTTTCTTCTCACGTTAATATTTTTATTGGTTTCAGAGAATACGATGTAAAAATACTAACTGTAAATAAACCTGTAATTATTTACATAGATAATTTTGAAAGTTATGTAAAATGAAATTAGTCACATAAGTTAGAAAATGCTATAAAACAACCGATTATTTTTTTTTTACGTCGAATCATTCGCGTATATAAATGTTCCGTACATAATATCACAGAAAAAAATCAATGGATTAAACAATAAAGAAAGTTGTCATTACTATTTCGCATTTCGGAAAGAACAAAAAATAAAAAAATGATTTAGATTTTTGTCTCAATATTCGTATACATAACCGGCGCCCCGCATAACGGCGTACAATATATCTATCATAATTTATTTGAATTAATTACCATGCATATAGATTCCCATTATAATTAATTGCATGTGTACATTTTAGGAAAATTTCAGTGTGTTAATTACTTGTAGTTTTCCGTTATCAGTGTTTAAATAATTAGAATAATAACTTGTAGAACTATTTTTAATCGGGATTCAGAAGAATTTACTTCCCGCATTTCATAGAAATGAACAGTATATTTTCTTTCTATGTTTACATTTAATTTTGTTCAAATTAATGTTAAATAACCTATCGTTGAAATTGTGTGCATCATCAAATACTGATTCCGACTACCTTGAAGTCATTAAATTTCTATTGGCTATTGACAAACAAAGAGACGCGTGACCATCCAATAAAGCGAATACACAGAGTTTGATTGACAGGTTCAGCCAGGTGCAGGTCTACCCGATGTCCGAGATTATGTGTACTGGTTGTATACAGCCGAATAGTCTCAGTCTTCTTTTAATACGCGTACTTTTCTTTTGTTTGTTAAAAATTAATTCAATTTTATAAAAAGATAAGTATATCATTTCTTATACATGTAGATTTTTTTCACGAGAATATCTCAAAGGAGTTTTGCCAATCACAAACATTTTAAAGTAATGTTTAACACGAGCGCTTATTTGAAACAATTAAATTGTCAGAGAGTTCCGAATGAAATCTGATGAACGTTTCACACGGTTCTCGCACGCTTTGCCCGAAACGATTTACACGCTTTGCCCGAAACGCTGCACGCTTTGCCCGAAACGCTAAACGGTTTACACGAAACGCTTCACGATTCACACGAAACGCTAAACGGTTTACACGAAACGCTAAACGGTTTACACGAAACGTTTCTCGCACGAAAGTCGCACGCTTTTTTGGTGTAGTAGTACGTTTCAGGGTCTGTATATGCAGCCCTGACTAATAGTTATAAATATATATATATAAATATATAAATACATGTATGTTTATATCAGTGGGGCTATCTTTATCATTCCTGGGAATAGTGAGGTTATTGATCAGAGCAGAGAACCTAAAAGAATTCGGAACTGAATGAAAAGTCGTTGACATATACACAGACCAATGTCACATTACATCCACGTGGAGATCAAGTGTAGTAGTCCTTGAAATATATTATACATCTCTCTCTCTCTCTCTCTCTCTCTCTCTCTCTCTCTCTCTCTCTCTCTCTCTCTCTCTCAATGATTAACACATCACATGTAGCAAACATTTTTTCGTAAAACATAAAAAAGCGAATAAACATGAAGTTGCCCCCCTCCCTCCCTTTTTAAGGAGCACGTACAAAATTGAAGTGAAAGAAAAGAAATTAACAGTTAAAGTAAAGGAAATTGATATTGAAGTAAGAGTATGTTACCACCCCCCACCCCCGACCCCACCCCCACCCCCACACACTTAATGTAACTTTCACAGTATAATTAAAAAAAGATGAGCGGACGTACAATTTTTTTTTACTCTTAAAATTTACTATATTTTTATAATCACAATGTTTAGGCGGGGGGGGGGGGGGGGGGGGAGGGGGGTTAAAGTCCAGCGAACGGCCAGTGTGAAACAAAAATATTACAAGTTACATGGTAACTGAAGCCCTCATAACATTTGATTAAGAACTATGATATTCGTAAATCTGAGGTTTCCAACCCCCCCCCCCCCACCTCCCAAAAAAAACCACGAATTTGTAAATGAAAAATGTTTAAGAAAGTTTTTAAAATAGATCTTACAATCTGTCTCTCTGTTTGTTGAACTTTGTTCAGGCTAAACCCCCGATTAAGGTAATCTTTGGAAGAACTGATAGATCGCTCAAAATCGTTTAAAAAGTGTAACAGGGGTTATTTGAAGTAAACAAAGGACACGTGGTTTCCACCCCACCCACCCCCCCCAACCTCCATCCTTAAAACACGCACATACAAACATACTTTCATCATCGATGCAAAGTGCCTGCATAACCTGAATGTATATCTATATAACTATATGTAAGTATATGTCAGTAAGTATTTGTAAAATCTGTTTACCAGAAACGATCCTTCGCAACCTTGGAAAGCATGTTTATACAAACTTATAAATAAGTGCCAGTGTCAGTGATCTCTGCCTGATAAGGGACGCTATATACTATATATATTTAAATCAAATCTGGATATGATTGCATGCCGTCTATTTCTGAGTTGGAAGTTTTGGTTTTCTCTTTTTCTTTTTGGCCAAAAGGACCAAACGCAATGGGTTATTATAAGGTCTTACTATGTTTCACCTTTCTAAGTGAGTATATATATGCACTTAATGATTTATCTATTTTACGTTTTTTTTCTCAAGTCCAAAAAAAAAAAAAATAATAATAAAAATAATAATGGCATTTTCACTCTCTAACGAATATCGTGGACTGCTACCTACTTTATATATCTCAGGATCATAATTCACAAGCAAACTTTTCTAGAATCTAACTTTTATTAGTTTAGTATAGACGTTTCCGATGAATCGTTATGTTGGAGTTCATGGAGAGATCAATTTCTGATGAAATGTTGCTTTATTTCTGTAATTAACCTTGCATATTAATCATATTTCCCAAAATAAACTGAAAATTAACAGTTTACAGCAAATTACAGAATACAGGTAGAATTTCAATAGCTCAATAGGGTATTCAGTTTGGTCTATTTAAAATTCTCCGGTTTTCTGAAATTCGCTGTAAGAAAAACAAGTTGTAGGAATTTAAAAAAAAATGATAATGTACCGGTTTACCATGCTAGCGTTAAAGAAAAGTTCAAATCAGTAAGTTTTACTTTGCATACATGTATGTGGCAAATTGTTTATTTCCTAAACAAAAGACGCGAAACTACTCCCCACCAGAAAAAAAAACAAAACAAAAAACAAAAAACAAAACAAAACAAAAACCAAAAGAACAAAAGATAAAGGAAAAAATATTAGAAGTCAAACTTAAAAAAAAATTTCTGATAATGTACCGGTTTACCATGCTAGCGTTAAAGATAAGTACAAATCATAAGTTTTACTTTGCATAGGTAGCAAAATGTTTTCTTCCTAAACAAAACACTGAAAACTAATCCCCATAAATAAACAACGAAAAACAAAGAATAAAAGAAAACAAAACAATATTAAAGAAAACAGATCGACAGACACATATTAATGCTCTTTTTTAGTTCATAGCTGTCATGGTGACGCATGTGTAGACGTTCTTCCGGACTGTCATGAGTACACGCTGGCTGCTTGTGAGGCCCCCTACCGGCAATGGGCGTATCTAAACTGTGCAGCATATTGTGGATTCTGTAGTAAATGTGTAGTTTATCTTTGTATGAGAGAGAGAGAGAGAGAGAGAGAGAGAGAGAGAGAGAGAGAGAGAGAGAGAGAGAGAGAGTTTCATCATGGGTCACATTATGATAATAGCATGCAAATGTTGATGTTACATTTTGATATACTAGTTGGCTCGTTAGTTGTACAGTCTTTCTATATCTTAAGAAAAATAAACCAAACTGATTTCTTGTCAGAAAAACCTTGTGATGACGTCATTATGGACTGTGAGGAGTATGGCACCGGGGCATGCAAAGCCCCGTATGTGTCATGGGCGACCAAGAACTGCGCAAAAACATGTGGATTCTGTGATTTGAACAAACAAAGTACGTTGTTTTTTCTCTACCAACAATTCTTTGAGAAGAAAAAAAGAAAATAGGATTTAGATGTTAGCATTTTGTAAACAAAGAGTTTAACCATCCCTTAAATAACACACGACTTCTGTTTGCTTGGTGATACACACAAATTATTAAACTTCATATAAAAGTGTAAACTTGTATAAACCTGTTTATTAATATTCACAAGTCCCGTGATAAAACAAAAAACTCACCAAAAATATCTCCCAAAAATGTCAAGGCTTATTGGTGACAATCTACCCCCTCTCTTTGTTATACATAGTATATTGAATCATTCAATGAGAAATGTATTCGATTAAAAGCTACAAAAATATCATAACTCAAACTTAACTCTATACACGTATACTTTTTACGAACCGCACACTGGGTTATAAGGCTTAAAATTTCTGGTTTATAAAGCTTAAACTTTAGTGTTAAAAATGCTTAAACTGCCCAACTATGTTTATACTCATAAACAACATTTATCTTTGAATACATGACTGTATTGGTAACTATAGAATAATAACACGGTGCATAAGAATAAAGTTTTCTGTAATATCTTTATTTTTAGAAGCCCAATGTGTATACAGTGACTGGATGACAGTGTCGGAATGTTCCGTGACGTGTGGGCGTGGTTATAAAACGGAAGTGAGGTCGTTTACAAAGGTCAAAGACAAAACACCGGGGTCAAAAGACTGCAAAGAAAACTTAGAACGTTACACAGCATGTGACCTTCAGCCGTGTTAGTACACACAAGTGGCATACAGATGCTATTTATAGAGTTTTGACGATGTCTCTGTTTGCATGATAGAACCATTTTAACAAGAGCTTGGACTTTGGGTAGTTGAGTCAAACGGCAATGTGACGTAGACATGTCTATTTCATTGCAGGCCACTCAGCCACGGATCTTTGAAATCAACAGGATTTGTCTGGCTCTTTGAGCGAAGACTACGCAATCGGTGTATATTTGGCTTGAAACCAGCGTCATTTTAACTTGTTTTGACATAAAAAAAAAATAGATCGTTACATCGTACTGAAAGTCCGAGGTCTTGTTAAAATGGGTCTAAATGTCCTATAAAAATAAGTGGGTCTTTATTGTAGGTCAAAATAAAGAAAACAAATTACACAGCAAAAACATTAAACCGATATCAATTTTCTGTGCATATGTGTACAGATATACATGTATATATTTATATGTTACAAATCGTAGATTTCTTGTTGTACATTCATTGTTTAATGATATAAAATATGTTGTATAATAAGCTAGAATAATAGCATAGAGTAGATGGTACAATAAAAATCATTATAATTTACTTGTTGATTTCAATGATTCTCAAAATATAAAAGCAAAATGAAATGAAAGAGGGGATCATTTGAGTGAGAGAAACAAAACAATGTAGGAGAGAGAGAGAGAGAGAGAGAGAGAGAGAGAGAGAGAGAGAGTCGAACAACATTTTTTTAATACTAATCGGTAACCCCTATAACTGTCCCAAGATTTACTGGATTCACATTTGGCTTAATTTCTTGATATGAGTATTTATAAATACCTCAGGGTTCAAACGATGTTCATTCAAAAGTATGAAAATTTTTCAAGATTCCTCAGTCAAATCGTCCCTGTTAGCTTATCAGGTTTCAATACAATGCTTAAAAATGTGATGTCTACGGAGATTTTTTATTGCAGCAAGCCCGGATGATAACGTTGAAAAATTGCGCGATGTATTCCGAGTGTATTCCGAATGGAGAAAAGATGTAAACATTCCCCATTATAAATCTCCGTAAGGAATCTGTTTTCGTTTGAGTGAATTTTTCCGACTGAAAGATGATAATGTGTCAATGAAATTATCTTGGAAATTGTCCTTTCCATCGATTTCAATTGCACTTCTTTCACATGAATGTGTGTTTTCATTAAAAATCGTCCAAATGTGCAGCATAAATATCTTTGGACAGACTTTAGTATACTGGTATTTTATTGTAAGAGATAAACAATCGCTCATAGGAGATTGGTCTTGTGTTTCAAATATACAATTATGGTGCACTATACCACCTTTGTTAACGTTATAGATCATGACCATTAAAAATAAGGGTCTTTATGATGCAGTTTGGGATTTTGGAAACCAAACAAAATGGCGATATTTTAACATATGTGTATATAGAGGATATCTATATTGTGTGATTTTATATTTGCTTTATCCAACGAGTTGAAATGGTGTATATATTCGCGAGGCTTGCCGAGCGAATATAACCATTTCAACGAGTTGGATAAAGCAAATATAAAATCACACAATCATAGATGTTCTATTTATCTCATACAATTTGATTTATATTATGAAGCTTTTGAGACAGTCCCTTATGTGACCCGAATTGTTTTTTTTTTCAAAGATTAAAAACGATGATGCAACGTTGTGTTATGCGGCTATTGTGACCTTGCGCAATACAATTTAGTACGTCATTCCTGAGATAAATCTAACCGTTTAAATGTAAAGTTTCACTGAAATAAACCTTAAAATAATTTTTTAGCTCTAAATAATTTTTCTTAGAGCTTATTCTCTTGATTAAATGGAAATTCCGAAGAGAAGACTTGAATAATCAAGTTTGTTGACATAACGTTGCACGAAGTTGCGAATGCTCGTTAGTTTGAATTGACTCGAACGAGGAACAGTTGTTGATGTTCTATAAAACAGACACTAGCCTTATGATTCGAAATTAAAGTGAATAAAGATGCTTACTGGTGGTGGAATAAACTTCTTATGAAACATTATTTCGGTAAGTTCTTGTATATAAACACAACCAGAGCGCTCTGTTTTCGTCGCGTCGTCAGGATGAACTCCTTGATAGTTAACGTAGTTTGAAGTTTTATAAAAATCACAAAGCAAATTGAAAGTTGGAAGGGGGCTAAACTCATCAAAAATCTGTGGTTACGGTTGTGTATAACTTTCAAAATTGTGGTTACGGTTAATATGTATAAGCCCCCCCCCCCCCCCCCCGCCTTAATTCACAATACCCCCCCCCCCATTTCCGACGCCTATGCGACGCTGTTGTGTGTTTTCCTTCATATTTGTAATTTAAATCTTTGACAAAATCCCTTTTATATCAATTTTTGTAGTAAATAAAGTTATGTTTGTAAGAGTATGAAAATTGTTGATTTGAATAAATAAATAAAGTTATTGTAATTAATACATCTAAACATTACACATATAAAAAGTTAGATCCACCCTTTCTTTTAATTCATACACATGTACATATACCCTTAGGGCAGTGCTTGATCATGAGTTGGTCAGTGGATATTTGTGATCTTGGTTTTTATTGGTTGTTTGTGTCAGGTTGAATTTGGTTGGTTTGTATATTTTGCTTTATGTGTTTTACCGCCAAGTTTGACAATCTTTGTCTGGACATTGACCAGAGCAGACTTTATATTTATATAGAGAAGTAATTTAATTTTGGACCAGACCTTGCTCTTTTTCTGGTAAGTTATACTAAGTATACTAATATCCTATAACACTTACTATTAATAAATTGATTATCCTATAAATTGCAGACAACATTAATTCAGTCAATGATCACAAACTAATGAGTATGAATGAATTAGAATGAAAAGATATTTTTTATATGGAATACAGTGTTGATTATAAAGATCAATATTTGGTTTATTTATCATAGTATTAATTGATTCTCAAATCAATTGTATATAAGAATTTTATGAAGATCAGATATTTGATTAAATTGGTCATTTATAAGATCAATTAGATTATACTTTAGTAATAAATATTTTTAGAATTATTCTGTTCATATTACAGAATCAGTCAATGTCAATATAATTTCACCACGCATTCGGTGTACGTTTTATGAGCCTGTTCCCATAGAATGGTGAGAAAGTGTTTTCGAATATTTTTTTTAATCTGATTAATATATTTTATGACTTATTTTGGAGAAATGTAATTCATGTATATTATAAGAATTACCTCCCGCTAAATGTTTAAGTACAATTATAGTAAGATAATGTAAAAATATTATCTTGATGGAATTACATATATATTGTACTAATGTTATATTTTGATATAAATTATATTATTGTTTTATGATATTTCAGGGCTTAAATATACATTGCAAATTTTAAAGTCACTGTGTCCGGATACGAATAAACGAACCATACAGATATCTTTGTTGTCAGTTATTTTAAACAAAGACTGTAACATTTTGGCGCCCACGTTGGGGCACAGTGACTTTATATGTAATTGGAGCTGGAAAGACTTCACCAACCCTACCCAGTAAACTGTGAACCATGACGACCATTGCCAGTGTATTCCTATTGAACCATGACTAGTGTTCCGCGCCTGTGTTCCTAAATTGACTGGGATCCGCGCATCTATTGTTATTTCTAGGATCAGCTGTTCAACTCATCGACAGAGTACAACACGTGCAAACAAACTGTGTATCTCACCTGGTGAGTCGTATAGATATAAGACTTTGGTGCACCATATTGACATTAGTAATTTGTGTGCGCGCATATATGCATACTTTACCTCAAGGTAGACAAGTCTTGATTTATTATAATTCATAAAACTGTTGAAAAAATTGGTATACCACAAAGCATGTAAATCTGTGATTTCTTTAGTTTGACAGTGCACTTTAGTATAAGTTATCCGGATTTAAATACCTGTGTAATATTGATTGAGACAGGGTTGCGTTTGGCCACAATCCTTAAACCATTTTTTTGTTGAGATATATTTTTGCCCTTTATTGTGTATTGATCATTTGAATTTGAAATTAAGAACAACAATAGCAAGAAAGGAAGTATGGGTACAGTGCAGTGTAAGTGAAAACATTAACAATTTGCGCACAACCCATATTGTTTTCCCTTGTATTTCCAAATATACTAATTAACGTTATAAAAGCTAATTAGACAACCATTTGCTGTATACTCTCAAGACTTTTGACAGTTTATTGACGAGACTGACGTGAGATTTGGACTACTTTGTCGGTTGATTGAGTTGGTTTTGCATCATTGTTTATTTTGAGGACGAGTTCAGTGTTGAACAAGTTTTCTGTCGCAGAATTGTAGTAGTATCAGTCTAAGTGGTTTATGTGTTGTTTGATAGCTATACACAGTATTTAAAACACACATTTAATTAATTTCCCCTTTAATTTAGTTTTAAGCTTTATCTCCATTGTTTATATTATTTCTACTCGTATCTAAATCATCGGGTTCGGTTTTCGCCGTTCAAAAATCATCGGGTTCGGTTTTTGCCGTTAAAAAAAAATCTAATCGGGCTCGATTTCCGTAATAATTGCGTTTCACCGGAAGTAAACAAAGTGTAATCGAGGAAATTCGCTGTTTCCATTCATCTCGGTATTTTTTCTAGTTTATTTCAATATAGAAAAGATTTATTGAATTCTTTCATCATTTGTTTATTGTTATCTTTATATTTGAACTGAATTTTTTCTTTCAGGTAGAACTTATTTATTTCTTTGATTCATTTATTTAAAGAAACATTATCACCTGTTGCTTGCAATAATTTATTGTGCCTTTTGCATACTGTCCAAATTATTTATGGTTCATTTTGAACTACCCTCCTGATTCAAAACAATTCACATTGCTGAATTTGCTATTTCTTGCAGAAAGTTATTCTGTGTGAAATTTAGTTACTCATTTGCTTATACCAACATCTACTTGGATACATGCATTGTATTATTGCATGAATTTGTGTGAATTTTCTTTGATACATTCAATATTACTTGTGTTAGCTACAATCATACAATTTAACACCATGGCAGACACTGAGGAATCAATGTCAACAGAGGAGATAGCCAAAGTGGTATCTGCACTCAAGCAGCTAAAGATGAAACCAAAAGCTGATTCAGCTGAAGATTTCTTATCATGGATGTCATCTGCTGTTCAGGAGAAGAAGATCAAGGAAGAAGTTGTAAGTACTGATACTGCCTCTGCTTCTTCACCACATGCTAAATCTCTACCTCCTAGTCAGTTCCCTAAAATTCCATTTTTCTCCGGAGATTCTAAGAATGATGCAACATATGAAGTTTGGAGATATGAGGTGGAATGTCTCTATAATGAGTCTTATAGTCCAGATGTCATTCATCATGCTATACGACGCTCACTTAAAGGAGAAGCAAGTCGAGTGGTAATGCATCTTGGACCAGGAGCACGAATATCCTCAATTATACAGAAGCTAGACAGTATTTATGGCACAGTGGCTGAAAAAGAGGACATTCTGTCAGAGTTTTACAGTGCTAGACAGAGAGAGGATGAGGAATGTGCGAGATGGAGTTGTAGATTGGAGGATATTCTGAATAAGGCCATACAGAAAAACCTCATTGACCGTAGTCAGTTCGAGGTGATGCTAAGAACCATGTTCTTTAAGGGACTGCGACCTTCACTTAAAGATATATGTGGACATCTATATGATAAATGCAAATCATTCGATGAATTGAGAACATCTGTGAGAAAATTAGAGATTGAACATCATCCACAAACTACAGAAAAGAAATCAGCTACAGCAAAAGCTGCAACAGTGATAGATCAGTCAGCTGACAGATTCGATAGCATAGAAGCTAAGATTAATCAGTTAACCACTGAGGTCAGAAGTATGAAGGAAAAAGAGTATTCTTATACTCCTATGCCCCAGCCTTATAGGGCACCAAGACAACCATATCAGAGAGGCAGACAGGAAAGAGGATACAGAGGAGGATATAAGCAATATCCCAGATTTCCTCAGCCCCAAAGTACAGATGTTGCTAAGGAACCTCAGAGTTCCAGGGTAAGAGAACCCCCTACTTGTTATAGATGTGGACAGGTAGGCCATATCGCTGTGGGATGCAGAGTTTTAGTCAACCACAGGCGCCAGGCTTTAAACTACAACACGTCAGCACCTGGGGACAAGGGGTTGGCGAGAGGATCAAGAGTCCCAGAGAAAAACAACTAATTGGAAAACCAAATGAAATATCAGTGGCCATCAATGATGTACAATGTACAGCTCTTCTAGATACAGGAGCGACAGTATCCACTCTAAGCGAAGCATTTTATAATCAGTACCTTTCAGATGTAGAGCTTCATTTACTGGACAATGTTATCAATATAGAGTGTGCGGATGGTCAACTGATGCCCTATCTTGGCTATGTATGTGTTGATTTAACACCATTTGGTATTCCATCTTTGAACAAACTAAATGATTGTCTGTTTTTAGTTGTTCCAAAGAGCAATTATAATGCACATGTACCAGTGCTTATAGGAACAAACATCTTACAGAACCTGATGGATGTGACAAAACAGGAGTTTGGCTCAAGATTTCTGCAGGATGCAGCCATTTACACACCATGGTATTTAGCATTCAGATGCATTGCATTGAGAGAGAGGGAGTTACACAGACATGGCTATGTATTAGGATTAGTAAAGAGTGCTGAGACAGATAGAGTTATCATCCCTCCGAACAGTCATGTGACCATTCTTGGATACTTGGATAAGAAGATTCCTTATCATCAAGTAACTGTCATGATGCAGCAATCTGAAAAATCCTGCATTCCATCTGATGTAGACATAGAGGCTACACTGCATCAGTATGTGTATGAAGAGTGTCAAACAATGCCTGTTACCATCAACAACATAACAACCAGGACTATTTCAATATCCCCAAAAGGAGTGATTTGCGAAATACAGCCTGTTGCTATTGAGGACACAACAGTTGAGAAACCCTCTTTGTCAAGCTCAGAGCAAATTGAGGATATTATATCCAAAATCCAACTCCCAGATGATATTGGAGAAGATGAAAAACAGGACTGTTTGAATTTGTTGAATTCTTACAGGGATATATTCTCAACAGGAGCAACAGACATAGGTACAACGGACAAAGTGAAGCACAGAATTGAACTCCTTGATGAGATACCTTTTAAGCAGAAGTACAGGAGAGTACCACCAGCATTGGTTGAGGAAGTCCGTACTCACATCAAGGATTTACTAGCTGCAGGCATTATCAGACCATCTCATTCTCCGTTTTCATCTAATGTAGTTTTAGTTAGAAAGCATGATGGATCCTTGCGGCTATGTATAGACTATAGGTATCTTAATTCTAGGACTATCAAAGATAATTATGCTCTGCCTAGAATAGAAGAGATTTTAGATTCTCTTTCAGGTAACACCTACTTCAGTGTATTAGACATGAAGTCCGGCTATCATCAGATAGAAATTGCAGAGGATCATAAGGAGAGAACTGCCTTCACTGTTGGTCCACTTGGGTTTTATGAATTCAACCGCATGAGTTTCGGCCTTGCAAACGCCCCTGCAACCTATCAGCGTCTTCAAGAGCAATGTTTAGGCGACCTTCATCTAAAAATTTGTTTTATATATTTAGATGATTTAATCATATTTTCTAAATCTTTCAGGGAACATCTTAATCGCCTTCAGCAAGTTTTCCAGAGAATTAGAGATTATGGGCTTAAACTTTCTCCCAAAAAGTGTTCCTTACTTATGAAAAAGGTTAAATATGTAGGACACATTGTGTCTGAGGATGGGGTTGAGCCAGACCCTGATAAACTTGCTAAAGTTAAAAACTGGCCTATTCCACAGAATCCTGAAGAGGTAAGACAATTTTTAGGGTTTGCAGGATACTATAGAAAATTTATTCATGATTTCTCTAAAATTGCTAGACCTTTATTAGATATCATGGCCACAGGAAAAAAATCAAGAAGTAAGAAAGTGGATCCAAAGTGGAGATGGGAGAAGGAACAGCAAACATCATTTGACCTCATTAAGCAGAAACTTACATCCCCACCCGTCCTAGGTTACCCAGACTTCGACAAACCTTTTAAGCTCCATACCGATGCATGTCAGACAGGACTAGGCGCAGTGCTATATCAGGAGCAGGATGGAATGGATAGAGTTATAGCATATGCTAGTCGAGGATTGAGTAGATCTGAAAAGAATTATCCTACTCACAAACTGGAATTTTTGGCACTTAAATGGGCAGTCACAGAAAAATTTTCAGATTACCTTCAAGGCAAAGAATTTGTAGTATACACCGACAATAATCCCCTTACCTATGTTTTAACTTCAGCAAAATTGGATGCAACTGGACATCGATGGATTTCAGCATTAGCTTCATTTAATTTCAAGATCATCTACAAACCAGGGAAAACAAATATAGATGCAGATAGACTATCCAGATTAAAGGAAGTGGAAACAGTATCTAGTGACACCATTAAGGCAATTTGCCAGCTTGCAACTGGACAGCCATATGCAGAATCTCTTGCTATAGATGATGCTATTTGCAACCAAGTACAACCTTGTACAGATATTGGAAAGTATTTGGATATCATGGAAATCCAAAACACAGATCCTACTGTTAGTTTTTGGAAAAACAAGGTACAGGAATGTATTAGACCCAAACGAGAGACACTCATTACTGAAGATGATTTTGTTTACCACAGGAACTTTGCCAAACTTAGAGTAAGAGATGGTATTTTACTCAGAGAAGTCAAAGTAGATGACAATACTCATCAGCAATATGTAATTCCTGCATCAGTGTATCCCACTGTTTTGGAATACTTACATAACAAGATGGGTCATTTAGGGCGAGATAAGACTCTCTCCTTAATTAGGCAAAGATTTTACTGGCCAAAGATGCAGCGTGATGTTTCTGATTGGATCAACTCCTGTGAAAGATGCATTAAGAGCAAGACCAGCAATGAGAGAGCAGAATTGGTCAACATCAGAACATCAGAGCCACTAGAGCTTGTATGCATGGACTATCTCACTCTTGAACCATCGAAAGGAGGAATACAAAACATTTTAGTCATAACCGATCATTTCACACGATATTCAATTGCCGTGCCAACCAAGAACCAAACAGCCAAAACAACAGCAGAAGCTATTTATAACCATTTTATTGTTCATTACGGGATTCCAGCTAAACTTCATTCGGACCAAGGGACAAATTTCTGCAGCAACATCATTAAGGAATTATGCTCCATATTTGGCATCTCTAAATCCAGGACAACGCCATATCACCCTATGGGTAATGGTATTACAGAGCGACATAATAGGACATTATTATCAATGCTAGGAACATTAGATAACGCTCAGAAAGCTAATTGGAAAAAGCATATAAACACACTGGTTCACGCATATAACTCTACTAGACATGATACAACTGGGTTCACACCATTCTATCTAATGTTTGGAAGAGAACCAGTTTTGCCAGTAGATGTGGTCTTTGGATTTTCCATCAGCCATTCTGAGGATAAGTGTACAACTAAGTACATATCCGAGCTGAAGCAAAGACTGCAAGATGCTTACAGACAGGCACAAACAGCAATAAAATCTTCTCAGCAGAAGCAGAAATGCCGTTATGACATAAAAGCAAGAGCCATCACTTTAGAGGAAGGTGACAGAGTTCTTGTCAAGAAAGTGGCATACGACGGCAAGCATAAAATTGCTGATAAATGGGAAGATGATATTTATGTCATTTTAGCGAAAGCAAATGATGACATTCCTGTTTATAAAGTCAGACGTGAGGATGGAGAAGGAAGAACTAGAGTTCTTCATAGAAATTTGCTTCTACCTATCGGAACAAAGCTTCCAAGAAGTATTTCTCCTCCTCCAGTTACTCCTAGAAAGAGAAGGAAGGCAGAACCAGTAAGCATTATTACTGAGAATGATTCAGATAGTGACAGTGAATTTTCTTATGTAGATAACTCTGCATTTAGAAATGAAAATTCCCAAGTTACTCCCAGTTTAGATGATGACGATCAATCTACAACTGAGGAAGCTTCAGCAGCTGGTTCAGGGGAGGACGCTTCCCATCAGGATAGAGAGCCTGAGAATCAACCTGAAGAGATCATCAATGATGATGAACCAGAGGATGATGTCAACAATGATGATGATGATGATGAGAATATCATTCATGATGTTGATAGCACTGATGATGACATCAATGAATCTGATGATTCTGAAGATGAAATGCCTTCCAGAGAAAATGTCGATACACCTACTCCAGCCCCAAGAAGATCTACCAGACAAAGAAAAATGCCAGCATGGACAAAGGAGTTTGTCATGATGAACCAGACACAACCAGATTGGCTACAAAGAGCAGTATTTGTGAAAGGGTTGATGAATGATGGTTCACTACGATACATTGACCAAAGTAGATGCCAGATGGCTTTACTTAACATTGTGTCTGCTTCTACATGTTCTAATACATGATATTTTTTTAAAATTGTAAATATATGTATTTTATGCCATGTTACTTTTCAGATATATGCAGCTTCCGAGTTGAATGACGTGGAAGTCATTCTGCGACCGGGGGGAGAGTGTAAGAGTATGAAAATTGTTGATTTGAATAAATAAATAAAGTTATTGTAATTAATACATCTAAACATTACACATATAAAAAGTTAGATCCACCCTTTCTTTTAATTCATACACATGTACATATACCCTTAGGGCAGTGCTTGATCATGAGTTGGTCAGTGGATATTTGTGATCTTGGTTTTTATTGGTTGTTTGTGTCAGGTTGAATTTGGTTGGTTTGTATATTTTGCTTTATGTGTTTTACCGCCAAGTTTGACAATCTTTGTCTGGACATTGACCAGAGCAGACTTTATATTTATATAGAGAAGAAATTTAATTTTGGACCAGACCTTGCTCTTTTCTGGTAAGTTATACTAAGTATACTAATATCCTATAACACTTACTATTAATAAATTGATTATCCTATAAATTGCAGACAACATTAATTCAGTCAATGATCACAAACTAATGAGTATGAATGAATTAGAATGAAAATATATTTTTTATATGGAATACAGTGTTGATTATAAAGATCAATATTTGGTTTATTTATTATAGTATTAATTGATTCTCAAATCAATTGTATATAAGAATTTTATGAAGATCAGATATTTGATTAAATTGGTCATTTATAAGATCAATTAGATTATACTTTAGTAATAAATATTTTTAGAATTATTCTGTTCATATTACAGAATCAGTCAATGTCAATATAATTTCACCACGCATTCGGTGTACGTATTATGAGCCTGTTCCCATAGAATGGTGAGAAAGTGTTTTCGAATATTTTTTTTAATCTGATTAATATATTTTATGACTTATTTTGGAGAAATGTAATTCATGTATATTATAAGAATTACCTCCCGCTAAATGTTTAAGTACAATTATAGTAAGATAATGTAAAAATATTATCTTGATGGAATTACATATATATTGTACTAATGTTATATTTTGATATAAATTATATTATTGTTTTATGATATTTCAGGGCTTAAATATACATTGCAAATTTTAAAGTCACTGTGTCCGGATACGAATAAACGAACCATACAGATATCTTTGTTGTCAGTTATTTTATTATTGATTACTAGATCTTTGTAAAAACATATAGGTCACTGAAGCGTTGAAGCGAGGGGTTGTGTCAAAAATAGTTCGGACCGGAAGTATTTGATATAGCATCACCCGTTTGATATAGCAAAGGTTTATCACACGGGTAATATACACCACACGTATGAGATAAATCTGTGCATTAAATCGAATTTAAATATAAAAAGAACCAACACTGTATGCCGTAGTATTTTCAGAAAAATATATAAAGTTAAACTACTTCCGACATGCTAGTCAATGAATATTATAATAAGCTCTATATACTTTGCTTTACTTCCTTGTCACGTGATCTTGGAGTCTGCGCTGTCTGTAAACTTATAACCCATCCCTATTTCAACTATTCCAGCTACTAAAAATATATAGCCTGTTTATATTGTGATAGCGGATGGCTTGATGTTTTCTATTGATTATTTCTGTTGGACAATCTAGCAATCTAATAGGACCAGATCGACAAGACACTACCATGGTGTCCCTCTCCGGACACTCTGTGTATCACCTCGGTGTCCTCACTGTGTGGTTCTGTCTGCTGGCAGTCTCCCAGGCGGCGTACGGTGAGTAAACTTAACGTACAAGTTTATATTAACAACAATCACGTAAACATGCATGTTAGAGTACGTGATTAGATTCAGAATGTTTCACGTGTGAAATTATCGGATAGACTTCCACTGTAAACTTGTAAAGACAAATGTTTTATTGTGACGGTGTGACCGGTGTTGTAGAGCAGTCTTCCCCCATCCCCATATTAGCCCCCCCCCCCCCCGAAAAACCTGCTACATGTATATAGTAGCCTACCCCCTCCCGGGCTACTATATAGTAGTTTTTCCCCCAAAGTAAGATTTATCCCTTCTGTTTTTGGTTTAGATTTTATAAGAGTTATTAATGGAAACCCAATAAGGATTAAAATCAATGTTTGCACACTCCCATGTTGCATATATATTTGCATTCCTCTGTACAGGTTGAGTTTTGTTTTTCCTTTTTTTGTAATTTTTCTAGACAATGTTAAAAATTAAACTTGCGTATCATGTAATACATAGCACTTCATTTAGGTTAACATTTGATAAATTACCTGGTTTGACAAGATATACACTCATACACACAACTATGTGTTCTGAATTTGTAAATGAAGAATGTTTGAGTATGTTTTTTGAAATAGATCTAACAATCGGTCTGTCTGTGTGTGCAACTTTGTGCAGGCTAGATCCCTGATAGAGAGAATCTTTGGAAGAACTGATATATTGCTCAATATTGTTAAAAAAGTGTAACAGGGGTTATTTGTAGTAGATTTATTTATAATTCAACAATAAACCACCCTGCAAATATACATAAATATATAATTAATGCAAAAAATGTTTATAATTGATTTCAGAAGTCATACATAAATGCTATAAATATGAGAAAGTTATTTCCCTTGTCACAGCATTTTACAATTTATGTTAACTACATGATGACAAAAATCTACACATGTTCAGATTTATCATCATGATCATTATTGAACATTTATATATCAGCTATATATTCTTGTAAAAGTATAAAATTGATTAAGCATGTATTTATGACAAATAATTAATACCTGTTTATGTATGAGAGCCTACATGTAGCTTTCAGAGCACCTAGTATTAATTAACTGAATCTATGACTGTAATAAAAAAACACATTCCATCCTATATCTTTCACACTCTATACACTGAATTTAGTTTGATAACTCAGAATTAATAATGAGATGATTAATTTACAACTTGTTAATTAGAAGAGAAAAGTTAGTACTTACATATGCTTTCTGCATGTTCAGCTTGTTTATCAGAAATATTTGTACGCTGAGAGCTATATCAAAATAGTTTATGTCGACCTAGAATGGCTGTAGCTGAATAAGTGTACTTGTTTTAGGTTATAGTTTTGGAGATATAAGTTTTAATCAATGAAATTTAAGTAATTTAATAAAGCTTAAACACTACTCAGTTATGATTGAATTATTCATTGAATTTTATTTTATTATTTGATTAATTATTATCTTTATTCTATGCATACATAATGTTGATTAAATGATACATACATTATTGTTGGTCAACATAAATAGCTTTGTATCATAATGTTATTAATTAATTGAAGTAGAGTTACAATGTACATGTACGTATTCATAAATGTACAATCTTGTAATTGTACATTTCACTTATTTAAAATATACCAACTACATGTATTAAATTATTAAATCTTTACATGTATTACAAAAGTATGTATCACCTACAAGTAGATAAAAAATTGACATTTATGAAATAGTTTTAATCAGAGTGGGCAAGAAATATTCTTTCTTCATATTAAACTAAGATTTGATAATATTTATTCATTTGATGTTTTGGACTTACAAATTTAAATATGCGCATATGTGCAGAATTCGAAATCAAACGAATCTTCATTTCATTAAAATTCTTGTTTCGTATGAATTTACATTGAAATGAACGAACAAACACGTAGCATCTTTTTCATGGGAGGGGGTGACGACTCATTTGATAAGTCTTGACAAGCAAAATATATATATATATATATATAAACTTTACAAAATCGTGAAATTTCTATTTCGTGGTCGGGGGAAAGAGGGGGGGGGGGGGGGGTCGTAGTATACTTGTTCACTGTTTATTTCCTAATTTTCAATTCATTTTTTTTATATGTAATTTTAAGAAAGTGGGGTAGGGGTGAAGAGGCCCCTTCTCCCCTGAAGCTACGTGCCTGACGAAGTTGTAAACACTCGAAAACATATAATCAAAATATCTTAGATTTATCTTCGGTGCTTATGGGTTTTTTCCAGAGTTATATAATATTACTGTTATCTTTACGGACGGGTTTTATACATCAAAGCGATCGTCGTCACATCATAGTGTCACTTGAAACGAGTATTTTTATTTAACTGTAATATTTGCAAGGTTTATTTAGGTTTGATTTTGAATGCAGACTGTGTATTTTGTATTAAAATTAATTAATGCATATATGATAAATAGTTGTCCTTTACTTTTCCCAGCGACGTTTCCGATGACTTAATTAATGTTTTCTCATTAGGTGACCCGCGTCCAATCCTCGTAATAACTGAAGCCGTTTTTTCTTCTAAATTGTCTTAATATTGACGAATTGCATTTTGTTTTACGTTTCAATGGTTGAATAGAATTTAAAGACATTTTCTTTAATACATTTTTAAACTGTATCTCGGAAAAAAGAAGTGATTTAAAACTACATTTTTTAAAGCATTTTCCTTGCCGTGCAACAGAACTTTTGTTTTTTCCACGGTTTTTAATACTTACAATTTAACGTATAAACATTTTTTTTTGTAATAGATGTTCTGTCCTATGTCACTTCCGAAGTAAGACAACATTTGACTTTTTTAACCTTTAGTTTCAAATATTTAAAACTTTTTTTCAATAATAGATATTGTATCATTTCATATCATATCATAATTTTGATATCAGCTATTGCAAGTTATTGCCACGAATGGTCCGCCATAAACATGACCAACATGTAAAACAAGAGAGGGGGGGGTGATTTACAATATAGTAGGTTTTCCATGGAGGTAAAGGGGAAATCTCACTATATGGTCAGATTTTCGTGGGGGGGGGGGGGTGAAACTGCCATATAGCCATATTTCAGAAGGGGGGGTGTTATATAGCCATTTTCCGGGGGAAAGTGGCTAGAAGGAAAAGGCAATTTAAAACATCGGTGCAAGTACCGGCGTCAGATAACTGATTTGGTAGATCACCTGACTAGAGATTCAGAGGGGGGGGGGGGGGGTTATGCCCCCTCCATGAAATAGCCAGGTTCGAATCCTGGTCTGGTCCGTCATTATTTCTCCCATCCCGTTACACTATCATAATTAAAGGTTTGGAGGTCACATGTCGTATCCGTGAATTGTGTCAGCAATATCTGTATAGATATATCAAGGGATAACTTTGGCTAATGGGGAATTTCGAAAGGGATTGGGGAGTTTTTTAAAGGCCTATTTAGAATAATTTTACAGTGTAGATTTGATTTTTTTGAATTTTTCAGGGGGGATCCTGATTTAATTTAAAAATTCAAACGAAGGACAAATTTATTTTCTTTAGTCCGATTTTTTTTTTGGGGGGGGGGGTGCGGGTAATGGTTGTTTATTACGTCACAGTTTTTGTTTCCTCCATTGTTTTTTTTTTTGGTTTTTTGTTTTTGGTTTTTTTTTTACTTAACAACCGCACAGAAAGCAAACGGTCAGACCAACTACACGATGAAGTACATGTAAATCGACCAACAAAAAACGTTTGAGCATATTTTAAGGGTCAACATTTTGAAGATGTAAACAGATAGATCAATCTAAATATATAAATAAACACATGACGGCATAATTAATTATCTAACAGAGTAAACTGATCGTCGCACCGTGCACGTGGGTTATTACAAAGCACAACTTAAATTCTAAGTACATATCCGTTCCTTTACTTTCTAATATCAAAATATTCAAACAAATTAATCAATTTAAATATTGAGTTTTCAAAACCACCTGACAGTTCATTCAAGATATTCATGCATGGCAGCATACTTATTGTAAATAATAATGTATCTCATACATGTGGGGTATACCACCCTTGTAATAAACCTTTGCTTTATCAAACGGGTTAATTTTACCAAATACTTCCGGTCCGAACTATTTTTGACACAGCCCCTCGCTTCAACGCTTCATGCAGTCGCTTCAGTGACCTATTTTTGAAGATTTGCTAGTTTTTTCAACATAACTATACCTATTACCAAAAATTGATATTAAATGGATTTTGTCAAAGATTTAAAATACAAATATGAAGGAAACCAAATAAATGTAAAGCATAGGCGTCGAAACCAGTTAGGGGGGGGGGGGCTTAATCTCACCCTGCCCACCCACCCCCCCCCCACTTTCAATTTGCTTCCGATGCCACTGTGTAGTTTATGAAATTGCAAATCACGTTAGCTAACCAGGAATTCATCCTGATGATGCGATGAAACTAGGACGCTTTGGTTGTGTTTATATACAAGACCTTACCGAAATAATATTTCTAATGACTTTTTTCCACCACCAGTAAGCATCCTTATTCAATATTCTCAGTTTAGAATCATTAGGCTTGTGTTTTATAAAACATCAACAACTATTCCTTGTTCGAGTCAATAGACCCCTTTACGACAACAGCAGTACTGCACACTTGCATGGCAGATAAAATTTTAGTATGTAGATAATTAAATGACGTAAATGAAACAATTGACTTATGTCATATTTCACAAAATTATGTCATTTTTTCTTGCAAACGAGAGGAACCGCAGTTACCATGAAGGGGTTACTTCAAACTAACGAGCATTCGCAACTTTGTGTATGTCAACAAACTTGATTATTCAAGTCTTCTTATCAGTATTTCTATTTAATCAAGTGATTAAGCTCTAAAAAATTATTTAGCGCTAAAAATATATTTAAAGGGTTATTTCAGTGAAACTTGACATGAAAACAGTTATATCTTTATCCGAAATGACGTACTTAATAGTATTGCGCAAGGACTGTCTCAAAAGTTTCATAATTTAAATCAAATTTTATGTGATAAATAAAACATCTATAATTTTGTGATTTTATATTTGCTTTATCAAACTCCTTGAAATGGTTATATTCGCTCGGCAAGCCTCGCAAATAAATACACCATTTTGAACTGGTTGGATATAGCAAATATAAAATCACACAATATAGACATCCTCTGTGCACTTGTACTTGTACCCTATTGCAAAATTAATTTTTTTTAGAGTTATGTATATAATTACCATCGCACCATGATTTGACATAAATCCCGAAAATTACACTCTGAGTTCACTGTATGTTTATCTTCACAGTTAATGTCGCCCTCAACAAACCAGCGTACCAACAGTACCAATACACCCCAGGTGACGACAGATGGGACGCCAGTAACGCTGTAGACGGACGTAAATCAGACCGGAGTTATAGAGGAGGTCAATGTGCTGTATCATATTGGGGACAAAAAGCCACCTGGTGGGTGAACCTGACCACCATCCACAGCATCTACAACATCACCATATACTTCAGGACGGACAATAATCTACAGGGTATAGTCACATTTTATTCTTTTATATTTACCCTCAGATAACGTTTCTGTTAAAACTCAAATTATATTTATTTCCATGACTATTAAATTTAAGAATTATCATATTGTGTTTGATGTAAAAGTTCGTGCCACGATTTGATTATACTAGTTACAATAGTTAGTTTGCTTGTTCATTTGTTGGTTTCTTTCCACTGCCGTGCATTGTTTAAACAATGTAGGTCGTTAAATAAGGAATAAGGAATCATTCTTTGAGTATTATGAGGTGATAATTTCGGTCGGGGTGTGAAGGGCTTTATGATAGATTTGATCACACCCCGACCGAAATTATCATCTCATAATATTCAAAGAATGATTCCTTATTACTTATATTTATATAATTTTAAACCATCGTACGATTATATATATTTAAATATAAATAAGCAAATCCCACTGGCGCCTCGATTTGGCAACAGTTGTATTATGGGTTATATAGTACAAAATCGATACGTAGTGTTATCACAGGCAAAGACACTGGAAAATGTAAATATACAATCTTAACGTTTGTTTAAATACCAATAATTTGTCATATTTTAATTGCTTTTATTAACATATATATTTGATTATGATTTGTATGCCCCCTCCATGAAATAGCCAGGGCATATATTGTTACCCTGTTCCGTCCTTCCATCAGCATTCACTTTACGATCATTTTCTCAACAACTGTTGCACACATTCAATTTAAATTTGATCTATGGACAGGCACGTAACACCGTGTTTGAAAGGGGGGGGGGGCAAACTCATCCAAAACATCTTGACAACCCCCCTCCCCCCAAAATAAAGAGGAAAACCTTACTTTCCAAAATCTTCGGAATCCTAATCCCTGTGTGATGGGGGGGGGGGGGGGGGGCGCTCTTTATTTAAATATATTTTTTTTATTACATTTAAATAATTTAAATAATTATTTATGTAAATATAAGAAAAATCTTTGCTGCCAAAAAAGGGGGGGGGGGGAACTGATGCTACGTGCCTGATGGATGTACATGTATCTTATGAATATATACATGTAGGTTGCATTCGAACTGGCCCCGGTCCTATGATTTTAAACAGAGTTATGCCTCTTAGACTTAGAACAAAAATGGAAAATTCACTTTGCGATCATAATTTGAACAACTATTGCACACATTTAAGTCAATTTTGATATATGGATACATCATAGGGATGTACAACTTGGGATCGAATTTGTTTCTGGTCCAATTATTTTTGAGAGTTATGTCTATTGAACTTTGAAGAAAAAAATGAGAAATTCTCAGTTTCCGCTCTCTGACTTTTGAAGGGATGCATATATCAAGCTGATATTTCATATGTAGGTTATTTACCAAAAAATACAAAATACAAAACAAGTTTAAATTTAGTTCCGGTCCGATGAATTTTAGACAGAGTAAAGGCCCTGTTACACCAAGTAGCGTTTCCACAGCGTGTTAATTAACGGCGTTGTAAAATTCATGGAATCACCGTGGGATCGTACAATGTACAAATTTAAAATGTAAAATTTTATTTGAAAGTTTTACAAGTGAAGATGTCATGGCGTCCTGACGGCGACCGAGGCGTTTTCACGGAGCTCCCGCGGCGTGGAACTGCGTTCTCACAAAGTTCTACTAGGCGATTGACTGCGCTCTCGCCACCCTCATGACGTGCTAGGAGTTTTTACCGCGCGTCCACGGCGTGCTCTGCGCTCTGACTGCGTGCACAGGACGTTCTTTATTACTTCTTGGTAGGTTATTGTCAATTTGTGCAATTGTGTGGGAAACAAACAAGAATTTACAACTGGTAAATAAACTAGAGACGAGCTCGTTGCAAGCAACGATTAGGTCTTCCGTCGTAGCTGCGTCATACTTGTGACGTAATACAAAAATTGATACCTGACCATGGTGCAATATTAGATGTGTAAACACTGTGTAAAAGAAACAAAGTACATGTATATAAGCAAATACAGATCTTTCAAAGTTGTCTGAAGTTTGATTCGCCGCATGTTGTTTTTTTGCATGTGCATTTTATTTTGAGTAACTTATCTAATCATCATAATTGACTCAATATACACAGAATATGGACGACGATTATAATCACACAGTGGGTATGCCCGGTATGAACGTAAAAAGACCAAACATTTTACTCGCATTTTTAATCGAAAGCAAGGGCCAATGAATCTTTTAGAATGTATGCGGAGATCCTCGAAATTTTACAGGGGGTTCTGAAGAATAATTTTGTTTTTTGAGGGGGGGGGGGGCACGCGCGGATAAGAAAAATTTTCCTGGGGTGGGGGTTGAGTGTCTGACGGTTATTTGAGTTTGCCTGGGGATGTCCGAGGCATATTTTTGTAATTTTATATTGTACATGTAATGGAAAGAAATTTTGCGGGGGTTAGGGTTGGATCTGGAACCCTCACCCTACTCTTCTAGATTCGCGCATGGGGAAGACCGATGCCGGTAATTTAACGGTAATTTTAACCCTTTTTATTTAATTAATCATTTTCAAAATTATCGGAATTCCAATATTACCTTTAAACGCAGTTAAAACTTAAAATACGAACCATTTAGTCTCGGTGAGTATTCGGCCAACATGCGTCCGCGTACGAAAGAAATGGCAACATTCAAGAAATTTGGATGGACGATCTGGGTCCTAGGTCGTCCATCCGATTCTTTTTCAGACTAAGAGCTACAGAACTGCACTTAGAGAATGTCAAACTGATTATGTCAATTTATTTTGTCTCAAAGAATCAGTTTTTTTAAACAATAAAGATTTACCTTAAAAACAAAAGGAATCGGGCACAATTTTCAATGTTAGCATTTTACAATTTAAAGGTCTAATAAAATTTTGAATGAAGTTTCAAGATACTACTCTTCGTTGTTTTATACGAAATATTGCATGGAAAAAAGATTTACATCGCATATATATTGTAGAACTAATTATTTCTCTTTTTTATTTACATCAAAATATATCCAAGAAAAAATCTAAATATTTTTTTTCCTTTATATGTGTTAATGAAAACGTTGGTCAGCAAGGGCCGGTTCTATGTCGTGCAAGCACCTACTTAATAGATTGTTACACGGATCTACCACGATGACAAATATCGAAAAGGCAATATTGTGGGTGAAGGATGAAAGTGTAGTTTGTTTTTTAGGTTTATTTTTGATAATTATATTTATCTGGATCAATTTCCGTTATGAAGTCAAGCATATATTTTCATATTATTATTGACTTAAAGTTAGTTATTATGCGCAGATCATGCATTCCTCTATGGTTTTCACAATTGCACGTATCAGTTAGTACACGTTTTTGCTTACGGAGAAATAAATTTCCAAAGAGATGATATAGTTATCAGTTAAGTTCCAGATTGTCTTCTGCACATGCAAGCACGTGTGTAATCCTGATTTAAAAATAGGTATAATGGGGGGGGGGGGGGGTCATCGCAACAAAATTATGTATTAGCGTACTAGAGTGTACATTGTTAATTAATGATTGATGTTGAATTGTTATTAACAAACAAAATCATAAATTTATAATAACATACACTAAAATGCCAGGGAGTTCTGCTGGACGCGATTTCATTTGTCTTCAATTAATAGGGTGTAAGGATGCCCGCCTACTTAATACATATGCTCACGCGTCAACCGATTAAAAATGACTGTATTTTGCATTTATAAATCGTTCTAAAACATTCGATCTGATATTTCGTTGTTAACAATTCAAAACTTTGAACGATTAAATTTGTTTTATACCTACCCCGACCCTCACGGAAAAATCCATTCAGATCAATGGAAATTTCATTTACAAGACTCCGCGCCAGAATCAGAATGTCTCATTCATTAATTTTTTCGTAGTTAAAGTGGAAGAGTCCAAAATAGGAATAGAATAGGAATACCATGTGAACATATGCCGTGAATGCAGTTTACTTTGCGTCTATTTTTTTTATTTTGAGAGTCCTTTTTATCATGTTTATCATGGCTTGAAAATGACGGAAGGCCCTTGAATGTTGTTATCATTATGCAGGCACGTAGCATCCTTTTTGAAAGTGGGGGGGGGGGGGCAGACTCATCCAAAAAATCTTGACAAGCAAAAAAAAAAAAAAAAAAAAAGACTTTCCCAAAATCTTCAAAATCCTAATCCAGAAAAATTAGTTGCTGTGAGAAAAAGTGTGGTGGGGGGAGGGGGGGGGGGGCACCCACAAGCTTGAATTAATAATTGCCTGACGATGTATCTTTAATGTGTCAACATTTATATTCATAATTGATGAAAACGTTATATGGGATGTAATAAGCAACAATGAGCAAGATTGTTCAATTAAAAGGGCTTTTCACATTGCACGTGTGTAATCCTGATTTAAAAATAGATTGCCATATTTGAAAGGTCAAAAAAAAAAAGAGGGAGGTGTCATTGCAACAAGATGATACACATTGTCTAAGTAGTACAATGTAAGTAATAGTTGGTGTTGGATTATCATCATTAACAAAGAATCATCAGTTTGGATTAATTAAAACAAATACAAATTCATATAATTGGAATATTTACTGGAGGGGCTACGTACAAGTAATTCGCCGAAGTGGGGTACGTGTGACCCGATTTTCGATCAATTTGGCGATTTCATTCATCTGGAAAAGGGTTTCACTCGCGTGTACAAATGTAACTGTACATCAAACAATTGCTAGTCAATTAAGTGTGTATGTTAATTGGATAGATTTCTTCTAAAACATTCAATCCAAAGTATAATATATGTAGTTATTAGTTGACACCCTCCCAATGGATCTATGCCGATGGATCTATCTGAGATCTCAGCTGTTGCGTGAATGGTAAAGAAAGACTTCGCGCCATAATACGTCTCATTCATAATTTTGGCTCGCCGATTAGTGGGCGAGTCCAAGTAAGGCAAGAGCACATGATGTGTAGATGGTCTTACCCACTCTATTTTCTTAACTGGTCATATAATAAATAGAGATATCATGGATCTTTCACTTTTGTCGGAGCATGTAATAAATGGAACCAAAAAATAAAGTAATTCTAATTGAATTAAATTGAAGTTAAAATGTAAATACCCCCTCCCACCTACGGATTAGGATTTTCAAAATTCCCCATTTTTTTAATTCCTTGTCACGATTTTTTTTTTGGATAAAGCTGCCCACCTACCCCATACCCCCCCCCCCCTCCCCCCCCCCCACACACACACACACTTTCAAATAACGATGCTACATGTACATGTTTGAATATCCTTTCCTATATGGTTAGAAATAACAAAATGTCTTTGATTTTGCATCTAATATATAACAAATTCAATTTTCAATTTGGCTGTTTGAGATTATTCGATACATGTACATTCCTAAAATGATTTAAAATAATGAAATGATTTAATTTCCAGTGATATACAGGTACATGCACTCGATCGAAAAAAAAGATTGAAATTGCTTCTAAACTCTGCACGTTCATTTTAATAATTTATGATCCGCAGCGATAATTAAATTTAATTTCTTATAAGATAGCCTAATTGATACATGCATGCTTCCATTGAATAAATTTGGGTAGTCAGGCAAGCTTTTTGGAAAGCTATTGCTTGTATAATATTAAGGTCAGACGCGACCTTCATGTATCTTCCATTGTTTCCTATCTCCACAATGTGAATTAAGATTTCCACTTTGTTATTTCATAATTAAATTTTTAGGTAATATGATTTTTTTGGTTTGGATATAAAGTGTTCAAATTAAAATATAGAGTATGACTTAACTTATAAGCATTCAAATGCATTTTGCGTGCTATTTTAAGGAAAGTTCGAAATATTCTAGCTCCAAAACGAGCCTGGTAATGTACTCTAAATTTTTTGGAATTAACAGGTTTAAATGTTAATAAATAAGGAATGAAATATCAAGGAAAATTATATAAAATTGAGGAACGTCTCGTCTGTCCTTAATTAAAATAATATAAATAGACATCATAAATCCCATATCAAACGACATATAACAACTTGAATCTGCACGTCTTTTAATGAATTTGTGACCGCGTAGATTTGCACGGTGCTAGGGAATTCTTCTGGATCTGCATCGGTCGTGTGCAGTACGAACCGGGTGAGGGAATGTTGGCGTAAAGGGTATAAGGTTGAGGCGCGCTGTGGGCCGTAAGCTAAAACGAAGGGTAGGTTTGCCGTATTCCCAAAGGTCCACCAGTATACAGTTCCAGAGAAATAAACCAAGTGATGAAGGATTCCGTATTTATTGGCCGAGATTCAACGATGGCAACATTGAAACATTTTAACAGACAGACATTTTACAAACAAGTCGGATATGGCCAGTAGTGGCCTCCGGACTCAAGACTCTGAGTGAGTCGGACGTGGCCGAGGCTGGCCACCGTATTCCAGACTGCCGATTGACCATTGTACATAATTATTTATAAGAATCTGAACAATGAGTATAAATTGACAGGTGATGACATAAGTAAGCTGAGTGAAAGGTTCACAGATATAAAACAATTAAATAAACTCAATGAGTCTTTGATGTCCAAGACATGAAAAACTGATAATTGCACAATGTTGTTTTAAGAGATTAACAGTCCTTGAGACATGGCACTCCGTCTCTTTGAAATCACATATAGAGTCCGAAAAGTGTCAATCACTAAATAAATAAGTAACTTTGTAAGAAATAATCTGTGAGAAAATATTACGAAACAGATGTTGAATTTTAAAAGAAAAGTCCAAAATAAAGTTATAATAAAACAGTGAATTTTGCACGGTGATAGTTTCCCACCGCTCCGGGGAAAACACGTCCTCGTGTTTTGAATGAAATATAACATTTCTTCCTCTGTTTTTTTTATTTTCTTCCACCGGTAACGGACGTTTGAGGACAGCTGAAGTTTCTACAGTTGACCGTTGTTTCCTGGTGATGAACAGAGAAAACTGTCTGCATAGTTCATGGCGGCTGGAACTTTTGTTGTCCATCGTTGTTACGTTGAGACTGAGTTGATGTTCAATGGGGGAACTCGCTGGCTGAAGAGGTCCAGGATCTGACTACTGCAAAATGTATGCAGCAGCCCCGGGCGTTGTTGTTACCCTTAGGATTCATCCACCAATTGTGACCGCGTAGATTTGCACGGTGCTAGGGAATTCTTCTGGATCTGCATCGGTCGTGTGCAGTACGAACCGGGTGAGGGAATGTTGGCGTAAAGGGTATAAGGTTGAGGCGCGCTGTGGGCCGTAAGCTAAAACGAAGGGTAGGTTTGCCGTATTCCCACAGGTCCACCAGTATACAGTTCCAGAGAAATAAACCAAGTGATGAAGGATTCCGTATTTATTGGCCGAGATTCAACGATGGCAACATTAAAACATTTTAACAGACAGACATTTTACAAACAAGTCGGATATGGCCAGTAGTGGCCTCCGGACTCAAGACTCTGAGTGAGTCGGACGTGGCCGAGGCTGGCCACCGTATTCCAGACTGCCGATTGACCATTGTACATAATTATTTATAAGAATCTGAACAATGAGTATAAATTGACAGGTGATGACATAAGTAAGCTGAGTGAAAGGTTCACAGATATAAAACAATTAAATAAACTCAATGAGTCTTTGATGTCCAAGACATGAAAAACTGATAATTGCACAATGTTGTTTTAAGAGATTAACAGTCCTTGAGACATGGCACTCCGTCTCTTTGAAATCACATATAGAGTCCGAAAAGTGTCAATCACTAAATAAATAAGTAACTTTGTAAGAAATAAACTGTGAGAAAATATTACGAAACAGATGTTGAATTTTAAAAGAAAAGTCCAAAATAAATTTATAATTAAACAGTGAATTTTGCACGGTGATAAATTTATGAACAGCGGGAAATTCTAAGGTAATGTTAGCTGCAAGTCTGTACAGCCCTTGTATGAAAAATTTCGGATGGTACTCAATTTTTCCAGACGGAGAGCTACATATATGCAGCTAAGGTAACTAATAATGCTTCCGATGAAATACTTTGTTTAGTAATGCAAGGTTTTAAGAGAGCAATACTTATTTGTTTAAAAAATAACACCCTAATACTTCGCATTTTATTCGCTGTTTGTAGAACAAGCAGAACCAGTATCAGTTCGATCCCTACCGTATGTACATTGTTCGAATTTAATAGCCCTTGCATTGCATTGCTTTGCATGTACAAAATATCTTTTAAAAATTCAACACTGAAAGTGTTTATCTATATGGCTATTAATCTATATGTACATGTACACATAGCGTTCACATGTGATTCAAAATACCCCAAACGGAAAAATTCACTTATTGAGTCTACATTTTATAGAACTTGCAAAAAATACATTGCGGGTCTGAATGTTTGTTAATGTGTCAATCTATCAATATACAGTTTGTTAATTTTTTTCGATTGCTAAGGCTACATCGTTTTTGATGAACATTGAACAACATTTTTTCCATGCCATTATTTCCACGGAAGATAGCGAGTACAATTATAAAGCACAATTTATTTAATTATCTCTTTAATATTGTGTACTAGTATGTAATAAATAATTTATAAATTGCTGCCGAAGGTTGTTTGGTACTTTCGTTTGTAGATGCATTGCAAGTAAAAAACGTGAAACGCGGGGCAAGTCATAATTAATATCCCTAATAACCGTTACTTAAAAATAGCGGCTTTGGATTCAAATATTATCGTATACGAATATTAAGTTCACTTTTTAAAATCATCTCCACGATGATAATATTATATCCATCGGAAATCAGTATTTTGTTTTGCTTTAAAAGAAATGTTCTATCGGGAGCAATCCCGCGTTCGTTTAAATTGCCAGCGTACATTTGTCATGTCAGTAATACACATCGTGCTTTATATGACGGCCGTGTATACGTACTGTAGAAAAGTTGAGTTTAACTAGAGCAGAGCTCGTTGCAAAGCAACGAATAGGTCTTCCGTTGTTGCTGTGAGTTGAAACTACATAGAATTTGGTATCAAACGACTATATTGACTAAACTCTCAGTTACGCTTTCGTTATGAAAACTCGTGGTTATTGAGAGTTTGTATGAAAACACGTTTTTAAAAAGACCGTAAGATGTTTTGAAAATGTGTTAGAAAAAGTAATTGTCGAACACAGTTCGTGTAATCGTTTCAGAAATACTTTAAACTATTAGAACAGAGGTTTAATGGATAGTATAATTTATAAAGGGTAGCAAGCATTGCTATATACCCATGATTCGTGTTTGGAATGGTAATGAAAAAAAGACGAACCCACATACAAAACACGTTTCCGTTTTTTAAAGAAAATTTCTGTTTTTAATATTCCTTATATTAACTTTTAGAAGACTATGTGCGAGTTTTTAATTGTTGATTGCTGTCAAAATTTATAATTAGTCAAAATGATGGCATCTCTTAACATTTCTATCGAGAAGTTTGTGTCGTGTGATATTTTCTAATGACACGTGTAGACTTATGCATTGAAAATATTGATTTTTCATGCATATCAATTATCGATTGTAACATGAATTATTTTTTAAAGGACTAAATATGATATGGACAAATACTTGCCCCCAATTTTAAGCTATTTTTAAATAGTATCGTATCAAAATCTAATCTTTATAAAACATTACAAAGAGGTTGTCAAACACATTACGCGGGTAGGCTAAGGCAACTCCGAGTTTAATGACCGTCAAAATTGTGATCAATTTAAAAACTGTTCATTTTTATGAAAACAGTGCTGAATATGAATACCAAGTGAATGTGTTCCCAAAGAAATCATTTTTCTACTTCGGAATCGATTCGATCTTTGAAGATGCCGAGCCATGGTATCACGTGACAGTTAAAAATAGATCCCTTTGTTACCTTAACAAAAAATGAAAAAGTGTAACACTACCCCGAAGTTTATTTGTATGTTTGCTACTATAATTCGATCGGCATTTAGTTCATGTTTATTGGTATTGCTGCTAGAATCCTATTGTTAATCGCATAAAAAGATATTGTAAATATTTATCGGAAACCCTCTCAACTTCTATAATTTCATTGAAAATACTACGTATTTTTCATTTAAAACAACGAAGCACAGGATTCTAGCAGCACTTTTCAAGTAATTTAGGTCATATACCGTTGATATTTACCAAAGTCATCTTTCATAATATCCGGGGGAGTGTTACACTTTTACCTTTCTTTGTACACATTGACAGAGTAAAGGATGGTCATGCCATATAAATGTCGATCTGCGTACCTTAAAACACTCGCTGATAAAACGAAATATCCATGCCTGTATTATCCTGATTGTATCCTAACTGAAACTCATCTAAATCTTAGGTATCTGTATTAAATGTCTTATTTCGGCATTGTTTACACTGCATTCCGATAATTTGTCTCCCGACACGATCTTCTCTATTAAACATGCTTGTGACGTCATCAATGATAATCATACGTAATAGAGAGAAATCGAAGCTATATTTAAGGAATGAATTCAATATTTATTTGTTTTATACGATATAAAATGGTTTGGGACAGTTTACGCTTTATAAACCGCGAAGCGGTTTATAAAAAAGCGTAAACTGTTCCAAACCATTTTATATCGTATAAAACTAATAAATATTGAATTCATTGCTTATAATTTAATTTTTTTACTCTTCATTGTAGATAAAAACGGTCATTTGACCTTTAAAATGACGTAAAATTGTACAAAATTCAAACGTAACGTCAGGCGTATTGATACGTTCTTGACGTTAGTCTTACTATGACGTAGGCAACATTCTTTATACAATATAAAATAATTTTTGAGCCAATCAGAAAGCGCGTTACAACCAGAATTAAATTATTCAGTTAGAAGAGTTTGTTGTGATATTTTATGCCTGTAGTTTTTATAATTTAAACCAGAGATAAAGTAAAAATCGACAAGTGTCTGAGTAAAATATGACATCATGCTGCTTATTGTGACGTCATATCGATCAGAGGAATTTGATCGCTGAGAGTTGCCTTATCATACTCGCGTATACTTCATATAAGGCATCATTGTCAAATAGTTGTTTATCTATGACGTTACTAAATCGGTTAAAATCTCGCAATTTTGTGAAAATGTTTTGCCATTGAAATTATAGAGCACAAATCTGCTCAAGTACGATTTTAACATATTTTTAGTTTCATATAATTAAGAAAAAGACCCATATTTTCATCCAAAAAATTAATATATACCAACATGAGAGTATTTCATGACGTCATTTTAACGTTTGTCCTTCTTGTGAAATTATATGACAGATAGCTTATGTAGAACCCGCTGAAATTTTGTAATTTGCAATTTTAATTGCCAAATGTGTCAATACTTCTTAGAATTGTATTTTTTTATCCACCTCTTCACACATTGTTTATTTTTAGTTTTCAGTCCTTCAAAGTTCCGGTCAGGTCATGTTTTGATGATCGCGTCAATCATACACTGTACTGGGTGCTATTGTTTCAATCATGATTGAGAAACAACATTTTTTTAAGTTTGTACTTATACAGATAATTATAGGGAGAAGTTATTTAATGCTAAGTCTTAAAGGTAAACATTGGGTTTTTTTTTCAATTGTACATTATGTTTGCTGCACCTGCCATGTGTAAATATCCACATACAACAGAACTATCCTCCTCATTTTGATACTAAACTTTGTCTGAGATCAATCGTTCATGCATTTTTTAAACACAAGAACATGGTGCTGTATTGTCTTTCATCAAAACATTAGTGCTATATTTATTTTACACCAGGTCCAATAGTTGAAAATTTAAGTGGAATAATGTAACCATACATACTGGAAATAACATTGAACATGCATGTAGTTGCATTAATCTCAGCTTCGATGTCTTTAAGATCGAGTGGTGTTTGGCAAATTTTGTAACAGAGACAAGACACGGTTTTTTGGTCACGTTAAGTTAGAGATATTGATTGAAATGGCCTCATGGTAGCTATAGTATGTTGGCAAAAGCTTTGTTTGAATTTTAGACAGTTTTAGTTTTGTGTAAACATGATCAATAAGAGTTGCATTTTCTGTCGTGGGGAAATCTACACACTGTTGGTAACCATACCTCTGCATTAGTCTGAGTGTTGAAACATTGGGAGAGTATAAATTTTCATTAAAATCCCCCATTACGACCTTGTCCTCCATTTTATCATCCAACTGTTTCAGCAGCAATTCTAAGTTCATTAGAAACTTTTGCAAACCATAAACACTGGGTCTGTAGAGAACAACGTATATAATGTGATTCAAATGATCTTCTAACAGAACTCCTTCAATGTTTTTAACTGGAAGCAGCTTTCTTGTAATACTGCAAGTGTCCTTTACATACACAGCTACACCACCTCCTTTAGATTTCTTTAACATACTGTACATGTCATCCGTTTCCTCATAAGCTTCATGTCTAGTTTGTTGAAAGAAATGGAAGTTTGTTAGATGGAAATTGTCTATAGTATCAACATTTGAAAGCCATGTCTCAGTCAGACATATCACATCTGTGTCCATAATTCTGTTATCTTGTGCCATGTCTTTGAAATGTTGGCGTAGGCTTTGAATATTATGCAGAATTATTTTTCTGATCTCTGTGTTCTTTATTTCACACTTGGTTTCAGTGAAGAAGCGTGGCATTTTTGAAAGTGCTTCAGAGACCTCTTTATCCGCATAAATTTTGCTCTTTAGGTTATCAACACTGGAAACAGAGATACATAAACCTTTTTCAGATGTAACTCTACTTAATGCAACATATGCCTGACCAGCTGAGAACACTCTGTTTAAATTAACAACTATTTCTGTTGTAGTCAACCCCTGTACTTTATGTGCAGTGCAAGCCCACGCAAGTCGAAGCGGGAATTGATGTCTGATGAAACTTTTGTTTGATGATGTTTTCATTTCTTCCTCACATCTTTGAATGTGCACAGCGATGAAATGATCTTTTTTTATTCCGGATTTTTCTCCTACTTTTCTGTTGTCAAAGGAAACGGCGATTGATTTGATTTCTCCATTTGATTCTTCTGAAAATCCCATGATTGTTCCTATGACTCCATTCACAAGTCCGTCTGACACATCAATGTTGCGAATCAACATAACCCTTGCATTGACTGACAGAACAAGTGAGCTAGACATGCCATCGCTTTTATGACGTACGAAGGGCTTTTCTCTTAAAGTCATTTTTCCACTTGCTTTGTCCCTCTCAAAATCTTAAGCCAATATGTCACGTAAATCTGTACACGTGTTCCTAATCATCGTCAGGTTATGCTCATTTACTTCACCATTTGTTGCAAACACATGCAACGCATTTTCATTTCCATCTCGAACACAACGTTTTAGCATTTGTAAAACTTGTTCTCCTAGTTCTTCATCTGAAGTTCTACAGCGCAAAGAATTTAGGTTTTCAGCAAATGCAAGATCATCCTTTTGGCGCATTATTTCAGTCAATTCTACAAGTTGGAAATACTCATTCCAAAAGTCACATGGATAACATGGATTTTCTTTGAACAACCTTTCGGCTTTACTTTGCTTTACGGGTGGGAGTTGAAAAAAATCTCCAACAGCTAAGATTGACACGCCACCAAATGGATCTTTATTTTTCTTTATTTGTACTAGTCTTTCATGGATGTAATACAGAAGTTTCTTGTAGACCATGGACACTTCATCAATGACCAGTATTTGCAAATTTTCAAGTTTAGCTCGGATTGGACTTAAACTTTGTTCTTTCAAAGGTTCATATGGAATTGGCATAAATTTGTTCAAAGAAAAAGCATGATGAATTGTGCAACCACCTATATTAAATGCAGCTGTTCCTGTAAACGCTGTCAACAAAATTGTTGTATCTTCTGGTTCAAAGCTCATTTTGCCTAATATTCTGGTAGCCTCATAATTGATAGTTTTGATGAGATGACTTTTACCAGTTCCCGCACCCCCTGTCACAAATAAGTGGAATGTTTGAGGTTTTCTCCCAGAAGCTTTTTTTAAACACCACTCTCTCAAATGATAGAAAATTTGGCTTTGCTTGGCATTTAGTGACCTTAATAAAGGTATCATTTCTTCCTTGCAACTGTTCTGAACTGTCACTGTGTATGGAATATTACATTTATTTTCACTGGTTTCAAGGTCTGCAACCGAGTCAGTAATAGCATCAGCATGGTTATTTCTTCTTTGATGGTCACAAGTGTCTCTTTCAACTTCAGTTTCAGGACAGAGTGTAGCCCAAGCATCTTGAACATCTCCAATCGATTCATACACTTGTTGAGCTTCATCTAACAGCTGTTCATTGGTAGCAAACTGTGCCCAATCTGCATCTACAATTTTTTTCACAGACTCCAATTCGTCAGATTTTTCTAAAGAAACATATCCACTTTCATAAAATGTCCTATACAGGTCAAATCCTGGCGGTTTTAGTTGTAGCATCTCTCTGTATGGTAAGTACAACTGCAGCAAGGATTGGTAATGCTTTTCAGAGTTTTTTTCAGTATTGAATCGTGGATACCGAATAACAGCAGGATCAGTTTTACTTCTTCTCTGGACAAAGCCTTTGCCATTTTGCAACTCATAAACGTCCTGACTCTTCTTTTTAGGAATTTGTGATTTAGACAGGACTCTGTATTCAGAGCAGAAGGTTGCTAAACACATATTTGGAAAAGGGTCACAGACTGGCCTTAGTTGATATCGTTCAACAATATTTGTCATCCAGATATCTTCCTCCTCTACTTGATTTTCTGAATCATGATCTTCAGTTTCTGGATTGGCACTTTTCTTTTTAGTCAATAATGAGAGTGGTTTGCTCAACCTTGTCGGGTTCTCACCTACTGGAACAAACAACACTTTTCTCGAGCATTCTCTCATTCTCATATTGCAAATTCGATAAACCGCTTCCTGAGCACTGACCTCACGGTGACACAAGTAAGCTGATCCAATTTTTTTCATTGTTTCTTTAGCATTCATATTTCCTTCATTAGCTTCAATCTTTGTCTGTTTCAACAGCATGCCCATCTCTCTTTCCGCTTTTGATATGTAGGACACAACATAAACAATACAACTAAAAGGATCCAAAACGAATTGTATGTCCATATTAGCATCCCAGCATTTAAGCAGGTATGGGTTGTACTGATTGGTCCACAATTCGTTTGGATTCCTTTGAAGGACAACAGATTGCTTAGCTGTAATCGTCTGAAAAGCTTGTTCATACATATCTTGAGTTACATTTAGGTCATTCAAAATATCTGTTGTTGTTTTTCCATCATCGAAATCATTGGACTGAATTTTTTCCCAAACTAATTGCAAAATATGTTTAGCTTCTGACTTTTGAAGGTTTGTTTTCTCTTCAGCTACACCGAGCTCTTCGACTGAAATTTCATCATCAATTGGAGATGAAATAAAAGTTCTGCTTGATGGTGGTCTTGGAAAATTAAATCGACATTCTTTCCCACCTTTTCTGCACGAATTGGAATGCTTTTTACTGTGCTGCTGTACTTGAAGAACAGAATTGCTCAACTTTAAATCATTTTCTGCAGATGGTATTGAACAAGTCACGTATCTGTCAATGAAATCACAAACTGTTTGCTTTTCATTTTGAGCTAAATTTGGAGCATTTTGAACCCAAAACAAACAATGCACATGTGGTGAACCTCTTTGCTGAAATTCTACTCTGTAAAAGTAGTCTTTGATTTTTCCGATTGGTTCTGCTGGGCTTAATATGACCTCATGAAGAAATACATGAAATCTGCGTTCAAACATGCGTGCAACTGTCACTGGATTTGATTTCAATATTTTACTCTTTTCTGTCCAGTCCAGCTCCTCTACTTTTCTATCATCGCCTTGCTGATGCAATAATACATTAATCATTTCATGCCATCTGAATTCGGCTGATGAGAATGAGCAAAACCAAGTCGGTATGCCTAACTGTCTTAACATTGCAAACAAATCTTTTTGTACATTTTGCCAAAATGATGGTGTTCCACGTATGGGCTGGAGAAAGCGCAAAGCCTCATCAGATTTAAACATTTGTTTCAAAATTTCTGGATCATGCAACATGTCTCCAGTAACTTTCATTCCTTGTTTAGTTCTTGCAGAAGACTTTCGAATGGATATTTGAGTTTTATCAATAACTTGTTTCAGTTCTGATAGGTATTGGCTGAAAAATATGTAATCTGTGTCTTTTGCAAACCTATTATCAGCATTCATCAGTCTGTTGTTAAAGTACTTTGCGAGTGTAATCCTCTTTTCCCTGTCCTCTGTCCATGTGTTTTTTCCATTTGGAAACAAATGTGGGAAAGACTTTGCCTCATTTCCATCTTCTTGAAGCATTCGCACTGGATTTTTCCCCTCTGCTGGTGCTATATTGTATATATCATCAAAATAGTGATCAAGAACTTCTTGACCAATGTCAACCGGTTGAAGACATGTATCATACTGAATTCCATTTTGTTGTTGATCATGATCTGAATCTTTTTGTTCAGTTGTTTCTTCATTTTCCGTGTCTAAAGGAGACTCTTCCATGCTAAACCCTTTGATACTACTATCCTTTTTTATATCTATTTCTGAATACCAGTTATTGTGATCTTTTAAATACACAAGGGCTTCTTGAGCATGTGCCGGATTGACAAATTGGTATTCATAATGTCCCTTATATGATAATTTGCGTTTAAGCTTTACTTTAATAACCATGTCTTCATCTGCTGTTCTGGGCAAAGCTTCTACCTTTTTGGTGTCTGATGGAACACAAACCACCGGGCCGTTTATAGAATTTTGACCTCCCCTTGGCAACGCAGCAACTTTCATGAATGGAATGTGCAATGCAATCAAATGCTTCTCTAGTGTATTTAGATTCTAAAGCTCAACTGCCACATCATATAGTTCCATATTGTTTGCAGCACATTCTGCTGGAATTTGACTTTCCATAATTTTCCTATGGCATGTTTTACATATCCAATGCGAAGATAAAAGACAGTCTTGTGGACAATTTGGTAAACATTTGTGGACATATTTGTCAGATATGCATTGTCTTGCAACTTTCCATACAGATTCTGACTTTACTTTGTATGTTTCAATATCACATTTCTGCACTTGATTTTGAAAGAGAAGTCTATGGCACGAAGAACATGGAAAACGCGGACCCTGAGCAGTTTTCTTTATAAAATTGTCCAATACATAGTCTGTATCAACATGTTTTGATTTTTCAATGTCTTTCCGTCTTTGTTTAACTTTTGCTTTTTGTTCAGGTTTTTTTGTGGCATCTTTTCATAACATATTCTTTCTTTTTGAGCTGATAACTTTTGTCTTGGTATTTCAATCTAAGGTTTTTTTTAACCTTTTCTCGAAAAGTTTCATTAGTTTTGTATTTTGTCGTGCCGTATTCAATTAATTTCCTCTGAAATACAACATTAGTTTTGTATTTTCTTTTGCTGCACTCTTTCAAGTTTCTTTGGTGTGCAAGGTTAGTTTTGTATTTCATTTTTGTTCTTTCTTTCAAATGCTCTTGGTAGTCAATATCAGTTCTGTACTTTTTCTTGTTTAATTCCTTCTTTCTGTTCCTATGCTTGGCATTTGAGCTGTATTTCTTTTTACTGTATTCCTTTTTCTTTGCTTTGTGTTTTTCATAATGAGCTTTCCTCTTTTTTAGTATAGTGTTCCTGAATTGCTCATTGTTCTGGTATTGCTTTTGAAACCATAATTTCCTTCGTTTTACGCCATGCTCAAGACTTGAATGCTCGTTGTCTTCAGGAGTTTCTAATGAGCAAGTTCTCTTCGTTGTTTTGTAATTGGTTCTGATAATTGTGTCACATTTGCATTGATTTACACTTGGCGAAATATTTGTGCCTAACACGGACTCAACAACATTGTAATGGTTTCCATTGACGTGATGAAGGTAAATGCCTCCTTCTATAGGTGAGAAAAGACTGTCTACAAAGTTGCCAGAATATTTTTTCCAGGTAAAGTCAGAATATGTATAAATGTTGACGTTCAACATGTGCGACATTGCTATTATTTCAAATTCAGTTGCCCATGTTCCAACAGAGTTCATTCTTTCAACATAATCTTCTAGAGATTGGCTGCGGGACCTTAAAATCCCTTTAAACAAAGCTTGATTTTTTTTGACATGTCTGCACATTTGAAAACGTAGATTTTCATGGGATTCCTCTGATCCTGACAAGCATACAGATAAAGCTCGAAAAAAGCAATTCCCATCACCTAGAACTGACAAGCACTGGTGTGGTGACCCAGCAATTTTTTTGTATTTCCTTTTACAGTTGCTTAGTTTCTCAGCAAGAACTGGAATTCGAAGGATTGAGCAAAGCATTTGCTTTGAATTCATACTCAACTGCTGAAATGCTGTTTGAGGGGGTTCTTCCTGTTGTATGCAAACAATGTTATCATCAGATGGTGGATATGCTTGTACATTTTCAGTATTTTCCCGAGGAGCAATTTGCATGCAAGACATCCCTGTTATTTCACACTCAATAGCATTAGAAAACCCCATAGAATGTGCCAATTCAATTATGTGCATGTGAACTTCATCAACACTCTGGACAATTTTGCAGGTGCTTTTTCCATTTGCAGACATTTTTCCAGATAATGTTCTAGAATGAGAATCAAACAGAAAGAAACCATGGTTTAAAACACCACACAAAAATGTGTTGTCACCAAAACATATAAAACATCCCTCTGTGTTTTCAAGACTGTTTTGTAATGCTTCTTTCAATGGCTTGGCATTAAATTGACTCAAATCTGGCATAACCTGCTCATTTGATATGGGTATCAATGTGGCAATTGACTCGGTAAATGACATAGAGAACAATTTTGAGTGGATGTCAAGATTTCTTGGGAGATCTGATATAAGCAAATATTGATGACCAATATTTTTGTATCTTTGCAATGTATCATACAGTTCATTTCCAGTTGTTAGGATTCTGTCCAAGTCTGAGGGCTGCCATAACTGGGCTGGTTTAATTTGGTGATATGTTAAAGCTGATAAGCAATTTGGAACACACTGTAATCCAGCATTTAACCCAAACATATCATTTGCCTGATGAAAGTTTCCCTGAATTGAGGTAGGCATGTTTTCAATTTGCATCACAGAATCTGAATCTATTAATTCAACAGCTGAAGACTCGTGTGCAACATTGCAGTAACATTTTGAATCTGTAACCATGTCAGACATTTCATTTTCCATCACCAAGTTAGACTTTTCAATTTCTGTTACCATGTTAGATCGATTTGTTTCTGTTACCAAGTTAGACATTTGAGCATCTCTTTTCATAACCATACTATCCTGCATGGATAAGAATGGTTGCGTCTGATCTGCAAGGCATGGCTTTACACCATCATAGTGCCAGGGTACCCTCAAAGGAGTACAGACCGAATCAGAGACAGATACCTCATCAGAAGTACTCAATGAAACGGAATCAGAGATCGGTGTCATACACACGTATACGGTACTCAGACTTCCCTGGGGCGATGCAACCCCCAAGGCATTTGAATGAATCATTTTCTCACTAGGAGAAGCCAGATTCTGGGCTGTGAAATTTTCTCTCTTTCGTGACACTCCTGTAGACAGGCTCTCGACAAAGTCATGATCGGAGCTGCAGGCTGCCTCATGAAGCTTAAGCTCTAGCACCTTCTTTCGCTTTCGTTCTCTGTCTTTTAGCCTAGAAATTTTCTGGTTTGATTTCTTTTTCTTTGGCATCTGAAAATACACGTGCATAATAAATATAAGTATAATAAATCATGGATTTTAACCTTTTAAAAAAACCTGAATCACACTTGAGGTACAAAAAATTAAGGAAACTGGTAGCTGAAAATGTTTTTCTATTATCAACTTAAGAATATTTTAAAAACTGCAAGATGTATACATGTTTATAGTTATGATTGTCAACTTTTTGTCTTAAAAAATGGGAAATGGTTTGGAGAGTTAATGGAGGCTGTTAAACCCTCATCTAAGCCAAAATTTCAACTCATGAAACACAGTGATCCCAGTAGATGCTCTGGAAACATTATTGTTTGGCTGGCTCAACACCAATAGGTCTTACTATTTATCAGCACTAACTTGTCACATGTAAAGAAATATATTTTTTTTTTACTTAATAAATGGTTTTCCACTACCGGTATGTTGCTTAATGTAAATTTAGGAACCATTTATTTTTAATGTCGCCCCCCCTGAATAAAAGCATTGCCAAGCTGAACATCCCTTTGTGACAAAAATGTACAGTATGTGTTGAGTGAATGTATTTTACATGCTTTAAGGTATCTCACTACATGTAGACTTATACATTTTAAGACATTTCATCACAAGATGGCGATTTAAGTGCTTTGTTTAATCGAAAATTGTTTATATTACGTGATTAAGTTGAATGATATCATAGCTCAGTTTTTAAACTATCAGACTTCAGAAGCACAGATCATGAGTTTGAATCCGCCCTTGGCTTTTGTTCATATTTATTTATTCATTTTACATCTTTTCACCTATTTGACTTTATTTCTTATGAAAGATAGCATATCTTTCATAATCAAGTACTTTTTTGCTGTCAGATTTGAGAAACTCTTTCCAAGTATAGTGAGCCACTTTCGTAAATCAATAAAACTCATTTTAGATTTTGTGCTACATGTATTTGATTATTTTGAAAGTGATAAATCATAGATATTGTAATATCAGATATCAATTAAATGAAGTGAAATGCTGTTTTCAACAAGTACTTATTTAACAATATTGGGGTAGCTTCTTTAAAAAAGTTTTGCAAAAGGATTGGTGGGAGTTAAGAGGACAAATACTGATTCTACAGTAATAACTAATTAAATAATTAATCAAATTGACTACAGCAATAGCTCAATTTGCTTTCAACTTAGAAAAGCTGATGATGGTGATATCAGTTACAGTATTTACTCACTGCATTTTAATACAAATTGTAAGAAAGCAGTTTCAGTGAAGGAGCAATATCTAGTTATCTACATCAATTCATGAAAACATTCTCTTTTTTCTTGTTTATTTGGAGATAAATTTCTATGGTACTTTTACTCTTGAAAGTTAAACATAGGTAAACAGAGATTACAGAGCAGCTCATTGCGGCAGACATCACCTTTATGATACCATTTCAGTAGTTTAATTTAACATGTTCTGTTGATATTTTAATGATAGACGGGCAATGTCTGCCAGACTGGCAATGCCTGTCTGATACGCGTGAGCAGTACACATATTGTAGGATAGAGACAAAGGACCAGTATATTTCAATGACGAGGAAATAAGAACTATTTGCATTATATCGCACATTATCAATTCACGTTTGTGCTCAAAATCTACCCCAAGAGATCTGATGACAGCAAAGATCTTCCCACTTCGCAAGCTCAATTGGAAAACAAACTGGGTTTTATAAAAATAGATTTTACGCACATCTCCATTTGGAGCTTCTCAAATATTTACGCTCATTAATACGAAACAATGTGTGCCCCTGTTAGTTGTCAAGTTCATGGGCAGCGATTGAACAAAAACTACTTTGATTTGTTTTATTTTTTAAACATCGAAAAAAACTTTTAAAATATGTGTGTAAATAAAGATGGGATTGTTTAATCATTTCAAATTGGCAATTACGCAAACAAAAGCTGTTAATGCATGCACTACTTTCTTTAGCTTGTAGTGCAAAAAGTTCGCAGAAACGACTATGATAACAAATACTCACTCAGTTAGCGAGCTGACATACAATAAATGTTTGTGAAACACTTATGCCCCCCCCCCGGAAACATCCACAAAGATAATGAACATGAACTGCAAATATTTGGAATTTTTCTAAGTACAAGGGGCATAACTCTGTCAATAATTGCTCTATCATACCAAAATCATACTGGACCTAGACAGTATCATGATTAACCTATATATCAAATTTCTTTTCAATATGTTCATCCCCTGCTAAGAAAATAAGCAGAAATTGCAAATAACTGGAATTTTTCTACATCCAAGAGCCATAACTCTGTCGAAAATTGCTTGAGCGTACCCAATATCAAACTTGACCTAGGTATTAACATGATAAACCTGTATACCAAATTTCATTGCAATATGTTCATCCTCTGTAAAGAAAATGAGCTGAAAACTGCAAATAACTGGAATTTTCTACGTCCATGGGCCATAACTAAGCCAAAAATTGCTCGATCCTACCTAATATTAAAGTTGACCTAGATATTATCATAATACACCTGTATAACAAATTTCATTTCAATATGTTCATCCCCTGCGAAGAAAATGAGAGAAAATTGCAAATAACTGGAATTTCTCTGAGTCCAAGGGCCATAACTCTGTTGAAAATTGCTCGATCGTACCCAATATCAAACTTGACCTAGGTATTAACATGATTATCATGATAAACCTGTATACCAATTTCATTTCAATATGTTCATTCGCTGCGAAGAAAATGAACGGAAACAGTTTGTGGACTGACCGAAGGGGAGCATAAAAATAAGCAAGCTCACATATCCCTCACTTTCCTATTACATGACAATACTACAGATATGAATAGAAGAGAATTCATTAAATAAATACACAAAATAATCATAAAAGGTGCACAATTCCCAAAGCATCATCACATCTAAACTTCAGGGCTGCAAATATGCTTTGGTTTCGAAGAACAACAAATTAAACATGCAAGCATTCTGAGAGTATTGCATAAGCAATACACGTCCCCTACCAGTTTGTATTAATCTATCTCTGAAGCAAACATCTATTTCAAAACTATTATAAACGAGATGCTATGCTTTAATCAGAGATAAAAAAAACAGAGGAAATTCAAACTACATACTTTATATAGACATGAAATAAAAATCCGGTAAAATAATACTCTTTATTTTATCTCCTGTAATTTCGCCAAGTCCATTAAGCATTTGCTTGTAGAATTTTAAGAAAACAATGCACAGTTATGCAGAATATCATTTTTTACTGTCTTCTGTACCCCAATCAACAGACCAACCCAATAACGAACCCGATTGTAATAATACCAAAAAGAACCTGTCAATTAAATCTACAACACAATGCTTGACACTATTTTACGGAACTTATTTGTTTGTTAGAAACAATAAAAGGAATGGTACAATTAATGCACGATATGATAATATATTACTGACTACATACTTTCCTCGTTTATTCAAATACACGGAACCCGATAACGAACCCGAACATTAAAAAATTGGAACATAAAAAATTAATTTTCTCAAAAACATGTCAACCAGACGCTACAAAAGTGTAAACTTGATCTGTAGTTTGACATTTTGAAGCTGTTCAGCAAATTTCATGTTATTCCTCAAACGCATAAAGAAAAAAGTGTGGAAAACTGAAGTGGGACAGACAGACGCACGGACGGAAAGACGGACTGACGGACGCAGAGGAAAGCTGTAGTCCCCTCCGGTAAAACCGGTAGGGGACTAAAAATGTCAGTAATTCCTGGAAAAATAATGGAACCTTGATTTCCTCGTGATATGGACAACAAACCAATTTTGTCTAATTCCCTACAAAGTTTTGGATATTCTGTACAGCAGTTCAAAAAGGAGTAGCATTTATGAATTATTCATTACTACATTCATTAAATGGCCAAATGTCTTAGTGCAAAAGGGAAGAAATTTATACAAATATATTTCCTTTCAGTGTATATTTAATTCCTCTTCTGTTTATACCAACTAATGCACTACCAACACACGGTATTCAAATTGTCTGCATTGCTTGGTGTGTTAAAGAAATGATGAAATCCAAAAATAAACATCCATTGCCTATAAATAACAGAAATGGAATTTCCTGAAAATATGGAACTACTCTTGTAAGCCCAAGGACATGTGAAGTAAGGGGATGATCTAAAGTTCTGCATCTGACAATAAAACTACCAAGTAAACACACAGACTGATAGGTTTCATGTTAATTCAAAATCCTAACTGATAGTAAATAAATCATAATGTACAGTTAATTATCAATTATTGCAATAGTGATAAGGATGCATTGAACATAAAAATAACTGCTTTATTGTTTAAAATAAAGACTACTTTCTTAAACTGGTTTGAAAGTTGTAAGTTCCAAGATTGTAATTCCAGGACTTACTAAAATTGTTTGGTAAGATCATTTGGAAATCCGAAATCATAGTTTAGACTTCAACCAAGCATGTGTAGAATGAATGTTCCTGATCAGATGTTGCTCTTTTGTAATAAAGTTTCTTCTTAGCTTAAGTACTTCTTTTTTTTCCAAGTCATAAATAAATAAAATGTTTAATCAGTTGATACACGAAAACTTAAATGTTTACATGTACATGTAACAAGGGCAGTAATGGCACAGTACATGTATAAACAAATGCATTTCCTATTTAATATTCCTGTATGAGCTACTTTTCATCATAGAAGAATGGAGGAAAATTCAAGATGTACTGGTGCACATTAAATCAAGCATTTTTTAATAGCAATATATACATGATATATTTATAAACATTTTTCGTCATTTTTGCCATCCAGCCCAGACAGGAGCAACTGTAACGAACATAAAATATTCAATATAAGATCACAATTATAAAAACTCGATAAAAAGAGATGTTTGTGGAACACTTATCCCCCTCCCTTGGACATACATTATAGGGTCACTAACAAACCCCTAATTGGGCAGTATAACGAACATGGAAATGAAATTGTTATTTCCATTCTTAGATCGACTCAATATATCCCAATGAACTTACAATAAAAGATACCACAAAATCTGCGTCATCTGTTTCATATTTGGATATTATACTGGAAATGGACATTGATGGTAACCTAATTAACAACACAACTTGATGATAAACACGATGACTTCAATTTTTCTATAGTAAACTTTCCTTACTTATGTAGCAATACACCTTCATCACATGCATATGGTGTTTTTGTCTCTCAGTTAATTCGATACACAAGGGCATGCTCTTCGTATAAACAGTTTCTAAGGCGAGGCAAGCTACTGATAAACAAGTTGATAAAACAGGACTATCAAAAGTCTCGTTTGAAGTCATCTTTTCGTAAGTTCTAAAGATACATAGATCATGAAGTGTAGGCCTTTCTTTGTTCAGTAAAATATAGTACAAGATTTACATTAACATTGTTGTGAGATTTTTGGTCAAGCATTAATAGCTGTAAAGTATTGAAATTGCCATCAATCAAGATGAGTACAGAGAAAGCTCAGCAAAGCCAGCCTTGCAAAGCGAGTCTAAATAGTAACATGTATACGTAAGAAAAATAGTGGACAATAGAAATTGAATCAGGGGTGCCATGGACTGTAAAAAAAATTCTTCAAGCTCATGGATGCCTCCATACTGGCCGCCATTTTGTTCAACAAAGTCAATCCATTCATTACCGGTAAATGATTTATGGTTTTCTATCTTTATTGTCGATTAACTCTAAAAAATTTCCCAAGTTTTCAATGGAAAGTAACTTTAATAAAATAATGGACTATGCAAACAAGAGAAGTTTCAACCAATGCTCAAATCAGGAGATAAAAACTACCGGTAGTATTAATATCATATACCGGTACCTAGCTAGTAATATATCAGCCCTGATACAAATGTTTTGGACTACATGTACTAGGTGAGAGAGCAACTGGAAGCTCAAAGTGATATTTCTCTGTCTAAGCCCATGGTCAAGGGGCTGTATTGCCCTTAATTTTAAAATTGTTGACAATGTTTTAATAAGAAAATAAGACTAATTTCACATATGTCTTAACAAATTTTTAGATGGAATATTGAAACATTAACATCAAAGAACCAAATTTTAAGATACTAAATAAAGTATAAACAGATAATATTCAACTTATGAAATAGTTAAGCATTGACAGACAAAATATAAAATTCTCGAAATCACATACTATTTTTCGGCTATTTCTGAAGACATGACTTTTATGTTTTACGTATGAAACACGACGTCATAATGTAGACTGAGCAAGCAACGTTAAGTTTAGCTTATGTCTTATGATCTGAGTAGGAAGGCAGATCATACTGACTAAAATATCTGCACTTGGCCCAACAGTCACACCATTTACATATTATGTTACAAATTATTAATTCTTGAAATTACTCAAATAAATTTATACTTATTGATAAATCAAACTGATGGCATTTCCCCAACTCCTGGACAATCTGAGACCCATTATTCTGAGGTTTTCGGATAACATGATAGAAGTAAAGAGAACCCATGAGGCTACTGACAATCGATAAAATGATATAATTCCTACACAAGTTATAGATATATATTTAAAAAGCGTGAGATATAATGGACGAGATCATCGCTGACTACAACGCCATTAACGGGGTTACAATTCAGAAAGGTTGTGCAGCGTTCGAGAAACCGTAGGTAAAAAAACCGAAAACGAATTACCATAGTTTTGAAAACCACACTAAGAATTAATTAAAGTCAAACTTGAACACATGTATCTCTTTAACGATCTTGTATTTTATTCTTCAAGTCCATTGCCGTAAAGTCAATAGGTGCGTAACCGCCAAAACATTGCACCGAAAACACACAACAAACACTCCGTATTTTATTTAGCATTATTTAGATACTGAACACTTACAGCTAGGCGAAGATCACGTTGTATCAGATGATTCTCGTGGATATGTTTTCTCGCCTTTGAAAATACTTTAGTTCGCCAGATCAGCGGGAGAATATTTAGGCAAAAGTGAACGTCTAAATCTTACACTAGATGGCGCTATTTTATATTTATCGAGACACCGCTATTTAACGTATAGTAAAATAACCTTATTTACGAAAAGGAATTTTACTTCTCTTGTCGATGCAATATTTATGCAAAAATCCTTATTTTCATGTTAAATTTTTTTTCTCATCAGATGATTCATCAAAAGTAACTCTTTTGGGAAAAGTTAACTTATGTATATTGAAAAAAAAGTGAAAAAATAGGCGGAAGATCTGGCATGGTGTTAGGATTTTTATTTTTCATTTAAATCTAAATAAATGTGATACATGTACATATTCGGTCGGATTTTAATATATTACATGTACATCAAGTAAGCTCGACGCATGTTCCATGTTTTCGTTTTGTTTGTTTATTGCTTTTTTCTGTTTTATCACATATGTATCTCAAGGAATTAAAGTTTCCGTAATTAAAATCATAAATCATTTACTGCTCAAATGTGCAGATCTAGAGGAGGTGAGGTGTTTGTTACATGAATCCCTTTTGGTATAATTTGTTGAAGCATTATGTACTATTATGTAATTTAGATGACCGCAGATCGCCAATTTCCACGCGATGGATCTTCTTGGCCAATGTCCGAAGGATCAGTAACGTAATTGTGTACAGAAAGTCATAGGTCTATAGATCGGTTCAAAATGCTTGCAGATTGATAAAAATGTTAACAGTTAGAATATATGCTTAATAGTCTTTATTTACATATTAACTATATATGTTAATCTTCATTTTTTAATATTTAAATGTATTACTGACAATTAAAGAGTTAGACCATGTCAATGCATGTCGCATGTCCGTAACCAAGTGGAAATAAAAGCGGGAGTTTTTTTCTAATAAAAAAAAAGAGAAATCATATACTGTTTAATCATTGACGTCTGACGGCAACACAGATACGCTCCGCGTGCTTCTTCCTATATAGAGGTAGTCTACATGATCTAAGCGTGCTAGCTTTTGTACATAAACAACCACAGATCGTTCTAATCGATCAACGCGCGATAACTCTCCCAGCCAAATGCGAGGAATGAGTTACGTAAATAAATTTCTCCAATGTTTAATTTAAATGAATACAAAATGAACAAACTTTTAAAACATAAAATTAAAACAGTGTACAGTGTATTTACGGCTATATAAACTCAAACACGTTCATATTCATGTAAGTGTGCGGGTGCGAATCTTGTGTATTAGATAACCGTTTACCGCTAGGTAGTGCAGCCGTGGCTGATTTCCTCGGCCGCGGGCGAAGGATAGATTACGTAAAAGGTTTAACGCATACACACGCACAGCTCAGAACCTAGGAAGATTTGAAAAGTTTGCAATCTATCAAATAGAAATTCTTTTTTTTTTTTACTTAAAACCCACAATTAAACTACATGTCTGGTATTGCATTAGATTGAAAATGGCACTGCTTTTATTAATTAACTGAACGATTTCTTATTTGACACCCTATCGTTTTATCCAATTGTATAATAAACCTTTATATGTAATCAAAACTGAAACAATTCTTCAGTTCGCAGCTAAATTAACTCATATATGAGAGACACAACTCTCGTGTACTAGATAACCGCTGACCGCTAGGTAGTCCAGCCGCGACCATGTTGACCGATTTTCTCGGCCGCGGGCGAGGGATAGCTTACGCAATGATACGCACAGAGCTTTGATTCAAGGTGGATTTTAAATGCAGTATAACTAAAATGATATGCATAGAATTTTTTTCAATACGTATTTTGTGTTTTACTAGAAAAGAAAAGGAATGTTTTGTTTTCCGATTCTCGTCTTTAAGGATTGTGCACCATAAGAACTAAACAACAATGATTTATTGATAAGCTTCTTTAAAAAAGCATGTGTTCTAATTTTTTCTCATGAATTAAAGCCCCCTGTATAAACTAGCATACTTTCGTGGTAACTTTCTGCCAGTTTACGCACAAAGACTTTCGTAAACTTGCCAAATGAAAACAGGTACATGTTAACATGTAAAGCTTTTTACACTCATACTACTCAAATCACTTAAAAAATAACATTGTAACGACCTTTATGAGATCCCAACAAACAACTTTTACATCGACAGCCATATCGAAATCCTAACCGCTTTTGAGTTATTAAGCAAAATCTTTTCAGGGCTACTGGCCCTTAATTTATGGGGCCAGCCCTTTTTTATTGGTGTCAAATGAAAGCCCTTAACATTATGCACAACTTTTGTTCTATATGTATTTAGGAAATATTTCAAACTAAAAAGTTACGAAGCTAAAACATGAGAAATTTTTTTCTATTTTTAAAACATAGATTTCGATTGATTTATTCGAGTGGAATAATTGGATAAAACTAAAATACAAAAATCAGAGGACAATATTCAAAATGTCAATAATAAAGATTTTTAACTATAAATTATTTGCTACGGACCATTTCGGAGCCTTTGTCTGGAAACTAATGCCCCTAAAATTTTAGAAAAAGGGGAATAACTCAAAACCGGAAGTTGCGATTTCAATTCTTTTGGTGCTCTAGAAACCTTATTCGATTTACAATATTCCGTGAAAATTTGAACGAAATCGGATGACAAACAAATAAGTTATTGAGGATTTAAAAATGTCTAGAAGAAGAAAAATAACTAGACACGATCTCGTTGCGAGCAACGAGGAGGTCTTCCGTGTGTTTTAGAACAAGAAATACATGTTCGACCTTGGTTTTGCTATTTAACGGCTAAACGTGATTTAAAATATAAGACAACAGTCTACATTCTAAGGGCCAGATACTATTTTGTTTTAGATGTATGAGCTTTGGTTGAAAACATTTAGATCTCTAATTCGAGGGGCAGCCTCTTTTTCCTCGTATCAAATGAAAAGTTATTTACTTTTAAAGATATTTTGTTCAACAAGTGTATAGAAATTTGTTACCATTCTTGAGATATCTCAGAAAGAGCGTTTAAGGGGCCGATCCCTTATCTCCTTATAGGGGTCGTTTAACGAAATTTTGAAGAATCCATATTGTTTAGTAGATCATTTTGAGTATCTTTTCTTCTATACTGCATTTCAAAATATTTTCCTTTCTGAGATATCGGTGATTAATTTTTTGAATTTTGAACCCTTAAAAATCTTAATTACGTATCACATTATAAAATCATGACACTGCTTGGATACATAACGGTAAGATAAACATATTTGCTTCTATAATCTTTCACAAAATATATCTCAGTAAAGGGGCTATAGATGAAAGACTTGAGAGCCCTTTGGTCCCCTAATTTGAGGGGCCAGCCCCTTTGTCTTGATATAAAAAAAAGGTCTTATAAATTAAAAAAAAAAAAATTACATGTTTTAACAAAATATTATTCAGAAAAGAGATAAACAAAGAAAACCAGAAAAAATTATGATATTTGTTTAATCTCAATTTTTGGGTCCAGGCGAGCTCCGGCGCTTTTTGCGATCGAAATGATTTTAAACCTTCATGCACAATTTCAGTCTTCCGTCTACCATCACTGAAAATTTCAAGTGTATATCTGCTATAGTTAAAAAGGAGTACTGCCGACAAAATATCTCTCTGAAAATCGACAAAACGACTATATCTCAAAACCTGAAGTGACGTCTTCAATAAAAAAAATTTCAAATACGGTTCACATCGTCATCTATAAGATCGACAAGTTTCGTAAAAATCAATTGAGTAGTTTTCGAGATCTTGCGTGCACAAAATTTGTAAGAAAAAAAAAATAATATAGAAGAAAAGGGAAAAAACAAAGCAATACCAATAAGGTTTTCCGTTGGAAACGGAAGACCTTAATAATAAGAAAAGTTAAAAAGAAACAATAGAATACTAGAAGGTTCTTCCGCTAAAGACGGAAGACCCTAATAATTAAAGAATGTTTTTGTCTAAATCTTAATGTACGAGTGTTTTTAACTTATACTTCAGTCCAACAACCCCTTTATTTTGAATATCTTAGTAAGAAAGTCAAAAAAAAATGGAGAGAAGGAAATAGAGAGAAAGAACAAATCTTGGCTCCGGCGAGATTCGAACACACAGACTTTGCAGGTGTCATAACAGAATTTCTTCGTAGACTGGTCCTCTGTCTCTATCATACGAAATATATATCGCGCATATCAGACAGGCATTGCCAGTCTATATTTCATCATCGAAGGTTCACGTCAAAACATGGCTGACGCGAAATAATTCCCGATTTTCTCTTTGAATTTGGGGCGTTTCCGCCCGGGACAGGAGCTGAATTTTTGTATGAGATGAAAAACAACGTGTAAGATGTCTCACTACTCAGGTTTGGTAACAGTGCGAGGTCATTTGAAATATTAATGCGTGTTTGTGTCTGGAGGGGGATAAAAAGGACCGAGCTTGATTTTCGTCGTAAATAAATCGAAAGTAGAATTTTGAGGTGTGGATCTCGGATTCGGTTAACGACAATTAGGGGAAGTCCTAAAACAATGACTGATGCATTTTAGACATGTATTTCAGAGTAGAGATTGTTTTGTGTCGTTTACTATTATGTTTGACTGTTTTATATCAACAGGATTGATAAAATTCTTTTAAATGTAGAAATAACGAAATCAGTAACACGTAAATTTATTCATAAAAAAATGGATGACAGTAATTTCCACAGTTCTAACATTCATAAGTAGTTCACACGCTATCGTAGATACAGACTAAACGGAAAACAAGAATTATACATGCAACAGAAATATTACGCGGCTGCTTACATCCCTTGCACTGTGTAAATTTTAAGTCCCCATACAGGCTATACTCGCGGCTTGATATCGGAAATTTCTTCTTAATTGTTCAATCCGCTGCAAATTTGGCAAAAAAACGGAATGAGGTCCGAGGTACATTTACACAAAATTTCATGAGGATTGAGTGAAGAGCTCGAGAGTTAGAATTTGTTTCTACAGTACATGTCAAACACGAAAATTAAAACTCAAATGCCAAAAAGTTCATAACTCTGTTAATAATGAACGAATTGGTCTGGTAATTAGTACGGTAATCTAGAATGGTACTAAGTTGAAATTAAAGGTCCGAGATAAAAGATCAAGTAAAATCGGGCCAGAAAAACTAAATGATTTTTTGAAGGGGGGTGGGGGTGGGGGTGGGGGTCGGTGACTTCTATATTAAACGGAAAATACTAAATTCCCAATATCACTAGAGTTTGAGATACATGCTTGACCTTTATTTTGCTATTTACCAGCTAAACATGATTTGGAAATAGAATGAAAAATCCTTTGATTTTAAACAGACTCTTTTCTTCAATTTCTATATCCTCTTTTTCTTTTACAAAAAAAATCATAAATGTATTGGACTTCTCGCCCTTGTTTTGTTTCTGATATATGTATAAGAGCTTTGATTGAAACATTTAGATCCCTCTTATCATGTAATTTGAGGGGCTAGCCCCTTTTTCTTGATATCAATGAGAGGTCCCTTAATATAAAACACATTTTGTTCAACAAGTGTTTAGAAATTTGTTACTGTTTTTGAGATATTAGGGAAAAATTGTTTTAGGGGCCGACCCTTTATCTGCTTATAAGGACCATTAAACGAAACTTTGGTGGTTAAATATTATTACGAATATTATTCTGAGAATCTTCTCTTCTATAATGCATTTCAAAATATTTCTCCTTTTTAAGAAATAAATGATCAAAATATTGGACTTCTAGCCCCTTGAAAATCCAAATTATGTAACATATCAGAAAACTTTTAACAAATATAGGTAGATAACTGGAAGATAAACATTTTTGCTTCTATAATACATTACAAAATATTTTTCATTAAAGAGATATAGATAAAAGACTTTAGACCCCTTGTGGCCCCTAATATGAGGGGTCAGCCCCTTTTGCTTGGTGTCAGTTGAAAGATCTTTTATAGATAAATTTTTGATGCTCTACATGTGTTAGCAAAATATTGATTAGAAGAAAGATATTCGTGATCAAATCTCAAATTTCGTAAAAATTGTCAAAAAAATTTAACATCAACATTTTCAGTTCCGGGCGAGCTTCAAGGATGATGACTTCTGGTCAAATCTAAAACAAGCAAGCAAATCTACCATAACCACTCTATCTTGCATATAAATTTCAAGTCCCTAACTATAACAGTTTTTGAGGAGATGCGTGGACAATATCATGTTCCAAAATACATGAAAAAGGGAGATAATTCAGAAACGGAAGTGAATTTTCAGACAGGAAGTAAGATGCAAAGAGATATTCACCTAAGACATTATCCCTGTAAAAATCATTAAAATCCATTGAGAAATGGCTGAGAAATTAAGGGTGACTACCAAGAAAAAAAATAATAATATAGAAGAACTAGAGCAAAGCTCGTTGCAAAGCAACGAGTGGGTCTTCCGTTAATGTCGGAAGTAAAGCTGGAAGTTCCTGTAAGAAGCAGAGCAATTAAACCAAAACCAAGAGTTACAAAAATATAAAAGATGAAAAAAATCGAATTATTCCTGGTACGACTTAACAAAATACGAATGATTTTAAGTACGACTTAACAAACACCTTTCCGATTTCAAGAACGACTTAACAAAAAAAATCCGAATGTGTACAAGTACGACTTAACAATTATTTTTGGTACGAGTTAATTTTACTTTAAACATTACGCTATTTTTCAAACCAAGGACGCGGAATCAAAATTTCCGGAAAAATCAGTTTTTAAACCCCGATATCTCTGTAATGCATCGTCCGATTTTAAAACGGGTTTCGGTTTTAAATTAAACTTAATAAAAGCTTCTTTGCTGCCTTATGATTAATATCAAATTATTGGTCAGAAAAGAGTTATTATGAAAAGACTTAGTAGCCCTTCTGGCCCCTAATTTGAGGGGTCAGCCCCTTTTTCTTGATATCCAAGAAAAGGTCTCGCTAATATAAACATATTTTGTTTCACAAGTTTTCATGAATTGTAAACTGTTCTCGAGATATCTGTACAAATGCGTTTTAGGGGGCGACCCTTTAACCCCTTACCGGGGCCACTAACAACAAAATTTTTGGTATCATATTGTTAAGAACATTATTTTGAAGAACTTTTGTTCTACATTGCTTTTAAAAATATTTCTCCTTTTTCAGATATTAATGATCAGAGTTTTGAGTTCTGGCCCCTTGAAACCCCTTATTACGTAATATATGACTTAGGTATGGTAATGTATAGATGAACAGCTGTACAATGAACATTTTTGCTTCTATAATTAATAACAAAATATTGTTCAGTTAAGAGTTATTGTAAGAAGACATTAGAGCCCTCTTGGCCCCTAATTTGAGGTTCCAGCCCCCTTTTCTTGACATCAAATGAAAGGTCTTGTAAATATAAACATATTTTGTTTAACAAGTGTTCAAAAAATGTTTACCGTTCTTGAGATATCTGTACAAATGTGTTTTAGGGGCCGACCCTTTAACTCCTAAATGGGGTCATAAACAAAAACATTAAAGGTAGCATATTGTACAAAACATTATTTTGAACAACTTTTGTTCTACATTGCTTTTCAAAATATTTCTCCTTTTTCAGATATTAATGATCAAAGTTTTGAACTTCTGGCCCCTTGAAACCCCTTATTACGTAATATATGACTTAAATATGGTACTGTAAAGATAAACAGCTGTACAATGAACAATTTTGCTTCTATAATTGATAACAAATTATTGTTCAGTAAAAAGTTATTGCAAATAGACTTTAGAGCCCTCTTGGCCCCTAATTTGAGGAGCCAGCCCCTTTTTCTTGATATCAAATAAAAGCCCGTGCAAATTGAAACAGCTTTTGCATTACATGTTTTAACAAAATATTTATACGTCAAAAGATATTACGGAAAATGTGCGAAAATTTTGTGAAAAAATTTGGTGCTAATTTTCAGGTTCAGGCGAGCTTCTAGGCCTTGCACATTTTTCGCAATTGGAAGCATGGAGGGAAATCTACAGACATTCATCTACAATCCCTGCAAATTTCAAGCTTTTATCATGATTAGTTTCAGAGAAGATGCGTGGACAAAATGACCCTTAAAAATTTACAAAATCGTCCATATCTGAAACCGGAAGTGACGTAATCATTTGAAATTTTAATAATCTGTAGCGACATTGATGCCTTATAAGTCCTGAAAATTTGATGTAAATCGGTTGAATAGTTTTTGAGAAATAACGATCCAAAAAAGTCAGAAAAAGAAAAAAAAGTATAATAATAAAGAAAAAGAAACCGTAGAATAACAGAAGGGTTTTCCGTTGAAAACGGAAAACCCTAATGAGAACGCGTAGAAAAACAGTAAGGTCTTCCGCTGAAGACGGAAGACCTTAATAATAAAGGACTGTTTTTGTCTAAATCTTAAAGGAAGAGTGTTTTTCAACTTGTACTTCAGTCCAACAACCCCTTTATTTTGAGTATCTTAGTTAGAAAGTCAAAAAAAATGGAGAGAAGGAAATAGAGAGAAAGAACAAATCTTGGCTACACACAGCCTTTGCAGGTGTCATAACAGTATTTCATCAAAGGTTCGCGTCAAAACATGGCTGACGCGAAATCATTCCCGATTTTCTCTTTGAATTTGGGGCGTTTCCGCCCGGGACAGGAGCTGAATTTTTGTATGAGATGAAAAACAACGTGTAAGATGTCTCACTACTCAGGTTTGGTAACAGTGCGAGGTCATTTGAAATATTAATGCGTGTTTTTGTCTGGAGGGGGATAAAAAGGACCGAGCTTGATTTTCGTCGTAAATAAATCGAAAGTAGAATTTTGAGGTGTGGATCTCGGATTCGGTTAACGACAATTAGGGGAAGTCCTAAAACAATGACTGATGCATTTTAGACATGTATTTCAGAGTAGAGATTGTTTTGTGTCGTTTACTATTATGTTTGACTGTTTTATATCAACAGGATTGATAAAATTCTTTTAAATGTAGAAATAACGAAATCAGTAACACGTAAATTTATTCATAAAAAAATGGATGACAGTAATTTCCACAGTTCTAACATTCATAAGTAGTTCACACGCTATCGTAGATACAGACTAAACGGAAAACAAGAATTATACATGCAACAGAAATATTACGCGGCTGCTTACATCCCTTGCACTGTGTAAATTTTAAGTCCCCATACAGGCTATACTCGCGGCTTGATATCGGAAATTTCTTCTTAATTGTTCAATCCGCTGCAAATTTGGCAAAAAAACGGAATGAGGTCCGAGGTACATTTACACAAAATTTCATGAGGATTGAGTGAAGAGCTCGGGAGTTAGAATTTGTTTCTACAGTACATGTCAAACACGAAAATTAAAACTCAAATGCCAAAAAGTTCATAACTCTGTTAATAATGAACGAATTGGTCTGGTAATTAGTACGGTAATCTAGAATGGTACTAAGTTGAAATTAAAGGTCCGAGATAAAAGATCAAGTAAAATCGGGCCAGAAAAACTAAATGATTTTTTGAAGGGGGGTGGGGGTGGGGGTGGGGGTCGGTGACTTCTATATTAAACGGAAAATACTAAATTCCCAATATCACTAGAGTTTGAGATACATGCTTGACCTTTATTTTGCTATTTACCAGCTAAACATGATTTGGAAATAGAATGAAAAATCCTTTGATTTTAAACAGACTCTTTTCTTCAATTTCTATATCCTCTTTTTCTTTTACAAAAAAAATCATAAATGTATTGGACTTCTCGCCCTTGTTTTGTTTCTGATATATGTATAAGAGCTTTGATTGAAACATTTAGATCCCTCTTATCATGTAATTTGAGGGGCTAGCCCCTTTTTCTTGATATCAATGAGAGGTCCCTTAATATAAAACACATTTTGTTCAACAAGTGTTTAGAAATTTGTTACTGTTTTTGAGATATTAGGGAAAAATTGTTTTAGGGGCCGACCCTTTATCTGCTTATAAGGACCATTAAACGAAACTTTGGTGGTTAAATATTATTACGAATATTATTCTGAGTATCTTCTCTTCTATAATGCATTTCAAAATATTTCTCCTTTTGAAGAAATAAATGATCAAAATATTGGACTTCTAGCCCCTTGAAAATCCAAATTATGTAACATATCAGAAAACTTTTAACAAATATAGGTAGATAACTGGAAGATAAACATTTTTGCTTCTATAATACATTACAAAATATTTTTCATTAAAGAGATATAGATAAAAGACTTTAGACCCCTTGTGGCCCCTAATATGAGGGGTCAGCCCCTTTTGCTTGGTGTCAGTTGAAAGATCTTTTATAGATAAATTTTTGATGCTCTACATGTGTTAGCAAAATATTGATAAGAAGAAAGATATTCGTGATCAAATCTCAAATTTCGTAAAAATTGTCAAAAAAATTTAACATCAACATTTTCAGTTCCGGGCGAGCTTCAAGGATGATGACTTCTGGTCAAATCTAAAACAAGCAAGCAAATCTACCATAACCACTCTATCTTGCATATAAATTTCAAGTCCCTAACTATAACAGTTTTTGAGGAGATGCGTGGACAATATCATGTTCCAAAATACATGAAAAAGGGAGATAATTCAGAAACGGAAGTGAATTTTCAGACAGGAAGTAAGATGCAAAGAGATATTCACCTAAGACATTATCCCTGTAAAAATCATTAAAATCCATTGAGAAATGGCTGAGAAATTAAGGGTGACTACCAAGAAAAAAAATAATAATATAGAAGAATGAGAACGCGTAGAAAAACAGTAAGGTCTTCCGCTGAAGACGGAAGACCTTAATAATAAAGGACTGTTTTTGTCTAAATCTTAAAGGAAGAGTGTTTTTCAACTTGTACTTCAGTCCAACAACCCCTTTATTTTGAGTATCTTAGTTAGAAAGTCAAAAAAAATGGAGAGAAGGAAATAGAGAGAAAGAACAAATCTTGGCTACACACAGCCTTTGCAGGTGTCATAACAGTATTTATTTCATCAAAGGTTCGCGTCAAAACATGGCTGACGCGAAATCATTCCCGATTTTCTCTTTGAATTTGGGGCGTTTCCGCCCGGGACAGGAGCTGAATTTTTGTATGAGATGAAAAACAACGTGTAAGATGTCTCACTACTCAGGTTTGGTAACAGTGCGAGGTCATTTGAAATATTAATGCGTGTTTGTGTCTGGAGGGGGATAAAAACGACCGAGCTTGATTTTCGTCGTAAATAAATCGAAAGTAGAATTTTGAGGTGTGGATCTCGGATTCGGTTAACGACAATTAGGGGAAGTCCTAAAACAATGACTGATGCATTTTAGACATGTATTTCAGAGTAGAGATTGTTTTGTGTCGTTTACTATTATGTTTGACTGTTTTATATCAACAGGATTGATAAAATTCTTTTAAATGTAGAAATAACGAAATCAGTAACACGTAAATTTATTCATAAAAAAATGGATGACAGTAATTTCCACAGTTCTAACATTCATAAGTAGTTCACACGCTATCGTAGATACAGACTAAACGGAAAACAAGAATTATACATGCAACAGAAATATTACGCGGCTGCTTACATCCCTTGCACTGTGTAAATTTTAAGTCCCCATACAGGCTATACTCGCGGCTTGATATCGGAAATTTCTTCTTAATTGTTCAATCCGCTGCAAATTTGGCAAAAAAACGGAATGAGGTCCGAGGTACATTTACACAAAATTTCATGAGGATTGAGTGAAGAGCTCGAGAGTTAGAATTTGTTTCTACAGTACATGTCAAACACGAAAATTAAAACTCAAATGCCAAAAAGTTCATAACTCTGTTAATAATGAACGAATTGGTCTGGTAATTAGTACGGTAATCTAGAATGGTACTAAGTTGAAATTAAAGGTCCGAGATAAAAGATCAAGTAAAATCGGGCCAGAAAAACTAAATGATTTTTTGAAGGGGGGTGGGGGTGGGGGTGGGGGTCGGTGACTTCTATATTAAACGGAAAATACTAAATTCCCAATATCACTAGAGTTTGAGATACATGCTTGACCTTTATTTTGCTATTTACCAGCTAAACATGATTTGGAAATAGAATGAAAAATCCTTTGATTTTAAACAGACTCTTTTCTTCAATTTCTATATCCTCTTTTTCTTTTACAAAAAAAATCATAAATGTATTGGACTTCTCGCCCTTGTTTTGTTTCTGATATATGTATAAGAGCTTTGATTGAAACATTTAGATCCCTCTTATCATGTAATTTGAGGGGCTAGCCCCTTTTTCTTGATATCAATGAGAGGTCCCTTAATATAAAACACATTTTGTTCAACAAGTGTTTAGAAATTTGTTACTGTTTTTGAGATATTAGGGAAAAATTGTTTTAGGGGCCGACCCTTTATCTGCTTATAAGGACCATTAAACGAAACTTTGGTGGTTAAATATTATTACGAATATTATTCTGAGAATCTTCTCTTCTATAATGCATTTCAAAATATTTCTCCTTTTGAAGAAATAAATGATCAAAATATTGGACTTCTAGCCCCTTGAAAATCCAAATTATGTAACATATCAGAAAACTTTTAACAAATATAGGTAGATAACTGGAAGATAAACATTTTTGCTTCTATAATACATTACAAAATATTTTTCATTAAAGAGATATAGATAAAAGACTTTAGACCCCTTGTGGCCCCTAATATGAGGGGTCAGCCCCTTTTGCTTGGTGTCAGTTGAAAGATCTTTTATAGATAAATTTTTGATGCTCTACATGTGTTAGCAAAATATTGATTAGAAGAAAGATATTCGTGATCAAATCTCAAATTTCGTAAAAATTGTCAAAAAAATTTAACATCAACATTTTCAGTTCCGGGCGAGCTTCAAGGATGATGACTTCTGGTCAAATCTAAAACAAGCAAGCAAATCTACCATAACCACTCTATCTTGCATATAAATTTCAAGTCCCTAACTATAACAGTTTTTGAGGAGATGCGTGGACAATATCATGTTCCAAAATACATGAAAAAGGGAGATAATTCAGAAACGGAAGTGAATTTTCAGACAGGAAGTAAGATGCAAAGAGATATTCACCTAAGACATTATCCCTGTAAAAATCATTAAAATCCATTGAGAAATGGCTGAGAAATTAAGGGTGACTACCAAGAAAAAAAATAATAATATAGAAGAACTAGAGCAAAGCTCGTTGCAAAGCAACGAGTGGGTCTTCCGTTAATGTCGGAAGTAAAGCTGGAAGTTCCTGTAAGAAGCAGAGCAATTAAACCAAAACCAAGAGTTACAAAAATATAAAAGATGAAAAAAATCGAATTATTCCTGGTACGACTTAACAAAATACGAATGATTTTAAGTACGACTTAACAAACACCTTTCCGATTTCAAGAACGACTTAACAAAAAAAATCCGAATGTGTACAAGTACGACTTAACAATTATTTTTGGTACGAGTTAATTTTACTTTAAACATTACGCTATTTTTCAAACCAAGGACGCGGAATCAAAATTTCCGGAAAAATCAGTTTTTAAACCCCGATATCTCTGTAATGCATCGTCCGATTTTAAAACGGGTTTCGGTTTTAAATTAAACTTAATAAAAGCTTCTTTGCTGCCTTATGATTAATATCAAATTATTGGTCAGAAAAGAGTTATTATGAAAAGACTTAGTAGCCCTTCTGGCCCCTAATTTGAGGGGTCAGCCCCTTTTTCTTGATATCCAAGAAAAGGTCTCGCTAATATAAACATATTTTGTTTCACAAGTGTTCATGAATTGTAAACTGTTCTCGAGATATCTGTACAAATGCGTTTTAGGGGGCGACCCTTTAACCCCTTACCGGGGCCACTAACAACAAAATTTTTGGTATCATATTGTTAAGAACATTATTTTGAAGAACTTTTGTTCTACATTGCTTTTAAAAATATTTCTCCTTTTTCAGATATTAATGATCAGAGTTTTGAGTTCTGGCCCCTTGAAACCCCTTATTACGTAATATATGACTTAGGTATGGTAATGTATAGATGAACAGCTGTACAATGAACATTTTTGCTTCTATAATTAATAACAAAATATTGTTCAGTTAAGAGTTATTGTAAGAAGACATTAGAGCCCTCTTGGCCCCTAATTTGAGGTTCCAGCCCCCTTTTCTTGACATCAAATGAAAGGTCTTGTAAATATAAACATATTTTGTTTAACAAGTGTTCAAAAAATGTTTACCGTTCTTGAGATATCTGTACAAATGTGTTTTAGGGGCCGACCCTTTAACTCCTAAATGGGGTCATAAACAAAAACATTAAAGGTAGCATATTGTACAAAACATTATTTTGAACAACTTTTGTTCTACATTGCTTTTCAAAATATTTCTCCTTTTTCAGATATTAATGATCAAAGTTTTGAACTTCTGGCCCCTTGAAACCCCTTATTACGTAATATATGACTTAAATATGGTACTGTAAAGATAAACAGCTGTACAATGAACAATTTTGCTTCTATAATTGATAACAAATTATTGTTCAGTAAAAAGTTATTGCAAATAGACTTTAGAGCCCTCTTGGCCCCTAATTTGAGGAGCCAGCCCCTTTTTCTTGATATCAAATAAAAGCCCGTGCAAATTGAAACAGCTTTTGCATTACATGTTTTAACAAAATATTTATACGTCAAAAGATATTACGGAAAATGTGCGAAAATTTTGTGAAAAAATTTGGTGCTAATTTTCAGGTTCAGGCGAGCTTCTAGGCCTTGCACATTTTTCGCAATTGGAAGCATGGAGGGAAATCTACAGACATTCATCTACAATCCCTGCAAATTTCAAGCTTTTATCATGATTAGTTTCAGAGAAGATGCGTGGACAAAATGACCCTTAAAAATTTACAAAATCGTCCATATCTGAAACCGGAAGTGACGTAATCATTTGAAATTTTAATAATCTGTAGCGACATTGATGCCTTATAAGTCCTGAAAATTTGATGTAAATCGGTTGAATAGTTTTTGAGAAATAACGATCCAAAAAAGTCAGAAAAAGAAAAAAAAGTATAATAATAAAGAAAAAGAAACCGTAGAATAACAGAAGGGTTTTCCGTTGAAAACGGAAAACCCTAATGAGAACGCGTAGAAAAACAGTAAGGTCTTCCGCTGAAGACGGAAGACCTTAATAATAAAGGACTGTTTTTGTCTAAATCTTAAAGGAAGAGTGTTTTTCAACTTGTACTTCAGTCCAACAACCCCTTTATTTTGAGTATCTTAGTTAGAAAGTCAAAAAAAATGGAGAGAAGGAAATAGAGAGAAAGAACAAATCTTGGCTACACACAGCCTTTGCAGGTGTCATAACAGTATTTCATCAAAGGTTCGCGTCAAAACATGGCTGACGCGAAATCATTCCCGATTTTCTCTTTGAATTTGGGGCGTTTCCGCCCGGGACAGGAGCTGAATTTTTGTATGAGATGAAAAACAACGTGTTAGATGTCTCACTACTCAGGTTTGGTAACAGTGCGAGGTCATTTGAAATATTAATGCGTGTTTTTGTCTGGAGGGGGATAAAAAGGACCGAGCTTGATTTTCGTCGTAAATAAATCGAAAGTAGAATTTTGAGGTGTGGATCTCGGATTCGGTTAACGACAATTAGGGGAAGTCCTAAAACAATGACTGATGCATTTTAGACATGTATTTCAGAGTAGAGATTGTTTTGTGTCGTTTACTATTATGTTTGACTGTTTTATATCAACAGGATTGATAAAATTCTTTTAAATGTAGAAATAACGAAATCAGTAACACGTAAATTTATTCATAAAAAAATGGATGACAGTAATTTCCACAGTTCTAACATTCATAAGTAGTTCACACGCTATCGTAGATACAGACTAAACGGAAAACAAGAATTATACATGCAACAGAAATATTACGCGGCTGCTTACATCCCTTGCACTGTGTAAATTTTAAGTCCCCATACAGGCTATACTCGCGGCTTGATATCGGAAATTTCTTCTTAATTGTTCAATCCGCTGCAAATTTGGCAAAAAAACGGAATGAGGTCCGAGGTACATTTACACAAAATTTCATGAGGATTGAGTGAAGAGCTCGGGAGTTAGAATTTGTTTCTACAGTACATGTCAAACACGAAAATTAAAACTCAAATGCCAAAAAGTTCATAACTCTGTTAATAATGAACGAATTGGTCTGGTAATTAGTACGGTAATCTAGAATGGTACTAAGTTGAAATTAAAGGTCCGAGATAAAAGATCAAGTAAAATCGGGCCAGAAAAACTAAATGATTTTTTGAAGGGGGGTGGGGGTGGGGGTGGGGGTCGGTGACTTCTATATTAAACGGAAAATACTAAATTCCCAATATCACTAGAGTTTGAGATACATGCTTGACCTTTATTTTGCTATTTACCAGCTAAACATGATTTGGAAATAGAATGAAAAATCCTTTGATTTTAAACAGACTCTTTTCTTCAATTTCTATATCCTCTTTTTCTTTTACAAAAAAAAATCATAAATGTATTGGACTTCTCGCCCTTGTTTTGTTTCTGATATATGTATAAGAGCTTTGATTGAAACATTTAGATCCCTCTTATCATGTAATTTGAGGGGCTAGCCCCTTTTTCTTGATATCAATGAGAGGTCCCTTAATATAAAACACATTTTGTTCAACAAGTGTTTAGAAATTTGTTACTGTTTTTGAGATATTAGGGAAAAATTGTTTTAGGGGCCGACCCTTTATCTGCTTATAAGGACCATTAAACGAAACTTTGGTGGTTAAATATTATTACGAATATTATTCTGAGTATCTTCTCTTCTATAATGCATTTCAAAATATTTCTCCTTTTCAAGAAATAAATGATCAAAATATTGGACTTCTAGCCCCTTGAAAATCCAAATTATGTAACATATCAGAAAACTTTTAACAAATATAGGTAGATAACTGGAAGATAAACATTTTTGCTTCTATAATACATTACAAAATATTTTTCATTAAAGAGATATAGATAAAAGACTTTAGACCCCTTGTGGCCCCTAATATGAGGGGTCAGCCCCTTTTGCTTGGTGTCAGTTGAAAGATCTTTTATAGATAAATTTTTGATGCTCTACATGTGTTACCAAAATATTGATTAGAAGAAAGATATTCGTGATCAAATCTCAAATTTCGTAAAAATTGTCAAAAAAATTTAACATCAACATTTTCAGTTCCGGGCGAGCTTCAAGGATGATGACTTCTGGTCAAATCTAAAACAAGCAAGCAAATCTACCATAACCACTCTATCTTGCATATAAATTTCAAGTCCCTAACTATAACAGTTTTTGAGGAGATGCGTGGACAATATCATGTTCCAAAATACATGAAAAAGGGAGATAATTCAGAAACGGAAGTGAATTTTCAGACAGGAAGTAAGATGCAAAGAGATATTCACCTAAGACATTATCCCTGTAAAAATCATTAAAATCCATTGAGAAATGGCTGAGAAATTAAGGGTGACTACCAAGAAAAAAAATAATAATATAGAAGAATGAGAACGCGTAGAAAAACAGTAAGGTCTTCCGCTGAAGACGGAAGACCTTAATAATAAAGGACTGTTTTTGTCTAAATCTTAAAGGAAGAGTGTTTTTCAACTTGTACTTCAGTCCAACAACCCCTTTATTTTGAGTATCTTAGTTAGAAAGTCAAAAAAAATGGAGAGAAGGAAATAGAGAGAAAGAACAAATCTTGGCTACACACAGCCTTTGCAGGTGTCATAACAGTATTTCATCAAAGGTTCGCGTCAAAACATGGCTGACGCGAAATCATTCCCGATTTTCTCTTTGAATTTGGGGCGTTTCCGCCCGGGACAGGAGCTGAATTTTTGTATGAGATGAAAAACAACGTGTAAGATGTCTCACTACTCAGGTTTGGTAACAGTGCGAGGTCATTTGAAATATTAATGCGTGTTTGTGTCTGGAGGGGGATAAAAACGACCGAGCTTGATTTTCGTCGTAAATAAATCGAAAGTAGAATTTTGAGGTGTGGATCTCGGATTCGGTTAACGACAATTAGGGGAAGTCCTAAAACAATGACTGATGCATTTTAGACATGTATTTCAGAGTAGAGATTGTTTTGTGTCGTTTACTATTATGTTTGACTGTTTTATATCAACAGGATTGATAAAATTCTTTTAAATGTAGAAATAACGAAATCAGTAACACGTAAATTTATTCATAAAAAAATGGATGACAGTAATTTCCACAGTTCTAACATTCATAAGTAGTTCACACGCTATCGTAGATACAGACTAAACGGAAAACAAGAATTATACATGCAACAGAAATATTACGCGGCTGCTTACATCCCTTGCACTGTGTAAATTTTAAGTCCCCATACAGGCTATACTCGCGGCTTGATATCGGAAATTTCTTCTTAATTGTTCAATCCGCTGCAAATTTGGCAAAAAAACGGAATGAGGTCCGAGGTACATTTACACAAAATTTCATGAGGATTGAGTGAAGAGCTCGAGAGTTAGAATTTGTTTCTACAGTACATGTCAAACACGAAAATTAAAACTCAAATGCCAAAAAGTTCATAACTCTGTTAATAATGAACGAATTGGTCTGGTAATTAGTACGGTAATCTAGAATGGTACTAAGTTGAAATTAAAGGTCCGAGATAAAAGATCAAGTAAAATCGGGCCAGAAAAACTAAATGATTTTTTGAAGGGGGGTGGGGGTGGGGGGTGGGGGTCGGTGACTTCTATATTAAACGGAAAATACTAAATTCCCAATATCACTAGAGTTTGAGATACATGCTTGACCTTTATTTTGCTATTTACCAGCTAAACATGATTTGGAAATAGAATGAAAAATCCTTTGATTTTAAACAGACTCTTTTCTTCAATTTCTATATCCTCTTTTTCTTTTACAAAAAAAATCATAAATGTATTGGACTTCTCGCCCTTGTTTTGTTTCTGATATATGTATAAGAGCTTTGATTGAAACATTTAGATCCCTCTTATCATGTAATTTGAGGGGCTAGCCCCTTTTTCTTGATATCAATGAGAGGTCCCTTAATATAAAACACATTTTGTTCAACAAGTGTTTAGAAATTTGTTACTGTTTTTGAGATATTAGGGAAAAATTGTTTTAGGGGCCGACCCTTTATCTGCTTATAAGGACCATTAAACGAAACTTTGGTGGTTAAATATTATTACGAATATTATTCTGAGAATCTTCTCTTCTATAATGCATTTCAAAATATTTCTCCTTTTGAAGAAATAAATGATCAAAATATTGGACTTCTAGCCCCTTGAAAATCCAAATTATGTAACATATCAGAAAACTTTTAACAAATATAGGTAGATAACTGGAAGATAAACATTTTTGCTTCTATAATACATTACAAAATATTTTTCATTAAAGAGATATAGATAAAAGACTTTAGACCCCTTGTGGCCCCTAATATGAGGGGTCAGCCCCTTTTGCTTGGTGTCAGTTGAAAGATCTTTTATAGATAAATTTTTGATGCTCTACATGTGTTAGCAAAATATTGATTAGAAGAAAGATATTCGTGATCAAATCTCAAATTTCGTAAAAATTGTCAAAAAAATTTAACATCAACATTTTCAGTTCCGGGCGAGCTTCAAGGATGATGACTTCTGGTCAAATCTAAAACAAGCAAGCAAATCTACCATAACCACTCTATCTTGCATATAAATTTCAAGTCCCTAACTATAACAGTTTTTGAGGAGATGCGTGGACAATATCATGTTCCAAAATACATGAAAAAGGGAGATAATTCAGAAACGGAAGTGAATTTTCAGACAGGAAGTAAGATGCAAAGAGATATTCACCTAAGACATTATCCCTGTAAAAATCATTAAAATCCATTGAGAAATGGCTGAGAAATTAAGGGTGACTACCAAGAAAAAAAATAATAATATAGAAGAACTAGAGCAAAGCTCGTTGCAAAGCAACGAGTGGGTCTTCCGTTAATGTCGGAAGTAAAGCTGGAAGTTCCTGTAAGAAGCAGAGCAATTAAACCAAAACCAAGAGTTACAAAAATATAAAAGATGAAAAAAATCGAATTATTCCTGGTACGACTTAACAAAATACGAATGATTTTAAGTACGACTTAACAAACACCTTTCCGATTTCAAGAACGACTTAACAAAAAAAATCCGAATGTGTACAAGTACGACTTAACAATTATTTTTGGTACGAGTTAATTTTACTTTAAACATTACGCTATTTTTCAAACCAAGGACGCGGAATCAAAATTTCCGGAAAAATCAGTTTTTAAACCCCGATATCTCTGTAATGCATCGTCCGATTTTAAAACGGGTTTCGGTTTTAAATTAAACTTAATAAAAGCTTCTTTGCTGCCTTATGATTAATATCAAATTATTGGTCAGAAAAGAGTTATTATGAAAAGACTTAGTAGCCCTTCTGGCCCCTAATTTGAGGGGTCAGCCCCTTTTTCTTGATATCCAAGAAAAGGTCTCGCTAATATAAACATATTTTGTTTCACAAGTGTTCATGAATTGTAAACTGTTCTCGAGATATCTGTACAAATGCGTTTTAGGGGGCGACCCTTTAACCCCTTACCGGGGCCACTAACAACAAAATTTTTGGTATCATATTGTTAAGAACATTATTTTGAAGAACTTTTGTTCTACATTGCTTTTAAAAATATTTCTCCTTTTTCAGATATTAATGATCAGAGTTTTGAGTTCTGGCCCCTTGAAACCCCTTATTACGTAATATATGACTTAGGTATGGTAATGTATAGATGAACAGCTGTACAATGAACATTTTTGCTTCTATAATTAATAACAAAATATTGTTCAGTTAAGAGTTATTGTAAGAAGACATTAGAGCCCTCTTGGCCCCTAATTTGAGGTTCCAGCCCCCTTTTCTTGACATCAAATGAAAGGTCTTGTAAATATAAACATATTTTGTTTAACAAGTGTTCAAAAAATGTTTACCGTTCTTGAGATATCTGTACAAATGTGTTTTAGGGGCCGACCCTTTAACTCCTAAATGGGGTCATAAACAAAAACATTAAAGGTAGCATATTGTACAAAACATTATTTTGAACAACTTTTGTTCTACATTGCTTTTCAAAATATTTCTCCTTTTTCAGATATTAATGATCAAAGTTTTGAACTTCTGGCCCCTTGAAACCCCTTATTACGTAATATATGACTTAAATATGGTACTGTAAAGATAAACAGCTGTACAATGAACAATTTTGCTTCTATAATTGATAACAAATTATTGTTCAGTAAAAAGTTATTGCAAATAGACTTTAGAGCCCTCTTGGCCCCTAATTTGAGGAGCCAGCCCCTTTTTCTTGATATCAAATAAAAGCCCGTGCAAATTGAAACAGCTTTTGCATTACATGTTTTAACAAAATATTTATACGTCAAAAGATATTACGGAAAATGTGCGAAAATTTTGTGAAAAAATTTGGTGCTAATTTTCAGGTTCAGGCGAGCTTCTAGGCCTTGCACATTTTTCGCAATTGGAAGCATGGAGGGAAATCTACAGACATTCATCTACAATCCCTGCAAATTTCAAGCTTTTATCATGATTAGTTTCAGAGAAGATGCGTGGACAAAATGACCCTTAAAAATTTACAAAATCGTCCATATCTGAAACCGGAAGTGACGTAATCATTTGAAATTTTAATAATCTGTAGCGACATTGATGCCTTATAAGTCCTGAAAATTTGATGTAAATCGGTTGAATAGTTTTTGAGAAATAACGATCCAAAAAAGTCAGAAAAAGAAAAAAAAGTATAATAATAAAGAAAAAGAAACCGTAGAATAACAGAAGGGTTTTCCGTTGAAAACGGAAAACCCTAATGAGAACGCGTAGAAAAACAGTAAGGTCTTCCGCTGAAGACGGAAGACCTTAATAATAAAGGACTGTTTTTGTCTAAATCTTAAAGGAAGAGTGTTTTTCAACTTGTACTTCAGTCCAACAACCCCTTTATTTTGAGTATCTTAGTTAGAAAGTCAAAAAAAATGGAGAGAAGGAAATAGAGAGAAAGAACAAATCTTGGCTACACACAGCCTTTGCAGGTGTCATAACAGTATTTCATCAAAGGTTCGCGTCAAAACATGGCTGACGCGAAATCATTCCCGATTTTCTCTTTGAATTTGGGGCGTTTCCGCCCGGGACAGGAGCTGAATTTTTGTATGAGATGAAAAACAACGTGTAAGATGTCTCACTACTCAGGTTTGGTAACAGTGCGAGGTCATTTGAAATATTAATGCGTGTTTTTGTCTGGAGGGGGATAAAAAGGACCGAGCTTGATTTTCGTCGTAAATAAATCGAAAGTAGAATTTTGAGGTGTGGATCTCGGATTCGGTTAACGACAATTAGGGGAAGTCCTAAAACAATGACTGATGCATTTTAGACATGTATTTCAGAGTAGAGATTGTTTTGTGTCGTTTACTATTATGTTTGACTGTTTTATATCAACAGGATTGATAAAATTCTTTTAAATGTAGAAATAACGAAATCAGTAACACGTAAATTTATTCATAAAAAAATGGATGACAGTAATTTCCACAGTTCTAACATTCATAAGTAGTTCACACGCTATCGTAGATACAGACTAAACGGAAAACAAGAATTATACATGCAACAGAAATATTACGCGGCTGCTTACATCCCTTGCACTGTGTAAATTTTAAGTCCCCATACAGGCTATACTCGCGGCTTGATATCGGAAATTTCTTCTTAATTGTTCAATCCGCTGCAAATTTGGCAAAAAAACGGAATGAGGTCCGAGGTACATTTACACAAAATTTCATGAGGATTGAGTGAAGAGCTCGGGAGTTAGAATTTGTTTCTACAGTACATGTCAAACACGAAAATTAAAACTCAAATGCCAAAAAGTTCATAACTCTGTTAATAATGAACGAATTGGTCTGGTAATTAGTACGGTAATCTAGAATGGTACTAAGTTGAAATTAAAGGTCCAACAGTAAGGCGCTGAAGACGGAAGACCTTAATAATAAAGGACTGTTTTTGTCTAAATCTTAAAGGAAGAGTGTTTTTCAACTTGTACTTCAGTCCAACAACCCCTTTATTTTGAGTATCTTAGTTAGAAAGTCAAAAAAAATGGAGAGAAGGAAATAGAGAGAAAGAACAAATCTTGGCTACACACAACCTTTGCAGGTGTCATAACAGTATTTCATCAAAGGTTCGCGTCAAAACATGGCTGACGCGAAATCATTCCCGATTTTCTCTTTGAATTTGGGGCGTTTCCGCCCGGGACAGGAGCTGAATTTTTGTATGAGATGAAAAACAACGTGTAAGATGTCTCATCGGAATGAGGTCCGAGGTACATTTACACAAAATTTCATGAGGATTGAGTGAAGAGCTCGGGAGTTAGAATTTGTTTCTACAGTACATGTCAAACACGAAAATTAAAACTCAAATGCCAAAAAGTTCATAACTCTGTTAATAATGAACGAATTGGTCTGGTAATTAGTACGGTAATCTAGAATGGTACTAAGTTGAAATTAAAGGTCCGAGATAAAAGATCAAGTAAAATCGGGCCAGAAAAACTAAATGATTTTTTGAAGGGGGGGGGGTCGGTGACTTCTATATTAAACGGAAAATACTAAATTCCCAATATCACTAGAGTTTGAGATACATGCTTGACCTTTATTTTGCTATTTACCAGCTAAACATGATTTGGAAAAAGAATGAAAAATCCTTTGATTTTAAACAGACTCTTTTCTTCAATTTCTATATCCTCTTTTTCTTTTACAAAAAAAATCATAAATGTATTGGACTTCTCGCCCTTGTTTTGTTTCTGATATATGTATAAGAGCTTTGATTGAAACATTTAGATCCCTCTTATCATGTAATTTGAGGGGCTAGCCCCTTTTTCTTGATATCAATGAGAGGTCCCTTAATATAAAACACATTTTGTTCAACAAGTGTTTAGAAATTTGTTACTGTTTTTGAGATATTAGGGAAAAATTGTTTTAGGGGCCGACCCTTTATCTGCTTATAAGGACCATTAAACGAAACTTTGGTGGTGAAATATTATTACGAATATTATTCTGAGTATCTTCTCTTCTATAATGCATTTCAAAATATTTCTCCTTTTCAAGAAATAAATGATCAAAATATTGGACTTCTAGCCCCTTGAAAATCCAAATTATGTAACATATCAGAAAACTTTTAACAAATATAGGTAGATAACTGGAAGATAAACATTTTTGCTTCTATAATACATTACAAAATATTTTTCATTAAAGAGATATAGATAAAAGACTTTAGACCCCTTGTGGCCCCTAATATGAGGGGTCAGCCCCTTTTGCTTGGTGTCAGTTGAAAGATCTTTTATAGATAAATTTTTGATGCTCTACATGTGTTAGCAAAATATTGATTAGAAGAAAGATATTCGTGATCAAATCTCAAATTTCGTAAAAATTGTCAAAAAAATTTAACATCAACATTTTCAGTTCCGGGCGAGCTTCAAGGATGATGACTTCTGGTCAAATCTAAAACAAGCAAGCAAATCTACCATAACCACTCTATCTTGCATATAAATTTCAAGTCCCTAACTATAACAGTTTTTGAGGAGATGCGTGGACAATATCATGTTCCAAAATACATGAAAAAGGGAGATAATTCAGAAACGGAAGTGAATTTTCAGACAGGAAGTAAGATGCAAAGAGATATTCACCTAAGACATTATCCCTGTAAAAATCATTAAAATCCATTGAGAAATGGCTGAGAAATTAAGGGGGACTACCAAGAAAAAAAATAATAATATAGAAGAATGAGAACGCGTAGAAAAACAGTAAGGTCTTCCGCTGAAGACGGAAGACCTTAATAATAAAGGACTGTTTTTGTCTAAATCTTAAAGGAAGAGTGTTTTTCAACTTGTACTTCAGTCCAACAACCCCTTTATTTTGAGTATCTTAGTTAGAAAGTCAAAAAAAATGGAGAGAAGGAAATAGAGAGAAAGAACAAATCTTGGCTACACACAGCCTTTGCAGGTGTCATAACAGTATTTCATCAAAGGTTCGCGTCAAAACATGGCTGACGCGAAATCATTCCCGATTTTCTCTTTGAATTTGGGGCGTTTCCGCCCGGGACAGGAGCTGAATTTTTGTATGAGATGAAAAACAACGTGTAAGATGTCTCACTACTCAGGTTTGGTAACAGTGCGAGGTCATTTGAAATATTAATGCGTGTTTGTGTCTGGAGGGGGATAAAAACGACCGAGCTTGATTTTCGTCGTAAATAAATCGAAAGTAGAATTTTGAGGTGTGGATCTCGGATTCGGTTAACGACAATTAGGGGAAGTCCTAAAACAATGACTGATGCATTTTAGACATGTATTTCAGAGTAGAGATTGTTTTGTGTCGTTTACTATTATGTTTGACTGTTTTATATCAACAGGATTGATAAAATTCTTTTAAATGTAGAAATAACGAAATCAGTAACACGTAAATTTATTCATAAAAAAATGGATGACAGTAATTTCCACAGTTCTAACATTCATAAGTAGTTCACACGCTATCGTAGATACAGACTAAACGGAAAACAAGAATTATACATGCAACAGAAATATTACGCGGCTGCTTACATCCCTTGCACTGTGTAAATTTTAAGTCCCCATACAGGCTATACTCGCGGCTTGATATCGGAAATTTCTTCTTAATTGTTCAATCCGCTGCAAATTTGGCAAAAAAACGGAATGAGGTCCGAGGTACATTTACACAAAATTTCATGAGGATTGAGTGAAGAGCTCGGGAGTTAGAATTTGTTTCTACAGTACATGTCAAACACGAAAATTAAAACTCAAATGCCAAAAAGTTCATAACTCTGTTAATAATGAACGAATTGGTCTGGTAATTAGTACGGTAATCTAGAATGGTACTAGGTTGAAATTAAAGGTCCGAGATAAAAGATCAAGTAAAATCGGGCCAGAAAAACTAAATGATTTTTTGAAGGGGGGTGGGGGTGGGGGTGGGGGTCGGTGACTTCTATATTAAACGGAAAATACTAAATTCCCAATATCACTAGAGTTTGAGATACATGCTTGACCTTTATTTTGCTATTTACCAGCTAAACATGATTTGGAAATAGAATGAAAAATCCTTTGATTTTAAACAGACTCTTTTCTTCAATTTCTATATCCTCTTTTTCTTTTACAAAAAAAATCATAAATGTATTGGACTTCTCGCCCTTGTTTTGTTTCTGATATATGTATAAGAGCTTTGATTGAAACATTTAGATCCCTCTTATCATGTAATTTGAGGGGCTAGCCCCTTTTTCTTGATATCAATGAGAGGTCCCTTAATATAAAACACATTTTGTTCAACAAGTGTTTAGAAATTTGTTACTGTTTTTGAGATATTAGGGAAAAATTGTTTTAGGGGCCGACCCTTTATCTGCTTATAAGGACCATTAAACGAAACTTTGGTGGTTAAATATTATTACGAATATTATTCTGAGTATCTTCTCTTCTATAATGCATTTCAAAATATTTCTCCTTTTCAAGAAATAAATGATCAAAATATTGGACTTCTAGCCCCTTGAAAATCCAAATTATGTAACATATCAGAAAACTTTTAACAAATATAGGTAGATAACTGGAAGATAAACATTTTTGCTTCTATAATACATTACAAAATATTTTTCATTAAAGAGATATAGATAAAAGACTTTAGACCCCTTGTGGCCCCTAATATGAGGGGTCAGCCCCTTTTGCTTGGTGTCAGTTGAAAGATCTTTTATAGATAAATTTTTGATGCTCTACATGTGTTAGCAAAATATTGATTAGAAGAAAGATATTCGTGATCAAATCTCAAATTTCGTAAAAATTGTCAAAAAAATTTAACATCAACATTTTCAGTTCCGGGCGAGCTTCAAGGATGATGACTTCTGGTCAAATCTAAAACAAGCAAGCAAATCTACCATAACCACTCTATCTTGCATATAAATTTCAAGTCCCTAACTATAACAGTTTTTGAGGAGATGCGTGGACAATATCATGTTCCAAAATACATGAAAAAGGGAGATAATTCAGAAACGGAAGTGAATTTTCAGACAGGAAGTAAGATGCAAAGAGATATTCACCTAAGACATTATCCCTGTAAAAATCATTAAAATCCATTGAGAAATGGCTGAGAAATTAAGGGTGACTACCAAGAAAAAAAATAATAATATAGAAGAATGAGAACGCGTAGAAAAACAGTAAGGTCTTCCGCTGAAGACGGAAGACCTTAATAATAAAGGACTGTTTTTGTCTAAATCTTAAAGGAAGAGTGTTTTTCAACTTGTACTTCAGTCCAACAACCCCTTTATTTTGAGTATCTTAGTTAGAAAGTCAAAAAAAATGGAGAGAAGGAAATAGAGAGAAAGAACAAATCTTGGCTACACACAACCTTTGCAGGTGTCATAACAGTATTTCATCAAAGGTTCGCGTCAAAACATGGCTGACGCGAAATCATTCCCGATTTTCTCTTTGAATTTGGGGCGTTTCCGCCCGGGACAGGAGCTGAATTTTTGTATGAGATGAAAAACAACGTGTAAGATGTCTCATCGGAATGAGGTCCGAGGTACATTTACACAAAATTTCATGAGGATTGAGTGAAGAGCTCGGGAGTTAGAATTTGTTTCTACAGTACATGTCAAACACGAAAATTAAAACTCAAATGCCAAAAAGTTCATAACTCTGTTAATAATGAACGAATTGGTCTGGTAATTAGTACGGTAATCTAGAATGGTACTAAGTTGAAATTAAAGGTCCGAGATAAAAGATCAAGTAAAATCGGGCCAGAAAAACTAAATGATTTTTTGAAGGGGGGGGGGGGGTCGGTGACTTCTATATTAAACGGAAAATACTAAATTCCCAATATCACTAGAGTTTGAGATACATGCTTGACCTTTATTTTGCTATTTACCAGCTAAACATGATTTGGAAATAGAATGAAAAATCCTTTGATTTTAAACAGACTCTTTTCTTCAATTTCTATATCCTCTTTTTCTTTTACAAAAAAAATCATAAATGTATTGGACTTCTCGCCCTTGTTTTGTTTCTGATATATGTATAAGAGCTTTGATTGAAACATTTAGATCCCTCTTATCATGTAATTTGAGGGGCTAGCCCCTTTTTCTTGATATCAATGAGAGGTCCCTTAATATAAAACACATTTTGTTCAACAAGTGTTTAGAAATTTGTTACTGTTTTTGAGATATTAGGGAAAAATTGTTTTAGGGGCCGACCCTTTATCTGCTTATAAGGACCATTAAACGAAACTTTGGTGGTGAAATATTATTACGAATATTATTCTGAGTATCTTCTCTTCTATAATGCATTTCAAAATATTTCTCCTTTTCAAGAAATAAATGATCAAAATATTGGACTTCTAGCCCCTTGAAAATCCAAATTATGTAACATATCAGAAAACTTTTAACAAATATAGGTAGATAACTGGAAGATAAACATTTTTGCTTCTATAATACATTACAAAATATTTTTCATTAAAGAGATATAGATAAAAGACTTTAGACCCCTTGTGGCCCCTAATATGAGGGGTCAGCCCCTTTTGCTTGGTGTCAGTTGAAAGATCTTTTATAGATAAATTTTTGATGCTCTACATGTGTTAGCAAAATATTGATTAGAAGAAAGATATTCGTGATCAAATCTCAAATTTCGTAAAAATTGTCAAAAAAATTTAACATCAACATTTTCAGTTCCGGGCGAGCTTCAAGGATGATGACTTCTGGTCAAATCTAAAACAAGCAAGCAAATCTACCATAACCACTCTATCTTGCATATAAATTTCAAGTCCCTAACTATAACAGTTTTTGAGGAGATGCGTGGACAATATCATGTTCCAAAATACATGAAAAAGGGAGATAATTCAGAAACGGAAGTGAATTTTCAGACAGGAAGTAAGATGCAAAGAGATATTCACCTAAGACATTATCCCTGTAAAAATCATTAAAATCCATTGAGAAATGGCTGAGAAATTAAGGGTGACTACCAAGAAAAAAAATAATAATATAGAAGAATGAGAACGCGTAGAAAAACAGTAAGGTCTTCCGCTGAAGACGGAAGACCTTAATAATAAAGGACTGTTTTTGTCTAAATCTTAAAGGAAGAGTGTTTTTCAACTTGTACTTCAGTCCAACAACCCCTTTATTTTGAGTATCTTAGTTAGAAAGTCAAAAAAAATGGAGAGAAGGAAATAGAGAGAAAGAACAAATCTTGGCTACACACAGCCTTTGCAGGTGTCATAACAGTATTTCATCAAAGGTTCGCGTCAAAACATGGCTGACGCGAAATCATTCCCGATTTTCTCTTTGAATTTGGGGCGTTTCCGCCCGGGACAGGAGCTGAATTTTTGTATGAGATGAAAAACAACGTGTAAGATGTCTCACTACTCAGGTTTGGTAACAGTGCGAGGTCATTTGAAATATTAATGCGTGTTTGTGTCTGGAGGGGGATAAAAACGACCGAGCTTGATTTTCGTCGTAAATAAATCGAAAGTAGAATTTTGAGGTGTGGATCTCGGATTCGGTTAACGACAATTAGGGGAAGTCCTAAAACAATGACTGATGCATTTTAGACATGTATTTCAGAGTAGAGATTGTTTTGTGTCGTTTACTATTATGTTTGACTGTTTTATATCAACAGGATTGATAAAATTCTTTTAAATGTAGAAATAACGAAATCAGTAACACGTAAATTTATTCATAAAAAAATGGATGACAGTAATTTCCACAGTTCTAACATTCATAAGTAGTTCACACGCTATCGTAGATACAGACTAAACGGAAAACAAGAATTATACATGCAACAGAAATATTACGCGGCTGCTTACATCCCTTGCACTGTGTAAATTTTAAGTCCCCATACAGGCTATACTCGCGGCTTGATATCGGAAATTTCTTCTTAATTGTTCAATCCGCTGCAAATTTGGCAAAAAAACGGAATGAGGTCCGAGGTACATTTACACAAAATTTCATGAGGATTGAGTGAAGAGCTCGGGAGTTAGAATTTGTTTCTACAGTACATGTCAAACACGAAAATTAAAACTCAAATGCCAAAAAGTTCATAACTCTGTTAATAATGAACGAATTGGTCTGGTAATTAGTACGGTAATCTAGAATGGTACTAGGTTGAAATTAAAGGTCCGAGATAAAAGATCAAGTAAAATCGGGCCAGAAAAACTAAATGATTTTTTGAAGGGGGGTGGGGGTGGGGGTGGGGGTCGGTGACTTCTATATTAAACGGAAAATACTAAATTCCCAATATCACTAGAGTTTGAGATACATGCTTGACCTTTATTTTGCTATTTACCAGCTAAACATCATTTGGAAATAGAATGAAAAATCCTTGGTTTTAAACAGACTCTTTTCTTCAATTTCTATATCCTCTTTTTCTTTTACAAAAAAAATCATAAATGTATTGGACTTCTCGCCCTTGTTTTGTTTCTGATATATGTATAAGAGCTTTGATTGAAACATTTAGATCCCTCTTATCATGTAATTTGAGGGGCTAGCCCCTTTTTCTTGATATCAATGAGAGGTCCCTTAATATAAAACACATTTTGTTCAACAAGTGTTTAGAAATTTGTTACTGTTTTTGAGATATTAGGGAAAAATTGTTTTAGGGGCCGACCCTTTATCTGCTTATAAGGACCATTAAACGAAACTTTGGTGGTTAAATATTATTACGAATATTATTCTGAGTATCTTCTCTTCTATAATGCATTTCAAAATATTTCTCCTTTTTAAGAAATAAATGATCAAAATATTGGACTTCTAGCCCCTTGAAAATCCAAATTATGTAACATATCAGAAAACTTTTAACAAATATAGGTAGATAACTGGAAGATAAACATTTTTGCTTCTTTAATACATTACAAAATATTTTTCATTAAAGAGATATAGATAAAAGACTTTAGACCCCTTGTGGCCCCTAATATGAGGGGTCAGCCCCTTTTGCTTGGTGTCAGTTGAAAGATCTTTTATAGATAAATTTTTGATGCTCTACATGTGTTAGCAAAATATTGATTAGAAGAAAGATATTCGTGATCAAATCTCAAATTTCGTAAAAATTGTCAAAAAAATTTAACATCAACATTTTCAGTTCCGGGCGAGCTTCAAGGATGATGACTTCTGGTCAAATCTAAAACAAGCAAGCAAATCTACCATAACCACTCTATCTTGCATATAAATTTCAAGTCCCTAACTATAACAGTTTTTGAGGAGATGCGTGGACAATATCATGTTCCAAAATACATGAAAAAGGGAGATAATTCAGAAACGGAAGTGAATTTTCAGACAGGAAGTAAGATGCAAAGAGATATTCACCTAAGACATTATCCCTGTAAAAATCATTAAAATCCATTGAGAAATGGCTGAGAAATTAAGGGTGACTACCAAGAAAAAAAATAATAATATAGAAGAATGAGAACGCGTAGAAAAACAGTAAGGTCTTCCGCTGAAGACGGAAGACCTTAATAATAAAGGACTGTTTTTGTCTAAATCTTAAAGGAAGAGTGTTTTTCAACTTGTACTTCAGTCCAACAACCCCTTTATTTTGAGTATCTTAGTTAGAAAGTCAAAAAAAATGGAGAGAAGGAAATAGAGAGAAAGAACAAATCTTGGCTACACACAACCTTTGCAGGTGTCATAACAGTATTTCATCAAAGGTTCGCGTCAAAACATGGCTGACGCGAAATCATTCCCGATTTTCTCTTTGAATTTGGGGCGTTTCCGCCCGGGACAGGAGCTGAATTTTTGTATGAGATGAAAAACAACGTGTAAGATGTCTCATCGGAATGAGGTCCGAGGTACATTTACACAAAATTTCATGAGGATTGAGTGAAGAGCTCGGGAGTTAGAATTTGTTTCTACAGTACATGTCAAACACGAAAATTAAAACTCAAATGCCAAAAAGTTCATAACTCTGTTAATAATGAACGAATTGGTCTGGTAATTAGTACGGTAATCTAGAATGGTACTAAGTTGAAATTAAAGGTCCGAGATAAAAGATCAAGTAAAATCGGGCCAGAAAAACTAAATGATTTTTTGAAGGGGGGGGGGGGGGTCGGTGACTTCTATATTAAACGGAAAATACTAAATTCCCAATATCACTAGAGTTTGAGATACATGCTTGACCTTTATTTTGCTATTTACCAGCTAAACATGATTTGGAAATAGAATGAAAAATCCTTTGATTTTAAACAGACTCTTTTCTTCAATTTCTATATCCTCTTTTTCTTTTACAAAAAAAATCATAAATGTATTGGACTTCTCGCCCTTGTTTTGTTTCTGATATATGTATAAGAGCTTTGATTGAAACATTTAGATCCCTCTTATCATGTAATTTGAGGGGCTAGCCCCTTTTTCTTGATATCAATGAGAGGTCCCTTAATATAAAACACATTTTGTTCAACAAGTGTTTAGAAATTTGTTACTGTTTTTGAGATATTAGGGAAAAATTGTTTTAGGGGCCGACCCTTTATCTGCTTATAAGGACCATTAAACGAAACTTTGGTGGTGAAATATTATTACGAATATTATTCTGAGTATCTTCTCTTCTATAATGCATTTCAAAATATTTCTCCTTTTCAAGAAATAAATGATCAAAATATTGGACTTCTAGCCCCTTGAAAATCCAAATTATGTAACATATCAGAAAACTTTTAACAAATATAGGTAGATAACTGGAAGATAAACATTTTTGCTTCTATAATACATTACAAAATATTTTTCATTAAAGAGATATAGATAAAAGACTTTAGACCCCTTGTGGCCCCTAATATGAGGGGTCAGCCCCTTTTGCTTGGTGTCAGTTGAAAGATCTTTTATAGATAAATTTTTGATGCTCTACATGTGTTAGCAAAATATTGATTAGAAGAAAGATATTCGTGATCAAATCTCAAATTTCGTAAAAATTGTCAAAAAAATTTAACATCAACATTTTCAGTTCCGGGCGAGCTTCAAGGATGATGACTTCTGGTCAAATCTAAAACAAGCAAGCAAATCTACCATAACCACTCTATCTTGCATATAAATTTCAAGTCCCTAACTATAACAGTTTTTGAGGAGATGCGTGGACAATATCATGTTCCAAAATACATGAAAAAGGGAGATAATTCAGAAACGGAAGTGAATTTTCAGACAGGAAGTAAGATGCAAAGAGATATTCACCTAAGACATTATCCCTGTAAAAATCATTAAAATCCATTGAGAAATGGCTGAGAAATTAAGGGTGACTACCAAGAAAAAAAATAATAATATAGAAGAATGAGAACGCGTAGAAAAACAGTAAGGTCTTCCGCTGAAGACGGAAGACCTTAATAATAAAGGACTGTTTTTGTCTAAATCTTAAAGGAAGAGTGTTTTTCAACTTGTACTTCAGTCCAACAACCCCTTTATTTTGAGTATCTTAGTTAGAAAGTCAAAAAAAATGGAGAGAAGGAAATAGAGAGAAAGAACAAATCTTGGCTACACACAGCCTTTGCAGGTGTCATAACAGTATTTCATCAAAGGTTCGCGTCAAAACATGGCTGACGCGAAATCATTCCCGATTTTCTCTTTGAATTTGGGGCGTTTCCGCCCGGGACAGGAGCTGAATTTTTGTATGAGATGAAAAACAACGTGTAAGATGTCTCACTACTCAGGTTTGGTAACAGTGCGAGGTCATTTGAAATATTAATGCGTGTTTGTGTCTGGAGGGGGATAAAAACGACCGAGCTTGATTTTCGTCGTAAATAAATCGAAAGTAGAATTTTGAGGTGTGGATCTCGGATTCGGTTAACGACAATTAGGGGAAGTCCTAAAACAATGACTGATGCATTTTAGACATGTATTTCAGAGTAGAGATTGTTTTGTGTCGTTTACTATTATGTTTGACTGTTTTATATCAACAGGATTGATAAAATTCTTTTAAATGTAGAAATAACGAAATCAGTAACACGTAAATTTATTCATAAAAAAATGGATGACAGTAATTTCCACAGTTCTAACATTCATAAGTAGTTCACACGCTATCGTAGATACAGACTAAACGGAAAACAAGAATTATACATGCAACAGAAATATTACGCGGCTGCTTACATCCCTTGCACTGTGTAAATTTTAAGTCCCCATACAGGCTATACTCGCGGCTTGATATCGGAAATTTCTTCTTAATTGTTCAATCCGCTGCAAATTTGGCAAAAAAACGGAATGAGGTCCGAGGTACATTTACACAAAATTTCATGAGGATTGAGTGAAGAGCTCGGGAGTTAGAATTTGTTTCTACAGTACATGTCAAACACGAAAATTAAAACTCAAATGCCAAAAAGTTCATAACTCTGTTAATAATGAACGAATTGGTCTGGTAATTAGTACGGTAATCTAGAATGGTACTAGGTTGAAATTAAAGGTCCGAGATAAAAGATCAAGTAAAATCGGGCCAGAAAAACTAAATGATTTTTTGAAGGGGGGTGGGGGTGGGGGTGGGGGTCGGTGACTTCTATATTAAACGGAAAATACTAAATTCCCAATATCACTAGAGTTTGAGATACATGCTTGACCTTTATTTTGCTATTTACCAGCTAAACATCATTTGGAAATAGAATGAAAAATCCTTTGATTTTAAACAGACTCTTTTCTTCAATTTCTATATCCTCTTTTTCTTTTACAAAAAAAATCATAAATGTATTGGACTTCTCGCCCTTGTTTTGTTTCTGATATATGTATAAGAGCTTTGATTGAAACATTTAGATCCCTCTTATCATGTAATTTGAGGGGCTAGCCCCTTTTTCTTGATATCAATGAGAGGTCCCTTAATATAAAACACATTTTGTTCAACAAGTGTTTAGAAATTTGTTACTGTTTTTGAGATATTAGGGAAAAATTGTTTTAGGGGCCGACCCTTTATCTGCTTATAAGGACCATTAAACGAAACTTTGGTGGTTAAATATTATTACGAATATTATTCTGAGTATCTTCTCTTCTATAATGCATTTCAAAATATTTCTCCTTTTTAAGAAATAAATGATCAAAATATTGGACTTCTAGCCCCTTGAAAATCCAAATTATGTAACATATCAGAAAACTTTTAACAAATATAGGTAGATAACTGGAAGATAAACATTTTTGCTTCTTTAATACATTACAAAATATTTTTCATTAAAGAGATATAGATAAAAGACTTTAGACCCCTTGTGGCCCCTAATATGAGGGGTCAGCCCCTTTTGCTTGGTGTCAGTTGAAAGATCTTTTATAGATAAATTTTTGATGCTCTACATGTGTTAGCAAAATATTGATTAGAAGAAAGATATTCGTGATCAAATCTCAAATTTCGTAAAAATTGTCAAAAAAATTTAACATCAACATTTTCAGTTCCGGGCGAGCTTCAAGGATGATGACTTCTGGTCAAATCTAAAACAAGCAAGCAAATCTACCATAACCACTCTATCTTGCATATAAATTTCAAGTCCCTAACTATAACAGTTTTTGAGGAGATGCGTGGACAATATCATGTTCCAAAATACATGAAAAAGGGGGATAATTCAGAAACGGAAGTGAATTTTCAGACAGGAAGTAAGATGCAAAGAGATATTCACCTAAGACATTATCCCTGTAAAAATCATTAAAATCCATTGAGAAATGGCTGAGAAATTAAGGGTGACTACCAAGAAAAAAAATAATAATATAGAAGAATGAGAACGCGTAGAAAAACAGTAAGGTCTTCCGCTGAAGACGGAAGACCTTAATAATAAAGGACTGTTTTTGTCTAAATCTTAAAGGAAGAGTGTTTTTCAACTTGTACTTCAGTCCAACAACCCCTTTATTTTGAGTATCTTAGTTAGAAAGTCAAAAAAAATGGAGAGAAGGAAATAGAGAGAAAGAACAAATCTTGGCTACACACAACCTTTGCAGGTGTCATAACAGTATTTCATCAAAGGTTCGCGTCAAAACATGGCTGACGCGAAATCATTCCCGATTTTCTCTTTGAATTTGGGGCGTTTCCGCCCGGGACAGGAGCTGAATTTTTGTATGAGATGAAAAACAACGTGTAAGATGTCTCATCGGAATGAGGTCCGAGGTACATTTACACAAAATTTCATGAGGATTGAGTGAAGAGCTCGGGAGTTAGAATTTGTTTCTACAGTACATGTCAAACACGAAAATTAAAACTCAAATGCCAAAAAGTTCATAACTCTGTTAATAATGAACGAATTGGTCTGGTAATTAGTACGGTAATCTAGAATGGTACTAAGTTGAAATTAAAGGTCCGAGATAAAAGATCAAGTAAAATCGGGCCAGAAAAACTAAATGATTTTTTGAAGGGGGGGGGGGGTCGGTGACTTCTATATTAAACGGAAAATACTAAATTCCCAATATCACTAGAGTTTGAGATACATGCTTGACCTTTATTTTGCTATTTACCAGCTAAACATGATTTGGAAATAGAATGAAAAATCCTTTGATTTTAAACAGACTCTTTTCTTCAATTTCTATATCCTCTTTTTCTTTTACAAAAAAAATCATAAATGTATTGGACTTCTCGCCCTTGTTTTGTTTCTGATATATGTATAAGAGCTTTGATTGAAACATTTAGATCCCTCTTATCATGTAATTTGAGGGGCTAGCCCCTTTTTCTTGATATCAATGAGAGGTCCCTTAATATAAAACACATTTTGTTCAACAAGTGTTTAGAAATTTGTTACTGTTTTTGAGATATTAGGGAAAAATTGTTTTAGGGGCCGACCCTTTATCTGCTTATAAGGACCATTAAACGAAACTTTGGTGGTGAAATATTATTACGAATATTATTCTGAGTATCTTCTCTTCTATAATGCATTTCAAAATATTTCTCCTTTTTAAGAAATAAATGATCAAAATATTGGACTTCTAGCCCCTTGAAAATCCAAATTATGTAACATATCAGAAAACTTTTAACAAATATAGGTAGATAACTGGAAGATAAACATTTTTGCTTCTATAATACATTACAAAATATTTTTCATTAAAGAGATATAGATAAAAGACTTTAGACCCCTTGTGGCCCCTAATATGAGGGGTCAGCCCCTTTTGCTTGGTGTCAGTTGAAAGATCTTTTATAGATAAATTTTGATGCTCTACATGTGTTAGCAAAATATTGATTAGAAGAAAGATATTCGTGATCAAATCTCAAATTTCGTAAAAATTGTCAAAAAAATTTAACATCAACATTTTCAGTTCCGGGCGAGCTTCAAGGATGATGACTTCTGGTCAAATCTAAAACAAGCAAGCAAATCTACCATAACCACTCTATCTTGCATATAAATTTCAAGTCCCTAACTATAACAGTTTTTGAGGAGATGCGTGGACAATATCATGTTCCAAAATACATGAAAAAGGGAGATAATTCAGAAACGGAAGTGAATTTTCAGACAGGAAGTAAGATGCAAAGAGATATTTACCTAAGACATTATCCCTGTAAAAATCATTAAAATCCATTGAGAAATGGCTGAGAAATTAAGGGTGACTACCAAGAAAAAAAATAATAATATAGAAGAATGAGAACGCGTAGAAAAACAGTAAGGTCTTCCGCTGAAGACGGAAGACCTTAATAATGAAGAAGAACCAACAGAATCAGTACAAGGTCTTCCGTTGGAAACGGAAGACCTTAATTACCATGCATTCGAACCATTTTATTAACACATCTCCCAGTACTGAAAAAATTCAAAATGTCTCTGTTACAGTAACACAGTGGGGCGTTAAACATGTGTACGTCCAGCTCTCCAAGCATATGCACTGTCGTCAAGGCGACGGCCTGAATACAGCTAGCGACTCTTCTATCGATCAGTTACCTGAGTCTCGTAATGCATCTAAATATAGAAAGGGGCACAGTTATGAAACAAACAACAAAAATAAGGTCAAAGACGTTCATCTTTATGAAATGAACATGTACATATGAATAAAAACATTTGGGAATTTTATGTAGAATTATTTTTGCGCGCTGCATGTATCAGTTAGTGCATTACAAAAAGCCCTTTCATAACCTCCTAAACGTGCGCACCCCCACAAAAATGGACCGAACTGACAACAATTGTTTCTGCAAATACTGGCTATAAATTACGAAAACATTAAATTGAATACCACGGAAGGATTCAAATTAATTTCTTTACAACTTTGCTTCAATAATGCATTAAAATTTTTTATTCCTTTACAAGTTATTGACAAGAAACTTTTGACGCATCTAACTCCCTAATTATAGGGGCCAGCCCCTTTTTCTGTATACCGAATGAAAGGTCTTGGTAAGACCAAGATCTTTTAAATTACATGTTATAACAAATTTTTATCAGGTAGAAAACTAACACGGAAAATACGCGAATTTTTTTGAATTTTTTTCGTACCTTTGTTTCAACATCTATACCACCCCTTTTATTTGCATTTAAATAATAAATAAAATATATCTCGCACAAATTCAATGTATTAGCTTCCAAACCAGCCCATCTTTGAGACTCTGCCAGTCATCGTTATAGCTAATCCCCCCTGGACAAAAGAAGTCGTTAAATTTTACTAAAAGGGGAATAACTCAAAACCGGATGGGGATTTTCCTCAACTAAAATATGCAACGACAACATCACGCGGCATGTTATCAGTCCTGAAAATTTCAAAACAATCGGTGAACAAACGAGCGAGATATTAAGGATCAAAGTTGGCGTCTAGAAGAAAAAAAAAATAATAAGAAATTTGAAAATTTTTCAGAATAATAGTAAGGTCTTCCGTTGGAAACGGAAGACCTTAATGATATAAAATTGTTTTGTTTTGATGAATAAGGTATATTGTAATTGAAACGTAAATAATTTCTAAATTATTTGTAAATGACAAAAATCTTAGTAGACAGGTTTACAAAAGAACCGTTATTAGTTGATAGAAAACATAGAAAACATGTGAAAATATCAGAACAAAATTGCATGAATAATATCTACGTCCTTTAACAGGTCCTGGAATAATCACAAGTGCTAGTTTTTACATAGTCATCTACATCATATTTAATAAAAACTACATCGCTTACTATTTTACAAAAGCCATTGTTCAAGTTTTCGGGTTCTGGCTGACAACGCACTAGTAACGCTGTGGGAGCGTGATACAAACCCTAATACAGTCAGTTCAAAATTATGATTTTCCAAGGATATTTTAGAACATAATAACGTCTAACACCATGCCGTGGTACGATTCCAGCGTAGACTTGACAACTCGTGCATCAACAACAAATCGGTACTAGTGAGGATTTTTGTGAACAGCTTCGGCCGATCACAGTTGTGTCTATATGAGGCATTCGGCAAACTTAATCAATTTGCACACGCATTGTACTACTTTATTTTTTATGCACTGAGAGCTTTATGTAAATCTTAATTACATGTACATTACAATAAAACATATAAAAATAACAAACAAAACAAAACAAAAAACCAGACAAACAAAAAATCAAACAAACAAACAAACAAACACCCCCCCCCCCAAAAAAAAAAAAACAACAAAAAAACAACAGTATTCTAATGTATTTGCCTTGATACTAAAACATCTACACACTTACCAGAAGATAACAATCATGTTTTTCTTTACATCCATAAAATTACTTAGTATTAAACGGAAAAACAATTCCCAAACCAAGAGTAAAGTTTATTCATGCTTTGCTATTTCGGAAATCGGCAACACGGTGGGATATATTCTCATATTCTATTTATCATGTTTATTGCATGTAGCATAATGCTTTCGCATTACATTAAGAGAGCTGGCCAAAGATATATTACATGCCGATCATTCCTCTAAAAGGAATACTGTTATTTAATTCAGTGGTGTCTTTAAAGAAACAGCCAGATCGCAGGATTCCTAGGGACGGTTTTGTGGGTGGTCTATCGCCAGAACTCGATTTCCTTCTTCATACATGTGCGTGGCACTCACTCTTCACAGGGGTATCACAAGATGTATATTCCCACCACATGGGGCGGGGGGGGGGGGCGGGGGGGGGGCGGGGGGGTCCCAAGCAGTTTTTCATGGGTTGCACGGGAGTATTTAACTTTTTGAATAATTACGTTATTTGTTGTGACATTCACTCGCCAATAAATGTAATTAATATTTCACACATTACTACAGTCAGAATAGGGGCGCGTGGAGCAATATTTCCTTTTTAAAGTTATTTTTTGTGTGGGCAAAACTGGGAAGGTATATGATACATATATGAAACACAACTTTCAATCTTCTAAGTTATTTCAATTATTTGAATTTACAAGAAGCAAACATGTCACGGGTATAACGAATATACGGAATATTTTTTACGTAGAACACTCTATCTACAATAAATGTTAAACATAATATACTATATGTATTAAAAAAAATGCCAAGGCTATGGTAAGACATGAATGTATTGACGATGTACATATCAAGGTGTAAATACGTACAAACATTTTGTTTATTTCGCTGCTTATCGTTTTATTGACTACCAAACGAATTCCATTACAATATTATTGTTAGGATTTTTTACATAGCGTGTTGCATACATTATTGTTAAATTAATACTCCTCAGTGCAATAATGATATTGTTTAGTTAATCTAGCCTCTTTTATCAGTTCATTTTTGATCGTGATTCCTTTTGTAGACTTTTATCGTTACTTGTCAAAGTACTATCTTGGATTTTCGGTGTACGTCTCCAAAACAACAGACAGACTACAGGGAACACTGTGTTACAAAGACGACAACTTTACACTAGACACCATGCCTGCTGTCTTCACCACCACCTGTCCTGTACATGGACAGTACGTTATCTACTACAACGAAAGACTACCAGGAGTTACCTACCCTAGAGGATACTTTACATATGTTGAGAGTAGCCTCTGTGAAGTGGAGGTGTATGGTGAGTGTTCCTTATTTCTTGAATTCAACTTTGAATAATAATGCTATGCAAGTTGATTTTTTATTATATTTTTTACTATGTTTTATTCATATTACATGTATACTAGATTTAACCTGTGCAATGGCTGGGTAATTGACTAAGATGAACATAATTTGAAAAAAAAGATACGATTAATGTGTTACAGCAACCATGCCCATTCTACTATCCTTTGTCCCAAAAATATTTACCACTACACTATGTGGGCAAAGAATTTGAAATAGAGTCCCCCTTCCTTAGGTTTGATGATCTTTATCCCCACCCCCTGATATTAGTTTCATGTGGTGTTTAAATTCTTGTTTAAAATTATAGTAAGAGATAGTGGTATATATACATTTATATGATGTATCACAAATTTCAATTTTATTAAAATCTTATATCCGTTCCCCCGTTTTTGATACTTTGCGTGAAACGTATAATCATTGAAAACCGGGAAGCGGAGGTAGTATTAATTTTGATTAGTCTGTTTGACTTTATTCCGATATATTTCAATATTTATATTTATATATTTGTTAATTCAGCGATCTGCCGATAATTCTAAGAAGTATATTTCTATTTCTTTCTATGCACTTGTATTTAAATCATTAAATATTTTAAGTTAAATAAAATACCTTTGAAATATTAAAGAATTGATCTAGTAACAATAAACAGCGAGGAACAGGGACTCTGATCGCCACTACATGACTTCAAATCATTAACGCATCAGGTAATAATTGTTGAATAATTTCAAATAAAACTCTCTTTTAAATATGGGTTTACAACCATAAAATAAAACATTTAATTCGATGATTTTCTTCCAGCTATTTAGGGCAAGCCAAGTAGCACGCGGCGCATGGCGTGATCTGTACTGTACTTAAAACTTATTGACAAGCACTTGGAGTCCTAAAATAAAATCCCGCTCAAATGACCGACTATAATAATCTAAAGCGAAATAATTTAGTTCAGAGAAAAAACTTTTATTTAAGTATTATAAACAGCACACACGCTCGCTCGCTCTCTCTCTCTCTCTCTCTCTCTCTCTCTCTCTCTCTCTCTCTCTCTCTCTCTCTCTCTCTCTCTGTTGTAACAGTTTTAGAGGTGTAGTAGCACGTTTCAGGGTGTGTATATTTAAACAATAAAATGCCCTCTTTGGTGGTTCATTCGGGATATGAAGGTAGCGACATTGCAGAAAAAATACATACATAACCCGCGTTTGCGGGTGATGTATTTTTTTTATGCATTAATCGTTTATATTAACATCTGTCTTTAACAAATCAATAATTTGATTATAAAAAGTAAGTAAAATTCGCTAAATTACTGTTAATGTACGTAAGTAGGTAAGCTAAAAGGAACAGACTAATCGTCTCCTGTGAGTCTGAGAGTCTAGCAGCATCATCATGATTATTTCATGCAGTCCGTGACATTTTGTAGGTCACTGTAGGTTTAGACCAATCGATAAACAGGGCGTGTCAATTTCAGACCTGTCAATTTCTACTCCAGTTTCAGCCGCTGTAGATTTCGACCAATAGATGAACGGGGCATGTAGATATCAGTCTGGCTGTTTCTATAGAGCTATGAATTAAATATAAGTTTTCGTAAGAAATAGAGGGAAAAATACTTTGTAGATGTAAATAGATAGATAGATAGATAGATAGATAGATAGATAGATAGATAGATAGATAGATAGATAGATATTTTTTCGATTGCTTTTCGTAACAGTTCAAGAAACTATTTTTCAAACTAAAATGTACATGTATTATTATGATTATGACTAAACATGCGTTACTACGTGTTATTTTTTGAAAACATGAATGCGGTGAGCGTAGATAAATTCATATTTTGAATGCCTATTCCTTTTTATTTTAATTGTTACTCTAAAAATATACCCGTATCTCACTCACTTCTATGCAATAAATGCGTATTGTAAGGACCCTGATATGAACAAAGCATATTCCTCTATCATTCCCTCTTCAGCATCACCCTTGATTACACTTGTTTAGACGTACACATTTGTACCATTTCAATATGATATGAAATTACAGTATTACGAAACTTTGAAACACACAGAACAAACACCAAAATGAAAACAAATTACTTATTCTATGGCCAATATGAGTGAAAGCAAAATTGCATCATCAGCCTTTTATGATTTTCGATTCCTGTGATTGACTGTTAAGATCTCTTTTTCTTCAAAATTTTATTTAATTAAAAGTATTTCCACAAAGTTATATGTTTTTATAGTTAAAAAAAATATGACTTTCAAACCAGTTCAAATAAATGCATGTACAAATTAGAAAAAACCCTTAGATTTTCAGATCAGTTCAACAAAAATACAGTTTTTAATGGGTTTTTTTTTATTTGTGTCCAAAATATTATGATAGCCGAGAGAAACATATGTTACATATATAAACTATTTACCCATGACAACAAATTCACCTAGGGTACTATTGAATTTACAAGAGTGCTACACGATTACTGCATCACTTAACCAACACTTAACCATATTACATTATGCCCTTATTCCATTATTACACTATGCCCTACCCTTAAACTACTACATTATGCCCTAACCATAACTTATTACACTACGCCTGACCATTAACCTAATTACAACACGCCCTTCTCACATTATTATTACACTAAGCCCGACCATCAAACTAATTACACCACGCCCTACCCATTACACTATTACACTACGGCCGATCTCTAGCCTTATTACAACACGCCCTAGCCATAACGCTATTACAATAGGCCGACCCTTAACCTAATAACACCACGCCCAACCCATAACGCTATTAAACTAAGCCCGACCCTCAACTTTATTACACTATTCCGGACATTTAACCGCATTGCACGACAATATCCTTAACTTTTCAGTATAATAAACTAAATAGTTCTCCTGTTGTTGAAGAGAATATATTCACAAGAACATCATTATCATTGTATCATTTTAAGCCCACTCTTCAGTACTAGTTGAACATCAGAGGTATGTGCATATGTGTTTGTGTGCGGGTGTGCGCGCTTGCACACAAGCGCACAAGACCATAATAGCTGAAACCGCCTTTCCAGCAGGAATCGCAAAAATGATTTTTTAAGAAAAACTTTGTTGAATTTTTTTTTTCTTGGGGATATCCCGATTATCATGTAGCGATCTTTTGTACATTGTCAAAACATATTATCTTTAAAGATGTGTAGATACATGTTTCAATTTGCATGATATGAATTTATTGTAAGATATACTATGTTGGGGTATTTGAATAACTCCATGTTTGAATGTTTTAACAATGCATTAGCCAAGACTTAAATGTGTTTGAAATGCTTGTTACCTTTTAGCAGGGCTCATTGCATAAGCAATGGCGAGGCTACATTTACGATACACGATGCCGGATATCTACTGAACAACCACTGAAATCGTTCACCGCTCAAAAATGTAGTTCTAACTTAAAAGAAAACGCATGTAACCCAAGTCTTTTGCCCATTTTAAGTTTTCATTTCATATAATTAAACATATTTTTTTTTTACATACTTGAAATTTGCAGTGTTAATTTGCTGAGCGGCGGAATACATTGTTTACAATGTAGATGATGCTCACTCCTCCTAGGCACCTAATCCTACCCCTATCTTTTTAGAGGTCCGTGTTGCTTTGCTTTGAATTTGTGTTTCGTTTTATTTTTTTAGCTCACCTGAGCTGAAAGCTCAAGTGAGTTATTCTGATCACATTTTGTCTGTCGTCCGTCTGTCCGTCCGTCCGCCGTCCGTCCGTCTGTTTGTCCGTCTGTAAATTTTTCACACTTTCAACTTCTTTTCTTATGCCACTTGGCCAATTTCAACCAAATTTGGCAAAAAGCATCCCTATTTAAAGGTAGTTATAAATGTTAGAAATGAAAGACTGATCTTTATTTAAAATGAAGAAAACTTCGAAACTGTAGAAAAAGGAGGGGTGCATCTTAAAAAATCTTCTTCTCAAGAACTACTGAGTCAAATTCAACGTTATTTTGCATAAATAATCCTTATGGAAAGGAAATATATTTTGCAAAAATTATTGCCGAATTCTGTTTTGAATTTGATTAATTTGCAAAAATAAAAATAGAGATAATCGCGGTCAATCAATTTATAACTTCGGGTTCGGTATTCCATATCGAAAACGAAAGTTCTTTGTATAAAGCAGTCATGTTTGAATGTTGACGCATGACAAACGGGTCAAACTGACAAAGATGAATTTGCTTGTTGTGCAACAGTTTACGTCGTGCGAAGGGATACCTGAAACATGCTAAACATATTTGTGCCGATTTTGTGAAGTGAATTGAGGTTAAATCTTTCAATGCTTTGACATTTTCACCCGTGACCGTGGGTTTTACGTTGTTTTGAATTTCGTTTATGCTTTTTAACTTGATAGGAAATATCGCCTGTATTTTGGAATTTTTACGTATCGAATCAAATAAAGCCAGTAGTAAATTAGACAGTTAATTGTTGACCTGCGCAAAATAAGCAAAATTAATTGCACTAACAACATATTATAATATAAATACTATGCATTCTATTGGTAATTCGGTACGATCTCTACCTGATGGTTGATTATAATGCAACGTGTTTTGTTCAGATGCTGTGCATTTTCAGTCTAAACGGAGATTGTTTTTGCTGCTAGAAATACATAGGTATATATATACAGTACCGATCAGACCCAACCTAACAGAAAGTTAACCCCAACTAAACCCTGGGTTTACTTTCTGGGTTTACTCTGGGTTTACTAGAGTGGACCCAGAGTTAACCCCAAGTAAACCCAGAGTGGACACAGAGAGTAAACCACGATCAGACGTATACCCTGAAAGCAGACGCTACATGTGTATTCGGAATATACAAGGGGCATGAATTACAGATAGTCGGATTGTAAAATAGAAGTCTGCTTCACACTTCAGTGCATATAGTTGACTCTTAAAGCAATTCTCGAGTAAACATAAAGTAAACCCAAAGTAAACCCCGAGTGGACCCAAATTTTCAATAAGTAAACCCAAAGTAAACCCAGAAAGTGAACCCGGGGTTAAGCTGGGGTTTAATCTTGTGTTAGGTTGGGTCTGATCGGTACTCTATATTATGAAAAATAAATTGTGCTCTTTATTTGTTTTAGTGCATGTTTCTTCTGTTTTAATTGTTTACAATTTTCTCTCTATAAACCATATTCAGCTGTGTCAAGTTTCGAATTACAAGCAATATACAGAGCTTTACTCACAGAACTGAGGTCATGCTTTTGTTCCTTTTGAATAGGAAATACCAAGTTTAAAAATCTTACGTTGAATGTAATTAACTCTTGTGAACAAAAAAATTACTCAAACCAAGCAGAATTGTGAGTTTTGTATATTGCTTATAATTCTACGATTGACGCTGAAATTTTGATTTATCACTAAAGATTTGTCACTAAACGTTAAATACCTGTACAGAAAAATAAAAAGGATGATACTGTGGTTTCATCAATATTCGTTGAACACCAATTTTCGTGGATTTCGTTGTTAAATTGATCCACAAAATTAAATGTTCATTGAAGTTCAATTTCAACTAGCATTTAGTATTGATAGGATCATTGGCCACTAAATTACGTATCCTTGAAACTGTGGTTTTCAGAAAATCCACGAAAATTGATACCCACGAAAATAAATGTAACCACAGTATGGTGTAACAACCTTTTGGGACCCCCTCCTTATACGACGAATCTACACCAACTTTGTTGGGTTTTCAGACACAATTAAATGAAAACGCCCTCTTTTAAACAGCTTAAAACATTACTGTTACGGGGATAAATGTATTATCGCTTTCGGAATAAAAAAATTACAGCGGAAAATCATCTTCATTTGTAGCCATTTGTTAATGTTGATTTTGAATAAAGATGAAAATATAGGGTGGGCCTTAGTAAAATAGAACGATATGTCTGTCAATACATTGCAGTCTGAGGCTCATTGAGAGGGGTTTGGGGGGGGGGGGGCTAGACCTTAAAACCTTATCAGAAATCTTGACAAGCAAAAAAGAAAAAGATTTTGAGTACGGCTAAGTCTGACGCCTATGCATTGATTATACATGTAATAGCTATTTAACATATCACATGATAACATTTTTCATTCGAATGTATTCATCGATCAAGTAAGTAAGGTTATCAAACGTAGCACGAGTTCATGTCTGGTAAACAACAATCGTTTATAATGCGGAAGACCAATTAAAATATTAACAAATCTCATATTTTCTTTTCACATTATGGAAAACAATGTTTATTTAACATAACATTGATTTATAACCATTAGATAGGTTAAATGTTTTGAATAGGTTGATTTAAACTGGTGCATGCGTGCCAAAACCTCCAAATAGTGTCATTTTTAGAACTTCAATGCCTTTTCTTTTATAGAGTGGGCCTGAGCTCCATATTTTTGTCATATTCTATATAAGATTTAAAGAAAATCACACCGATTTCAATCAACGAAAAAGTGGAGAGATGACCCACTATACTTTAAACATGTCATTTTGTATTGCAACAATTGAACGTTTTAGAATAATAATACAAGTCCGTAAATTCGTGGTTGAAGTCGCATATTGCATTTAACAACGGTATTTGTTGTAACTGAAATGGCTCAGTGGTTAGAGCACCAGACTTAAGGTAGTATGATAGAGCTAGGGTTTTTAGGTTGTGGGTTCAATATTTGAAATTGTATTTCACGACTAAACCAAGTGTGCATTTGCGCTATCTCGTTCCCCATTTTCTTTATTTTCTGGTATTTAGGGCTTTTCGACTATCGGTCGAAAAGACTTATTGTTTTTGTCTTTTTTTATTATGTCTATGGGAGTTTCAATGTTAAACTAAAATCACGCCTGATTCGTTTTCTCTAAAAGTTTATGAGTAATTATAACAATATTTTTATGGGTAATGACACAACCAATGCGCAGACCGGAAAAGTTTTTGGGTACACAATTCGAAAGAATAAGGGATCTGCAGGGGCCAACGTTCAAAACAGCCCTTTAGCTGTAACTTTTTTACCCTTCATTCAATATCCAAAATCGTTTAAGTTTATTGTTCAGAATAAAAAGTTCAATCTTAAAATTATGGTCCGAGGGCAACTGTCTGACTCCTTATACATGTAGGGGTTTGGAAAGCCCAAAGATCATCACTTGTTTAAATTTCAATTTTTTTTTTGTAAGAGTTATCTCGCTTTGCTGTAAGAATGTAGAGCATAAATACTATAGGAATACCAAGTTTTGTGTCCCAGGAATGAATACTGACTTCAATATGATTTTTTTGAAAATATTCCTCTGGGAATTAGTAGTGTACATGTAGCTACATGTAAAGTTCTGGAGTTATCTTTCTTTTCACATTTCACTACTCATAGGTTCCTATCTAAGCAACTGGGGATACCAAGGCGTTTAGAACACTTGGAAATAAATCAGAGAATATTTTTTTTTAAACATTTAATTAAAAAGGGATAATGGGGCTGTCGAAAAGCCCTTAATTTTGTTGAAGACAAAAAAAGTTCTAGTTATTATGCTTATACTCGACAGAATTTCCGTCAGCGATTTTTTAAAAACGAAAAGGAATATTTAAACAATTATGCAATAGTCTTATGGCAATTATAAATGACACGCGTATGTAAGGTGTTGGACTTCCGGTTCTAGTCTTTTTTTGTTTTTCTACCGAGGGGCAATACGGCACAATATTCTTTGTGCACCCATATAAAACCATTGTTGCTCAGGTGAGCGATGTAGCCCCATGGGCCTCTTGTTTTGAGATGGATAACGGTTTGTTATTGTCGTTTTTTAATTACACTTGTAGCCTAGGTTATCCATCATCAAGCTGAGATTACATAGTCAAATTACTGTGGGAGTTGCTTTAAGTGCGTGTATAACATTCAATTTTACTTACTCAATAGGGTATTAAATATCTGATTCTCCAACGATTTATCACCTTTACGATCTCAATATGAATATGTATTAACATGTTTATAAACTTAATTAAATCATTAATAATAACTTAATATTTCGATAAAGTCTGAAATAGTGACATATCTACACACGTTTTCAATACACATCAAATGAGTCCGGGTAATTGATTATTTTTTTTTCCCATAGGATGTCCTGGAGGGTTTTACGGGGCTAATTGTTCGATTGCCTGTCCAGATACCAATTGTTACTGTCACTTAGAGACGGGCACCTGTCAGGGCTGCAAACCTGGGTATCAAGGTTACCTGTGTAAATCAGGTAATCAATATACTTTTGCAAATATCTAATCATTCCTCCTTCTCATTTATTTGCAGTACGCATAGAAACAAAATTACAACTCATTCAAAATGATAAGATATTTTTTTGTTTTGTTACTGTGAGTATTTCACTGCAAATAAAAACTTGTTTGCTCCTTTAATATATAATGTTAGATATTGACACAGCCTGAAAGAAAATATAATATATATTTTGTGATAATTCATATACAGTGCTGCTATTGTGAATGTTGACAAAACTATCCTATCCTATATCCTGTATCCTGTATCCTGCATCCTATCCTGCAAATGAGCTCTATCCTATCCTATCCTATCCCATACCTTTAAAATATAGGAATGCAAGTTTAATGAAACGAAATTTAATAATTAAATGATTTTATCAATTAATGTAGTACTCAAAATGAATAATTAAATCTTCAAACCGAATATTCTTCGAGTGGGATAACTTACTTACCTGTGCGATGGTAAGATTAAATCGTACGCGGGTTGGACACAATAACGTAAACAAACAGGTAAGCGATTCGATTTTTGATTTTATTATATTTATGCATACAAAAAACCAGATAAATAACTTCGATGCACTTATTGAGGAACTGTTTGGTCACATATCTTTATCAAATTATTTTCTTATTACATATAACTGAGCGTAATTACCATTTTTGGAGCGATTCATTTGGCGATAAATGTAAACACGATCTGGAAATGAATAATTCCTTTAGGAAGTTTATATCGTTTATAATTAAACCACTCGGAGTTTTTTTTTTAAAGTATAAATTCTTAAGCATTTATAGCTAGCTAACATTTATAAATTCGATATGTTCAGGTTAATATCGGACAGAAATATTAAACTTGCATTCCTGTTTGGTCACATATCTTTATCAAATTATTTTCTTATTACATAATTATAACTGAGCGTAATTACCATTTTTGGAGCGATCCATTTGGCGATAAATGTAAACACGATCTGGAAATGAATAATTCCTTTAGGAAGTTTATATCGTTTATAGTTAAACCACTCGGAGTTTTTTTTTAAAGTATAAATTCTTAAGCATTTATAGCTAGCTAACATTTATTAATTCGATATGTTCAGGTTAATATCGGACAGAAATATGCGTCCCAGTTATTGGGCATCGAAGAAATTGTATGAAACGTGAAGCAATGTCTGTTTTTGTATACATGTTTATCTTTTAAAATGCTGAATTGGACGTTTATAAATTCAAGCTTTTTTTACTTTGCAGACTTTAAATGAAGTAAATACAGAAATCTATTTCTGACGTTGTCAAATGTTGCATCGAATTCTCGCAGTAATTCCGTACTTGCGTACGATTTGACAACGATGTAGCGCCGACATTTTAGCGCGCGTCAATGTTATGCACCGCGTTCTTAAATTGACACCGAAAATACATTGTTAAGCCAATTTTTGTTTCGCAAAATAACTCTGAAATTTATACTCGAATCTGATTGGCTACAGGATGCAGGATAGGATAGGATAGGATAGGATAGAACTTAACTTTTATATTTCTATCATGTATCGTTCATCCTGCATCCTATCCTATCCTATCCTTGCCAACTTTCAGGATAGCAGCACTGTATTTATACCCCCGGCAAACAATGTTCAGGGGTATATAGGAATCACATTGTCCGTCTATCTGTCCGCTCGTCTGTCCGTTTGTTTGTCGGTCCGTCTGTCTGTGCAAGATTGCCCGGTCCGAATCTTTCTCAGTGAGGAACATTGAACATTTTTACATCTTACAAGGATTGGTTATCACCAATGGGTGTGTCTTGATTGTAAACAAAATATCGTTTAGGCAAGTTCAAAGTCCCTGGAATGACAATTGCAAAATTCGTGTCCAGATTATATTTTTCTAATGAAGAAACATATAAAGTTTAATGTAAAGTGCAAGTGAAAACTTAAATAAAGAAGAGAACTTGTTTTCTCCTCAATTTCATGGATAACAACATGACCAGCCATTACTTACAAGTAATTCAGTAGGCAAAGAAGACGTAACATCGTGTTAATTATTGCTTTTACCGTAAGCCTTGTGCAGTTGTATCGAACATAATTGTGCTTAGTTTTCTTCAATTACAAACATGGTTACCGTTTGCATGGAAATTATTATCCTAGTATTTTTAATTCATCAGACAAATACTAAAATAATTTCAAAATTGTATATATATACTAGGAAAGGGGGGGGGGTGTTAGAACAGTAATAATACAAAGAGCAAAAAATGTACCAAGAGTAAAATTAACTTGATGTTTTTTCTTTATAACATTTTATTTCTTTCACCAGCTTGCGATAAAGGATCATTTGGTGAAAATTGCAATGAAACATGCGGACACTGTCGTGACATTAAAAAGTGTTCCAATATCAACGGAGCATGTTTAACTGGATGTGATGCTGGTTATCAGGGAGATTTATGTAAAACACGTAAGTGATCACCTTTGATGTAATGTGATCTAATGTTTATTTTCCCCTTTTCATAATTAGAAACTAAGTGATACCTAAAAACACTCGGCGTTTCAAATAACTCTTAAGTCAATATCAAACAAATTATTCCAGTCTTTTCTGTTTGAGATCCTATAAAACGTCAAGATAGATATGATATATCTATTTTCCTTACTTTATGAATTTAGGTAAATTATATAGAAAAAAACACATTTTCTAGAAATTCCATTTGAAATCCTATTAAAAGTACTCCTGAAAAATAAGTTTAATATCTTATCGTTCTAAAATTAGGCCAATAACATTCAATGGTCTTTAATAAGAAAAATCGCAGGCATTCCGTTAATATTCATTTATAAAAAAGGGAAAAAGGTATGTAGCTTGTTTGCATTATGTTTTTTTAAAAGACAGTTTAAAACACGACTTTTCTCTTAGTTTATCTAAGAATAAAGCCCGGTACATATGATAGATTTGACCACGCTTTGACCAAAATTATAACCTTATAATATTTAAAGAATGATTCCATACTACCTATATTTAATTTGTTTTGAACACTTGAAAACAACACTATTTTTTTAATGTAGTACATGTTATGTTTTACTACGCGGCGCAGCCAATACCGTTTTTTTGGTTATACCATAAGACACGACCATTTTGTGTCACTCATGTTTTATGAAGTTATTGGGTTTAAGGGTTAAACATTGATTTGTAATATATCACAGACAAAGACAGTTGGAAATGTAAATATTATATAATATGTACGTAATAAGTCAAACTTACTTTTACTTTCATTTTAGCGGAAAATTTGACAAGCATCAATTTTTCATGTATCTAGCTTTTAATTTATTATACATATGATGTTGTATATTTCATTCAGCTTGTCTATACGGATTCTTTGGACAAGATTGTGCTGACAGATGTAATGACACCTGTGATGGTTGTAACAGATTCAATGGTTCTTGTGATTCTGGGTGTAAACCAGGATGGCAAGGACATGACTGCCAAGATGGTATTAAATATTTTATAAAACAACCTTAACATATATCTTTACCTTGTCTGTTGTGAGGCTAAGTATACTGTACCAAGAGTAAAATCAATTTTGTGTTTTTTTCTTTATAACATTTTCATTTCTTTCACCAGCTTGCGATAAAGGATCATTTGGTGAAAATTGCAGTAAAACATGTGGACACTGTCGTGACATTAAAAAGTGTTCCAATATCAACGGAACGTGTTTAACTGGTTGTGATGCTGGTTATCAGGGAGATTTATGTAAAACACGTAAGTGATAATTTTAGATTTATTATGATCTAATGTTTATTTTCCACTTTTCATAATAAGTTTAATATCTTATTGTTCTACAAATAGGTCAATAACATTCTAAACGGTCTTTTATAAGAAAAATCGCAGGCGTTCCGTATACATTTCTTTTATAAAAAAGGGAAGAAAGGGTATTTAGCTTGTTTTCTTTATGTTTCTTTGAAAGGACAGTTTAAAACACGACTTTTCTTTTAGTTTATCTAAGAATGAAGCCCGGTACATCCTAATAAAAATAGGCTAGTGCTATTAAGCATCATTTAAAAATCATATCACAAAGGACTCTATGCAGTATAATGCAATTCTCGCCCCTAAAAAAATATAATAAAAAGCTTTAAAAATAATGTGGAATCTATGAAATCATATTTAAAACAGGTGCTATTGTACAAAAAATTCCTGGGTTAAAAAATAAAGCTAATGCTAAATACATGGTTAAAGTGGTTTGTATTTAGCTGTCTATTATATACTAGTAATCAAACTTTTTGCAAAATAAGGAAGTTAGAGTGACGAAGGGTGAGTCAGATTATCTGTCGGCCAGTAATCCCTGTTTCTAACAGCGGTCCTTAGAGTTTTAGTCATTTGCCAGGAAAGAGATTCTTCACACTTAAATTGAGATCAAATTCAAGTTCAAGTTGTTTTCTCGTCTGGTTAAGTTAAATGTGGTCTTGTTGAAAATCCAAAGCATCGAAGAGAGTTTTGTCATATTTAAAACAAGTGTGGGAAAGGTGGTGTCATAATGTAGAAATGACGTCAAAAAATTGTTAAAACAGTGGCAGATATTTAAATATATCAAATATAGTCCTTTCCAAATTTTGTAGATTCCTTTCATTTACTTAAACAATAAAATGCTATCTTTGGTGATTCATTCGGGATATGAATGTAGCGACATTGCAGAAAAAAATAAATAACCCACTAACGCGGGTTATGTGTTGTTGTTTTTTTATTGTTGCAATGTTCACTACCTTCATAAACCATTGATGAAACATCAAAGGGCGCATCGTTCTTCTAACAAATAAATAAATTAATTATGAAAAGTAAGTTTAATTAACTATACTACTTTCAATGTACATCAATACGTTAGCTAAAATATAACAGCCAAATCGACTCCTATGAGAATTAGAGTCCGAAAACATGATGATTATTTCTCGTGCATTCGGTGGCTTTCTGTAGGTTTAGACCAATTGATAATCAGGGCGTGTTGATATCAGTCATGTATGTTCTATAGAGCGATGAATTAATTATAAGTTTCTGTAAGTAATAGAGGAAATTATATTTAGTAGATGTAAATATTAGATTTTGACCTTAACAAATCAGGTCAAGCTTGTTAGATATGATTTAACACGTATTACATTAGTGACAATTTATTACAGGTGGTCTTATTTCTATCCGAAAACTATTATAGATAGAAAAATCTTTCAAATGCTTTGTTTTCTAGATAAGTTTCTTTAGTTTTATTTAGAATATTTTATTTATTTAAACATGTACATGTTGATGGATAAGATTTTAAAACAAAAACAATATTTAAAGAAGGCGTTGAATAAAGACTTATTAAAAACATGCCCTTTAGAACTACCACAATTTCTTTCAAAAATACTTATTGATAGAAATCAGAGAACAGAATACCCCATCCCCTTGTTTATATCACTTTTATCCTCCCAGATGACCTTTTCAGAGAGTTTTAAGTGGTGATTCTTGTGCGTTTATGGAATATTTTTCTTTTTTGAAAAGCTTACAAGTCTAACAAGTCTTGAAACATCATTAAATGAACAACAACACATATTAACTATAATACGGCCAAATATATAATTATCGACACAATTACACTTACTTATAGCAGAAACATGAAATGCACCAAAGATTCATTGATTGTGAATTAAGCACTTTATTTTTTTTTATTATTTTTCACAAGCTATGTTTACTTGATACAAATACTAATCGACGAGTATAAAACTGATTCATAGAATGTGACAGAGAATCCTTTGGATTTGACTGCAATGAAACATGCGGACACTGCCGTGATATAAACCAATGCTTCTATACTAATGGAACATGCCTAACCGGATGTATTGCTGGCTTTCAAGGGGATTTGTGTAAAACACGTGAGTATTAAGGAGCTGTTTTTCATTTTATTAAAGTATGAATAAATCTGTATAATAAAGAAGTATTTACAAAGAGTGCTGAGTATTCTTTTTTCGTTAGCGTGCCAGCGCGGGTTCTTCGGAGAAAATTGCCTTCAAAAATGTCTCGATAACTGTGCAGGTTGTCATAATCAAACTGGTCTGTGTGAATATGGATGCCTCGAAGGATATACAGGATACTTCTGCGAAAACGGTGATTTTAACTTAAACGATTCATTAGAAACACATGTTTTCACAATTAACTGTTTGCTATTAAATGATATCGATTATTACATGTTACTTTACTGATGTATGGAAAATAAGAGGAAGTAGTAAAAAGGTGATTTTTGTCTTGCGTGATGAAAAACCTATTGCAATTTATTTATATCTATTTATGTTATACAGCCTGTCCGTATGGATTGTTCGGAGAAGATTGTACTGGTGTATGTAACGACAACTGTACGGGCTGTAACAATGTGAATGGTGTGTGTGACAGAGGATGTCATCCAGGCTGGATGGGAGACTACTGTGATATAGGTAGGTTAGCTCGCATGGAATGTGTCTATGTTGTAGATATGAATCAACATTATGCATATTACATCCATAGTATCTATAGTTTGTTGGCGATACACCTGTTTTCTATTTTTAGTGATTTCAAAATCATAGCTGCAGGGTAAAACTCAAGAAGATTTGTTAAAAACCGAAACGGGTTAAATTATTTTTAATGTCATTAACATGTTTAAATCGTTACTAATCATGATTTATATCTTTACAGTTTGATATATGGTAGGTAATAGCAACGTTCAAAATACTAAATATGTTGATACACTCCTAAATGCATACACCTTAACATGAACACTGTAATTATATTCACAAACTATTTACACACAATGAAATGAACCACTTTACTCAGCATTCATATAACCACGTTAATGGCGCATCAGGAAAGTTTTCTTACTTAATAAAGCTGACAAATATTAAATTTCCCTTCAACAAAATCGTGAATCTTTAAAAGTGTATCAGTTTTTATCCAATTGATGTTGGACGTATGTCAGTGAGTGTGCTGTTGGTCAGTATTACACCAGTAAAAAACAACAAGTGTCCACAAAACAAAACAAACAAACAATAAGAAACATACAGAGAGACAGAGAAACAGAGAGAGAGAGAGAGAGAGAGAGAGAGAGAGAGAGAGAGAGAGAGAGACCCAAATACACATTGTTGGTTCTATCGTAAAGGTGAACATCCAATTTGTCTTTAGAATATTAAATGTTTACGCGAACGCTTTTCTGAGTAGCTTACTATATTCGGAAATGCACTGCACGCGTTTTTTAATGTATCCTTGAGGTGTACCTGATAAGTATTAACCAGACGAAATAGCAAGAACTGCTCAATTGGTAAGAATGCAACTTTGATTAATAAAACAAAATCCTAATTTAGCTGTGCTGATTGCAACCTAAAAAGGTTTGTACATATTGTATTATTTAAAGTGCGCAATTGTGATACAACATAATTTTGCTTTAATTTCAAGAATTTGCTACAACTTCATTTTAATCTGTTCTTGATAACTTTACATTATCTTTTCCCTATTAAATTTGTTTTCTGTCATGATGCATCAATTTTAAAATATTCCTATATTTTTGTAAGATAATATGTTTAATTATGGATTATTTTACATAACAATATTATATATATATATGTTTCATTCAACAAATTAGCGTGGTGTATATATATTGACATTGTTAATTATGTAATTAACAACTCCAAAAAAGTAAAACAGCGTGTATTATAGTAAAGAAATGTATTTCAGCTGCTCTGTGTTCAACAAATATCAACAGATTATTGTTAATTATATATTTTTTTAAAATCATGTTTTCAAAGAGGTAACTCACTGAGAGAAATCACCAACCTTTGAAGAGATAAGAACATACTTGTAACTTGAATTTCCATCACACCAGCAAACCCGCTGGTAATTACAGTAAAACTCGTTTAGAACGAATACAGATATATAGCGAATTCTCGGATATAGCAAAGTTTTTTTGGGTCCCAATTAAACTTCTTAACAAAACTGCAACGTTTTACAGTTGTAACAAATTCGGATATAACGAATTTACGGATATAGCGAATTGTGTTTGATTCCCGTAGAGGTGAATAATTACGATATTTAACATTTCACAATCTAATTATTTAAAGTAACACAAGAATGAATTTTTATTTTAGGCCTCTGTAAGCAAAATTAGAATTAATAGTCTGGTGAAAGAAACCATTTATAAAGTGAATTTGCTATAGTTATTATTACGTATTCATAATGTATGGAATTTTTATTAATTAACAATTCTTTTCAGTAAAATAGAGTTTGCCCTTCCGCCAAATCTTTTTATCTGCTGTCATTTTCTTTGGCAGGTTTTAGAGATAACGTCATACTCTGACGTCAAAGTGATTATTCGCGCTTATATGAATCATCTTATCAGTGCATAAGAGTAAATCAATAGAATACATCAGTAGTAATACAACATCTTATTTTGTATTCTAAATAGCTCATATGCATGCATTCCAGTGTGCAGCTTTACTCACGTTCACTGCAGCAGTACTTTCTTGGACATTCATCGCAAAAGCAATTCCTTGGACATTTATTGCAACCGCAATTTCTTGGACTTTCATCGCTGCAACCTTTCTTTGGACATTCACCGTAGCAGCATTTACAGAAGCATCGATTCTATGGGCATTCACTGCAGCAGCGATTCGTTGGGCATTTGTAACAGTCATTCGAAATTAATTCGTACGATGCCACGAGTAATCCGTTAAAATAATTTTATTACATCACACTTAAATGTGCATTGGCGTTTTGTCTACAAAATTACTACTGTTTAATTATAATGTCAAAAAAATTCTTCCAGACCTCCTGAAAATCATGATGTACAGACTGATCCCCATCAAAACAAATGGATCTCTTGGCATACTTTTCAACTTACTTCAATCTATGGAAACAGTCCGCAATATTCCGAATAAATCATGACAATTATCAGGTAGAAACAAACTAAGGAGTCTGAGAACCAGTTTAAGTTAGTAAACGATAAAAGGAATGACAAGCTCCCGTCATAATTTAATTTTTATTTTTTTCTGAATTATTGTTTGTATCGGTATAATAGTTAAACCATATACCACTAAAAGAGTCAGCTAGGCTCCTTTAACAGTGTACTATAACTGTATACTAACGTAAAATGTTTTTAATAATAATATTTTTTTGGTCTTGCATAGACAACATCATCACACGAAGGTTTCGGGCAAAAAAACCCACAAGTCATTGGACAGCAGCAAGAAAAAAAAACACTTTTTAACTGTACTATGTATTGTGATAAACGACAGGTTAGGAAATATTTCTTGTTTTGAGACAAACTGTAAGAAACGTGTGCTGAAAAGGAAGCTAACATAAACATTATATAATTCATAAAAATATTTGAGAAACTGAAGCACGATTCTACAGTGGCATATATATGTAATTTGTAGAAGCATTTGTTATGACGGACGATACCTGTTTTCTAGTAAAACGTGATCCCAAATCATCCTGCAATTTATAGTGCAAATGTAGGCATTACTTTGTTTTAACTTTGTATCATTTATATAGAATAAATTTATTTAAAGTTTTTAATACTCATTCTGACAAATCAAGAACGTGTTGTATTAGGTGCATACACGCATGGTTTTAATGTTTACGTATGTCATGTAATAAAACATACAGAAACATCGACAGCTGTTTATTGAAAGAATCGATATTGTATAAGAATAGGTGCCAATTTATATTTATTTTGATGAATTTTAACGGACTTTGAATTTTTCCTCTATTTTTCTTAAAGAAAGATGTGTTCTTAGCTGTTTTCGGGTTACATTGAAAACAAATTTTAGCCAATTTTTATAAAATATTTGGAGTATTTTCTCCATATATTTTTTTCATAAATTCAAATTGTTATTTTAAAATATTTACTAATTCGTAATTTTACCATTGTGTTACAGTCCATTCATCTTAATGGAGTCAGTTAACAGTGGACAAACTTGGGTACTCTTTTTAAAAAACTAGTCGTACATGTGTAGCAAGTTAGTTCACTGGGTTAAACATCATTTTGATAAAAGTAAATATTAAAAATAAAATATGTAAATAGAAAATCTTAATTATTTGCAATATACAATTATTTTTTCTTTTCTTTTCAGGCGATGGAAGTGTGAATATTACTTTGTTTTCTACATTACCATGTTTAAGACATTATAAATCATAAAGAAATCCATAGATATATAAAAGGTAATATTAATGTCTATTTGTTTTTGAATAAACTCTAATGTACAATATAATCAACTAATGTAATAAATCATTTACAAATAATTTTTCAGGCAATGAACCTATGAACACTTCTCTTTTGTCTATATAGACATACTTAATACTACAAATTACAAGAAACCAAGAAATATTTAGAGGCATTATGTTTTTGTGTTTATAAATCAAACTCTGTTTTTTATTTCATTTCAATTTTTTATCACCTGATTACAGTGTATATCCGTTTTATTGACCCTATATGATTTTTTTAGGTGAAGATATTGTGACAGTCAGAAACAAGCCAATATCCAATACGTTTATGAACTTTGATACCTACCGCTGACTATATATTGTCGTGAGTACCAAATACCACTGACAATTAGAATCAAGCTGGTATGCGATACTAGTATGGACTTTGATTCATTCATAGACCGACTAATAAATCGTTGTGGATATCAAATAAAAATGACAGTCAGAAGAAAGCTGATATGCGATATTTCTATGCACTTTGATTCCTTCATCAACCGAACATTTTATCGTTGTGAATATCATATCAAAGTGACAGTCAAAAAAAGCTTATATGCAATACGTAAATATACTTTTACAATTCATTTACCAATGAAGCGCCTCTCAATTACGTCGTTATGAATCAAATCTCGTTGGATATTTTCCTTTTTTCCCAAACAATGCAATACTACATTAACTAGAATGTTAATTTATTTAAAATATGTTGTTTTTTTTCAATTACATTTAACATTTTTGTTTTGTATTTATCAATAAAGGTTATACAGCAAATTTTATTTTTGTAACCATATTATTACAAGTGAATCAAAACGTTAAATAATTTTAGAACAAACAATTTTTTTATTAGTGTGTACATAAAACTGTTTAGTATATATAAATCTATTTCACGTTCGTACTGGTATACAGTGATGCTTAACATTCGGATTTCAAAGTGTGTCGTTAATCTCAATTGTTTCCAAAAAAAAGACGAAAATCAGTTTGAAAAAGTGTCTCTTTTTTCAAATGGTAATTAAGTAGTATTTTCTTTTACTCTTTTTGATGTTTGAATATGACCTACACATATGGAATGAAATCCAAAAAGAAGGGTAACAATTTAGTGATTGCTTTGAGTTAATATTTTTGCTCTGAAGCTGAGGAGAAAGAATAAATGACAAAAGATAAACTGATTTTTGGTTTCATTTTCTAAGATGTTTGGAAAACACAACGTTTCTCCTATTCTGTATACATACGTTATAATATCATTTTTTAAAAACATGAATACACAATATCAAAGGTTTTGTAATAGTCTGAACTTACATTATGCTTTTATTTTTTGTTTTATTGTCTTAAGAAAATAAATTTCCTTCGAAAATGTAATGTACAACAACATTCTTTTTTTCTTTGTTTATTTTTGGTGTGGATCATATGGAAAAGTGAAATAAAAAATGAACCTAATAAAAAGGAATTCATGAAATAATTCCAGTACTGTTTTATTAAAGTCGACTTGGGGTTATATGGAGTGTTATGATATTTAATTTATATGGATCCTCGAGATCTATGTTCCGCATTATTGGCCGCAAGCGTTATATTTTATCTTACCTGTATTAAAAGAGGAGGCAGAAAGACAGCTTCCAGATGACTACTGGAGAGCCGTGTTTCCCGCACCCCCATTTTATACGCACGGACACTGCAGTACAACATTCTCCTCCTTATAAGTAAATGCGATTAAGTGCATACTAATGATCTGACGACGCACCGTGGTCAGTAGTAGCGTTTTATTTAGATTTTTGACCCGGCGTCGACAGGCTCATCACTGGACTTAATAACACATGTCTCCATGATCATAAAAAAACATACGTTATCTATTTAACGCATGTACTTTAGCCAATTGCTATAGAATTTCTGTTATGATAATACTTAGCCACCATCGGTACAGTAAAAATAATGAGTGAATGAATACGAAATATATTTATTGGTGGACTTGAAACGGTTTAATATGTTCCTTTCATTCGTATGAGGAACATGGCCCTAGGGCGGTAACAACTTATATGTTTGGTGTTTGTCTGATAAACATGTGAGGGTTTGGCGACAAAAACAAGAAGAAATATTTTGTTATCGTGTTAAATAAGGAAGTCCACCGTAAATTAAATATGTTCTACAATTACCTGTCCAGGTTGTCAATGCAATGTTAGTTATACAACTAAAAATATATCTAGTTAAGTCTCACCGAATCCGGAATTGCTTACAGAGATTTGTTTCTTATAACAAAATACAAAAAAGGTGTGGATATACATCAAGACCTGTGATCTATTGTTAAATTTAGTTATGTTTCATATATGAACAGAGCTTTTAACGTTTTTGGCACAGTTACCATACCCTTAATCTGAAGTAGTGAGTGCCAAAAAATTATGAAATGCAATAAATCTGATTATAAGGTAGGTGACACACATGATAAGTCGCTGAATATCAGCGAAGTCGTTAAAACTCGCACCGAATTACATATGCTAACACACCGGAATGTTCTTGACACCGAGAAAAAAGTGACACATTATTGCGTTTGCTGTCTGAAACTAGTGTAAAAGGGTTTGTTGCAATGAGAATAAAATCGAATTTTGAAGTTATTCGATTATGTAGTGTAACTTATTACATATACAGATGATATTAGTTCCTAAGCTAGTTGTTTAATTTATGTTTTCAGAAATATGAATTCATAGAGAGTAAAACTTAATAAAAACACACATACTATTAGTTCTTATTGAAAACGAGTTTTGCCGAGAGGCCGCTTGCTGGTATTATATGTCAGTGTAAGTCACGACGCAGTAGTTACCTTCCCCTGCGCGTGCGTGACTGAAAGGTGGAAGAAAAACTTAATATGTTTGTGTAATGGATAAGCTATTGAACACCCTCCCCCTTTTGTGCATTGTAATGATTCGAAAGTCAACCGTTTCATTTGAAATATAAAATATATTGAAAATGTGTAAAAAATGAACCTAATAGAAACAGGAAATTATAAAATAATACAGATGATATTAGTTGCTAGTTGTTTAATTTATGTTTCAGAAATATGAATTCCGGGAGCGTGAAACTTAATAAATACACACATACTATTAGTTCTTATTGAAAACGAGTTTTGCCGATAGGCCACTTGCTGGTACTATATGTCAGTGTAAGTCACGCTGCAGTAGTTACATTCCCCTGCGCGTGCGTGACTCTAAGGCGGAAGAAAAACTTATGTGTAATAAATAAGCTATTGAACTCCCCCCTTTTTTGTGCAATGATTCAAATGTCAATCGTTTTATTTGAAATATAAAATATATTGAAAACGTGTAAAAATCGATATTTGGTAAACAGTTTTAGCATTACTCTGTCTTTTTTTTTGTTTTGTATACCTTATTTACAAACAAAATTGATTATTTGATTCAAAACAATAACTAAATACATTGCTGTATGAAAAATTTGGTAATTTTGCTATGTCAAATTGACAGCAAAGTAATTAAGTTGTATAAATCTAAAGTTGCCAATATCCCAGTTTAACAGTGTATCGATTTTTATTACAACTAGATGATATCCCGCGCAAGCGCAGGAATTAAAACTTAAAACTCTAATATGATATGTTGTTTAGTCATTGAACTATACTTTTTAGTTCATATGTGTATATATTATGTCCTTTTTTTATTGTCTGATTTTTAAAACATTATGTATTTTTTAAATAATTTAAATATAAAAAACAACTGCATGGCTAACTATTTTAAGGAGGGGGTAGGGATGAACAATCTAAATTATTTTGGATGATATTTAAATGTACATGATCTTAAAACGGCTCGAATTAAATATATCATGAACATAAATCAAACATACCTACAATAACCTTCTTAAATTAGTATCTACTATATGAGAAAAAAAGTAAAATTAATTGCGTGTCAGAAAATAAATACTGCTTAAAAGTTCAAAAGAAATGTTTGTCATACATTCCCGCTACTCGTTTGATTGATTATTCACTGTTTTGAATTCGTGGTAAAGGAAAATATGGAAAGTGAAATTAGAAACCAAGTCGCAGTAAAACAATGAAATCATTTATATGCTACACAGCTATAATCGTTTCATGTAAAAATATCTCAGTGTGTTCATTGATCTGTCGCAATGTTGCACGTAGGCAGAACAAATTTCCAAGTTGGACGTTTGTCAGCTCAATGTGTGTTGGTGTGTCTGTTAAGAGACAAGTTGTTTGATGTTTTATTTTAGACTTAGTTCTTGCGCAAACCAGGAAAGTCCCCTGTGATTTTAATTTGATCTATTAAATCACGTTTCTACAAACGTGACCAATACAATGTATTGTAGTAATAACCAAGAGAAAGTTTTTCACCCGTAACCTTTATTTTCCTTTGTAATTGAAATCAAAGGGTTTCATAATGGGACAATATAGCACACTATCACTGTTCTAATAGTACAGATCTTATATGTTGTTTTTTCTTATTTTTTTTTCTTTAACACAGTAACGAAATTTCCTAGTTCTAATTCATAATTTAATGTATGATCATGTTGATGTATTTGTAACTACCCCTGTATATTGACCCATTAAATGAGGACTTCGAGTAGTAACCGGAAAGAAACGACCATTTAATTAACACTATTAATACTATAGGGCTATATTATATACTGGTCAAACAATCTGAATGTTACGTAAAAAAATGATGTTCATACCAGTATCAAAGCCCGCCTCCGGAAACGACACTATAAACAGGTTATTTCTAAAAGAAAAATGGGTATAAGGTTGTATTGAGTATTAACTTAGTAATCAATATTGTAATCAATGTTTATGCAATACTCAACCAAACTAATAACACGATCATGACACCAAGTGATATTTATTCTCTAACGTTAAAAAAATAGGTCAAATACTGTTTATATGTGACTTCATAAACAATATGTATTGTTAACACATTAACAAAATTTCTTAATTATATTTCATTGTTCTATGTATGGTCATGCTGATGTATTTGCAACTACCTCTGTATATTGATCCATTAAACCAAAAAAATACAATATGAACAAGTTATATTTTTAGCTCACCTGAGCTGAAAGCTTAAGTGAGCTATTCTGATCACATTTTGTCCTTTGTCCGTCTGTCCGTCCGTCTGTCCGTCTTTAAACTTTTCACATTTTGAACTTCTTCTCTATAACCACTTAACCAAATTCAACCAAATTTGGCTCAAAGCATTCTTATGGAAAGATGAATATAAATTGCAGAAATGAAAGAAAAATTTTCATTGAAAGCGGTGAAAACCTCAAAACTGTAATAAAGGGGGGTGCATTTTAAAAAATCTTCTTCTCAAGAACTACTGAGGCAAATTCTACGTAATTTAGCCTGAATAATACTTATGGGAAAAAAATATAAATTGCAAAAATTATGGGCTAATTCTTTTTCAAATCTGAGTTTTTACGAAAATAATAAGAAAGAAAAGGCGTGTTTCAAGCAATTTATAGCATCCATGAGTCGTGGTAAAAAGGGTAGGCATGACCGGGCCAGGGCAAAACAAAAGATTGACAGTTATTAATCTGCCAATCTCATTAAAATTTCAAGATATTTACTGACCAGTATATTTGTATTCGCTGTAAATATTGCTGCAAAATAATGCGTAATTGGAATTGACGAATGCCGATCTACCCCGGCTTTTATTTTGCCCCGGCCCGGGTTTGCTTGCCCATTTTACCAAGACTCGTATTCCATAATTCTAAAACGAGGTTCTTTGTTTAAAGCAGCCAGGACACTATATGATAAACGGGTCGATCTGACAATGATGAGTTTGTTTGTTGTGCAACAGTTCGTGTACGAAGGGAATCTTTAAAACATGCAAAATACATTGGTGCCGAATTTTAAAAGTAAATTGAGACTAAATATTTCACATATGACAATGGTGTTAGCTTGTTGTGATTTTCGTTTCGTTTTCATTTATGCTTTGCGTTAACCTGGGAACTGTCGCTTGTATTTCCTGATTTTTACGTATCAAATCAAACAGAGACTTCGGTAAATCAAACAGTTTACTCTTTACCTGCGCAAATTAAGCAAAATCTGATGTATTAAGAAAGAACTAAAATGCAATTCATTCAGGTAATTCGGTATCATCTTTTGCGTAATGGTAGAATAATGCAATATGTTTTGTTGAGATGCTCGGCATTTTCTCGAGTTTATTCAGTTTAAATAGAGTTTAATATCGCCGACGGAAATATGTAGGTATATAAATGTATATGATTCATTTTGAAAAATAAATTGTGTTCTTTTTTTGTTATAGTGCATGTTTTTTGTGATTAATTGTTTACAATTTCTATTCACCTATTTGAGTGTTAAGCTTCGAATTATAAGCAAGATACAGAGATTTGCTCACAATTCTATGTTTGTACACAGATCTGAGGCCATTCATTTTTTTTCAATTTTAAATGCCGAATAGGAAATACCAAGTTCCAAATCTTAAGCTGAAAGTAATAAACTCATGTGAACAAAATATGACTCAAACCTAGCAACATTTGGAGCTCATCTTGCTTATAATTCTACGATTGACGCTGAAATTTTGGTTGATCATTAAAAATTCTATATGAATTAGAGTTTGTTAAATACTTGTACGCAAAAAAATTGAAGAATGATATGCTGTATATAACTACTTTCTGGGGCCCCCTCTTTATACAATGAATAATGTGAAATGTAAGTAAATAAAAACGACATCGTTAAAACAGTTTCCATAGTTTTGACACATTTCTGTTGCTGGGATAAAAGAATTATCGCTATTCCTAAGCAAATATTACAGCGGAATATTATCCTGGTTTGTAGCCATTTGTTATTTTTGAATAAAAATGAAAATAATGGGTGCATAGGCCATAGTAAATTAGAGTGATGTTCCTGTCAATACGGTAACATTGATTTTTATTGCTCTTTAACATGTCACGTGACAACATTTTTCATTCCAGTGTATTCATCAATCAAGTGTCAGTAAAGTTATAAAAGTCACGAGTTTACGCGAGGTACACAACAGTCATTTAATTATAATGGAGAAGACAAATTAAATTGTTGAATATTTTTGATTTGAGAAATTGAGCGCATTGAGGTGCAATTTTCTTCTTCATATATATACATGTAGGATTTTTTTGATAAAATACAATAACCATTATATTTAAAAAAAAAAATACAATAACAAGTAAGTAGTTGAGGAAGAAAATGTACCTATATGCTCTCATATATTTTGATCGTTTTATTAAGTGGGGAGGGGGGCAGAACAAAAATACAGAGAATTAGAAGTTATATAACAGTGTACCCCTACCAAATAATTAGTTCTATATCTTGTGTAGGATTTTCTTATTCTGTGTAAAAACAGTATTTTATGAAGGTACAATGTCAAAGATTACATGTATGCAAAAATAAGTGTTAAATTCGAATATTTTACAATATTTATTTTTTTGTTATTCTACCGAGGGCCATATGGCACACTATCATTTGAACGCCCATTGTTGCTTAGGTGAGCGATGTGGCTCCATGGGCCGCTTGTTTTTTTAAATGGTATTAAGTTGTATATGTTATTAATCTAATAATCAATATAGTAACCAATGTTCAAACAATACTTAATCTAAAGAATAATACGATCATGACACCAAGTGATATTTATTTTCTAACGATAAAAAATAAGTCAAACACTGTTTATATGTGACTTAATAGACAATGTGTATTGTGTGTGTTTCGTATTGTCATTTGTTTCTGACAAGGATTTCTTTTAACCAACAGATTATTAATCCAATATCTCAATGCAATTTATGTCCTAATAAAAACTCACAAATTCAGATTAACAGATTTACTTGTCTACTCCATTTTTATTGTTTTAATTTAAATTTCACAATATCAACAAAAACTAAATATTACTTTAAATGTGCTTCAATTACATATAACCTAAGTATCAGTAAATTGTAACAAAACTAAATTTCAATTGAACAAATTATATTAAGACTAAAGCGTATGTTACACGAGAAAGATAACTCTTGATCCGTAAAATCAATACTAACTGTATTTTGATTAAAAAAACGGTTTGGTTTTCAACTAAAATGTAACAAAATTAGTAAAATGGGCACCATTTACGTGTTCTGTTATTTGAAATTAGTTTTTAAAAAGTACTAGTGTTTCGTGTTTGAAGATTCAGTTTCCACTTCATTTCTTTTAACGTATCTTTTTAGTATCATTTGAAGAGAAAAAAACGTACAGAATACTTTTCAGAAAATTAAAACTGCTAAACAAATGTTAAAATGAATTGCTTGTCAGATATTCCCGTCTGTAATCGTAGTGTTAATTATTCATTGGTTAGAATAGGTGTTAAAAAAAACATGGGAAGTGAGATAAGAACCTGAACCATAGTAACACAAAGAAATCATTTATATGTTAGACAGCTATAACCGTTTTACATAAAACATTTGGGTTACAACAAACTCTTTCTATGTTGGACGTAGACATTACAAACTTTTCAGTTAGACGTTTGTCAGTTCAATGTGTATTGGTGTTTCTGTAAAGAGACAGATTGTTTGATGTTTAATTTTAGTCTTGGTTCTCGTGCAATACAGGAGAGCCCCCAATAATCTTACCTTGATCTATTATATCTTGTTTCTACAAACGTGACCAGTACAATATATAATACTTATAACCAAGAGAAGTTCAATAGTATTAAATTTATTTTCCTTTGTAATTGATATCAAAGGGTTTCAAAATGAGACAATATAGCAAGCACATAAGCCATTGTTCTAATATTACACATAATATATGTTGGGTTTTTTTTAAGGATTTTTTTAATTTCAAATATTAAACAAAATTCGTATTTTTTTTCATTGTTCTATGTATGGTCATGCTGATGTATTTGTAACTACCTCTGTATAGTGATCCATTAAATGAGGACTTCGAGTAGTAACAGGGAAGATACTACCATTTAATTAACACTATTAATATTATAAGGCTATATTATATACTGGTCGAAAAACTTGAATATTACGTAAAATCAATGATGTTCATACTAATATTAAAGCCCGCCTTCGGAAACGAAACTATAAATAGGTTATCTTTTTTTTAAAAAATGGGCATAATGTTGTATTTAGTTTTTAATTAGTAATCAATATTGTAATCAATGTTTAAGCAATATTCAACCAAAAGATAAACACGATTTTGACACCAAGTGATATTTATTCTCTAACGTTAAAAAATAGGTAAAACACTGTTTATATTTGACTTCATAGACACTATGTATTGTGTGTTTATTTTTGTGTTTCTTATTGTCATTTTGTTCCTGACAAGGATATCTTTTAACCAACAGATTATTAACCCACTATCTTAAAGCAATGTTATGTCCTAATTAAAATCACAAACAGCGCATATGTATTATCGCTTGAAAAATAGAGTAAACATTACGATTTACTCCATTTTATTGTTTTATTTCAAATTTCACAATATCAACAAAAGCTAAATTTTACTTTAAATCTGCACCAATTAGATTTAAGCTAAATATCAAGTAATTGTAACAAAACTAAATTTCAATTGAACTTTAAACAAATCATATTAAGACTAAAGCGTATGTAACACAAGAATGATAACTTTCGATCCATAGAATATATACTAACTGTATTTTGAATAAAATGAAGGTTTGTTTTTCAACTAAAATGTAACAAAATTAGTAAAATGGGCACCAATTACGTGTTATGTTATTTGAAATTAGTTTTTAAAAAGTACTAGTGTTTCGTGTTTGAAGAGTCAGTTTCCATTTCATTTCTTTCAACGTATTTTCTTAGTATCATTTGAAGAAAAAAAAGATTCTTTTCAGAAAATTAAAACCGCTAATAAAATGCTTGTCAGATATTCCCGCCCGTAACCGTCGGGTTAATAATTCATTGTTCGGAATTGGCGGTAAAGGAAAACATTGGAAGTGAGATAAGAACCTGAGCCATAGTAACACAATGGAATCATTATATGTTAGACAGCTATAATCGTTTTTCATAAAACACTTGGGTGGGTTACAATAAACTCTTTCTATGTTGCACGTAGCACTACAAACTTTTCAGTCGGACGTTTCTCAGTTCAATGTGTGACGGTGTTTCTGTAAAGAGACAGATTGTTTGATGTTTTATTTTAGTCTTGGTTCTCGTGCAAAACAGGAAAGTCCCCAATAACCTTACTTTGATCTATTATATCTCGTCTCCACAAACGTGACCAGTACAATATATAATAGTCATAACCAAGAGAAGTTCACCGGTAACTTTTTTATCATATGTAATTGATATCAAAGGGTTTCATAATGAGACAATATTGCACGCACATTAGCCCCTGTTCTGACATTACACGTGATACATGTTGTTTGTTTTTTAAGGAACTTTTTAATTTCAAACATTAACAAAATTTCGTAATTATATTTCATTCTTCTATGTATGGTTATGTTGGTGTATTTGAAATATCCTTGTATATTGACCCATTCAATGAGGACTCCGAGTGGTAACAGGGAAGATACTACCATTTATTTAAACCTATTAATATTATAGGGCTATATTATATACGGGTTGTACAACCTAAATATTGCGTAAAATTAATGATGTTCATACCAATATCCAAGCCCGCCTCCGGAAACGACACTATAAACAGGTTATTTCTAAAAGAAAAATGGGTATAAGGTTGTATTGAGTATTAACTTAGTAATCAATATTGTAATCAATGTTTATGCAATACTCAACCAAACTAATAACACGATCATGACACCAAGTGATATCTATTCTCTAACGTTAAAAAAATAGGTCAAATACTGTTTATATGTGACTTCATAAACAATATGTATTGTGTGTTTCTTATTGTGGTTCATATTGTCATTTTTTCCCTGACAAGGATTTCTTTTAATTAATAGCTTAATAATGCACTATCTCAATGCAATGTTATGTCCCAATTAAAATCACAAACAAGTCATATGTATTATCGCTTGAAAAATGGAGTAAAAATTATGATCAACTCCATTTTATTGTTTTAATTTAAATTTCACAATATCCAGAGAAGCGAAATATTACTTTAAATGTGCTTCAATTAGATTAAACCTAAATATCAGTTAATTGTAACAAGACTAAATTTCATTTGATCTTTAAACATATCATATTAGGACTAAAGCGTATGTAACACAAGAATGATAACTCTTGATCCACCATAAAATCGATAGTAACTGCATTGTGAATGAGAATAAGGTTTGGTTTTTAAATAAAATGTAGCAAAATTAGTAAAAAGGGTATTAATTACATGTGTAATGTTATTTGAAATTAGTTTTTAAAAAGAACTAGTGTTTGGTGTTGGAAGATTTAGTTTTCATTTTATTTCTTTCAACGTATATTCTTAGTATCATTTGAAACAAAGGTAAAAATACTTTATAGAAAATACAACTGCTAAAAAAAATTAAAATAGAATGCTTCTCGGATATTCCCGCCATTAACCGTCGGGTTGATTACTCATTGTTCAGAATAGGCGTGAAAGGAAAACATGGAAAGTGAGATAAGAACCTGAGCCACAGTAACACAATGAAATCATTTATATGTTAGACAACTATAATAGTTTTAAAACATTTGAGTGGGTTACAATGAACTCTTTCTATGTTGCACGTAGACATTACAAACTTTAAAGTTGGAAGTTTCTCAGTTCAATGTGTGACGGTGTTTCTGTTAATAGACATATTGTTTGATGTTTTATTTTAGTCTTGGTTCTCGTGCAAAACAGGAAAGTCCCCAATAACCTTACTTTGATCTATTATATCTCGTCTTTACAGACGTAACCAGTACAATATGTAATACTTATAACCAAATGAAGTTCACCGGTAATTTTTATTTTCCTTCGTAATTGATATCAAAGGGTTTCATAATGAGACAATATAGTAGCACATTAGCCACTGTTCTGATATTACACGTGATATATGTTATTTGGTGTTCTTTTTTTTTTGGAATTTTTTTAATTTCAAACATTAAACAAAATTGCCTAATTATATTTCATTGTTCTATGTATGGTTATGTTGATGTATTTGTAACTACCCCTGTATATTGATCCATTCAATAAGGACTTCGAGTTGTTACAGGGAAGATACGACCATTTAACTAACACTATTAATATTATAGGCTATATTATATACTGGTCGAACAACCTGAATATAACGTAAAATTAATGATGTTCATACCAATATTAAAGCCCGGCTTCGGAAACAACACTATACACAGGTTATTTTTAAAAAGAAAAATGGGTATCAAGATGTATTTGTTATTCATTTAATAATCAATATAGTAATCAATGTTAAAACAATACTCAACCTAAAGAATAATACGATCATGACACCAAGTGATATTTACTCTCTCACGATAAAAAAAATAGGTCAAACACTGTGTATATATGACTTCATAGACAATATGTATTGTGTGTTTTTCTTATTGTGTTTCTTAATGTCATTTTTTTCTGACAAGGATTTCTTTTAACCAAAAGATTATTAAACCACTATCTCAATGCAATGTTATGTCCTAAATAAAATCACAAACAGCTCATATGTATCATCGCTTGAAAATGGAGTAAAAATTAAGATTTACTCCATTTTATTGTTTTAATCAAAATTTCAAAATGCACACAAAAGCGAAATGTTACATTAAATGTGCTTCAATTAGATTTAACCTAAATATCAGTTAATTGTATCAAAACAAAATTTTATTTAATCTTTAAACAAATCAAATTAAGACTAAAGCGTATGTAACACAAGAATGATAACTCTTGATCCATAAAATCAATAATAACTGTATTGTGAATAAAAATGAAGGTTTGTTTTTCAATTAAAATGTAACAAAATTAGTAAAAAGGGCACCAATTACATGTGTAATGTTATTTGAAATTAGATTTTAAAAAGTACTAGTGTTTGGTGTTTGAATATTCAGTTTCAATTTCGTTTCTTTCAACGTATCTTCTTAGTATCATTTGAAGAGAAAAAAAAGTTAAAAATACCTTTCAAAACTGTTACAAAAATGTTAAAATGAAATGCTTGTCAGATATTCCCGCCGGTAACCGTCGGGCTAATTATTATTGTTCAGAATAGGCGGTAAAGGAAAACATGGGAAGTGAGATAAGAACCTGAGCCATAGTAACACAATGAAATCATTTATATGTTAGACAGCTATAATCGTTTTAAAACATTTGAGTGGGTTACAATGAACTTTTTTTATATTGCACATCGGTAGTACAAATCCCATGTTTGACGTTTGTCAGTTCAATGTGTCTGAATATTAGTTTAAAATGACGGAAAAAACAATATAAACACGCTATGTTTTTTTTTCTAAAAAGGGTATTAAGTTGTATTTGTGAATGATTTAATAATCAATATTGTAACCAATGTTCAATCAATTCTCAACTTTAAGAATAATACGATCGTGAAAGCACGTGATTTTTATTCTCCAACGATAAAAAAACACTATTAATATATGATTTAAGAACTAAATGTATTGTGTGTGTTTCTCATTGTCATATTTTTTTCTGCAAAAGTATCTGTTTTAGCCAGTAGATTGCTAACCTACTATGTAATGTCCTAATTAAAACTCAAAAACAGCTCATGTGTATTATTGCTTGAAAAAATTAGTAAATATTCAGATTTGCTCAATTTTCTTTTTTTCATTCAAATTTCACATTATCCAAAAAGCGAAATATTTCTTTAAATGTGCATTAATTAGATTATTCCTAAATATCATTAAATTGTAAAAAATTTAGATTTTCATTGATCATTAAACAAATTATATTGTGACCAAGGCGTATGTAACACAAGAATGATAACTCTTGATCCATAAAAGCAATACTTCCTGTATTGTTAATAAAGAATACGGTTTGGTTTTCATCTAAAACGTAATCACATGAGTAAAAGAGGCACCAAAAACATACGTTATGTTACGTAAAAATAGTTAAAAAATTGCTAGTGTTTGGTGGTTGCAGATTCAGTTTCATTTCTTCTCTTACGACATATATTCTTAAAATCATTTAAAAAAACAACGTTAAATATACTAGTCAGAAAATAAAAACTGCTAAAAGACAAAAGAATGTGAAAATGAAATGCTTGTCAGATATTCTCGCCAGCTACCGTATGGTTGATTATTAATGTTGGAAATAGGTGGTAAAGGAAAACATGGAAAGTGAGACAAGAACCTGAGCCATAGTCAATCAATGCAATCATTGATATGTTAGAGAGCTATTATCGTTTTATGAAGAACAATATTTGAGTGGGTTACAATGAACTCTTTCTATGTTGCACGTAGGCAGTACATACTTTTCAGTTGGGTGTTTGTTCAATGTGTGTGCGTCTGTAAAGAGACAGAGTGTGTGTTCAATGTGTGTGTGTGTGTGTCTGTAAAGAGACAGAGTGTTTGTTCAATGTGTGTGTGTCTGTAAAGAGACAGAGTGTTTGTTCAATGTGTGTGTGTCTGTAAAGAGACAGAGTGTGTGTTCAATGTGTGTGCGTGTGTCTGTAAAGAGACAGAGTGTTTGTTCAATGTGTGTGTGTGTGTGTCTGTAGAGAGACAGGGTGTTTGTTCAATGTGTGTGTGCGTCTGTCTGTAGAGAGACAGCGTGTTTGTTCAATGTGTGTGCGTGTGTCTGTAAAGAAACAGAGTGTTTGTTCAATGTGTGTGCGTGTGTCTGTAAAGAGACAGAGTGTTTGTTCAATGTGTGTGCGTGTGTGTCTGTAAAGAGACAGAGTGTGTGTTCAATGTGTGTGCGTCTGTCTGTAAAGAGACAGAGTGTTTGTTCAATGTGTGTGTGTGTGTCTGTAAAGAGACAGAGTGTTTGTTCAATGTGTGTGAGTGTGTCTGTAAAGAGACAGAGTGTTTGTTCAATGTGTGTGTGTCTGTAAAGAGACAGAGTGTTTGTTCAATGTGTGTGTGTCTGTAAAGAGACAGAGTGTTTGTTCAATGTGTGTGTGTCTGTAAAGAGACAGAGTGTGTGTTCAATGTGTGTGCGTGTGTCTGTAAAGAGACAGAGTGTTTGTTCAATGTGTGTGTGTGTGTGTCTGTAGAGAGACAGGGTGTTTGTTCAATGTGTGTGTGCGTCTGTCTGTAGAGAGACAGCGTGTTTGTTCAATGTGTGTGCGTGTGTCTGTAAAGAAACAGAGTGTTTGTTCAATGTGTGTGCGTGTGTCTGTAAAGAGACAGAGTGTTTGTTCAATGTGTGTGCGTGTGTGTCTGTAAAGAGACAGAGTGTGTGTTCAATGTGTGTGCGTCTGTCTGTAAAGAGACAGAGTGTTTGTTCAATGTGTGTGTGTGTGTCTGTAAAGAGACAGAGTGTTTGTTCAATGTGTGTGAGTGTGTCTGTAAAGAGACAGAGTGTTTGTTCAATGTGTGTGTGTCTGTAAAGAGACAGAGTGTGTGTTCAATGTGTGTGCGTGTGTCTGTAAAGAGACAGAGTGTTTGTTCAATGTGTGTGTGTCTGTAAAGAGACAGAGTGTGTGTTCAATGTGTGTGCGTGTGTCTGTAAAGAGACAGAGTGTTTGTTCAATGTGTGTGTGTGTGTGTCTGTAGAGAGACAGGGTGTTTGTTCAATGTGTGTGTGCGTCTGTCTGTAGAGAGACAGCGTGTTTGTTCAATGTGTGTGCGTGTGTCTGTAAAGAAACAGAGTGTTTGTTCAATGTGTGTGCGTGTGTCTGTAAAGAGACAGAGTGTTTGTTCAATGTGTGTGCGTGTGTGTCTGTAAAGAGACAGAGTGTGTGTTCAATGTGTGTGCGTGTGTCTGTAAAGAGACAGAGTGTTTGTTCAATGTGTGTGTGTGTGTCTGTAGAGAGACAGCGTGTTTGTTCAATGTGTGTGCGTGTGTCTGTAAAGAGACAGTGTTTGTTCAATGTGTGTGAGTGTGTCTGTAAAGAGACAGAGTGTTTGTTCAATGTGTGTGTGTCTGTAAAGAGACAGAGTGTGTGTTCAATGTGTGTGCGTGTGTCTGTAAAGAGACAGAGTGTTTGTTCAATGTGTGTGTGTCTGTAAAGAGACAGAGTGTGTGTTCAATGTGTGTGCGTGTGTCTGTAAAGAGACAGAGTGTTTGTTCAATGTGTGTGCGTGTGTGTCTGTAAAGAGACAGAGTGTGTGTTCAATGTGTGTGCGTGTGTCTGTAAAGAGACAGAGTGTTTGTTCAATGTGTGTGTGTGTGTCTGTAAAGAGACAGAGTGTTTGTTCAATGTGTGTGCGTGTGTCTGTAGAGAGACATAGTGTGTGTTCAATGTGTGCGCGTGTGTCTGTAGAATGACAGAGTGTTTGTTCAATGTGTGTGCGTGTGTCTGTAAAGAGACAGAGTGTTTGTTCAATGTGTGTGTCTGTAAAGAGACAGGGTGTTTGTTCAATGTGTGTATGCGTCTGTCTGTAAAGAGACATAATGTTTTATGTTTACTTTAAATATGGTTTTTGCTTAAAACAGGAAAGTGCCAAGTAATCCTTCTTGTTGCTACCATTTCCTCTATACTGTATATATACATTTATATAAGAACGTGTTCTATGAGTAATTCTTTACCTTTTATAATTAACTTTTGCAAGAAATCGTATCATTAAATGATTGCCTAATCTTGCCAGTCGAAACACGAGTTGTTTAAACACAATATGCATTAGTATATGTACAATATCACTTAGACGATACAATAATTTCATAAACAACTATATGAGAATAATGATGTATTTATAATGCTAAAAACAGCTAAACAGCTGATTCGTTAATTTGGAAATACGTTGTGTCAATTGTTTAAGGTATAATAATTTTAAAATACAGCTGACTTTTTCAAATCTTAAATGTAGTAGAGTTTGCGAAACAGAATGGTTTCCTTTGCAGTACTTCTAATTGGAGAGCTGACATATTAACAATCTTTAAAGATAGAGTAAGCAAGCGTTATATTGGCATCTATACACAACTTGTTCGAAATAGACCAAATGAACATGTACACATATTGGCCATTAGCAAAACCGCCAATCAATATAATACTAAATCGGCTAGCAACAAAAATTAAAGTGATCAGTATTCACATCTACTTTTATACAATGTATGTGTTGTGAGTGGGCTTTTGTTATTTTTTTCCGGAAATAATATTTTTTCTTCCGTATTTTTTCTCTCTGTAACTCAATGCAAGGTAATGTCGTAATTAAAGTCACAAATATTTCAGACTTTTGACAAAGGTATCTGCATATTAATACAGTTGAATATGTTGCGTATGTTTACCTATGGTTTACGTATTAAGCATAAGTCAAATAGTTAAAATAACAGCATATTTACATGAATAATATTTTAATGCATGCATGCGCAACAAGCACTAATATTATATGTTCCTTAGCTTCTTTGAGGAAGGAATTTATTATGGGATTTTAGATAAATGCCTACAAAATTAAAATAAACTGATATTTATTCTGGTTTTTTATTATAACATAACAGCATAACTTAACAAACAGTATATAAGGCTAAGGCAGATGTAATCCAAGAGCGACAAATCGTATTAATATAAAACGTTTTGTTTTACAATAAAAATAGTTATAGCATAACTGAAAAAAGCACCATTTATCATGTTATGAAATAATATAAATCGTTTTTGCTATTGAATTTTCAGTTCTAGGTGCTTTTTATGGACCTGTATATTTTTTTTAGATAATACAATTCTTGGCATTAAAAGATTAATGGGAATCGTGATTGAACCTATTGATGATTAGTTAAGTCTAAAATATTGTTATTGTCGTCAAAAATGGCGTCAATCCCGCATACAATAAACATAAAAATTTAACGTAAATTTATGTAAACTTTGCGATTTGGTTTAAAAACTGATGCAAAATTTAAAGTTATCAATAGTCTTAATTAGTATACACTACATTAAGTGTGCCTGTTTGGGAGGGTAACAGTTGAGATTGACACCCCGATAAAACCATTGTCAACCGACGTGAACCGACGTGAACCGTCGGTTGACAATGGTTTTCTCGATGTGTCAATTACATCTGTTACCTGTACCCTCCCAAACATGCACTATTTATTTTATTATACTAAATTTTAAATTTATACCATTATACTAAATTTTTCTGCTTTTATATTGAAATTACGTGAATTCTACGGCGATTCGTACGCGCATACTTTACTGGCATGTAAAAATCCGCTGTGTTACCCGTTGCCCAGTGTGTTGCTAGTGCTATGGGTAATAGAAAGGATTATCAACTGCGTCTAAACCAATCAGTTTCATTTTTTTTAATATTTAACATGAAAGTATAATAATATACATTACGTTACTTTGGGACTTTCTTACAGAAATACACACAAACAAATGAATGCTTTATAAAAGCACTGGTCCGATTGTGTTCAATTTGTTTTTTTTTAAAAGTCTTCATATAAATGAAATATACTGTTTGTCTTTCTGAAACCACAAAACAAACTTTGTTTTATCTGATAATGAATACCCTATGATTAGAATCTATCGAAAATCCTATTTCATAACTGCCGTTTTAATTATCTCTATTTGAACAGTCACTTTTCAAAAATAATTTTGTGGTTATATATTATATTTATCACATTTTTATCTCAATATACGGTGAATATCACTCATAAAATAAATTGTTGATATTCAACTGTATGATCTTACGCCAGTTACGTCATAATTGAACATTACGTAGATTCAGGCGGATGATTGACGTAGAATGAGAAATTAACGAAACCAGTAGTTGAAAAGTGAAACATTAGAATTTTAAATGTGAAGCAATTAATGCTGTTTTATATTTTTTTGCATGAGTTGGTAAAAGCATGCTGGAAAAGAAATGTTTGTTTGTAAAACTTTAAGGAACTTCTTTTTCGTGCGTAACGTTGTTGACATCTTGTAGTAAATGTGTAAATGTGCAGCTTACAATTACATGTATAATGTTATAGAAAACATGAGGTGTAACAAAAAAAGTGGTAAAATATGTGATAAAAAGAATCTCTCATGATTTGCAATGGTACATGTTTTTTATCCAACTCATTGTGTGTTGCAAACAATTCAATGTTTTGATCTTTTATAGGCATCTAATAAATGCTTTCAATTTAGTTCATTTTTTTTTTTTTTCTGATCCTAGTTCCCTTACGTATGAATAGTGTTTTCTATGAATAACGTGTAATCAATTTGCCTGCCTTCGAGTGACAAATATAAAATTATATAGTTATAGTACCCTTTTTAAATAGGTAAAATGGTTGTTGGCATTATTTGACAAAGAAAATCTGTTTGAATGTAAAAGCTTGCGGTATATAAATATTGCCCTGGCTGATAATCTGTTAAATGTAAAAGCTTGGGGTATATAAATGTTGTTCGGGCTGATAATTTGTGACGACATCACTGCGATGCATACAGAAAAAACTCCTCGCCTGTAGATCATTTCTAACTGCATAATTTAACATTTAATTAGACGCTTGAATACTGGACGCAGTTGTTAGTTGCAAGACATATAGAATAACGTTGAACTCTCTGTGTAAACACACACACACACATAACAGTCACACAATAAATCCCTTTTATAACAATTAATCGGACCAATCCCGTGTAGTGGAATCAGGTACGGAATGACAAACTGACCTTAATATGGTTATCTCTTTATAACTGATGACCTATATTGACGTTTGGACACAGAACCCCATAACTCTGTCACAAGAAAATAAGGTATGGCTATTTTTATGGTATATGCAATTAACGTTATTGAGCGTTTGTTCATTTAAAAAGTACTTCTTTTTCAAACACCATTAGGTCCAATTTTTAGTTCAATTTTTGCGATTGCATCTTTGTTTATCGATGCATAAGTTTTCTTTGTAGATTTTTAGCATCGCCCCAAATGTTCAATATTTTGACATTTAATTCAATACAATACTTGTTGCAGCCTTCTTGTTTTAACTGGTAAATACCTATAAAAATATGGGTGTTTTTCAATTCCAAAATGTTTATCATTCACAGCAGCAAGAAATTTGGTAAAATGTTATTTTAACGTTTGACCGAAGGAACAATCTATTTTTTAATCTAATTGTACTTAATTAATATGAATAAGTCACTATCAATTGTTCTGATCATTTAATTTCAAAAGAACAATTCAAATTCTCTACAATCAACACACAAAACTTAATACTAGAGGAAATCCAAAATATTTTGTTTTTACATTATGAACAAACTATATTGGAAAACGAAAAATGAATATGAGGCATTTAAATACCATTTTGTATTTTTAAAGTGATATTATTTTTTAAACACATTTTGAAGCTCTTATGTTGTTTCAACTCAAAAAGATAAAAAATGATTTTATTTATTCGTCGACTATCCATTTGTTGTCATAATCGCATGGAACAATCCCACCTTAACCAACGTGACCAGATGAATTTCTTAACCTCGTATCAATCTGACACAAATATGCAAATGGATCTAAGCAAAAGTTTTTCGTTTTTGTTTTTTTATTAATTGAATAACAAGTTATTGTATTTATTTATGGAAGTTTTTATTTTTTTTTTTGGGGGGGGGGGGGGGGGGGAGTGGTAAACAAAAGAAATGTTAGCTACATTCATTTGGAACAGCGGACACAAATAAATATACATGTACTATGTCACCTGCTACAATAATTTGCCTATATAGATAACAAACTCAATGTATATTAGAACTAAATGAGTATTATAAACACAATGCCAAACAAATAAGGTCAAGATCTAGTAAATGAAGGGTGTCGATAGGTTTATAAAATTTAAGATATGGATTCTTTTAATTATGCTTCATAGCAGTAGCTTTGTTTTATAGGGTGTACCGGGGCTAACATTCTTGGTAAACACAATAAGAAATCAAGTTTTAAACTGTCATTTTCGATGAAATGTGAAGAAAATAAGGAACAAAGTTTAGTCCATTTCCGACTTATAAAATATATCTAGAATGCCTAGAGTCTCTCCAAAAACGGAACTAAACAAGCATTTGACCTCCTGTTTAAAATGATGTCAAATTTAATATCAGTATTGGAGTTACTTTCCCAGTGATTCAATATAAAATGTCAAGAAATTGTTTGATTTTCTACATAATGCATTTAAAACCGCAAAGAACAGAAAAAAGATTCTTAAAATCAATTATGACGTCATTATGGTTCTAGCATCAAAAAGACACTTTGGAATCTTTTACTAGATCTTGACCATAAGCAGCTAGTAGGTGTAAGCCACTTTTTTACTCTGACCCAAGTCTATGCTTCCATTACATTTTGCGTAATACCGCAAAAATAATAAATATCTTTCAATAGCTAAACCTCAACCACTCACTAGAATGAAAAATGTCAAGATTATCCGTCTTGAAACGCCTTTTTCTATTCAATACACATCAAAAATAGAAGGATCTTGCATTGCAAAAGATATGAAAGTATTCTAGATGATAACGTTAAAAAAATTGTTCGAGGTGTCCTGAACATTTTGAAAAGGAGGGAAGATGTGAACGTTTCCCACTTTGAATCTCCGTACGATATCGATGTTTGTTTCGATCCTGTGAAAACTCCGGGTAGAATTAGATGATGTATCGATAAAAAAATCTTGGAATGGTTCCTCTCTCTTTTCATATGAAATCCCTTTCATTGACAAGTATGCTTTTTTTTTTTTACTTAGAATCATTAAAAGGGAAAGAAGCAATAACTTGGGACATACTATAGATAACGGCTTACTATTCATCAGTGCTTTATCAAATCATGACATTTTGATCGACATTTATCTTGTTGAAAAATAAAATCCAAAACGTATAGTCGGGTCTTATTTATATCAAAGTACATGCAAAGAGCATTCACAGTAAACACAGTGATTATACTGAAATTGTATCATGGCTGTGGTGTTTTTCCTTTGTAAATAACGTGTACAATAACTGGAGATACACCGATGGGCGGAGCCAGCAAAAACTGTGCGTGTAAATACGTTATTGAACACCAAGGTAATTTCAACATTTAATTTCCGACTTGCACAATCGTTTTTTAATAAAGACAATCTTTTTTCACTTCAAATAAAACATAACATAACATTTCTCATAAACTGATAATTGCGAAGTCAACAAGTTCGGCTACTGATATGAAATGAACGTGCAGTTGTTATATGAGCAAGTACTGCTACCACCAGCTTCCAATTTCTCAGGGACGCGTACGTTCATTTTGTTAGATATATCCACGAGATGTCCACAAGCTTCCTCCGGTTCTTTCTTTGGACATTTAAGTTCTGGGGGATCTAATGCTTTCGAAACCGTGCACGCAATATCTGTATTTCCGCGTTTGTAGGCCCGCACTCCCATTTCTGACCGATGTCCCGTTCGACCCATTATATCCTGTTCATCAACTCCTTTTTGATAGAGGGCCGTTGCGCACGTTCTTTTGTCCGGAATGGTTGGTAAAGTTTCCTTTAAGACCGGCTTTTTCACAGATAACCTTCATCATAGATTTTAGTTTATTAACACCGACTAGTTGTGAGCCGTAACGAGGGGGCGAACCTGCCAGTGAACGGCGGTAAAACGGTCCTTCGTTTCCCAAAGCATCCAAGTATATCTTGAAGAAGTTGGCCATGCAGCGGTCCCCTTATAAAGAAAACAAAAAACTTAAATCAATTATAGCTGTACATAACATTCTTTAAAATAATTATCAGAGCCGAATAAAGCACGGAATTTTCATAAAAACGGAATAAAACGGGGGGTGGGGGTAATGATCGACTTACCAGGCTGACAGTAGTGTCGTATCTGTTTGTTATGTAGTTCCTTGTGAGCTAGTCCTCCCTTGAATGTCTTTGTTGACCTGCCCGTGAATTCAATGAATTTACCCCGGTTATCCTCACCAAGAAGAAACTGATTACATTCTAAAGAATGATGTTCGTCATGCCCCTTCAACCCAAACAACATGCAACAGTAAAAAAACCACGGTGTTTTGAAGGGGTTCTGCGTAGTTCATACCAAATATTCCTTTTTCCCAGATAACTGCTTCATCTTCCGGAAGTATAGGGTCAGCTTGTTTTCTTTTCCCTCCAACTCCTCTGCTTAACGCGTCCTTCATTTTACCGTCCAGAATTTTTCGGAACCCTGCAAATCTTGGATCCGCCCGATCGAGAAAGTTTTTGTCATGTATTTCACGATCACGTAAATATCTTAAAATACCACAGCTAATGTAATAAAGAGTTTTTGCAGGATATTCTTTACCGTCTTTTCTGCGTACTCTCATAATAAAGTGTCCTAATTAAAAGTTGAGCTGCACCGCGTCCATGGTTTCGATTTCTGGTATTAAGAGTGCCGGTGTAATGAAGAATAATGACCCCCGTAGAATAATGACCGGGGGTCATTTTTCTACGTAGAATTATGACCCCCCCCCCCCCCCCCCTAGCTGAAGAATAATTGGATTTTTCTAAAGAAAAATGACCCCCATAAAAAAATGACCCCCCCGCCCGTAAACATGGATAGAAATTGGTTACCCCGTATCCAAGAAATGACTTTGAAATTATTTATTTTTCACTCTGTTCAACTGATTTTGAAGTTATAAACACCGAACTTGTAAATAAATCGCTGTTTATAGTTTTTCATATCCGTAACAAGCACACGCAAAACACGCTGACATTGCCACAAATTGATTGATAACAGTTACGTTACTTCTCACGTTGACATGCGGCGGGAAATGACGCAAATAAAGAAAATTCATACACAATGAGGATATTGTGTGATAATTAACGAACAATAATCATGAAAGAATAATTGTTGTAATGATATAAGCAATATTCATTGATGAATGAATTATATCATATATCATATATATCTTTATGGAAAAAGACTAAGGGGCAGGTAACGTAGGACATTGAATACTTCTTATTTACATTTCTTGGGGAAAGTGAAAAGAAAAAATCATTCTGCGTTAGTTTTGTTTTCTTTTACGTAATACATGAACATCAATATTTTAAACATTTTTTGTAATGTTGTTTTGTGATCATGAATAGACTTTACTCCTCTGGAGAAAATTTGTGAAGAGTACCTGACTATAGTAAATCAAAATAGATAATATACACTGATCTATTATAATAAGAAAAGATTGTTTCTAAAAGCGTTGATAAGAGATTAGGGCCCATGTTAGGGTTTTATATCCCACTTCATTTTGATCACTCGATCTTTATTGTATCCAAAGTTACCAATGCTCATACAAACTATTGAAGCATTAATCATCTTGATATTAACTAAACTAAAGTATGCCGAGGATAAAGTAAAACATATTTTCTGTTCGAGTACTCTCAGTACTTTGACGATTTTCCTTATTGGCCGTTAACTTCTACTGGCGTAATGGCTGCTGTCAGTGCCTACTCACTTCAGCTTGGTTATAATGCCTAACAGTGGAGTAAACTTTTCATAACTTTGGTTTCATCATTAATTCTGGGTGATGAACTTGTATACCCAGCAGTTTGTATTGTGGAAATCCTCAATGCAAGTATAATTCATGGACAATATGAAAAATATAGAAGATGCGACGACGAAGCGCGAAGATGCGTAGACGAAAGTGCTAAGTTGCGAAGGCGAAGAAGTGATACTACTATTGCTTCTTCGCCTTTGCAACTTTGCACTCTCGCCTTCGAAACTTCGCGCTTTCGCCTTTTTAGCTCACCGAGACGAAGTCAATGGGAACATATGCTATACCCCCTGCGCGCATGCGTCGGCGTCCGGATCTGGTTAAAGTTTTAGTTGCAGCTCCTGTATCTAAGCTATTACTTGTCCTCTCTTCACCAAAATTACATGCATGATGCATCTGGATCTACTGAATCTGGTTCCTAACTTTCAGATGCTGGAGGAGGTTTAGGTTTTTGGAGCGAGTTAAAGTTTTGTGTTGCATGTGCCCTTTAATAGCAATATCTAAGTTACTGCTGGTCCGTACTTCACCAAACTTGCATGGATGGTGTGTCTTAAGATACTGATGCACCAGACAGGCTTGCGTGCTGAATCATTGCCATAGGTTTATGATTCTTGATGAGGTTTACTTTTTTGGAACAGGTCACATATTTTATAGATGATAGCTTGCATAGTTGATTTAACTATATTATAAATGAAACGTAGAGGTTGCTTTAAATGCAGAGCCTGATCACCATTATCAAGGATGCTAGAGAAATCTCCTACCTCACTTAAACCTGCTTGATAGAAAGATGTGGTTGTTGTTAAATGATGTAACATGATTCCTATGATATCGTATTGTATGATTTGAATCACTATTGTTTAATAGGATGCAATATAATACCATATGCTATATTGTAAAACGTTATATGATACGATAAAATATTGTATCATTTTTTTTTTATGATATGATATTGTGTCGTGATATTGTAATGTATAGTATTGATTTTTATGATACAATATTATAAAATATCGTATTATACGATATTGTATAATAAAACATTGGTTTAAATGATATGTTATCATATCACATAAAATTGTATTTTATGATATTTTAATATATATTATTGTATCATATGATACAATGTGTATAATATGATTGTATTCTATAATATTTTACTTTATCCTATGATATTGTATCATTTGATATGATACAATGTTGTATCAAATTATATTGTATTATATAATACAATATCATATTGTGTATCAAATATGATACAGTATCATACAATACAATATCATACTATAATATTTACATTCACTTTCTTCCCCTCTATTAAATTGCATTGGTTGATTTGAGTGATATTTACGCACAATACAGAAGACCCAATCACCAAATCTGGTGCGTAGGAATACATTAAGTATTCCTTAGTATTTCTCGAAGAACAGGAACTGACTCTTCTCGCGACTTCAAACCGGATAACGACCTGTTATTATACTTACGCTGATAAATATTTTATTGATGTAAATATATTTTGACAGTTAAATGAATCCAATTGATTAATTTCTTAGGTTACCAAGAGCAATTCATTAAATTACAGAAAGAAAAATAAAATTGTATATATTAGAATTTAAGGACGTTGGATCCTGCGATCAAAAGTCTCTAAGTTTTTTTCTTAAGTATTTTTTTATCATCTACACACATATCTAAACCAAAATTCAAAATAAAATTTTCGGGTCTATATGCTCCTTTCTGTGCTACGGTGTATTTAATATGACCTTTCTGCACTGAACGTGCAAATTGCACATAAATCGCTTTTCCCTCTATATTTTTTTATCGAAATGAACCATGGTATCAAATACAAATTTACATTATTTAGAATTAATAAAATTAAAATTATCATAATGATAAAATTTGCAATTTCTTCACCTTATTGATATTTTGACCTTTTGCACTGAAAAAATACTATTTTTATTCATAAACGATTCAACATGCAATTAAATAATTAAAAAGTCTCAAACTTTTTCTCAAATTATGACAGATTTGTCAAAAGAAACTTAAATATTCAGAAAATAAAACCAAAAGTATACGTCTATGATGTAAATTTTGAGATATGGCATGACATAAGCTAATTTAATGGGGAAATTGGAGTTGATTTTTTCTTTACTTTTATGAAATATCACTTAAACATGCCAATATATGTCTATAGAAATATTGAAATATTGTTGAGATATGTTTTTTGAAACAACACGAAGATATCCCAATGCAAAAACTATCTGAAAATTTGGTCTGCACGGAAAATACGAAAGCTAAAATTACGGTACTCTAAAACAACCGAGTTATGAAAAATGTTCATTTTCTTCTTCAAAACCTTCCGCCACAAAATATAGTCCCTTACTACGCTCTCTAAATATGGAATTTTTCCTTCTCTTTTTTATTCAATATAGTTTGTTTGTCATTGTAAAAAAGAAATTTACAAGTAGAATTTATATATGACACAGAATTTCAAGACTAGAGGTGACCCAAAATGGCTACCCAAAATCAGAGGATCGAACCTCTTTAAAACGCTGTGCACTATTTTTGTCAGCATATTTCGGCTGTTCCAGTGCCCATTCCGTTAATTTCACATAACTCGTTGAATAAGACAGAGCTTTTTAAAAACAGGTCATATTTGCGGGAAGGAAATACATGTTTAAAAAACGTAAATATAAGCATTGATTCATTTTTTTTTTGAAAGATGAGGTCTTATAAGTGCTAGCGCGCGTTATACAATTTGTATGCACACACCGTTGCAGTTATGAGACCACATCTTTCAAAAAAATAATGATTCAATGCTTAATTATACAATATAATATTATATGTTTCAATGTTATGATGCATTATTGCAATATGAAATTGTTTCATATAATACTATATTATATTATGTTTTATGATATTCTTTTATTTGATCAAATACAATTATAATGTATAACACAATACAATGTCATATCATACGTTACAATATCATATCTCACAAATTTTTACGGTATTTTATGGTTTTATTTGATATATATTGTAAGTATGATAGGATGTAATTTTAATTTTATATTATTGTATTGATTAACATATGAACATATGATAATCATACAATTTTTTAACAGATGATATACGATATTGTGTCAAAACAGAATCCATGAATATCCAAGATCATAAAGGATGGTTTTCATATAATATGTTAAAGAAGGTCTCATAACGGTGATGCCTCATAAAGGTGATGCCTCGTCTCGGTGAGCTTTGTAATCTGTGATAACCTATGTTTTATAACTGCGGAGCTCTCCATCGTTTAAAGGGTTCCGAGGCATATTTTGGAATATTTTTTAAATAAAATTAATAAAATTAAATTATCCAGGGGGATAGGGTCCGGACTCCCTCTCCCGTTTTACTGGGTGAAATTATTAATATTGAATTTACGGGGGGGGGGGGGGGGCCCTCTTCCCCTCTGAATCCATGCATGAGCAAGGAGTGTCGCATAATGAAATAAGAATGTTACTGTGTTTGGTCCACGGTAAACAGACGGCTGGTAAGTGACAGGAGTCTAGAAGTGCATATGTACACATTATGGTGGACATTAAATTTTGTGTGGAGTAGATAATGATAAGGCATATCCAGCACTGGTTAACATATATGTCACATATACACATTAAAATATTCATAAACATTCATAGTAAGCGTGATGGCCTAGCGCATGCGTACCAATAATAGCATGGATTAATCGGAAAATCTTGGCGAGTACGGTGCCTGTATTAAATTCTATGTAATCGACCGAGACTTGCTGAATGCAATCAAAAAAGGCTAAGGCGAAAGTGCGAAGATGCGAAGGCCAGAGTGCAAAGTTGGGCAGGAGCGATAGTAGTATCGCTCCTTCGCCTTCGCACCTTCGCACTTTAGGCATCACATCTTCGTGCTTCGTCGTCGCATCTTCGCACTTTTGCTCCTTCGCCTTCGCATCATCGCCCTACGTCGAAGTGGCCCTATCGGAACACCATAGATATATGATAATGTAATTGTTAAGATGACAACCATACCCCGATGCAATACCTCAATATCTTGTTATAACGGAAGAATTTTTATTTTCTAAGATACGTGTATACCCCTTCTTTCACTTTAAGTTTATTTGAATATGAATTATAATTTCTGTTACTTTCTTTAAACTGCAGCAGTAAAAATTAGAATAGTGTAAAGACTATTTCACAAATAATAGCGAGCGCAGCTCGCTGCGAGCGAAGCGAGCTCTAAGAACCAGTGTGCGCGGGAAAAAGAACGAGCTAAACCTACAGTTCATCAAACAATTTTTTTTGTCTACGTCCCATAATGCTCTCTAATGTTTTCACCAGTGGTGCTATGCCAAAAATGGCCGACTTTTAAATCATTATTTACGGTGTCTTAAAGTTTGAAGAAACGTTTTGAGTACCTCATATGGTTTTGTGAGACTCAAAAGATTTGTTACATGCTTCCATACGTTCGTATTGAGTCGAGAAACGTAAACAAAGACGAACAAAGTCATGGATGACGTCACAGTGCTCTCGCGCTACATTTCCCGAGATACATTTAGAGGCGGATCAAACATCTGTAATGAGTGTACTAGCTATTTCAGTATAGACTGCGATACCTGCCTCATTGACACATGATTTTAATTTTTTTTATATAGAGATTATATAAATATATACTAGCAAGAGCCATACTTTACTGTCATATCGACCCATTTTTAAGCTAATTGTGCATGCATGTACAGTATAGCCAGGCAAGTATTTATTTTATATTATTATAAATTTATATGAGTTGGGAGAAAATAAACAATAGGACATTTTGAACAAAATGAAAAGGAATGAAATGAAAAAATAAACAGTTAAAAAAATTATGTAGATATTGCATTTAATTTATTAAATTTAAAAGTGGGAAATTACACACCTTCAAACAGGGACCGGTCTCTCTCTCTCTCTCTCTCTCTCTCTCTCTCTCTCTCTCTCTCTCTCTCTCTCTCTCTGTATCATAACCATTAAAATAAGTACCTTGTGCATACTTATTGTTCTAGCAATATACTCTCTCAAATATTCTTTGAAGTTCGTTGATACCTAAATATTTAATAACACCAGGTTGACAATAATGCAAGGTATGTGTAATAAATTCTTGCTGCGCTCGCCAGAATGGTAGCACCGTAAAACATTTTTTAAAAAATATACTGAAAAACTTTAATCTACAAGGGGGTCATTATTCTACAGGGGTCACTTTTCTTCATGTGGAGTGTGGTCATTTTTATGAAAATGACACTTTTTCTTCAGGCAAAGGGGTCATTTTTCTACGTAAAATAATGAGCGGGGGTCATTTTTCTGAGTAGAATAATAACCGGGGGGGGGGGTCATTTTTCTGAGTAGAATAATGACCGGGGGGTCATTATTCTACGTAGAAAAATGACCCCCGGTCAATATTCTACGGGGGTCATAATTCTTCATTAGACCGGCCCTTGACACTGCGCGTTTCGTTCACGCCGCCAACTTTCAAATATGTTATATGACCAACGGCTATTTATTTTTCGTGTTACGATTTTCTTGACTCTCTATCAGAGCTTGAATTTCCTCTTCGTCAACTTCACAACCAAATCGTGGCTTCTCGGGGATTTGAAAATGTTCACTTTTTGTCACCACGTCTACGTCCAGAAACCCCGCCATTCTCTGCGTCCAAGCTTCTGTCAAAATTCTCAAGATTCTCCTTGTCTGCATCAAAGTCCATGAAATAATCTTCAAGTTTAATTTCTCCAAAACAATAGTTCATTTCTATTTCTTCGCAGGCCTGGGATAAAATTAGGTCCTCGTCATTTGACAAAAAATCCAGGCCCAAATCTCGTAAATCATCCGTGTTCACTGTGGGAAAGCTGCAGCCAGACATCCTCTCTCTTTAACAGTAGGTCAAACAATGCATCGAAGAATATACTGGCGGGAAAGGGAGAATATGCACGTGGTCACTTGACGAAATCTTTTTTTTTATTGGTCAAAATTAATATCACGCATCAGACACTCTTAATAAGACACTTACTATTGGTCAAGTTGAATATCAGGCATCAAACACTTGCCACAAGACACTCACAGGTGTTTTAATTGGCCCATGATACAAGAAAGTTATTGAATATTTATTATGGTGTATCCTGAATTATTTGGACGAAGGCCGGAGACTCGTGCTTCGCACTCGTCATCGCCCTTCGTCCAAATAATTCAGGATACACCATAATAAATATACAATAACTAATATTATATAAATAGAGTCTGTTTGGAAGGGTAACTGTTTGACACCCCGAAAAAATCGTTATAAACCGACGCGAAGCGGAGGTTGACAATGGTTTTCGGGGGATGTGAATTTCAGGCACTATTTATTTTATTATACTGAATGTATTAAGTTCAAAAAAAAAAATTACTGCTTTTATGCAGAAAGTGAATTCTACGGCGAACCGTACGCGCATAATTTACGCGCATGTAACAATTCGTTGTGTTACCCCTTGCCAAGTGGGTTGTTTACGCTGAAGGTAATAGAACGGATTACCAACTGCGTCTAAACCAATTAGATTTCAGTATTTAACATGAAAGTATAATGATATAATATCCTTTGACTTGTTATGACATATAATTCTCTTTCGAAACAGATGTTGTTACTGGTGTTATCCATGGTATGGCTCAAAGGTGAGTTAAACCATCATATATGAAATATGATGGTGATGTAGAGAGGGAGAAAAAACCAGAAAAGAGAGAGAGAGAGAGAGAGAGAGAGAGAGAGAGAGAAAGAGAGAGAGAGAGAGAGAGAGAGAGAGAGACAGAAAGAGAGAACACAGAGGGAGAGAGAGAAAGAGAGAAGAAAGATATATATAAATAGTAGGTATACATGTACATGTATGCCATAACAAAATATAAGCTTATAGAGTTAAAGGATTTTTCATCATTTGAAATCTATATTAAAAAGAGAAAAAAATCCTGTTGATATAATATTTGTTGTTTAAAACTTTATGTAATTGAATTTTAAGTTTTGAACTTTGAATAATTTAATTTTCTTAATCAATAAAAATCATTTATTATATGAACTTTTCAAGACGTTATACAGTATAATGCCATACAATAACACACATGTATAACAATCTGTTGTTTCTGTTGCTACAGCTATTGGTTCTCTGTCACAAACGGTCTGCCAGGACGGATGTTGTGAGACCGATTCCAGATGTACGGACTTTGATTTTATTATGACAGCATGTGTCGACCCTGTCCAAGCAACAACGTGTCCCGTAACCTGTAAAACGTGTCCCCCTCAGACAACAGCAACAACTACTGTAACAACTTCCGGTCCATGTCACGATACCAATCCTCAGTGTTTTGAGTTTAGTTTCATCATATCCGGTTGTTCTGATCCCGACCAGGCAAAACTTTGTCCACAGATGTGTGGCTTATGCTCCCCAACATCCAGCAGTGAGGTCACAACCGCGTTACCCATGACAACTGCAGCAGCAACTACGATGGCAACAACTCAAGCAGCTTTTGTTTGCGAAGACAAGGATGATCGGTGCGTTGATTTTGAATTTCTTCTTACCGCCTGTCTGGACAGTGAACTAGCTAAAACATGCCCGAAAATGTGCAATGTATGTCCAGCATCAACACAACAGCCACAAGAAACAACAACAACAGAAATAACAACAGTTTTAACAACAACATCAGCCACCACAACAACAATTGCAAAACCCTGTCACGACACGGATCCTCAGTGCTTTGATTTCAATTTCATTATGACAGGATGTGCTGACAGCGAGAAAGCTAAACTCTGTCCTCAGATGTGTGGACTGTGTACAGAAACAACAACAACAAAAACAACACCAACATCGACAACAACGATTCCTTTGACAACCACAACAGCAATAGCATGCGTAGATACGGACCCTCGTTGCTTTGAGTTTGACTTTATCATTGCAGCATGCGCCGACCCAAACCAATCGAGGATATGTCCGCGCATGTGCCAACTTTGTGATGCTTCTTCAAAATAAAACTAAGAATTCTGGTTATAACTACGTATATTTGTGATCGGCTTATATTTAGCATTATTTACTAAACCTCTTGGTTACAAGTTTCGTGACGTCGAAATGTTCATAGCACGCGCTTATCGCTTGTCGCTTGGATTATTGTAAACAAATGAAGTTGTTGGTACGTGATCAAATCTACTAAGAAGCCCTTTGGGCTTCAACGGATTTGATCACGTGACCAACCAACTTCATATCCCGGTGAACTTTTTAAATTGCCGTTTATTTCTTAAATCAAAACGCTCACTCATTCAGATCACAAGTAAAACTTTTACTTTTGGATGTGGTTGGTAGCATACACTACGCTACGTAAAACGATTGGAATTTAACGCCTGCTACATCAGAAACCAAGCGTAACTACAACAAAGGACTATAATTATTTGGTGTGGCCAAATACCTGCCACTCAGTTTTAACCATTTTTTTTTAAAAATGAAATCGCCATAAATCATTTTACATAGGATGCCTATAATTTTAATCCTGATTTTTTTTTAATAATTATTGCTTTTCGCTGTTCATCTATGACGTGACCTTAATGACCCACTTTCCCCATTTTGCGAACGAATGAAAATATTGTCTTTTTTTCTATATTTCACATTCAGAAATTGTGAACACATGTCTTTTCAAATACGATTTTAACAGGTAACAACCTGTTGAACACTTGTTATCGATATGATATCAACTATCTTCCACTTAATTTTATAAGCTCATTAAGAAACTATGATTTTGGGGGCGAAAAATGCATAAATTTGGTGGTGGTTTAATTTTCGTGGAATTCGCTTGCACCTCTCATCCACGAATTAATATCCTCCACAAATTGATGAATTAGAGGTACAAAGTCGTATTTCCTTTTATGAGTGTAAGAATGCACGATATTACGTCTCCACGGACATGCACAATTTAAACAATCCATGAAATTTGACCCCCACGATTTTTAATGATTCAACATTATTACAGTCATTTCATGCATATCTTTTACAATTTAATGTTATGCTATGGTATGCAATTTTAATGATATGCTATGAGATTGTGATGCTATACTATGAGATTTGGATGCTTTGCTTTGAGAAATTGAAATGAAGGGCTTAATGATATGATATGCTTTGCTATGCTATGGTATGCCATGAGCTTTGAACAAAAACGCCTCCATACACAGCAGAATTCCACACAATTCTAAGTAAAATACTAAGAAGCCAAAGTTTACCACAAATACATCATGTGAACATTTATTTTTTTCAAATAAAAACATTTAAAACCGAGTTAAAATGATGTTGTATGCTATGCTATGGTATGATATGACGAATGCGATTTAATGAGATTGTATGCTATGGTATGAGATTCCAATACTATGCTTTGAGATTTCAATGCTATGCTATGATATTTCAATGCTATACTATGCTATGGTGTATGTTGTAAAAGATATGCTTGAACCCCGACTGTACCCTAAAGTTCATTTTTTTTGTATGATACAATAATTCGATCGGAAATTCGGTCATGTTTAAGGTATTCAATGTATAATGAAGGAATATTAAACAATTTTGAAGCATTTTAAACTATCTAGATATGCATTGCTTGATAACTATGAAAGTGAAATGAACCAAATTCACATGACAGACAACATATAAGGAGCCGGTCATTTTGCACGTTAAATTTTTTTTTAAAGAGTTATCTCCCCTTGATGAAAAAAAGAAAATTTTTGTTTCGTCAAAATATCTGCGGTAAACGATTCATTTTATTTCATATTTAAATAAAGAGAAAGTGTATGCATGTATTAACCAAAAGAGTTTTACTAATTTTAAGTTACTTTTTACAATATCTTAATAAAACATACATTGCCCATAGACTTCAATGCAAAATTCAAGGTGTAATTAGTTGGGCCATGATACAAATTTTGAAAATTCCTTTGGTGGAGTATTTTTATTTGATAACACCTTCAAAATGCTATCATGATTAAGAATATCGGACCGTTCATTTATAAGGTACAACATGTGGTCGTTATACATTGAATACCTTAAAGGTATACTGCTTGAATCCTATTGTTAATTGCATGAAATAAATAATACCATTATTTAACGTAATCCCCCCCCCCCCCATCCATCAACTTCTTCAATTAAATTGAAAATACTACATGTACGTCTACGACTCTAGCAACACAAGTCTTGTTAAGAATTTAAGGTCATATGCTTTTGATAATAGCCTAACTCATCTTTTATAATAATGTTATGTGTTTGGCTTTTTGTACACACTGACTGAAAAAGGCAGTCAAAGATATATCACAAACCGACAAGCAAATGAAAAACAGCCTTCTACATATCGAAAATTATATTGAAATCTAAACATTATAGTAAGATAACAAAGACCAAATCAAAAACAGAAATGTAAAGTGAATCTTATTTTATGGAAACGAATGTTGCAAGGTCACGATATCACTGTCCAGTTCTCATCACAGCTGCCTCCACTAAATCTGCAACATAATTTGGCCAAATATAATGAAAATCGACTTAAAACGAACAACTCAAACTGCAAAATGAATGAGATAAAAAAAAATGATGTTAAGATGGCTAGGGCATGTCTTCAGGATGGAATGATCACAAATTACAAAAATCGTTTTAAGGGGGACACCACCAGGGAAAAGACCAAGGGAAACAATGTGGTGCGGGACGGTGGAATGTGAACTTAATAAACTTAAAATAACTTGGGAAGTAGCCAAGTCCACTTGGGAAGTAGCCAAGTCCACTTGGAAAGTAGCCAAGTCCACTTGGGAAGTAGCCAAGTCCACTTGGGAAGTAGCCAATTCCACTTGGGAAGTAGCAAAGTCCCTGACTAAGAAAAGAGCGTAGTAGCAATGTCTTGTGTAAACTTTATGCTCCTCTCTGATCAAAGAAGATAATTAGGAAAGTTCTAAACATTTGTATTGATGTTTGCTTAACATCAAACAAAAACTCTGGTATGTTTTTAATATGTTAAACATCGCATGTGAGAGATGTTTCTTTACGAAGAATAACAATCAAATTTTGGTGTTCTAGTATTTGGAATGGTTTTTCTTTAAATGTATAGTTTGATAATTTTTCTAGAAAAACCGTCCGCTGTTCACTGTACTAATTATTTGTTTGTTTGTTGTTTTTTTCTGTTTAAATTTTTAATTTAATTTAAAACTCATTTAAAAGAAATAATGACCTAGATAAAGTCGTCTTTTTTATTGATCTCACAGACATAGATTAAGTATAACCTATTTTTGAAGCTTAAAAATATTGAAAGCTCAAATTTCAAAATTGGCCTTTCATTCTATGTACCAAATAACAACCGGAGTTTATTGTTTCAAAGAACAGGAGAAGTCAGTTACTAAATTAACTTAAACAAAAATGCATTTGGATTTCAATATGATACATTTGAGCTTGCCAGAGATGAAAGCTCAAATGAGTGTTTCTTATAACTTTTTGTCCAGCATCCGTCTCTATGTCCGCATGCATATGGCCACAGTTAGAGATTAAAATTTTAAATAGGGATATATCGACAAAAAAATTCCTGTCGCAGCGATCTGCAGGTTGTATTAATTAAGGCTTGTTAAAATCAATATTTTAGGGGAATAGGGTTGAGCAGGAATGGCGGAAAGCTGGAATTTTATAAAGGGAAAATGTACAGACATTTTAAAAAAATAAAAAAGTCAGTACATGTGTGAGAGCTTCTTTTAGAAGTATTAATATGGTTTGTTTAATTTCTGATTTTCGGAAACAGGGGTGGGTTGGTGGTAAGGTGGGGTCTTCTTTTTTTGCATAGGAATATAAGGAGAGTAATATCTAAAAATATTCTTCTTACAAATCAATGAAAGGGCAACAAAACTGCTTACTACCAACACAAATAGGGTTTTTGCATGTAATTGGACACACGTCTATTCCTGATGGGTTGCTTGGACTGCAGAAGAAGTCGGCATACTGCTGACAGTTCATTGCGTCAGTGCACTTAGGGTTTGCAACTAGGATGGAAAAAAAAACTAAAATAATATTTATTGATAATATAAACGAATTCTAATGTTCACAAATGAGAGGTGGAGTTATGAAGCAATAAACACAAACATTTTTATCTGAACACTTAACCTTAGTTAATATTCAATGCTGAAATGTTTTCCACAACATATCATTCAATAACCAAGATGCATAATTTTCAAATTAAAACGAACAAATTTGCTTACTTGATAAAGTTGTGACAGCTACATGTCCTAAAAATTAAATTAGAACAAAACTTTATTTCATATCAATTTTAAGCAATGCCTGTCCAAAGTACAAAAAACACTGAAAATGCATTGGATATAAGACTGTAAACAGAAATTTGTACAATAATAAACCTAGCATTGTTTTAAACTTTGTCTGTAAACGTTGAAAAGATATTTAAATGGGTGAGCTTCCATTGGCTAATAAGAGAGAATACGTTACAATATTGTGTTAATTTCAAATTGTTTTCCGAATGTTCCACTGAAAGGAAATCAGCCCAACATGAAAATTAATTTCACGGTCTGGTTCAGATAACAAACACACAATTCACAACGATAATCCTTGAAAATATATTGACACAAACAATACAAACGAACAGCTTAGATTGAACATTTTGACTGAGCTCTTGTACTTAATTTCAGTAAATGTTTAATTATAGGAATACGCATACGACACAATTATGATAAAACACTTCAACCTAAGATATATAAATATTCAATTTAAAATAGGCTCACTTGTTGTAGTTGAAGCAGGTACATATCCTAGAAATTCAATAAAAAATCAATAAACTCTAAAAGAAGTGTAAGCAATACATTACTACAGTGTGATGCAATATATATTCGTACAAAATGGCGGCGTGTTTACATTCGCGACAGAATTACGTCAAACTTCAAACTGTAGTTTTCATCTTTTAAAATTATTTTTAATAACTAAAACATACCTAATACTTTGTACAATGACCTTTCAGCCGAATTGCACTTTGTAATCGTCGGGGGATTGTGCTATAGAGGCTCTGTCCGTACTGAGGCGTGATAGATGTCCGCTGTATCTCTCGGAACAGGTCGTCCCTGTTTTCAATACCACCAACACGAGCTTGTAGCTTTCTTTTCAGTAACAACCATACATTTTCAATGATGTTTAAGTCGGGACTTTGTGCATGCCAGCTCATGGTTCTTATTCCATTTCTATGGTTAACATCTTGTGTTGAACGGGCACGGTGTACCGGCGCATTGTCATCCTAAAAGATGTACTGTTCATTGGGAAAATGTCGGACTATAACCGGCCACAAATTGTCATTTAGTACTTGCTGGTATTTCTCTGCATTGATGTTGCATTGACAGCTGTAATGGCACCTACTCCGTGCCACGAATTGCATCCCCAGTTTATAACTTCGTATGATGGCTTCGCCCGACGTGCCTCAACCAAGTCCGGTCTCCAGCCCTCGCCCCGTTTTCTCTAAATATAGACACGAGAAATCTGTCCCACAACGATTTTTGATTCATCTGAGAAAATAACTTTTCCCAGCAGTAAATTTTTTCTCTTCTCTACACCAAGACAAACGCTTTTTTCTATTCACTTCTTTGATCACTAGGTTCTTCTTCGCCACCCGTCTCACGAATCAATATTTGTGCAGATGCAATTGCACAGTTCGTTTAGATACTGGTCGTTCTTTGTTTTCATTAAATTGTTCAGTAATATCCTTCAAACTCTCTCTTCTGTGGGTTTTCACAAGCCTTCTAGGTTTCCGATAATCTCCGGATGTCACGGTAGATTTCCTGCTCGTCTTGGGATGTTTTCTATGCAACCCCGTTGTTCTACACGCTTCTTAAAACTTGAAATTGTAGATCTGGGTATTCCGAAGGTTTCTGACACGTAAGTAATAGTTTTACCATTTTGTAACATTTTCCATACCGTTTCTTTTACCTCATTACTCAATTCTTTTGCTTTGCGTCCCATTTTGTTTCCGTCGATTCAGATTTGTTTACAAAGCAGACGACAGTAAAATCGCGTGACATATGAAATGTCACATGACAAAATATGGTTATAAATTGCTAACGTAATTCCGATGCTATTTATAAACCCTTTTATTCGACGTTAAATTTGTGAGGTGAAGTGCGAATGTAAACACGCCGCCATTTTGTACGAATATATATTGCATCATACTGTACATGTAAGTTATAAACAAATAACAGTGGATAAATCCGTTAACAGAAATGCGTAGAGAAATAAATCAAGCCTTGTTTAACTTACTCGGTAAACGATCTTGTGATATGTTAAAGGATCAGCTTAGATTGGCTAATTAGGGAAAGTTACTTAAATTAACGTTAGGTCAACGGTTACAGGGAGATAACTCACAAATTGTCATTGTCATGTAACAGAAACTACCCATTATTTCAGAAATTACATCAATGTTTTAAAAACATAAATTTAGATTTTTTGTTTTTTTTCAAATTTATTTCGCTGGCTATTTCACTTTACAGTGAAAAAAGAACAGGTGCAAGCATTTTATCAATTTCTACACCAAACTTGGTCCCCAACACATGGTTTTAAACAGTGGTTCAGAAACACAATAAAACTCATATACTGAAAACGGTAGACTTGGGAAGGTTTCAAATAAGATAAGTTCGTTTAAATTATTGTAGTCAAAAATGGTTACTTTTGCATTTTACTCTATTTTAAAAAAAAAAGTTCGAAAGAAGTAAATAGAGATAAATCAGGATGTAAATGGTGACATTATTATCGAGTTTTTTAAGAATTAACACTCCCATGATACGCAGCAATGTCAAGGATCCCGGGGCTAAAATACATCAATTCCTTATTTAACGCGAGTATTTATTTCCGCGATTCAAGCGCGAGAACATAAAATTGCGAAAGCTGAGATTTTATCATATTTTCATGTGGTATACATATGTCCGAAAATTAAAAGCGAGATTTTAAAATTCGCAAGACAGGCTTCTCGCGATTTTACGCGGATAATAATTCCTCGCGGTTAATTAGGAATTTACAGTATTTTAAGTTTTAATAACTCCCATAATATATTTTATAATTTAATTAATAAAGAATTTACAAATAATCACGCATTTTTTTTAACGTATGATTGAATTTTTAGTTCGACCTTTTTTAGTTATAAAACAGGTCTGAAAAAATAATTTTAGTTTTATGAGAAAAAAAAAAGACTTTAGAATAGTTAACAAAATGGTACATGTATTTATCTTTGGTACAATTCCAAAAAAAAATGTTAGCCGTAAACTTTACCTTCATTCAGAATTAATTTCAAAATATTAAAGAACCTATCGCTATAAAAAATATATCAGTCCGACATAAAAACTTACTCAGAACATAGAGTATGCGGTTAAGCGTCTTATTCGCACAGTTTTACAAATAATCACAGAATTAAAGTATTGATTTGATCTAGGCAAAACAAATGGTAAAGAATGTACCACTGTATATATGAAAACCAAATGAAAATCATATGATAGAACCAAAAGTACCCTAATTATTTAGATGTAAATCTTATTGTCCACTATAGGAATTTCGATGCATGATCACAAAATATATTTTAGCTTATGAACTTCTCTTTAAAAAAAACATGTAAAATACTGTTTATGGGTTTCACTAAACAATTACTTATTTTATGCAATTTGTGCTGGAATAGTACGTTGAGTCGAAACAGTGATATGACACTTCCGTAGAGGATTACGTCACAGCAAAGTCATGAGTGAGCGTAAAGTGGTTGAATGATCTAATTAAGACTTAGACAAGGAAAGCCACTACAAACCCGATTCGCGGATTTAAGAGTTGCTAACTAATGGTTTGTAACTAACCTAAAATTAAGCTAACATCGGAACTGTAACAACTTCCAAAAGACAGGGATTTTATACGTTTTGCGAAGACAACTAAAAGAGGTAACACCCGTGTCCGTTGGCGGTCAGAAAGTCTCGAGGTACGCTTTGAATGTGCGGGAGAATGTGTGGTCCAAAGACTGACTCACCCAATATGACGTTTTTTGGGTCGTAGAGAAGGTCAGCAATAAAGTGGTAAACCAGGAAAAAAACTTTATAGTTATGCTTTTCTCAGGTAGATATTATTCTTCTCGCTTTCGGTTCTTCATGTTCGTGGGCGTTTAGGACTCGTATTACTAATGGATTTGTACTTAGTAATGGAGACCCAAAGGATGGAGAAACTTTACTATCCATTTTGTCACATCAGTCATAATAAATATAAAATAAATCAATACTTCCCCTCAGCATGCAACAATGATAGTGCTTCGTTATTTTTTTGACTATCTCTCCATGAATAATATTTCATGGACACACTAATTCATAAATTCATGGTCAAGTTTTTTTTTTACAAAAAAAATTATCTCTAGGTATTTATAAAATATACAGAAATATGCACATTTGAATTTTATAAAGTACAAATCGTATAAGTCTAACAAAACTATGTTTATTCGTTGACCAAATACCGAATACATAAAGCTATTTTGTAACAGCGCATTAACTCTAAAAACATTTTTTTTTTCAATAAAGCAAAGTTTTATCTACCGGTACGTTTTAATATGAAACCAAATTATACATGGCAGTATTGCTCTTGTCGGATTATCAACAACTACAAGGCATAGCCTGAACAAGAAAAGATATTCATTCGTTGAAGATTAAACAAACAACACAAAAATACTTGTTTTAGAATTGTAAAATATTCGATATTTTGACTTTGTTTACAATCCTCTCCAAGCAAATGTACACGACAATTAACGTTCAGTAATGACGTCATGAAAGTATTTGTCTTATTAATTCAACTTTAGTTTTTCGGAAGAAAAAAATGTTGCATTGTTTTGAGGAGATCATGGTCGAGGTTTGGGTTTATGTAGAAAACTACATTGTGTTATTTTGCGCAATTAAATGTAACTTGGTTTTTATTTGTTTTTTAAAAACCCTGCGCAATTCAATAATGATATCCTATACCCCTCCAAACATTTTGACAAACTATAAACTCAAAACCTATCCAAGTCAATGTCTGCTAAAGAAATTTCAAACATTTTATTTTGACAAGCCCAGAAACATCAATATAGGCCTTACTAGTTTTTTGGTGTAGCTATCCTTCTTTAGCATTCCAAAAATAGGTGAAGGTCAATTATTTCCATTTTAAATTTCGGTCGTGTTTGAAGACACCCTTAATGAATGTCTGTTTTCCTCTGTCTTTGATAGTTCACGCTAAGCGCATTATAAGTACCGGAAAACAAACAGATTTCTGATTACCAACACAGCTGGGTTTTTTGCAGGTAATTGGGCAAATGTCTATTCCGGAAGGATTGCTTGGGCTGCAGAAAAAGTCGGCATACTGTTGACAATTTTCTCCATCAATACAGTTAGACTGTGCGACTAGGATAAAAATAAATGAACTTAAATTAATTTACAAATGAAAAATATTCATTAAAGTTTTTTATTGTTTGGATATTAGAGTTGATAAAAAAAACTGTTTTCAAAACGATGAAAAACGCAACAAATCTGCCATTACAATAACAATCTCATATATACATACTGAGTCCTAGATACAAACATACATGTAAGAATGAGTATTCATTTTTAGGACTCGCATTTATTTTTCGTAAATGTAAATAGTGAAAAACTACAAACCAAGATATAAAGATCTAAATTTTCATAGAAAAATAAGCTTACTTGATGTAGATGAAGCAGTTACATGTCCTGAAAGTTACATAAATGGAACAACTAAAATCATACTAATTGTATCCAAAACCTTACCAAAGTTATAAATAAAAACAGAAAACTAAACAGCAGAAATTGTTACAGAAATAATCATAACTTGTTTTAAGTAAATTGGTAAAAATTCAAATGATAAGTAAAGGGGATTAATACTCTATGGTTAAAGAGAAAAAATTACATTTCTTGATTTTTTTAAGAATTAAATCAAAATGTTTTAGAACGTACCAAATTGAAAACAAAAGTAAAGTAGCCTGAATAGAAAAATTCTAACACTACCTTAATTTGTTCTGTATACGCATTCGGAGTATAAATTGCTCACCAAAACAAAATAAAGGTCATAAATGGAAAACAATACACGACTTTACCCAAACCTGTCGGGCACTTATGATCATTACATGGTCTGTTTGCTCCTGTATCAGTTGAACAACACGTGAAACAGTTAGACGGTGTGTTCCTTTCTCTCCCGATTAGATTCCCCATTAGTGCAGTCGTAGTTACGACAGCTTGTCCCGAAACCAGTCTACAAGCCTTTAAAACAATTCTAGCTGGAAAGTTTTTTTTTTCAAACATAATTCTTGCAATATTGAACTTTTGAAAGGGGAATTGTTTTTTTTTATGCAATCTTACGGAGTAAAATGATCAATTTATTGATTTATCTATTAGTATTTGACAGGATAAGTGTTAAACTAAATTAACACAACACTTAAAAATTTGATCTAAATGATTTGTTATAAGTATATGTTATTTTATTTGACAAGTATTTAGAAGCAGTATATATAATAAATTTTTTTGTATTTGAACACATTTTTGTGTTCCTTTTTAATCTAGGAGCGCGATGTGATTTTTCACCAAAAATTCTACATGTACCTACTTATAGTTTAATTTCATAATACGGTTCCTAACAAAATTATTTCAAAGATAATCACGTTCATAAGTTAATAGGCAATAATTATGAAGCTATCGAAAAAAAAGAAAGGATGAAGCCCACTCAAAAATTCAAATGATAGAATTTTACTAAAAAATTGTATTTTTTTCCACATTTACTGACACACTGTGAGAGAGCTAATATAAGAAAGTCTTGAGATTATATGTGTAATTGTAATGAAATATTCATAAGTCGATAAAATATTGGGTATAGATCATACTTTCATAACATAAGCATACCTGTTCAGAGAGACATCCGCCATTATACCGTACAATCCCATTTTCATCAACATTTTCCGATGTAAAACACACCTGAAAATGGAAAAATGATCACATTTATTACACTGATTACATGATTACATTTTAAATGTAAATGCTTTGTTTATACTCGAATAGAAATGAACTATCATTACTTTTATAGAAAAGTAAGCATCTATAGTTATTATCTATGACTCGATGCTTATTCTGTCTTTAGTCAATTCCAATCCAGAAAAAAATCAAAATAGTCAATTTTAGCAAAGTTTACAACATGCCACATATAATAGCACAAATTATTTTGTATTGTTTTCCCTTGGACTGAAATGCCACACTTTCATTGGTTTAAACATAGCACGTGATTGCCTCATATATCTCTTTATTTGTTCGGTGAGAATTATATTAGGCAAAATGGCCGTCATTGGCCGATGCTTCGCTTACTCATTTCGGCATTTCATAGTATCTAATACATAAACCGCATGCCTTAAGTTCTAAAGTATTTGGAGTAGTTGCCCTTTAAGATTCTTTAAAGTTAGAGTAGTTGCACTTAGAATATTGACGTCACATTGTTTTGTCTGGAGCAGAACAAAATGGCAGCGTCGAAATTTGCTTAAATCTCTGTTGAGGAAAGGGAGAAAACATTTAAAATTGAATAGCAACAAAACATTATAAGTAAACATGGGTGAAACAAATATTTTTAAAGAGTATTTGAAAGGTGAGATTGAAAATCTTTAAGAGTTTAAATGAGTTAAATTGGACGCGATGTAAGGCATCTTGTACATGGCTTTGCGTTGATCATCGCTATTTGTGAATAAATATGTCGCTTGATAGTCCTCGCGAAAACAAAACACTTTTTAGGTTAGTTACTGACTTCGCCTCGCCATCTATGAGATTGATCAACCCAATATATTTCCATAGTGAGTCAGTAACTAACCTAATAAGAAATAATAGCACATCTTTGGTATATCATTAACGGCTCACTAATTTTCAAATAACATTCGTTGTCATTCAGAAATATCAATTACATTTACAAAAACTCGAAATATCTGCGTCGCATCTATCGCATACAAACAGGTTGTGTATGTTTATTTAAAGAATTGCTAGTTGGAATTGAAAATACATAGTAAACGTGTTTTAGTTCAAAGTGTGAAATATTCTTTTATACACATAGTTTTATTTCACCAAATCCTTTAGCGAATCATACAATATTACGCCACTGCAAAGGATTTTTATATCATTTTCTATCAATTTATAACATTCGCTGTGGCCTTCAACTCAACATTCACACACAAACACACGTTGTCCATATTTTTTGTTAGACCGTAATGAAACATCTAATTGTCTACGGACTTTTCAGGGGGTTTTTTCACGATGAAGAGGTTATGGAGAGTGTGACCGGTCAGCAGAGGAAGTTCACTCTTCCATTGCATCTGATCCTGCCTCTATTCTTTAGAAGTACGTGTGTGCTCTGCTCCTGTTTTGTATTTTGCCTTTGGACTTTTGATTTTAAACACTGCTCGTTATCACTACATGTCATCATATCAATAAAATTGAATGTCATAGCCTAGATTAAAACTTCAATGATAAACGTAAAATGACTTTAAATCTTATTTTTTAGTAATTGACAGAATTTAGATTTTTCAAGCACATGTTTCGCAATATATTAGCATAAAACATTGCAGAAAAATATATTTAAAATGTCAGAAATTTGTCGATTTATGGATTTTAGTTAATATGGTTATATTTGTTGTTCATAATTTTTGTAATATTTCACGTTATTTAATTTACACGGATATTTAACCGTGATTTAACTAAAAGGAAATTAAGGCCACCAACGGTCAAACAAAAATCGGAACATGTACACCATAACTACAATACTAATGCATGTAATTATTTGCAAATAAGCAATGATAATAATTATGGCAGCCAATATTAGTTAACTTATAAACTGTAGTCTTTCAGTATTATATGGATTGTCTTGATTGTTTGAAGATTGCTGATTAATGCTTTCTACCATGTCAAAAACTAAGATGCGTGTATATTTTAGATCCATGTTAATATTTTAGCTCCATGTCCAAGGTACTCGTATATTGATCTGTTTCCATTGCTATTTATCATTTATTCTATTGTGAAACGTTTTGAATTATGTTCTAAAAATATTTGAACCATAATTGTTGAGCCAATAAAATATTCACTCAAAAAAAAAATAAATAATAATAATAATAATAATAATATACTTAATCATTTTGAAGTATATATTTAGCTTTACAATTTTAAATAAGCCGTTTTAATAAATGTCTTAATCAATTAACACAGAACTAGAAATAGCATGCGAAAACAAATGATCAATAGGACTCCACTTTATCTGGGGTGTACTCTGTTTGGATTTATAAAATATTCAAAAGTTTGTCGCTTATATAAAACTTTTTCGAAATTGAAAAATTATTTATGAATTTTTTATACAATTCATTTTATTTTTTTATCTGGATTTTTTCTATCACATTGATAAAAAAAACATTATGTGCAAATGAAATAGACAGTATAACAGCATATCATAATTGAATGTTTATTCACACAGCTTTACTGTGTTAAATTTAAAAGCATGTCCCTGTATATCTTATTATTAGTATTAGTTATTATTCATAGAAACAACTGGATAAATTCATACATGGAATTTCAAGATATGTAGGCTCTTATCATTTAATATATCTAGAGCTTGACCTTAAAGTTTTATATTACACTGTTTCTTGTGACGTCATATTTCTCATATGTATCTTTACTCAAAACACTGAAAGCTCTATTTTCATACCGTTTTAGAAATTCTAAAATTTAATCATGATATGGATTACGATTTGATGAATTTAACTTGATTTAATACACTTCATTAAGTATAAAAAAAATTCACCATACCTCATTTTGTTGACAAGTTGTTGTATTTTGTAGACAGTTTAAAAACGTCACTTCTTGGACACACACAAAACACGTTCTGGGTCCAACGTTCGCTAATAAAAGCAACAACAGCAGCGTGTCCAAATTAATTTGCAAAGTATTTTAAATTTTAACCCACGTATCATGGATAAAACAATGTTGAAAGTTCTACTATCAGAATTTGATTATACTTCGAGAAAATGAATGGTATTTTTTACCAAAATTAAGAGACAAAAATATACATATACTTTATTTTTACAGTTTATTATTCTGTCGATTGATGCATATATTCTTTTATTCTAAATTTTTTAAAAAAAAGGTTAGTTAATAATAATTCTGTCTAAATTAAACAGGTTTAAAACACACAAATGTAACACTTCACCGATTCCCATAACATGTTTGAGGTGTGATAGACGTTAATAAATAAGTAAAAACTATACGCTATTTAATTGTTGGTACATGTATGTGGTCAATGAAGGTGGCAGGGGATAGTTTCGAAGGAAAGATCCGGTCAAATAAAGGGAGAACCTGGGGTTTGGCTGGTTATTTGAGGGGTATAAATTGCTAGCTATAGAATATTTATTGCATTCATTTTGTGGATAGAGGGGCTCATGTCATTTTCATTGATATATAACACTTTAATACTGGTCGCACATTTCATCAGATATGGAATGAAAATGCGAAACTGTGGCCAAAATTTTCACTTTCGGTTTCGTGCTTGAAAAGTAGGGTGGGTTCAGAACACGAAATGTCACTCGAAAAGAAGGTGATTGACCCCCACCCCCCATCAATTGGTGGTTATTGGCATGGGTATATATTAAGCAACCAATCCTGTGGTAGTTTACGGCAGTTGCTCGGGACTGGAGTGTGGTTCTGGACCCGTGAAAATGTGAAAAAAGGGCAATTTTTCAGAAAATTTTAAGACCATCCCTGGCTATTCTTTATAAAGCTATATGTAATCTGTACTTGTTTTATTCTAAAATGTTTAAGATTCTCAAGAGTCGTGATCATGTGTCCCCTGCATGCAAACCAATTTTAGCAAATTTAAAAATCAACTGAAAAATTAAATCTCATATATGAGCACTATCTGCCTCACATTTCCTCGACCAAAACACTATCCCCTGCCACCTGAACAATTGTAACTGAAAGTAAACTTTTACATTGTTAGTTTATTTGAAGGATGGAAAAATTAATCATTTATTACATTTTTTTTATTATTTCTGGTCAAACCAGTGATTTGTGAACAGGTTTTTATTTTATATATGTGATCAAAGAGTAAGATAAGTGCATAATTAGTTTATTAATAATTACTTTAACGTTGCATTATGTTTACAAAAAATACTTTGATTTCAATCCTTGTGTGGTATAGGATATTCAATCCAAGTTATAAGTTTTCATACCTCATGTTTTGACAATCAATGTCTTATATGCCTCATGATATGTTTTGATTTTGTATTATCGATAGAGTAAAAGATTCAACCGCTGACTCTTTAGAATTGTGAAATCGAACATGTAATGAGATAAAATTGTGAAGCAAGTAAAAAACAGAAGATAAATTACCTGCTCTCTTGTCAATTGCCATTGTGAAAGTCATAGCAATGTACAGAATACCTAGAATAAAACATTGTATAAGATAAACGAAAGATTTAAACAAATCATGCTTTATGTTGATTAGCTGAAGTGCTCAATATAATTGAAAATATATCAATACAAAATAATAAAGACGCGACTAAACCATAGATTATAATTTTATGAAATGGCAATTTTTATCACAATATCAAATCATCATGAATTCACTCACCTTGTAAGACTATTTTGAACATTTTTTTATTCTGCGAATTAACATGTATATACAGTAATGGTAAAAGCGATGATTATTCACACATTTCTACAGAATTCGGCTGATAAGAAATAATTTGACCTCTTTCTACAAACTCGATTAAGAGTAGAGGCAATACAGATAGGTTGTAAATAATAATCACCGTTATTGGTTATGGTGTCCCATTTCGCATTACACTCCATGTACGATATATATTTTTAGAACAAAGTAAAGACTTTGATTCGGTAATTTAAAAAAAATCTGAATTTAAATAAAGTATAAATTAAATGCCACCCACTTTTGTTAGCAAATTTTCTTATAATCCTTTAATTTTTGTAGATTACTAAGAAATATTGATCAATCTTTCTAACAGTTTGATTACAGACAATTTTTTTTACCAACAGTTGTTTGTTTTTCCTTTTAACCGAATTTACTTAATCTTTACATTTATTTTGTGTTTGCACTGCCAATTATCCCATATGAGATATTGTTTCTTAAATGGATTATTTAATCTTATTTTGGCAGTTGGTGCCGTCCTGAGGAAGATTGGTTTGGACCCACCAGATCGTACCAAGCAAGTGAAAAATAAACCAGTCGTAAAAAGAATGTCATAAAACCATATATTATTCTATTATTATTCATTAATAATCGAGTCAAAGTTAAAAACATTGGTGGCGACGTCGTTTAGATATTGTAATAACAACCATACGACAAAGACTAGTTCGGACATTGTTATTACAGCCATACGGCAGACACTGATTTAGACATTGGTATAACAACCATACGACAAAGACTGGTTCGGACATTGTTATTACAGCCATACGGCAGACACTGATTTAGACATTGGTATAACAACCATACGACAAAGACTGGTTCGGACATTGTTATTACAGCCATACGGCAGACACTGATTTAGACATTGGTATAACAACCATACGACAAAGACTGGTTCGGACATTGTTATTACAGCCATACGGCAGACACTGATTTAGACATTGGTATAACAACCATACGACAAAGACTGGTTCGGACATTGTTATAAGAACCATACGGCAGAAACTGGTTTGGACATTGTTATAACAACCATACGACAGAAACTGGTTTAGAAATGGTCATAACATCCATATGACAAAGACTGGTTCGCGACGAGAAATTTAGCGACGACGAGCCTATGCACACGTGAATGAATTTTGTTTACAGTAAGTTATAATTGGTTATTACAAATATTTTGAGAAAGTTTAACTTTGTGATTCCCTTTCTTTCTGACCTCAGTCTTCTGATTCTTGTTTTATCTCAACAAGCAAACGAAGCGGAAGATGGGATATGCCATGAAAAAACCGTATCATTCAATATATAAACAGACCACTTACTATTATATATTGACTTATGAAAACAATAACGAAGTTTGTATATTGCAAAATATGTGCACAGATCCTTATAAATTTTGAGAACTATTTTTAAAGTTTAATAGGATTTCCCGCTGAAAATCTTCTCAAACATATGATAAATGGGTTCCCATATTTATTTACAATGTGTAAAGGATATATTTGCTCCACAGGACGAAAAACCATCTTTAAGCAAGTCCTTAAAGGTGGCTTAAAGGTGACTTAAAGGAGCTTAAAGGCTATACAACCTTTAAGCCGCCTTTAAGTCACCTTTAAGCAAGTGTTTATAGGTCCTTAATGTCCAAACTTCTTTAAGCCACCTTTAAGCCACCCTTAAGCTACTTTTAAGCATCTTTAAGTGGCATTTACGCTCTCTTTACACTGCCTTTACACTGTCTTTAAGTGGCCTTTAAGTCAATATTGATCAAGCTGAACAATAAAAACATATATTAAATGCAAAAGCTCTTTTATAGAGATGGGAGGGGGTCATCCGAGTGATAATATAATTTCCAAGGAAGGGGGGGGGGGTGTTCCAGGCGGTTTTAATCGTCGCTCCATTAAACACAGATCGCTATCATCAGCACCGCTCCGATGGACACAGATTGCCGTTCTAAAATTCTTTATAATTTTTGGGTGGTTTCAAAATTATTGTAGGGGTGAGCGCAGTGTCTGTATCTTAATATGTGCATAAAACTAATTACAGTATGTTTGTTTCCTATTATAAATTAATCGGTGAAAAAAATCTTTCTCTCTCTCTCTCTCTCTCTCTCTCTCTCTCTCTCTCTCTCTCAGTTCATCCGGTTATTAAACAAAATAAAGATAATGAACTAAAAATGCATGATTTAATTTGTTAATCGGTTTAAGGTTTGTATTTTTTTTTTCAATTTTCATTATTTCTAACTCTAGATCTGCTAGATACATAAAAGATGAAAAGACTCTCAACTGCCTTTGTTATATCGGGCAGGATATTACTGCTTTGTTTGTCTAGACATAGTTTTGTTCGTTTGTGTATATCTAATTAGAGTCTATTGTTTGTCCAACTTAAGAAAACCCATGGAACTAACACAGAATATACAAGATATACACAACAGTTGTGTCGTGTGCCCAGGTGCATGTTTGTGTATATCTAAGTTAAAGTCTATTGTTTGTCCAACTTAAGAAAACCCCTGGAACTAACACAGAATATACAAGATGTGTATTACACAACAGGTGTGTCGTGTGCCCAGGTGCACGTCAGGGTTTCTAAAGGGGTTGAATCTTAGTATATACGAGTATACGATAAGTCTAATGAATAAAAGTTAATTTACATTTGTAATTTATTTTCAAAGTATTATTTCCTAGCTCTGGGTTTCAAAGATGTTACGTCTACAAATTAACGATACATGTATGTAAGAGTAAAATCTTGAGGCTAATTAATTAATGTACCGGTGATCATAAATAGGGGTTGATTATTTAAATATATGTATAAGGGTAAATATGTCAAATATACCCGGCCTGGCACATCATACAATTGTATGTACAAGTCATTTGCAATTGCCACATGCAGTAAATACGTCACCGGTAATTGGTAATTTTGTTTGTTATAGAATTAATAGTTTATAAATCATGTACATACAATTACATGTAAATATTTAAACATATTGGAACGGCGCCGCGATCATGAAAACCGGGAAATTGCGAGAAATTGAACAAATACCCTAATAGTATCAATGCATTTAATAAAAGAAATGATTTCATTTTCTTTCTTACATTTTTATACCTATAAATAAGATGAACGTATATCTACTCGGTTTAAATTTATTAACTACATGTAAGAAAGCCTACTATAGTGAACCTAACGGTTTCCATTTAGGTATAATATTTTTTTGTTCACTGAAGACCAAGTTCCGTATTTCATTCTAAATACATGCATGCATGTAATTTATAAATTAGATGTAATTGATTGTTACAAACTGAATGGTTTGTCAAAATCTTTTCAAGTAAACACATTCAATACAGTGATTCAATATCCACTGATATATAGGATATAAAAACGCTTATATATATGTAAGTTGCCGTGGCGCAGAGGATGTGTGGTGATGCTAGTAAACTAAGGGTCCCGGGTTCAATTATCGTCGTGGCCGGTTTTTTTTATTTTTTTTTTTCATTTTTCTTTCTAGAACAAAAACCGTTTTAATACCTTTTCTTTCATAAAGTTAATACATTTTGCTGGAAATTAAGCACAATATTGAATTATTTTTTTTAATGGCTTAAAGGTGGCTTAAAGGTAGCTTAAAGGTGGCTTAAAGGTGGCTTAAAGAAGTTTGGACATTAAGGACCTATAAGTTGTCCTTAAAGGTGGCTTAAAGATAGTCTTTAAGCTGCCTTTAAGCCATCTTTACGCTTTCTTTAAGCCACCTTTAAGCAATACATATAGCTTAAAGGTAGCTTAAAGGTGGCTTAAAGATCGTCGTTAAGCTACCTTTACACACCTTTAAGCTATATTTAAGGAGGACTTAAAGATGGTCATTCATACTGTGCTCGGAATAGTCCAATTTGGGCTAGTTGTTTTCACTGCTTTGTTTTTATAAGACTCTAGCAATGTCATGTATTACATGTAAATCAAGTGAAAAAAAGTAAATTTATTTTGGGTTTTGTTCAGCGATATTGCATTCAAACGATCACAAACACGGATGTTCTGAACGTTTACAACTGTGCTACTGAGTTAAAAGCTTTGCTACGGATGATAACTGTTGCGCAACTGGCATTTCCAGCTGCTTTAGTCATGTTTACAAAACGTGTTATTGACGTTATCAAATCTATTAGTAAAATTCACATGTACGTCATTGAAGTTTAAAAGAAGGCTATTTAAGCTCACATATATGCTATTGAAGTGTGAAGGTGAGTTGCATAATAAAGGATGCAGGTACTTTAATGAAGTTAACATGCATACTCTTAAGATTATAGCGTGTTATTTAATAAAACATATGTGCTTTTTAAGTTTATATATATGCTTTTTAAGATTATATCAGTCCTTCAAGTTATGCGGTACATTATGTCAGACTACATGTACTCCATTTTAAATATGATTTTTCCTGCCCCATAGGTTTTCATTTCTTTATTTTGGATTATTTTTACATGTTAGTTATAATTTGCTCTTGATTTTGTTTCATATATTCGTTTTGCAGCGAATTAAGTGATTTTTTTTTTAATATTACACTTGCTGCAAACAATATGTATTAACAATTGGTTTTGTAACATTTATTCTAAATTTATGAACAAAGACCACACATCTTGGAACAAGATTTTGCTTGTTTGTTATCTAAGCATGCAGAAAATGCATCACTAAAGTCGTAACATCTGGGATCAGTGTCAGGTTTACAGATAGCGTGAGTTGTCGTTGTCGTCTGGGAACAGAGACCACAGATAAATGGACATTGCAACGCTGTCTCATGATGGAGACATGCTGTACTAATAAAGTTAAAATAACCACATTTCGGATCAGTGTCACAACATCCATTGGTACACGGGTCTGTAGTAAAAGAATGTGTTGTAGTTGTAGTAGGCGTGATCGTTGTTGTTGTGGGCGTGGTCGTTGTTGTAGTGGGCGTGGTCGTTGTTGTTGTGGGCTTGGTCGTTGTTGTAGTGGGCATGGTCGTTGTTGTAGTGGGCGTGGTCGTTGTTGTTGTTGGCTTGGTCGTTGTTGTTGTTGGCGTGGTCGTTGTTGTAGTGGGTGTGGTCGTTGTTGTTGTGGGCGTGGTCGTTGTTGTTGTGGGCGTGGTCGTTAAGGTTGGCGAGGTCCTTGTTATAGTAAACGACATGATTGATTTTGTGGAAGGCGTTGATGCTGTAATCAAAAAAGGAATTGTACTGTGTTAAATTCTGTCGAACATTGTTAAACCTTGTAAAACATGATTATGACAATGAAAGTTCGATTAAAACATCGACACTGATCTAGAAAACATGCAGTGTTTGTTTATTTGTCAATACTTACTTATACTATGCAAGGGGTCTGTAAATCCTATGTTCATTGTAATATGGAGAAGCAAATGTATTATTAGTCAATAGTTTTGTCAGTTCCTAGATATATTATGATTTGTCTGTATACAGTTTAATTATGATTAGTTTTCTAAGTTAGTTGGAAAATTGATAACAAAAAGAAAATTACTTTCATTCAACATCTTTAGCTTTGATGTTAGGGAACAACAGTTAAAAAATATGTCATGTAATAAAAAAAATAGATATATTACTTTCGGAAAGCCAAAAAAGAAGCTTTGGTTTTTTTTTTTTTTTTACATACGGTCATTATTTAATGGTCTTGTTTTATTCACATTATTTTTGTTACTTTGCATTTATTTTGGTTAACCATTTTGTCAAAAACTAAAGGTATTTTTTTTAAAGGTACCACATTGCCAATCACGCTGTGTGTGACGTTTCAGTGGCTTTACGTCAAACGCTATGACAATATGTATGAGGATATCTTTGTCCCCACAAAGCCGTTGCGATAACATAAAGAAAGTGTGATTTTTAACAGTAAAGGTTTGGATATATATCTATGTATTCCATTGTAATACGTGAAAGACATATGTGGCAATATGCGTGAATGAATTCTCCTTGCTATTTTTTGCAGTCTGTTTTAACTACACTGTGTAAAGCCTTTCACGTATCACTCATTTCAGATCGTTTTATATGTATATTTATTTACAGAATGATATGGATTTTTCAATGCATGAAAACTAATGAACCTCGTTAAACCAGCACCCCCTTTAAGCCGGTCTTTTTGTCTGGTTTGTCACCCTGTCGGTTTAGAGAAGTTTCACTGTAGTTTGCACTGTAGTATGCAATTAATGTATCGAATTAGTGTAGTTGTCAAAAATACGAAACATGGGAGAGTGTCAAACTCAATGCTAGGTATCAATATAGGAAATGCGATACCTCTCTAGTATGTTTACGCATAGATGAATTAAAGAGAACTCTAAACAATGGAGTGAATTGAAGGTTGTTGCGAAGATTGAGACCAGAGGAAATTCCAGATAGAGTATTAAAGAACACATTGCTTTACTATGGACATAGGTTTTTATTATGTTTTTTGAAAAATTATTTTATATAATATTTTAAACCTTGAAGTAAAAGAAAATTTGTTCAACAAATCAATTCCAAATAGAAAACTTTTAAATGAGCTCATTTTAAGCTCTGTCTCGATTTTTTTTTCTCAGTTTATTAGTTGATGCCACGAGGTCTCCTGACATCATAGGGTTCAATTCCTAAGATCAACACTATTATGATGACTATCGCTCCACGAACAAAGGCAGAGATGCAGAAAAGTTGGTTTCTTTGGAAATCAATAATTTTCTAATATATCTTAACAGCTACCTAATAAAATGTATATGGAAATCTGCTAGCCATATGTATCCATGCCTTACATATGGAAATGATAAAATTCCGAATAAATTTAAAATCGAAAGGTTCACGACGATGTTCAATCAAAATAAAGTTATTTTTTTTACTGAAATTTTCTGTCCGATATTCGATGCACGTTAATGAGTGTTTAGAATTTTTCATGTACGAAACACAAAATGAAACGAGCACATCCATATAGCCCATATAGCATGATTTTGTTTTATTTACCTATGTGAATTTTTTAATAATAATAATAAAAATAGTTAATATTTAAATTACAACCATTGCCCAAAAATTCACTGAGGATCCTCAGTAAAAGGAACTATTCAGAATGACCTAACGGTTCATCACACTTTTGATGTGAACTTTTCACTAGACATAAACACCTTTCAAACGTGTTCATTTTAGTCAAAAGATGTGTAAATTTACATTTTACACATAAACATTGAGCGATAGACTTCAATGAGGTTACACAACATGACGCAAAGCTATGGCTTTCAAAATATGTATATGGAGAAATTCAAAGTTTGATGCCTACAATATGTGCTAAATTGGTTTTAACAGCTATTACACATATTTTAACAATATCTGAGATATATGTGTATCCTTCTCATGGATGACACCACACTAACAATAACAACGTATACACAAGCAAGATGGGTCTTGTCAGCGTTGGAAGACACCCTTTCCTAGAAACATATGAAGTTTAGGCCAAAGAAAGATGATCTTTGCTGGAAGTCGGGATCGATCAAGAAAAGAGTTGGCCACCACTGCTGACCCGCTGACTGGTAGATATTATTATACAGGGTCAAAACAACCTGCGAAGATTGGAGATAATCCAAATGCGATCGGACCCAACAGACGAGCACAGCGGACAGAATATATATGTACGAGGGTCAATCAAAAAATACGAAGACAATGTGGCTGTCTATCATATGTTTTTCATGAAAGTCATACTTAACAGATTAATCTTTGCACTGACACTTATGTTATTGATATGCAAAGTTTTAGTCTATTTGATGAAACGATATTTTTGTTACCCTTTTTTAAAAACAACATGTTTTGTCACCACGGCGCACGGTAACGTTTAAAACATGACGTCAAAATTAAACTTGCACAGTTTATAGATATACCCCATATTTATATCATGCTTAGTCTCTTGTGCCTTTCTCCTTCCAATTTAAAATGGCACTGAACCACTTAACATCTTATTTGCACACATTTATTCGAGAATCATAAGTTAGTTCATTAAAGTTTTCATTTTCTAACCGTGTATTTCTTAGTTTACAGTAAGGATAACCCTGAACGTCGATTTACGTTACTTATTTTTTGACCAAATATTTACAGATATTCTACTCTCTTTCGGACTGTTTTATATTCAAAATACAATGACCACCACCCTCACAAAATTTATTACAGTTAAACACAAACTTGCAAATAATTGTTGACTTATTTTTTGCACCATTGAGCATTTTCACAGCTTCTATCGGCTTTTTCCTGAGTTAGATCCATTTTATTTGTACTTCTCGTTGCGCCGTGACGTCCGGCGACGTCGATGTTTTTAGTCAACTCTAAAGAGGACTATCTGTCTTTAGTTACTAATATCTGTTCGACAAAACAATACATCCCTTCATTAGTTGGTACATAGAAAACCATGACTATACTAAATTTGAAGTTTCAATATTATTTGTTTTTATGCCCAATTTATGGTTTATTGTTGACATAACACAAATTTTGACCGTGCGCCGTGACCTCATTTTTGCAGGATTAAATTCTAAGTAATTCTTAGAAATAAAGAAATTTATTAACTTTTGTCCTTGCAAATTCTATGAAACTAGTGCTAAATTATGTCTACTAAATTTAGTAATGATACGACGTTAAGTAACATTTATGACAAAAGTCTTCGTATTTTTTGATTGACGTATGTATAGTTACCGGCACAAAATAGAGTGTCATATGGACATGTAGCAGAAACCCATCTATTGTAAGTGTTTACAACCAAGGAAAACTCTAAAGTTATTTTGAAAACGTGATAAAACCCCCTGCAATTGTGTGTTCTTAAATTTCATACATTCATTTATCTTAATCTTGAAGAAAAGAAATATTGCACAAGATAACAACTTGAAAATTAACTCAAATTAGAAACATCTTAGCTAGCATTTATCGCTTTCCAAACATTATTTTCAAGTTTAAGGATGGTTATTAGAAAGAATCTCAGTCTTCAAATTCCCATAACATAATGCCCTTTTGAATGTTTTCATTAAAACATTACGTTAGGTTAAATTTTTAAGATGATACAACTGCTACAAAAACATTTTTATTAATATAAGATAGAATTTTGCCGAAGCATATTTAAAAACATTTTAAAGTGAAGTCTTCAAGGATTTTGTTTTCTGATTTTTACTTCAAATGAAAAAAACCTTTTACGAAGTGTTAGTCTGTGTATTCCTATAAAAGACATTATGCTGCCTTCAATGATGTGTCTATCATATTTGAATATTTGAATACTTTTCAGAAATGTTAATATTCCTTTCGGAAAATGTTATAGATGAATTAAAAAGCAATAGCAACATGAAAACTAATTTTTTATTTTGCTCATTGATTTAGATTTTTTTGGGGGGTATTTTATCATTGTGAAGAAAACTATATGTCAGTGACGCAAATGTTTATGATGACAACAAAACAAGATTATAGGAGTTTGTATTTAACGTAGCGATTAGGATTACATCATAGGTGTTTCGAGTTCAAACAACGAGTGGAAACAATTGACACCGGTGATTACTGTGGAATCTTATAAATTTGCTCGGGCAAATTTTCTCAACTGCTGTTGAGTCAACCCAAGAGTGTTTATGCCCGAGTTAAGTAGGTACCACGATCAGAAATAATTAGGATCAGAAAACAAAAAGAAAACATATCCGGATTTACAAGTATGCAAGTCTAGAGTTTTGAATATGTTTACCCTAAGATACCCTAAGATAAGTGAATGACATGCAAGCATATGACTTTCAGATCGATGAAATAGTGGGTAAACAGAGGAAGGAAATTTAGATACGATTTCGTTTCGAGAAAGGAGTAGGTTTTTTGGTCCGATTTTTTGAACGATACAATGTAATATGCATAAAAATTTCAGAACCCCCTTTCCCTTTAATCTAAGGACAGTGCATAGGATCACTAAAGTCTTTTACAATGCTCAACAAAGTTTTTTTTAACATATGGCCCTTAAAAGATTAAAGATTTTAGTCCCCTTTAATATCTTTAATTACGTAATAGATGAGCGTGTTAATAAGGTTTTCTGATAATTATTGGTTTCTCTAATAAAGCATTATAAAACTCCGACCTATTAGAGTTATTTTAACAGACGTTACGAGTATTTTTGGCCCTAAATAAGAGGGGTCTTAGAACAATTTTTTTTTCATTTCTGAGATACATGTGATTAAAATTTGAGGGACAAGCCCTGTAGATTCTTTCGGTGTTTTGATTAGTGGGATCAATAATCAAAGTACTGAAGTACTGAAGTACTGACGGGAGCTGATTTTATCGATTATTATATATCTTAAAGTCATCGATATGTTAATTTGATACCAGGTCACGTGATAGCTTGATGGTGCAAGCTCTGAATATAGACTGACTCTCTGCTTGTCGGAGATGTACGGAGACAGCCGATGGTTAAACGAGATTTTATTAAACTCTGGTGTAGGAATGCATACGACTGCAAAAAACTTCTAAATTGTTCGTACTATTTAAAATCTGACTATTTGCAAGGTATTTATAATTAAGTTTCCTTTAATAAATGTTTCAGCGTACATTACATCGAATTTTGACGATTATTTTCAAGAACTAAGTCTTGTCAGCGGTGATAATTTGTGCTCAGGTCAAACACTGTTTCAGTTTCGGTTTGCCAGAGTAACTGCATAGGAGAGTTGAATAAAAGCAACTCCCAAAAATTATAAACAAACACAGTTTCTCTTCTACAATGCTAATAATAAGCTATAGTTTGAAGTCGTGCACTATATATTTGCTTCAGCAAGAGATCAGCTCCGCAAAAAATGGTACATAAATATTTTTAGAATTTCCATTCATCAGATCCTACAATTACGATTTCAAAAAAGTAAGAATTATAGAATTCTGACCACTGGCAACTCTTTGTATGTAAAAAATGTGAAAGACAACAATATGCATGAATATTCGAGAATGCATGTAAACTTTCTGTCCAATGCTCGACTCCAAATTCAGTGATAGTAATCATGTGCTATTGTATACTATTCTTAAAAACGTTTTTGTCTACAACATTATAAGAGAAAAATTAAACTGAACGTTCGTTAACTCTATATGGAAAAAATATCAATTATCTGGGTTTTTTATGTTTTCTTTCATCTCTTTGTTTTCTTTTATTTGAACCTACCAAAACGAACAAGCTCCTAAATCTCTTTCCAATTATGGCAGAAGTTTACGCGAGGAAGCTCCTTTTCTATGGAAGACTGTGTCTTTTAGACCCTCGATGTCTCACAAAGCAAATCTTCATATTCAGAATGTTTTCTTTTTTATCGAATCTCACCCCATCTCAACAAGGCTTAATGCCTGACCTGTAAAGTATTCTCCAAAAGTATAATTAAGGTCTTCCGTTTCCAACGGAAGACCTTGTACTGATTTTGATGGTAATTCTTCATTATTGTTATTCTTCTTCTAGACGTTTTTTAATTTTAATAACTTTTTTGTTTGTCATCCGATTTCATTCAGGTTTTCATGGTGAATTGTAAATTAGATTTATTTTTTAAGTCAGAAAAAAGATAAGAAATCGTAACTTTTGGGTTCAAGTTATTCCCCTTTTTAAAATTTGCATTTGTTTCAGGACAAAGGCTCCGAAATGGTCAGTAGAAAAAAATCAAAGGTCCTTAATCCTAAAAAATTGACACCAGTTGAACTATATACTGTAGAGTCATTAAAATTCGCGGGGGCCAGTTTTCGAGGATTTTGAGTTTTTTGCCTATTCGTGGAGATGTTATTTCGTGGATGCTTTGATTTCCAGTTTTTACAAGAAAACAAACACCGTGAAAATTGTTTTCGTTGAGGATATACATTCGTGGAAATGGAGGGGGCCTATCCAGGAATACCACAAAAATTGAGCCACCACGAAATCTAATGATTCTACAGTGATTGAAATCCATGTTTTAAAAAATTCATGTTTTTGCTTCGTAACTTTTTAGTTTGAAATATTTTCCATATGCATTCAGAACAAAAATTGTGCATAAATTAAATGGCTTTCATTTGAGACCAGAAAAAAGGGGCTGATCTCTTCATTAAGTGATCTAAGTGCCCGGAAAGTCTTTGCTGTATAACTAAAAAAACGATACATGCTACGATAATGATGTCGCTGGAAAAGTTGTTCTTTATTATCTTATCGATCTAATTTTAATATAGCATTGTTTTGATATTGCCTAAAATGAAAGTTAAAAGTTTCACATGAAGACATACATACCCACTTTCATTTTGCTTATAGGCAATAGCTCTCTGTGAGAAATAGTGTTTTAAAGTAGCAGTCATTACTTTTCTTGTCTTAATATATCACATAAATGCCTTTATTTGTTTTACGAGAGATCTAAATCTTCAATAATCTGCAATCTAGGGGTTACATTAAATAGATACATAGAAAAAAGGTATTCACTAATTTCCGTGATTTCAAATTGATTTTCTAAAGCCCTAATTGGTAAGTAGTTAAGGTACTGTAAATGACCGTCTATCAATATCTGTAAGACCCTGACAAGTGTAAGGAGAAGGGGGATGGTTTTATTAAGACCGATTGACAATCCTTTCTTGACATGAAGCTGTAACGGAAGACCTCCTCGTAGCTTGCAACGAGCTCGGCTCTATGTAAACACATCATTTTTGTTACCGGCTACACAGCGGTTCGTTACCTTCTAAACACTCTTGGAAAACTCTTGTAAGAGCAACTGTCAACATCTTATTTTATCAACAGCGTTATGCCCGTTCGTCCATTGACCCTGATTTTCGAATATTTAACCTCGTTTTCCAGTGTTATAAAAAATATGAATGTATGAATGAATGAATATGAGTAACATACCCAGCCTGGTACTTTATATGTTTATGCATATGTATACATCATTTGCATTCGCAACATACAGTGAATAATTCACTGGTAATTGGTAATATTGTATGTTATGGAATTGATAGTTTAAAAATTATGTATGTAATGAAATATTAAAACATATGTTATTTAATCTGTTGTTAATGTATAATAATCAATATTATTAAAATTATACATGCTGAACGGTGCCATGATCATGAAAACCGGGGAATTGCGTAGAACTATTACCCTAATAGTTTCAATGTATCTAAAAAATAGTTTCATCTTTTTCCTTTGTATTTCATACTCATGAATTAGGTGAACGTATATCTGCACAGTCAAATTTATTTACTAAGTACTAACAGTTTCCAAACAGGTATATTTTTTGTCACTGAATGCCAAGTGCCGTAATTCATTCTAAATACATGCATGCATATAATTTATAAATTTATATGAATGATTGTTACAAACTGAATGGAAGTCAAAATCTTTTCAAGTAAAAAATACACACATTGCATTGATTCAATAGCCAACGATTTATAGGATATAAAAACCCTCACCCATGAGCTGCTGTGACGTAGTGGAAGAGAGGAGATGTGAGCCAACGAAGGCCCCCGGGTTCAATACTCGTCTGGGGCGTTTTTATTTTATTTTTTACATTTTATTTTTTAGAGCAAAAATCCATATAATACTTTTTGTTGTCTTGGAGTCATTGAAACGTGCGACAGAATATACCTCATTTTCTTATCTATCGTACATGTGCATATATAATCAAATTCTCTTGTTAAAATTGCTGCGTTGTGTGACTAAACATGTTATTTTTTCTTTGTGTATATCTAATTAAAATCTATTGTTTGTTAAATTTCAGAAAAACCCTGGAACTAAAACAGAATATTCAGGATATCCACAACTGTTATGTTTTTGTCCATACACACGGCTTTGCTTTTTTTAAAAATAAATGCTTCACATATAGGTTGAATATATATTTATCAATTGATCTCAACTGATTAAATTGTCACAGAGTAAATATCTTTTGTTGGTAAATAAAGCAAAATATTGAATAACGATTTTTTTCCAATGGCTTAAAGGTGGCTTAAATGTGGCCTAAGGAAGTTCTGACATTAAGGACTTATAAGTTCTCCTTAAAGGTAGCTTAAAGACAGTCTTTAACCTTTAAGCTTATTATTATTTGGTGTTGTTTTTTTTTGACTTTTGATTTTAAGTACTCTTAGTCATCAAGACATTCAATGTATTAACAACTAGTTTTGTTACGTTTATTCTTAATCTATCAACAAAGACCACACGTCTTAGGACAAGTTTTCGCTTTTTCGTTATCTAAGCAAGCAGACATTGCATAATTAAATTCATGACATCTGGGATCAGTGTCCGGTTTACATGGAGGCGGGGTTGTTCTCTGGGAACAGAGACCGCAGATATATGGACATTGCAACGCTGTCCCTTGATGTAGGCATGCCGTAGCAATAAAGTTAAAATCACGACATTTTGGGTCAGTGTCACAGCATCCATTAGGACACGGGTCTGCAGTGGAAAGTGTAGTGGGCGTGGTCGTTGTTGTAGTGGGCGTGGTCGTTGTTGTTGTTGGATTGGTCGTTGTTGTAGTGGGCGTGGTCGTTGTTGTTGTTGTTGTTATGGGCGTGGTCTTTGCTGTTGTGGGCGTTGTCCTTGTTATAGTAAATGACAAGACTGATTTTGTTGAAGGCATTGATGCTGTAACAAAAAAAAAGATTTGTGCTCTAGTTTTTATTTTTTTATTTTGTTTAATACTGAAGAACATTGTTTAACCTTAAATATATATTTGGCATAACCGAAATCGTATCTCGTATCTAGAGTATAAGTTTGATAATATAAATGTAGACATTGAAAATTATTATTCATTAACACTTAAAAATATAATTATGACAATGTAAGTTTGATTGAAAAATCAATATTGATCTAGAAAATGTGCAGTGTTTCTTTAGTTGTCAAATACTTACGCTATGCAAGGAATCTGTAAACCCTATGTTCATTGTAATATGAAGAAGCAAATGTATTATAAGTCAGTAGGTATGTCAGTTCTTAGAAATATCTTTCATGTCTGTAGACTTTCTGTAGAACCTGCATTTAACCTATTCATGCCAGTTTGGCAAAATCTGAAATCATGCAAATTATGTGATAAACTACAAATATTGTACAAATCTACATTTATAGATACATTTTCCATTACTCATCGGGGAAAAATATCTAAATAATATTAAAAAAACAAAACACGTAATATATATATTTGTAGCATTAAAATTGCTAGTCATTTGTATCATCAATGAATATCTGATAAGCTGAAAATTCCATGCGTTCACTACACTGGAATACCAGGTGATAAATTGCATCAGCAGTTTAATTCTGAGTGTATTTTGAATTACTTGGGAAAATAATGACAGTAAAACGATTACTTTTATATATACACAGTCACTTATTACCAAATACAGAACAGTACGGCCTTGTATTATTTACATTGTTTTTTTGTTACATTGCGATTATTATGGTTAAACAATTTGTCAAATACCCCGAGAATCAAATGTTCAAAATCATTTTCTTCAGCACTGTAATTGTTTATCTTCGATATAACAAAAAAGGATATATTTTTCTAAAGATGTTTGCCAAGATCCCCGCCAATTAGACATGTGTACTATTTCAAAGTAAAAATTTATTATCATCATATCACAGTTTGATTTGTTGAGAGAATTGAAGAATTGAAATTACTGTTTTAAGGTGGCCTACTTAAGTTTTCATTGCACATTTGTTTTTGTGCAATCTAGTAAAATGCAGCGTATTTATACATTTTTTTATGATATCGTTTCTATACCATATATGAAATTGAACACAATACTGGTACTGCACCAGTTATCAGCGCAGACCAGTAGCGGCTAAACTGCGGGTTCGGGTTTATCCGAGATTTGTTTTAATTCAGTCGTCTGTTTCCAATAAAGTAAAGTAAGTCTGCTTGAAAAGTCCATGTAGTATGTTTTAAACGATAAGTGTTTACCGCTGATATACATCTTTGCACTTCGGCAGGGGGGGGGGGGGGGGGGAGTGACGTAATAAATTAAAAATAAAACACTGCCTCTTTGTGATACGGTATATCCCTTATTTGATTTAACATATAAATATCAATTCATATGACACGCATTAACAAAGGGAATTTACTAAATTCCGAGAGATTCAAAGCGCAGTTGAACGCCTGAACAATTATGTATTGAATTTTGTACGATTTTTTTTATTATCGCTTGATATAACAAACGAATGATTTTATGAGTTTTGTTTATGTATCATAACCCCTGCGACCTTTAGTCTGACTCTACAAGAGACATAATTCAAATTACATTTTGCAGAGTATAAAATCAACATGTGTAGGAATTTTACTGTTATTTACTATTATAGGTAAAGTAAATCGTTGAAACTCGGCAAATTCGAAGCGTTCTAAAAAGCACAAAACAATATGTTTTGGTTTCTTAGTTATGATATATAATCAAACAGATTGATAGATAAGAAGTTCGCAATTTTGAGTACGCCAAATACTATCCAAAAATATCAAGAAATAAGGAAATAAGAAAACAAAACGTTAGATTTTCGCCGATAAGTGGTACAGTGCCAGTAAACAAAATGCAGACAAAGATATTTAGATTCTTTAAGTTAACTCATTGCCAATCACGCTGAGTTTGACGTAACAGTGGCTTCACGTATGCCTATATCTTTCATAAAATTTCATTTTCAGATGGATGGTAAAAATTAGTCGAAATATAGATAGATAGGTAACAGTATACTATAAATCAGTTATTTTCTGATATGTGAAGCTGCATGAAGCATGACAATATATGATTTTTTTTAGATGTGTAGATCCCTTAAAATAAGCACTCCCTCAAATGGGTCGATTCAAAAACTACCGGCCAGTTGCGTCTGTATTTAAAAAAAACAGATGCAGCACCCCCTGTAAACCGACCATTTTGTCTGGATCAGCAGCATGCTGGTTTAAAGAAGTTTCACTGTAGTATGGTAGTTGTGCAGATTGCGACCAGAAATTCCAGATAAAGTAATAAAAACACATTGATTCAATATACATATATATATATGTAGTAATAGTGAATTGCAAACACTGTGGGTTTTTATTAGTTTCTTTTAAAAATGATTTTATGATTTCATATTATAATTCAAACCTCAAGATGAAAGAAAGCTTGTTGAACACATCTTTTCCAGATCGAAAAGTCTTTAAATTATATCATCCTTTTAATGTGATCTTCTTTCCTCGAACTTGCACTTTAAATGAGTTCGGTTTTAGCTCTGTCCTGATCTAATTTTTTCAGTTTATTAGTTGATGTCACGTGGTTCCCTGAGTCATAGGCGTCAATCAATGTGATTATCACTATTGAAATGACCATCACTCCACGAAACAAAAATAGCGATGATGAAAAGTTGTGTATTTAGGCTTTGAAAAGCAAGCTTAAAATATCATTATTTTACTAATATATCTTAACAGCTATCGTGCTACTGGACATATTCAAAGCAGAAACTGGTAGCGATATAGCCATACCTTATATATGAAAGTGATAAAATTCCAAAAATATTTTTTTTTTTAAATTGAAGAGTTAACGACGATGTTTAAACAAAATTAAGCAAACATATTTTTTCTAACTAAAAGTTTAATGTCCGATATTCGATGCACGATAATGAGTGTTTAAAATTTAACATGTACGAAATGCGCAACACAATGAAACGAGCACATATAGAAAAAAAAATTATTCACCAATGTGAGTTTTTAACAATTATAAAAAATAATAATAAATATTTAGATAACAACCATTGCCAAGACACTTACTGAGGATCCACGGCAAAAAGGGACTATTCAGAATGACCGAACGGTTTTTCATACTTGTGAAATGGATTTTTCACTAAACATAAACACATAATAAAGGTGTTCATTTTTATCCAAAAGACGTATGAATTTATATTTTACTCCAATGGCACCAAACAAAATGATTCGCAGCTATTGCTTTTAAAATATGTATATGGAGAAATCGAGAAACAAAGGCTGATGCCAAAAATAGGTGCTAATTTAAAATTAGTTTTAACAGCTATCAAATGTATTTCAACAATATCTTAGATACATGTGTACCCTTTTCATGGAAGACACCACACTGACAAAAACTCATATACAAGCAAGATGGGTCCTGTCAGCGTTTGAAGGTAGCGTTGTCATGGACCGTATGAAGCCAAAAAATGGCTTGTATTAAGAAAGGGCCGTGTCAATAGACTAGTCAAAGTGCAAGTTCAAGGAAAGAAGATCACATTAAAAGTAGGATATAATTATATGTTTAGGAAAGTTGTTTAACGAATCCCTCAGAAACATGAATTGCAGTAAAGACAAAAGGAAGAGATTCCAAATATGGCTTAAAGTAGTTGATAGTGGTGAATTTCCAGTAAAGATAAGAATGCCAAGTAGCTCTGATTTGGAGAACAAAGTCCTGCAGGAATTGGCTGATGTATTGGAGATGGGGAGGAAAAGGAAACGACTATCAGGCTCAAAGTAAAGACAGATACAACAATTGTGACAGGGTAAAATTTAAGCTGAAGCAAGAGTAGCAAGAAGTATATAATTGCTGTACAGCGGAAATGATTGGAAACTCAAGTGTAAAGGAAATTAGATTTTCCGAACATCGTGGAGTCTTACATAAGACCAGACGCAGGAGCTGGTTGGAAGGGATATGTCCGTGCCGTTGGAAGCAACTTGTGAGGAGGCTCTCGAGTGGAAAACCCTATTCACACCTCATGATAGAAGATGGTTTGCTTTACTGTTTATTGTAGAGGCCGGCTGTAGAGGGCTTCTAGTGGAATCATTGTAGAGGCTGCTCACAATTTAGAACTATCAGTAAAAGCATGCATCAGAGCGATAAGAAGACTGGGACAAGCGACGGTAAGGTCATATTGTTGTATATATGGCATCGTCAGTAAGGCCACCACTGCTGACCCTCTTATACGAAGATATCATGGTGCAACGTCAAAACAAACTGTAAAGATTGGAGATCATCCGAAGACAATCGGAACCGACAGACGAGCACAGGTAAAGTAACAGGCAGAAAATAGAGTGTCAGATTCACATATAGCAATAACCCATCTTCTGAAAGTGTATAAGTGTAAAAGATGTTTTTGTAAAGACGAATTTCTACACGTATGTACCTGAATGAACATACGTGTAAATTGTACAGTACCCGAAATGTCAAACTTGTAGCTTTTGTTTCCCTATAGGCCTTTTATTTTAATAAATGTGTTTGATTTTTTAATGCATGAGTATTTAATGCAAATACTGATATTAACAAACATAAATTTACATTATAATTTATTAAGTTATTAGATTTTTAATACACAAATTGCTTTTTCCAAAAATTCATATGTGATAAGTAAAATATACATATCTAAAAATGATGTTCTACAGAATTGATACATGCAATTCTAAATTTTCGACTTGACAAAGCAATCTAAGATTAGTAGGAAAGAATATCTAGAATGATATATAAAACGTTTACACGAACAGGTACACGGTACAACTGCTGAACAAGAAAAAGTTATGTGAACGGGTACGTGTAGTTTTAGCCTGTAACCTACACGTACAAGTACGCCTACCCATTGGCCTGCTAAACCCTTCTGTTGTTACATTATTTCCAAGTTATAAAAAATTATTATAAGAATTTCAATGTTCACTTTCTCATAGCATAATTATTTTTTATTGTTTTCTTTAAAATATTACGTTAGGTTCAAATGTTGAAATGATACAACTGTTACGAGAACATTGTTACAAACATCTTTTATCGTTTTTGAAGCGTTCTCTAAACTGTTTAAAGAATATTTTTTTCCATGATTATGGTTGGGTTTTTTTTCAAAAGACAAAATTCCTTTTACAAAGTGTTTGTCTTTGTACTCTTAAAAAATACATTTTTCTGCATTTAATGATATGTTACAATTTAACATATCTGAAAAGATTTTTAAGAAATATTAATAAAACTTTCGGAAAATGTTATGTTTGAAATTGATTTTTGTGGTTAAAAGTCATTGCTACATGTAAAAAAAAAAATTACAGTCAGTTATTGTTTAAGGTATTTCACTATTACGAAGAAAACTAAAATTAACGTCGATGCAAATTGTCTAGTCGCAAAACAAGTTAGAGTAATCGGATTTTGAATTTAACGTAGCGATTAGGAATAAACTATAGGTGTTTTGAGTTTAAAAACAAGAAATCGATTGACGCAGATGGATAGTTTAAATGACTTTTCCCCAATGGACAGGGAGAACGGAAACCATATCACGGTTAAACAGAAATACAAATTTATTCGTGGTAATTGTTCATAAAAATATTTTCAAAAATCTTGGCCACTCATTACAACTGCGATAATTCTAATATACATGTACATCTTTTTGGGCCAATTTTAATGGACCCATAGAAATCTCATACCATAGCATACAATCTAATTCGTCATAGCATACCATAGCATAGCATATCATAGCATTCAATCTAATTCGTCATGGCATACCATAGCATAGCATAGCATATCAAACAACATAATTTTAACTTGGTTTTTAAAGTTTTTATTTGTGAAAATAAATTGCAGATTAGTAGTTAACTTTCGCTTCTTATAATTTTACTTCGAAATATGTGGAACTCTTCTGTGTATGATGGATGGCGTTTTTGTTCAAATCCCATAGCATACCATAGCGTACCATATCATTAGGCCCTTCATTTCAGTTTCTCATAGAATAGCATACAAATCTCGTAGCTTTGCATTGAAATTTTATAGCATATCATTAAAATCGCAAACCATAGCATAGTATGTAATTGTAATCTTATAAGAATCTGATATTTTGCATGAACGTAAGTTGTTTTTTTATATCGGTGAATGTTCTGTTTCTAAAGTATATATATATATATATATATATATATATATATATATATATATATATATATATATATATATATATATATATATATATATATATATATATATATATATATTTTCCTAATGTCAATATGTTGCATTACCGACGCATCTGGGATTTCGGCAGGTTATTGGACATACGTCCAATCCTGACGGATTGGTAGGGCGGCAGAAAAAGTCGGCATACTTCTGGCAATGTATTCCATCCGTACAGTTAGAATTTGCTACTGGAATTTAGGAGAATAATTGAAAAGAAAATCATATCATCCAAACTACAATGAAAGCTCATATTTTGTTTTTGGGGATGTGAACAAGAACAATAAGCAATATTGCTCGAGATGTAAAGTAAATTTCCTGTCCAGTGCTTTATTTCACACTCAATTTGAGTAATCATGTGAGATTGTATACTGTTTTTAAAACCCATTTTTTCAAGAATATTATAAGAAAAAAAATAAACGATCGTAGATTTTTTTTTTCTGGAAAAAATTTACATTTCTTTGTTTTTTAGTTTTTTTCTTTTCCTTATTTGTTTTTGTTATTTCTTAGTTTGTTTGTTTTCTTTTTTATTCATTTTTCAATTTTTGAGGTTTTTTTGTGGTTTTGTTTATAAGTCTGTTTTTGGGAGGATGGCTGTGATGCTCCTTTTTGTGTTATTTTTTATGTGATATTATATGAATTATGCTTGTTTTAGAGAGTAACAGTTGAAATTAACACCTCGAGAAAATCATTGTCAACCTCCGTTTCGTGTCTGTTGACAATTGTTTTTTCGGGGTGTCAATTTCGACTGTAATCCCACCCCCACCCCCCACCCCCATCCCCCACCCCCGCCCCCCAAAAAACATCCAGTATTATTACCATTATACTGAATGCTTAATTTTGGCGAACCGTACGCGCATTTTTACCATCCCAGTAGTTGGCACAAACTATTACAACGCCCGATACAGTAACACATTCATCCGAATAAAAAACGCTTTAATCGACTCCTGCGGAATCTCCTATAGAAATAACTAGGAAAACGATCTTAAACAGTGAATTGGGGGTAGGCTCTAAATGGAATATCAAATATTCAAACACCATGATTTAAATTGATACCTGTTATTACATGTAAGAACTGACCAAATATATCAAATGTCCTAATGTAATACAGATTAAGATATACTTAAAGAGGTTTTCAATCAGGCAAACGGCACTATCTACCTCGTGATCGAATTTAAAACTATAATTCAAAGACACAGAAAAAAAATTATAAAATTCTAGACCAGAAAGTGTGTTCATTGGAGAATAACGTTGTAATTAATGTTATAAATTAAAAAAAATACTGGAGACTCAAATACAGAGACTCTTGTAAAACACTCTAAAAGCCGCATTAATGACGGAGCTTCAGATGCGCAAGGGGGGGGGGGGGGAGTCAATTGACATATTTATGCTCTCTACAGGACGAGAATCAAAAACATACAAAATAAGTATCAACAAGTAGCCTGGGTCAAGTAAAGTTCAAAATGATATGGTAATAAGGAGAGTGCATCTTTTGCAGCAAAAATGGTAATTCTTCCGGATTTTAAATCACCTGCCGATATAAATAAGAGAAAAACACAAACATATGCAAGTACAAAGCCAAAAGGTCACAAACTAGATGTCACTAAGATCATCGTTCTTTTCAGTGCAAAAAGCCATTCTATTTCAGATCTTTTTTATTATATTTTTTATTCACTTTTTTAATCACGCGCTTTATCAAAATAGATTTTATTCCTATTATACAGGAGTACAGACATTTTCTTCATAACATTAGACTAGTAAACAATGTGGTAAAAAGATATTTGTTGTTTTTTTGTTTTGTTTTTTTTTTAATGTTTATGTTCCTGTTTGAAGGAAAATATGAAAGTTGGTTGTACTTTTTGTGTTTCGCAGGGTTAATTTTGTCAAGTTGTTCGTATTTCATGACTTAGATTAACACGTCAGCATTCATCAAATAAACTTTGTTTGAATTCTGTGGTATTTTTAAAAATTAAATAACTAAGCAATGATGTGATCTGAGAATATTTTGGGACAGAGTGTAGCTTGTGATTCCTTACATGATTTGTTTTGTTTATAAATATAAGCGATCAATACCGTTGTTAGTTTGGTAAATAACAAGAATAAGATTATTGACCATAAATTGTAGAGAATAAAATGATTAAGTTAAATAAAGTATGACTCACCTGTTGTTGTTGTTGTTATCGATGTTGTTGTTGTTGTTAAATCTGAAATATGATTATGTAAAGCAACTGCTTTTAAATCAATGCTTTGATGTTCAACCAAAAATCATTGTCTCAATCACATAAAAGGAAAAAAATAAGTCATGTTTAAAAGATTTATTAGTTAGAAGACCTTAGTTGGTTTTTTTTAAACTGATTTGATAAATAATTCTAGTGCTGCAGGAGAATAATTTGAGGTTGAAAAATAAATCACAGAGAAAATGACCTCATGCAGTATTCTGCGATGTTTTGCCTCTAAATCAAACATATAGCTATCTTCTAAAAGGATGAAAGTTTAAATCATGTATAAACTGCCCGTGTACGGTTTTTTCAAGAAAGAAAACCTTGAGCCCGAGCTTGCTTTTTTAGCAAGAAACAAAAACATACGGGAAAATGGCACTTGAGCAGTCACCCTCTCTTATATTTCAATAACTTTTTTCGTAAAAAAAAAAATTGTACGTTTGCGGGTTTTAGTGACACGAGGTAAAATAATTCTTGGTACTGATGATTCAAATAATTGTGATTAGATACACATTTTCTGTAAAATGGCTTGCTTGATGTGCAATTCTTAATAGCTGATAAAAAGAAGGATACATTGCTGAAAGGGATATATTCAGAATATCTTTTTGAAATAATTTAAAAAAAAACAGCTACATAATTAAATAAATTCATAGTATATAAGATACAATATCTTTGAAATTAGACTACACCAATTTTTTCAAAAGCTATGTATCAGATTAAAACAAATAGTGCTTTAAAGAGGAAACCTTTTAAGACCATTGCTGATTTCTGAGGATTTTTTTTTAAACTTTAGGTGGTAAATTATACCTAACAATGATTTTCCACACAGCAAACTGTTACAGTAGTTTTGATCACAACATCGGTTACAACTCCCTGAGTTAGGTAGCATGGGGTACAAGGCCAGACTAGCACACACCTAAAGTACAACCAGATGTTAAGTAAACGTTAACAAGTCATCATTATACTTCCATATGTATTTCATAATTTTTAACCAAGTAAGGAGCTAACACGTTTAATTTTGCAAAACTTTTAAAAATCAGTATGTCTTATATGAAAACGTCCCGGTGATGATTGCACGATCACACCAAAGCAGACAGGAAGTAAACCCCAACCAAGTTCTGGGTTTACTTTCGGGGTTTACTCTGGATTTACTCTGGGTTTACTCCGGGTTTACTAAAGTGGACCTAGAGTAATCGCAGAGTAAACCCAAATTAAACACAGATAGGACACAGAGAGCAAACCCCTTTCAGAATATATCAGAATATATATGCACAGTACCGATCAGACCCAAGCTAAAGAAAAGTAAACCCCAACTAAGTCCTGGGTTTACTTTCGGGGTTTACTCTGGGTTTACTGAAAGGAACCTAGAGTAAACGCAGAGTAACCTTGACAGGACAGACAGAGAGAGAGAAACAAGAGGCCCATGGGCCACATCGCTCACCTGAGGAACAATAGGTATGATAAAATCAGCTTAATGGAGTCATAATACAAACTATCTGGACAATGTACAATAATACATGTAGATCCCGTATAAATAAAATCCATTTTCCCCTGGATATTCTTATGTTTATAATCATTAGTCCCTTTTCTAACAGGACGATTTTATAGTCATATCATATGTTGAGTATTGCAGTTCTCAAAATGATCCTTAACAATTGTTTATATATGGGATATAAACGTACATAAACTCTGAACCTTCTTGTGAGGCCAAAGAATTGTCCTGGGGCCAAAGTCTTAACAATTATAAAGAATCATCTGGCTGATTAGTTTCTGAGAAGAAGATTTTTAAAGATTTACCATATATATTCCTTTGTTAAACTTTGAACCCCCATTGTGGCCCCACCCTACCCCTGGGGATCATGATTTTCACAACTTTGAATTTATACTACCTGAGGACGCTTCCACACAAGTTTAAGCTTTCCTAGCTGATTAGTTTCTGAGAAGAAGATTTTTAAAGATTTACCATATATATTCCTATGTAAAACTTTGACCTTCCATTGTGGCCCCGCCCTACCCCCGGGGGTCATGATTTTCACAACTATGAATCTACACTACCTGATGATGCTTCCACACAAGTGTCAGCTTTACTGGCTGATTAGTTTCTGAGAAAAATTTTTTAAAGATTTACTCTATATATTCCTATGTAAAACTTCGATCCCCCATTGTGGCCCCACCCTACCCCCGGGGGTCATGATTTTCACAACTTTGAATCTACACTACCTGAGGATGCTTCCACACAAGTGTCAGCTTTCCTGGCTGATTAGTTTCTGAGAAGAAGATTTTTAAAGATTTACTCTATATATTCCTATGTAATAAAACTTCGACACCTCATTGTGGCTTCACCCTACCCCTTGGGATCATGAATTTCACAACTATGAATTTACACTACCTGAGGATGCTTCCACACAAGTTTCAGCTTTCCTTGCTAATTAGTTCCTGAAAGGAAGATTTTTAAAGATTTACTTTATATATTCCTATGTTAAACTTCGACACCCCATTGTGGCCCAACCCTACCCCCGGGGGTCATGATTTTCACAACTGTGAATTAACACTACCAGATGATGCTTCCACACAAGTTTCAGCTTTCCTGGTCTTATGGTTCATGAGAAGAAGATTTTTAAAGATTTACTCAATATATTCCTATGTTAAATTTCGACCCCCAATTGTAGCCCCACCCTACCCCCGGGGGTCATGATTTTCACAAATTAAAATTTACACTACCTGAGGATGCTTCCACACAAGTTTCAGCTTTCCTGGTCTTATGGTTCATGAGAAGAAGATTTTTAAAGATTTACCCTATATATTCCTATGTTAAATTTCGACCCCCCATTGTGGCCCCACCCTACCCCCGGGGGTCATGATTTTCACAAATTAGAATTTACACTACCTGAGGATGCTTCCACACAAGTTTTAGCTTTCCTGGTTTTATGGTTCATGAGAAGAAGATTTTCAAAGATTTACTCTGTATATTCCTATGTAAAACTTCGACCCCCCATTGTGGCCCAACCCTACCCCCGGGGGTCATGATTTTCACAAATTAGAATCTACACTACCAGATGATGCTTCCACACAAGTTTCAGCTTTCCTGGTCTTATGGTTCATGAGAAGAAGATTTTTGAAAATTTCTCGAAAGTTTTCATAAATTCCTAATTATCTCCCTTTGCAAAAGGGCGTGATCCTTAATTTTCACAAATTTAAATTCCCTTAGGCTAAGGATGCTTTGTGCAAAGTTTGGTTGAAATTGGCCCAGTGGTTCTTGAGAAGATGTTGAAAATGTGAAAAGTTTACAGACAGACGGACAGACGGACAGACGGACGGACGGACAGACAGACAGACGGACGACAGACAAAATGTGATCAGAATAGCTCACTTGAGCTTTCAGCTCGGTGAGCTAAAAAAAGCCTTTTCACTCTGAAAGCAGACGCTACATGTGTGTTTGAAATTTTTTAAGGGACAGGAGCTACAAGCAGTAAGATGATAATATAAAAGACTATTCTGCTTTACACTTCAGTGCATGCAGTGGACGCTAAAAAGCAAATCCTTATAAACCCAACATAAACCCCGAGTAAACCTTAAGTAAACCCAGAATGGACCAATTTTTTTCTTGTGTTATGTTGGGTATGATCAGTACTACATGTATATATTTGTATATGTAAAAGTTCGTTGCCATTTTTTGACGTTATCAATCTCCATAATAAAAAAACTCATTTTGAAACAATAGGAAATGTAAAAAGAAAATTAAGATGTTTCATCACCAAATAATAGTTCGTAGCTACATAAATCCCTGTTGTGTTCACGTTTTTTCTGATGGTTAATTTTTTCACCACCAAACCTACTTTATTCACCTTTCCGGTGACCTAATAACAGTACTTCATCTTGTGATAAACTATGAACTCTATTGTTTTATAATGAGTGCAGTTATCAATTATTGCGTTAACGACAGGTGATTACCAAACCAGTTGATACAAATCATTTTAAATAGAAGTTTATGATTTTTTTCTCTGAACCATGCGTTTTAAAACTCATCCGTTGGGCGTGGCGAATTTCAGCTTTCATAGAAAATAAAAGTTTACTTAAGAAATTTTAAAGTGGAAAAGTACTTTAAGAGTCATTGTCGCCAAACTCTAAAAAAAAATAACTCTTAAAAAAGCAGATAGGCAAAAATATTCGATTAATCATAACTGTGTTATCTGTTTTACCGCTTTCCTCTGACATCCTAGTTTATACCGAACTTCTCCTGTTGCGTGGTTAGTCAGTTTTTCTGTAAAACACAGCTGTAAAAAATAATTAATAATGATTGTAAACAAAGCACTATCAATATCAGGGATTTCCCAGGTAACGACTGGCGGGTTGCTGTTGATTTATAAAATTGTGTTTGTTGGGGGGGGGGGGGGGGTTATGAACCAATAAATCTCGGAAAATTAGTTTAAATTGTAAACTTAATTGGAATAAATAAAACATTTTGGTCATAATTATTTCATGCGCATGTTATTTTACAAATATATCAAATAGCATATTTTTTTTAACTTATCTTTATTTCTATTCATGACTTCTACAAATTTATTTTACATAATATATTGTATTATGTAAAGGTATTTCTACATGCATCCACAATATATTTATATGGTGTTGTAAGAGTTGTTTTTAAATCTCTACAATTTTCTACGTACTAAATACAACCTTCCTTAAAAGTAAATATGTTTCCACTAGACGTCTGTTCATTTTTCTTTTTAAGTTTCAGCACATTTAAAGTTAGGAATGATTTGAATATACAATTAAAGCACTCTGCTTTAGAATAAAGCTCAACAAGTGTTTTACTCTATAATATATTGCATTTTTATATGTACTAAAAGGTATGTTTTCTTATTAAACATAAGTGACACACTGTAGCCAATTTACATTCTACAAATCAATTATTCCCTTTAAATATAATATCGTTCTCCTCCCATTTAGTTATGGTTTTGTTTTTAAACTCCCCTTTCTCTAGTCAAAGTGTTATACACATCCTTAACTCCTTTTATAATTTTGTAGAATATGGCTAGTGCATTTGGGATATATGATTCAACTTTTGTTTTATTTCTTAAGTAGCATTTACCTGATTATTTAAATAAACTCTTTTTTAGACCACTATATGTCACGCAATTAGTCTTAGATCAAGTTCGAGTTCAATTAAAGACAAAACTTCAACACTTCAAAAATTACGGTACCATATCTATCCAAAAATGCCAATGATGCAAACAATTCCAGAACTAAAAATGTTTCTTTTTTTCAAAACAAATAAATTTCAATTGTTCATCTTAACCCTTGGATTGCACACTATATGTTCATACACAAGACTGATATTTTTGGAGATTGCCTCGCATATTTTTATGTTACCTAGAAATAATTTTGACCACAATGTATCGCACATAATTTTACGGTGTTTAAGAATATAATCAGAACCTTCTATCCTTAGGTTATTTTTGTCATTTTTTATTTCAGCTCCTAGTGAATTAGTCCATTTTGATTTCGAAGAAAGGACATTATGAATTCAACTTGATTTTAGAGCAGATGTAAAATTAAAGTTAACAATCATTTTCTATCCCCTAGTCTATAACTTTAAATGACAAAATTATTTTTCTCTTTCTATCGAATCTGGTTCCCCAGTAAAAATATGGATTTTTTTAAAATTTCTTTTACATTTTCATTGTATGTGTTTGGTAGGGAAAGTATAATATGGTTAAGGTTAATGATAATCAAAGATTTTTTAAACCACTAGTTGACCAATAGGTATTAGTTTCCTGCGTTTCGATTGTTTCAATGCATTTTGAATGTATTAAAATATTGGTTTGTAGCTTAAATCAATCGTATCTGTAAGATTTATAATTTAGATCCTAAAAGTCAATAGATTATTTTTCCCATTCTAACTTTCATCTTGAATGACGAGAAACCTCTTGATTTGTTGTTTTACTCCTCATCCAAACTAGTCCTGATAATCAACCGAAATTGTCTTGATCAGGTAGAATTCTATCCAATGGTTGTAGAGATTTATTTGAAAACAGGGTAATATCAGTTTATGTTCGTCTCCTTCACTTAGTTACCCTGAATGTCCTTTTTATTTCTGATTAGTATTCCTACAACTTCTGCACACAAAGGGAAAACATATGGCAACATTGAATCGCCGTGCCTAAAATCACTTTGTGAGTAAAAACAATTTGATGCTTCTCTTTTTTTGAATGAAACATGACCTTGACCTGAGTTTGGTTTGTTTAAGGTCGTGTCAGACAAAGACTGTTTTTCCAAATGAGTATTACTTTCCTAATTACCAATTTTTTTCTTTTTCAATGTAAAGTATGATCATATAACATAGTTGAATGACAAAATAGAAATTTGTTGATTAAACAGAATTTTAAAAGTGTTGTTAATGAGATAATTCACATACGGATTTATTCAAAGAATAAAAATTACCTCGTCCATCTCGCAATACCCAATGGTCCTACAATTCTCTGGCTCAATGACGTCATCACACATGTAACATTTAGGTCCAGAATGCTCACCTTGTAGTAAAAACAAATGAATGTTAGAATGTGGATATTTCCGGAAAATTGTTAACAAATAACGTGATTCAATCAAAAAACATGTTAAGGATGGAGTTTTTTTTTTTTTGGTTTTGACTTGTGAAAATATCAAAAGAACATTTTTTTATGTTCATTAAATCAAAGTGAAAGAAAATTAAACGGTTATATATATATTTTTTTTTACAATGGTACAACTTAACATAGAAACATAAATCAAAGTTCACAATCTTGCAAAGCCTATATTTTTGGCGGACCACAAACATAGAAAAACATAACGATTTGTAATTTAAAATTGCTGCAGAATTATAACCTTGCTTGGCATTTCTTTAAAATGACAATAATGCCGGAATTTTTAACTAATAATTTGAACTATATATATATATAGAAACGAATTACAATTACAGTTGGTTGTTTGATTGATCATTCTCAAACTGTATATTTGTCAACAAACAATCAATGATACCGGATTTTCTATCTTACTTAATGGTGGATATAATGGGTTGATTTTCTAGACATTATTTAGCCTTTAAATAAAAAAAAATGCTAACACATCTTAAGATTAGAATCTTGGAAAAAAAAACTCAAAATAGGGGGAAATGCAGGCAACAACAGTTATTTTTTAAACTAAAAAAACTTTTTGTTTAATTTTAAGTTCAATTTAGTAACATAAACTATTACACATGTTTTGTTTTTATGATTTCGTTGTAGTTTAGAATCCCTGTATAATACATGTAGATGTCAATGTCATATGAGCAACTTCATATATATTTATTATCCTTTAAGTTGAATGGGAAAGGCAATGACAATTTCTTACCTTCCCGCAAAAACAAGGAGGTTAATTTGATTAAACTGATACCATCACTTAATCAGTTTAACTGTGTGAAACATTAAAACTTTTCTGGATATAAGAAGAATGTGAAGACCCCTTCCTAAATTTTTTTTATCTCTGCTTGTCTTGTTTTATGTAAGTGTTCAGATTCTGGATTAGGTAAACAGTAACTGATGAAAGAAAATATTTGGTCAGTTGAGAGAAGGTAAGTTGATAGGTGACAACATAAATGAATTGTTATAGACAGGGTAACGGAAGGTGAATAAAAAGAAGGTGACAAGTGGGATAACTTTGTTTTGCCTCAGACTGGAATGTCTCGACGTCATTGGATGAATAGTGTCACGTGATTGCCTTATAAATTTCTTAACAATAGCTTTGAAATTAGATTACAACTAGGTCAATTTTTGGAATAGCTACGTATCAGATTAAAATAAATAGTGCTGTAAAGAAGAAAACGTTTGAAGACCATTCTTGTATTTTTAGGACTTTTTTAACTTAAGATGGTGAATTTATACCTAACATTGATTTTCCACACAGCAAACTGTTACAGTAGTTTTGATCACAACATCGGTTACAACTCCCTGAGTTAGGTAGCATGGGGTACATGGCCAGACTAGCACACACCTAAAGTACAACCAAATGTTAAGTTCACGTTAACAAGTTATCATCACATTTGCCTATGTATTTTAATTAAGTTAGGTTCACGTTTACAAGTCATCATTACATTTGCATATGTATTTCATAATTTTTGACCAAGTTATGAGCTAACACATTTAATTTTGCAAAACCTAAAAACAAATCAATATGTCTTATAATAAAACGTCCTGGTAATGATTGCACGATCTCACCCAAGCAGACATGAAGTTAACCCAAACCAAGATCTGGGCTCACTTTCGGGGTTTACTCTGGATTTACTTTGGGCTTACCCCGGGTTTACTAAAGTGGACTTCGAGTAATCGCAGAGTAAACCCAAATTAAATCCAGATAGGACACAGAGAGTAAACCCCATTCAGAATATATCAGAATATATATGCACAGTACCAATCAGACTCAAGCTAACAGGAAGTAAACCCCAACTAAGCCCTTGGTTTACTTTCGGGATTTACTTTGGGTTTACTCTGGGTTTACTGAAGTGGACCTTGAGTAAACGCAGAGTAAACCCAAAGTAAACCAAGACAGGACAGAGAGAGAGAGAGAGAGAGAGAGAGTAACCCCCTTTTAACCCTGAAAGCAGACGCTACATGTGTGTTTGGAATTTACAAGGGACAGGAGCTACAAGCAGGAAGATGATAGCATAAAAGACAATTCTGCTTTACACTTCAGTGCGTACAGTGGACCCTAAAAAACAAATTCTTATGAACCCAACATAAACCCCGAGTAAACCTAAAGTGAACCCCAAATGGACCAAATTTTTCTGGTGTTAAGTTGGGTCTGATCGGTACTACATGTATATATTTGTATATGTAAAAGGTCGTGGCCATTTCTTGACGTTATCAATCTCCATGGAAAAAAAATCAGTATAAAACAATAGGAAATGTAAAAAGAAATCTAGAATGTTTCATCACCAAATAATAGTTCGTAGCTACATATATCCCTGTTGTGTTCACGTTTTTTTTCTGATCGTTAATTTGTTCACCACCAAACCTACTTTATTCACCTTTTCCAATGACCTAATGACAGTACTTCATCTAGTGATAAGCTATGAACTCTCTTGCTTTATAATGAGTGCAGTTATCAATTATTACGTTAACGACAGGTGATTTCCAAAAGCAGTTGATCGAAATCATTTCAAATAGAAGTTTATGAAATTTATCTCTCAACCATGCGTTTTAAAAATTATTCGTTGGGCGTGGCGAATTTCAGCTTTCAAAGAAAAGAAAAGTTTACTTAAGAAATTATAAAGTGGAAAAGTATTATAAGAGTCAGTGTCGCCAAACTCTAAAAGAAATTAACTCTTAAAAAAAGCAGATAAACAAAAATAGTCGATAGATCATAACTTTGTTATCTTTTTTACCGCTTTCCTCTGACATCCTAGTTTATACCGAACTTCTCCTGTTGCGTGGTTGGTCAGTTTTTCTGTAAAACACAGCTGTAAAAATAATTAATAACGATTGGAAACAAAGCACTACCAATATCAGAGACTTCCCAGGTAACGACTGGCGGGTTGCTATTGATTTATATTTTTTTTTAATTTATTTGTTTTGGGGGGGAGGGGTATTAACCAATGATTCTCGGAAAATTAGTTTAAAGTGTAAACTTAATTGGAATAAATAAATCACTTTGGTCATAATTATTTCATGCGCATGTTATTTCACAAATATATTATATTAGCATATTTTTTTAACTTATCTGTATTTCTATTCATCACTTCTAAAAACTGTTGTTACATAATATATTGTATTCTGTAAAAGTGTTTTTCTACATGCATCCACAATATATTTATATGGTATTGTAACAGTTGTTTTTAAATCTTTACAGTTTCCCACATACTATATACAACCTTCTTTAAAAGTAATTATTTTCAACTAGACGTCTGTTCATTTTCTCTATTTAAGTTTCAGCACATTTAAAATTGAGAATGATTTAATATACAATTAAAGCACTCTGCTTTAGAATAAAGCTCAACAGGTTTTCTACACTATAATATATTGCATTTTTTATGTTTACTAAAAGGTATGTTTTTTATTAAACATAAGAGACATACTGTAGTAAATTTCCATTCTACAAAATCAATCATTCATCATATCGTTCTCCTCCCATTTAGTTATGGCTTTGTTTTAAACTCCCCTTTCTCTAGTCAACGTGTTATACACATCCCTAACTCCTTTTATAGATTTGTTGAATACGACTAGTGTATTTTGGATATATGAGTCATCTTTTGTTTTAATTTCTTAAGTAGCATTGACCTCATTGTTCGATAAACTCTTTTTAGACCATTATATTTCACACAATAGGTCTAAGTTCAAGTTCAAGTTCAATTAAAGACAATATTCAAAACTTTCTAAACTACGGTACAATATTTATCAAAAAATGTCAGTAATGCAAACAATTCCAGCATTAAAAATGTTTCTTTTTCTTCAAAACAAATAAATTTCGATTGTTCATCTTAACCCTTGGATTGCACACGTTATGTTCATACAAAAGATTGATATTTTGGAGATTGCCTCGCATATTTTTATGTTACCTAGAAATAATTCTAACCAAAATGTATTGTACATACTTTTACTGTGTTTGAGAATATAATCAGAACCTTCTATCCTTAGGTATTTTTTTTTTAACTTCAGTTCCTAATGAATTAGTCCATTTTGATTTCGAAGAAAGGGCATTATGAATTCAACTTGATTTTAGAGCAGGTGTAAAATCAAAGTTAGCAATCATTTTTAATCCCCTAGTCTATAACTTTTTTCATTTGTCGAATCTGGTTCCCCAGAAAAAAAATGTTGTTTTTTTTAATTTCTTTTACATGTTCATTGTCAGTGTTTGGTAAGGAAAGTATAATGTGGTTAAGGTTTAGAATATTCAAAGTTTTTTTTAAAACCACTAGTTGACCAATGGGTGTTAGTTTTCTGCGTTTCTAGTGTTTCAAAGCATTTTGAATGTATTGAAATATTGGTTTGTAGTGTAAATTAATCGTATCTGTAACATTCATAGACAATTGAAGTCCTAAAAAGTAAACAGATTTATTTTCCCATTCTAACTTTTATCTTGAATGACGAAAAATCCGCTTTTGATTTTTGTTTTACTTCTCATCCAAACTAGTCCTGATAATCAACCAAAATAGTCTTGATCAGGTAGAATTCTATCCAATAGTTGTAGAGATCCATTTGAAAACAGGGTTATATCATCTGCTCTCTGCAAAGGACTTATGTTCTTCTCATTCAGTTAGTAACTCTGAATATCCTTTTTATTTCTTATTAATATCCCTACAACTTCTGCATACAAAAAGAAAAAAATATGGCGACATTGAGTTGTCCTGCTTAAATCACTTTGTGAGTAAAAGCAATATGATGCTTTTCTATTCTGAATGAAACATGACCTTGACCTGAGTTTGTTTTGTTTAGGGTCATAACAGACAAAGACTGTTTTTCCAAATGAGTATTACTTTCTTAATAGCAAAAATTTTTCTTTTTCAATGTAAAGTATTATCATATAACATACTAGTTGAATGACAAAATAGAAATTTGTAGATAAAACAGATTTTTAAAAGTGTTGTTAATGAGATAAATCAAATACTGATTTATTTAAAGAAAAAAAAACATTACCTCGTCTATCTTGCAATACCCAATGGTCCTACAATTCTCTGGCACAATGACGTCATCACACATGTAACATTTAGGTCCAGAATGCTCACCTTGTAGTAAAAACAAATGAATGTAAGGATATGAATATCTACGGAAAGTTGTTAACGCGATTCAGTCAAATAACATGTTAAGGATGAAGTCTTTTTTTGGAATTGACTTGTGAACATATCACAAGAACATATTTTTATGTTCATTGAATCAAAGTGAAAGAAAATTTAACGGTTATATATATATATATATATATATATATATATATATATATATATATATATATATATATATATATATATATATATATATATATATTTATTTATTTTATTTTTTTCTTACAATGGTACAACTTAACATAGAAACATAAATCAAAGTTCACAATCTTGCAAAGTCTATATTTTTGGCGGACCGCAAACGTAGGAAAACATCACGATTTCTAATTTAATATTACTGCAGAATTATAACCTTACTTGGCATTTCTTTAAAATGACATTAATGCCGGAATTTTTAACTATATATATATATATATATATATATATATATATATATATATATATATATATATATATGTATTTCTAAAACCCCAAAGCTCTATATACCCGAAGTTGTAGTGGTAGTCTTTGTTCTGGTTGTTGTTTTATGCATTGTTGTTATTGTTGTTGTTGTTGCAGTACTGGCAGTGGGCGTAGTCGTTGTTATAGTGGGCGTGGTCGTTGTTGTAGTGGGCGTGGTCGTTGTTGTCGTGGTCATAGTTGGGGTAGATCGAATTGTTACTGGGATTTCTATGCATGCAATATATCTTCAGTTTTATTATACAAAATCTATGTCATTTGTTGTTTTATTGTTTGTTTGGGGTTTTTTTTAAAATGATAACCACAATTTTTGCACATTTTTAAATCCATAACAAAATATAAATTCTTCTCATCAATAGGAATAGTAAACAACCCGTTATGGAAATATCTGTTTTTTATTTTCAATTTTAAGATTGCAGTTATCTGTCTGAGATGCATTTTTGATCGTCAATTGTTGTATTATGTATTAATTAATGTTTAAGCCTCTATATAGCAATTTCTGGTTTTAGTCGTTTTAATACTTATTTGAATTTTTTGATGACGCAAAAACAAAGATTTCCGATATTTTCACACAAATCCTTAATTCCTTAAAAGAAGGTTCTAAAAGCTGAAATTATGATACACACACACACACACACACACACACACACACATAAATATTTAAGTGCTAACTATTCAAAATGAAATTTTTCTATATATTATTGTGTTCTAAAGGTAAACATTATGAAACTGAATGACAATCTTTGCTTTATTATTTTAAGATATTATGTCACATGGATTAATACATGTCAACAAAGTTTTGAAATTTAAGAGTTCTTAATTCTTCAGAATCTTACTGTAAGAATTATTAAACCTTGTTCCAATTATTTGAATCAAATTGCAAGGACATTGCTACTTTCAATATAAACATAAATGCATGAACGTACCTAAGCCTACTAAACATTTCTGATCATTACAGGGTCTGCTGGCTCCTGTTTGAGTCGAGCAACACGTGAAACAGTTAGACGGTGTGTCTCTTTTTCTCCCAAGTATGTGTCCGATTCCCATTTGCGCATGCGTGGTCTGTATTTCTTGGCCGGTCACCGTCCTACAGATCTTAAACCATTCTTTTCAAATTAAATATTTTTCTTCAAACAAACCAACATGTCATGGTGCAGTATTACAGTCTAATTTGACGTGTACTCGTCAATTTACTTTTTAGAAAAAAATGTTTATTTCTGAGATTGTTACAATTTTAACTTTCACAAATGTTCTATTAAAATTACTGCGCCATTTAATTTTGTTGCACATTTGAGAAGAAATTATTGATATGTAATAACTAGGTTTTATTCAATTTTTCATCTAAAACAAATGTTAATTCATATTATCTATTTTTACCAAATATCGCAATGGTGAAATATCACTGCCGTTTTTATACTTTAAAAACAGTTTAAATATTTTTTTGGTATTAACCATGCCACCTCTTTAGTACAAAAACTTAACGTAGACGTGCATTTAATGATTTGATTTCATGAAATATCAATCGCATTTGTCTTATTTAGTCCTTTACATGATATTTTATAGGCTACTATAAATGGTGTAAATCTCATCACAATGCATTAAATGTGACGTCACAATGCATTAAATGTGACGTCACCATGCAATAAATGCGGCAATAGTATATGTTGAAAGTGTAATACACCCTTGACTGAACATGAGAAACAAATTTATTCGGTTCAGATTCGTCATTCAGGGCCAATGAAGGGTGGATGGAGATTTATCCCAGGTGGGTTGTATTCATACACCGTAAAGCCATCGGCCTACGGCCTCAGGGTGTATGGAATACAACATGTGATAAATCCCCGAACATCTTTGGCTGATCCTGAATACCTAATAATATATATATTATTCACGTAAAAAGACACTGACCTAACGTGTAAGAAAGGCAATACTTACGTGAATATATAAAAATGTACGGTATATTAGAACATTTTCACTTTGAGTTTGAAGCGAAAACTTTACAAAATGTTTCAAATAATTAGTAATCAAATTCATCTACACATCAATGTATGATTCTTTTCTTTTTTTGAAATATTAGTTTTAATAGTAGGAAAATTTTTGGTATATTTCTAAACAGAGGAATGTCAATCAGATTCCGAAGCGAAAGGTTCTTTAGATGTTACATGTAAGTAAGCGATTTTAGTAGGTATGACCGTTGGTCACTATAAAAAGTACCTGTTCAGAAAGGCATCCACTGTTATAGTGAACATGCCCGTCTCCATCAATATATTCGGACGTAAAACACACCTGGAAAATATATTGAAAAAAATAAAAGAAGCATCATTTCTAACACAAGATCATTTTTGGGGAGTTGATTTTAAACAACTCTCCTATGCAGTTACTCTGGCAAACCGAAAGTGAAACTGCTTTGACCTAAGCACAAATCATCTTCGCTGACAAGACTTAGATTTTGAAAATAATAGATACATTCAGTGTGCTGTATGCTGTACCAGTGTTTTTCAAAAAGTGTATTTATAAATACCTTGAAAATAGTCAGATTTTATATAGTACGAACAATATAATTGGTTTTTTGGTAGTTTAGGGAGACAATCGAGCGTCTGGTTGAACGAGACTAGAGTTCAATATTTCTTGGATCCAGACGTGTACAATTTTAGAAACATTTCGATTACTCATACACAGTTTGATGGAATTAATTCTATCTTTAAATATTACACAACATGATTCATGTTTTTATTGAAATTATTGTCGGAAAAGTTCGAGAATTCATATTATAAATATGTGCATAATTCAAATACAGATTAGAAACTACTTGCCAGGCAAAATAACATATCGTTGATTTTAAAATAGATAATAATAATAAAAAATCAACTTCCGACAGTACTTCAGTACTTAAAATTATTAGAGTAGTCAGCACCCTTCTACCTGGTAAGGAATCACGAAGCCAACTATGCCAGTAAAGAGAAAAGACTAAAAACCTTTTAGTCTTGAGGTCTTAGTCGTATCCTGGGGCTTTCATGATGAAATAACCAATACTGAAGTCCTGGAAGACATTCCTGACATGCATACTATTCTCAGACCACACAGACTCATCTGTCTGTGGCACGTATGACTCTTCAGTGACCGAAGAAAACCCAAGGTCACTCTGTATGGAGGACTGAAATCTTGAAGCCTACAGCTTCGATACAAAGATGTTGTAAAAAGAGACATCAAATTCCTCAACATTAACGCAAGGTGTTGAAAAGACCTGCAATAGTAAGCTGGAGTGCATGAAAGAGCGCCTTAACTCCGAAAATACAACCTAGGATACTTCATACGTGGTCGTTGCATCCAACAGAGGCCCTTATACTTTCTCTTTCAAAAGTAATGTTTTTCGAATTACCGTATATCCGGTTATTTTCGCTATAATCTAATTTTCGCTATATTTGCGACCCCTTTTAAACCGCTAAATATTGAATACGCAGAATTTATATTCTGTATCATTTTCAAAATACAAAAAGACACTTTCAAAATTGCAAAAAATGACTGACGCAAATTAAAAATACTATAAATTTCCCTAATTTTCTCAAATTTTGTGACACGCGAATAAACAGATATACGGTACACCCATCTAAGTTTCTGGGGTATGCGACAGTCTAAAATTTATTTTGTTTCGACAACGTTGGATAAAATCATCAAAAAGTTGTTCTTAAAACTTGACATCATGCTGCTTGTTTTGACGTCATATTCTTAATGAGAATATTTACTCAATAATCGATAACTAAAAGTTTTCTTATCATACCATTTCAACCATGATTTTTTTTTCTACAATCAAAAAAGTTTATCACATTCTGAAAAGTTCACCATACCTCATTCTGTTGACACGTTGTTGTACGTTGTAGACAGTTTGAAAACGTCACTTCCTGGACACACACAAAACACGTTTTAGGTCCAATGTTTGCTAAACAAATCAACGCCTGTTCAACTTAAATTGCAAAGCATTTTTAAATTAATGATTCATAATGATTGAAAAAATGAATGGTATTTTTTCATATCAAAATCAAAAACAAAATATATGCTTCACTTTAACACTTTATTATTTGGTTGAATGATGCGCAAAATATGCTTATCTCAAAACAATGAAAAGTTGTAAGTGTATCAATTTTGACAAAATTATAAAAGTTTACGAAAACACCTTTACCTTATTTTCATAACATTTTTAATGCGTGATAAATGCATTCCACTTATTTGGACTACTTTATCACTTCTAAAAAACAGGTGTTCTGTTGTTTTATTTACATATTTACTTCGCATATCTTGCAGAAAGCAGGTATATATTTCCTTTTTTTTCTATTTACTCAAATTGACATTGTTACAAAGAATATTATTTCAAAAGCTTTTACTTAAATTCTGCAAGAGGTTTATCAGACATGCATGTGTCTAAAAGTTACTACCTGTAAATGTCAAAATCGTGACCATGCCCATTTAAAACGGTTTAATAACATGGTTTACAAAACGTTTTGTCTACAAAAATCATATAGAAAAAAATAAATCTTTAAAACAAAAAGCTAGTATTGTTTCGTACATATCTGCAGTCGAACAGTCATATATTCTACATCAAAGCTTAAATACAAAAACTTGAACAACCTATCCATTTTGATTTTTTTTTTTACAGTTAGAAAAGTCTGAAAGAGCATTTCATTTACCCTCCAGGCTCCTCAATCACTACATCATTAACGCATGGTAACAATTAAAACAAAAACAAATTAAAGTAATTCCCTTATACATATGAAATTACAATTTTTCTATATTGGTTGTTGAATTATTGTACAGGGTGATATAAATTCAGTTTCAAAATGTTTCGTTATTGCAATGCATGCCCCATTGGGTTATATAGAATAATCAATTTAGGTTAGTGTTTCAAAACTCAATGTTTTGAAACATAATGCTTAATGTGCAACATATATTCTATTTTTTTTTTCTTTTTCAAGGTATCAACTCTCGTCCATTCAAAATTGTGGGATTGATCTCTAATCAAATACAATCATATAACGGTTGCAATAATGGGGGATAAATTACCTCCCCGCGTATCAATCGCCATTGCAAAAGTCATCGTAATGTATAGAACACCTGAAATAGAGCATTGTTAAAAAGTTGACATCCAACCAAAAAAGGAATGAAGGTGGTGTAGTAAAATTATGTTGATTTTAAAAACTGGACATTTTCAACAACAAATTAAAAAAAAAAACTTACCTTGTACGACTGTTTTGAACATTTTTCTGAGTATGTAAGTACCGCAGAAGTAGTAGCGATAATTATGCACACCTTTCAACAGAATTCGGTTGATAAGAAATAATGCGACCTTCTTTTGCAAATACTGGAATACTTGTTCAACGATTATATAACTTACAATAAAGACAATACATATTGCTTTGAATTTATCCCCAAAGATTGGTTATGATAGCTCAATTGGGATTATACTCCATCAATGATATAAATGTTCAATGCAATGATAAAAAGAATTTGAATCGGTAGATAAATCTCAATCTGAATATAATGTAAATTACAAGCTGCAAACCTTTGGTTCGCAAGTTTTTACCATTAGCTTTAGTGCGTATAAATTCCTAGGAAGTCTTTATTACACTGAGGACTCGATCTTTGGTACAGAAAAAGCTATTTACCAAAAGTTGTTTCATGACAAATGGTAATAACAAACTGTTAACCATCTCATCTAATCGACTGTAATGCAGATTTACCATATAGTTTGCAATATGATTCAAATATCCCATTTTTGAAATTATATCCCAAATGATTTAGGCAATTGGCCCCACCTAATAAAGATTGGTTTGGACCTACCAGATCGTGCCACGCAAGCAAAGAATAAACCATTCAGTTATAAAACCAATTATTATAGATTTGTTAAACATACAGTTTTAATGTGTATGAGAAAAAGACAAATCTTTGTAACAGTGATTTTGTTATCAAAATGGGTTGTCAAACAAAACAATAATCACAGCCATTTTCAAAGAGGATTAGAAAAAGAAATGTTCTTGACTAGCATTCCATATCTTTTATTCATCCCTATTTTATTATCATTTATTGATAATCGAGTCCAAGTTATAAACATCGGTCATTGTTCATTATAAATCATTTTATTTTTATAATACTTATATTGATTTCTATCTGAATTAAAGGTTTTAATGGATTGATTAATGAGCGGTCCCTTTCAGCTTCGATATATTTTCAATAAGTATACCTATGCAGTCAGTTCAAGTATATCTTGTACAAACATACATAATAGCATAGCATTGAAATATCATAGCATTGCATTGGAATCTCATACTATAGCATTGAAATCTCATACCAAAACATACAAGTTTTCATTCGTCATATCAAACCATAGCATAGCATAGCATACAGCATGATTTTAACTCGGTTTTAAGTGCTTTTATTTAAAAGAGTAAATATTCACAGTGCTGATTAGTGCTTAACTTTGGCTTTTTTCAATTTACTTCGAAATGTTTGGAACTCTTCTGTGTATGGAGGCGTTTTGTTCAAATCCCATAGCATATACTATACCATAGCATAGCATGCCATATTATTAATTCATTTCCATTTCTCAATGCATAGCATACAATATTAAGCCCTTCATTTCCATTTCTCATTGCATAGCATGCAAATCTTATAGCATTACATTGAAACCTCATAACCAGGACACTTGTCACATGACAAGCATTGCAATGATGCTTTGATGTACTAAGTCTATTATGACATCATAATTGATTTGATTGTATATTGCTATGATGTCATTTATTCATTATGACGTCATACAGGATTTGATAGATCTTTATGCCGCACTAAACGGCTCTAAATTAGTAAGTGTCAAAACATGAGCCTGTGGAAATTTAACATTTTTAATATTAGAAATGTAAATGTACAAAATCATTAGCGGTTAATATAATCAGATATATTTTCCGATTGATCTTTTAATGTTAATTGATAAATCAAAATAATGCATTATTTTTTTATGGTTCTTTGCTTTTGACGTTAACAACTGTGCTTATGATTTATTCAGCTGTGCAATTGAAATTGATAACAAGTTTTTGATGCTTGTTACAATCTAGCATTGAGCGATTAAACCCTAATTATTATTTTCGATTCAATAATTAAAAAGTGAAAAAAAAAATTAATAGATTACAGGATCAGTTCGAACTGATAAAGCAATAAACAACATTGTCTTTGTTAAGTAAGCTAATTCTGCAAATTTTACTTTAGAAGAACGTGGATTTAATTCTGCAAGTGGCAATCCAACTTCACTCATATCTTGTTTTCTATGGAGAAAATTCTTTAAAATTATAAATCAATTCTAAATATTCCAAGCTAACAAAATTAATTCTAATTACCTTAATTATTTTGGATATCTGAACTTCGTTAAAATACGTACAAACAACGATACATAGCGGGTTCCAGTAAGTGTTCTACAAAGCCTCTTTCTTCACTCCTTACTTAAATATTAATAACATTAAAGGAGAAACATCATGAGCACTTTGAAACAGTTAATTAAAGAAGCTGTGTAAATCAAATGTGTGTGCTTAAAAATTCGAAGAAACTTTAAGGTAATTTAAAATCACAAAATTTTAATAAAATCAATATCTTACGATTTTTCTACACTTTATACAACCATTCCCTACGATCAATTAAAGTTAAAGCTCTTTGACATCATTGATACCTGCTTCTTCAAAAAGAATGTATTTTGTAAATCTACTTATCCTGCCATCGGTCATTTACGAAGCTACTCTGTTAAAAACCTGTCAGTTTACATACATAAATACTTTAAAGATGAAACAAAGCGACGCTTGCATTTCCTATTGACAACATTTATATTTTTTGGAAATCAGTTCTTCCAACAATTTTTCGGAATATCCATTTGCACCAAATGCGCGCCATCGTTAGCATACTTTCTAAATTATTATGAAGCAGAATTTAATTAAAGACATAAAGAAAAAAAACCACTCATTATGGTCTATAACTTGACATTAAGTAAATCGACGATGTATATTTAATGAACGATTGTTAATTCCATTTTTATGTCGAATCCATATATCCCCAGAGAACTAAATATAAAAGCTTTCTCTCCTGAGTCATTGTTTTATATCTAGATATTTTACTATGAAAAAAAAACATTAATGGTAATCTTACAACAAAACTTAATGATGAACGTGTGGACTTCAAATTTTCTATCATTAATGTTCCTTACTTTTGTAGCATTATACATCATCTGCATATTGATTTTTTTCTCTCAGTTGATTCGATGCTAAAGGGCATACTTTTTGTATGATTAATATCTAAAACGAGGCAATGTACTGGCGAACAAGTTTATAAACAAGATTTTCTCGGTCTCTATTGAAGTCATCATTTCATAAGTTCAATGGTCGATACAACTACCTTGACGTTGTCGGCAAATCTAATCTTCTGCTAGGTTGAATGCCTACAGACGTTTTTCATGCTTATTGTTATGCCATAATTATTTACCGAATTGTTCCGTTTTCCTAAATACGACAAAGAGCACATGGTGTGTGTGACCTGTCAGAAGAGGATGTTTGCTTCTCCATGGCATCTGATCCTGCCTCTAATTTTTGTAGAGGTCTGTGTTTGCATTGCTCGTGGTTTGTATATATTTTTTTGGACTTTTAAATTTTGAGAACTTTTTAGTTATCTCGACATTCAATATATTAACAACTAGTTTTGTTACATTTATTCTTAATCTATCAACAAAGACCACACGTCTTAGGACAAGTTTTCGCTTTTTCGTTATCTAAGCAAGCAGACATTACATAATTAAATTCATGACATCTGGGATCAGTGTCCGGTTTACATGGAGGAGGGGTTGTGCTCTGGGAACAGAGGCCACATATAAATGGACATTGCAATGCTGTCCCATGATGGAGGCATGCCGTTGAAATAAACGTAAAATCATGACATTTTGGGTCAGTGTCACAACATCCATTGGGACACGGATCTGAAGTGGAAAGTGTAGTGGGCGTGGTCGTTGTTGTAGTGGGCGAAGTCGTTGTAGTGGGCGTGGTCGTTGTTGTAGTGGGCGAAGTCGTTGTTGTAGTGGGCGTGGTTGTTGTTGTGGGCGTGGTCGTTGTTGTAGTGGGAGTGGTCGTTGTTGTTGTGAGCGTGGTTATTGTAGTTGTTGTTGGGGTTGTAATAGGAATTTCTATAAGTATGATTTTTTAAAAGTTAATTCCAATAAACTTCGAGTGTATCAAATGTCTCAAATGTTTTCTTGTGTATTTTTTCTTTACAAGGTTAACCTATCATTGCATTGATAATTGTTTCAAGGTCGCTGCCTTATTCTTTATGCATTTCTTTTCAGTAAACAATTGATTTAATTGTGAATGTGTAAGTAGGGAAATTTGTTGATGTTGTTTATTTAAGGTAGCTCGCGGGTTTACCTGCTTGTGAGAAAACCTGACTTGAAAAGTGATCCATAGGTTTCAAAGTTTCATTTCTAAAATTTATTTGAGATTCGTCTGCGCGGTAATAATTTAATTGTGTTTCAAATACAGTGTCATTGATAAAATCAAGAAACGCCATTTCAATGAAATATATAGTATACTGGTAAAAGACCTTTTTAATGAGAATGGCTTCAAAACAATAAATGACATAAAAGAATACTTGGCATCAACAAACATATTTATGTGAGTACTTCATAGTTAAAAATGCAATAAAGATGCACCTTTCAAGAGTAGATCTACAAACCATAAATTTCACAAATTCGCTCAATAAGTTGCATTTCTATGAAGGAAAGCGATAAGATACTTCGAATAAAATGTCTAAATTTTTCTACAGCCAACTTATAAAAAGGAATTCCCAAAAACCTATCATGGAAAATATATGCTGTAAGGAATTTCAAATAGACAAGTACTACATTAATGTAATCTTCAAGAACAAGATTCGGACATTATTTGATAAATCTGTATCAGAGTTTAATTATAAATTACTTCACAACTTCATGACCACGAATCTATCGGTTTTTAAATGGGATAAAAACATTAAGTGGAGTTGTAATAATTGCAATAAGCCAGAAAATATAAAGCCTTTGATCTTTGAATGTGACTTGATAATGCCACTTTGGCGGAAAATTTCACTGATATTAAATATTGATGGTACATGGAAATTGATTGTCATTGGCTTTATTTTCAATACAAATACACGTTTATCTTAGAAAACAAGTTGTCTTTCATTGCATGGAAAATTTACAAATATAAAATGAAATGTAGAATCTTAAACGAACATATGTCATCTAAGGGTATGCGCTGTTTTAAAAAAAATTGTAATCTACTGTAAAAAATCAAAATGTGTAAATTTAAACTTTATAATTCTTGAAAAGTTATCAAATAGTATATGATAATATTGTAAACTTCAATAACGTACTGTGTAATGTAAAAGAGAGAGACCTGCCCCTCTCCTCATATGTAGGCAATTTTGGACTGTGAATATTAATGCTAGTCCTGCCACTTTTTTTGCTTTATGTTCCGATTGTATATTTATTACTAAAAATATTTTATTGAACGGGTATGTTCTACAAATATATGTTCAATATTGATACGAATATCATATCATATGAATTGACTGAATGTTACCTCCCCGAATAGTAATCTTATTTAACTTTAGTATATATATATATATATATATATATATATATATATATATATATATATATATATATATATATATATATATATATATATATATATATATACAATGTGTTAATTTATATTTACGTCTAGTTACGCTTAAAAAAATACAATTATAAATACTGGAGAAAATAGATACTTTGTACATTATGTATAGATGTATGATTTATCTACACCCGTAAATATATGTATGATTCATGTACACCGCTGAATAGCATTACTGATCCATGAGGCCCCTGGCATCCCAGGTGATGTATATCTAGAGAGCCTCAGTGGAGGCGTTATCTCACAACCAAATGCATTGTGTTTAATAAATATTTATTTTTAAAAAAGCAACGCCATTTCAATTAAATATATCTTAGTCGAGAAACGCATTACAAAACTATGCTTCAAACTTTTCAGACGAAATTAATTATACTTGACACATTAACAGAGGAGATATTTATGAATCAATTCATAAAATATAACCAGTATGTGTTCTCGGCCAATTTATGGCAAAACAACTTTAAAGATTTCAAAAATTTCTCAAAACCTTATATCTCCATTACGACGTTAGCCCGGCGTCATCATTTCCTTACGTCTGAGAACCCAAAAATGGAAATGCATTTATTGACAAGACTAGCTGATTATCACATTTTAGAACATGTAAATACTAATTAGACATTATTGTGAATGTTATCAAATGCAAAAATGCAATTAATGGAAGACTGTAAAGATACAGAAAATTGATATTTTTGTTTTTATGAAACTCTTAGTCAATCAATGCTAAAAAATGCCAGGCAACTACTGACAAAATAAGTTTGTAATCGTATGAAATATTTAGCTCAAGTCAAAAGAATTTAAAAAATTTGATCGGTATTTAAAATTACGGAAGTTAGAATTGAAATGTAAAAAAAAAAACGAAGTTAATGCATACGGTTCAATTAATTTACTTATCTATTTTAAAACATGATTTTAAATGGAAGAGTTCCAACGCACACTCATACTTTATAGAACACAATGTGACAATGTATGTGACATCTTTAAATTTTCAGCACTTGATAATTACTAGATAATTATAAATGTTTGTATAAACAGTTATAAACTATATTTAAGCTTTTTTTAAATACTTCCTTTTATGCTTATAAATATTTTATTTTTCATTTTGAAAAAAATGTATGAGTTCACTATAACGGTTTTTACGTCGATTCCTATTGTGACGTCAGCAAACCCGTGATCTACATTAAGGAAGGAGTCTTTTCTGGTTTTCGACTTGTCAAACGTAAATTTGATTAATTGTTCATTAAATCAAGATGAAAGGAAATTAAAATAGTATATTTTTCTTTCTTTTTTACTATCATACAACTTGGCATAGAAACATGTAATCAATGTTTAGAATGGAACAAGGACTATATTTTTGGCGTAATATTGGCGAAGGAAAATATCACATGTTGCGCAATTCAGAATTGCTGCAGATTATATATATATAATGAGTCTGTTTTAGCATTTTAAAAACAATAACAATAATGTTGGATTTTTTTACTAATGTGAACTAATAATATGATACTTGGGTTTCGGAATATGTTTTTAAAATATGATTTGTCTATCAAATAACATTTTTATAAGCTTTTTAAAGCGCCCATTCTATACATTGATTTTTGTGAAAAAATCACTAAAATCAGTTTTTCTCTCTTATGAAACGGTCAATATATTAGCTTTTCTGTCAATTTATATCTTTATATAAAGTCTTCATAATACATAAAAAATTAAAAATATTTTATTATTGGAAGCATAAAACAATAATCAAAATTTCTTCAAAATTAAAGAAAATTAGAGGAAATGCGGGCTAAGCAATATCAATTTTAGTATAAATATTTATTCCAATTTAGTAGTATAAGCTGATGGACACTCTCATTGTCTATGATTTCATTGAAGATTTGAATCTTCAAATCTTAAACAAATGTCTACAGAACTATAAAGAGCTAGACTTATTTTTATCACTCTTTACGTTGAGGAAAAAGGTAGTGACCTTGACCTGACCTTATCCGAAAACAAAAAGGTCAAATTTAATTAAACTGATAGAATCATTAAGTAATATGATCCGTTTGACTGTGTCAAAATTTCATGCATTTCTTATTATAAGAAGTATGTTTGATAATAAAAAGACTCCTTCCTTAAGTTAGATAAAAATGCAAATCCAATGATTATATAGTGATTCCCTTATACATATACCAACAAATTTTATACCGTTCAATACTTTATTACACCATCTCTTTCGTCAAACAAGTTAACAAATAACGAGACATATGCATTACCGATGGTATAGGCACTACTCAATGACAATTTCGAATACAGATAAATGTGCTTATAGCGAAGTGCCAGGGATAGGCGATTACGCTCCATTATAAGCGTAATTCATTATAAACGTCAAAGTTACAACATGTAATAAAGTGAAGGGGTTGAAAATTACTCCGCTGTAAGAGTCAAATAATTATCAACGTGTTCGCCACAACTGTGTTTTACTGCATTTGATGTTCACAGTTTATTTGAAATGCTTTTCCAGGAAATACCTATCAAAAATGGCATGAATATCATAAAGTGTTTCGAATTTTCATTTTGCCATTTGTATAGCCAGTGTGTTCTAAAAAAATTTAAATCACATTGCAAACTTTTTTTAATGTAATTATTCATTTTCCTCGTTTTGCCAAGAATTATAATTCTAAAGGTTTTTGAGTTAAATTCAATGGATTATTTTGAATATTTGAATGGTAAAGGGTATCTACCAAATTCACCCCGACAAATTATAATATTATTTAAGAATGGAATCTTACTGGGTGATAGGTATCCTTTTGCCGTCACAAAACCATTGGTATTAGTTGCTGTACAAGTGTAGGCTCCAAACGACGTTACGTCCGCCGTCAAAGTCAAAGAAGTTTGGTTGCCCAACGTTATGCCATTTGGACTCACGCCAAGCTGTGGACCTAAAAGCTTCAGGCGAAAATAAACTTAGATAAGCTTAGACGTGTTTAGCTTTTGCAAATAAATATCCCTTATTTCGTTTACTCTCTATTTGACTTAACCAGACCAAGATCATTAAATTACATTTTAAAACTGGATAGTAACAGAGGATTAACTTAAGTTAACTTATAATTAATAGAGAAAATATTACCAGAAGTAATAATTACAATAACTTGTTTTGTGCTTGAATAACATACGCTTGAATTATTAACTGATTATCTTACAAAATATATGTCATCAGGATGATCAGATCACTACACATTCCAAGTAAAATAGTACATAAAAATACCACTCTTTTGTATTCAAACATTCCATTTCGTACATGGCAGATGTGCTGTGGAAATTTTATGAATCAAATCAATCAGGTTGCATATTTTGAATGCAACCTAAATCTTGTTTTGAAAAAAAAAAAACACTAACAAATTGCATGCGTTATGTGAAAGGTCATTGAACACAGTTATAATTTAGTTCTGAAAACTGATCATTTTAATTTAAAGATCAATGAACGAATAAACCTTAATAGGATACCGTATTGTCTATGTCTTTAATATCAACAATTCAAATCCATGGAATATATTTAGATAATTCGACAGAAACACTTTGTTCTTTGACTTAAAATATCATTATGAAAATATGTTAGGTACACATACCTATTCAAACGACTATTTGACTGATAGCATTTGGAAAATATTTTATCTATACATACCGATTCAAACTAGTATTTAATTGACAACATATGGAAAATATTTTATCGACAGATACTGATTCAAGAAAACATTTGATCCATAGCATTTGAAAAAAAATAATATACACATACCGATTCAAACTAATATTTAATTAATAGCATATGAAAAATATTTCATCGACAGATACTGATTCAAACGACCATTTGACTAAAAGCATTTGGAAAATATAAAGTCGATACATACCGATTCAAACGACCATTTGATAGTTGCCTGAGATTTAGGGTCCACAGAACAGGTCAGCGTGACACTAGTCTGTGAATCCACTGTGAAATTCCCAGGGGTTGAGGTAAAATTAGGTTTTCCTGTAAGTTGATGTGTGTAACATTATAACATCTGCTTTTCTAAATCAAATATATTATATTATTGAAATAAAGTTTATTGATAAAAATTAATATGTTAAGGTTTTGTTCTAAATTTGTTTGTTTCAAACAAAGTTTAAGATAAAATAAATGTTTTTCGAGCATATGATCAGTGCTTCTTTTTCAAATAACTTAATCATAAGAAATATGTAGTCGACAGTAACCCCTGATAGCCTTGGTCTAAGTAAAGGGTATTCTGATTCAATACAAAAAATACAATTATTGAATTTTCTTCAGCTGTATTTCTGTAGAACATAAAAATGTTTAAATCAAGAAGGTAGCTTTTTTTACTTTCACTGTTCTAAAAAAAAGGGTTGAAGCATATTACCTAAGATTGATTGTTTACACAGTCCAATGTTACAGTAGTTTTCATCACAACATTCGTTACAACTTCCGGAGTTGGGAAGCGTGGGATACAATGCGAGACTAGCACAAACCTAAACAAAACAAGATAGTTTTTTTAGAATAAACATTTTCACTTTAACTGAATTTTTGAATTAACCCTTCCTTAAAACTGTAGAATTGTTTGTTAATCTACAAAATCCGTTGCCTGTTATTCATAATATCTAGCCAATATTTGTTTTTCTTTTCGTCCAGACATTTTTTAAATTTAATTTTTTTACATACATAAAACATGATTATGTAAACTTGTAAATTGATGGGATAATAGGCGGAAATGTTTTAGAAAAAATATGAAATGACGAATTAGGTTTAAGCATTAAAAAAGCATGTTTAAATATATTTTAATTGATTAATGGACAATGAATTTAAGGGATAGCTAATGAAAAATGGCTCGAAAATCGCAGATACCAAAAATATAAAAATATGATAATTAGTGGATTTGAAAACATACCTCTTCTAAGGATGAATAAGAAAAATAAACGATGCAGGAATGGATAACAGTTTTTAAATTTCTATATTTTATATTTGATAAAAAAAAATCCGCCCCCGTGATTAACAAAGCCATGAACAGGTGATTTATATCTATTAATATTCATGCTTTGAGAACACCTATGCGATCTCGTGATAACAAATCTAAAATTGTGGAAAATTTGAAAAGTTCTCAAAGTTGTTATTTAATTCTTTTTTTCGTAAAGCTAGAAAAAAGTGCAATGGTTTTAGAATCTTTTTAATATCACTTAGTAAATAAGTAAACACTTCAAAAACACTCTTATATACTCATGCATATACTACTAATTCGCACACTTCTTATTCAAATAATACAATAGCTTACATAGCCGTAACAGCAAAGTCGGGATTTTGTACTTAAGTATACAACTTTATTAGATTGATGTTCATAATTTAAAAATAATGAGAGACTCCCTGACAAAAAAATGTGTTTAAACAAATCCATTCCGACCAGGCTTGGAACCAATAGCTAAAATGTTTTTGTTTGAGTGTGTACACGTCGGTGTTTAGATAAAGAGGGGGATTGCAGTGCTTAGAATATGCATTCTTTAACAATTCATAAGCTGAAAAAGGCTTTCAATTTTAGAAAAAAACGTAAAGTTTTGTTTAACATATAAACTTTGAACATTTTCAGCAAAACAAAAGCAAACAAGAGAATACTGTGGAATCATCTAAATTCGTGGTGGGCAATTTTCGTGGATTCTGAATTTTGAGCTTTTTCGTTGGGATGTAATTTCGTGGATGCGTCATTTTCAGTTACAGTACGATAAACAACTTTTTCAAAATATGTTTCGTCGAAGATGTTAATTTTTGTGTGTGTGGGGGGGGGATAGCCACGAATACCACAAAAACTGAACCACCATGAATTCTAATGACTACAGTATCAGATGACCGGATGCTATGATGATTCGTCCATCCAACATACCGCCTTCCGTTGACATCCAAGCTTATATCGAATCTCTCCTGTAGCGTGATTGGTTAATTTTTCTGTGAAACATTGCTGAAAAAGAAACAGAAAAACTGTTAGTTGATTTGTAAAACAAGCAGTATATTTTATATTTGATTAAAAAAGCAGCTTTGACTATCTTTGTCAACGAGCAAAAAGCCATATACACAATTAGAAAATATGCCTTTTCACTGATCCGCAATGATAAATATAAGATTATATTGCAAAATACACATATTTTTCGTATATAACTTATAGATATATATTATAAATAAACAAACAGTTGTTAAACATCATATAATACTACCTATCCAATAAGTAGAGAAGTTATATTTTAAAGAAAATACTTTTTTATGATTTCTAAAGTAATTCTGCTTTTAATGCTGTTTTCAAGTTTTTCATGCAAATTTATTTGGTTTTGACGAAACCATGGATTTCAAATTTGGAATTTCAAACTTTTTTGTTTGGAGTTTTTATGTTTAGCATCAGCATCTCTAGTTATGGAAACTCTGAGAAACGACTCTTGAATCGTGCAAAAATATTTTATCTTTTTACTCAAATGCTAACTGATATTTATAACAATTTTACTAAATAACTTAGAAAGCTTAAATTGAAGGGTGCAAAACTCAACAGAATTAATTTGGATTATCATCTGCAAAAAAGTAATTTTGAAATATTCATCATCAATTTAAATAAAATGTCCTAAAAATCTTGTAAAACCATCGATATTCTACATTAAATAATACATATATTAGTAACGTGCTGTTGCATTTTAGTTGATTATTTATCTTGAATAAATGGTTTCAATATGCATTACTAAGTATAACAATTGAGTTATTTATTATCCATAAGATAAGATGCATAATCGTTTATAAATGCTAGTTTACCTCATCTAAATCACAATACCCAGTGGTCCTACAATTCTCCGGCTTCATGACGTCATCACACATGTAGCACTTTGGTTCCGAGCGCTCATCTTGTTGCAGAAAACATAGAAATAGTATAAGTACTACAAACCAACTAATATTACCGGAAGTTATATTTTTGCGAGGGCTAATTTTTTCCCCACTGTAGCCCAGTAGTTGCCTTATAGCTATACATGTATATAGCTTCCCAAAAATGAAAATGAGGATGACTGTAAAGTTTATCTCCAATTAGTTGCGAATAAAGTCTTTGCAAATAAAAGTTTCTTTTACAGTATGTCATTTTCGGAACCAATAATTATTTGACTTGGAGAATATAAAGAATATGTTAAGGAGGCCGGATGGCAAACAGATTATATGATTATATGTAATGATGATGATGTAATGATGATGATGTATAGCCTAAAACTTTAAGATACGATATGTAAGCTATTAACTATTTCTTTTTTAAATATCCATACATTTTACTTTTAAATGTTAGTACTTTCTTTTAATTCTATATCGAGCTCTTCCATAAAAAGAGATCAAAAGAGTCTAAAAATTGCCACGACCATCCTGTCCTAACAAATAATTTACTTAAAGACAGTCTCACTGGCAACGTTTATCATTAACTTACTTAGTCAGACTTCAGATATTGTACGAAAAATTATATAAAGTTGGTGTTTAGTAATGGATTGATTTGTATTTTATTTTTGAAAGTCATTTCGTCATTTAATTCACGAGAACAACATAGAAGAAACACATATAGGTGTCTTCCTAAATGAGTCAACAACGCTTTCTCTGCTGGTGGCACTTTGTTTGATAATTTATTTCTCGTTTAATGTAATGTTTCATATTGAAATTGAATACATATTAATGTATGATCATAGATAAAAAGGAGAAAATAATTAATGTAACTGAATATAAGAAATTGATAATCCTCCAATTTTCATTTCACAATTGCAATGGATAATGATGACATCTAAAGGTCTTATTGATTACAACCACCTCTGTGTGTTTACGCATAAATTAGAACGATTTGCTATTATACATACAACTTAATGATATAAATCTAAAGGCCATCCAACAAGGTTCGCATTAGTAAACATAAGTTAAACAGTGTTATGAAGCATACCACACATGCGATAATTCAAATGGTCATTCAACAAGGTTTGCATGTGTAAAAATAAGTTAAACAGTGTGTTATATATACTACAAATGTAATAAAACAAAAGGACACACAGACTCTAGCAAGCTTTGCATGTGTAAACAAGAATTTAAAGAATTAAGAAATAAACAGCAAATCAAAAGGTTTCCCGATTATGAAATTTGTTGGTCACGTAATCAAATCCTGTGAAGCCCATATGGCTTCTAGGAAGATTTGATCACCTACCAACCAAGTTCATATACCGATGAACTTTTTAATATTGCTGTTTATTACTTTTTTATGTTTGAAAATGATAAATTGTTTATAATCATAAATATAAAGTAGTTTCACGCTTACAATATTGTAACCGTAAAAGGATAAGCGCGTGCGATAATCATTGTGACGTCATAAAAAAGTTCACACAGAATTAAATGTTTTCGCTATCCTTTAGGTTCTTAAAAGGAAACATATTTGCAAATGTAAAAATTGTTTTCTTATAAAATAACATTAATGTGTAATAAAAATTGAATATCTTACGGATTCCACACAGCTTTGCATTACATGGCGGAGTGGTCAGGGTATGATTGGTTTCCGGACAGCATTCATAACAGTTGGTAACGTCTCGTTTTCCTAACCCGGTATTCTTTCCGATGGTACTAATGACGTTACAAACCTGTAATAACGCATGTGCATGCATAAACTTACATGATTTTGAGAATGTTATCTTTGTCCATTCTTTTTTTTTTTAGATAATGTACAAATTATTAAAATACGCCTTATTCGTCTTAAAAACTACTTTTTTACAATCTGTTTTTGGTTTTCTTATCAAGTTTGCATTAGCTACAGCTTTTAATCTGAAAGTGTCTTTTAAATTTAACAAAACTAGATAGCTCTAAAGGTGACAAGGCATTCAGATTGTTGAACTGGTCGTTCAACCATGTAGCTATGAATTTAGGTACACCTCTAAGTACATGCATGTGTATATTTTTTTATTTTTTTGGAATGAATTGATAACAACCTGTGTTCTTTTTTATCTTTACTGTATCAGTGACGTACTACACAAATTAATTTGAATTCATAATTTAATTCATTTTACAATTTAATAATAAAATTTGTTATACTTTCATGTTAAATACTGAAATCTGATTGGTTAAGACGCAGTTGATAATATTTTCTATTACCCTCAGCGTTAGCAACGCACTTAGCAACGGGTTACATTAAAAAATGTTACATGCGCGAAAATTATGCGCGTACGGTTCGCTGTAGAATTCACGTTATTCCTATATAAAAGCAGTAAAATTTTCTTGAAAATTAAGACATTCAGTATAACAAAATAAATAGTGCCTGTTTGGGAGGATAACAGTTGAAATTGACACCCCTCGAAAACCATTGTCAACCTCCGCTTCGCGTCGGTTGACAATGGTTTTCGAGGGGTGTCAATTTCAACTGTTACCCTCCCAAACAGGCACTATTTATATAATATTTCACAAACAAAAACACACAATCTAAAACTATTCTATCAACGTTGACAACTCGTTTAGGAGTGGTAGAAGAATAGAGTATATACCGGTCCTAAAACCCGTGTAAATAAAAGCAATTTACGGAAGTATAACAAGAAAGCCACCCAACCCCAACCCACCCCCCTTCGATGTTCGAAATACCGTTGTTTACTTGCACTGTGCATGTATTACTTTCTGTTACATATAAACAATATTTTTTTATTTTTAAATAAAATATTCTATTTGAACTGAAGTAGGAAAAAGAGATTTTATATAGTCGAAGCATGTTTGGCAGTTTTTTTTTAAAAATAAAAATAACGTTGAAATTTTTTAAAAAAGTCTAATTTAAAGTCGTCGATCCTATCTCTAAATGACTTAACTTTTCCCTAGATACAGTTAACTTCTTTCCACTCTGATATGTGCTTCTTTGTGATTTTGTTTTAACAGTTTGTGATTGGAAAAGACGTGTGTATTAGCTATCACATTTAGAAATGGCATATATGTTTTGTTTTTTATTATAAGAAACATCATCCTGAACAATATCTAATTGTTCCGGTCAGGACAAGCAGTGAAATACTTACTATTATTAAACGCTAACATATCATTAAAATTATGCATTTTAGCTTCAATTACATCAGTGACACCTTGTCCTATTTCTGCTTTGTAGTAGAGGTTCGTGTTTACTCTGCTCCTGGTTTGTAGATATCCTTTGGAATTGTGATTTTGAATAATGTTCCCTGTTAACTTTTAACGATACTTTAACTGAAGAAAACGTACCTGTAAGCTAAGACAGCCTGCATCGTATACTATAGTCGCTGCGTCAGTGGTGATCTTTTGTGTATAACACGCCTATTTAAAACCAAAAAAATGCTTTATTTCCTCGTGGGTGAATGAAATTCATGAAGTTTTCAATTCAAATAGAAAGTAGGTCATTTTTTAAAAACAAATTGAATCAATAAAGATTGATCATACATGTAAAGTTTTAATTTACGTACTATATTGCACGTATGTTTGTATTATAAATTTCGAAGTATTTTTATTCTATTATTAAATTCTTAATTAGTTTATTTTACTTCTTAACCAAAAACAAGACAAATATCAATAATAGGGTCATTTTAGAGACCGTTTTCTCTCACATTTCTCTTTCTCTCTTTTTTTTCTCTTCCCCTGTGTATATGTTATTTTTTTAAAACTAAAATGCTGTCAAAAATTGTGTAGGTGTTGATTTCTACCTTCCTCTCATTGGGTAAGTAAAATCATTCTCTCTCTCTCTCTCTCTCTCTCTCTCTCTCTCTCTCTCTCTCTCTCTCTCTCTCTCTCTCTCTCTCTTACCTCGCCATTTCCACACTCTATGATGTTGTTACAATCTGTCAACAGTGGTACTCCAGTACAACCTAGACATCTTGGTCCCACGGACAAAGCTGTCAAAAAAGAAAACAAAATTTAATTGTTTTATCAATCATTAGCAATATTTTTATTTTATTCAAGAGCATTCATTACTGAGCAGTTAAATTGTGATTTGAGTTAAAAATATATCTATTTAGAAGAAATGAAAATAAGCATATAAAGAGGTTTAGACATTTCACTGTTTTGTTGTTTTGAGACATTTTCCATTTATGAAATGGAAAAAAAATAATCTGCCTTTATTAATCGCTTAGACTTTCAGATATCTCTACTGATGCATGACATACTGTATAGATTCAAAACAAAATGATACATACCTCCATTAATAAAACTTAGAAGAACAATAAAAACCTTGACCATTTTGGACCTAGAATCAAAATGATATGGTTCACTGGGACGATGATAACAGAATTTAACCATTCCACCAAGAATCGTCAATAAAAACAATATTTACGTGACATTAATACGAAGTTATATATTAGTTTTTTTGACAAATTGTCAAAATGTATTTATTTTTTTTAATGTATTTATTTGGTCTTTGTTTATAGCCTTAATATAGTGTATGAAAAACTTACTGTAAGAACGATAAAAAAAATCCGGACGCGGGGGGTGACCTTGTATTACAAGAGTAACACAATTCCTGCTGTTGTTCTTATCTGTGTGTTTGTCACGAATAAGTATGTTACATATACCAATATAACGCTAGTAAGAATGGAATGAATGAGAGAAAGATCGGAATAGAAACAGAAAAACATTTTTAAAAAAATACCAGATATATATATTTTTTTTTTCAAGAGCTAGAGATGAAGAGAGACAAAGAAAGAAAATTCTTGATTTTTAATTTTAAAAACTGAATTGAGCAATGAAAATGATTAATTTTGTTATGCTCAAAGACTTTGTTTTGCAACTTCAAAGTTTTTTGGGGGTTTTTTTTCAGCAAAAATCGATCATTATAATAATAAGTACCTTGATATTACTCTTTTTTCTGGTTTCTTTGCATCCTAATTTTGTCTAATTTTAAGTTAACAAACATGGGAAACATTTAAAAAGTTAAATAAAAACATAAACGTCAATACAGTATAAATCGGATACATTCCATATTTAAGGCCTTCATTTACAGCATATAGGAATAATAGTAGTTTACAAAATTATGCACTTATAATTCAATGCAAGTGAGAGTCACGTCGTGTGTAGGTTTACAAAGTTGATAAGATTATACTCTGACACCAAGAACAAGTTTAAAGGGAGACTACTCTAATGCAAATTTGACATAAACATGGCGACCGATGAATCCTTGTTTCCCACCAGAGGGCGTGTTTTAGTGATGTTTTTACTGATAGTGTTTTTGGGTGTGACGGCATGCCTCTGCTTTATGTACCTCCAACTTCTAGAGATTAAACAGGAACTTAATGAGCTCAGGATTTTAAGAGATCTGCAAGACAAGGTATGCTTATGAAATATGTTCAATACTTTCTTTTGTTTTTAATTATCCAAAATAATTTAGAAATTGACTTCATTTTAAGTAATCAACACTGAATGTAGCTATTAATAAAAAGGATCGGTCTTTTATCAGACTGATTATGTATATTTGATAATGCTTGACCTATTTCTCTACTTTCTATGGTAAACATTTACCACATTTCAATTATTGACCCAATTTTGTTTTTAATACTGTTTCTTTCTATTAATTGTGTTTAAATTTATAAAGAGAAAAAGACATCAACAAATTTAAAAAGAAATACGGATTTTACCAATTATGTATTTAATTATAAACAAAATATTTATATTATTTATAAAATATATTTAATTCATAATTTGACAAGACGTAATTAAAAGTATACTTTGTAGTCTACCCAAACGAATGGACATAAAATTAAGAGAGACCATACTGACTACAGAACTCAGACAGATAAAACAGAGAAGTTCCGAGTAAATGTTGACAACCCGGAGAAGCGACAGACATCAACTACTTTCATGCAAGAACTTCTCATGGCTCAGGTAACAGTTATAAAATATAGAGCTTAAAGTCTGTTTAAAAAATACCCATCAACCTGTCACAAAGATGAAAATTGCTAAAGAATTGCAAATACATTCTTCGGACATTTCATTTTTTCAGGCACATATTCTGGAGACCCATTGCTCAAACGACAGTCGCCTTTGTATGAGAGGTACATGATTTTTAAACATTGAAACGGCGTCAAAATTTTAGTTTAGATACGGTATTTGATACTGATTCAAGATTCCTCGTACAGAAGTAAAAAAGGTTAACTCTGAATGCATTTAGGCAATTAATCAAGTGTGTTAATTGCCGCTTTTTGTATGATATAGAAATGAAAGTTCTGCCTATTATGCATGTATAAGTATAGAAATTTATATAGTATGAACAAATATTAGATATGGTTTTGTTTTATGGCTGTTAACCACTGCTTAGAAATAAAATTACATGCATATAGTAATTTGGATGTTATTTGAAATACACATGCCTGTGATAGTTGGTGTGTTTGTGCCTTGGTTTTGAAGGTGTAATTTTGTAAATGATTTTATTTTTAAAATAATAATTTTTTATTTATTACTTATTTGTTTATAAAAAGAAAAGAAGAAGAATGTTTAAAAAAACACAGTTATTAGTAATATAAAGAAAAAATCTAAAAAGAGTAAAAGGCAGTTAATCTCGTTTGCAAAATTGGTGTTTTTAAATTAATTGTTCTTTTTTACTCGAAGGACCGAAGGGAGAAAAAGGAGACCCAGGTGTATCCAACCCTATTAATGGTGCACCCACACCACCGGCCGATCCAGGAAACCCCACCCCACCTAAAGTCGTACCTACAACGCCCCCAACCCCATGCGTATGTCTAGGTTTGTAGCTGTATGTAACAGTTTGTTAATTTTATGATTCATTTTTTGTTTGTAATGACGTATATCTCTGAATTTTAAAATCGATTTGTTATGCATATCGGATCTATTAAGTGTGTTCCTTTTATGTTAATGTTCATACAGCTATGTAAAAAGATTGTTTAAATTAGATATGAAATACATGGCTTGATTTTCTAAATATTTCATTCAATGTTTTTTTTTATTAGAGGAGCCAAAGATAGCCCAACTCCAAAACACAGTTGCTACCTCAGGTGAAAATCTTAACATTATTTGTCTCGTGACCGGAAATCCTACACCATACGTCACGTGGCAACACAATGGCGTGACTATTTCAAAGGGTCCTATACTGCACCTCACGAATGTAACCCAGGGTTTGTCTGGAGACTACTCTTGCGTGGCGAGAAACTTGATAGGAGAGCAAACGAAGACGATTGCTTTGAAGGTGTTACCAAACATAATAAATTAAATGATTGAAAAACACAAACCGTGCTTTGTTATTCAACAGCAGAAAGTGTTATGTTTTCAAAAAATCCGGAATACGCATAAAGTTTTCAATAAAGTTTTAATTTTTATTAGGCACAATAATATAAAGATAGAAAACGTCGTCAAATACTTCTTTTAAAATGGTTTTAGCTTTTTACCTCTTACTTCATTCCTCACTGCTCCTTTATCCTGTTCGTTGTGAAAAATGAATTGAAAACGACAATTTTTTGTTGTAAAAATTATCTTAATTTTGGATTGTGAAACCACAATTAGAGATTGTTTGGAGAGTTAAACAATAATACATTGTTGTCAATGTATACCTGTCAAAATGTTAGTTGACACAAAAACGTGACATAAACAAGAATGATTTGGCAATTATTAATCATGTTAGCAAATTTTATGGCATTTTAGAAACAAAAAAGAATTTAATTTTCAGAAAGGTTTATTGAAATGTACGATAATATTCCAGATTTTGGGCAAAAAATCAAATGTATGATATGATGTTCAAACAATTGCATAAGATTTATTTTTTATATAAGTAATTTTTACGAAAAACTTGGGGTTGGTTTTGTTTCCCCGTAGTGTCTGCTTTATACATTTGTTTGGGGTTTATTCCAAATGAACTCAATAATTAAAAATATGATGTTTAAATAATGACAACCTCAGCCCATATGGGGGGGGTCATTTATCTAGAGGTAATAAAAATGCCTTTTTTTTAACAATCAGCTATTGATAACTTATCATACTTTGTTTAAAATGCAATCCAATTCATAAGATACATGAAATAGCTACTAGTATTACATTTCATCGTACAGTGGAGTAGGAGTTATACGACGTGGCCTTCTGTATATCGTACCCTAATGTTAAATTCTACCCATTATCATGAAACGATTTTCAAAATGAGTTTATTCCAGTCGTGAACTTAAGGAAGTGTTTGCCCTTTCGGATTATTATCTTCCGTTTTTATCTTTACCATGTTTAGAGATTACAGAGTTGTTATCTGTCAGCCATACTAGCTATCTGTACCGTCCTGTGTACTTAGAAAATCCTTACAGTAAGTCTCGGAATTTCAGTTTGATAATATACCTTTATTTTCATTTTTACTTGAGGTAATTTCTGTGTAAGATTAACTTTTTTGTAAAATATGGGATTATATATTTATGTTGCCAAAAAAGCTTGTCATTATCTTTTCCAGGTATTCGGAAAAGTTGAGTATAGAAACATATATTTCATTCGATTTCGTTTGTTTCACATTGTTTAGTACGTTTTACTGGAAAGGGAATTCAAATTTTCTCTGTTTTTTGTGTGTGATCGACAATAATATCACAAAAATATTACAATGCAGAGAAAAAAATGTTTAGATATGTGTTAGATAAGTGAACGCTTTGAACCATTTTATAATAGATATGGTAATTTATTGATAGGAATAAAATTCGAAGCAAGTGGATAATAAAACAAACATATAATCAACGTTAGAATATAAAACAAACCTATAATTAACGTTAGAATCCATAAACCTATCCACAACTTTGTTCTAAAATTCAAATATTGCTAAAGTCAAATTTATTTAACGTGTTTTGTAATTGAAATGAGTATGTAACAAACTATAAGTAAAAGGCACAGTACACGTGAACTTTGATAAAACAGGTTCAGCAGTACTCAGTTTGTACTGGACTGACTGATTATAATTGAACCACCTATAAGTCTTTCGGTTATGTGACACAAATTGCTGAAGGGCCCAAGTAGCGTTGTGGACAATGCACTCGCTTTTCACTGCTGCGATCCGAGTTCGAACCCCGTGATCGACAGTGGCTGTATGGCGGTCGCTCGCTTGTACACGTGTGTTCTCTCTGGGTACTCCGGCTTCTTTCCACATTAAGGACCCCCTTGCGCTAACATCTGTGCCAACGAAAGATATTAATTTAAGTTGTAGAACTTGTTTATAAATCGTTGTAAAATAAATGAAGTTTAGTCTTTATATTGTATCATAATTGCTAGAACAACGTTGAATAATAATCTTGAAATGAACGTGGATGACAGTAATCACAGAACTAAATACGCCCCATGGTTGGAATCAATGATTCATCGGACGACATATCTTTGTTCAACTTTTATAACACACAAAGATTACATGCAAATCATATAAAAATAATATAAACATCTTAGATAGGTAAATTTCATATCATTAACATATAATCTTCGTTTAAGAAAATTTCTATTTTATCAAATATAATAACTTTTATATTTTAGGCAAAAAATATAATACCACACATACTGATGATCTTTTTTTTTATAAATATAATCATATGAAATGCTTAGTCAAATTTCAAAATCACAATTTATAAGACCTGACATTGACAGCAAAATATTCAACCAACTGGAACAAACTATTATCAATGAAAAAATGACAACAACAAACCGCCAACCATCTCAAAATTCAATAAAACGAAATACAAACTCAAAGCAGAGCAACACTGACCTCCAAAAGATAGAGGTAGGATCAGGTGCCTAGGAGGAGTGAGCATCCTCTGCTGACCGGTCCCAACCGCCGTGTGCTCACTCTTTGTCGTAATCGGGAAAAACCGGAAAAGTCCGTTGACAATTAGGGGATTGATTATGGTTAACAATTAATTAACAGCATGCGACCCAGTGGAACATTGTATTTGCTGACAAGGTCGTTGTATCGACCATACAACTTACGAAAAGATGACTTCATACGAGACTGTTGATAGTCCTGTTTTATCAACTTGTTTGTCAGTAGCTTGCCTTGACTTAGAAAATATAAGATGATCCTCATGATAGAATCCATGCATATAAAATGACATTTACATACAAGTGTGTACACATATAGATACATAAACAGGCATTTTATTCATATTGAAACAAAATGACATTTACATAAAAGTGTGTACATATATAGATACATAAACAGACATTTTATTCATATTGTAACAAAATGACATTTACATACAAGTGTGTACACATATAGATACATAAACAGGCACTTTATTCATATTGTAACAAAATGACATTTACATACAAGTGTGTACACATATAGATACATAGATAGGCATTTTATTCATATTGTCAAGTATTTGATTAATTGTAAATCGTCTAATTGGTAATAAATAACAAGTTTATAAATTATGGAAAGTTTTGAAATAATTTTGCGAGAGATCTCAAAATAACAGGGTCTTTATTTGTTCGAATTCAAAAAAATTATAGCATTACAAATTTCAAATGTTTCAATTGTTTCTATTTCATTAAATTTACATATCCTTTCATTTCTCAGGTTCTATGGTCTATAAAACGATCTTCCGCTAAGTCAAATGCTGACTGACGTTTTCCATACTTATTGTTAGGCGATTACTAACCACCCTTAATAGATAAACATTCATTAATTACATATTTTAATCAATCGATTTTAGAAACAAATAACTCAACAGCATATTAATATTGAAAAAGAATGATTTATATAAAAAAAAGATCGTTTATATGAATATGATATAACTGGAAGTCGAGTCAATGCACTTTCTTATGCAATTTACTTCATTTTTTCTTAGCTATGTTACAGATATTTATTCTGGTGGCAGCAACAGGTAACACATCTCATTAAATTCATGTAATGTCCATTCCTATATATACATATGCCATATTTGTGAAATTTTATATTTTAACTAAATCCAAATGATCAAAATATAAAAAAATGTAATATATAATTTAATAAGATCGGCTAACAGAGAATTGTTATTTTTTTAATAAGACAATATTATTATAAAACTCTCTGCTCATAAAAAATTATAAAAAGTGTTGGGGTTTTTATTTCAAATTATTAATCAATGCTTTGTCAGAATGTGATTTCGATATTTTATTTGAGGGTTGGGGGTGTTGTGTTGAGTACATGTTTATCTGTGGAATTTGAATTTATTATCCAACAAGCCAGTGTCTATTCTGTCACCAACCAATGCTTCAATTGTAACGGAGTACCGGCACAAGAGGATTGTGACGTCTTGATACAGTGTGGTGAAAACGAGGCAAGTCAACCTCTAAATTATCCGACTTAACTCGTTACGGATTACTTACATGTATGTTATACGGGGTAGGCATTTGATAATACAACATAACATTGAATGCTACTTATGCAGATAAAATTTCACTTTAGAACTTCGTCACTAGAATCTTCATTGCGTTCATTCTACATACATTTTTTTAACTTAATGTCGTGTTCTTGTTAGGGGAACATTGAGGTCGAAAGTTTTAATGAACACATACAACATTGAAAGGGTTTTCAGTATGGTTTTTGACAGGACATACGCACGTTTAACATTTCAAATTAAAACTTTAGAAAAAGTAGCTACCGTGTACCAATGAATCGTTTATTATATTTTATGAGACAAAGAATGTTACTTTTAATTTTAGTTTTAATTTAGCTAATTATCATAATTGACTATTAAGTATGTTTAATATAGCTGCACATACAAGCAAATGAAGTTTTTAAAATATGCCAAAAACTGTCTTGGCACCTTAAAACCCGTTTTTGATTCATATCACACTTTTGATATTACGTTAATACGATGTTATAATGATATGTGTGGGGTTTTAAAAAACAAAAACAAAAAAAGATTAGAATTAAGTTAGGAAATAGTTAAATCAAACAGCTGTGTCTTTGTTTTTTCTAGAAGCTTTTGTCTTACAATTAAACTAAACAATATTTAGGATAAGTCTTGTCTGATTTGTTATTTTAATTTGCAGTCCTGCTTTGTCAGAAAGTCAACGCAGTACAATGGAAAACCACTCTTTGAGTCAGGCTGTTTCAGTAAACCAGTAAGAATTATAATTTTTAGTTCTGCTTCGATCACTTCTTTGAAGATGAGTATCCTTAAGATAATTTCGCTATTTTTTTTTAGATATATTTTTTTTTTTGCTTTGCGTCCATAAAATATGCGAAATGAGTAGTTATCTTTTGAAATGTTTTCCGATTGAGAGATAAACAGACTATATTTGATAAGATCTGATTCCTTTACAATATTCTGAACTTTTGGAAATCAGCGTATGATACCAATTTTGGTGGATTATAAACAAATAAAATAACTTACAACATTTAAGATAACATCGTACATTCCTCGGACTTTAATCACTTCAATGGACAGTCCCTTCTCTCAGCAACAAGAACAAATAATTTTTCTCCATAAGTATTTATTTTAGAGACATAATATGTTTCTCTAGAGTCATTTTCACCTATAGAATTCGTCATATTTTGTGTACATTTCACTACATGTACGTGGAAAAGTTTGTGTTGGAGCAAGCAACTGCTCAATGTTTTCTGTTTTTAAAACTTATAGAAAGCATGTTATTAAGATATCTGTATAATAAAATAATTTTCAAAATTTGTTTTTAATAATCTGAACTTTATGAAAGAGAATATTTAGATTGTTTGCTTCTGAGATGATATGTAATCGAAACATTTATATTATATCTTTTGAAGACTTAAATCTCTGAATTTTTCTGTATAAACTTAAATTGTAGATGCTGTATATGACCTCCGTTCTAAAGCACCATTGATAATATTAATATCTGAGGTAAAAACTAATTTCCTGCACAAAGTCCTATTTTATGATTTCAGACTTGCGACACGCTTAATCAAATTGCTGGCCTAGGTAAACGAGAGGCGGGACTCACAAACTGTTTTGAATGCTGCTACACCGGAAATAGAACCCATCCATGCAACAACAAGTTATGTGGAACACCTCGTGAGTTAAAGGTCTCTCGGTGGTCACCCAAAAAACCATCAAATCTGTTTAAAATATGAAGATATAATTTGTTGACCAAAAAAATATTCATAGATTTGACTTTTAGATTTTGGTATTATCCTATACTTTTATAGAGAGTTCTTCTTATATTGGAGATCAATACATTCTGAAAATACACTAGATCATCAAACCCTCCTGATTGTACCTTTGAAAAATAAAGAATTTTTCAAAAACATTTTTAATCAATTAATCAGGTTATCAGAGACAATACATCATTAACTCAGGCTTTGCAACAAAATTTCTGTATAGCTTTTTACAGAAATATCTTTGATCAAAAAGTGTAAATTCTGAATTTACATCTTTTGTGAATTTGAAAAATAATATTTTGTTCTATTTGTTAAGGATATGTTTGTGTTGAAATCTTAAAGTGAAGCATCTAGATCTGTTGATATTTTAGTGTTATTCTTAACACTCTACTGTGTACATAATAAGCTCTATATCAACATTAAGAATTTAAGAAAGAAGGTAGCATTTATGAGCAAAGACTTAAGTTAACACGAAATAGATCAATTATTATTCTACATATAACATATTACAAATTCATAATTGGATTACTTTTCTTGCATTTATAGAGTAATAATAAAATAGTAATAATCTAATAATAGTAATAATAAAGTTAATAATAATAATAATAATAAAAATAATAATGATAATAAACTAATTACAATAAAGACATTTAAAAGATCCCTTGATATATATATATACAACAGTAGCAGTGTTCATTTAATCTTTTCATAATCTAAATCCTCAAGCGATTTCATTTATCAAAATCCACCATTTAAGCTTCCAGGGAAAGAAGATGTTTTTCGTGCTCCGACGCCCTTCATCCTGATGATTGTGAAACTATTATACCATGTAGCGAGGATTCTGTGAGTACTGTTTGCTTTCTGGATTTATCCCAAAAAATACCTATTCCTTGGGGGACTATCCAATCGACATTTATCAATGATATGACTATCCAAACGATCCCTATCTTTTTTTGGTAATATCAAAACTATCCATATCCGTTTCACAAGACTATCCAAATGACCCCTATATGTTTTGGTAATATCAAAACTATCCATATCCGTTTCATATGACTATCCGAACGACCCCTTTCCGTTTTCTGAGCAATTTCTATCCATTGAAGGATTACTAAACTATCTGTCCTTTGTGAGACCAACACAACGACCTTTAACCTTTGTTTAACCGTCTAAACGATTCCTGTCCTTTATGAGACTATCTAAACAATTTCTATTCTTTGTCAGACTATTTAAACGATCGCTATCTTTCTGTAAGGCTATCCAAATGATACCTATCCCTTGTGAGACTATCCAAAAAAATCAAAGTCCAACCCGAATGTAATTTGGGATAGACTAAAATGATGCATACCTCTGTCCTTCCTTAAGTTTACGATAATCTCAGCCGAATATCATGTGAAAGCATTATATCAAATTCCTAAGTCCCTTCTTGTGTTCAAACATTTTATGTAAAAGGTAGATGGTATTAATGTTTTATATTTTCACGATTCAAATCTCCTACGTTTGATACTTTTTTTATTTTTAAGATTTGTTATGCAGGAAGTTACCGACATCCGTTCAGTCACGAAATTCGCTACAACCTTGGTTGCCAACATAAAGATGTAAGTCATCATATGTATTTTTAAGGTATCGATTGAAAAGAGAATAAGATGTAAAATTAGTGTAATATTTGAGTGTATGTATTAGCAGTAGAATTGCATAACAAGACAACCCATTGGATGAATCTCTGCCATTCAGAGAATTTACGTAACTTAAAGGTGGTTAAATTGCATAATCCTTGTTTATAAATAGGTTCAACAATAATCGCAACTCATTAGACATTTGCTATTAGCATGTGAAATAACTTGAAATGCATTGAGGAAGCGTCTTTGAAATCCTCTTCTCGTGAACCTAAAAAATTAAAGTGATTTTCAGCCGCTGGGTTGAATTAGAATCAACTTTGATAATTCCTAAAGCAATGAAGTCTTTCTCGTTGTGACCGGGCAAATTTAAAAATAACCACATTCTGATATCTCCAATCGTCTTTTTTGATTCATAACTTGCTATTGGCAAAGTTATACAAAGAGGGGGAGGGGAGGGAATAAACGTGTATACAGTATATAACAGGAAAAATGAAAGGTTGTCTGGTCATGCGTTGAAATTAGCTGTGAATGAGTGTAATTTATTCAAAATTTTAACATTTAGCAAGATCTTAGGGATGAACAAGATGCTGCAGTGTAAAATAATTTGAAATGAATATTTTTGCTTTTTTTATTGCCTGACGTCATGACGTCAGGCATATCTAAGGTTTAAAAGTTGCAATCTCCGAAACAGTTCAGACAATGGGACAAGCAATATCATGATATTTCACAAAAAAGATTAACCGATGCATGTTTAAGATGTCAACATTTACGTTCATAATTGACGAAAATGTTTTATGGCATATAATAACAACAGCGAGCAAGAGTTTTCAAGTAAAAGGGACGTTCACAAGGCAGTGCACTTGTGTAATCCTGATTTAAAAATAGATCAGGCATTCCACCATATATGAACGATGAAAAAGGGGGAGGGATTCATCGCAATAAGTTGTAACATATTGTCTATTACGGTACAATGTAAGTAATAATTGGTGTTGGATTATCATGATTGCAAGAGAGTCATCAGTTTGGATTAAAACAAATATATATTTATACAGCTGGAATGTTTACTGAAGGAACGAAATCGCCAAAGCGGGGTGTGACCCGATTTTCGTTCAGTTGGGCGATTTCATTAATCTTGAAAAGGGATCATAACTCGCGTATCTTACTTAATGTACATTACTACATTTAACAATTACTAATCAAGTGTGTTTCTTAATTCGATAGATTTCTTCCAAAACATCCGATCCAAAGTATAATGTACATGTATGTAGCTGTTACAAAACAAATGTCAAAAAATGCATCTACCCCCCCCCCCCCCCCATGGATATCTGCCAATGGATGAGTTCATTCGTTGCGTGAACGGTAAAGCAGGATTTCGCCCTAAATGTCTCATTCTTAGTTTTTGCGCGCCGATTAGTTGATGAGTCTGTTGGGATCATGCAAATACCCCAGAGCACACTGTGTGTTTACATCACAGTCACGTAGCATCGGGGGTCGGGGTGAGGGAGGCTGTTTCCCCCTCCCCTCTTTTTTGACAGCTGGCACTTTTTTTAACTTTATAGGATAAATGGAAATATCATGGATTTGCCCCCCCCCCCCACCTCCACATTTGTAGGAGCATGCAATAATGAAACTGCAAATAAGGAATTTTAATTGAATTAAAGTTACAGTTAGGGTTTTTTCGTGAATTTGAGAATTCACCCTTTTTTAATTGCTTGTCAAGATGATTTTGATGAAGCTGCCCACACACATTCAAAAACAATACGTGTTTGTATACCCTCTCATATTTCATAAAATGGGAAGTTTTAAAACATGCCTTTCAGTTGATTTTGCAATTAATATAACAAATACAATTTGAAAAAAAACGACTATTTTCTCTCCAGCTTTCAAGCTTACATGCACTTATATGATATGTGTGCATTCCTAAAAAATTAAAATAATAAAATAAATGAATTTCAAGTGATATATATGTACATGTTGTAGATCGAAGAAAAGACTAACATTTCGTCTTAAATTTGCACGTTCCATTTATAAATTTATGATCAGCAGCGAAAATTAAAATTCATTTCTGATAAGTTAGCTTAATTGATACATGCATGCTTCCATTGAATAATTTTGTTTAGTCAGGCAAGCTTTTTGGAAAGCTATTACTTGTCACATTTATATTAAGATGTCCTCTACATCATATAATATTTCCATGACTACTTTCTTATCTTGGAAGGGAGATATTTTCATAGGAATAATCGCCCTTATCTGGCAGTATGAATTTTTTCAATTTTCAGCAATAAGTATTTTATTTGTTGAAATTTATTTGCAAATTATATTCATAAATTTGAAGAGCGGAAACAAATTTCAACCTTAATTAGAGCATTAACTGTTTTACTTACCAAAATCATAATTCTATCAAAATACTACTTAAATCAGCACTTCAAACTTTGGAATTTTCGATTCTAAATTTAACAAAATGTGATGGGACACTAAAAAATAGGAATCACTCCTTCCCCTCACATTTCTAAAATAAAAAAAAAAATCTATCATGACGTCATAATAAAGTCAGCACATCAAAGCATCATTGCAATGTCACGTGATCATTGTCCTGTAATCTCCTTAAGGTCAAGATTTAGTAAATTGTTCCAGAGTGTCTTTCTGGTGCTAGAACCATTATGACGTCATAATTGATTTGATTAATTGTTTCCCGTATTTTACGGCTTTAAAGAAATTATTTAGAAAATAAAACAATATTTGGACATTCTATATTTAATCATGGGAAAAGTTAGCCCGGTACCAATATTGAATTTGAAACCATTTTAAAGAGGAGGTCAAGAGCTTGTTCAATGCTGTTTTTGGAGAGACTGTAGGCAATCTAGAAATATTTCATTAGTCAAAAATGGACAAACCTCCGAGATTTGTAACTTTTATTATTCATATTTCATAGAAAATGGTTGTTTAAAACATGATTTTTTATTGTGTGTACCAAACATTTAAGCCCAAATACACCCTTATGAAACAAAGATATTGTTATGAAGCATCATTAAAAGAATTTATATCTCAAATATCATAAACCTGTAGGCACCTTTCATTTACTAGATTTTGACCTTAATAGGCCTGAGAAAATGCGCTTGATAACGGTCGTTAACTTGTTATCACTTATATATAGTTGTTAAAGTTAAAACATAAAGTCATACGCCAATGTAATGATTGTCCACTTGTCTGATAAAAAGACTTGTTTTACAAATATTCACATCCTTCTTGACAGACCTGCAGAGTTTTCCAGTCTTTAGCACATGGTCACGTGTCATCATCTAGCCATGGCGATTCGGTTGAAACCAGTCACTGCAACGACTGTTGTGATGATGACTATTGTAACATTGGACTCTGTGGCATTCCAAAACGAGGTAATCCTAATGGTGAAGACAACAATGTAGTCTTAAAAGTGCATGGTCTCAATTTTGGTCAAAAATTTATTTTCTTATTGTTAATGTTTGCAATGCTTGCAATGTTTGCAATGCGTGCTTCTTTTAAGCATTTCTTAGAAATAATCAATCTTTGAAAGTCAGTCGTCGAGTAAAAAGCAGGATAGAGAGTTCACAATTCTTCGATATGTTAACAAAGTTCAGGGCATGTTATTGTTTACATTGTAAATGTTGATGAGAAAATTTCAGCTTTAAACCTATAATTAATAAAAACATTATGGACTGTTTATTTTTAATTAACATGAACATGAACGAGTCTCAAAAAAATAATACAAGCCTTGTTTACATAACAAGAGTTGTGGGCTCTGTATCTTGCTTATAACTGTACAACTGACATTCAAATTTTAGTTGACCAATAAAAATGCATTACTTAAGGGTTATAAACAATAAAAATTACCAAAAAAAAATTGACCAAAATCTTGACCCTGCCCTTATAAGTAGTTCACAACATCAAAACCTTCTAACACAACGTCACAAGAAGGTGATTACAACATTGATATTTTTCCGTTCTTATGTCCTTATTACTGTAGAGTCTTTATTTTATGCGAGTATTTAATTTCGCGATCCCGCCGATTTGTATCAAATCGCGAGAATATGAAATCGCGAACGCGGTAATTCTTATCTCTAATAGGTCTCAACTCTCATAAAATTAAAGCTAAATTTTTAAATCCGCAAAGGCTGCTTCATGCAATTTTACGCGGATATTAATTCCTCGCTTAAAATTAGGAATCTACAGTATATAGTATAAGCTTACATTATTGTAAGTAATCATTTGAATGTTGTTCAACTCGTTTAATACAAGCTTAATTTCTAATTGTGCCATCGATTCTCTGCAATAGTACAATGTATCTCAAATACTACACTCTCTGTTACCATCACCAGCGACATCATCGTTAAAACCAACGACATCATCTTCAATATCATCATCATCATCATCATTAAGAGCGTCATCATCATCATCTTCTGTATTATTTTCATCATCAGCATCATCATTCTCATCAATAACAGCGTCGTCGTCATCATCATTTTCATCATTATCATCATCTTTACTAGCTTCTTTTTACTATTATCTCACAATAACCATCTTACAAATCAACATTGATATTCGACGAGATTGAATAAATAAAACAATTGATAAGAGTACAAGTGACTTAATATTTCATTTATTTAATTTTCCCTTTATTAGTAAAGCCAATTTTTACCTACAAACCGAACAACAGCACTTTACGCCCAGACCTAGAGGGCGTCATACTGGTCTGTAAAACGGAGCCTGTGTCTAACGCAACAATACACTGGGAGTTCAAGGGGGTGAGCTTATAGATGTGTGATCTCTCTCACACACTCTCTCTCTCTCTCTCTCTCTCTCTCTCTCTCTCTCTCTCTCTCTCTCTCTCTCTCTGTATCTATCTCTGTCTGTCTCTCTCTCTCTTTTTTATTTCTCTCTCTCTCTCTCTCTCTCTCTCTCTCTCTCTCTCTCTCTCTCTCTCCAATTACCCTCTCAAAATTGGTACTTAGTTTTTGAATTTTCGGAACGATTTCAATAGACAATTCCCAGTAATCAAAATTAAAGAACAGGCAGGTAGATCCTATATTTTGTTAAAAGTTAACAGGCAGTTCAGCTTTATCCAACGGTGTGAAAGTGTCTAGTGCTCCAAACAACGTCAATTTGACCATTTTCCCCGCTCATCAGGGAGACATGGGGGAGTATATTTGTGTGGCAACGAATTCAGTAGGAACCTCAACTACGTCAGCTTTCCTTCGGCCAAAATAGACAAAGTGAACATTTTTAAGTGAGTGTATTGTAATATTTTGGTTTCGTTTTGCTTTTTTGTATTCATAGAGATTTTTTTTCAAAATAAACAATTCAAATTACAAAAAATTTATCAATCTTTCCTTAAAAATTAATGTCGATCACCAAAGCATTGAGAAAGGAAGCGCAAGGTCCTCATCTGCAACTCATAAATTCGAAACCTGCTCTACAATTTAATCTTCATTTTTTAATTACATGTATATTGATTGTAATTCAAAACAAACTGTATATTTTACATATTTAAAATTGCTAATAATATTTTGAGTATGTTGAATTTTTATCAATGTAAAAATATCGAGTTAAATAAACATTGATGTGTTCTTTATTTGCGTCTAAGGAAGAAAAAACGCATTTTTTGTGAACATAGTCGTTAGATAATGATCTTTAATTCAAAGTTATTGAAATATATTTTAATTTTCAGGTAGTACAACCATTCTTCATTTCTTCAATCCCTTACTTCAATTTTTTTTTGTTTTGGAATATTTTCGGAATACACTAAAATAAAATGTTCTCAACTCGCATGTTTCCTTTTTTATTCAATCCGACATGTACGATTGTCATAAATCGATCCCGATCGGATTAATTGGTCGGTACCCTTTTTCTATATTCCCCAGGCGTGAAATTGCACTATATTTAGACAAATCTGATTTCTAACAGACAAGAACGCGTGAACCCCCATGAAGTGCAAATATCTTTTATATAAAATAGCAATGCAGTAAGTTTGAGATCTGGAACGATTTGGAGACACACCATCAAAAGTACAACCTATTTAAAAACGATACTGCTTTAATTTCTAGGGTAAGCTTTCAAAATGGATGACTCTTAGCAATAAAATACCTCGGTTTGATTCCGATTTGATGACGCAATGACACCAGTGATACCCAGTACACAGCCCATGGTATATAAATCTGTCGACCTATCCTCTTTCAATTTTCACTATATACGTTTGTCGACCTATTGTCTTTTAATTTCCACATTAAATAACGCCAATGATACCCAGTACACAGTCTATTTAATACACATCTGTCGACCTTTTGTCTTTAAAATGTTCACTATATACCTCTGTCGACCTATTGTCTTTAAATATTACTTATTAGGTTTGTTACTGACTGTTTACATAAATTTGTGGGGTCGGTAAAGTCCATAGAAGGCGAGGCGGAGCAACGACACAAAACATTTCTGTAAACAGTCAGTAACAAACCTTATAAGTGTTTTGTTTTGTCGAGGACCCTTTATTTGATATGTAAACAACAAAAGATAATATATCCAATTAAATTCATAGGCTTATTATCTAATTTTGTACCTTTCTCGTCAGTCGTCTGTGCAAACCTGGATGCCATTGTATATAGGATCGTTTTATTACGTCACGGGCAAAGGGGGAGTCACTTTAAATATTTTGGGGCTTAAAAATTATAGGTATGGTTGAACGTTTGTGTTAAAAATCAGCTCAAATAACGTTACGTCCGCCATGTTGCTATATAAATTTTGACGCCCGCCGTGTAAAGAAATTTATAAGGCAATCACGTGACGCGATTAATCCAATGACGTCGAGACATTCTAGTCCGAGGCAAAACAATGTTCCTTATAAACCTCTGTCGACCTATTGTCTTTAAAATGTTCAATATATACTTCTGTCGACCTTTGGCTTTAAATGTTCACTATATACGTCTGTCGACCTATTGTCTATAAATGTTTCTTATAAACCTCTGTCGACCTAATGTCTTTAAATGTTCATCTTATACCTCTGTTGACCTATTGTGTTTTAATGTTCAATATAAATGTCTGTCGACATATTGTCTTTAAATGTTCAATATATACGTCTGTCGACCTACCGTCCTTAAACGTTGACTATTCAAAGGACAAAGTCCACATTCAAACACAATGTTATTTATTATATATTATTGATAAATAAAATGAATGTGGTAAAAAGCAGAGCCTACATAAACCCTCCCCTAAAGCGAAATATCTAATGGGGCAATAGTACTTATTATTTTCTGTGTTATTTCCTTAAATTTTTCATAATTTTTACAATATTTCGCGGTTGAAAAATATACGTCAATTCCTTAAAATTGTATGATTTTGTTCATGTTTAATTTAATTCTTTTTTAATTTTTATTTTATTTTTTTTTTGTGAGGGGGAAGGTTGTACCGGAAGTAGCGCTTTGAATGCTTTCGTCATCATCAGGCACTGACAGCAATAATGGCATCTGCACCAGACTTTTGGTTGACATCCGCGAGTATTGGATAGTAAAATGTCCTAATCGCGGTTATTACTGCCGAGATAAGAACAATCGATTCGGGGTTATCTTTTTTTAATTGTTTGTTTATACCGTAGTAGTTTGAGGAGCTGCCTCCCTGCTTGATTCTTGCCAGTTTAGTTTTCATGTGCAATACTCTTACGTCAATTAGAATTTATTTGTAATACGTAGAATCTTAGACTTAAAGCTTATTAGACAATACTGGATACAAACGTGCGTGGCTTTCGAATTTACTTCCCCACGAACGTATATACAAGTACTTGTTAATATTTATCAAAATTATCCCGAACCTGCAAACCAACAAAATTATATCCCCACGAACCAGGAAAATTTTAGCTACTCACGAAGATTGATCGACACGGATAAAAATGATTCCACAGTATATTTTAGATTTAAGACCAATATTTTGTCACAGAGTCAACCTGGGCTGTGTTTTACAAAACAATCATAAGATATATTTTTAAATATTGTCAAAGATCAAATTTGTTGTTAATTTTAAAGATATGTTTAAATTCATAAGCCTTTTTCCCCTGATTTGCAAAAATTACATATAATTCAATATAAATAAGTATAATATAAATGTAATATACTTAACTAATATACATTAAAATATGTTTGTCAAATTGTTGATGAAATATTGCTTTCAATTTTGTTACGATGTTGTTTGTTTGTCTGTTTGTTTGTTTGTTTTGGGGAGGTTTTTTTTGGTTGTTTTTTTCTTTTTATTTATATAATCTTTTATTTTCCCCTTCTGGATGTTTCATGCTACATAAAATACATACTACATATGATAAGAAGACGCAAAGAAAATCAAATGAAAGAGAAGTACATATTAAGCAGAAGAGAAATAAGCATTGTGATCGAAGTATTTTATTGTCAACTCATTTTGTCTTGTAACAGTTCCTATTTTTAGAGTCATCTCAAAACCAAAATCAACTGTTGAATTTTTCTTTTCTTTTTTTTTTATTATTTTCTTGACAATTCTTGAATATCTACGATTTAAAAAAGATTTTTAAAGGATGGCATTGAAGGAGAGATCTAAAAGAAACAATCAATAAAAATCCTTTGTAGTGCATTACAAGCACTGGTACACGTACGGAAAGGTCCGAGAAGTTGGGATTTAAAATACATATAGGGGAAAAGTCCGAGAGGTTGCAATGGTAGTTACGTGTACGGAACGTCCCAAGAGGTTGCGATTGTAGATACGTATATGGAAAGGCCCGAGGAATTGCGATTGTAGGTACCTGTACGGAAAGGTCCAAGAGGTTGCGATGGTAGATACATGTAGTCTTATTCTATATCTTCTAAGCTACAAATGTACCAAGTCACACAAAGGTATTCATGTAAAAAGTCGTTTAAATCGTACTGAAACAGATTGAAGTACGGCGTATTTAGTGCAAGTCCTTATGCGTGAAAACCTCCACATATTTTTACCGGCTTTTTTTTAATTCATCAAATTAAAAAAAAGTACATGACTGAACATTAATGAACATATCAAGATATTGGCATACGTTTTGGGTTGGAATCATTTTGAATGAAATGTGATTTTCATTAAAAGGCAGCCAGACATCATCCTGTTTTTACAAAAATAGGGTCTATTAATTGTTTTATCTCTGCATTAACTGATGTTATTGGCATCACTGTCAATATATTTTATCATGTGTTTTTGTCCTGCAAATCTGGCGGATTTTTATCCAGTAATGAAAGACACCATGTTTTTTTATACAAACACACTTACTCGCTCAATAAAATGTTATAATTCGTGACATAACAAAAACTTCGTGCGCAAAGAATGCGCATGGTTGACTCCCATGCTATTCAAATGATGAATGGCCCTGAATCAATCAAAGTTTCTTTTAAACATTGAACGATTAATTTGAGTACCCCGTACTGGTTACAACATTAAGCATTCAACTGATTCTGTTCAAACATTCTTAAAACTTGGATTTTGTCATTATGTTTCCGGTTCGCTTAAGACTATGAAAAAGTAAAAAAAAAATCGGTTTGTCTTTATGTAAATATCAAGCAATGCATTGCAATCAAGTTGTATTGTTCTGTTAAAAGAGGCCGGTAGTTTTTTTTTTTATTATAAACAATGGTATTTATTTCTTTCTTATAGAATGATGAACTGTTCGCCGCGCATTACATGTATTTAGCCTATCCCAGGTTTCATTAAGCCGAGCGGGACTTTTCACAGAAAGAAGGACATTTACTGAGATGACGTCACAATTATTCTAAACAACGATATTAATGACCATACAAAGCCGAATTGCAACTGCTAAATAAATATTACGGGGGCTCGATAGTCGTGATCATCTTTAGACTGTATTGATCTCCTTTAAAAGAAGAGCTCTATTTAAGAAATAGAGAAAAATACGCGTATTTAAAAGATAAAATATATGGATTTTTTTTTTTCTTCATTCAAAAAATTTTATAGTTAAACAAATTATATCTGAAAATATTAAAAGGGATAACTGGCTATTTGTTGAGCATCCAGTCTTGTTTTAGAATATTGTATTCTTTAATTTTTTCCCCCTTTATTTTTGGTTTTTGATTATCAATCAGCAAAATCAAGCTACTATCCTTTTTAAAGTGCTGACCATTCTTCACAGATTGAAACAAAAGAATTCCTCTACGTCATCAATTTGTTTTAGAAGGTAGAAAAATGTGATAAGAAGGTCGAATCTACAAACTTCTAGCATGGATTATCTGTTCTTATGATATGGTTGCTATAAAATACAGGGGTTTTATGCACACCCTTATATGAACAAAGGCACGTGTTTTTATCGTACCCTTTGTTTCACCCTCTCATACGGGTTGTGTATATTTCATATACAGAATTAGCTGCAGGTCGCTCATCCGAATTTGTTCAAACTGTTCATACAGACCTGCACCATACGTATACATATATCTCATATCAAATATAACTTCCGATCACTATCAACCCACGGCCTTTGGTTCTCAGGCTGATATTGAAGTCTCGGGTTAAAATGGAATATATGATACAGATTTTGCAATGTACATGAATCATTCTCTATTTATCTAATTGACCAGTGACCCAATGGCACCGATGATAATCAATCGATTAGTGAAATAAACTACATTTTTTGTAGCACAAATGCTTAATTCTAGATCTCTAAAAATATAATTCCGACATTAATAAGTTATCAAATTACTTGCATATTGCAGTACTGTTTAGATCTAAAGGAGGCTAGAAATCCTCAAAATTGGTCTAATTTCAAAATTAAGTCATCATGGTTCTTTCCGCCATAAACTACTATTAAGTTTTAAAAAATCCAAATATTATTTTTTGCTTTAACTTTAGAATTTGAATTGAGTTCTTCATCTCAAGGATATCAATTAGGTCTATAAATGGCCACGACAATTTAACCCCTTCACGACTTATCGACTCTGCAGCACTGATTCGGGCTAGCCTTATTAAGATAGTTTAAGGTGTCTGGTTTCTCTATAACAGAAGCGCATCAAATTATGAAACCTGAGAAAAATCGGTAGTTTTGCAATATAGTTGGAGACGATTTATTCACTCGTTTTGGTGCGGTCAAATGTATGAATAAACCAGTGACCGTCATAGAGAGGGAACCATCATATGATACATGTATGAACTGCAAAACTTGTGGTGTGTTCAAAGAGTATAAGGCGGGTAAAATACATACATATACATCCGGAAAAATAAGATATCAGAGAAAAAAACAACCGACATATTTCCGATAATTGTTAAAAAATATTCGTTTTAAAAATTAGATACGTGTATGTCATGTAGATTAGGTTATTTATTTGAGCAATACTAAAATCTTTTATGTTTGTCATGTTTTAGACTTGCAAAGATTTTCATTTTATAGATAGGTATGTGTTCCATATTTCAGTCATAGTCCAGATAAATCCTGATAGAAAACAAACCAACCTGAATTAAGAAAACCTTGGAGTGATGACCCACTATATATTAGGAATATAATTTTCTATAAAAACAATTGAAAGTTTTAAAAATAATGATATAAGTCAATAAAATTGTTTACACTTATTACTTATTATGAATACCAGCATTGTTTACATGACAAAAATGACATTAATAATAAATTATGTATTTTTTCAAGGTGAAAACCTCGGAGGTTGTAATAATTTTTTATTCGAACTTTTGAATATATTGTATACTAGTATACTATGATCTGCAGTACAATATTTAAAAAAACAAAAAACAAAAGTATATCGCCAACACATTTGCACAGGTGGTGATTTTCATGTGAACTTGAAATATCAATATCAGCTTAATTATTTCTTAGCTTTATCTGTTGAATAACCAAACATATCAGAATTTCATCTTCCATGGTATTTATTTTAAAACGTTTTAGAATCTTATTTCCGGGTTTAATAACGTTTGAATTGTATAGAGGTATCATATTAGTGGACAAAAATGCATTGTTGATGAAGAAATAATCGCACGATACATGTAATTTTTTAGGGAAATTCAAATCAGAGATTATATATTTATACCCTTTATAACATTGTTGCGTTCTCAATGTAAAATGTGTAATATTTTCTTGAACGGTTCTGAAAGGTGGATCTCTTAACATGGTAGGCAGCAATCATAAGTGGCCATCTTTATAGCGCAATTTGATTTGTGCCCTGCTTAACAATTAACAATTAACGAACGCCATTAGTTGATAAAAAAAAAACTGACAAAAGATTATAAAAATCAAATGTCCAAAAAATAAGCATTGAAAGCCTCAGGGAGAGACAAAAATATCCTAATGGCATTGCTTAGCTATAAATTGTACGAGAAGCAAGTAATTCCACTTCAGATATTACCTCCAATAATGTATGGGCGAAGTTTTGTACGTTAAAACAGTTTTAACTGATAAAAACATGAATCGCACCAATCTAATTGCGAAAGGTAAATGCACGTGTACCCCATAAAACAACAATCAATATAAGAATATAAAAGATTATCTTTCACTTTTTTTGTGAATTGTTTTAATATTTATATGAGAAATATGTGTTAATAAAACTGTGATCCGGGTCTTTAAAAACTGTTGGTTCCGGGAAACCTTATAAATTAGCACAAAATATCAATTCTGTGAACAGAATCGTGGATATAAATCGGATTAGGGGATTAAATGGCTGTTGTTAATTTAATATTGTATCATTACAACGATATTTAAACAAACTCTCAAAGTACGGGGCGTAAAAGGTCATTATCCAATGATATGACGCGTTACAAAGAAGCAGGGCTGTCGGGAAGATTTTTAATTAAGGAGTTCATTGATTTGCTGTTTGCGGGATTGTCAATAGCAAACAACTCAGCGTCATGTTGGCTGTTTATGAATTATTTAATATAGATTATCACCAATAAAATTCCATCGATCGAAGTCAAATTGATAAAAAAAATCGTCCTCTGCTTAATTGGTAGATTTCAACAGATCAGGTCGGGGGCGAATTTTGTTCGGATATAAATTGATTAACCGTTACAGGTTCCGTGTGTTAACGTTTTCGACATCGTCAGATCTGTTGGTATTTTGTATTAATCGGGATAACAGTTTTAGTTAATTTTCAGTCAAAATGATACAAAAAAATTTCTTGTAGCGTGCTGGAAAAACGACAGAGTTTTCGCTCAATTGTTAGACTCGACCAAAGATACTTTCATAGATTTTTATTTTTTTAAAACTACAATGCTGTCAAAAATTCTGTGGGTGTTGATTTCTGCCTTCCTCTCATTGGGTAAGTTAAATCATCTCTCTCTCTCTCTCTCTCTCTCTCTCTCTCTCTCTCTCTCTCTCTCTCTCTCTCTCTCTCTCTCTCTGTCTCTCTCTCTCTCTCTCTCTCTCTCTCTCTCTCTCTCTCTCTCTCTCTTATATTTATATGTATATTCTACTTTTTAAAACATTATTTTGATATACGGTGTAGCCTTATTCCTTTTTTTTTTTAATTATCGCACGTTCACTAATCACTCATCTAATTTTAAAGATTATTTCTTCAGTCGAAGAAAAAAAATCGGAGAAAAACAAATTTGATTTTACGATTCACTAATGATTATATTTGAATTGAAAACTTGCCGTAAACAAATCTACCATGACAATTTTAAACACGTAATAGTCTGTATTTAGATGAAATTCCGTTGAAGCTCTACTTGAGACTAAATTCATGGATAAATTTTAATATTATATTTTTATGCTTTTAAACTTCGATATTTTTGGAGGGTTGTTTGAAAGAAAAATCCCCACCACCTCCCGGCCTTTACTGTTATATCTTTTTCATTCAATGCACTTCTTAACCCTTCCCGCATTTTTGCGGAAATGTACTTTTATATCTTTTTTCATGTAAAACGTTATAATGGTGACAGACTTTAACCCGTTATTCAAAAAGAAAATATAATCAGTCAGTCATGAAGCCATTGTCACTTTGTTCTTCCTTCCTTTATTGTTCTTTGTCTATTGTGTCAAATGTCCTAGTAGATATGTTTATTAAAACGAAAATAGAGACAAACTGTGGGGTTTTTTTGTAAAACGTGTTTAAATGAAGTTGGAGATGTGTATCATTTCTTGTTTTTGTGTTCAGTGCATATGAGCAAAAATGAAGTAGAATACGTTTAAAGAGACAGGAACGTTAACAAATTAATCATCAGCTATCCTACATTCTATAACAATCTATGTTTGATATTTTTTTACTATTGTCCTTTACAAAATTTAAGATTATTGATAATCAAAATTTGTCATAAGTAGTCATGTTGTATATTTGATTTGATAAAATGAACTATACCAGAAAGGACACTATTAACAATAATTCAGTAAAGAAATCATCAACATATTTTAACTTTAACATTTTAGAATGTTCTTATACATTGTTATACAGAACTCTTCATCTCAGGAAATGAAAAACAGTTAATTAAAAAAACAAGTTATTTTGTTTCCAATAGTAAGAGGGATTGATCGCCATTTTTATATACTTTATTTAACTCCTTTAGAAGAAAAGTTTTATATGAAAATATAGTACAATTCTCTAATTTACAATGTAAAATTTATATGATTTTTTTCTCTAATAATATTTAATAGGTAAACAAATCATTTCTGAATGTTTTTGGTAGGTCTTATAGTTAATTTGCTGACCAGCGAAACTCCTTTTCACAAAAGGTTATTTATAAGGATTTGCCAGTTATATTGTAAATTCTAAATTATTTTAGCTTACTAAAATGTGCTTTGATATTGATTGGTGTGAATTTTTCAGAGTTTTTTAGTTTTGGTCTACAAAAGCAAAAAAAAAAAATAAATAAAAAAAAAAATCAGCTCTTGCTGTTGATTAAGGAGGCTCGATGGTCATGGCCATTTTTAGACTGTATTGATCTCCTTTAAAATGAGAGTTCTGTACAAAAACATATGAGAATACTCAAATTTACAAGGTAAAATATATTTCTTCTTTCCTTATTAATAGTTTATATAGCTAAACAAATCGTATCTTAAAAGTTTAAGCAAATCTGATGGTTAAGTTTACTATCCATGCCAGCCTCTTTAATAGACCTATTACTGATATTACTGTTAGTACTATTTGGTTGGGTATTAAAACTAATACTAGAGTGTAAATACTGACGTCGTTAATGAAAATTGGTGCTCAGTTTCTCCCAAAGACCTTCTGTTAACAATTCTTTTGTACTTAGCTGCGCTGCTGTGATCGGTGGATGTATATATTAAATTTACAACATGGCAGATGGTCTTTTTTGACAACACATATCAGATGACTTACAGACTATTAAAAGAAGTATGTCTTCCGCAAAAAAGATTAAGAATTGAACTAAACACTGATCAAATTAAAAACACAAATTAATCTCTAATTTGACAGAGAAAAGGAAAGAGATTTAATTCATCGATTATTTATTTTGTGTCATATGAAGGTACATGTACGTCTATTGAAACCTATCTATATATGAAACTGCGAGGCATGCATGTTGCGATGTTTTGTAAATAAACAAAGTTTGGACACAATTTTCCTGAGGCATAGAATGGTAAAACATTTTGGAAAACAGTTGATAAAACTGTGTGACAATAAGAAAGTATCATACATAAACGATATCGATAAATGATCGCCCAAACTTTACCTAGAAAAGCGTCTTTTTAAACAATTATTATTCATTCAACTTCATCATACAACGGGGGACAGAGATAATAATAACAAAATAGAAACAAAGCAAATTTAAATTAAGTTTTTTATTTGCTCAAAATATACATATTATGGCATTATATTTACATTCAGTGTATATTTGATATCAGAATTTCTTATCATTTCTCCCCACTTTGTTAGTAAGTTAAATAATACTAGCCGAAATTTTGAAACTGCGCGTTTCATATCTCTCTCTCTCTCTCTCTCTCTCTCTCTCTCTCTCTCTCTCTCTCTCTCTCCATACATCACCCATAATCCTCATTCCTTCTCTCACTGTAGTCCACAATTCTTGGGCTATTCTAGTATGGAAATTTAATTTTCCTATCTTGAATTTGGGAGAGGAAAAATCCCTGGTGAGTCGAACAGAGCCATTCTTGTCTTTTTGATTCCAAGATGGCCGTCCATCTGAAAGGTTAATTATGACTGCAGACGACTCCCCCCTGCCGGGTCTTTTTTTATGCGCTCCTAAAGACGAGGTTTTATTCGGCGTCGATGTGGGGTAATAGATGAAATTAACACAGCGTCTCTCAAGTGTACATTGCTCGGTGATTGGAAACAAACAGATATAGAGCATTAAAATGTATACAAGGCGACCCTATAATAAATTTTATTTCGGGTTTTATATGCTTCTTTTATCTATCTTAGTTTTTCGTATAATTTTAATGAGCTTTAATTTGTTTACATTTTCTTTTTCGTTTTTTTTTTATCATTGTAATATATTCTTTCATGGTTCGTGTTCACAAAAAATAAGAACTTTGTATTCATAAAGGCATATTAAAATTCAAAAAAGAGAGATTCTTAAAGAAATAATAAAACCTTAAAAGAACTATTTGAATAATATCAGAAATTCCGAGATACAACAGTATTTTGACGCACCTGCCGTACTTTGAAGTTAAGTTTTTGGGTCAACAGTCCACACTGCTTATGTAACTTTCCGGAATCTTGACCATATGGTCCCGGTTAATTACAAGATAGCGTCCTAGAGTACAGGCCAATCAGTTCGACACAGGTCTCCGTTATTGAAAAACACACCTGCAGTTTGTCTTTTGAATCTCTTTGGATCTCTGCAAATGTTTGGACGGCAAAGAGTTTAATGCAATAAACACACTTCATAACTATTCAGTAAACTCGTCCTTAGTGAAATGGAGTTGAGGAGACACTTTTTTTCTCGTTTTTAAGGTGTATCTAATGTTGACCACTGTCCCGTGGGGTTTCATAACTTTTAGATTATTTTTAACATGATAATATTCGATTTTCATTATCTGTTAGAGAATGTGTAGTAGTTAAGGAATGAATCTGTTATTAAAGATGGCTGCAAACAATGGCCTTCGGTCATTCAGTATTAAGAAGGTTTAACTTCAACCCTTTCTATGCGCGGATATTGGGAGGGAGAGGAGGGGGGGGGGGTCAAGGCAGGTGGGTGGGGTAGGTCCTGAAATTTAAAATTACCAAATTCTCTCAGTAAAATTAGGCCTTGTCTCCCTTCCGCGACAAGCAAACTTATCCCTAGGACTCCCTGAAAAAAAATTCTTTATACGTGCATGGGCCTAGTTAGAGTTCTGCGGATTCTCTCACTTACTCTCCCACCCCTGCTACCCCACCCACTCGATTATCAGACATTAACTTCACACATCTAACTTCTTTTTAAATTATTTTATTACACTAACCATGGCAACATTTCCTCTGACTTTACGGAGGTAGCGTAGAGTACTCGATTGAAACTTCACGAGGTTTTCACTCATAAAATGCACCAATGTTACAGAGGGTTAACAAAGTATAAAACCTGACAGTAAGCTTTAGAATACAATGTCAAATCGTGAGAGGACTCGGGAGAAAATTAATAATAGAAATCCGATTTATCCAATGTTTGAAACACAGAAAATGGATACTGTTGAATACCTGATGTGCTTGATCTTTGTTTTTTCATTCTAGCATTTAATTAACACGTGTTATAGTTTAAAAAAAACAGAAACAAAATCAAGGAGAAATATCGGTTTTACTTTCTATAAGATTTTGATTAGAGAGAGGTTGTTTCGGGGGGGGGGGGGTCGGTTTAAATATAAAAATGTTCGGTTATTTACATGTCTGAAATAAACCTTGAAGAAAACTGGAAAACTAAGATTACATGTATATACATTTAATACCACTGTGCATATGTATTAGATTCAGAAGTGTTCAATTGTTTTTCCTTCCATTTTCTAAATTGTTTTTCTTTAGGGAGACAAAATGTCTGTTTGAAACATCTAAACTACCTGACTCTTTTACTCAACTGTAAAAATCCATAATCACATTATTTCTTTTTATTTTGGAATATATATTTCAACATTTCAGGTATCTGTACACAGAAAAGAGCGCTCCCAGATCCCAAGGCGTTCAACGGAATGATGGCGGCCATGTCTTTACCCACAATGCAACAGGAAAATTTCCAAAAAATGTGTTTACAAAGTATGTTCATGTTTCTCAAGCTACAATCGATTCAAACAAAAAATGATAAAAATTAAAAAGCAAAAGTATTCAAACATTTCATGACCAACAGGGGAATAGTAACAACTGCATGTAGGATTCAAACAGAAAATGATCAAAAAATTAAAAAGCAGAAGTATTTAAACATTTTATGACCAACAGGGGAATAGTAACAACAGTAGATTCCTTATTTTACATGACTCCGCTGTTTTAATTGTATAAAATCGCGAGAATGTAAAATCGCGAGCACCGAACTTTTGCTATAATTTCACGTAGTTTATGTCTGTTTTGAATTGTCAAAAATAAAAATTAAGGTATTAAAATTCACAAGGGGTATTGATTCCATAAGGATCTGCAGTTATATTCATGCAGTGGAATACAAATAGGTATTTGTTGGAAAGAGTTTATTCAATGATAATTATCACTGGTTTAGGTCTAAATAATGGTTTATTTGTTTATAAAACAAAGGCTTATATACTTTGTTAAACAGTGTTTTTATTTCGAATATGCATAGCAAAATAAACACGGCAGAAGTTTTCCTCATCATTTGATAATGGTTCTATGAATAAAAAGTGTGTGGTCAAATAAAGATACTCAAACAATACCTAATGACTACATTTGTACATTTAAGGTGAAACAAGTAAGTTTGTTCCTTTATCAAGATTTGTCCCGATGCTGAGGCGGATATATTCACAAACAAGAATGTTATTCGCCAAAATACCTTGAATTTTCACAAGCTTTCGAGGGTGTTTAAGCTAATTTATAACTGAGTTTTGTTCATTAATTACTCTTTTGAAATTTGCAATAGCAAAAATCATTTTACTTCATTGCACGTGCGATATACATGCATCGTATTTTCATGTAACTTTTTTTCATGAATACCGGTATTACATTTTTAGGAAAACTGCTATGAATGAACAATTATTTTAATCATTAACAGAATCATTATCAGCCGGAATAAAAAAAATTATGTTGAAGATGTCTTTTCTTTTTAAGAAGGGGCTTTCAAATACCGTTTGGTAATCGACTATTTTCAAGTCTTCTGTATAACAACTTCTCCATGCTAGTGACTGCATTGAAAAAGTTCATTAAGGAAGCTATTGATGGCCCATTTATCGATAAATTCATACACAGCAAATGAATACACAATCTGAGACGGGAGGGAAAATCGAGCCGCACATAAAACGACGCCAGAGGGCGCTAGATAACAACGAATGCAAATGTCATTTTTCTCATCTTAAGCACGTGCGTTTTTGTGTTTCAAAACCGTATACCCCATAGAGCCAATCACGATTAGTAGAGTGTAGAGTATGGATGAAGTGGGAGAAAGTCGACCCATTAAAGGGCTAGGTGAAGTATATAAGGGGAGATAAAAAGTTTTAGTACGCTTGAAGTACGTGATCGGAATATCAAAAAAATGACACCATTTTGTTTTCCACTCAATAAGGTTGGTTTATGAAATTAAATGATATGCAGATTCATCAGATAAATTGGCATACATTCGCATCACTTTCATTCAATACCGTGTGTTGTATTTGCATTTCAAAGTATTTCCGTTTTTATCCGCGTCGGGTAGTTTGTGTCAGCCGTAATGGCTTCTTATCAATTGTTTCAACGCACACCGTGAACCGCAGAAGTTGAATAATGGATCCATAAATACCCAAATCTCGCCCAGATCTCGCGTAATTATGCTAATTCGCTCACCGACAGATAGTTTTAAATGTGAGCTGAAGATGGATTTCTCTTGTCCTTCCATATCTCAGCAGTTACATCTAAATCATTCAAAATACGGGGAAAAAATCGCGGATCTCTCCCGCAGAAGTTAAAATAAGCGGTTCATGTTTTTCGAGTACTTGATCTTTTAATACAGTTATTTCGACCCAGGAAAGCTTATAATAATTGAATGCGAAAACTAGGTGCAATATACTAAAACCATTTAACTTACATATCGATATATAATATAATCCGGGTAACTAAAGTCCGAGCCCCCCCCCCCCCCCCCAAAAAAAAAAAACCAATAACAACATCATTAGAAGATTTCTACTGAAACCAGATTACGTAGGATCCGGAAGTAAAGCACCGTATGGTTTACACAGTTCAAATTCACAAACATCTCGGCTAGCTTTGTATTGTTTATATTCACACACAATCAACTTACATATCGATATATAATCTAATTCGGGTAAGTTTTCACCCCCCCCCCCCCCAAAAAAAAAACAAAAACAAAAACAAAAACAAAGAAAAAAAACAAACCAAAACAAAACAAAACAAAAAGAAAAAAAAATTAGATAATTTCTATGGAAACCAGATTAAGATAGTGGAACGCTGAATGGTCAACACAATTCAAACTGACAAACAGATCGGCTAGCTTTGTAATTTGGACTGTCATTTAGACTTTGTTTAATCAAATTAATCGTATTTCATTTGTAAATATCAAATTAATGTTTACCGGCATATTTCTTTCTATCGTCAATAAGTATATTATTGTTACTACGGAACATAGCCCGACATTGGTACACATCAAGGACAATTGTACGGTCTTTAATTTCTCTGGTAGAATTATAAAATTAGTACTTTTAAGATGTAAAAAATCCAATAAGTATCTTTGAACATAGGTTTAGAAATTATTGTTAGGAATTGATAGTTGAGACAAATCAAAACGGATCTCTGAAATTTGTTTTAGGAAGTGATATTTGAGAAATATTCAAAATACCTATTTGATTATGAAGTATTGGAATGATATCTGACTATAGTTCTAGGCCGGAATAGCCAGGAGAATCAGATACACTAACACAGAACTTATCACCATAGAACTGATCCCATTGTGCTCAGGTTGATATTTATAATCTGCGATCATCTCAACAAAAAAAATATCCCGATCAAAAATGTTTATTTTACCAAACACAAAAACTTCGTAAACAAACGGCGGTTTTGTTGGGTATATATAGACAGAACAAAGCATGCATGTAGGTCAGTGTTAAAAATAATGTATGTAAATTGATCCCCACTGACAATATAAATTATACATGTAACAACAACAACAACGAAAATCGGAAAAAGATTATAAAAGATGCACTGGATGTATCCAGATAGGCGGTGCTCTTTGGCCAAAAAAAATATTGTGGATTTAATTTGATTTCATTTTGTCCTAGCAAAAACTTTATTTTTCTTTTTTTGTTCTTTTGAAGGTATACCAACACAAGTTTTACTTCAAGAGATATACTCTCGTATGGGACGAGAAGACTCGTGAGTTCTCTCTCTCTCTCTCTCTCTCCTCTCTCTCTCTCTCTCTCTCTCTCTCTCTCCCTCTCTCTCTCTCTCTCTCTCTCTCTCTCTCTCTCTCTCTCTCTCTCTCTCTCTCTCTCTCTCTCTCTCTCTCTCTCTCTCTACCGTACTAACATTCATGTAGACGATACCTGATGCCGAGTAACCATTGTATCATATTCCAATTTGTCATTTTTGACCATCTCTAACACTGTTTCATTCTGATTTTAGAATGAGCAAATCACTTCCGGATCCGGTTGACCAGGACCTAGACAGAGCATCACAGGAAGACAACATTATGGCACAGAAACGCGGCGGTAGACATAAGATTTCCGGATTCTACAGCAACTGGTAGAGCGCTTCAATGAACTATGTTCTCCCATTGTGGGACGTCATCTAGAAATCAATTGTGTTACGTCATCTAGAAATCAATCCGTGTTTCCTACCGAGATAAAATAAAATCATTTTAACATTTATCTTTTTCACGTGTTTTGGTTTGGTTTTGGTTTTTAAACTCATCATGCCACAGGTGTTTGAGACAGGACCGAACCCTCCTTCTATCCACCTAGACCCCCGGGACTAAACTCATCCATGCCACAGGTGTTTGAGACAGGACCGATCCCTCCTTCTATCCACCTAGTCCCCCGGGACTAAACTCATCCATGCCACATGTGTTTGAGACAGGACCGATCCCTCCTTCTATCCACCTAGTCCCCCGGGACGAAACTCACCCCCCCCCCTTAAAATATCCGTTTATGACATATTGATAATCTAATGCATATACTCAATGCACAAAAGTCCTTAAACAGACATTTTGAAGAAAACAAACCACAACCTCTCTAAAGGTTGCTGACTTCGTCTGCCAGCCGAGATCAATGCATTGGATTTTGTAATTTTTTGCTATATCTACATATACATTTATATAATTTGTTTGCACTGATATTAAGGAGAAAGAGTCCTCCCACTATTTTACTCTTCGGGCTTTATTGGATTTGATCACGCCCTGACCAAAATTATCACCTCATAATACTCAAAGAATGGTTCCTTATTCCTTAAAGCAATATGAGCTGCAATTTTCATGCTGACATTTTTTTTTTACGCAAAATGTTATTTTTCTACTACAGAAATTTTTGTGTTCTGTTAGCCATATTTTTATTTGAAAAGCCGTAAAGAAGCCTTAAATGAAACATAATTTAAATATTGTTGTCCTGTACAAAAATTGATCTGCTATATATTCCTTAGAAGACAAATTTTTCTTCTTAAGAAAATTAATGATTCTTTCAAACCTTTTTTATCATTAGAGTTTAAGTTACATGCAGACTTATCATACTAGCAGGTTTTTGCAGCAAATTCTAAAAATACAGCTCATATTGCTTTAATAAGACATTCTAGGCTGATAAACACCATGAGCAGTGTATGTATAGATTACTATTTATTCACCTTAATTACAATGATTTATAGACCCTTGTGCATTGTTTGGGTTTTCACCGTAACTCACGTATGGGGTGTTTAAACTAGAATTACTAGTATGTTAACGCGGATCTAGAAGGGAAGACCCCCATACAATTTAAATCTTAATCTTTATAAGGTATTGACCCCTCCCCCCCCCCCCCGCACCCAACACTGATATCCCAGGCCACGCACGATATTGATTAGATGACCATAGATACTGCATTTTATCAAAAATTCACATTTTGATCAATACGTTCGGTTTGTGTTTCCTCCAGCTCTGTGGTAAAGTCCCGGAAAGATCCGATGGCGTCTGTACGAATATAACACATTAAATAGGATTTATTTTGTTTTTTATGGTTTATTGGTAATAAAATCATGCACTGCACATTCACACATAGGGCCCTACCAAACAACAACATTCACACGACAATTGTATGAAAAAGTAAAGATCGCATTGTAAATTTGACAAAAACAAAACGGTCAAAAATGTCAAAAACAACAGATCGGATATTTCCGGGGGGAAAATTGTGCATAAGATATCACTAAAATTAATCGGTTTAAACCTTGTACTTTGCGTAAAATACTTCTTACAAATTATGCATAAACTCAATATACATATACAATAGGTTTATGCTTTGAATAAATAATACATTAATCTTTCTTATCATTATAAATATCAAGCATAGAAGTTTAATCTTATGCGGTTGAACTGAATAATTCTAGATCTAAAAAGGTATATTATTTGTATATTTGGGTTAAATAATAAAGATATATCCATAATATTGAGTACAATCGGACAGATTCTTTCGTCAAGCTATTCTTATATGTCATTCTTTGCGACTTGATGGATCTATTTTATGATGTGGTCATTCACCAGCCTATGACGCCAACGTAAAAGGGTTCGTTCGTGACACTTGGCCACGAAACACTTAAAAGCCTATGCTCTGGTGCCTAACATTATCTGATCATTGCAAAATAAACCTAAAAAAATGAGAAGAATTTCGTTCCCAATATATGACAAATATGTAGTAAGAGTTAACTCAAAAAATGCAATTACAACTTATGGGAAAGTAGTGTAGCTTTTTCGTCTTATAGTATGCAACAACCTTTACCCTTTGCAAGGCATAGATATTATGAATAAAAAAAATAATTAAAATTCTCATTAAGACCAGAATAAAACATTTCACGGTTTTTTGTTAATTGTTGATAACGCTTTAAGTTGTAAGATATTAACTTGTTACCAGTGTAGGAATAATACGAAAATTACTATTGCGAAAATCGTTCCTTAAGACAAAAAGTTCATTTCTTTAAAACCCGAAGGCTTCAGCAATTTCATGTAAGACACGCCCTCTACTGGCAGGACCACGCCTTCTTCCTCCTCCTCCTCCTCCGCCGCCGCCGCCGCCTCGGGGTCCACCAGGACCAAGACCAAGCTCAGCTGCTTCGGCAGGATCCATCATCATTCCTGCCAGTCTGCCTAGCTCTCCAAAACCACCGCCGCCTCTTCTACCACCACCGCCTCCCCATCCACCGCCACCGCCTCCCCAGCCTCCGCCGCCTCCACCCCAACCGCCTCCGCCGCCGCCGCCGCCGGCTCCACCTCGCTGTCCGGGAGGAACATCACCGGGCTCAGGGATCAGACCTAGCACCTCTTGCCATTGTCGAGACATTCTTCTTCCCCCACCGCCGCCGCCGCCGCCGCCACCACCGCCCGGTGCTCCCCATGGATCAGGTCCAGGCTGTGCCCATGGATCTGCTGCTGCTCCACCACCGCCCGCTCCTCCACCAGTCGCCCAAGGATCTGCACCACCACCTGCTACATTCCAAGGATCTGCAGTGGCACCCCATCCGCCGCCGCCGCCTCCTCCTCCTCCACCGCCCCATCCACCACCGCCGCCACGTTGACCTCTGCCTCGTCTTCCACCTGCTGGCGGATCTGGGGGCTCTGGTGCCAAACCTAGCATGGTGATCAGCTGCTTGCTCATGGCGGACTCCACCGCTCGTTGGACGGGATCAGGAGTAGTTGGTGGTGGCGGTGGTTGATAGTGTTGATTGGTGGCGCTATTTGTGTGGTTTGTATCGTAATGCGAATACTGTTGCTGTCTTTGTTGCTCCTGTCGCCTTTGGATCTCGCTGCGGTAACCTTTGCCGACTATGTATGGATCTCGAGGGAAGCTACGTCTCCTTGGGAGTCGAAGGAACCTTCTCAGCTCAGGTAATATGTTAAGTACAGCTGTACTGACGGAGCCCTTGAGATGGGCGGGGTTAATATTCATGGATCGCAGGAAATCGGCGCCTGTGGCGTACAGGAGGGTCATGATTGTCTGTTGATTTTGGCCCATTGATTTGATCATGCTCAGCATCACGTTTCTGAAAAAGTACCAATGCAATTTGTATAACAGCAACTTTTCATTCCCAATATCCTGATATCAATGTAACATGATTGCTAAATTTTCACCAAGACAATTCTCTGTATGACACATAGAACTAAAAATCACTACTATTCATATGCATTTATATTATAGCGATTTCAAATAGTGGAAAAAAACTCATAACATTATCTTTGGCAATAAATCGTAAAATCACAGAAAATAACAACTGGTACATGTATACTAGTATTTGAGACATACCGTTATTTTGCTCTCTGTTGTCATAAACATGGGTCATTTACATTGGGATACCTGCACTTACATGCATTGTTGAGGCATATCAACCGCCACGGTTAATTACATAATCATAAACAAAACTTAGTATCTTACCTTGATATAGGATCGACGGATTCCGGCGTCAGGTCGTTGACGTCAATAATGACGGGCGGCTCTGTCGGGATGGGCGTGGTCGTCGTCGGCGCCATTGTTGTTGTGGTGGGAGGCGGCACATTAACTGGAATATCGAACCTAGACGTCCCGACCTCTAAGAAGCTGTTCCATTTGTTGTTGTTGTTCATAATGTTGTTGTTGTTCATCATGTTGATGTTGTTCATCATGTTATTGTTCATTGTCTGGGTATTAAAGTTGGTCTGTGTGTTCTGAAAGGTACCCCTGTTTGCTGAGGCGTCTACACCCAAACCCCAGGCAGCTTGGCTAGATTCGGTAGGTATGATGGAAGCAAAGTTTGATGAAGAGCCTGATTGCATATTCATATTCGATTGGCCAATTGTTAAAGACCCTAAATCGCCAGATTGAAGGGAATTCGTGGATCCGAAAGTGTTAAATGTGTTGGAAGTATCTGTCTTCATTGTCTTTGAAATATCAACATTGTTGTTGAAATTATTAGAAACACTCATTGTATTCAATTGATCAAACCTGTTGAATGAGTTCTGACCTCCAGAGGAAACACTTCCACCAGCCATATTCTGATTAGATCCGCCACCAGAAACCTGGAAGCCCGATAATGACTGAAGGTTAACGAAAGAGGCGTCCCACGGTGTGGTAGCTTGTGTGGTAGTGGTAGGTCGCCGTGTGGTTGGCGGTGGTGCTTGCGTGGTTGGTGGCAATGGAGCTCTTGTTGTAGGAGGGAGGGTAGGACGAGGTGTCAGAGGCTGAATAACTGGCCTTGAAGGTTGCTCAACTCGAACTTCTTTTCCCGAAGAACTGGTCATTTGAACTTGCTTTGTGGATGTTGATTGCCCGATACTGGATGACGACATAGATGATGAAGATGAAGCAGAGACAGATGATGAAGAGCTGGAGGATGCCGATGACAATCCTGTATTGTCTATGTTGTAGGCAGCGTCCCAAGATGCACCTGCATTTGCAGTAACTGCTGGATCAACTATTGGTTGTGTTGAGTCTACGAATGCTGCATCCCAGTTAGAGCCAGACGCCCCAACTCCCATGTCAAGTCCACCAGTGGCAGTATTATCAAACATGTATGTGGTATCCCACGCGTTGTTGGCTCCAGTAGCTAGGTTAGAAGTGTCCATCATTAAATCAACATTGCCTGTCATCCCACCGGTTCCCCATTCTGGCGCTGTGTTTCCAAGACCTGTTGCATCAATCATGCCTGGGTCTACCATTTGTCCATCTATTGCCATGTTTCCCATGTCCATTACAGAGCCACCTGAAATGGCAAATGATGACGTGTCACCAGAAGAAGACTGGACACCAGTATCAACATAGGCATTCTCCACCACTGGCGCCTCTGTTTGTGGGGGTTGCTGGGTAGCCAAGGGCGCATCAGTTGTTATAATGTTTGGCACTCCTGCAGACTGTTCAGACATTGTATTCTTGCTCGCAGTTTTTGTTTTGGTGTTAACAATTTTATCCTTCTTTACATCACTCTGCACAACTTCACTTGCTGATACGGATTTAGATTCCATATTCATCGAGCTTGTTGAGGAACTTGAAGAGGAACTAACTGAATCCACTTGGTTTGCTTTTTCTAATGTGGTAGCGGAAGGAGCCCCATCCATTGAGCTTGTCATGTCGATTTTCTTGCTTTGATCTGTTGAATATGGGAATGTTTGGGCGCCACCCATTTGAACTTTAAGCATTATATCGGTAAGTGCCTTGAACATATTAGCTAAAATAGCATTTGGATCTTGTCTACCCTGTGTTTTTTCAGTCTGTGTGTCTACTTTAGTTTCTGTATTAGTGGAAGAAGTTTGGGCCGTGAGGTCTGAATTTGAACTAATGTCCCCTCTGCCTGGAACTGTTGCATCGATTGCCACGGACTTTGACGCCTCTTTCATTGTGTTTGTTTGTCCACTTGTCCCACTGGTTTTCAAAGACGCCATTGTTTCACTGGTTCCTGAAACCTGGGTATCTACAGTGCTCTTTTCGGCGGTGTCCATAGCAACGTCGCTGCCGGTTTGTTGTGCGTTCACCGAGATTTCTGATTTTGTGCTTTCAATCGAGGTAATCTTTGATGATTTTCCATCAATGCTATTTTGATTCAAAGATTGGGACTGGGCTGAGGCCGCTTTCAATTGTGGGATTGGTTGTTCACCCATTTCAACGTTCTCAGTATTTGTTACCACCACTTGTTTTATAACAGGATCAGGAGGCGGAGTTAAACTCAGTGGAGCTCTATCACCTGATATTACAGTATACGAGTCTGATTTTTGTGTATTGACAGTCTCCACTTGTGATTTGGAATGCACTGACGAGGACAACGATGATGTCTGCGATACTGATAGATCAAGACCATAATCAACTGCTGTTGGCACTGGTGTTGTTACAACTTCTGTTGTTGTCTTTTGTGTAGTTGGGGCTGCAGTCGTTGTAGTTCTAGTCGTAGTAGTTGGCGCCTGTGTTGTCGTTGTTGTAGTCACCCTAGTTGTTGTTGTAGTTGGTCTCTGGGTTGTACTAGTACTAGTTGTAGGTCGTAGTGTTGAGGTTGTAGTAGTTGGTGCTTGTGTTGTAGCTGGTTCCGTTGTTGTGGTTGTTGCTTCAGTTGTTGTGGTTGTTGCTTTCGTCGTGGTTGTTGGTTCTGTGGTAGTAGTAGTAGTAGTAGTAGTAGTAGTAGTTGGTGTTGTTGTTGTTGGTTGTTCTGTTGTTGTTGTTGTCGTCGTCGTCGTCGTAGTAGGTGGTGGAGATGTTTCCGGTAATGATGTTACAAAACCAAGTCCAAATGCACTGTCATGTGCCACCTGTCCGCCTGCCGAAAGAACCGGGCCAACTTCAAAAGCAGTAGTATCGGACATTCGCAAAAGTGTATGATCCATTCCACTAGGAATAATTCCGGTGTCAAATCCAGATGATAGTCCCTGCCCAGCAAAGTTAGACGACAAAACAGATCCTTGCCCAACATTAGCAAAGTTGGATTCATGTACAAAGCTGGCGTCAACTGCGGCAGATCCTGTGCTAAATTGATCAAATCCCCCAGTCATCATATTACCGTCGTAAGGTACGAAAGATGCAGAATTTTGAAAATCGGCATTTACGGTTTCTCCGGGAGGTAAAGGTATAGATTCGACTGGTCCAGCCGCCAAAAACTGTTCACCTGCATTATTTGACATGTCAACGAAAGAAGACTGAGAATTCATTGAAGTAGGCTGATCAATAAATAACGAATCTAGATTGGTATTGGAAACAGAAGAGTCCATCCAGCTAGTGGACGCCATGTTTTGCTGAACGTCAGTTGGTAAGTTGAAATTAATCTGATACGATGGATCATTCATTCCATACTGAAGTCCAAGTCCCTGATTTAGACCGTCAACGATTAAGTTCTGACCTTGTGGAGCAGTGTCAAGGCCATTGGAGATCCCCCATTGAGTTCCTCCTGCCCCGCCGATATTGATGCTTCCTTTAATAAGGATTGGGCTTGATATAAGCTGATCCTTGTTGTGTGATCCTCCTTCGGGTGGAAGAGTGCTAGGAGGAATTTGTGGTGGAAGAGTTGTGCTGAAAATCCCAACCGGTCGTTCTGGAGTTGGCGATGATGTTTCTTGTACAATGTTGTTCGATGATTTGATCTCCAAAACAGTAGAAGGAGTCGAAATCTCATCTGGCATAATTGTTATGACTTCCAACTTCTTTGTTGGTACTGGTGGTTGTGGTTCTGGGTTTGTATTTTCTCTCTGAACATTTGTGTTTTCTATCAACGTATTTGTGGTTTCAATTTTAAGACTGTTTTGATTCGGCATTGCTTGCCAATTCCCTGTTTCTATTCCCATGGTAGAATCTGTTTTCAAATCAGTCTGAGAATTATTCGAAACTGAAAAAGACGAAGATGAAGACGAAGATGAGGACGAAGAAAATGAAGATACAGATGATGAGGTTGGTTCTACATTCATTTCGTTGATATTTGTTGTATTCACTACAACGGACTCTGTTCTTCGTGTATCAGGCCGTACTTGTTGTGAATCAGATGCCAGTTTGTGAGCAATTTTTCTGGAAGGGGTTTTCTCTTGTTTCTCACGAAGAATCTTTTCAATAGCTTCGGATTTGACATTTTGGAAGACTTTTTCTGTATTCAGTCGTTCTTTTCTTTGTTGAAAATCACGATTTATGTTAGATACATCATGTCTGACTGAAAATGAATTTTTTGATTCCTTATTTGGTGAAAAGCTATTACTGGTTCTGATTTCTACTCTTCCTTGTTGTCTGTCAGCTAAATTTTTCCTGTTCATATCCTCGTTAGCAATTTCAATATTTCTTGCTTCTAAGACATCTTTTCCATTTTGGGTTATTTCTTGCTTTTTGGTCATGGAAACTACTTCAGATTTGACAACTGAAACTGGTGTAGGTTCCTTTATCTTAGTTTCTGCTGTGATTGATACAGCCGCTTTGTTGTTTTGTCCTGATGAAATCTTCTGTGTCCTTAAGAATGACTCTCTAGCCTCAGACTCTGACACCTGTGACATTTTGTTATACCCCAGGTCAGCTGGACGACTAGAGAGGGACCCGCCGGCGATCGTGAGAGAAGGCCCAGACATAGAGGAAGGAACAGCATAATTGTCATTATTGCTGCTTGGAATAACAACAGTTTGGCGGAAGGATGGTCGAGGGTTCGGTTTTGAAATCTGTTTCACTACAAATATTCCTGAATCGCTCGATGACTTTGGGTTGTTAGACATAATTGCTTGTACATTAGATATAACAGTCGATTGGGTTTTTGAAGAAGAGATAGTCTCTGGATTTGATATAACCATTTCGTTTTCAAAGGATTGTGTTTTCCTCTCAGATGAAGGAACTACTTCTTGTGTAGGCTCGACTGGTCTCTGATTTTGGTTTTCTGTCCGGATGTGTTCAACAGTCTTAGTTTCAGATTGTGACGTTATTAAGACATCTGCTGCATTTGTTTGTTTCTCAGTTTTCATCTCAATATCAGCTTTCTGATGTCCGTTTGAAGATACTCGTTTGGAAACAGAAGTATTTGTGATCTCAATGGAAATTGATGGCGGCATGCTGTTTGAGTGGACTTGTTGCTTGACTTGCTGGGCAACATCGATATTGGATGACTCCATTATAGATGGCGGCATGCTGTTTGAGTGGACTTGTTGGTTAACTTGCTGGTTAACGTTGACCTTGGTTGACTCCACTATTTTTTTTACTGGTACCCCTACAGAACCGCTAAAAGAAGACATTTTACTTGATGATGTTCTTCCATTCAAGAGGTCCCTTGCTGAAATTTGAAGGCCTCCCTGATTTCCACTCAGAAAGCCTGGCGGAGTAACACCTTGGTTTTTCTTTCTAATCTCAGTCCGTATAACCTTTTTAATTCCACCGCTGGGTGTATTTGTAACTTGGACGGTCTGAATGGTTTCCGCGTTGCCACCCTCTTTTACATAGGTTACCAACTTCTTCAGTTTCTGTAACGCCAGGGAAACAGCAGAGTGGGGTTTCTTGTCTATTCCACTATGGGTGTTATTGACGACAAAAGACACAGAATGGACTGTTTTACCATCTTTGACAGACGGTTGAACTTGTGATGCCAGTCCACTAGTGATGGGTACTGAGCTATCGATCCCCGACAGTGAAGACTCGGAACCAGTGATTCCAGACGAAGCTGACCATTTAACCGACGTAAGAGGAGAGCTGTGTGACATTCCAGAAGATGAGAAAGAAGATGAAGATGATGATGAGGAAGACGACGATGATAAAGATGACGATGATGAGAAAGAGGATTGTCCAACGACTGGCTGGGACTCAGTTTCTACGTTTGCGGAAAGTGGTGGTGAAATGAGGCCAGTTTGACCCTTCATGGATCCAAGACGACCCACGTTTGAGTTGGCATTAGAACCCGAGAAGCTCACTGTGCTTTTCTTGAGAGAGAAACTGTTGTGTGCTCGTGTAACGGGATTCGGTGTTACCGGGGTAGTCCGCTTCGTGCGAGATAAAATCTTATCAGTGAATTCAGATGAGGACTGAAACCGATTTAACAGATCTGTTGGGTTGATCTTTTCCTTTGTATCCGTCATCTTGCTGGCACTCTCAGCGATGTTCTGGTCAGCTGTCTTCGCACCCTCTCCAAGATAGGGCAACATGATGCCTTTTGGTTTTGGAACCTTTCCTATTGATACGCTTGGAAAAGCGGGTTCCACATCTTTCCTGATCTGCACTTCTTCGTTGGCTACTTTGTTGGACGTCCGGGCATTTCTCTCGTTAAAATCAAAAATTGGAACAATGGGCTCCAGCGATGGGTCTGTTTTCAAATACCGAAATGCTGTGCCTGATGTTTGCTTTCCTTGGGTGGCAGAGTTCAAATTTTTCTTCAGAATCGTTTCTGGGGGAAGAATAGCGATGTCAGCGCAGTTATAATATTCCTCCTGTGGCCCACATCCTGTACGGCTCGAGCCGTCTTCACATTTACCCCAGTTCAGCGCTACAACAAACAACAGAATTAGTTTATTAACAACTGGTGGTAAATGTGTCTAATAAGATTAATGTAGAAATAACAAAAATCATAATACTTGTGATAAGTTTTTTAAAAAAGCGTTTACTTTCATTCAGCGCTAAAACAAACAACAGAATCAATTTATCAATAAGAGGTTTATGATTCTAATAAGATTAATGTAGATATAAAAAAAAACTCATAAAACTTGTGATAAGTTTGTAAAATAAACGTTTGCTTTCATTTAACGCTAAAACAACTACATAATCTTTTTCATAATAATACTTTTGAAGATTTTCTATTTTATTGTCGGCGCAAATGCAACGTTTGAAATTAATGATGAATTTTAGTCGAAGTTATTATTTTCTTATTGTAATATATAGCAATTAAAACAAAACTATTTGTAAACACGACAATTACATGTACTATCTAATTTTGCTTTGTGAACATCCTTTAAATGGGTTATTACACAGAATAATAACAAATAATGATCAAGTTTCTTCTTCTTTTTTTGTAAATGAATATATGTAAATTTCAATTTACATTATTTTCTTTTTATATTGAAAGTTCAGACCATGTTGATTTGATTTCATTATGAAGAATATTGCATTAGAAAGATATAGAAGATATGTGTTAAAACTCTTTGAAATTTTCCCCATTGAATCATTGTAAAAAACAAAAAAAAAACATTTTTTAGAAACTTCACACAAACAAAATGAAGTATACTAAGTTTGAACTATAATTTGTGTTGTTCAACATATAATCTATTAACAAGTTAGTATAAAAGCGTGTTAATGAATGAAAAATCAAAATTCCGATTGGAATACATAGCAATCAAATCAACATTATTGCAATCAATATAAAAAATCTAAATAAAACATGCGATTGTACACATTCTTGTGAAAAATTCTTCTTTTCATTTCCATTGTTGGTTCACATCACAGAAATACTTTAATGAAAAAAAGGTTTAGCATCGGAAATACTTCTTTATTCAAAAATAAGCTGATTCGATTAACACGAAGGTTTCCTTATTATTCCTTTTCACCTCAAACCTAGATGTTCTATTTGGCCCCAAAAACATCTGGTTGAAAGACCAAAAAGCAGCAAATTCTCCCATTAAAAAAAAGTTATGTCGACCAAAAAACATTAACGTAATTTTCTAAATCATATTTTTGAAACAAAAATTTATATGAGCCGTAAATTGCAATACTGAAATTTCTATAGAAATTGTTCCAAACAGCTACAGTTAGTTCTGCAGCAATAACGAAATATATCAATTGAAAGTGGTGGATGCATTTTTTTTATAATCGAGATTTCTAAAATTATCCTCCTTAATTGTTCTTTGTTTATATTAATATTTAATTATATATTACAAATAAATACTATTTTTAATAGTTTTTAGATGATGATTTTTATAAAATCTTGAAAACCAAATATATAAATACACGGGTTTATAAAAATCAATTTTACGCATATCAATTCAGATTCTTTACATAATTTAAGTGTCATGTATAGAGCTAGATTTTAATAATTAAGATATCTTTTATATCTCGCATATTTTTGAATAATAATCCATCTCTCTCTCTCTCTCTCTCTCTCTCTCTCTCTCTCTCTCTCTCTCTCTCTCTCCAATTTTTTCTATACAAATAATATATAGGAGACCATTGATCAAGCGAGGGAGAGGACCCCCCAACATATCTGCATTATAGGACAGAATATTCAGGTATCTATAATGGATATGCCTTTTAATACTTCTATTCCCCGTCCTATATTGATCAATTTGTCAGACGTGCCTTACTTGTTTAAGTGCTAACTAACCGCTGTTTACCAGTTTTATCACGCGTTTACCAAAATAAGCATGTCTGTGGACGCTACACGAAAAATCGGCCCGGGGACATGCGCATTGACATCAGTGGGTTGAGAGCCATTTAAGGGCAATAAAAACCATGTACAAACTCGTGCCGTAATCATTAAGCCTGGGTAATGTTGTCCACAACTATTTGTCGCCGCGTAATGCGTTCAGGTGAGGGGCTATTAATTACTGGCGTAAAGCAAGGGGTCTTCTTAAGTGTTTGTTTGTTTGTTTGTTTGTTTGTTTGTTGAGATTTTCGCGAGTGCAATTCCATATGATCGGTTATCATTGTTTGATCTATATTTCTGATATGTGTTAGTTTGTGAATTTTTGTACTTAAACTATAATTATATATAGGCCAATGCATTTCATTTCCGCATCAATATACATGTATATTCTGGGATATGTTTTGATATATAGTTCATAAAATTAATTGATACTATTTATAAGAAACTGACTTTTTTAAATTGCATATTTAGGGAAACTATTAAATGTTTAAATTGGATGAATTGAATAAAAATGAAAAAAAGAATGTTTTTTATTATTATTAAACGTTTAAGAATTCTGATATAATGCAAAAGAACGATGTGAACTTTAGTTAATGAAGGTTATTTTAATATTACAGAATTACGTGAATTGGTCTAGAAATAAAAGCCCCCCCCCCCCGGCTCCGCCACCAAAATTAGCTATTTTTAAATGGAGTTTCTAACCAAATTAACGATATTAATTGAGAAAGTCTCCATGTGTGTAATACCTGTGTGCCATTTCCACTGTAGAACACAGCGCTCACAAGCGACGCCCACCGGAAGTCGGATCTGGAGGTGATTCATCCCACGATGAACCGCCTCAAATTGTTTGCCATGGCCCTCAATCTCTAAATGGTACTTATCCAAACACGCATGCGTCACCGGAACTGATTCTGACACTTCGGGACACAAACGGAATTCAAAGTATCCCCTCATGTTCTTTTTAACTTCCACTATAACGTTTATAAAAGTGTCGTTTGTACTATAATAACGGGAAACAATTCCGTTGGCAAATTTCCCGCCAACCTCGTTATGGCGAGGTGAAACGTCATACGGGTCACCACACACCCCACATTTGCCTGAATTCATCTGCCATTGATGCTGAAAGAAATACAAACCATTAAAATAGTTAACATGTATAATGAAACAATTTATAGAGAATCTCTCTCTCTCTCTCTCTCTCTCTCTCTCTCTCTCTCTCTCTCTCTCTCTCTCTCTCTCTCTCTCTCTCCTATTGAAGGAGCTACCATATTTTATGCGAATATAAAATGACAAGCAGTTTATGTTTACAAAATTCAAACGTAACGTCAGGATGGTTAATACATTTTTGAGGCTAGTCTTACTATAACGTAGATATCCTTCTTTTTTATTTTTTCAGCCAATAGGAAAGCGCGTTACGTAACTACGTCATAAAATGTTTCGTTTTCATCCGAGTTAAAGACCTAAATAGAGATGTGACATTTAACCATGAATTTTCAAAATTAAAAATTGTGTGTTTCCTATTCATTTTATTAGTTTGCAAGATGGCGGATGAAACAACTATACACCATCTATATACCATACTATACCATTCATCGCACCCTCAAATTATCACCCCCACCCTTTCCCCCGAATCTCTGATCAACCCAAGAAAAATATGTAAGAACCCACGTTTTTTGCGAAACCTCTTTTTGCAGGCCAATGAAAAATACGGCATAAAGGTACATGTACATAACACACAATGAGCGGACAAAGGGCGGGTGAATCACCAAGTTACGATGTACATGTATGTGAATTGATGCTATAAAGTAAATATAAGCTACAGCTACAGTGTCAACAAAATAAAAAATACAAAATAAAATCAATTATGACATTAGTATCTCTCTCTCTCTCTCTCTCTCTCTCTTTCTCTCTCTCTGTTTTGAAGCTTTGAAAAGATATTGACGTTTTATGCGAGATACCAAATATGGAACGTTCAGGAAATGGTCGCTTAAGGTGGCACGTCACGGTGTAGCACCGCCATCAATCAAATTAACGTGGCCCTTTGTCAGGAGGCGTCTTATGATGTCCACTCGGTTTGAAAGCTTTCGTTTTAAGCAGACCGTATTAATCTTTTCATCAGCCCAATGATTCTGTTTATAAATAGCCATGTTTTATGATAGCGCGTGCGCGATGTGGACCGTTTTATTGAAATTTCATGACTACGGATTTTATGAGTTGACATGCAAACAAGCCTTTGTTTGCTTACAGAGTCAAAGAGGTCCATCTAGTTGAAACTAAAATATACGTAGATACTCGAAAACAGTACTTATTGATATGTATGTTTCTGTATGCGGGGATGCACGTGTTTCGAACCTCTGTAATCCCTCTGCTTATGGAGAGAATCCGCAGAGAAAATAATCTTTTAATAATTTATATTAAATATGATAATAAAAGTTTTCATGGTTGGTTAAATGTAATTTAAATTAATTGATTATTAATTTATGAGTTTTCTCTAAATGTGGCCATTGACAAAGTAAAATTTTAAGCAAAATTACAATGAAATCAAACATCTATATGAAGTCTGTAGTTCTGCAACTAATAAATAGTTTGTATTACGCCTTATAAAGTATGTGTACGTTATTGGTTATGAAATATGCTTTTCTTGAGGAATCCTTCCAGTTTAAAAAAAAAGGCTGAATCAATTCTCACTCAAATTTAAAATAAAAGCTTACCCAATAGCCTCCACAGTTTAAACCATCATCGTCACGGTTGATTGGACTTTTGAAACCCCGTCGCCAAAGTGATGACCTCTGAGTTGGCTCTAAGAGACGACCTCTAGCGTCGGTAACTGTCGCTAGATATGAAGCTACTGCAATGGCGAGTACTATACTGAAAGGAAAAATTGTGAGAGGTTAAGAAACATTAAAACCCTATAAGTTTGTAGATATTGACTACGTTTTAAAAAACAACTGCCGACAAAGTCGTAAATAGTTTCAGTCATAGGAGATGAACTTCAGTGTGAAACATTTTTATCAATTAATTTCATTTCTCGTTTTATAAGTATTATTATTGGTATCAAGTTAAAAACTGTTGGAAGTTAATCCATAATGAAATACTATAAACTTTGGCCGTAAGTTCTTTTGTAAAACGCAGTCCTTCTATTTCATACGCAGAGGTAAATAAAAGCGGTACCTCATGCTATATTGCCAACGGATGACGCTTGTATGTCGATTTTATCAATGTTAATGTCAGAACATGGATTATTTTGATTGTTATCGCTCATGCCGTGGGAAGAGAGAATTTTGTTTCCAGCAAAGTCGCTATAACATCGTTCTCTTCTCGTTCACTTCTCGTGTCATCTGACAGCGATATATGTATGTTGAACAGGAGGTTAAAAAATAAAATGGTTTGGACGAGAGGTGAAAAGGTGAATGGTCTTTGGTGATTTACGGGGAAAATAGCAAATAAAAAAGTTTCATCATTTACATAAAGGAAAAAAACTTTTAGACAATTTGAGTTACGCAATTTGCACATAATGGATTAAAATGAGAAAAAATTAAAAAAAAAAAAAGTATGATAATTCGATTCATTTTGTAAAATCTTGGAGTAAAAAAAAATATATTGTACTTAGTAACCGGTTCCTTCCTTTTTAAGGAGGGGGAAACACTCTTAAATATTTGGAGTTGATTTACAGTGGGTTTAGCCATCAAGGCACTGCGGATGCATGGTCACCGATGAATATCGAATAAATGTCCCCCTCGTTATTGCTTTACGATCTACGAATTCTACGCGATATCTTCGCGACATCTCGCGAAGTCTCGAAGACCATTCCCAGTGACAGCATACGAGCGTCTGAGGTTGTTTCATGTGGTACGAATTTGTTGGTATGTCTGAGAGAATCTTTTATTAGATTTCAATATTTTTTTTCTAAGAATAGGAATCTATAAATATCTGTGCCGCAGGTAACCCCATTTTTAAACTAAATTAAGAAACGATGCATAACAAAGTTGATATTGTTTTCATAAGCGTAAAGTTCGTTGCAACATACATGTATACAAACAATTCTTAGAACCATTTTAACTTTGGTTAGTTGGTGTCAAACTGCAATGTGACGTAGGCCTGTCTATTTCATTGTAGGCCACTCAGCCATTGCTCTTTGAAATCAACACGATTGGTCTGGCTTTTGAGCTAAGACTACTCAATCGGTGTATATTTCACCTGAAGCCAGCGTCATTTTTAACTTGTTTTGACGCAAGGAATAGATAGTTACGTCCTACTGAAAGTCCAAGGCCTTGTTAAAATGGTTCTGAAATTACTTTAGGTAAACTTTTTAAAACTAATTCCCAAAGTGTAACAATTAAGAAGCCTGCTTTAGATTTTATAGTATGACACTATTCTTATTCAACAGGAGAGCAAAATAAACAAATGCATTTTTATCTCTTTTTTTCTTTCTTTTTTTCATATTAGTTCAAATCCATTTAACGTTGCAATGATCTGTTTCATTTTAAATAATGTTCCTATTATACCATTATACTAATATAACATATAAATACCATTTGGGGGAGATGACTTTTATATACTCTATCTTATGTCCTTTCCTTTAATGTACTTACTTAAATAATAAAAATATTATTAAGTCAAAAAAATGATATCTTTTCAACGATTAACAAACCAAAAGAGAATTCACTTTACCTTTTGGACTTAAATCGAATCATGGTCCTGTACGCTATACACACTCCCTATAAGGGAGGACAAGTGAGTTTGGCGGACTTCCAAACCAAGAAGTCTTTTCACGGAATCTCTAACACTCCGTCCAGTTCCAACCTCGATCTGACAATACCTGACCACGAAAGAAGGAACCAGGGTTCTACCGTGAATATACATCAGTAGGCCCGCAATAGACAGTTTTATTTCTCCGTAACATTAGTTTTTTCTTTATCTGTGGGGTTCCGCAAGGATGCCTATTTCGGGGGCATTGTTTTTATGTTATGCTGTTTATGTTAATAGCGCAAGGACTTGAAGGAGTATGTCTTTCATAATTTGTTAATGATGATGGATTCAGTATTAGAATGTATATCTAGAAGTCTTTTAGACAAAACATGAAACGGAATAATCATTCTTTTGATTAATAATATTTTATAATCTATATATAATGAAAATAAAATAGTATTATTGTTTTCTTTTTATTATAACTTTAGCAACACATTAAAATATATAAACATTGTTATGGTTTTTACGAAAATCCTTACTTTAAAAGATAACTTTGGATTAAAAAAAAGTCACACTTGCATCGGAGTACCACTTGTTTTGTAAAATATATTTGATAAATATTCTACAAAAATATCTCACATGCTCAATTTATTATTTAAAAAATGTAACTTTTCTAAATAAAATTTTTGTGAATGTATATCCCCTTTTGCTGGCCTCAATCTTAATCTGGACACACGACTTGTACAGCCATCAGAGGTGCCACGCTAATTCGGTTCATTAACACAACAGAAATGTATTAACGGCTATGTAACGGACATTTGAGAATTAGGTAATATTTCACTTATGAGCGACCCCTGCTTTTACGATATGCGCTCTTGCGCAACATGCCATGTTTTTATCGAGAGAACCGCGCAATAATTGAAATTTTAGTATTTCTAATTATTACGTGACTCTTAACGTGAGGACGAGAAAAAGCGAGGGATTCCGAGATTGACGCGATAATTAGTGGATTCTTGCGCGTGTCTCATCGATGGAAATGGCGTAAAATTTGTCACGGTCAGGCGCAAGGGTTAAAACGCACTGCGGTTTATGACAGTGGAATGCACAATGTATATTACGCATAACGATTTACCAACAAGAATATTAAGACAGTCATTGTAAAGATAAAAAAGATATCACCATTTGTTAATGATTTCGCTCGCTTATTCATTTTGCCTACACGAATTTTAAAGTTATAAAACCTTTATATTTTCTAGAAGTGTTAGAACAATTAATGTAATTACATTTTTTTAACTATTTTTATTTATTATTTCCTGAAAATTGAAAAAGCCATTTGTGGTACTGAAAATTACAAAATCGCTATGCTAACATTAAGACCTTGGTTTTGTTTTAAATGGCGAATAAAAAAACCGCAGTGTTAGAAAAAAAGATTTCATCAAGTAATATAACACAATTATGAAAAATGTAACCAGAATATTGAAAAGGACTATGTGCGGTTTGGTCAAATGTCTGCCCCCGATTTCAACCAATTTTTAAATAGTATCGTATAAGAATGAAATCTTCACAAATCATTGTAAAGAGAATGCCTATAACTTTAATCTTGATTTTAGTCATTAATGCTCACTCGCTTTTTATCTATGCCGTCATCTAAATGACATAATTCCCGCAAAATTGCAAACAAATGAAGATATTCTCATTTTTGCTCTATATTTTGCATTCGGAAGTATAGAGCGCAGGTCTGCTCAAGTGCAATTTTAACATATGTTTTACTTAAGATAGTTATACATATTATACTAAAAAATGGTACTTGAGCAAGCCTGCGCTCGATGTTTCCCAGTCGAAAAACCATCGGAAAACACCCATATTTTGCTACAAAACATCAATTTATCAAAATAATGCAATATTCATGACGTCATATCTACGTTATGACGTCACTGTGGTGATAACCTTTTACACCTTTATTTCCAATATGATTTTAACTATCTTTCATCTTATTTTAAAGCTCTTTCTAAAACTTTGATTTTGGGGGGCAAAAATTGCATAAAACAGCACTTAGTCCTTTCATTAACATAAAGAAATTTAACAAATGTTTAAAAAGTTTTTTATTCTAATCAGTATATCTTTTCATAATATAATATTATGGGGATTATACGTATTTTACCTTATCAGCTTTATTGAAATTCCTTTTTTAGAAAAAAAAAACGATGTGAATTAAGCAAAAAACTAATTTTTTCAGTGGAAAGTTTACATGTATACTTACACTCACAAGTTATACAGTTATTATCTACCTCTAATACTAAAGAACTGTAATTTAGGTACATATTTATATTATGCAAACAAGCAACGAACTCTTAATGTGAATTATCCAAATTGATTATGTACACTTTGTATGTCTTACTGTTTATTTAATATGTATATGTTCACATGTATAACCTATGAGATATTTGTCTCTTGGAGTAAAGAACTTGAACTACACTCGGCTCTATAAATTACACGTGTTTTTAAATAATGCATTGTTCACGATCATACTGTCAAATTGATATGAATAATTAGCTTGGTATAATGGATAAATGTTTTATTATATAATGGATTAATTTCCTAGCTATCTGATTGGCTGATATCAAACAATCTAGAAAAAATAAAACGTTACAATCAACTGCACGGGACGTGGGTCAAAATAACATTTGATTTTAAAAACAGATTGTCCGTTCGAAATATCGCGTTTTTCAATTTGTTTGGCTATACTTTGAACCAAATCTTCGCTTGGTAACACTTTTGTCGATATGTCTGTACCAAATAGTCGCTGAATCATATAAAACAATTATTACTAGTTTTTTATTAATCAAAACGATGATTTAGCTACTCTCAAGATGACAACAGCAATCTCCGCGATACAGCCCCAACCCTGTTAAAACGAGTGTACATCACATCAATTTGAAGTTCATGTCAAAAAGATACTTTGATGAAAAAATGTATATAGGATATTATATAACATTGTATATTCATTTTGTCATTTCTCATGTTACCGTTTTCCTGTTGGAGTATATTAACTACCTCGGTGATACAGACAGACATATTGGATGCATTCTCATAATATTATCAAATATAATTGAATAAACAAGAATGTATATTGATTTATTCACATTCAGTGTCTATCCCCCCTTATGTTTGCAATAAAAATTTGCGACGTTCAATTTTCTATGAATATTGAGTATACTTATTTTGTAAGATTTTTGTAAGATTAAAACTTACATAACCAATTCAATAAACAATCATTAATATATATCTACTCCTTAATGAAACAGATTTTTCTCCACAAAGTTTTTGTCGCGGAAGCTAACTAAATAAAATGTTAATATGGCTGTTCCATTATGTTTCCTATCCCTGACTACGAGCGTTAATAATCGCTTTATAGCGGCGATATACAATATTTCATTCAAATAAACATCAGAACGAAAATATAAATATAAGCATTAGCCGTCGTCCTATGACACACCACGCGGTGCAGACAAATTATCGTACCGGGCTAACGCGCCGTTTTCAATTTGTCTCTAAAAAATAAGCATTCAATGCTTTTAAAAATGTTGATTTTTTCAAGGTGAACAGGCACGTGCACCGTGGAGCGTCCGTCAACTTGATGTTTAGATAATTCACATCTTTCAACATGATAATTCCGCAACACGTCGTCAAACAACTAACGTTAAATAATCGTCTCGAAATAAATGTATACCCTCTATTGAACTATATTACACATTGTGTATTTCATTTGTTACATAGTGACTTGATATATTTTATTTTTGTCAGAAAAAAGGGCAGGTTAAGTTGCAGGTATGTAGCTCTTAATCTGGAATAAAAACTCCGAAGGACGGCTATAGGAAACAACAGTGCCATCCATTGAAAAAAAAATTGTGCATTTATTGCGCACAAATAAAGTGCGGTAGTTTTGGACTGTCAACACTGCTTATACGCAACATGCGCGGATCTAGAGGGGGGGTCGGGGGGGGGGGGGGGTCCCGACCCCCCCTGGAAAATGAAAATTTATTAAATTTACATAGTAAAATTATCGCGAAAATATGCCTCGGACCCCCCCTGGCAAACACAATTATCCTTCGGACCCCCCCCTGGAAAAATTTTCTGGATCCGCGCATGCGCAAATTCTGTGGAAAAAAGATGACAACATTTTTAAATTCTTCATGCAATTTATCGTCCCTTTACTTGTCTTTTTCTGTTGGTCGTTCATCCGAACTTTTTCAGACCAGGAGCTACATACCTGTAACTGTGTAGATTTGTTGATGTTTTTTGGTTCAGTGGTCTTTCACTTTAAAGAAATTGCAATGACACCTAATATATCATATCGAAAGTAGAAAGTACTGTACTTGATTTAGGAGGGGAATTCCTTCACATGCCTCGATGAAGATAAGGGATGGGGGCTGAATCCCCCCCCCCCCCCCTCCCCAGAAACTGAGAAATTCAAATTTCTTACAAAATAGAATTACTGAAATATGTCTGGGACCACCCCAACCCCAACTCCCCAACACCCTACACCACCCCCGCAAACATAAATATCCCTCGGACTCCCTCTGAAAAAAAAATCCTGGATCCATGCATGCTTCGCTGTATCGTGTTTGTCGGATTTTCTGCAGGTTGACAATAGAACCAGCATACTTAACACAAAATCCGACACCACTCCTAGAGTCTACGCACTATCAGGAAACACAGATAGATAAGACGAAGTGACCTCTGCGACCTCTGTCCTCCAAAGCCTCGACACAGAGCTGCATGGGCGTCCCATTACACTTAATATCTCGTTCACCCTTTTTGATATTTAAACGGACCAAAAACAATGAAGGGAGAAAATTCGGACTACCTGGCGAATACCAAAACATGGCCGTCATTCTGTATTGTCTTCAGTGTGACTGTGTTGTACGTTTTCTCCGTGTTGGCTGGCGTGGTTCTATTCCTACAATACAAAGACATTAAGGATTTAGAGTTTAGAGTTTTAAGTCTTGAAAAAGAACGTGTTCTATTCCCTGGCAAAGAGTTCGTTCAGAAGGTAAGTCAACTCGTTTGATTGGTTACTGTCTCATCCAATGAAAACTCCTCTTTGCAAGTCAGCTTTCTCTTGGAATAAACTCCGAGGCTAGTGAAATTTAGTAATTATTTTCTATTACAATATTTTTTTTTTGTCTGACCGTAGATAAATATATTTCACAATATTATCTTCATATTCTCAGGAAAAACAATCGCGGTGAAATGTACTGCCTATACGCCATGTTGACGTCATATTTTAATTCATATTATCTAAAAATGAACAAAATAACATGCTGCCGTTGATAAAAAAAAATCCTAGAGATGTAAACACAATCTCTGACCTCTTTAAATGACCTTGATTTGATTTGACCCCTTTGATTTCGTATCTCATCTGATATGAGGTACTTTCATTTCACATTTCAAAATACGAATTTGACAACAGAGGTACTTCAAAACAAAAACCTGCGTACAAGCAATTCTAGAATGGGTCAGGGATTCGTAAATCCCAACACTCCCCTCCCATTTCCCTATTGGACATTCCTTCAAACTTTAAAATTATTCCTCGAAACCGCCCCTTACCGTTAAAAATTTCTAAATTCGCGCATGCAAAGGTGTTTTCTGTTGTTTGTGTAAGCCTTTGCCATAGATTGCTATCAGTTTGCCATGCCCAGGATTCGTCGTAGCTTGCAAGTCATTGAAATACGCAATCAAGTGGACCTTCTATGATGTTGCATATAAAACTGAATATTTTTACGTGAATAAACTTTTGAGTGCATTAACAAAATTAAATCAAATAAAGCAACGATAAAAAATAACCAGAATTCACCGCGAAATTTCCTTACAGTGAAATCCAATTGACTGCTAACCTATAATTCAAGTGATATCCCATTGACTTTATTATTAGCGTACTGACCTTACCTGGGCTTTATATAAGGCAACTTTTACAGAATGTTCATCGCCCCTGCCACTAGCCCCACCCTTAACCACTAACCAACAATCAAAAGCTACAAGACTGGCTTTCATATATCTGTGTTTTTATAGGATAGTTAATTTTGTTTATTTACAGACGGAGAGGGCGGGTAGGAGCAGACGACAGCTGAGTCCGAGCCAATACACGACTTTGCTCCAGGAGATCACACAAAAACAGGTATATCATTGTAGTTATTAAAGGGGCATGGTCACGATTTAGGTCAAATTCTATTTTTATGTTCTTGTTATTTACAATGCTTTAGAAATGCATTTCTAATGATCAAATAAAATTTGAGGGTCATTCGTAGATTTATAAGCAAGATACAGGACTCACAGTTCTTTGTCATGTAACCAAGGCTCGTGCTCTGTTTTTGTTTACATAGGTTCAATGTACCAGTAAAAAATCTTTTTCCAGCTTATTTGTCTATCTTTTTATTTATTTTAAGCATATATCGTTTAAAACATTCGTTTTAGGTTTAAAACTGAATTTTTTACTTCAACGTTCAAAATGTATCATTGTGCTTTTTAAGGAATAAGGAATCATTCTTTGAATATTATGAGGTGATCAAATACGGTCGGAGTGATCAATTCCGATAAATCCTGAAGGTTTTTATTATAGATTTGATCACGCCCGACCGTATCGGATCACCTAATGATTTTCAAGGAATGATTCTTCATTTCTTAAATTTATATGATGTTCAGCAATATTACGATTAAATATTAAAAGCGTCATTGATGATATGTATTAGACTATAAATTACAAAATTGATACGTATTGTTATCACAGAAAAGGTCACTGGAAATTGTAAATATATACAAATAGTTGTCTTAATACAGTGGTACTGTTTATTTTAGATGCATATGTGAAATGTTGGGAATCGCTCATAGGTGTTTGGGGACAGGACCGTCCCCTCCCCCCCCCCCTCCTTCCACCTAATATTTTTAAAAAATCAGACTGGTAGACGAAGTTAGCAACCTTCTTGTATTATATATATAAAGGGTCTGATTTTTTTGAAATTTTGTATTAAATATAATCTTTTGCAATGAATCTATAAATTGGAATAAATTGGATTAGAAATATGCCATAGAATGATGATTTATTTAAAAAAGAGTAAAATATCGAGGGTCATTACTTGAGGGGGGTGGTGGAGGGGAAAGGGGTCTGTCCTCCTGTCCTTAAGCACCTGTGAAATCACTTACATTTCATAGGCGTCGGAACCGGGGGGGCTAGCCCCCCCCCCCCCCCCCCACTTTCAATTTGCTTCCGACGCCAGTGCATTTTGAGTAATTGTGAAAAAGCACGTATCTGATTGCAAAATGTCCGTCGGCATTACTTTTTACCACACAGGTGGACTGGTATTATAAACAACATCTCTGAGTGAGATTACTGCTTCAAAAATAAACCCGCGCCATCTGGTTGTTAATTAGGTTTCTCCACATTTCAGGTGAAATACCTCATGTATATTCCTTATGGGTTTTGTCTTCCTATTATAATTTTTCGTTTCTATTTTGATCGGGACAGCGTTTTATGACCTCTTTATTAGAGATTAGAGACATCAACAGTTGTCGTTCTTTTCAGTGCGCTATATTCCACCTTAATTATGCACACAGTATATACATGCATTGTATACATTTTTTATATAATTATTAATTTTTATATCATAAACAGTTAGATGTGCTGACAGCAAGATGTGGCAACGCTTCTAAGATCTGTGTACCAGGTAAGAATTACAGGTATTTCTCTCTCTCTCTCTCTCTCTCTCTCTCTCTCTCTCTCTCTCTCTCTCTCTCTCTCTCTCTCTCTCAAATTTCATATACACTGTACATTGCAGAATATGTGAATTAAAAAAACCCAGAATAACAGGTAGATATGTCTGCCAGGTAAATAAAGCACAGGTATCGCGACATTGACATGCACCTTATCGCTCTGTGCAGGCGCCGGTCGTAGTGTCACGGTGCACGCCGCTAATTGAACCTTTATCTGATTTATGTAGGTCAAAAGGGCGAACCTGGACAGCGAGGCGACACAGGTGAGCACTTGATTGGCTGTCCCGCGAGTGACAGTGTTTATGTTGTATAACGGTGATACGTGTTTCATAACTGTACTTTATTATTCATCAATTTTTATTGGAAAAGCGTTTTTTTATTCATTGTTTTCTTTGTAAATTTGATATTTTTTGTGTTGGTTTTGGGAAAACTCTTTTCATACCCTTCTTTGAGTTTTTCTTGTGCTTTTAATGTGTTTTTGTTTCTTTATTTCTATGATTTTTTTTTTTGTTAGGTTATTTATTATTTTATTTATCTATTTACATGTATTTATTTTTTTATTCAATTATTTTTCATTTATTCATCTATTCATTTATAAATGTGTTTTGTAGGTGTTGATTTTCATGAATAAACGGTTTTTTAGCTCATCTAGGCTCAGATGAGCTTTTTTGATTAAGATTTGTTCGTTGTCTGTCGTCATTGTCGCTGTCGTAGCTGTAAACTTTACACATTTTCATCTTCTTCTCCAGAACCGCTGGGCAGATTTTGATCAAACTTGACATAAAACATTACTCGGTAAAGGAAGTCATTGAAGGGCAACACCCTCTTAAATGGGAGATAATTTATAATTATTAAAAATCTTCTAAAAAAACTATAAGGCCAGAAAAGCTCAAATTTTTGTAAAAGCATCCTCAGGTAGTAGAGGTTCAATTTTAAAATTATGAACCCCGGGGTATTAATGGGTCATAATTGGGGGGGGGGGGGGGGGGGGCTCGACTTTTTTTTACATGGAAAGATGTAGAGAAAAAAATCTTTAAAGTTTCCTGGAAAAGCATTTTCAGTCTAAAAAGCTAAATCTTGTAAAAGCACATTTTGTGCAAATTAAAGTTTGATAAAACTATGATTCCCTAAAGAAAATCGGGGCCACAAAGTGGAGAAGGGGGGGGGGGGGGGGTTAAAAAGAAGTAGAGAAAAATATATAGCTATTGTTGCTCCGGAGAGTGATATGGCCCCTGGGCCTCTTGTTATGATATTACTTTGTCAAATACCTATTGTGCATCAATTTGATTAATACACAAATTGTTAGTCTATGCGTGATATTCCAACATTCTTTATAGATAAATATTCTAACAGGTCTAAAAGGAGATCCAGGTTTGAATGGCGTTCCAGGTCAAAAGGGAGAACCTGGTATTAGCACTTCCGGTTCAAATGGACTTCCGGGTCCCAAAGGGGAACCTGGATTGATGGGCCTCATGGGCGCCCCAGGGCCAAGGGGAGAAAAGGGTTCATACCACTTTATCATAATTTATATTTATTACTGCATGTATTGAATAAGTAGAAACATTGAGGAAATTTTCTATTTCATCCTAATCGATTTCTTTAAATTCTCGCTTTTACCTAGTACATGTATATGAAGATTATTTTTCTATGCAGGTGAAAAAGGTGACATTGGGCCACAGGGACCTCCTGGGGTCAAAGGTGACGCCCCGACACGGAAGCAGTTAGATATGTGTTGCAACACTTTAGGTATTTGGTTAAGTTCTTATGATAAAGACGGATGATAAAATGAAATTAACCAGCAAAATTTACATCAAGGCCTAATTTAAGTTTTCAGTTTAATTAATAAATTTAACAAACACTGCATCATCAAGTACTAGTACATGTCAACTTTTGTATGCAAATTTAGAATTTATAGGAAGGGATTATTTATACACCAGTATACAAAATACATATGACATTACTGAAAAAAGCATATAAAGTTTTGCTTGAAATATTTGTAAAATTTTAGAATTTAAAAAAAAAACAATTGTGTACAAAAAGAGTGCATTATGTCAAATCAAACGAAAACTTGTGTAATGTATACCACAATACATTCACCAACTACTAGTCTAATATTAAATCGTACAAATGTTCCAAATTATATTTGATTTGTTCAACCCCGACTGTATTTGATAACCTTATAATACTCAAAGAATGATTCCTTATTCCATAAATAACAACCATCTAAAAAGTAAATCTATATTAATTCCATCTATAAGAAAATAAGCCACGTTTATTAAAACGTTTTTTTCAGCCGCTCCAACAATCCAATGTATATAGCCCAATACATTTATCAACTACTAGTCTAATATATTAAATCGTACAAATGTTTTAAATTACATTTTTTTCAGCCGCTCCAACAATACAGGGCTCTGGCAACGACATCCTGACGGTAGAGCACGGCCGTGACATTACACTCCCCTGTAGAACATCCGGGTCTCCCCAGGCCGATAAGTCGTGGAGCCCAGGGGTGGATCCAACACAGCACGGGCGGTACGTGCAGACCACGGAGGGGCTGGAGATCACTAACGCCCAGTACCTGGACAGTAGGATGTTTACCTGTACGGCCAGCAATATATTCGGCAGCCGCGAGAAACACGTGTACCTGGTTGTGATAGGTAAGACAGAATTCAGTGACTATCAAATTTCACACCCCTCACCTCCCTTCCCACTCTACCAAATTACTCACGCTGTAACGATAAAATTTAAGACATTGCTTTTAATCCCCCCCCCCGAACTTCAGTCATATGACGCTGAAATACATCTACCTAGAGAGGAAATAATCGAACAGTTGCAAAATTCATTATAAACAAATTTATCTGAGGTGTTCGTCCTGTAAGTAAGGAGTGAATTGAATGATAATTTTGAATTATGAATTTAAGAGTTTTTTTTATATAAAAGTTCAATTCAATAAATTATAATTTATTTTTGCATGTAACACTGGGAAAAGGCGAATTTAAAATTTTTTGATAAACTAATGGTTTTTGCAATATGTGAAAGAAAATTGTTCAATAAGAAATAAAATCAAAAGCTGCTAATGGATGAGACTGAGAATATCCTCTAATTTAGACGTTGATTGTAAACATTTCAGACCCTATACAGGTCAACTTGACCCCGTCATCCCTTGACGTCACTTCCTCCTCGACGCCTTCACTCGACTTCCTGTGTACTTATAAGGGCATCCCTCCGCCGCGAGTTCAATGGTTTCACGTCGGGCCCGACGGGACCAAGCAGAATGTGACGTCACAGGCCCAAACGGGCGGTGGGCGGAGCACCCTACACGTCAGTAACCCGGATGCTCTGAGTTCGGGACAGTATATGTGCAACGTGCTGAATAACTACGAGAGCCAGAGTCAGACCGCCTCCGTTACTGTTCATTGCAAGTAAATTCTTCTATATTCTTTACCCCACGAATCCAGAAAGTAAAATTTACATTAACTCGATCTAAAAACATAATGCATTATATGATGATAACACAAAATTAGGAACTATCGGTAATATTTATTTTTTTATGAAACATAACTTTAAATTTGTTGATTACGAAATGTGGAACAGGTAATTTGTCGCCGATGAAAAACATATTTGATTTTCCTTTCGTCAAATGTAGTTTTGAAAGTATTTCCGTTTAGGGAAAATCGCTATTTCAATATGTCGTCGATGCAATTGAAAAATGCAATATATGCATGTACATATGACGTAACATTCATGTAACCTTAAATTATTTATATCGAAATCTTTCTACAGCTAAACCAGCCATAATGAAGGGACCCGGATCAAAAACGGTCAACATTGGAGACACGGTCATTCTACGCTGTGACGTAGCAGGTGATCCCAAGCCAACTGTCACGTGGACTTTCCCAAAAGTATGATTTTTTAAAATATATTATCACTAACAACATGAATAATTTCCGGTGCAGCGCCATCTATAGTCATTCAGAATAGTTGTTGCCAGATTATTAAAGAATTAACTGATATATTTTTAACTTCTACCACATATCCAAAATAACACAAAAGGTGAATGATCATTCTCACGGTTTAAATTGCACAGATCATAGATGTCCTTCTTTCATTTGATAAAACATTATAGAAATGATATCAATAAACAATTCCACAGTGTTTAAAGTTCATTGCGAAGTACGTGGACAATATCCTCATGATATGAATGAAACACGCTCGCTGTAACGTTAAACAACAGTCATTCAATCGTTTAATCTAGACAGGTACAGCTGTACCTAAGGACGTACAGCTTAACGCCGACGGATCCATTACTATAGTCCATGTAGATCAGTTCAGTGAGGGGGATTACCAATGTACCGCCACCAACTCTTTTGGGTCCGCCACCACTTCCGGTCATCTTAACGTCATCGGTAAAGTATATAAATATATTAGTAAAATGGTTTAGAAAATGAAACTTATTGGCAGTCTAAATCAAATTCTTTGTGTGTTCGTCAATATTTTGTATTTCAAAGTTTTGCTGTAAAATGATGAAATTAGATTTCGATACCTAGTGCCGTTGGTTGTCCAAACACATACTGAGGAACTTCCGGTTACTTCGGAAACATTTGTCGAACTACAATGTACCGGAAGCGGAAATCCTTCACCGACATTAACCTGGCAGAAGGTGGATTCGTCGCCCCTGAACTCTGACCCCAGTAAATACATCATGCTGCCCAATGGCAACCTGATTATTACTGGGTTCAATTCTGAGACGGACACAGGGTACTATGTTTGCAATGGCACGAATACACAGGGAACCGCCGGGGATTACACGCTAGGTGGGTTTAAGGTGAACCATTCCTTATACTACGTTAGAAAACCTTTACTATCTTAAAAATCATTGTATCATGAACTGTGAAACTTTGTTGTTATCAATACCTCATGTAATAATTAAAATTATGAATAAAATTAATGGACGTTACATCTCCTTAATTAAACAGGTTTTTTTAAGGATACAGATATAGTGTTCTGTGCTAGGGTCTAAAATACATGTAAATAAATTTAATTTTTTTTTAATCACATTCGATAAAGTTGTGCATTTATTTAAATTCAATATAAATTTATTTTCTTTTTTCAGTATTTAGTATATAACACTAATATTAATTTTATGGGAGAATTCAATGCAAATAGAACAATCTTAAAAGTCAGTCAAGTATCCGTTCGTTCTACATTTTTCATTTCATTTTTCTGTATGATGTTACAGTGTATGATTTATTTTTCTGTATGATGTCACGGTGTATATTTTATTTTTCTGTATCATGTTACAGTGTACAAGAATGTGGGACTTCTACAGTGTAACTCCACATTCACCGAGTGTTCCACTAAGATAGGCGTAGCCTGTGGGTGAGTACAGTATTTTATGCGTAGTTATCTTTACACGTGATCCACTAAGATGGGCGTGGCCTGTTGGTAAGTACAGTACTTCACGTGTTATCTATGCACGTGTTCCACCAAGCTAGATAGGCGTGGCCTGTGGGTAAGTACAGTGCTTCATGTGTAGTTATCTTTACACGTGTTTCACTAAGATAGGCGTTGCCTGTGGATGGGTACAGGGTTATTTATGGAATTACTTTAAAGGGGCATGGGCACGATTTTTGTCAAAAATTATTTTCCCGATTTTAATGTTTACAATGCTTCAGTATGGCATTTTTAATAGGCAACCAAAATTTAAGTGTCATTCGTTGAGTTATAAGTGAGTTACAGAGTTTACAATTCTTTGCTATGTAAACAAAGCTTTTGTTAACATTTTGAACGTTGAAGTGAAAACTCCAGTTTTAGACCGAAAATGAATGTGGTAAACGTTAAAATCTGTTTATTCATGCTAAAAATGAATAAGAAGGTGAAAGATTCAGCGTGAAAAAGAACTTTTACCGGTATATTGAACTAATGTAAACAAAAACAGGGCACGAGCCTTGTTTACATGACAAAGAATTGTGAGCCCTGTATCTTGCTTATAACTTCACTGCTGACTCTCAGATTTCATTTGGTCATTGGAAACGCATTTCTAAAGCATTGTAAAAAATAAAAACAGAAAAAGAGAATTTGACCAAAATCGTGACCATGCCCCTGTAATATTTATTAGTTTTATACGATATAAAACATTCCATTATTTACAATATTTGTAAAAAATTATCAGACTCTAACCTTGTTTACATAACTGTCTGCAATGAATTCTTACCGTTGTATTTCTCTTATAGCTTGACTCCTAACATTCAGCTTATAAACCTGTAAAACATTAATTTTTTTCAGTGGACAATGTCCAGGAAACTGTGACGTAACAAATTCTGGAATTGTTTATGGATTCAAATCTTATACACCGGTACGTAGACCTTTCTCTCTCTCTCTCTCTGTCTCTCTCTCTCACTCTCTCTCTCTCTCACTCTCTCTCTCTCTCTCTCTCTCTCTCTCTCTCTCTCTCTCTCTCTCTCTCTCATGAACACACAATCTTTTAACATCAACATTCAAAATTATATCAAGAAAAACTTTTTAAAAAATATCTTCATTTCATTTGTCAGACTTTTTTTTTCCAAATTCTGCTTTGTGGTATACGTACGATGTATTGCAATTTTTCTGCTTCTTATTTATATTTCATTTATTTTCATGTTTTTAGAACTCCCCCGTTTGTCTAGCGGGAAGACACATGGGGGTGGTGGGTCGGCCTGGGGACATGGTGATATGGACCGTGGGGGCGGGAGGGGACACTTTTGAAGGCAGACAGAACAACGGCATCACCAGTCAGTTGTACGTATAATGTGTCTGACTATATAGTCAGTTGTACGTATAATGTGTCTGACAAGTCAGTTGTACGTCTTATCTATATTACTTGTTAGTGTAATGTGTTTGACTATTCAGTTGTACGGATAATGTTTCGACTAGTCAGTTGTAATGACACGTCACGTCAATGATTTGCTCATGTCTCTGTGTTTTAAATAGTGTTTTTATATTTCTTGGAAATATCACTGTGTTAGTTTCAGGAATTTTGATTCCTGCTCTCTACAATTCTTAAATCTAAAATGTTTGGCATCCGTTGAAAATATTAAAGAGAACAATAAATTTATAAACATAGAGACTTGGGCAAGTCTAATGTCATGTGTGTAAAGCATTAAGGAATTGACATTAATTTCCTTTGGTTGTTATGGTTACAGTTCCGGCCCACTCGCTGAGAAGGTCACCTTGTACTCCAAGCGCCCACAGATCGGAGGTCACGTGACAATAGCGCCCATAGCACCACTGGGCGGGTAAACAACGCCCCTTAACACACCATTACATTTTCTGTATATTCAGGTTTTAAATAAATGTTACAAAAATAGTTTTGGAACAATGTTGTAGGTTGATGTATAAATTGATATGTTCAAAGGTAATTTATTTGTACAAGCTTTTAAAGTTATTAAATTACTAAATGTCCTCCGAATTCGAAATTCCCTGAAATCCGTGTAGGGTTATGTGTCTTACAAATATAACTGGGAATATCTTGAACGAGGTATCTGTGTCCTTATTATATATCCATTGAACTTAAAACAATCCTTTCATTAAAATCAGCTTAATTGTAAAGAAAAAACATACACGTAAATACTTATATGTCTGTGTCTGTAAAAAGACTACGAATCAATTTTTGTAATGTATAGTTCAATACACATTCCTTACTCACTATTTCAATATTAATCGTAGAATTGTTGAAAAAAATCAATAATATAAGTACAAGGGGTTCATTTTTTTAAATTATTATAAAGTGATCAAATGCAATCGGGTTTGATTAAAAATCTCTCTCAGCGCCTTATGGGCTTTATTGGTTTTGATCACCCCGACCGTAAACAATATATACCGACCGTATATTTGATCACTTCATATTACTCAAAGAATTTCATTAAAGCAATCGGACGACGAAAAAAGAGGTTCGTATAATACTGATCCATGCCTCGATAATAGCTAGATCCGCCTTGGTCCTTCTGTAATCGATTGTACTTTTACACAAGCTGGTCCCCTATTTTAAACCTGCTCAATTTTATCAAATCGCAGATTGCAGAATTTAACGTATACACGTTTCAACCGGTGATATCGGGTAATCTCACGTAAAGGCCCCCGACTTTTTGTATCGTTGGACCCCAGTCTGCGGGCGTAAAAGCTCTGAAATTCCATCGATCTCAGTCCAAGGTTTATATCCTCTTCCAGGTAAGTTTATACCGTATTAAGTAACATGTCTGCTCCCCCATGATCAAATCTTGCAGGTGTAAAATATTCTTACGGATATGTGATAACACTTTATAGAGTAGTTGAAATTGAAAGCAAACTGATTGAAATAGATCTGATGCTGTTAAAGCAAGTAAGGCTCTATTCGTATTGTTTTTACCATAATATAGTAAGTGTAGAATACACTATATATACACATGCGCGGATCCAGAAAATTTTTCCAGGGGGGGTCCGAAGGATAATTGTGTTTGCCAGGGGGGGTCCGAGGCATATTTTCGCGATAATTTTACTATGTAAATTTAATAAATTTTCATTTTCCAGGGGGGGTCGGGAGTGTAAAAAGCTTTACATGTTAACATGTACCTGTTTTCATTTGGCAAGTTAACGAAAGTCTTTGCGCGTAAAACTGGCAAAAAGTTACCACAGAAAGTATAATGGTTTATACAGGAGGCTTTAATTCATGAGAAAAAAATTAGAACACATGCTTTTTTTTTTATAGAAGTTAAAGTCATTGTTGTTTAGTTCTTATAGTGCACAATCCTTAAAGACGAGAATCGAAAAACAAAACATTCTTTTTCTTTTCTAGTAAAACACAAAATACTTATTGAAAAAAATTTCTATGCATTACATTTTAGTTATCATACTGCATGCATTTAAAATCCACCTTGAATCAGAGATGTGTATTTTTACGTAAGCTATCCCTCGCCCACGGCCGAGAAAATCGGTCACCATGGTCGCGGCTGGACTACCTAGCGGTCAGCGGTTATCTAATACACGAGAGTTGCGTCTCTCATATATGAGTTAATCTAGCTGCGAACTGAAGAATTATTTCAGTTTTGATTACACATAAAGGTTTATTCTTCAATTGGATTAAACGATAGGGTGTCAATTAAGAAATCGTTCAGTTAATTAATAAAAGCAATGCCATTCTCAATCTAATGCAATATCAGACATATATATCAATTGTGGGTTTTAAGTAAAAAAAGAATTTCTATTTGATAGATTTTAGTCATTAAATTGCAAACTTTTCAAATCTTCCTAGGTTCTGAGCTGTGCGTGTGTATGCGTTAAACCTTTATGTAATCTATCCTTCGCCCGCGGCCGAGGAAATCATCCACAGCTGCACTACCTAGCGGTAAACGGTTATCTAATACACAAGATTCGCACCCGCACACTTACATGAATATGAACGTGTTTGAGTTTATATAGCCGTTAATACACTGTACACTGTTTTAATTTTATGTTATAAAAGTTTGGTTATTTTGTATTTAGTTAAATTAAACATTGGAGAGTAAATTAAAAAGTCGTTCTGAAAATTAATAAAAGCGATATTACTCCAAATCGGAAATACTCGTGAGACATATTTGAATGGTTGGTTTGTAAGTCTTAAATGTTTTAAAAACTGTACAAATAATGTTTTCAATCAACAACAAAAAAACAACAAGACAAATATTAAAACCTTTAAATAATGATCATCCCTCGCACATGGCCGAGGAGATCCCGCGCAAGTGACCTCGACATGTACCTTATCACGCGTGCATGTTTGGTATTTTGTACGAACGCAACTATTTTTATTATGTTTTTAACTATTATATTGGTTTCAGATGAACCGATAAATTTATTTTACTCGTACAGTTGATTTAGCATTGATTTATACGACAGCGTACAAGGTAATTTAAAAAATCAAATCAAATTATGATCAAAGTGCCATGTTTGCGGTAGGTGCTGACACGATAAGAGAATGCCCTGAATTAAGGCATTCGGTGATTATTGTAAAGAATATTCACATGAGTTTTGAAACAAGTTTTGTTTAGATTCTATCGGTCAAATATAAATAACTTCTGTAGTGTTTCTACATGGTCGTTAGTTTCATTGTGAAAACGAACTTATTTCTGTGTTGCCTTCCCACCGCCCCGCTGCCAAGTGCTCTCTTTTTTTAAAATTCCAGATCTGTCGAAAATCATTTGATAGTGACTTCTTATGTGTGAAATTTTCTTCTGAGCGTGTTTCTCTTTCCCACCCGGTTTTTTTATTCGGTCAGTCTTTGTAAATTTCAACTTCCTTTATTGCGTAAATTCAATCGCCACGTGCTACCGAAAATCTTGTGTCACTTTGAACAGCTCAGAACATATATAGCCCCAGCTTATTTATGGCTGCAGATCATCAATTGTTATATACTTAATCAACAGTTCGAAGGGTGTTTTCTTCAAAGTGTTCAATTTTCAAACAACAAGACTTTCATTTTCACATTAAAGGTGCGGGATCGTAATCTGAGAACGTGGCTATAATAAATTAACATGTCGAACACGCTAAACTTCTATTATATATAGTTATGAACAGAATAATATATATTATAATTAAAAGTTTTAAGTCAAACGTAATGTTTTCTTGGGATAAGATGTTATGAAATACGACTACATTATGCTATGCAGGTGGTCGCCATAGAAATTATCAAAGTATTGCAAGTTAGGACAGATTAGTTTACTTGACTTACAGACTATAATATAGCGACATGTCTGCCTCCAAAAAATATATGCGCTTCTCAAAGTTACACTTCAGTGAGATGGACATGTGTTCTTGGGGATTTTCTTTATTGCTAATTATATGAAAATTGATTTTAAAAAAAAAGTTTTATTGAAGTTGTGTGGTATGAGGATGTCATGCAACTTAATTTACTTACAAGGTTACATGTAGCTACAGCCAGTGGAATACTAATTTTAGGTCAACAATCACTGGCGGATTTAAGGGGGGGGGGCGTGGAGGGCGCACGCCCCCCCCCCCCTAAAATTTTCAAAGTATGCATGACTGTAGATGATTTGATAAATTTTACATAGAAAAGTTAGCATTTTGTGTTTCACTTTATTTATATTTATGCCTGACTCAATATTACACCTCATTGATACATTAGCTGTGCTATGCTGACTGTAATTCTGCTGCTCTATAAACATCTATAAACATCTAATCCTAATGCATGTTGACAGGTTCTGATAACAAACCAATTAAACTGTGTTTAAAACAAGCAGTGTTGGTCATTTTATTATGGTGGCTGCAACAAATTCCCCAGGGCCCTGAACTTGGGGCTTCGACCAAGAATCGACTGGAAATCTCAGCAGTTTTGTTTCAAGTGTAGACTGCGCTGTCATTTCCATATTGCGACGCAAGCAGAAATTTCTGAATAACTGTATATTTTTTGAATTTTTTTCTACGTAAATAGACTATTTCAATATAAGAATATTGAAGATTTGATGCATCAGATATTTCTAACAGCTAATAGGGGGTCGGATACCGTATCGTCATTACAATGTTGTAACTTTGATAACCTAGTTAATTTTGGGAGTTCATAAATGCCCAAGTTTTTTTGTTTTTAATCCAATACATGTATTAGGTATTAGTAACAATATGTGACAAATTGTTATATATATGTAATAGGCTTTTGTGTAAAGTGTACATAACTGAAAAAATACCACTATTTTGAGCCTGGTTTGACCTTCAAAATACACGAAAACCCAGGAGCTTTCGAGGGCTTCGCCCCTTAGGCCCCCACCAGGGCTTTGCCCGGGACCCACGGGGGGCCTCAAGGCGGCCCCAGACCCCCTGCTCAATAATTTTATCCACGCCCCCCCCCCCCCCTAACTATAAATCCTGTATCCGCCCCTGACAATGATTACCCAATCTATTAAAATACAAGATAAATAGAGAAGGCAAATATTGCTTGTGACATGTACGTAGTTTTTTTTATATATCTTTATGATAAAGCAGAGAAAAGCAAAAAGAAAATAAAATTAAAAAAAAAACCCACAAAAAACAAACATGGAACTTGCATCAAATTTACTTCATGTACATGTTACCAAAAATCCGACCGAATATGTGCCTTTGTCACATTTAATTAAATTAACTGAAAATAAAAACCGTAACACTATTATTTTCCGCTTATTTTTATTGAAGTTTCTCCCTTTTTTTAAAAAAAAAAATACATACGTAAACTTTCTCCGAGAGAATAACTGTTGATCCGATAAAGGAGAAAAAACTGACTTAAAAATAGGGATTTTGAATATTATTGCATCGTAGAGAGAAGTAATATTCATTTCTGTAAATAATGTTATTAAATTTTACGGTACATAGCGGTGTCTGTATATCAGGAGTAAAATTTAGACGCTCACTTAGGCTTAATTCTCCCGATGATCTTAGATAGCTGATTAGTATTTTAAATGTTCAAGTCTACTCGTATTATCAAATAGTATCAGCCCTGAATAAATTTTCATAGATGCCATCAATTTTGGCTATTTACCAAATTTTGACAGCACGAAACAAATTCAAACTGGCACATAGTCTTCAAAAAATTAGAAAGATTTATTTACAGAAGTTACGTGTTTTTTTAATGCACGTTTTAACTTACATTTCCTTACATGAATCATGAGTACATTTTAATATATAACAATCCATGCTACCCTGAAAAATTTAACTCGCCATTAAACTTCTCATTGTTTAAACCCCTGTCACACTGTAGCTGCGTCCTCACAGCGATCCCGCTGTGTAATTGAATAATGTAAAACGCCATGGTAAACGAACTAGAGTCTTCTACAGCGCCGTAACAACTCAACGGCATCTTCGTTCGCCGCGGTGGGATATCCTAGCCTAGAACATTTTAGAACGCCATGCGACGGCGCGTACTTTGAACATGCACAAAGTACGCGCCGTGGCTCTGCGTTCCGATAAACACGCCGTAGAAGTGGAGTAAGGTCGCCATGGCAGCCCCGTAAAGTCTCCAACAGCGCATGTGCACGCAGTCAGCGCGCAGAGCACGCTGTGGATGCGCGGTAAAAACTCCTAGCACGTCATGAGCGCTCGGCGGATACCCAGCGAGAGGGCAGTCAATCGCCAAGTAGAACTCTGTGGAAACGTATTTGGGAGCTCTGTAAGAACGCCTTTCTGAATTTTCCTTGCGATCCTACGGCGATTCCATTAACACAATGCCGTGAACTCGCACTGGGAACGCAACTTTGTGTGACAGTGCCTTAAAGAGTTTTCAAAACAATTACACAAACTGTGTTCGACAAATAATTTTCCTAAAACATTTTTTTCCTGTCTTTATACAGGCTTTCAATCAGAGCACGTTTTTATAACAAAAGCAGAAGTGAAATTTTAGTCATTAGTCATTATAATCGTTTGACACCAAATCACATAAATTTTCATCTCGCAGCAACAACGGAAGACCTACTCGTGGCTCTGCCACGAGCTCTGCTCTAGTTTATTTATTTTTTCTTGTCAAGATTTCTGATAAATTTACCCATACCCCCCAACCCCCCATCCTTCCTTTTTTTAAATGAAGTCCGTATTTGCTCTGCTCCTGTTTTATATTTTCATTTAGACCTTTGATTTTGAACATTGTTCGTTATCACCACATATCGACGTAGCTTAATTTTGATATATCTATGTACAAAATATTTTTAATAAGTACAAATTCAGACACTTAGACGGTCACCGCCTTTACAATAAGACGGCTTGCAAATGTTAGGAGGTCAAAATCATAGACGGTTTACGCGTCAGTTTAAAGCCATAAGCTTTCTCCAACTGTGTTATTTTTTTTTAATTATCAGGACGCCATGACAATTGTTTACGTTTTTCAAGCCCAGAAATATCTTCTCTCTCCTTTAAATGTTAATATCTATCTCTCAGAAGACCAAATAAGACCGTAAATATCGAGTAATGATTATTCTTCATTACGAGCAAATTCTACATTGTTATCATGCTGGAATACATGTTTGCATGGTCAATAAAATCAGTAAAAATGAATATTAATAGTTACATGGTTTGTATTTGACCTAATATGGTTTATATACACGTGGTCAGTATAATTTCCATATGGGGCAAGAGCATTTGAAGACCGTACGTTGAGTATTTCGGGAAAACAAAGACTACCATAAAAAAATAAAAATTACCGTGTGAATCACATATCCTGTTCAACTTTTGCATGTAAACATTAAATAAAAAATATAGTCTGTTGGGGCAGCGATGCGTTGATTTTATTTCATTTTTTAATGGAAATCCGGATAAAGTGATTCCTTGACACAGCGCTAAGCTACAGTAAGTAACTAATGTTGTAAACTTGTATGAACCGCCAATCCAGATATAGCTTGATGGTCTATGGTTTCAGAAAGTACATTATATAGTATATATATTTTAAATCTTAATTACTTTATTTCTAAATATTAATTATTAAAATAGAATTAAAATTATAGAAATATTCAAAATTAATAAATTGGGGGGAGGGGGTATTTTTAGCCAAAGGCACAGCCAGGACTATGTTGATATTTCTTTGCCTAATATTATACATTTTAAATTAATTCGGAAATTATCGGTCTTAATCTTTTTAATATCAGCTTAGGGTTGACTTTCGAACAATCTTTTCAAAAATTCTGATTTTTGATTTAATATATAGGCCTAGTGAAAAAAATGACACTTTGGGACGTGGGTGTTAATGCATACATACATCCGTCATGTGTAAACAATTAGGTGGCTCACAACACCTTGAAATACTTTCTCAGATCAGCAGGAAATTGCTTGAATAAAATATGGTGATAACAAACAGTGTTCAAAATCAAAGGTCCAAAGGAAAAATACAAAACAGGAGCAGAGCAAACACGGGCCTCTAGAAAAATCAAGGTAGGATTGATCAGGTGCCATGGAGGAGTGAGCATCTTTTGCTGACCGGTCACACCCGCCGTGTGGTCTTTGTCGTAATCGAGATTTCAAACGGAAAAACCCGTAGACAATTCGGTGATTACTAATGGTTTAACAATAAGTATGAAAAACGTCAGTCAGCATTCGACCCAGCAGATATTGTATCTAAATTGCTGACAATGTCGTTGTATCGACCAAAAAGTTTACGAAGGGATTACTTTGACAATCAAGCCCTGTTATATTAACTTGTTTGTGACAATGTCAGTAGCTTGCCTCGCCCTAGAAACTTTTTATACGTAGAGCATGCCCTTGCATATCGAAATAACTGAGACACAAAAACGCCATATGCAGGTAATGGAGATATATTGCTACATAAGTAAGGAAAGTTGACTATGGAAAATTTGAAATCATCGCGTTTATCATAAAGTTTTGTTGTCGGGTTACCATCAATATCCCTTTCCAGAAAAAAATATATCCAAATATGAAACAGATGACACAGACTCTGTTGTACATGTATATTTTATTTCAAGTTCACTGGGGCATGATTTATAGCATACAGTTAAGATATATAAAAGTCAAAAAAGACAAATAATGTGCATTTTTTAAATAAAAATTATACTTCAAAAACTCAATTCAGTTATTTAATATGAACGAAACCCCCAGGCTGATTCGAACTCATGGTCTGCGGTTCATAAAGCCGATCATTTAACCAAACGACTGAACTACCATCCATTATGGACATGTCCAAGTCACTGTCATCAATTACATTATTAATAATAATTTCCATTATTCATAATTTTACTGTTATCTTTGATTCAGAGTTAAAACAATGTCGGACACCAGCAGGCCAGTGATAAAACTTCCCATTGTGGACATGTCCAAGACAGAGTCGGACCGGGCCGGCCTCGCCAAGATCGTGGTGGACGCCCTGGAGAATATTGGCTTCTTGTTCATAGATAACGTGGAGGGTTTGGACTTTGACCAGCTGTTCCAAGCGTGCCAGTGGTTCTTCTCACTCCCCCCGGAGAAGAAGCGGAAGTTGTGTCGGAAGAACTGGGTCCCGGAGAATCCGAACATCTACAGGGGATATTTCCCGGTGGTGGAGGGAGAACCGAGCCGTAAGGAGGGGTTTGAGTTTGGGCGCGCTGTGAGGCCGGATGATATCCAGGTAACGTGAATTAAATCATTATAATTCGTGGGGACTAAATTTTCGCGGATTTCATTGGTTTGTCGTATTCACAAATAACAAGCCCCATCAATTTGTGAAACACATTCAAAATTTATTTTTAGTCCAAGTTAATTAATGAAATTGCATCCCATCAAACATTTAAAAAGTTGTCAGCTCACGAATTAAATTGCCCTCTCGCGAATTAAATTGATTCTGTTACATACGATAAGTAATTATACATGCGCGGATCTAGAGGGGGGGTCGGGGGGGTCCCGACCCCCCCCCCTGGAAAATGAAAATTTATTAAATTTACATAGTAAAATTATCGCGAAAATATGCCGCGGACCCCCCCTGGCAAACACAATTATCCTTCGGACCCCCCCCCCCCCCTGGAAAAAATTTCTGGATCCGCGCATGTTATAAACGACTGGTTGTAATTAAAATCGGTATCTGCATGAGGCATTAGTTTTCAATTTTATCATAACCGATATATTTTAGTCCTAATTTATTCACTGCATGAGACTTTGACAGTAACAAAATAAAAAAAATTATACTCATAATATTTGTTGTACACAGGTGAGCCCAGAAAACTGGTACTATGAGACATGCCCCTGGCCGGAAGAAGACGGGAAATTTCCTTTTAAGGAGTACATGACCTCTATGTACGAGGTCATGCATGAACTCGCCATGGAGATTCTACGCTTGACTGCACTCGGCCTCGGTTTACCGGAGGGGGCGTTTACCTACTTGTTTGACGACAAGCCGTGCTCCACCTACCGGATACTACACTATCCTCCCTGGGACGGGCCCCCTCCAAGCAATGCCCGGATCGAAGATGGCAAAATCCTCACCACGCCTGATCACTCCGACTCGAATTTCCTCACTCTTTTGGCGACATTCAATTACAAAGGCCTAGAGATCGTCAACTCTGAAGGAAACTGGGTCGCGGTGGAGCCAAGACCCAAGAGCCTCGTTATGAACATAGGTGACCTTTTTGACCGCATGACTGGCGGGAATAAGTTTCGCGCCACGCGTCATCGCGTCCTTGACATTGGAGTCGACCGGTTTTCTGTCCCCTTCTTCTTAGAACCGTCTTACTTCAGCGATGTCGGGGTCAATCTAATTAAAAAATACACTGGAGAGGAATCGCACGAGCCGGAAAAGTACGGTTGTTACATGATACGTGTCGCCAAATACGAGAGGAAGTATTTTGAATACAAAGTCCTTCCGGATTTTGAGAAAGTCGGCGAGCGGCTCGGTTTGGTGGATCCAGTAGGATCCTAAGTGTTGGGCGCGGAAAGCTGGCGGGGATCTAAGAATCGCTCGATATGAAAATCATGTTCGGTCGGGATCTATGGAAATCAAGCGAGGATCCGAGGAAAGACGGATATTTATACATTATATGTACATAAATTTATATAGATACAATGTGTCGATCGATTTGATTTAATCTTATATTTTGAACATATATGTATATGATTTTATGGTTTGATGCAATGAATCAACATCTTAGAATAAAATGCATTAATCAAGTCGCATGGACGCCACTGTTTGCTTTATAATTTTGATTTTAAACAAAGTACAAAAACTTCATGGTTAAAAGGTTGAGAAATCCTAAAGGCAGAAGTTTAATAGCCTATTCATATGAGCAACACACAAAACTTACACGCCTGAACGGTGAACAACTAACAATTTTAACAAACATTGCATCACAAGAACACACATAAAAATCAAGTCATTTTATCTGTATGTATTTGCACATTTACGTGATGACAATTTTGAATTTACCAGGCCGGTGGCAGTAAATACAAAATTTAAAACATAAAAATAAATTTTGTTTTTACTACCACCTGATAATTAATCCAAAATTTACAACATAACAGTTGACTGTTTGCATGCTGTTGAACTTCAACTCGAGATTCTTTCATTTCCATTAATCTTATATTCAAGCCTACATATTCTTGGCTTGTTTAAGAGTTCTTCCATCCGTATCTTTCTCACTCTATATGCATGTACCATCACACGCGGGAGCGACCTCGGCACATTGGTGTACACTAATACATTTTGTTATACTTTCATGTTAAATACTGAAATCTGATTGGTTTAGACGCAGTTCATAATTTTTTCTATTACCCTCAGCGTTAGCAACGCACTTAGCAACGGGTAACATTAAAAATTGTTACATGCGCGAAAATTATGCGCGTACGGTTCGCCGTTGAATTCACGTTATTCCTATGTAAAAGCAGTTGAGTTTTCCTTAAAATTAAGACATTCAGTATAACAAAATAAATAGTGCCTGTTTGGGAGGATAACAGTTGAAATTGACACCCCTCGAAAACCATTGTCAACCTCCGCTTCGCGTCGGTTGACAATGGTTTTCTCGGGGTGTCAATTTCAACTGTTACCCTCCCAAACAGGCACTATTTATATAATTGTAGTGTGCAACATAAATTACATGTATATAATTAAGATGGCGAGGAAACACACACATACTGATATTGAGCTGCATAGACAAGGACAAGATGTGTGTGTGTACGTTAAGATTGTCATGTGTTCAACAGATGAACTACATGATTACAACAGAAACGGGAGGCGGGGGGGGGGGGGAGGGGAGGGGGAGCTCCTTCAAAATTTCTTTTTTCTCTGTGGTTTTTTTAATTGAACTTTCGGATATTTACATAACGCATAATACATAAATACATACATGTATATAATTGCAATTCGTATAAATACATTCACATATAACGAATATATATATATACATGTGCATAAGTCTGGTTGTAACGCGGCATTTGGCAGGATAAATAAAGTTAAATTTGTATACCTGCATGTATGTAAATTTAAGAAAAGTTGAGCGCTAGGTTAATTCTTATCTTCGCGCTAGCCAAGGGTTTTCGGTCCACTCCGCGTTTATGGGGAACGGAGTGGACCGAAACCCTTTGCTAGCGAAGATGCAAGTTCCCTGATTTGAAAATAATTCTATTCTATTAATTTACAATTGGGATTGCAAGGGCACAAGTTCTGAAACTTAGATCACCCTCTCCCTATATATGCATGTACATGACTAGTACTGTACAATATATTTTGTAATGTAAATATTTGTTTCACAACCATAAATTTTACAAGTTATATTACAATAACATGTGTAGTTGTACGAACAATTATGATTTCAAAGGCATACAGTGACGTAATATGATATAATTTACAATTTGAAATATTTCGCTAAACAAAGTATATCTGATATCTGCATAATTAACACATGTGAAATAACAGCGATACGCATCTCTAGGTTTACCACATGCGCACATCGAATTTTTAATTATATAACATTTATATATGAATTATAATTGAGTGCACAATTGTGTCGATTTTTGTATGAATAATGTTTTCCATGTACATACGAGTATGTATATTCAATTTATTCTGTCACGTATAGGACTACTTGCGTTTTTAGTTCCCTTAGTTATCTTTCTTAGGTGCGTGACGTATATATACATTGTGTTACATTCAAGCAATCCAACAATTTAAACTCGCACACTGTAAAGTAAGTCTACATCTCAATTCTTGAAGAAATATTTTGTCAATATCGACACAGAATTTAGTTTGTTGTTGTTGTTGTGTTTTTTTCTTTTGCATTTCCTTGGATCTGGTCATCCAACATTTCAAATTTTCCTCGGCCCACACACAGATTCACAGACAGCATGACTATACATGTACATGCATATTCGCAGTAACTACAAACTTTACAAGTTTTGTCATGCATGTAAATTTATTATTAAGTTAATAACTGCCACCCGGTAAAACATGACAATACTATACACCCTGTCTTATGTTTGAACCACAGGCGCCTGACGTTCATTTCATATTTCTTCAAAAGATAAAATATTCTAATGTACTTTATAAAATACTGTCTTATTATAAATAGAAATATTTTAAGCGACAGGCGCCTATGGTTTGAACCTACATGTACATTGTATGCATGGATGAAAAAACATTCAAAGAACGAGCTTAATCTATGCTTCGAATTTAAAATTACAAAAAAAAAAAATATATATTTACAGTATTCTCATCAAAACTGATCACTGTTCCAGATGATTTTACTTGTGCCAAGGCGTCGTGTTTAAAGGTGGATCCCCCCCCCCAACCCCCAACCCCCCCCCCCCCCAAAAAAAAATAAAATAAAAATTAACAAGCAAACAAACAAACACCTTCCCCTTAAAAAACAAACACAAACAAACAAACAAATATCGATGCATAGGAGAACATTGCTTGATAAGTTTTATTGCCCCTTTTGTCATTATAAATATCGACTGTCGGGTGAGATACATTATTTACTTTTATATCAACATATCCAAGGTTTTTTTTTCCATGTTGGAGATGTTAGGAATTTACTCGCAATATCCTATGAATCGAGTACACTTCCTGTATAGCCATATATATATAGGAATTTAATTTCCGATATGGGAATTTAACAAAAGTTCAAAAAGGATTTAGATCGATCCGATATCAAAATTGAATTGCCTACACTGATGAGTATATCATCGAACAAAACTTGTCCGAAATCAATTTCAAGTCTCCGGGAAATACTTGTATCATTTTTGAAAATGAAATTTATCACTCTTAGAGAGGATTTAAAAATATATATATTATATAGGGTTATAACTATTTTCAATACTTTGTATAGGAAGATTGTTTTTATTTACCTTGGTATAATGAAAATTTCCCCACGGAAAATCAAGTTTAAAAGGTATATAAACATCCTATCCACTTGTCAGGTAAGATCGCACCCAGAACCCAAAATTGCTAAGTGGGTAGTGGTCTGCATGTAGGCAATTGATTGCTATATTGCAACTGTACATTAGCGCACCGGAATCACATCACATCATGGCCAAAAAAAAATAAAAAAAATCCAGGGGGGTGGAGCGTTCTGATATTTATTTACATGTATTTATTCAAAGATTTTATGCTATTACTGCGTAAATTTGAATAGTTTAATTTTCTTCTGGGGAGAATGGGAGGAGGTGGGGTAGACCGCCCCGATCTACTTGTACATGTGCGTGTACACCTTTACAAATATTTTTTTTTATAGATCAGCGGATGAGTATTATTTGCATGGATGGTGTAGTTTTCCGTGAATAATGGTTCTAAAAGAAATAAATCATTTTTATTTTTATTTTCGTCTTTGATAATATTAAAACTATCATCTTATATTATAAATTTTGTTCCTATTTCCACCCCCCCCCCCTTTCATCATTCTCATATTTACCCGGGAAACAAAGTTCTGAACGAAGAAAGTTTCGTTACTTAGACAGACCGGAAGTTAATTATAATGTAAATTTTGGTCGTGGATCTTAACAAAAGTGCATCGCGTCTTTGGTTTCGTGCTTGAAGTCAAATATTTTGAGGTATGTGTCAATATTTATCGTTCATATTCTTGCCAATGTTAGATTTTGTGTTTCTTTCAGAGAATAAAAAATGGCGGAGCGTAATTGAATATCGATTTTAAAAGACTGCAGTTGCAGTTATCCCAGAATGAGAATCTGTTTGTTTTGAAATGTCATTAGGTGGAGAGGAGAAAAAATAGGTCATTGTGACCTTATTCCTTGTTTTGTGATCGATTGTTAATAATTTAATCGATCTAAAACCTCCATTAGTTCTTTTTATTTCCCTAAAACACACGCTGTTAATTGACATTAAAACAGCAATAAACGTCCCTTTATATTTTTTTCCATTGCCCGTTATTGAACCTTGAATCGTTGGTATACTGTCTTACTCTCACCAAACTAAAGTAAAAAATCTTAATTAAGAAAGAAGACAATTATGAGAGATTATCAGAGATACCTTTTGCATTGTGACCAAATCTTTAAATGTGGTTTTTGAATAAACCGTAAAATCACAGTCAGCAGTATTAGGTTTCTTTAAACCCCACGAAAACCTCTACAATAAAACCCCCCTTGTTGTAATTGAGGAACACATATCTTATCTAAACATGCAAATTGATACTGGGATTGTTCTGATAATTTGACAAAGTAAGGGTGTATCCGAGTGTGTACGTGTCTGTGGTGGCAGACTATTAGACCCACAATTTAGCAAGTCTATTTTCGGTTTAATTCATCCATGTTTGATATGTATAATTGGATAGTTATTGACCTTACTTGTGCTCTGTGTAATTTTTTGAAGATGAAAAGATAAGACTTTACTAAAGAAAGCTTGAACAGGTAAAAATTTGTCTTTGTTTTTAATTTAATGGTGAAGATAGTGTTATGATCATATGGTTAGGAATTTAAAAATGTATCCATATATTTAAGATTATAGATTGGACGGGTAGTGATAAACCTATAAAAAGCTCTGTCACATTTGTCGCAGTCTGAAGTAAATCTTTTATTTGTCATGTTTGTAGCAGTTCTTATATTAACAATGACATGTGTTATAATATGTTAGTTGGGTAAGAGAAATCCAATTCACGATGCTGTTTTGAGCAATCTAGGAAATAATGTCCATAAATTTATAGGAAAGACTTGTCCATTCTGAAGAGAAGTTGGCCAATTTAAAAACTGATACTGTCACATATCAGTCGAATGAAAATGAGATCTTTCATGTTTCCTTATTATTATAATGATACCATCACAAGGAGAGACAACACACATTAAAACAGCGCAGTGTGAAGGATCTCAGTTGAAGGGCCATTTTCAGGGACCAAGTGTCAGTAGTGGGTGTGTTAAAGGTGTACACAGGATTTGTTATTTACCTGTAATTTACCTGTCGTACGTGACTCAATTGTCCCTGTGTACGTTGTACACAAACAACCCTCAGGGTAGCTGGTCTGGAGAAAGTTGTAGTCCTCAGGTGTAAATTTCACGTCTGTTTTGTTTGATGGAAAGCCAAGACCAGAAACTTGAACCTTTTTTTTTTCTCTTAAAAAAAGGTACATCATAATTCATATACAGATATATAATAGCATATTATGTAGTATCCTAATCATGCTAATGTACTACAACACTATATATATGTGGAATGCAGTATTTTAATGAACATTTTAACATTGTTCATGGAAGGTTCTCTCTGTCTCTGTCTCTCTGTCTCTCTCTCTCTCTCTCTCTGTCTCCCTCTCTCTCTCTCTCTCTCTCTCTCCAAATCTGACCTCTCCATCAGCTTATACATTATACATCATAGCAATAAATACTGGTATCACTATAATCAGTCTATTCATTCCATGAGAACCAACCAAAAGGTTGAATTATGAAATGAAATCAGGAATAACATTTGCCTGAACTTTTGCTGGAATAACACGTTGACATTTCAGAGTTATTGATAACCTCTAACTAGGTTACCCCTAAATTATGTTTCATGCTGATGTTTGTATAGTCAAAGTGGCTCATGCTTCTAGTTTGAATTGGGATGGGGGGGGGGGGGTGTTGGAAGGGATTGTGGACTTTTATTTACTTACAACATATTTAAAATATACACTTTGATGAATAACCTCCATGTGCATCCATGTACCGGTATGTGTTTTACTTGGTTATAAGATCTGAAGCCAGGGTAAAGCATTCATTACGTCTTCTCCTCCCCTCCCCGGGCTCCCCATTTTCTTCATCCTTTGGAATACTATTGTTAAACATTCTTCAACTAATTCTTAAAATTTTCTGTTTTCCATAAATAAAGATATTTTATGAAAACAATGAATGGAAAAAAACATTCAACCCACACTCCTCAGCCTTGTGCAATTTTTTAAAGTTAAAACACAATCGGGATAAACCAGGAAGCTACCACATCCACTTATATCCTTGCATCCATTGAAGTATATACCAGTATATAATCTGCATCATGCATGCATACACACAGTGACACCTGTTAGTGTTAACTTCATCATCACTCAAGTACAAATGTCTCTCTCCCTCTCTGCATTTATGTAATAGTAGACATGTGTATACTACAATGCCTGTTTTTTACGACAGGGGAAACATGCCATCAAATCGACTTGAGTGTTACAAACTGAAATGAAGTGATAACATTTTTATTTCCCCGGCTTTTTCTGTTTTCATCTTGTAGCGAGGGCTTTTTATTAATATAAATGAAATTCAGTTGCACTTTGACTCTCTGTGGTTTGATCATGTTTATAGGGGAAAACCCCTCGGATAAATTTTAGCAGTGCTTGTATATATTACATATGTATTGCATATTATTGGGATATTCCAGGCACAAAATCAGAATATATTTTGTTGGGGGAGGGGGTGGTTACAAGCTGACATTATTAAGATCCAACGCAGAGGGTATTGTTGTTTCTAAATTTAAAATCAGAGCAATATTTACAATTGGTTGACCATATCTAAGCTACTATGTTGTTCCTTTTATGCTATAAGAGGGCTGTATAAGTACCAGTAGTATAAGTAGATTTAGAAGTAGCAGTACTATAGAGTATACTACAAAGTATACAGTTGTAAGGCTCTAAACACTCTGGTTTATGTATTCATCCCAGATTAAATTAAAAAACAGGTGCTTGAAATGCTGCATTTGTAGTAGTGTATTGTAAAGTACTTATACCATGTATACAGGGCGGCCCAGGGTTGTCTCTGGAAATTGAAGTAGAAGGAAGAAATAAAAACATAGAAGGGGAGACTGGGGGTCTAGCTTATAGCTAGATTGTGTTTGAAATGCACAAATATCCAGGTAATAACGTCACTTTAGGTGGGGAAATTCCCCACCCCCGGGTCCTAGAGATAATACTGAGTCAGGCTCTCTGAAACATCTGTTCAATAATTAAGAGAGAGTTGGGAACACAGAAGATGTTACCACAGTAAATAACAGAAGACCCTATAGATGAAGGTAGTGGGTGTGCTTTGAATATTGATGATTTGAAATAATTTGAATAATGTACAGGATGCGCTTAAATGTTCACTGGCTGTCGGTTTTTGATGTGACGATACTCCTGTTTATCAGTGGGAATTTGAGATGTGAAACATGGAGGCATGCAGATAAATACAAAGAGGGAATATTTCTATGTTTTATAAGAGTCAGAATTGGCCCTCGTTAAAAACACAGCACAGCTTTAAACTTTTAAGTTGAAAGAAAGATTTTTTTTCTGTTACAAATTGGTTAATATTTATACCATTGCATTCTTAACATTTCCGAGTTTGGTTTCAATTTTTCGTAGTCTTTTCATAGAAGTACATGTATGTGTGTATTTTTAATCATGCTTATGAAAAATCTTCCAAAAAAAGTAAAAGAAAATGGTTCAACTTGGGAGAAAAGTTAATCAGGATAAAAACCCCCCCCAGAAAATCAATTATCGTTTAAACTTTTTTCTGAGGTAATTACCACTTTCATCACCTATTGGAAAATTTTGTAGAGTGTTTGAGCAGAGGAAGTGTTTTCCAATCAATTCTGTATCAGGACGCTGATGTGATCTTTTGAGTGTCAGTGTTATAGAGAGAGGCCTAGTAAATATAAACTGAAAACCGAATATAAACCGAGAAGTCTGTTATCATGGTCACAGAGAGAAAAGATGGAAGGTGCATGCACAAAGCTATAAACCACCCCTACCCCCTTTGAAAATTCAAACATTACATAATTGTAAATTTACATTATAGTAGTATAATTACTGAATAAAGGCCTTAACCCCCACCCCCACAAAATTACCCCCCCCCCCCCCCCCTCCTGAAAACTTTTCTTGGTCTGATCATGCTTGTAGAAATATCATGCTAATTGAATTCAGATTGGTGATAAGGGAGTGGAAATAAAACTGCATGCCTGCATATCTTATCTACTTTCACCCTCTCCAATTAGAGGTGGGCTCAGCAAATGGTGTTCATAGGGCTATAATGGCAGACTCTGTCACCAGTAATGACCCTTGTATTCAGGGGAATGTGCCTGGTAAGTATTTTGATAAGGAACCTTACTCTGGTTGTAATTGACATTTACAAAATTGACTGAATGAACGTACACTCTAATTGGAACTGTGTACATACATGTATTTATAAAATACTGAATAAGTTGTTGGAGTGGGTGCCCCCTTCACTAGTTCCATATACCAGTGCTACTCACCTATGACCAAGTAGATTATGTTGTGACATCAATATATACATAAATGCATGCACATGAGGCTTGATCATAGGTGGCCATGTCAGTTCATAATGGTAGAAGAAAGGAAGGATTACCTTATCCAATCTTCAAAATCTTAATGCGTGGTTGTTGGGGGGGGGGGGGGGTCTCCTTATAACTATTAACTACATGGTGTTTCTCTATTATAATTATTTCATTCATTGATAACTGTCTCCAAAAGCCCTACTACTACTCCCTCCAGTAGTTGCTACATGCCTGTTTTGTGCTGAGGTAAAATGTGACCTCAAGATTTATGTGTACATTTATTTATCTGCAGCCTATGTTACAGTGGGAGCTAGGGCTGTAAATATTGACACAAGGACTTGATACTCACTGTTTATTGTCAATGACATCATTTTTAACGGATTTAAGTCTCACCAGCTCGCTAGCAAGATTCTTTTAAGATACGTTCTACAAAAATTAATGTACTGTATTTCTAGCTAGTTTTGATAACAATTTTATTTCCTTTTGAACAAACATTTGTATTAACTTTTTACCATATATATATAAAAAGTATTTAAGAGATCCTTGTGACTATAGTGCGGCGAGGTTTTAAGTTATAAACCCCCCCCCCCCCCCCCCCGTCCATGTTTCCTTCTCTCTATCGTCATTTCCTATTGAAAACAATCGGCTCTTACAACAGAAAAAAAACATACTCAACAAAATCCACTCTGACAAATTTGTTTATAGTCAATAAGAGTAGCAAGTCCTGAAAAGGAAGGAAAAAACAAAACCACCAAAGAAATTTTAAAATTGAACAAATTATTTAGGACTTGGACTTTTGAGCTGTTTGTTGTAAGTTACATGCTACATTTTAGTATGTACAGCAAAACTCGGTTGTTATAACGAAGTCACTGGGACCTAAGAAATTACTTCATTATATCCGTAATTTGTTATAATCGTAAAAGAAATTCATTAAATTTACATAGCTGGGGATCCAAGATGACTTCGCTTATAATATCTGTGAATTCGCAATATCTGTGTTCGTACTAAACAAGTTTTACTGTATCTATATTACAGGTAAGCGATTGGGTTTGACTGATGTAATACATGTGGTTATACATTGTTAAAGTTTAAGGGTAAGACAATTTATATTGTAGTTCATTTTCCGACATGTTTGAGTTTTGAGGTTTTGATGATGTAACATGTATAAAGTGACACACAGTGCTGTTCAGGTTTCATGTGAATCATATTGGTGGGTGCCTAATTTCGGTTTCTGTATGAGTTACGATGTCATAGATACTTAGTTACTTCTTTGAATCACCAAGCTTAGTTCATATTTTTGACAATAGTCAGCCATTTTCCCCCACATGTAAGAGGTCTGGAATGTTACTATTATCATATCCCATTCATAAGTTTATGGGAAAAGAAATAAAAAGGGATGATGTGGGGGGGGGGGTGAATTTTTTTGTTTTAAAGTGGGCAAGATTATGATGGGGGGGGGGGGTAGGAGATTTAATATGTGAAAATTTTTTAACGATGTATATTATTTGATTCTATCTATGAGATAGTGAGTGGTCATCTATAATGGCTTGTTGATGTATGGATGATCAGATACAAGCATGGTAGCCTTTAAAGTTTTATCGTCTCCATCTGATATATCAGGTAGAAGTGACTGGTCAAGATCATGTATAAATATTTACATATTTTTTGCTTGTAAAGTGTTTTGAAAGCTACGGCAAAAGGAAAAAAAACAGTTAATGAATACAGGGATATATATTTTTATATATAGATAAAAAAATTAAGCGATTATTAGCTGGAGGGTGTTTTGACAAGATGAAAAAGTCCTGGTTATTTGTGTAGGGCGGAGATCCTGATTTTGTTTAATGGCCTGGGGTCCTGTGACTGTGGATCCACTAGCTGGTATCTAGATCACTGGGGAAGCTGCCACACTCCTAATGACCATTAATTGTATTGATGACTGTCATACTCCATGTTGATCCATGCCAAAAGGGTATCCCTGTAGTGTTGGTCACTTAGATTTTGTGATTGATTCTCTCTCTCTCTCTCTCTCTCTCTCTCTCTCTCTCTCTCTCTCTGTATTTCTATCTCTGTCTCTGATTCATTCTCTTACTCATATTCTCTAGCTCTCTGAGATGCATTCTTTAAATTCCAATCTCTCTCTCTCTCTCTCTCTCTCTCTCTCTCTCTCTCTCTCTCTCTCTCTCTCTCTCTCTCATGTGTACACAAATACAACATGTTCATTTGTCCAAATGACCACTTGATCTTTAGCATTTAAAGTTTTAGTATTCTACATTTAACACATGGAAGGAGAACTACATTTTTAACATTTTTATAAGGAAAGCTGAAACGATGTTGTACAATATGAATGAAATATTTTTGTTTACGCACTTAAGTATACATGTACCCATCCTATACTAGTTCTGTACTAAAACACTGGTGCGTCATCATTCATGTACTGTTGAACCTACTGTATGATGAGATTATATGATACCATTGCAGCTTGGGAGATAATATTAAGACTTTTAAACCTCTTAGTTCTGAGTGCACCACATATATGGGATGGAAATTGTAAGAGTCATTTGGATATTAATGTTTATTAAGTAAAATGCACAGTCAAAATGAAGCATATGTTTACTTGTGTTAAGTAGCTCATTTAATAAAATATTATATTGCCATGATGAAAACTAGTGAATGCTAAAGGCCTAAAACAACTTTGGAAAAATACTCCCCCCCCCCCCCCCTAAAGTTTGATTGTCGGTTTCTCTTTCTTTGCTGCATGCATGACAAATTGACAATAAATGACATGATGGAGGGAACTATTAGATATTGTTATACTTTCATGTTAAATACTGAAATCTGATTGGTAAAGACGCAGTTCATAATCCTTTCTATTACCCTCAGCATTAGCAACGCACTTAGCAACGGGTAACATTAAAAAATGTTACATGCGCGAAAATTATGCGCGTACGGTTCGCTGTAGAATTCACGTTATTCCTATATAAAAGCAGTAACATTTTCTTAAAAATTAAGACATTCAGTATAACAAAATAAATAGTGCCTGTTTGGGAGGGTAACAGTTGAAATTGACACCCTGAGAAAACCATTGTCAACCTCCGCTTCGCGTCGGTTGACAATGGTTTTCTCAGGGTGTCAATTTCAACTGTTACCCTCCCAAACAGGCACTATTTATATATTGATTAATTTATAAAGGTTTTTGAAATTAGAATGTTTCTTTATTCATTGTTACACAATTGAATGGACAGTCACATGAAATCTATCTCCTTATCAAACGTGTATATCTTTGTACTTACAGCTTGGCTCATAAAGAGGATGTATTGTTAATATAAGAATGTTGTATTTTTACAGACACACACAGGGGAATGTCAAAAAACTCCTACCAGAGCCATCAGTGATACAGGCTACTTGCTGTCTACGAAAATTAACCATGTGATTAAACAGTGGAATTACAGATCCTAAGTAACTGTTGCTTAAGGTATGACAAATAGTTGGAAACTGAATATTTCATATCACCATCATCTTTGGAAACTCACAGCATGCCTTGCACATCCTCATTGAAATTCATCATAGACCATCTCAGTCAACGTTTGCTGGTGTCATGAATATTCATGCCTCGCTCTGATTGGCTTTTGCACTCTTTTGTAAAGGAAGGTTTTGTTTACTCTGTCAGGAACAGTATTAGTATGGCATTTTTTATAACATGATGTTCGTCTCATACCATCCATAATTTTCTTATTGGTGGAGTAAATTAACTTACAAACGTTTTTGAAACTGAAATTGAAACATCATTAGAAACTTAAACCAGGGGTTTTTGGTAAAAGTACTTCCTGAAAACGATACAAATTGTTCCTCATGATGAATCTTATAAACCAGAGATAAAAAAATTAATTGAATTGTTCTATATATATATGTTTATTAAGGAAATAAAGATTTCAGAGTAATAAAAAGACATATAATTTATGATTTTTCAGGGACATTGATTTTAACTGACATAACTTGACCAAATTTGGCATCATGGGGGAGACATTCGCCCAATGGAACCTGCTCCAGCTGTCCCTGATCGCAGTGTTTCCTGCGTACCTAGCATACATCCGGCCTGTGGACGGTAATTCAAAGTTCTAGACTGTGTTAGGACTTACATATGTACAACAAAATTTTGAAATGCTTATTTTTATTCAGCTACCCAATGATTGAACTTTATACCATAACAACATGCTCAAATTATTTAAATATTTTAGAATATTTACATTTGCAAATATATTTCGTTATAAGAACTTCTAGAATAGCGAAAACGTTCAATTCTGTGTAAACTTTTTCATGATGTTACAATGATTACTGCACACACCGCTTGACAGTTGCATTGTTGTAAACATTAAAAAAAAAATTATTTTAATTATTCTGAACTGTTTGCCTTTTTCAAAAGTAAAATAAATAATATAAACAGCAATATTAAAAAGTTCAAGGGGAAATGAACTTGACGGTACGGGATCAGATCTTCTGAGAAGCCCTTCGGGCCTCACAGGATTTAAACATGTGACCAGCCAAGTTCATATCCCAGTGAACTTTTAACTTGCATTTTATTTCTTGAATGAATGGTTTTTTATTAATTTTACACATAAGGGATCACTACGTTTGACAGAAGAACTTTCTTTTTTTCAAACCTGTGTCAAATCTCAATACCTGATAGAGCATTACATTTAGTGTTTAAAACTGCAGTTTCCAATGAATTTTACTAATATAATCTAATGTGTTCATTCTGAATACACTGAAGGCCATAAAGACTTTACTTGTCTATTATCAGTTGTTACATAGAAAAACATTGAATGCGAAGAAGTATACATTAAGGGTTTACTAAAATAGGTAAATGTATATTTATGGGTAAATACCAGAACATGTTCATGTTAAAATCATAATTATTACTTTCAAATTGACAGGGATGGCCCTTATTTCGTTATACGTTTTACATTGACAGGGATAGCCCTCATTTCGTTATATGTTTTCCATTGACAGGGATGGCCCTCATTGTGTTATATGTTTTACATTGACAGGGATGGCCCTCATTGCATTATATGTTTTTCATTGACAGGGATGGCCCTCATTTCGTTATACGTTTTACATTGACAGGGATGGCCCTCATTTCATTGTAACATTTTACATTGACAGGGATGTCCCTCATTTCGTTATACGTTTTACATTGACAGGGATGGCCCTCATTTCATTGTAACATTTTACATTGACAGGGATGGCCCTCATTTCGTTATATGTTTTCCATTGACAGGGATGTCCCTCATTTCATTATAACGTTTTACATTGACAGGGATGGCCCTCATTTTGTTATACGTTTTACATTGACAGGGATGGCCCTCATTTCGTTATATGTTTTACATTGACCGGGATGTCCTACATTTCGTTATACATTTTACATTGACAGGGATGGCCCTCATTTCGTTATACGTTTTACATTGACAGGGATGTCCCTCATTTCGTTATACGTTTTACATTGACAGGGATGGCCCTCATTTCATTGTAACATTTTACATTGACAGGGATGGCCCTCATTTCGTTATATGTTTTCCATTGACAGGGATGGCCCTCATTGTGTTATATGTTTTCCATTGACAGGGATGGCCCTCATTTCGTTATACGTTTTACATTGACAGGGATGGCCCTCTTTTCGTTATATGTTTTACATTGACAGGGATGGCCCTCATTTCGTTATACGTTTTACATTGACAGGGATGTCCCTCATTTCATTATAACGTTTTACATTGACAGGGATGGCCCTCATTTCGTTATACGTTTTCCATTGACAGGGATGGCCCTCATTGTGTTATATGTTTTCCATTGACAGGGATGGCCCTCATTTCGTTATATGTTTTACATTGACAGGGATGGCCCTCATTTCGTTATACGTTTTACATTGACAGGGATGTCCCTCATTTCGTTATACGTTTTACATTGACAGGGATGTCCCTCATTTCATTATAACGTTTTACATTGACAGGGATGGCCCTCATTTCGTTATACGTTTTACATTGACAGGGATGGCCCTCATTTCGTTATATGTTTTACACTGACAGGGATGTCCTACATTTCGTTATACATTTTACATTGACAGGGATGGCCCACATTTCGTTATACGTTTTAAGTTGACAGGGATGGCCCTCATTTCGTTATACCTTTTACATTGACAGGGATGGCCCTCATTTCATTATAAAGTTTTACATTGACAGGGATGGCCCTCATTTCGTTATACGTCTACCTATTTGTCCTTTGTATGCCGGCCATGCTGATTCAAATGAAACTGGGCGGATACAACCAGAAGGGGATTGTGGGATTGCTGTCTCAACACCTGCCAATTAGCAAAGGTAAGAGTATGCCTGCTATTGGAATCTTGTCCTATAGGTGGCAATGGGTTAAAGGCTTTAGAACCGTCAACTATTTTAGCTATGTTCAAGTGACCCCTAAAAATCTGTCAATTAGAACATCTTTTTTTGTTTAAGAAAAAATGAACTCATTTTGATTTTGAATTGTCTGATTTTTTCTGTAGGATTTTGTGTATTTCATCAAAGAATGTAATGTTTTCTAGGTGTGGGTGTGGCCTTGCTAGTTGACCTCTTCTTGACCTGTCTATACGTCGCTCCATTGGTCTGTCACTTTGGAATGTACGCCATCCTGTCGATGATGGAGCAGCCGTACGTGTGGAGTAGTTGTGGCAATGAGTGGAACACGGAAAACTGTGTGGACATCCATCAGAAAGTCCAGTAAGTCTGTGGCAGATGTGGTACTATGAAAGATTCTTTTTATCGGGATGGGGGGGGGGGGGGGCATAGTGTTTCATTTTGAAATAGGTTTTAGATGCTGGGACTTATCTCCAGTGACAAGTGGGTGGAGGTTCAAGCATTTTAGAATAGTATACAGTAGAGAGTTAGTGAAAAGGGGAATAACTTGGATTTTGTTTTGTTATGTTAAATTGAAAGGTTGATTCATTATTCTGTTCACAATAGCAATAGAATTAATCCAAGAAGTGGTGCCATAAAACTATCCGTAGATATTTGTTTGCTTAGCTTGACAAATTTATTAAGGATATTATCTGAATAGAATAATCTCCCTTATCAGTGAGTCAGTGTGCCTTAATATGATTTGTGTTTTGTTTTAGGGCAGCTGGAGGTAACTCAGAGAAGACCTACACCATCAACAATGGAGTGGCCCAGAACCTGAGGGTCATGCCCGAGCTGGAGTTCTACCAGTAAGGAAGTGGGGGTTATGATCTGAAAGAAAGTGTCTTATTATAAAAATTTTTTTAGATTAATTATACGTGTAAGTGGGGTGTGTGCGTAGGGAAGTTTTCTGATACAAAGATTAAAATTCTGTCTGATGAACGTTGTTCATGTACATTTAACTGTCTTTCTTCTTATCAGCCTCTTGGTTTCTGTCCAACTCTGTCTCTTATTCTTTATCTCCCTCTCTCTTGTCTCTCTCACTTGAAATCTTTATTTCTCAAACACAATATTGGATCAGCCTTATTGATCGTTAAATACAGGTATGCATGAAACTATGTTTATGAAAATTGTGATGGGGTCACTTTGATGTGCCATCACAACAAAACTGGGTGGGGGGAGAATGGATTGGTAGATAGTTCACTTACCATATTTGAATATAAAAGGTGGGTTGACATAAAAGAAAAGATGGGACCCCCCCCCCCCCTCCCTGAACACATCTACCTACCTACATGTATGTTGTTGTTTACAGTAACGCCTACCTGGGGCTGTCAGACTCTATCGGCAATGTGACGGGGTTCCCTGTGTGGAATTTTACGACACAGCTACAGAATGTGGGGATCTCTCTCCTCCCGGTCACCCTAGCCGTCCTGTGGATTCTCGTCTTTCTCTTCACCGCCTTCGGGGCCCGCGTGTCTGGATGGGTGAGTCCTAGAGCTTTGTTCTGATCATCTTAAACAGCTACAAAATGTTATTTGAAATGATATATGTTAATTCTTGAAATTCCACAAGTATTTAGTGGCTTCATGTAGCTCTGATGTAAAATTTCTATGATACATTGCTGTATTTTGATAGCTTTTAAAAACTGTCTGATTAAAATTGATCAGAAATTTTATGTCCTTTATTCTGTTTACAGATCCTATTTGTGTTTGGTGATGTTATTACTTTATGTTATTTATTGTTTAGATCCTGTTTGTGCTGGGCTTGGCATTTGTGGGGATGTTGCTGGCCGTCCTGGGGTACGGATATAACAGCCTGGACTCGGACAGCTCGAACAGCTTCCTACTGACCTTCTACAACCTCAACTTCCGAGGATTCCTACAGCCCGTGGACACCAGGGTCCTCATCAATGTAGGTCAATGTGGGTCAATGGCTCAACAATATAGGTCAAAAGTCTCATCAATGTAGGTCAATAGTCTCATCAATGTAGGTCAATAGTTTCAACAATATAGGTCAATAGCTCATCAATATAGGTCAAAAGTCTCATTAATGTAGTCCAATAGTCTTATCAATATATGTAAATAGTCTTATCGATAAATGTCAATAGTTTCATCAATTTAGGTCAAAAGTCTCATCAATGTAGGTCAGAAATCTCATCAATGTAGGTCAGTAGTCTCATATGTGTGGGTCAATGATCTCATATGTGTGGGTCAATGATCTCATATGTGTGGGTCAATGATCTCATATGTGTGTGTCAATGATCTCATATGTGTGGGTCAATGATCTCATATGTGTGGGTCAATGATCTCATATGTGTGGGTCAATGATCTCATATGTGTGGGTCAATGATCAATTTTTTTTATTATCAACTTTCTTTGAAATATACCAATACCCATTCAGTTAAGATAAAAATTGTTTAATGTGGAACAGAATGGAAATATTTTAAATCATAATGTAACTCAATGATTTCGTCAAAATCAGTGTAAATATTATCTAGCTGATGAGTTGTCTGTGTGCTTGTAGACGGCCAGTGAGGGGTTTGACCTGCTGATGAATTCTCTCCCCGTCTGGACGGCCATTCCTGTCACCATGGGCAAATTCACGGGACAAGGCAAAATCAGTCGCAACTTGTATGTTATAAAAAAGTTAATTATTGTTTTAGTTTTTTAAGAATCCTTTTACTCAATTTATTTACTGAGGACTGAGCACATCTCTAAAATTATTTTTGATTTTAAAAATTCTGTTTATATAAATAAAGGATGACAATGTCACAAGTTTTACTTGTGTTAAATATCTGTTTATGGCACAGTATTCCATCTGTTATATACCTTTATGAATTCCTTAGCTTTTGAATTCCCGCTTTTTACTGTTTAAAGATCATAAAAACGGAATTCCCGTTCAATGTCCCCCCGTTTCTGATTGGTAGAGGCTGGCTCCTGGTGATCGTGACATACGCCCTCATAATCCAAGTCCCTCAGCTGGCCATGGCACCCTACATAGGGAACCTGCTGACTAAAGTGAAAGACACCAAGGTCCTCAGGGAGGGCTCTCTCAATGGTGAGTGTTACTCCAAACACTGAGGTCCTCAAAGTGTAATATCATACACTAAGGTCTCAAAATGTACTGTCATTATGGTCCTCAAAGTGTACCTTCACATACTAAGGTCTTCAGGGAAGACTCTCTCTGTGGTGATTGTAATTCCATACACTAAGGTCCTCAAGTCTTATATCATACCCTAAGGTCCTCAGTGAGGACTCAATGGTGAGTGTAACTCCATGCACTAAATCCCTAAAGTGTAACTTCATACACTAAGGTCCTCAAAGAGTAATATCATACACTAAGGTCCTCAGGGAGGACTCTCTGAATGGTGAGTGTAATATCAGGCACTAATGTCTTCAGGGAGGACTCTCTCAATGGTGAGTGTAATATCAGGCACAGAGGTCCTCAAAATGTAATATACACTATAAGGACCTCAAAGTGTAACAAACTAAGGTCCACAGAGAGGATACTCTCAATGTTTAGTGTAATGTTAAAGGTCCCAAAAAGTTAATATCATACAGTAAAACCCTCACAGAGAACTAGTGTAATGTTATTCATATACACGAAGCCCCTCAGAAAACAATATCAGTCTCTTTTTCTTTTTTTTACCTCAAAGTGTTGCCATTGCGTCCTACCCAGGCTAGAATAGTTAAGTCTATAGCTACCTCCTAATATTTTGTGATTCATAAATTGTGTATAATTGTGCTACAGAGGTTTCGCAGAGAGCAGTGATAACAGCAGTACAGAGAGTTAGAATGAGGTTTAATTAAAGTTCCTTTCATTTAAATTTAAGGTAGTGTACTTCTTTTACTAATGGTCTATGATTCTTATACCTTAACGTCTTATCTCGTAACCTAAAACTAAATGGGTCTAAAAAAAACTTGCACATATCTTAGTGTTAAAAATATTGAGGGTAAAATAAAAACACATATTACCAAAAGAAACATTAATTAAACTTTTTATTCACTTTGATGTACTCGTGTTATTCGAGATTTCAATGTTTAAGATACCTATTTCAACCGGATGTCTTCTATAACATTGAGCAAATTAGTGTTTTCTGAACATTGCATGTATCATTATTGGGAAAATGGGTATTAATTCCACTTTTGATTTTTAAATAAGTTTTTATCATGAGTGCTTTGATTTACTTCAACACAATTTTCAGTACACGTGATTAACTGTTGTACCGTTTTTGGTTTTGTCTTTTATAGTCACCACGAGAGGAATGAGTAAGTCTTAAATTGCTGCTAAAAATAGCACAGCACGCATTCATCCTCACGCATTACTGTTATAATTATGTTTGTGTTGACATAATAGAGTATGTGTCTTCCTCTTGTAGATTTTGTTTTCAAGAGCTTTTGCTCTTAATTATCAAATCTGAGTTTTGTTATTGAAGAATTTGAAAGTGTTCATTTTAATTTTTTATTTCTATTTTTATTTTTCTCATGTAATCAAAATGATGAGTTAGTTAGACTTTGGAATTGTTTTTAAGCTCATTTATATATCATCTTTCCCCCTTTCACAAATTTTAGTTTAAACAGACCTTGATCTATAATTGTATCTGTAGATACAGCAATACATAATTACATATGAATGTATTTCTGTTCAGTTTCATTAGTTATATATTTTGCCCAGTTTCAGTTCAAAGATCAGATCTTAAGATTTGTTTGAAGAGGCATGTTACCAAATTGAATAAACTCTATCATAAAATTGCCTTCAGGAGTATCGTTCATGGGGCCAAAAATTAAAATAGGGATTGACATGTGCCTTCCTTGTAAACTATGTAATCAGTGTAGGCTACTATGTTGTAACTACATCATTAGGTCTAAGCTATCACATCATTCATCATAGTCATACACATGTAATCGGATTGTGAACCAGAAGGTCTTGTATTTCCAATGTTGTCATTGTGTAAGTGTATCCCTCCCAGTGTTGGTCACTGTGTTGTTATAACAGAGTCAGTCTTTGTGCACTGGTATAATGTCATCACCCCCCCCCCCCAAAAAAAAAAAAAAAAAAAAACTACCAAAAAAAAAACAAACAACTAAAAAAAAAACCCAAAACAACAAAATCAAAGCAGAAAAAACATAGCAAAGAATAAAATATAATTGCACCAGCAAAAGTATCTCTTTTGGTATGAAGTGATATTTTAAAAATTAAAACAAAGACTCTAAAATTCCCATGGTTAAAATTTGGATCCTTTCTGACAGAGAATAGTTTACCCTTAAATCACTTAAACAAGTATAGTGGGCCTCAAAAGCTAGCAAGCTAGCCAGATCAAATGGAGTATGTTATGATGAACTTATTATGAAACAGTATTTGATGTACTTTAAAATGAAGTCTTGTGTTGCTTTTTAGGTGTCATTTTTCAATGCAATTTACAATCATTGTGATATTTAGAACTGGCCTCTATGTGTATTAGAATTAACATTTAGTTGTTAGCTACATTGCCTAAAGAAGTTTTATTCTTACAGTGCGTCTGAATGCTTTATGCGTGTAATATATAATTCTGTAACTGTGAACATACTGTTATTTTTTAGCCAACACAGACCCACACAGTTGAAATGCAGAAATAAATGATGTTCTATAGGATCCTAAAATATATTTTGGAAAAAAAATTATTTAAAAATATAAAATATATATAAGAATATACTGTAGATTCATTAGAATTCATAGTGGCTCAATATTTTTGTGCTATTAGTGGGTAGCCTTTCCACACAAATTAACATCCTTGACAAACACAAATTTAGAGTTATCTTTCTTACTGAAACGTAAAACCGATGCATCCATAAAATTTTATATCCCCACTTATAAGCAGAAAACCTACAATCCACGAAAATTGGCCCCATGGAATTTAAATGATTCGACAGTATTAATTAAAGCACTAAAACACTACGTGTACAGTTAGCGATAAATTCATGCTAAAAACATATAAATGATTGATAAGTGAACACAGGAGACTACAAAATCATGGTGAATGCATGATGAGTACCGTATTTTCCCGACGACTCGTCGATGCGGACGACTCGTCGAATTGCTCATTTTTAGCCAAAATTTTAACAAAATCCTACGATACGTCTATTCAGACCATACGTCGATCTTATCACTTCAAAATGGCGTATAAAACTGCAGTAACATTATCAGTGTCTGATGCCACGATGTCCCCGATATTGCTACCAATTATTATTAATGATTAACATTTTAACAATTACGCTTTATACTTATGCATCATATTTTCAAATACCGGCAACAACTACAAAGTCGCTTGCATTTTAAACAATTCCCGATATCGCGTGTAATGCAAAACTAAACTTACTTCGTCAGAAATATATTATTCCCAAGCATTAAAATAATTATCCACTCTGACTATCGCCAGTGTATTCGCCATTACGTAACCAGCCCTCTGTTGACTCGGCGCGTGGTCAATGTTTGTTTAACAATTTCCGGTGTCATAGGCATGCACCTGTCTCGTGTCGGACTTCAAAGGGGGATCTCAAGTGCAGAAAGCTTAGCAATTACTATGATTTGATGAAACTTGATTACTTTGTATCCAGTAATGCAGTTACACGCTATTGTTCAACATAGACACTGTTAGAAACAGATCGATCATTTGTACGACTTGATAATGACGATATACGACATACATACCTTTCCTAAAAAAAATTATCTAACAATTATCAAAGAATTGGACAATAACTAATCAATGAACTATAATCACTTTTATAACGGTAGTCTTTATATACACAGGGAGTGAAATTGCCGTAAAGATCTCAGCCTTAGGGCAAAATTATTAACACAACCGGTGTCAGCCTATTGTATAAACAGTAGTATTGATAATTGCCGATTACATATTTTAAGATTGAATTTGACCATAAAATATTTCTGATTTATACTTTCCACAAACAACTCATTACTAATAAAATAATTAAATTTAAAAAACATCCCCCGGACCTACTGCAATATTTTCTTCCATTCAAATTTGGTTTCAATTTTACTGCGCAATATTATCTTCCTACTAGTGATACATAGAACCATGTGACAATGTGTTTATAAAAACGGAACGGTAAAACTTTTAATTGATTAAAGACAATGTAACATTTTTTAATAACTGTTGTTATTATTATGTATTTAAGTGTTAACAGATGAGTGAAAATGATAATTATTAAAGATGAACAGTGAATTCAAAAACGTAATTTTCAATCACACAGCCAACTCAAGATGATTAAAACCAGGACTTTTAATGCTAATTTTAACAATTTTCTGACCTCGAGCCTATGACAAGTCGAACAAGACGATAAGTCGGCTGCTCTGCTTCAGAGAAAAAAAATACCGACTAATCGTCGAAAAAATACGGTAAATATGCAGAATTGTTTGTGAACAGTTAATGTGAGTGGTTTGTGAATAAAGAGTGAAAAACACTGAAGTGTGAAGTTTTATGAAGAGTGAATGCAAAATAAACAAGTAGAACAGTTTAGGAACTGTAAGCGGATAGAGCGAATCCTTCATCCCGCCATTGCATTACATTGTACTTTTAACACAAGAATACCTGATGCTTGCAATTGTATGGAATCAAAGGCATTTTGTCACAGGAAGAAGTTTAGAAATAATTAAGATAAAGTTTATGTATGTCTGACATTAGACATACTTGATACTGAAAGTTGAACAGCTGGACAAAAATATGAATGGTGGATTTAGTCAATCAGGTAGATGCATGAAGGAAATCATTTAGTATAATGCATGGGCCGAAAAAGTGCATTGGATAAGAGAGGGGCTTCAGGAAGGTGGAAAGGAGGCAGGGAGGTGCTTTTGGTGGGAATTAAAAATTAAGATTTTTAGTTATACATAGTCTAGTACCAATGCATAATTTCAAATTCTCCACCTTACAAGTAAATAGAAGCTTAATTATGGTAAGGCATTTTTGTTTTAACTTCCAAAATAAACTGTTACATTGTTTTGGAGTAACCAGCCTTAGAGTCAATGGTGCTCTTGTCAATAGTACAATGGACTGTGTCCTTGGTGTTAGAAGATCTTTTAAAAGGAAGGAACTAAACATAAAATTTTATTGACAATTTCTACAATTTCTACACCTGACTATATCCTAGGTTACACTCAATGATACAATGGATTCAGGTCTGTAGTAATCATACCGGCTGGTGTTAGATTTAGACCATTTGTAAGGCCCTACTTTGTCTTTAATGATGCAGAACTTCACAATGGAATCTGTCCTTTTGTAGGCATACAGTTGGTGTTTAACGTGATGCCGGCAGCCTTCGCTGAGCTGGAGATTCCCCCGGTGTATGCCATGCTGTTCTTTCTATCCCTCTTCATCTGTGGATTCATGTTCTTGGTAAGTGTTGCTATCATTTGGTATAAAGTATTTAAAAAATTTATAAAATACAAGTTTCTGGGGTTCATTCAAAGGTTTCCTGGTATTATTTTAACCTTATGTTGCCTTCTATAGGTCCTGAAGCTGCATACTGTGTACCTAGTTTTTGAAATCACCTCGTGTAATTTTAGCCCTTCTACGCATGCAAACAGTGTCACCGTCTTAAAATTGGCCAGACAAAGTTGTGTTTATAGAGAGATAACATAAGACAATGAAATTTGCCCAGTCTTAAATTTGTCATATGATAATAATGTAAAGGTGTACAAACGTTTTCTCTTTCAGTGTGTGGCAAGTTGTCTATAGTAGTCAATATAATGGTGTACATACCTTGTCTATTTCAGTGTGTGGCCATGTTGACTACAGTAGACAATATAATGGTGTATAAACCTTGTCTCTTTCAGTGTGTGGCGATGTTGACTATAGTAGACAATATAATGGTGTACAAACCTTGTCTCTTTCAGTGTGTGGCCATGTTGACTATAGTAGTCAATATAATGGTGTACAAACCTTGTCTCTTTCAGTGTGTGGCCATGTTGACTACAGTAGACAATATAATGGTGTACATACCTTGTCTCTTTCAGTGTGTGGCCATGTTGATTATAGTAGTCAATATAATGGTGTACAAACCTTGTCTCTTTCAGTGTGTGGCCATGTTGACTACAGTAGATAATATAATGGTGTACAAACATTGTCTCTTTCAGTGTGTGGCCATGTTGACAATAGTAGACAATTTAATGGTGTACAAACCTTGTCTATTTCAGTGTGTGGCCATGTTGACTACAGTAGTCAATATAATGGTGTACAAACCTTGTCTCTTTCAGTGTGTGGCCATGTTGACTACAGTAGTCAATATAATGGTGTACAAACCTTGTCTCTTTCAGTGTGTGGCCATGTTGACTACAGTAGTCAATATAATGGTGTACAAACCTTGTCTCTTTCAATGTGTGGCCATGTTGACTACAGTAGTCAATATAATGGTGTACATACCTTGTCTCTTTCAGTGTGTGGCCATGTTGACTACAGTAGTCAATATAATGGTGTACAAACCTTGTCTCTTTCAGTGCGTGGCCATGTTGACTATAATAGACAATATAATGGTGTACAAACCTTGTCTCTTTCAGTGTGTGGCCATGTTGACTATAGTAGTCAATATAATGGTGTACAAACCTTGTCTCTTTCAGTGTGTGGCCATGTTGACTATAGTAGACAATATAATAGTGTTCATACCTTGTCTCTTTTAGTTTGTAGCCATGTTGACTATAGTAGACAATATAATGGTGTACATACCTTGTCTCTTTCAGTGTGTGGCCATGTTGACTACAGTAGACAATATAATGGTGTACAAACCTTGTCTATTTCAGTGTGTGGCCATGTTGACTATAGTAGACAATATAATGGTGTACAAACCTTGTCTCTTTCAGTGTGTGGCCATGTTGACTATAGTAGACAATATAATGGTGTACAAACCTTGTCTCTTTCAGTGTGTGGCCATGTTGACTATAGTAGTCAATATAATGGTGTACAAACCTTGTCTCTTTCAGTGTGTGGCCATGTTGACAATAGTAGACAATATAATGGTGTACAAACCTTGTCTCTTTCAGTGTGTGGCCATGTTGACTACAGTAGTCAATATAATGGTGTACAAACCTTGTCTCTTTCAGTGTGTGGCCATGTTGACTACAGTAGTCAATATAATGGTGTACAAACCTTGTCTCTTTCAGTGTGTGGCCATGTTGACAATAGTAGACAATATAATGGTGTACAAACCTCGTCTCTTTCAGTGTGTGGCCATGTTGACTACAGTAGTCAATATAATGGTGTACATACCTTGTCTCTTTCAGTGTGTGGTCATGTTGACTACAGTAGTCAATATAATGGTGTACACACCTTGTCTCTTTCAGTGTGTGGCCATGTTGACTATAGTAGACAATATAATGGTGTACAAACCTTGTCTCTTTCAGTGTGTGGCCATGTTGACTACAGTAGTCAATATAATGGTGTACAAACCTTGTCTCTTTCAGTGTGTGGCCATGTTGACTACAGTAGACAATATAATGGTGTACAAACCTTGTCTCTTTCAGTGTGTGGCCATGTTGACTATAGTAGTCAATATAATGGTGTACATACCTTGTCTCTTTCAGTGTGTGGCCATGTTGACTAAAGTAGACAATATAATGGTGTACATACCTTGTCTCTTTTAGTGTGTGGCCATGTTGACTATAGTAGACAATATAATGGTGTACATACCTTGTCTCTTTCAGTGTGTGGCCATGTTGACTATAGTAGACAATATAATGGTGTACAAACCTTGTCTCTTTCAGTGTGTGGCAATGTTGACTACAGTAGACAATATAATGGTGTACATACCTTGTCTCTTTCAGTGTGTGGCCATGTTGACTACAGTAGACAATTTAATGGTGTACAAACCTTGTCTATTTCAGTGTGTGGCCATGTTGACTATAGTAGACAATATAATGGTGTACAAACCTTGTCTATTTCAGTGTGTGGCCATGTTGACTATAGTAGACAATATAATGGTGTACAAACCTTGTCTCTTTCAGTGTGTGGCCATGTTGTCTATAGTAGACAATATAATGGTGTACATACCTTGTCTCTTTTAGTGTGTGGCCATGTTGACTATAGTAGACAATATCGTAGACAGCCTGACTACGCGGTTTGTGCGACTACACGACAGGAAGCACTGCTGTACGTTTGTGACGACGTTCTTTCTGATGGTGGCCCTCATCTGTATGGGACTCTTGATGACAACCACGGTAACCATAGCAACAATACTCTCAGAATATTGAAATTATTTAATATATATTACCAGTTATGTCCAACTTTTATTCTTTGCATCATTAAGATTTTGGCAATTCAGTTTCTAACAAATAATGAAGTTGTTTTATTTACATCTTGCAGTACAGAATAATGAAAAGTAATTGATTGTGATAAATCATTTTATTTAGTTTTCTTAGTCAACCAGATTGTGTCACTTTGCAAAAAGGCATTCAAAGTAATGCTATGACAGTTTTGTTTTTTGCAGGTTGAATTTTTAAAAAGATAATAATGTGTACTATGTTTTGTGTTTGACTAGGCGGGATTCTACTACGTGATACTGTTGGACCAATCATTTTACACATTATACTCTGTTTTATATTTAATTAGGCGGGATTCTACTACGTGATACTGTTGGACCAGTCCGTCACGCGGCTCCGATTTATCACTGTTTTTATTCTGGCCGTCTCTGTTATCATTGTGTATGGTGAGTTTGTCTACAGAGCCATGAGATTTATTTTTATGCTAGAAAAAGAATCCCTTAATATTGTTAATTTTCATATACCGGGTAATTATGAAAAAAAAGTTTACCTCGATAAATCTAAATTATTATGATTTAGGTTAAAAATTTTATTTCCCAGCAATACATTCAAACCCCTTTATGTATAACCTTCACTAGTATAAAGTACTTTAGAAAGAACAGTACGTACATTTATTATTGATAACAAAAATTATTTAGAAATCTTAAGCACATAATTAATGGAAAATAATTATATTAATCTGGTTTTCTTGTTGTTTTTTCAGTGAAGCACACATTTAGTATTGTGGAGAGAATTCTGATCAGCATCTGGTGTATACTGGCTGCCACGGCAACCGCGGTAAGTAGACCAACACAGCCATCACATGAAAAATGACAACAACAAACTGTCAGTCATCTCAAAAATCCAAAAAGTGAAATACAAACTACAAAATACAAAATGCAAAGCAACACAGACTTCTAAAAGATAGAGGTGGGATCAGGTGCCTAGGTGGGGTAAGCATCCTCTGTTGACCGGTTGCACCCACATAAATATAATTATAGCCGTCTGATTTTTATATTATCCTGCGTATCTTGTAACTTAGCAGTTTAACTTTAAACAGTTATATTTCCTTCACACAGTCATGTATGGTAAATATACCAGAGTCATACAAAAGCATTCATCGCTCTCGATCAAAATAGGATTTTTTCCCCAGTCTTACTATATGTATGCTAGGTTAGACTCAAAATCCAATACATATGTAACTCTTATTTGTTTACCAGTAAGAAATTCTGCATTGCAAAAATGTATTTGGTTTAATCATTCAAACGATAACAACTTTAGAATTTACATGTCATGCTATATGTATACTACTATAATGTGCTATCCTAGATGTATATTTTGTCTCTCTGTTTTGTACACAGGGATTCTGGCTTTACTCCTTCATCATGTACCTGGGGTTCCCTCTCAGCTATAACGGGCATGAGTACACCAAGGTGTTTGACCTGATTTCCTGGATCATCTCTGCCGTACCGTACATCGCCATTCCGGCCGCCGCCATGCACAGCTGTGGGCTGTTTGAGGGAACGTGTAAAGAGGTCAGTTACTGGGTTATAGGTGGAGATATACTTAGGTCATCTATTCAAGCGAGGCAAGCATGGTTAGGGGGCAGTGTTATGGGCTGAATTAAATAGGCCGAGTTTTGTTCTGTTTGAATTGGTTAGGTAGACAAGGTAGAAAAAGGCAAATTGGTGTGTGAAACCACATATTTATAAAATTAGTTGACAGATTTTAAAGACCGAGAAAATAAGCAGTGTGTCCCTGTCAGTCAACTGAATTGAGACCCCAGATTGGATGCTAGAAAATGATTGACATTCGTTTACTCGTCCTGTGTATAACATGTCTAGCGCTCGTGATGATCATGCAATTAACTTTTGTCTTTTGATGGATACCGTGACGATAAAACGCCATGTCTTTATAATCAAAAGAAACTATTGTTGACAGCGTTTAAATAAAATTAAATTTTCTGCTCTTGAAAATTTTGAAAGATATGAATTGAAAATTTACTTATAGTTGGTTTATGTACCACACCAAACGTGTTGATCACCTGCAGTCTGTCAAAATCACATGGCGTCGATCATCTATGAGAACTTTCTTTTATTAATAAAAATGTTTGTGAATTATTGAGAATACAGAATTAGATTAAATCAAATATTGCGTCCACGATTTATAGCTTTAGTTATCATATTTCTGTGAGAATTTTCACGAGCCAAAACCGGAATAGAAACAAGTACAGACAACTCTGGAACATGCACAGCAGGTAGAATCATGTGCACTTGAGCAGCTGATCAGAGAAGTAATACAAACGTATATTGTATAAATGTTGCATTGGTATTTGAGTAGGTTACGATGATAACATTGCATAAAACATCGCGCTAAACTCTCACTAGATCCCGTCAGAAACTTGTTTAAACAAACAAAAGATTTTGGCCATGTCGCACGCCGTTCTTTCATGCTTTTATATTCATCACCACGATCTACAATTTGCTTTTCCAAGTACATAAATGAATACGATATTTCTCTATATCATCAAAAAAACTCTGTTGAGAGTATTTTAACACCCCGTGTATATAGATATGTATACACAAGCGAGCGTGTTTCCCTCGGGGCTTCACACCTTTATTGATATAGGCTCCACCCCCACCTGAACTTACCTGAGGTAAACCACCCGGTTAAGAAACTCGGCCTTTAAAGAAATTGAGGAATTCCTGCCTGCAACATTTCATTTCGAAATTCTGGCTCAAGAAAGTCCATGCCTCATATTTTGTATTTTATTTCAGCGAATGCAGTACATGTTCTGTGGTGTCCAGGACGAGCCGCGGGACTACCAGGGCTACTACCCCGCCCCAGAGCCCAGCGCCCCTCCCGCCTATTCTTACAACACCAACAGCTACAACAGGAATGGGGCCATGTTGTACCCGATGGCGGACGTCCACAAAGACATGTACGACCCCGAGCTAGAACCACTGGACACGCGGCTCAGGTCTAGTCAGATCTAGCAATGAGTGGCTGGTGTGAATTTCTAGTGTGGCAACAGTGGACATTACATAGGGACAATGTACATGTAATGTAATATATAGTGTGGCAACAGTGGACATTACATATGGACAATGTTATGTAACTTTTAGTGTGGCAACAACGGACCTTTTATAAGGACAATGCAATGTAATTTTTAGTGTGAAAACAACGGACATTATATAGGCAAAGTGTAATGTAATTTCTAGATTGGTAACAGGGGACATTATATAGGGACAATGTAATGTAATGTAATCTCCAGTGCGGCAACAGGAGATGGGAACATTATTTAGGGACAATTACATGATATAGGGACTATTTTGTTATTTGTGAGACTTATTATTGAGGTATACTTAAAGAGACAAAAGGTTCAAAGGGTGAATTAAATATCTGGTATAGCAACATGGGACAGTTATGTTGTATGTAATAAATATAAGGAATTCTAAAGAGTCACAGGGTTGTTAAAGGGAGTATTTTTATAGCACAAAGAAATAAAAGATTGATTTTGATTCATGTTATAGAACACTGGGCACTGTCAATATGGCAAAGAGGTTACTACAACGGGATTCCCTTATGCATGTAGAGCAATAGATTTATGTTGATGATTTACAAATTACAATTTATTTTAATGTAACACCTATACTTTAACAAAATATTGATCTCTGTCTAGCTTTAACAAATTGAATGATTATAATATTGGGTGGGCAAGCATTCTTTATTAATATCATTTTTGAGTCTGACAAAACAGAAGGGGTGGAAATCCACTTAGCATTTATATGATCCTTTGAATGAGGAGTGTCAAAAAAAAATCATGGAATTTCAAAATTTGAACTGGAAAATATTGCTTCCCTCCATGAGCATTCCAGTGATCAAATTTTCTTTCTTGTTAAATACTTTGTGTACTTCTGTTTTTTTTTCTTTTTGGGGACCACCCCTTTTGTATTCACAGAATTTTTACAAGATCTGTCTTCTGCCTGCCATTTTCATTTTGAGCAAACAGTCATTAACATGTATTACAATTTTAACATAAGGAATGATGTTTAAGAACACGCCACAGATTGGATCTCTCACCAGCTGTTCTGAAGCTCTAGATGTGTTATGTAGTTTTATTTTCATATTGTTGTACATAGAAAAAATATTGTAACCTATTGTTACATGTGATGCGAAGGTGTAAACACTTGCATTGTTTATTAATCAAATTTTTATACCCCCGCAAACGAAGTTTAGGGGGGTATATTGGTTTCACCCCGTCCGTCTGTCCGTCTGTCTGTCTGTCCGTCTGTCCGTCTGTCTGTAGACGCAACTTTGTCCCCCCTATAGAATTTTTTATTACTGCATGGAACAGTTTGAAAATTTGTACATATGTTGAACACCATCTGAAGATGTGCACCTGCAATTTTTTTTAAGATCAGACAAGATTTAATGATTTTATGACAGTTTTCATTTTCCTTATTCTATATATTGTACACTAATGTTGAAAAGTAAGGGAGGTAATCCTTACAGATTTTATTAATTAATTAATAGAAAACACTCTAAAATATATTTATATAAATACATCCAGATGGAGTTTTTTGTCTTTATGTCTTAATTAATAAAAAAATTTCATTTTTATAAGTATTCTATCAACTGACAATGCAAAGTTTTTGTTTGTCAGTGATAAATTCTTAGGAGCTAATAAGAACATCAAAGACAAGTGTGGCTGAATTCATTTGTCCCAAGGGAGCCATTATCTGAGCCATGGTTCAGATGGAGCATGTGTTTAGGGGAAATTGATAATCTGTAAAGTGGGTGATGGTTTTGGGGCTATTTTAAAACTGTTTCATGCAAACCAAAAGTTCTATCATTATAAGGAAATAAATAATATAATTATTAATAAAGAAGTTAAACTATTTTTAGAGGTTGTTTAAATTTATTTGTCAAGTAAATTGATGAAGTGACCCTATTGGGCATTAATTTAAATGAAATTCAAAATTCAAAATTACTGATATGATTGTAGTGTTTTGGCAGTTTTAAAATTGTTTGTAATATTAAATTTTCTTTTTTTACATAGTATGGTATGGTAATGTTTTGGGAGTTTATTAAATTTAACAAGTTCATCAAAGAAAATCATAGTCCTATGGGATCAATTTTCTGATATGGAGTTCCATTGTGCCATAGGAGAAAGTGAGGAAAATTTGAAACAACTAATTCTAGAAATTTTTTTTTGTATGTGTTCCAAACCTTTATTATTCAATTATTTGTCCCATTTGAAATTAGCCTAGCGGGGGTATTAGTCCCATTAGGACAGTTCTAGTTAGTCTTGAAAGTACAACTAACAGAAAATCATGATTTATATGAACATAAGAAACATTTAATTAAATCATTTGCTTTGTTTTGAGCAAGAAAGAGTTAAAAGCATAATCATTGATACATTAAAATGTATAAACTGGTTTCTCATATTTTCTTTGTTTCTGTTTATACACAGAAAACAAGCAATGCAAATAGAGTAGATACTGTCTTTGTCTGTGAATGTAACTCATGTGTTTCAGTTTTATTTTTGTCTGTCAGTATTTTATCACATGTACATGTATGGTTGTATGTGTGTGTTGAAAGAAATTCAACTTATTGTCCTCTAGTCCTTATAATACTCTGTGACTTTTTGAACATGTGAAGTTTTACTTTATCAATGTGATTTTTTACCCCACCCCTTTCCAAGTCTCTGCAAATGTACACCTAAAATAAGACAGCAAAAAGATACCTTGTGTGTAAAAACACTACACAAATTTAAAAGCAATAATGCTGGTAGGTATTCGATTTTGTTTAAGAACAGGAGTAATTAGAATTTCAAAAATTCCCCCTCTACCAAGCATATATCCTTGATACCAAGATTTCTGTAAACACACAAGGGCAAAAAAAAAAATTGGATGAAAATTTCACATTTACAAATTGTTACAAACCATTGTTGTTTTACAATACTCTTGTTTGAGATATGTTATTGTGATGATGTTTGACTGTAATGTAATGTTGATACAATTATATTTTTTCCTACTCATATTGTCACATAACGTCATAGCACACGTACCATTTTATGTACATGGTATATGATGGTTACATAACTTGATGGTGAACACTTGGAAAAAAGAAACATTTTAAGGCTTGTTTTACCAACCATATTTATAATGTTTACATTACATCACAGCAACCATTTCCGTTACCTGTACATGGTTACTTGCATCTACTAATACTGTGGTTTCATTAATATTCAAGGGCATCAATTTTCGTGGATGAAGTGAAAATCACAGTTTCAAGGATACGTAAATTCGTGGTCAATGACCCTTATCAATACAAAATGTTAAGAAAAATTGCACTTCAGTGAACATTCCATTTCGTGGATCAACTAAACTACGAAATCCACAAAAATTGGTATTCAAGGAATATTGATGAAACCACAGTAGATGGTGAATGCTTAAAGACACTTCAAATTTTAGACTTGTGTTGCTTGAAAGTTTAACTAAGTTAAAAGTCAAGTTACATTTATTATTTTTAAATGTAAATTGGTAAGACATCATAAAGGTTTTAATTCATCTGGTTTTTTTTCTAATGATGAAAAATATTTAACTGTCATTCATTTCTCCAGTTTGATATATTGAAATTGTTTTTAATAAATAATTATCGGCGTGTCATTTAATCAATTGACGGTAATTCTTAATTGAAGCTTAAAGATTCATTTGAAGATTTATTGGTTTTACTAGAATCAGTCTTTTTTGTTCAAAAATATTGTTTACTTTTTTGCACTGCATTTGTTAATTTGTTAAATTATGAGAGTAAAATAATGTATATTGTTTTCATATTAAAGTGTGCTCTCTTTTTTATGTCACTGTACAAAATATTTAACTCTATTTTTTTTTTATTAAACAAGATCAAAAGCCACATTTGTAGTTTTTTAATGTGCATTTTTATTCTTAGAAACTGAATAAGTTTATCAGTACTTTGAATCTTTTATTCAATATCTTTTTTTGCAATGAAGATGATGTGTATTCTGTATATTAATAAAGTTTGAATTATTAATGTAATACTTTATTGTTGTGGAATGCAGATGGAAATATACTCAGAAATGTTGAAATAGGAAACATGTTTTAATAAATCGTGTAGGAAAAAAAGCGTGTCTTGTTTTAATATACAGAGAACTTTTAAGGAATAGTTGTAAAATGTCATCAAAGATTAGTGGATGATTTAGTGTCCGTAACAAATCATCCCATTAATCAAAAATTGCACCACAGTCATTTTAACAATAACAAATGTTTATCCCTACATTCTAACACGTATGATTATTGTACGCTTTTACCAGTATTGCCGGGGAAATACAAATATTTCCCAGCTTCCTGGGAAATATGAATCCTGCTTTTTGACAATCCTGCTTTTATTTACTGGTAAGCTACTTAATATATTTCTTTTAATACCAGCATTTAAGCATATTAAATCTAAGAAAATAAAAGTAAAACCGTGTGTCAACGTTCATTACAGCGCAACAACCATCCTATCACATTGTGCAATGGTCAATGTTAACCTCATAACACGTCAACAAGTTAACACAGAAAGTTTGATTTCCAAATATATATACAGTATTATTCATGTATTAGTTGTCAATAGATATCATTAAAGTACAGTAATGAAAATATATAACTAGAAATAGCACAAACACAAGATATACGTATAAATGTTGAACAACTGTTTTCCGTTTAATCTTGGGATACGGTTTGCAATGAAAGCATGGTATTATATGTTCAAATTGTCGGACATGTATTTACGAAATCATTGTTTAGTCAAATAACGCTCAAATATATTTAAGATTAATTTCATTGAAATAAGCAGCTAAAAGGTGTAAGAGGCATTCATGCACGATCTCTTTATTTATCAAAAAATATATTGATTTTTTAACGTTTAAACAATAACATTATTCTAATGATGTTATATAAAAGTTATTAAATTGATAAAGTCTGTTGCATTGGGAATATGGTGTATCTTTCTTATAGACCTATATTCATCGACTCTTAGTGAAATCGGCAAGTGAAGGGAAAGCAAAAAGAAGGAAAACTTTATGAATAGAAAATTCAATTTTTTGTGGCTATGGGAATTATTTTACTGTTCAAAATCATGATTTTTTTTTTATATTTTCACCTGCACTCGTGGTATACAATGCATGCATTGACTGTTTAGAAATAATTATGGAAAACAAAACCTTGATATTACAAATCCATGTCCATTTCCTTTTGAAAAATACCCAAAAGGACGTAAAATTGTACAACATTCAAACGTAACGTCAGGCGTATTGATGCGTGTTTGAGGTTAGTCTTGCTATGACGTAGGCAACATTATTTATACGATATAAAATATTTTTTTTACCAATCAGAAAGCGCGTTACAGCAAGAATTAAATTATTTCATTATCAATATAATATTTGATTAATTCAAAACAAACTTTCGATGTAGCTCCTTTGTAGGTTACATTATTTCAAGATACATATAATAAACATAAAACATCACTTTGCAACGATTCCCTGTAACAATGTTTTGCATGCATAGCTGCTGAATATTCTGATTATGGTACTCTCTAACTACAAGTATTAAATATGGTGACAATAACTAACCTTTCACATATATTGTAAATCGAATATTTTTGCTTAAATGTCAAAAAATTTATGATTTATATTTTATATTTTATGATTGAAATAGATTCTTTCATAAATAAGATATTGTAACTAGCGAAATGCAACAATTAACAGAAAATATCATTAATATTTTTCTAATTACTTATGAAAGTTCAAATAAAGTTCAAGAATACCAAAAAATAGATCACTTACTATAACTGACTGCTTCCAAGATGGTGGACAAAAAGGCTTAAATAAATAAGTTAAACTGTCTCTAGAAGAAAACAGGTATTTTTCAAATGAAGCCTAGCCGTGATCTATCCATCACAAAGGCTTCTCAGTTAAAGCAGTAAAAATTATAAAATCATACTATTCTACTATTGACTGTGTAAACTGTAGTTAACCTGATCATGTCCACATGCATGAAAGTGATTGTACAAGTGAAATGGCTTAAGGCTTTAAAATATCAGAAGCCACTAGAATAGATACATGTAAAATATACATGAAATGTACGATGATGATGATGTTAATGATGAAATATGAATATTGTGTGAATGTAATTATCATAAAATGCACTTTATTACACAAAAGGACTGTAATAATGGCAATATGGAGGGACATCAACAGATATAATAAATGTAAAGGACAAATATAGTGTCACACTTTTTTTAAAATCATGCCTTTTTTAAAAAAAATAGTTATAATTGATTTTGTTTTCTTTTTCTTGAATAATTGTTGTATAAAGTTTAGATGGAAGCCTGTTACAAGGTTACAGTAACATCTAGACTTCCAAATAGAATTATATCTAGAAGAGTTAAATTTCTTCAGACATGATAAACAATGTGATATTGATGAATCTAGACGTTTCAAGTTAGTTTGCACTATAATTGGTTTTGGGATGAAAAATTTTTTTTTTTTTTTTTTTTTTTTTTTTTGGGGGGGGGGGGGGGTATTAGATAGACCAGCGATAACAAATTTGGAGAAGCAATAATTTAATGATTTGTAAAATTAAACTAAAGTGATCAGTCTCGACCGAATGAATTTAAATTATCAACATCGTATTCCAAATAGGTTGGGTAGAAATACATATGTCTTGAGGAATTTGTTTAAATTAAACAATTGAAATGAAACTTAAGTATTTTTTTATATGTATAGTAACACGTTCTCTAAAGATTATCGGTAAAAAGAGAATATGACTTCATGGAAGGTTAAAAAGGACTGGCTCCATTATTGTAACACAACTTGATGTCCGCACCATTATTCAGTTAAAGTTGTACGGTGCTGTCTTGTCCTTTTTCACAAGCTATATAGAAAGCACTGGATCCATTTTTATCATTACACATATTGATATCCGCAGCATTTTTTATTAAATGTTGTACAATGCTGTCATGTCCTTGTTCAGAAGCTACAAGGAGAGGACTGAATCCATTTTCATTACACATATTGATGTCCGCACCAAAGAAAAAAAAAGGTTATCCTAATGGCTATGTCTAACTTTGCAAAAATAAAATGCCCCCCCCCCCCCCTCCTCCGGTTCTGACGCTTATGTATGCAATAAGTCTCACTCTCAAAATATCTTTAATATTTATAAGAAATTTTCTTTTGAACTAAAGTATCAACTGTTTAAATGTAAAGAAATATATATCATGTCAAATTTAGCTAAATAGCTTGAATTATCTATATAGCTTTATTTGCCTACCTGAAGTGGGTTTTTTTTTAGCTACCCATGTGCTATTTGATTTTTCTGTAAAACAGACAACGGGTTGCAAGGAGCGTTATTTGCATTAAATACCTTTTTTTAAGTTACCAAGAGCAATCCGACTAGGACATTATTCCTAGCTGGTCAATATCAAAAAAAAAATTGACCGGTCAATATTTTTGGACAGCCCCTATCACATCCCAAAAGATGACGAAGCTACTCTAAAAGATTGAGGAGTTTTGTGAACCATACTTTTTTTTGCCAAAAAACATCTTTCCTTGATGCCCGCCAATCCCTGTGATAAAAGAAAAATTCTGAAACCTGGTCTCACTTCAAAATGGCACCTCCAATCATATTCTAGAAGATCATTTGGCTACTGCAAAATATGTTGACCATTTTGAAGCCAGATTTTTTGTAAAAAAAAATAAATAAAAAGGTCATTTTTCAGCCACCAAAAGACCTCCAAGACAAAATTGAACTTTACAACACTTTATTGCGATCTATAGGGCACTCCAAAATATATTCCAAGAGAGGATCGAGGAAGAAGATTGGAAAAAAAAACCGTCATTTTTTTTTACCATTTTTTTGACCCCCAGGACTACCAGAAAATTTTTGAAACCTTTTTGCAAAACAACATGACACCCCTAACCAAAATCCAAAAGTTCAGTTTGCTGGATTATAAGGTGTAAGAGCAATTTGAGATAGTAAAACGTGACAGACGGACGGACGAAACAGGGTAACAACAATATAACCGAATTTTCATCAGAACGTGCGGGTATAAAATCGCAATATATTCTCAGTCAAATGTAAGTATTGTAACACATTCACATTCTTCTACAGTTTAAGGGAAATAATTGGTTACGTTAGTGTAATTTACCATCGGCGCCATTTGCTGTTAAAAGTTTAACAATATTATCAAATCCGCTTCTAATAGCTATAGTCAATGGACGGTATCCATTATCAGTGCACAAGTTAATATCTGCACCGTTATCCAGTAAACGTTGCACAATGCCTTCATGCCCGTTTAGACAGGCAATAAAAAGAGGACTGGCTCCAGTATCCATACACAAATTAATATCTGCACCATTATTCAGTAAAATCTGTACAATGGTTTCATATCCGTTTTGACAAGCTATAAAGAGAGGACTGGGCACCTTATTGTTACACAAATTGACATCAGCACCATTATTCAGTAACAGTTCTACGGCACTGTCATGTCCGTTTTGACAAGCTATACAGAGAGGACTTGCTCCGTTATTTGTACATAAATTAACATCTGCACCATTGTTCAGTAAACGTTGTACAATGTTATCATGTCCGTTTTCACAGGCAATATAAAGAGGACTGCCTCCGTTATTGTTGCATAAATTAATAGCTGCACAATTGTTCAGTAAAAGTTGTACAAATTTATCAAAACCTTCACAGCAAGCTTTATATAGGGGACTGAATCCACCATCTAAACACACATTGATATCTGCACCATTGTTCAGTAAAAGTTTTACAGTGCTGTCATGACCGTATTCACAGGCAATATAAAGAGCACTGCCTCCGTTATTGTTACATAAATTAATATCTGCACCATTCTTCAGTAAAAGTATAATTGTGCTGTCTTGTCCTTCAAAACTAGCTGCACAGAGTGGAGTATTGCCGTTTTCATCAGATGAATTAATATTTGCACCCTTTTTCAGTAATCTTTCTACAATGATATTTTGTCCATTGTAACACGCGTTATTGAGCGCATGTATAAGAGACCAGTTCTGTATTTCTTTGTGATACCCCTTTATATTTTTCGCTGTATCAGTTTGGCTTGGTGTGTTTACTGAAACGAAATTTAGTTTGTTTTTTATAAACTAATTGTAAAGGATTTCCCATCACTTTTTTTGCTTACGGTTTCAAAATTAAGAGATTTTGCACAGCTAATCAACATCAATCAACATTAATTAATGAGCAACACACACAAAAGTGTATTGTCCAACATTATTCTGAATTCATTTACTTACCTAAATTATTTCATATTAATGTTATTTCTTTAAATATGTCAAATATTTCAATACATAGTTACATTTTCATTTGACTACGCACACAGGTTAAGAACTCCCATGGTTAAAAAGCTAACAAGTACTATTAAAATGATACTTGGATTTCAAATTACATTTTTTACTGTTACTGGGAATCTTATTATGAATTTTAAATGAAAAAACGAACTCGTCAAGTTTTTTTTTTTAGAAAACCGGACGAAACACTAAATGATAGAATACAATATAGTTTGGGATTATAGCAGTAGTTTTTATAAAACTGATATGTTTGACCTGCTTTGTTGATACCGAGTTGTATTACTGTTCTGTTTTATGTTGTTTTAAGTAAAAAAAACCTTAGCTAATTATAGATATCACGTGATAATGCACCAATGTGGTGATAATGTTCTGCTGATTAATGTTGTGCCTTGTCGTTGATTTAAACGGAAAATATTAAGTATTAAGTGTCAACTAAATACAAAGTAAATTAATATAACGATTTTATATATATTACAGTCCAAATATGTAGCTGAATTACCTATTTGCTTTCTCCATTTACCCGCACATAATTTGCATAAACTTGAATTTATCTAATTCGAGGATTTTCCTACACAAGTTACAATTTTTCTTTAGATAAGATTCTATAATTTTTACTCTACACATAATCTATATGAATTCGACCACCTCCCCCATTAAAGCCCTATTGTACCCTTGGGATCATTATTTCAAAAACCTTGAATATACTGTACCTGAGAATGATTCCTCACGAGTTAGGCTAATTTTTTTAATTTTTTTTTTTTTTGTTGGGGGGGGGGGGGGGTGGGGGTTAAATACTTACAAAGAAAAAGGTACAGTTTCTTTCATTATTTGCCCTAAAATTCAAAAGATGTTTTAATCTCATTAAATCACACATGTACCATCTTGAACATGTGTGTATATAAAGTACCAAGTTATGTACTTTGATCTTGTTTCAATATATAGTAATGATTGAAACATTTTGGTATATTTCTAAGATTTGGTAAAAAATGATGAAAATGGCAAATTTTCTCATAGTTTTTTGAAGAGGAAAATGTGTCCGCAGCCGTCGCCCACAACGAAATTAATATATTTTATGTGAATACATCATGATAAAGTTATAATGTTTCATCGTGGGCGACAGCTGTGGACATATTTTTCTATTCAAAAGAATCACTAAGGAATAGGTGTCTTCTGCTCAGTTTTATGAAAATTACGGGAAAATGCATTGTTTGTGACATCACAATTAAAGTTTTGGAAGTCTAATCAGGTAACTATATATATATTCTTTATTTAAGGGTATTTTTGTGTAAATAAACGTTGCATCTCAAGTTCATGTGATATCTTTAAAAATCACTCTAAAGCAAAATATGATTGAAACTGTACCTAGTTAATAATGTATAATCATCTCCCCTTGAAAGAGGGCGTAACCCTTCAGTGTAACAAACCTGGATCTCATTTACCAAAATATGCTTCATTTGTTAAAGGGACATGGACACGATTTGACTTAAAATGTTCCATTTTCAATGTTTATAATGATAAATATAGAAGTTTTTAATGCTATACCAAAATTTGAAATTCAAATATTAAGTTATAAGCAAGATACAGAGTTCATAGTTCTTTGTTTTGTAAACAAAGCTCGAATATTTTCATTTTTACATATGTGTTGTATTGGCGTAAGTTTCAATCAAATGTATCTTTCTCTTGTTGATAATAGTATTTATTAAGATATTGAGTTTGTTGATTGTTTTTTACATGTCATTTTGTCTAAGAAATGGTAATTCTGTACATTACATTTTTTTAAACAACTATAAGACTCGAGCTTTGTTTACATAACAACCAATTCTTATCTCTGTATCTCGCTTGTAACTTGACTTTAACAATCACTTTTTTGGTCAATCATTTAAAATGCTCCAGTAAATCATTTTATACATAAAAAATAAAAATTAAATTTTGATCTCAAATCGTGTCCAATTCCCTTAAAGTAAAGTTGACATTTACTTAGTGATTCCGATAAAAAAAAATTGAAAAAACTTCATGGACGAAAAGACGGACAAACGAATGGAGGGACGCCGGAAAAAGGTAATCAGAACAACTCGCTCGGGCTTTCAGTCCAGGTGAGCTAAGTATTAGTCATGCTGCTGGTACTGTTATAGTAGCTCCCAGCACTTTAAGTTTTAGGAATTGATTTTCTTTAAAGTGATATTAGCAACAATCATAGTCATAGAAAGCTATATTTTTAGCAACTCACAAGAGGCACAATTATTGCATTGATTGTCTTTCAATAAAAAATACAGGGAAGCTCGATTAAAACATAATGATATATAACATTATCATTTTCACAACGGGAGGAGTTTGTATCAATTGTCTGAAATTAAGCTTTTTAATGCATTATCCATGAGAGTCCTTAACCTAGCTGTGCAAATGTAGGTACTTTTCATGTCAAAATTTATGATAATAATAATTGTATATATATACATATCCTAGCTACAAGTTTGAAAACGAAACAATAATGAACAAAATTTGCTTAGTATTGACTTACATTCTTTTACCTGTGTCTCCTCCGATATGTTAAGCATCGAGACTGTTTGCTCAATATTGGTAGGCGTTGCTGGGTGGCATGGCTTAACTGTAATAAAAACGGATTTTCAAATTGATCTTAAAGGTATTCTTTTTATCAAAAAAGAATCTTTTAATTTAAAATCAAACTCTAGAAAGGATAAACAAGAGACCCAATGGGCCACATCGCGCACCATAGAGAGACTCGCTTTATATGGCCGTTCAAAAGATATTGTACCATATAGCCCATCGGTAGATTAACCAAAAATAAATATCCGAATTTACACTTATTTTTGCATATACTTTATCTTTGACAAGTAGACTTTTATGGAATACCCTTTTTACAAAAACTAAGATCAAATGCAATATAAATATCTAAATTTTCAGTAGGTGTTCACGGTTTACTCCGAATTCCCTTTATTTTAGCCCCCCCCCCCCCCATCACTTTATAAAGCGATCAAATTACATGAGAGCATCAGGGACATTTTCTCCCTCTACTACTTACTAGTTATTGTATTTTAATTTTTAAAAGTCCTATATGTTAAAGAAGAAAAGTGTACATCAATGCGCCAGAAAAAAACATTAAAAAAACTTAATTGTTCTTCTCTATTATAAACGATTGTCGTTTACCAGGCGTGAATTCATTTCGTATGACGTTTCATAATCTTACTCACTTGACTGATGAATAAACTTAACTGAAAAAACGTTGTCATATGATATGTTAAAGAGCTATAATTCAAATCATGTCACTCTATTGTACCAAGGCGCTCCCCTTATTTTCATCTTTATTAAAAAACAACAACAAATGTCTACAAACAAAGATGATTTTCCTATGCAATAACTTTTAAGAACAACGAAAATGATTTTATCCTTATTATAATAATGTGTCAGGACTATGGAAACTGTTCAAAAGACGTCATTTTTATTTACGTGTGTTCCAAAAACTATCAAAAATTTGTGTAGATTTGTTGCAGTTCATTGTTTAAGAAGGGACACTAGAAAGTAGTTACAGTATATCATCCTTTTAGCAAGACATTCCTACTGATAAACCAAAATGTTAGTGTCTATCGTAGAAATATAAGCAAGATACATATAGCTAGGGTTAAGTCATGTTTTTGTTCACATGAGTTTATTACATTCAATTTAAGATTCTAAAACTTGGTAATTCCTAATCAGCATAGCTGCATTTAAACTATAAACGAATTTAAGCATGTCCTCAGCTCTGTGTGCAAACATACAGTAGCATTGTGCGCAAAGCTCTGTATCTTGCTTTTAACAGGAAGCTTGACTCTTAGGTAAGTAAATAGAAATTTGTAAACAATTAAAACAAGAGAAAAATGCACTAAAACAAAGCAAAAACAATATTCATCTTTCATCAGATATATACTTATATTTTTCTAGAGGCCAGAATTATCTCCGTTTAGAATGAAAATGCTAAGCATCGCAATAATACGTGTTGCATTAATCAACCATTACGTAGAGATAGTACCAAATTACATGTACCAACATAATAAATAGTATTTTATAATATGTTGTTCGTGCATCAGATTTTGCGCAGGTACATGTAAACAATCAGCTCTCTGATTAACGGAAGTCTATATGTAAAAATTCTAAAATACAGGCGATAGTTTTTCTCAAGTAAAAATAAAAAGGAAAGAGATTTGTTGCATACGTTGAATTTTTCAAATAAGGAAAATTGCCGCGCCATTACTGCTTACTCGCAGAAAATAGAGTTGCTGAATTGCTATAAACATTGTTGCTAACTTGTAATAAACTATTTATCAATTGATTTGGCATATTCCTGTGTATAAAACTTTGCTATGCCTTATGATTTATTAAAATTAAAAATCAAAAATCTGATTATTAACCAGATATAATTTTTAGTGTCGTCCATTGTGTTTCCAAACAGTGTTCCTTTCTATTTATAATGAAATATTATCTCAATAACTAAACATACATGTATCTGTCGATATTAAAGTAAATACATGTAAACATCATTTGCAGTAAAACTGTATACATTTTGAAATCCATCAAGTAAAAAGGTTATACAGTAGGAATGCATTATTATTGATTTGGAACATTAAATACACTCTCACAACAAATACACCTGAGATTGAAACAAAAATGTTCAACGTTTCAACATTCCACTTAACATGTTTTAGCATGTTTAATTTAAAGATTATTATTGAAAAAATGGAAGAAAACAAATCAAATTTCAATAATGACATTTTAAATAGATATGCTTCCATAATTAAATTGGACTTTGATAAATACTATTTCTAACACAGCGGCCAATGATTTACTGCTTCAAACGTTTCGAAATAGCAAAAGTTATGCTGGATAAACCACAATTTGCATTTCATTGGCCGATACAACTTATTTACTGTTCTCGCTAGCATCCTGCTAATATGTTTTTTTTTTGGGAAAACTTGTAGTAAACAACAGCTTGTCACGTTATATTGTTTGCAATGTTCCTGCTATCATTTTCTTGCTTATTTACTGCAAGTTTGTAGAAATTTCTACAATGTTTCCGATAAATTTTGCACAAACATGATTTTTTTTCCTGCGAACTTTTTAGCTGTTAACTTGCAGCAGACCTCCTGCTAGTTTGAAGCAAACCAAAACATATTTAAAAGGGTTATAATTATGCAAAATGTATCCCGAGTTGTGCAATAAGATTATCTAAAACTTGGTATTTTAGCAGTGTTTTTTAACCAATAATGAAATAAAAAGTGAGAGGGGTTAGAATTATCCTAGTAGTCATGAATAACATGTTTTCCAATGTATCTTGACATGAGCAAATAAAACGCAAATAGTTAATTAGTTTAGATCTCAATCAGTCTAGTTGAGCTATCTAATGGAAATAATTGTCACAAGGGCACTTGTTCAAGTCAATTAACATCAATAAAACAAACAAAAAATCTCACAGGTTCTCAAGATAAATTTTATAAAGTGGACGGGTAAACATATGTTGTTGTGTTAATGAGTTTTTGTGTGGAACCTGAGGTCCACGCAGAAAATAAATAAGCAGATAAAATCGAATTGAAACAGAAAATGTTTATCCTATGCATGTCTACCCTGGTTCCTGTTCAAGGAACCTTACTAGCACATAAATCGAAAATTTCATGTCATGAGTCATGTCAAAGGTGCTGTAAATGAAAAGATATCGGTAAATGGTGAAGAAAAAATGGTCCTTGCTAATTTTTAGCCTATACTTGTAATCTTTACAGGCCAAATCCACATGTCTCTGGTTAGGAGTATAAACCCTTTAATTGTAAGATTAAAAAAAAAAATAACTTTATTTATTTAACAACAATCGGTAGGCAAGTTCTACAACTTATATTAATATCTCTCTTTGGCAGGGATTTTAGCACGAGGGAGTCATTGGCGTGGGAAGAAGCCAGAGTACCCGGAGAGAACTCGCGTGTCCAAGCAGGCGACCGCCTAAGCCTATCAGATACAATCACTGTCGATCACGGGGATCGAACTCAGGTCGCAGCGGTGAAAAGTGAGTGCATTGTCCATTACGCTACTTAGACACCTAAGATAAAAGGGCCAAGGCTAAATGTGAAACAATGGTTGAGTTAATATCTAGGCCATGCTGTGTTTTAAAAAAAATGATGACGACTAATTAATGACAGAAAAAACAAGAATAGTAACTTAACATTTTCTCCTCTAATCTATCGGTGGCAGTATATATTTAAGGAAACCGAAATAATTTGCAACTGAGTTGATATAGATGTCCCTTTGCAAATAAACTAGAAAAAACGCATACGGTCCCTGGAATTGAAAACAGTTCAAAATTGTTTTCTAATACAAACTTGGTACCCACGACATATGAAAGCCAGTGCACAATATGACGTCATTTTATCACGTAATCGCTCTCTACTACACAAGGTTATAAGGAACATCAACAAAATAGCTAATGCGCAAGGGCATACTTTATATTGTTTTTATGGAACAAAATATAGATAAAAGGATGATATTTTTAGAATTTATGAGATTGCTACACAAATAACGACACTGCAATGATTTAGTTATTTTAGGGAATTTTGCGTTCAAAAAGGGTAAAAATTTACAGTCCAGTGTACGTTTCCTCTATTTTCTAACCAAATTTAAGTGACAAAACATTGTAATGTTGAATTTAATTGATGATTTGTCTGTTAAAGCTTAACGAAATCATTCTGTTTTTCATACACCACTTTTTAATACCATTAACATTTTCTTATTCCCGTTAGAAACACATGCATACGGCCCACGTATTGCATTCTTTTTATAAAGAACACAATTTCAACAATAGTTTTATGATTTTGATTGGGTTTAATGAATCTAATGAATTTGAGTGAACTCCTGTGGTCCTTTACTGGTTTGTGTCCATGCATTACGAATTCAGACCTAGTCGATGTTTCATGGAGTTAACTTTCTTTATCTACCTTCACTTCACCATATCTCGGATCAAAATATCATCACATTATGTCCTACATCATGAAATATCACCCTTTTCTTTTAGATAATAAACTTGTTCAATGTCACAATGTTTTGCTTTAAATACAAACACTAAATTTTAATACACAGCGTTAAATATGCGAAACGTCACTCGATCCTCCTTTTTACTGGGATCAGTCTTTACAACTTATATACAGTTAAAACTGTTACATCAAATCAAAATTCAATTTTACCCTGGTATTTTCTAAAAATGATCGCGTGAATACATCTTCCAGTGGGAAAAGAGTTCGTTAATTGCACCTGGCTGCAGGTAGGTAGACGTCCTGTTGTGCTACGGGACAGGTTGATAAGAAAAATTAAGGATATCGGGTAAGTATAATAAAAACAATATCTGTATGCTTGATGTAAAGTATTTAAAACAAATTATTATTAAGTCGTGTAAATATTTTATTACTTTGCGTGCATATTTATTTGCTTTTTATATCTAAAAAATTGAATTCGACCCTGATTCATTTTCAAGTAGAATCTTTTCAGATATGTAAACGATATCTGTTCAATTATCTCTGTAACCCTTTATATTGTATTTATTTCAACTGAATACTTTTGTCCAATTAAAAGATATTTCTGTGTATATGAATCAATCTTTTTAAAATGTAAATGATAAAATAAGGATATACATTCAAATCCTTTGCATTTTATAATACTTTTCTTAGAAGGAGTTTTACTGAGTTGTGCAATCAACACGTCACATGTAGCTAGCGCTGACTTTGGTAAAACATTTCGCCAAATCATCAAGATGAGACACATTTTTACTAATTAAAAGCGATTTACATAAGATTTGGATAAATCTGTAGGTTTCTCAAGCATGATTCACTTTGGTACCCTTATTCTCTACCAATTTTACATAAAATATTCGAAAACTGTTTTGATCTTTCACCTGCGCCGAACTCGTTTTTTTTGCATGCATTAAAATTACTTTTTTTCCGTTGTTTACACATAACAGGGAAAGTCTCCTGACCGCTAATTTATAAAAAAAAAAGTGTTTTACTTTAAATGAAGCTTTAAATCTACAGATGTTTTAATACTGATTATTGATATGAATGAATTCAGTACATCTAGCATAAACGACAGCATCATTGTAAAGGAAACAAGCGGTTTTATTACAGTTTCAATATAATTTAACAATAATGTTTCGATATAATAAGAATATGTCCCATCAAAAGGAATGCAGATCGTGACGTCAAAGTTGATTGTGCCGTCATATTGCATGTAGTACAGACAAGTGACTTTCTACACATCGCTGTTGGAAGCCTTAACATAACCGCGTATCAAAAATGGTATAACGGATGGAAGTTTCAATTTTGATAAGATTGAAATAAAACATTATATAGAGCAAAAAAATCTTGCCAAAGTCTTTCTGGCAAAATAAAAAAGACCATGCCTACTTCATTAATAGAGCGCAAACTAAGTATGCAGCTAGTTTAAGAAAAGCATATCAGCGCAAGACGCAAACCATACTGAGAAGGAAACAAACCGTACCGTTCACAAATCGAACCGTACCGTGCAAAAAGTGTACCATACTATTCAAAAAAGCGCACCGAACCGTACCATGCAACTGGTATATTTGCATGTTTCAGATTCTGGGCCTTGTAGCTCTTATGCGTCTTTGTTTGTGCCTGCCAATGTTCATTGCTGGTGAATTCATATCCTCGAGTTAACCTACCAAAACAAAAAATGCATGTTTGTTGTACCCAGGGGGTTAGGGACCCCTGAAGGAGCTGCAATAATGACTGCTTTAGTCCAGTCTCCAGAGGCAGGTGCGCCCCATTTCTAGCCATCATGCTTAACTTCTCAAAGAACAGTGTCCTGACTCTGTATACCATGAAGCAGAAGGTTTAATGAGTTCCTGTTTAATTCTTTTTTCTACGCAGCACTGTTAAGGCATACTATGAAAATTTCAGCGGATTTAAACGTTCATAAAAAGATGCATCTATTATTACAAAATATGTATGTAATGTTATTTTATCATGATGTAAATGTGATATTAAATGAAACAGTACAGTAAATACTACTTTGGACAACACTTAATGAGGTCCCCAGAATAGATAGTCACGTGATATGTGTTGATAAATCCCCGAATGGAGGTTATAAACAAATATCAATATTAAAAGGTCGGGCATACCCTTATTTCAATTAGGATTTTAAATGATAATTAAAATTTTACTTGTCTGGTAGATTTTGATAAGTGCTGCTGCTTTGTATAGAGTTCGATTTTATCAAAATTAAAACTTCCATCCGTTGTCGAGGTGTCTTGTTGCAACATGTTTTGCATTTGTACTTGGGTTCGCCTCTTAAATCCTTTTTTGAAGTTCAGAAACTAGACCCTCTTTAATCCTTTAGGTCTAAGTCTTTGCTATGGAGTTCTGCCTCTTGCCTCTGTAATCTGCTTTGGTGCATTGTTAATCTTTGATGAAACTCTTCCTTATCCCCATAGCATACCTCTGGTTTTGGTTAATGCTCCTTCGTTCATTTGTCAATGGTATAAGTAATGGGTCTGGTTTTATCATCTATTACAATCAGGCCATTGTTCCTTGTTTTTGTTATACATCTTCCTTGATTCTTAAAGCGTAAATTAATTGTTGACTGGAGAAGAGGAAATTCGGCATATCTATAAGCTGAATGATGGTTCAAGCACTCCTTTCTCAAATTTTATATAAAGTCTGGAGCTCCATTTCAAAATTCAAAATTATGATAACATTGGACTGTAAAGTCAAATTCTAAAGGCAATATAAGTAAGGATGAATGGAAAGAATGCCACGTGCAATTTCCGGTACTATTTAAAAATTAAATGTTCATAATTGATGAGACGCCATCCCAGTAGTACACATGAGCAGCCTTTTATGAACAATTTGGGGTTGAACTGTTTGCATATGAACATGATTAAACAAAATTAGATTATGCCCCCTCCCCCCTCCGCGGCCACCGGCGTTGGATTTGCTCTTGTATGCCATCATCATCGTGTGCATGGAGTACAGGCCCTCCCCCTTCATGGAAAATTCAATTGTATCGTAAAATTGCTATGTATAAGTTTCCCATCCCCAATTTCCACACAATTATTACTCTTATCCCCCACCTACTCATAAGAAAACTTAAACTTTCTTAATCCGTATTTGTCCCGCTAATACACATGAGATAAATGAACATCAATATTTTTAATAACAACTGAAGCCTATACATGTAGAAGCAACAAAGAAGATTGTAAACAGTGCAAAATAAAAGGAATATTGCACATGCTTTTGGCTGCAGGACTGCCAGGACAGAAGATATATTTATTTGAGATAATATAGTCACCTGGATAAAATTACGTTATAAGTAAAATACTTTCACCGTTTTAGAATTTCCATTTTCGGCAAAAAAGAAAAATAGGTTTATAGAATTTTTAAAGAATACAAAACTATGCGGTATTCGAACTCTTCACTAAAAGACGTGTATTTAAAGCAAAGCTCAAAACTATTGCCCTTCGTTGTTAAGTAACATTTTTTTTGAGAAATTAATATAGTGCTTAATGATATTGTTTAATTCGATAGGGAGTACGCCACAATATGCAGGTATCCCATGCCATCTACATGTAAATGCTGGAAGTTGTGCTTTTCATGGTTAAGTAACTAAATAAAATAGTTTTAAAATCTTACTTTTTATCCAAACACTAAGAATGCAGATAGTCATAAAAAACAACGCTGTAGTCCCCAGTAGTGTTATTATCCAGATCCAGTCTGCCTTCTCGTAATGTTTGTATAATGAAATTTTTGTTGCGTCGATATACATTGGTTTGGTTCTGTTTACTAAATTTTGCATCGTTGTGACTCTGTTTAAAACAAAATAAACCCTCATTTTTGAAGTTAAAAGCGTTCATAATTAACGAAAATTTGCTGATTTAATGATTTCAATGAAATGATAAACCAAATTGGTGTGATTTCTTTTAACATTTATGATGTATTGTAGGTATGTTTACCTGCCACATGTTTGTTCAGCAAGAAAACATCCGTTTAATATGTTAACACAATTCTGATCTGTAAGAATAACAATATACAAGCATTGGGTAGAAGCACTAAACGTGTTAAAATTATTTCGCATGTAACATTAGCTCATTTTTGCATTTTGGTAATAAAAATAATTTCACTCTTGTAGCAGTAAATACAATGACACTATTTCCATCTAAACCGTAATATGTCGTTTACATTGCAGTCCATTTAAAATAGATTTGTCTAAAATCAAAATATGTTATGCATATTTTAGTAGTAAAATCTATAATTTTCTTACTTTATATCATAATCTCTAGAACAACCCCTACCCCTGAAAATTAATAAACTACATGCAATAAATGGTTTGGTTACGATGAATTACTATCCTGAATAAACACACGAGGTCATAAATAGTACACTAGGGAACGGAAGATTGAAGTCGGTTATTGTCTCGATACCACTCGGTCCTGTAAACTTCTATCTATTTAAGCATTAGCATATACCAAGATAAAAAAACGTACAAAAAAAATCTTGTCGATGCCTTTTTGACTACTCCATATCTAATATTTAGGGGTTGCAACAACAAGTACAATGTTCAGTAGTATGGAAAAACTTTCGTCTTCTAAGGAAATTGTTACTCTTGTTCTTTACCACACAGCTTAGCATGTGTAACAAATATTTTCAGCCATTATTTTTTTTATAAGGGAAAAAAAAGGTGTTTTTCCTTGCTGGTGTATAAATGGTGTCCAGGTTAGTGAACACAGTGGTATATGTGTTCCATTGGGATAAACAGTTTTTGTTAAAATCATGTTTTTAAAAAAAATTACAATACAAATTGACATTATACAAAACACACGCGATTTTTTTTTACAATAAAATGAAAAAAACCCAACAACATTCTACATGTTGAATGTCATTATGTAGGAAAATGTTTATGAAACTGTCTTCTTGTTTTTTAAATATATATTCACTACAAGACACGTTCGGTTTAAATATATATTTATTTGATTGGAGTTTGAAAGAATATATATGTTTCTTATGGAATGCCATCGCTGCCTTATAGCATAAACCTATAGGTACATTATTTTAAATTGACCTTTGGTTGTACAATGTTGGACAACGCAAGGATGATTTTACATCACAACATAAAAAGTTGACATAATGTAAAGACATGTTTGCTTCACCTAACGTGCTTTTGACATCATGTAATAACGATTTAACCAAATGTAAAGATATATTCACAGCACGTAATGGACTTTGACATAATGTAATGATAATTTAACATAATGTACCTATAGGTTTATGCTATAAAGCAGCGATGGCGTTCTATATTTCCTTAAGATTATCATGTGAGATGTCATAATCTTATAATAAGTTTTCGACTATTTTTTTAAGTTGCTGAATAATGTGACGACTAACATGTTTCATAAAATATTATATTCTAACTACGAACAGTGTACAAAGATGTATTCTAGGTAGAAACTCTAAACATAGCATACAATATAAAACAGTTTTAAATCTTTGCTATTAAAGGTATAAAAATACTGTAATTACATTAATATAATTTAATTCACTATATATATATACTAGTATATATATATATATATATATATATATATATATATATATATATATATATATATATATATATATATATATATATATATATTAAAGGTTTGTTACACCCTTTGAAATTTTATCTTTTTATATGTTAATTTATCATACATGTATCATCTAAATAGAGAAGCTACTTACAAACATTAACGTCCTGACTTCGGTAATTACTACTTGGGCATCCTTCAGTAAAATGATTACATGCATAGGCATCGAGGGTGGAATGGCGTTTGTACAAAAACATACATAAACCTAAAAGATCATTAATTCATTCTGTTTTTTAATTGGTTACAATATATCTACGTTTAGTGCATATTTCCACTTGTGATTTTATTAGAAATCTGAGACGTTCAATTGCCTGTGAATATATTTGGGATTTCCATGCACCATAAACACAAATATAAACGTCATGTTGATAAACAAAAGTTCTTTTTTTACAAAGTTTCTAGCACTATATTTTCAGTCGTGGAAGATAAATAGTTTTATATGGCTGTTCCATATATGTTTCATATCGCTGACCTAGAGCGTGTATAAAACTTTAAAGCGACAATAAACAAATACTTCCTATAGATTTACATCAATATGAACATCAATATTAAGCTCTGAATGCTTAATTTTGGATATCGTGGGTCCTATAAAACACCAAGGTGGTGCAGACAAATTATCAAAACGCGCTAACTCGTGTTATTCAGTTTGTCTGCACCACTTGGTGTGTTATAGGACCGACGACTTCCGAAAATATGCTTTAAATGCTTATTTAAACATACAAGTTCCATTCATCAAAATGTTTTATAATAATATGTGTATTATTGTCTTTCACCTACTTATATGAAAATCACACTTATTAATTGGAACGCATGGAAGGGAATTACTCCCGAAAGTCAATGTTTCTTGCTTTCAATTTTATCTTGCTTACTTCTTTATTCTGCAGTACATTTCCACATGTTTGCCTCTTTATTGTTTTTATTTTGTCGATTAAATTTCACTGGTTGTTTTATGTTGTACTGATTTGTATTTTGCATCAATCTCTTCTTACCCTTGTAAATTCTTATATCTTTCTTCTATACTCATCTTTACTACATTATTATATTTGTCACTTGTACAAACGTGAACTCGATCACGCAAGACTAGAAGTGCATTCCAAATACAAACCGTGTGATGCCGCATTATAACACCAGTCTGTGTGTTCGTTGCAAATGCAGCTCCAGTTTACGAAAACGAAGACGGAATATTTAGGTCTGAAAGACGTTTCGAGAGTGAAACACTACGTCTAGCCAAGGAAGACCATTTTGTTAAATTATTCAAACCAACTACGTAACATATAATTCATTTGTACATAATTGCCTGAAGAGCAAGCTATGGTGAAAACGTTTGCAGACTGATCGAATTTTTGTTTTTAATCTGGATATATTTTCTTATAGATTATCTTAAAACTGTACCGGTTTATTGTTTTATTGGAAAATCTCTCTCTCTCTCTCTCTCTCTCTCTCTCTCTCTCTCTCTCTCTCTCTCTCTCTCTCTCTCTCTCTCTCTAAACATTGTACCTTCGACATATTCCTGATCAAATTAAATTGAAGACTTTTATTAGTTACTTTTTTTTTTATGTCTTTTCGTTACATACCATCGCGGATCTAGGGCAGACCCCACCCCTTTTAAAATTTGAACGCATTGAATCAAGCTATAAAAGAATCATTTAAATCAACCTCTCTAGCAACAAATTATCTGTCAACCTCAGGGATTTTTTTAACGGAGGGGGGAGCATGCATTATATGGGTATATACAAGTAGATTTTGAAGATTTGCAGCATATTTTCAGTAACTTGCATATGTCATAGCTTGTTGAAAGTTGACTGCATCTATTTCACATTTCTTAATTAAGATATACTATTGATTGTCATTATCTCTGAGTGCAGCAATTATAGCAAACACATTGCCGTCTGGTGTCATAATGCAGCATCAAATTTACAAAATGTGTTATTATTCTTCTTCATTAAATGCGCTTCCCTGTTTTTGTGATCGGATTCACGTTTGTAACTGAGATTAGTATAATCATAAAGTTAAGAAACGGTATGAATTTAAAAGGAACAGGGATTTGCAAGGGAAAAAAGAATACTGCAACAACGTCTTTTTGCACAATATTTAGAATAAAAAAAATCAAAATAAAATTTTGTAAGAATGAATATAAAAATATTTTAAAGTTTAAAGTTCAATATAAATTGGATGGGATTAGGCAGCAGGCACAGCTTTTGTGTGCCTTCTTCATAGATTGTTGGCGGTAAATCCTTTCCCTAGCAATTTTATTTCTACCTTTCACAATACGTATTTGAGGTCCATTGTAACAGAACTCTAAGAGTTCCGTGAAGTTTTCATTCGGAACACACATGTAGGCGTTAGTCTGGTTACAGTTGAGGGCGGACGATCTCTCCTGCCACTCTGTCAGATTTGTTGGACAGGATTCAATTGTATAGACCGGAAATGCATAACCGTCTAAGGGTCTCTGAAGCATAACATGGTCAATATCAACAAAAGATTACCTTAGTAAACTAAACATAAACTTACATGTATATATAGCGTTTAAATATTTTTTCACAAATGAAGAAAAAAGAGACAGGCCTTTTCACGCGTGTCCAAAAAACAGTCTATAAATATCATAATTTTAAAAAACAGATGTGTCTAAAGCAATTCATAGGTGGTTTGAAAGTGTTAATTGTGTTTAAGCACATTTAACGATATTTTATATCAAAATGTTATAGGATCGGACAGCAGGCAAAGTTCTTTTTTTTCTTCTCCTTTCAAACAAGATCAAGATCAAGTTAACGTTGTGTAAATAAATTAATAAAACAAGTATAGAGCATGAAGATAAATTATATAAAAAAAGATGCATTAGCAACAAGAATTTTTAAATGTGAAAGGAAAAATACAAAAAGGGAAAAAATTATTAAGAAAAAAAATTGACCAAAATAAAAAATTAAGAGGTAATAAAATAAATTAAAGCTAACAATTTTACGAACTTGTTTAATTAAAAATAGCCTGCTTGATTCAGTATAAAGAGAATTATACTTTGATACAACATTTGGTATAAATAACTATTGTGTAATTTTCAAGTCTGCATTTGGTAGTGTTTTAGTTTATCTAATTACAGAGATTATATGTGGACAGATTGTTTTTTTACTTGGTAAGCCTTATTAATTGCATCAAGGTACTGTGGGAACTCGTTAATATGAACCTTTGACATGGTATCAAGCAAAGCAGATGATCGTCTAGATGAAAGTGATTTAAGGCAAATAACATAAGCATTTTCTATGTTAAGACTAGTATTCTAAAAGAAGTATGCATTTATAAAAGAGTTTTTTTTTCCTTTAGTAAACTTTAGTCATTCTTAAAGTTTTTTAAGCCGTACTTGTTCTTTTTTTATGAATTGGGACCAGCCTTAATTGCATGAAACAAATAATCCTGAATGCCTGTGCACTTGCTTATAATCTAACGGACAGTGTTTAACAAAAACAATGAAGGGGGTCAATGTTCATATTCAATGGAAAACGCACACATTTAAATGGTTAAAACTCAAACAACCAGTTGATTTCAACATCCTATGACTTGTGCAATTAGACCCAATATCTTTGTTTATAGAGAGGGTGGAAATTATATCAATTGCATTTTGTTTTTTGAAATTATGTAATAACGTAATGCGTATAAATTTGCTAGAATTAGACCTGTATTGATATTTGAGATTGAACAAAAATATTTGTTTTAAAAAATCTATCTTTTATCGTTCTCAAAAAATGCGAAAGAGCTAAGACATACTACGCACTCCCGATTCCTCACCCGGAATTGTCCTGATGTTGAGAAATAAGATTTTTTTAATGATGCTGCCACGCCCCTTTTAAAAAACGTCCCCGAAATTACCGTAAATATAGTAAATAAAATAAATGTGAGCATTCATCCAAATGAGAGCGAGTTATAACTGTTTCCTATCTCTGAAAAAATGTTCCCATTCATTAGCTCTGCAAGATTTTGGTATTTATATTTCAGCAGATTTACAATAAATGCTTAGAGTAATTTTCCCTTATTGTGACGTCAAAGTTCACGTCGGTCAAGTGTCGTCTGTCTTTTTGAAAACACCCTAAAAAAAATACGCGAAATATGCTGTTTTGTTTACTTAAAAAGCATGATGTTCTTGAAATTACACAATTTATCTGTTTCTCAAACGTTTTACTTTGATTCTCGCGAGAAGGTATCCAGTGTAGTGAGATCGAACGCAATTGATGAATTGCATTGTGGGTCGAAATTGACTGACGCCGAAAAATTCTGTTGGATCAATGTGTAAGAAATCCATTGTGACGTCACTCGAAAGGACAATAACTCCGTTAGTCTTATGAAATGGAATTACGTTGTGTCAGCAGTATATCTACAATGCATGTGCATAGTCTTTTATATTGTTCTCATGAGAGTGTGAAATAGGAAACCATATTTACGGAGAACAGCTGGTCCGATAAAAACAGGGCATTACTACTTTGAGTAACTAACGCCAAAAAAACCGTTGAATCAATGTGCACCTTGTGTGAATTTTCAGCGCCGGCGGGCTGCGCTCTCTATAAGGTAACCAGATATACTTTAATGTGGATTTACTGACCTTTCCTCTGTCAGTGTATACAAAAAAAGCAAAAGTGATACTTTACCCCAAATATCAAGCATATGACCTAAACTACTTGAAAAGTGCTGCTAGAATCCTGTGCTTTGTTATTGTAATGGAAAAATACGTAGTATTTTCAATGAAATTGAAGAAGTCGAGGGGGTTTCCGATAAATATTGAAAATACAATGTATTTATTTTATGCAATTACTTATATTATTCTGTTAGTAATACTAATAAACATGAACTAATTGCCGATCGAATTATTGTTTCACACATACAAATAAACTTCAGGGTAGTTCTACACTTTTTGATTTGTTTGTTATGGTAAAAAGTAAGTTATCTATTATTAACTGTCACGTGATACCATGGAAAGGCTGCTTCAAAGATCGACACAATTCCGAAGTAGAAAAAATAATATCATGGCGAACACTTGCACTTCGTATTAATATTCAGCACTGTTTTCATAAAAATAAACAATTTTTTAATTTATCATGATATCGACGGTCATTTAACTCGGAGTTGCCTTAACCTACCCGCGTACGTTAACTCAAGCATAGGAATTGCCTCAAACCTTCAATATATGTATGATGCGGAACGGTATTTAAAAGCATTATACATCGGTTACATGACACAGTCTTCCAAACGTTTTCAAAAGGGCATTTAAATTGCCTTTTAAATAAACTTTGTAAAAAATGCGTCTATATCTCTATTTAAATCCACAAATGACAATATGTCAGTAAACACAGTCATCAATAATTTACAGGTCAAGATTATACCTAGGTTTAAGAATATTAAAGGTTTTTTTTTCAGTTTCTTTGTCAGTGATAACACTACGAATCGATTTTGCATCAACATTCAAATAAATTCAAATGGCGTATTGTTGGGATGATAACGAGGTTTGCAGAATTAAAAGAAATAAATCTCACATAAATATGTCAATATCTTTATAGATAGTCGTACAGTTGCTGACATTCATATAAATATAACTAATAACGAATCATTTTCTGTCACGTTTTCATACCCTCACTCAAATGTGGCTTATATTTCAGATCAGTAGCCATAACTCCGTAATAATTTCGGTCGGAGCATGATCAAATTTATCATAATGCCCTTTGAGTTTTTGTTTTATTTGATCACAACCGACCAAAATTAGCACCGCAAAATATTCCCAAGAATGATTCCTTATTTCTAAAATGAAACAACTTTGGAGGTTCACACTCACAATATGTATTAATATTCTAGAAACATTAAGGATTCGTAAAAACATATTGTTATTCATATCAATGAAATCATCACAAAATAAAATATTTATTTAGAATTTATACAGAACAGATGTCATAGTTGAAAACTTATGAATCCTAAAAATTGTTCAATGAATTGAATTATAGAGACAATGTCATTAATAGAATCTTACAAACTTAAACAAGCAGTTTTAGTACTTACACAATCGCAGTAAAAACACAGTAAAATGACCACAGTTCCAAAGAGGAAGACAGTACGCTGTATTTTTTTCGCCATTGTAAAATTGAAGATAGAAATACTTCCTCAAATCCTAATCAAATTTCAAACCGAAAGTAGAAAATCATTGTTGTATTCATATGATGAATAAAATGTCTCTTACAAAAGGCTTTATTCATGAGACCAACAAAGTTCGTTTCCCGGTAAATATTTTAAGATTACTATGGATTTCTTAACCTTACAGCGGATGCAGTACATGTTCTGTGGTGTCCAGGACGAGCCGCGGGACTACCAGGGCTACTACCCTGCCCCAGAGCCCAGTGCCCCACCCGCTTATTCTTACAACACCAACAGGTACAATGGAAATAGCGCCATGTTGTACCCGATGGCGGACGTCCACAAAAACATGTACGACCCCGAGCTAGAACCACTGGACACGCGGCTCTGTCCAGTCAGATCTAGCAATGAGTGGCTGGTGTGAATTTTTACCGTGGCAACAAAAGACAGATACATGATATAAGGACAATGTAATGTAATGAAGACAATTACATTATATAGACAATGTAATGTAATCTCTAGGGTAGCAACAGCGGACATGATATATGGACAATGTGATGTAATCTCTAGCGTGGCAACAACAGACAGTAATGTGATACTAGTATAGGGACAATTATGTTGTTTGTTAGACCAATTTTTAAGGTATACTTAAAAAGACTCAAAGGGAATAAGGGTGGATTTTTTTCTCTATTGTGGCAGTAGGGGACAGTAATGCATGTAATAAATATTTGGTATACTTAGAGTCACAGGGTTGTTAAAGTGAATATGTGTAATACAAGTAAAGAAGGAAGAGATTGATTTTTCATTCATGTTTAAGAATACTATGGTATCGTCAATATGACAAAGAAATTACATACATGTACTATTACAAGATCTCTTCATGCTGGTAGGAAATATGTTTCTATTGACTATTTGTAACATTCTATTTGTTTTAATATGACTTTTGCACTTTAAAAAAATTATGGATCTCTGTTTAGCTTTTACAAATTGAAGGATTACAATATTGGGTGGGCAAGAAATAATATCATTTTTGAGTCTGACAAAAGAAAAGGGGTGGGGATCCAATAATCATTTCATCTGATCCTTTGAATGAGGAGTGTCAAAGAGAAATCATGGACTTTCAAAATTCAAACGGACAAAAAAATTTCTTTCCTCCATGAGCATTCCAGTGATGAAATTTCTTTCTTGTTAAGTACTTTGAGTTTTTTTTTTGTTTTGTTCTTTTTTGGGGACCACCCTTTTGTATTCATAGAATTTTTACAAGATCTGTCTTCTGCCTGCCATTTTCATTTTGAATAAACAGCCATTAAAACTACATGTATTACAAGTTTAACATAAGGAATGATGTTTAAGGACACGCCACCGATTGGATATCTCACCAGCTGGTCACAAGCTGTAGTTGTGTTATGTAGTTTTATTTTCATCTTGTTGTACATAGAAAAAAATGTTAAATCTACTGTCAATAGAGTGATAAAATTTAATTATGTGTACCGTTATCTTGAAACGAAATACCATAACATCGTAACCTATTCTTACATGTGATTTGAATCTGTGAACACTTGCATTGTTTATTAATCAAATTTTAATCTTGATAGTACAACTAACAGAAAATCATCTTTTATATGAACATAAGAAGCAATTAATTAAATCATTTGCTTTGTTTTGAGCAAGAAAGATTTAAAAGCATAATCATTGATACATTAAAATGTATAAACTGGTTTCTCATATTCCCTTTTTTTCTGTTGATACACAGAAAACAAGCACTAAACATTGTCTTTGTCTATGAAGGTAAGTAACTCATGTGTTTCGGTTTTATTTTTCTCTGTCAGTATTTTATCACATGTACATGTTGTATGTGTGTGTTTAAGGAAATTCAAAATATTGTCCTCTAGTCCTTATAATACTCTGTAACATTTTGTACATGTTTAGTTTTATTTTATCAATGTGATTTTTTTCCCCACCCCTTTCCAAGTCTCTGCAAATGTACACCTAAAATAAGACAGCAAAAAGATACCTTGTGTGTAAAAACACTACACGAATTTTAAAGCAATAATGCTGGTAGGTATTCGATTTTGTTTAAGAACAGGAGTAATTAGAATTTCAAAAATTCCGCATCTACCAAGCATTTATCCTCGATACCAAGATTTCTGTAAACACACAAAGGCAAAAAAAAAAATTGGATGAAAATTTCACATTTACAAATTGTTACAAACCATTGTTGTTTTACAATACTCTTGTTTGAGATATGTTATTGTGATGATGTTTGACTGTAATGTAATGTTGATACAATTATTTTTTTTCCTACTCATATTGTCACATAACATCATAGCGCCCGTACCATTTTATGTACATGGTATATGATGGTTACATTATGAAAAAAAGAACATTTTAAGGCATGTTTTACCAACCATATTCATAATGTTTACATTACATCACAGCAACCATTTCCGTTACCTGTACATGGTTACTTGCATGTACTAATACTGTGGTTTCATTAATATTTAAGGGCATCAATTTTCGTGGATGAAGTGAAAATCACAGTTTCAAGGATACGTAAATTCGTGGCCAATGACCCTTATTACAAAATGTTAAGAAAAATTGCACTTCAATGAACATTCAATTTCGTGGATCAACTAAACAACGAAATCCACGAAAATTGGTATTCAACGAATATTGATGAAACCAGAGTAGATGGTGAATGCTTAAAGACACTTCAAATTTTAGACTTGTGTTGCTTGAAAATTTAACTAAGTTAAAAGTCAAGTTACATTTATTATATTTAAATGTAAATTGGTAAGACATCATAAAGGTTTTAATTCATCTGGGTTTTTTTCTTATAATGAAAAACATTTAACTGTCATTCATTTCTCCAGTTTGATATATTGAAATTGTTTTTAATAAATGATTATCGGCGTGTCATTTAAAAATCAATTGACGGTTATTCTTAATTGACACTTAAAGATTCGTTAGAAGATTTATTGGTTTTACTAGAATCAGTCTTTTTTGTTCAAAAATATTGTTTACTTTTTTTCACTGCATTTGTTAAATTATGAGAGTAAAATAATGTATATTGTTTTCATATTAAAGTGTGCTCTCTTTTTTATGTCACTGTACAAAATATTTCCACTCTACTTTTTTTTTATTAAACAAGATCAAAAGCCACATTTGTAGTTTTTTAATGTGCATATTTATTCTTAGAAACTGATTAAGTTTATCAATACTTTGAATGTTTTATTTAATATCCATTTTTGCAATGAAGATGATGTGTATTCTGTATATTAATAAAGTTTGAATTATTAATTTAATACTATATTGTTGTGGAATACAGATGGAAATATACTCAGAAATGTTGAAATAGGAAATGTGTTTTAATAAATCGTGTAGGAAAAAAAGAGTGCCTTGTTTTAATATACAGATATCTTTTAAGAAATAGTTGTAAAATATCAACAACGTTGAGTAAATGGTTTAGTATTCTCAACAAATCACACAATTTGACAATCAAAACATTGGACCACTTTTTGCTGATCCTACGATTTTTTCCCTGGTAAGCTATTTAATATATTTCTTTTAATACCGGAGTTTGCCAATATTAACTCAAAAAAATATAAGTGAAACCGTGTTTAAATGCAACAGCCAACCTATTCCCTGGTGCAATGAACAATGTTGACCTCATGACACGTCAAAAAGTTAACACAGAAAGTTCAATTTAAAGAATTATATTTCCAAAAGTAAACATATATAGAATCATTCGTTAATTAGTTGTCAATAGATATCATTATACAGTAATGAAAATAAATAACTAGAAATAGTTCAAACACAAAATTTACGTATAATGTGGAAGAACTGTTTTCCATTTCATCTTGGGATACGGAATGCAATTAAAGCATGAGACAATATTATCAAATATTGGGACAACTAGAACTAGTATTTACAAGAGCTATTGCTGTATGTAGGTGTATATAACGTTAAGATAAGTTTGATATGAATTTCATTAAATAAAGCAGCTAAAAGGTGTAAAGGGCATTCATGCGCAATCTATGTTCATTAAAAAAAGAAAATTATTGAATCTTTTTTAAAACAATAACATCATTCTAATGATGTTATATTAAAATTGTTAACTTGATAAAATCTATTGTGTTAATCATATGGTGTATCTTTCTTATGGACCTGTGTTTATGACGAAATATTGTTTTGAGCGGCTCCACTAAGAGTCGCCCAGTGAAGGGAAAGCAAAAACAGGGAAAATACAATGAATAGAAAATTTGTTTTGTTGGATACGGGAGTTATTTTACGGTTCGAACGAATTATTTTATGTTTTCACTCGCACTTGTGGTATACAATACATGAACTGACTGTATATCTATGGAAGACAAAACCTTGAAATTACAAATCCATTTCGATTTCTTCTTGACAAATAGCCAATTTGCATGCATGTAATATATAGTTGACCGTACAAACAACAGTAATTTCACCGCCAGATTAAAAGGCAAATGCAATCCCTTATGGGTTTGATGGTTGACCGTTTTCAATAACAACAACTCCTGAACCAGAATCTCCCTCTTGAAAAAACGGACAGCTAGGCCATTTATTTCTTATCTCATAGCAAATTTTGAAGATAAAAAGCCTTCCAGGGAAGCGACAAAGTGAAAAATTGATTGACAAACTTATTTTTCAATAAACCGTGTGTTTTACCGGTTCTTTGTCCCTTTTTGTAACAAAGGTTTTTCCATCAAACGAAAGGTTTTTGTCATTTGCTAATTGTAATACATTTGTTTCTACAAAAAAAAAAACAAAACTAAAATAATAATAACAAATTATATGCATGTCTCATTTGTAAAATGTATCTAATTTTAATTTGAATTACAAATATTACTTTTGAAATCTCATCAGATAGTTCAATATTGGTATTCATGCTTATTTACAAGTATAGGTTCTATCAAAGGCGTACGAAGTTTATATTGAAACGAGTTCTGTGTAATTATATGCACCCCGTGAATATTTTTACATTTGTTGGATTACTTTTATGTTCCCTATTTCAGGAATGTGCACAAAATTATAACAGATTTGGTAAATTGTATAGCTACTTCAGAAATAATTACATTTGTTTCTAAAATTCATTTATCTTTACCTCAAAGTCTTTAGTATTTATCATGAAAGTATAATAATACCGTATATTTACCGAAAGTTATTGATAAGTGGGGCTTGTATTATGTAAAATTTGATTCTAACTGAAATGTCAAGAGTGTTTTATATGATGAAAAAACATTAGAAATATGATGTTGTAAAAACTTACTTATATTTCTACGACTATTAAAAAAGACAGACATGAATAAAAATAATAAAATCGCCATTTCTCCTCCTAGTGACATTTTCCAGGCCAAATCTGCCTTTTCTCCTGTAGTGAAATTTCATTTGTGTTCTTATAAATTGTAACTGCATGTCTACTGCTTCCTAAAGAGTGCATCCTTGTAGATTTGTTCGAGAGAAAACAGGTTTTTTTTTCACATGTTAGGAAATTTCATATTTTACGAAGCATTTAACGTAACAGTAAATGAATTTAAATAAAACAATAATACAAACCGGACTGTTTGTGAATTTTTAAAAAATAAATGAGTTCATTACCTGTCACTTGATGGCTTAGCAAGAAAACACTCGTTTGTAATCACAACATGACTCTGATCTGTAGTAATATTGTGTCAAAGCATAACATGTAAAGACCTGAAACTTGTTAAAAGTTACATTTAAGTTTAGCACCTGATGATTGCTTAAGTGTGGGGATACTTTGCCTAAATAAACTGAATTTTACAATATTTTAATCCATTATTTATATATGGCCAAAATTTATAACCCCCCCCCCCCAAAAAAAAACCGCCATCAAATTAGGCACAAAAATGGAAAGCTATTTACATTTATTGACATCCTGACTTCGGTACTTTGAGACAGGGCATTTCTCCGTAAAATGGCTGAATTTGGATGGATTGGCGTTTGTATAAAACATACATAAACCTTAAAGTATATTGACCCAATCATACCTTTCTTTGTTTCGGATTCACAAGTGTGTTGAAAATGATATGAAAAATGAACAAAAAACATATATGAATTATGACTCTGATCTAGTACCTACCAGATGTAAATAATAATGATGTGGGATTTATTTGTAAAGGTATAACAGTACATAACTTAAAAGTGATCTTGCCATTTAGGTCAGGGGTAAACATTTGACTATTTCTCGATCAATTATACCTTTCCCAATCTGTATTTGAAGCAAGCTCTAACATAATTCCAATAGTTTCGTGGTGTTTTCCTTAGGAACACATATGTAGGCATTCCTCCAAATACAGCTGAGGGCTGTACATCTTTCCAACCACTCTGTCGTATTTCTGGGACAAACTTCTGTTTAATAGACTAAAAAGCACAGCCGTCTTAGGGTCTCTGAGTTATGACACGGGGCATTCAAACTTTATTGGTTGAAAAATAAATCTGCTACGTGTCGGTAATGTTTCTTTTCTGCAAAGTAACAATAGTTGAGTGTAATATTTATATTAAAATGTTTTTTATTTCAAATATATTGGAGAGAAGCATGTTAGTTAATTCTATGCAGACAAACAAATCAAATATGCAATACTGAACAGATGATACACCCACAGAAGCATTGACCAACATGGATAGTGTGTATAATAAAATTTCTGCAGAGTTATCACTCTTCTCCCTATTGTTTTCTTGGTGAGCTAACAAGACGTTTGATCTCAATATGCATATTTGAAGTCACTGAGACTTTCAATATAATGTCAAAGTCTGCTCACACTGCACATTCGCTTTATATTTCAACCACAATTTCCAACTTGCTCTTATCTTAAGACAAAAAGTGTTGCTAAATTATATGATTTTAACATCGAAGAACCCTTAACACAAACATTCTAGCCATAAATACTCTTTTTCTGTTTCCTAACAGCATTTATGAAGTGGAGTAAAAATGGTGAACTGTTCAATTTGATTTTTAATTGATATATGTGTATAATGTATCATGTAGGATTTCGTTCTGAAAACACATACCAGTGATTATGTATCACGACTCAACCAGAAATGTCACACATTTTGGATTCTAGTCCCAAAATAACTTTTTGGACTTAACGACTATGCGTAAGGACTTTAGAGGACTTTAGAGGTAGAAGCAGAAATACATGTGTGTACATAAAGCAATGTTATTATATCTGAGGATAACATTAAGCGTCGTATCGTTTAAAATCTGTAGAACACTATTGACTTTGGTAATTCTTACAGAGGAAGTATGTTGTCTTAATTATTTATGTTTATTATAACTTTAGAGTTTATTGTAGCACGTTAGAATACGATTAGCCACTTTAATAAGCTAAAATAACCTCGGATTTTGTTCATTTTGGATAATAATATAAACAATACCTAAATACAATTAGGTGAAGCAGGCAGCTATTTTTCATTAGTCTTTTTGTACATGTATTACTGTATTGAGTTATTGCCCTTGATTTATTGATTTTTGATGATTTAATTAATGTTTCCAATAATAACCAATTAGTGTTATGATTATTTGTTGTACAATAATAAATATTCAACATAAGTAAGTTGTTATGTATAAGTAGTTTTAGATTAGGTTGGATTAGTTTGTTTATTTTTAATTTCTAATTTTTAGATACTATGAATTATTCTAGGCCGGCACATATATAGGGACAGTGTCTAATGCGTTACGGGGAACGACTGTTTGGGGTTAAACTTGAACAGGTACGGCTAGATTGAGTGTGTGGACATCCCTGCTCTATCTAATCTTCGTGTTGTCTAACCTACGATACAGAGTGTGCGGTCATCCCTGCTCTGTGTCGCATCAATACAAGTGTGCGGCCATCCCTGCTTGTACTGGTGATGGTTGCGGCGGAGCACTAGTGTGTGGTCATACCTGCTGGTGTTCTGGCCTCTCTAGCGCAAGTGTGCGGCACTCCCTGCTTGCGTTAGGTTGCGTTGTTGGCGCAAGTGTGCGGTCATCCCTGCTTGCGTTAACGTTGGTACCTGTTCAGTTGCGTAGGTGTGTGGTCATCCCTGCCTGCGTAACGTTTAGTCCCTATATATGTGCAGGAGCGGTGATTAAAGTCTGCACTTGTAAATATTGGCAGCAATCAGGGCTATCCGATTCTATCTCGGGTACGGGCCCGCGGGGATCACAGGCAGTGACCCCCTTGCACGTTACATAAAATTTGGTGGCAGCGGTGGGATACCCTGCAATTGCTGCGGAAAGAATGGAAGACGTCGACAAAGAAATATCGTTCTTGGAGGAGAAGATCGCCGAAATGCGTGAGCGCAGCGACATTCTGAAGACCTGAACGCCAAGACCCGCTGCAAGCAGAGATTCTGGTGTGGACACTATGCGCACAGCTTTGGATACTTCTCTGAAGAAAGGAGAGCTGTCTTTGCGCACTGGTCACACGACAGCTTTACATCTTGAAGATGCGGCTGCTGCGTATGAGACGGGGGCTTATTCCGGACTTCGCTCTAACAAGAGAACAGAGGCGCACCCGCGCAGCAACGACCAGTTCTCTGATTCCTATGAGCTCTACGAAGAGTCAGAGAGGAAAGTAGAAAGCAGCATCGGGCATAGGCCATTTGCTAGCGGCTCTGGTGCCACGCACAAGCCAGATCTGAATTGGCAGGCCGACTCGCTCTTACCCGGCGTGACGCGCAGACGATCTCGGGTGAGATTTGAAAGCCCTGAAAGAGGAAATGAGACAGACAATGCCATTGCCAAGCAATCTATCAAGCCAGCTACATATGATGGAAGCGGCCCTTGGCTTGATTACCATGCGCATTTTGAAGCCTGCGCCGACATCAACGGCTGGAGTTATGCCACTAAAGGTTTATACCTGGCAGTTTCCTTGCGTGGCAATGCACAGGGAGTCTTGGGAAATATGCCAAGAGGTACAAAACCTGATTTTGATTCCCTCGTTCAAGCTTTGGAGGATCGGTTTGCGCCGCCTAGCCAAACGGAGCTCTATAGAGTCCAGATGAGAGAAAGACGTCAAAGAGCCAGTGAGACTCTTCCCGAGCTAGGCCAAGCCATTCAGCGGCTCGCCTATTTGGCATACCCTACTGCCTCTGCGGAGATTAGGGAAACGTTGGCCAAAGACCAATTCGTAGACGCACTGGTAGACTCGGAGATGCGCATTCGCATAAAACAGTCCCGCCCCAGACATCTGAATGATGCAATTCAACTGGCCGTGGAGCTAGAGGCATACAATAAAGCTGAGAGAAAAGGCTATGCTCGTCCCACTGCCCCAGATCCAGAAAATGATACATTGGCCAAGACGATAGATGCTCTCAACGCAAAGATAGACTCGCTACAGTTAGAGGTGAAGTCTTTAAAGAGACAAGGTGGGGGCGATGCGCAGTTAAGGCCCAGAGCGCAGGAGCAGCAGAAATTGTGCTATTATTGCAGAAAGCCAGGACATATTCGGAAAGACTGTAAGGCCTACAGAGATAACAGACTGAGAGAGAATTCTACCATTAGTAGTGAAAGCGGGAATCGAAGATATGGAAAGAGAGCTGAGACAAATTCTAATCAGATGCAGAACAAGACTAATGAGACAGCCTCCATTGGCGCAAACACCGTGGGTTCAGACGCTGGCTTGTTTTTAAAGATGGAGATATGCGGTGTAGTGGCCAAACTTTTGGTAGATACTGGAGCTACCCTGACCCTTATATCTACGGACTTGCTGTCCAGGGTTTCAGATAATGACAAACCAGTGTTAAAGGACATGAAGCGACAGATTCTCGATGCAGGTGGTAACTGCCTTCGCATTCGTGGTAGAGGCAACTTCCCAGCCAAATGCAGTACACTCAACACAAGAATTGAAGCTGTCGTAGCTGATCTAGGTCTAGATGGGATCTTAGGCCTCGACTTTTTTGAGCGACACAGCTGTTGCATAGATATACAGCGAAGCATCTTGACCATTGATGGTTTTCCCCACACTCTCTTGAAGGAGGGAATATTTGGATGTTATCACGTTGTTGCAGTGAACACAGTAACCATTCCGGCAAACCAAGAGGTGCTCATTGGTGGAAAGGTATGCATTGAGGAAGGCCAAAACATTGGGAGTCAAGACTACTTGGTTGAGCCTAACGAGAAATTTGTTGCCTCAGGTACCCTAGTTGGAAGAACCTTAGTGAAAGGAAATAGCATTGTGCCAATCCGCGTATTAAACATTGGACCAGAGCAGCGCACCATATACAGTGGAACGCATGTGGCTGAATTGTCCTTCTGTCGTCCTGTGCAGAGTGTAAGGGAACAGGCGCATAATACCAAACTCGACGAATTGGAGGAACTCCTGAGAAGGTGTAGTGTTGATCTGACGGATGACCAGCGGTTACTAGTACGTAAATTTCTCTGTCAATACACGCACGCATTTGCTTTAACAGACTCGGATCTTGGGACAACCAGCATCGTTGAGCATGAAATTGATGTTGGCGGCGCTCACCCTATCAAAGAACCATTACGACGGGTTCCCTTCCATGCAGCTGAAGAAATGAACAATCATGTAGAGGGAATGCTTCAAGACGGAGTGATAGAACCCTCTTCTAGTCCATGGGCAGCGGGAGTAGTGCTCGTGAAGAAAAAGGACGGGAGCACTCGCTTTTGTGTGGACTACAGGAAACTAAACAGCGTGACAATCAAAGATGCATACCCTCTGCCACGCATCGACGAGTCCCTCGACAATCTCTCTGGGAATGCTTGGTTTTCAACTTTAGACCTGTGCTCCGGGTACTGGCAAGTATCCGTTAAAGAAGAGGACCGTCCAAAGACTGCCTTCGTTACCCGCAAAGGTCTTTTTCAATTCCGGAAGATGCCATTTGGGCTCAGCTGCGCGCCAGCAACTTTCCAACGATTAATGGAGACCGTTATGGCAGGATTACAATGGGAGATATGTTTGATATACCTGGACGATGTTATAGTAGTTGGGAAAACGTTTGAACAGATGATAGAAAACCTTACAAGGGTATTTGACCGCATCGTAGCTGCAGGCCTGAAGCTCAAGCCGAAAAAATGTGTTCTGTTTTCGCGCAGGGTCCTATACCTTGGGCATGTTATAATGGAGCATGGCATCTCCACTGATCCAGAGAAGGTGCAAGCAGTCAAAGACTGGCCAGAACTCTGTAACGTGACGGAGGTCCGTTCGTTTCTCGGCATCTGCGGATATTACCGGAGATTTATAGACAAGTTCGCAGAAAAGGCAAAGCCATTGACGAAATTAACGGAAAAGGGCAACGCGTTCGTGTGGACTAAAGAATGCCAGGAAGCTTTCGCCGAGTTGAAGGGTCGATTATGCAACGCACCAATTCTAGCTATGCCAGACTTTACCAAACCATTTAACCTGGATACAGATGCCAGCAACTTTGCCATTGGTGCCGTGCTTTCACAGGTTATTGATGGCAAAGAACGTCCAATCGCCTATGCCAGCCGGACTCTTTCGAAGGCTGAAAAAAAAATATTGTGTAACAAGGAAGGAACTTCTGGCAGTGGTGCATTTTTGTAAATACTTTAAGCACTATCTGTATGGCAAGAGCTTTACAGTGCGCACAGACCATGGATCCCTACGCTGGCTGATGCGATTCAAAAATCCGGAGGGGCAACTCGCGCGCTGGCTAGAAGTGTTGAGTGTGTTTGACATGAAGATTGAGCATCGACCTGGAAGCCAGCATCGAAACGCAGATGCGCTTAGCCGTATTCCGTGCAAGCAGTGTGGTTTTACCAGCGATTGGGAGCGCTCCACTGACATCGCCCATGTAAAAGTCGAATCGGGAGGTGACACTCTGCGTAGCTTACAAGACCAAGACCCGCAAATCAAACAAGTCAAAGACTGGGTGACCAATCTCGCCAAGCCTGACTTTGACGTAGTCAGCGGAGAGGGCAGGTTTTTGAAGTCTCTGTGGTCACAGTTCTTGTCCTTAGAAGTGCAAGACGGCATTTTGTACCGAAGGTGGAGGAATTCTGACAAAACGTCCACAATGCAAGCAATACTTCCCTACTCGGAGAGGAGAAATGCCCTGTTCCTGAGTCATGATAACCGGTCTTCGGGACATTTAGGAGTGCGTAAAACACTAGCAAAACTTCGACAGAGGTACTACTGGCCTGGTTTGCAGGAGGATATGAGAACGTACATAGCCGGATGCGACCAATGCACCCGAACTAAGGGACCATTGAAGCATAAAAGGGCGCCGATGCAGATTGCAAAAGCTGGAGCTCCTATGGAGCGCATTGCTACTGATATCCTTGGAGAGTTGCCAATGACAGCCAAGGGTAACAAGTATATACTTGTCATCTCTGATTATTTCTCAAAGTGGACGGAATGTTTTCCTATGCGTAACATGGAGGCAGAGACAGTGGCGCGCATCATCGTGGAACAAGTCATCACTCACTTTGGGGTTCCATATGTAATTCACTCAGACCAGGGTGCCCAGTATGAGAGTCAGCTTTTCAGCGAGATGTGCAAACTCTTTGGTATCAAAAAGACGCGCACGACGCCATACCACCCCCAGTCGGATGGCATGGTGGAAAGATTTAATAAGACACTGGCCAGCATGCTGCGCGCATATATTGACGATCATCAGCGGGATTGGGATACTCACCTCCCGTACCTGATGATGGCATATCGATCTGCCGAACATGAGACAACTGGATGTACGCCGAACCTACTAATGCTAGGACGTGAAGTTGCAACTCCGTTAGACATTATGTACGAAACGCCAAGCACTATCACAGACATTCCTCGGCATAAATGGGCATGGGAATTAAAGGAAAGGATGCAGGAGGCACATGCTGCAGTACGAGATCATGTAGACGGGGAAATGCGGCGTCAGAAACGCTACCATGATACCAAGCTACATTGGCAGAAATTTGCAAAAGGCGACGCTGTGTATGTCTATTTTCCACAGCGCAAAGTGGGCCACTCCTCGAAGCTGACGACGTACTGGAGAGGGCCATATTCGATCGTAAAACCAATTTCCGATCTCCTGTATGAAGTCAATTGTGGAAGGCGGGGAAGAACACAAGTGATACATACAGATATAATTCGCCTACAGCTTCCCCAGAATTTATATGATGAAGCTGATGACACACATTCATTGTCTGAGAATATGTACGTGCCGTTAGATGCGGAAAGTCTTGAGTCAAAGCTTGAGTTGGCAGATGATCTGAATGATCAGGATGAGAAGTACCCTGTTACCGACAATGAAAGTCTGGCCACAGCACGCAAGCGCCGCGCGCCGCGCTGGCATGATGACTATGTGTTATAAGTTCGCTTAAACGTGCGCATACTGCAAAGTACCACCATCAGCGCAGTGTCGGGGATGATGCGCAAATTTTAAGCGTGGATTTGTTAATCTGATGTATTTGTGGATATTTGAAGGGTTGTGTTTCATAGTTGTTTTTTTTGTTTTTTTTGTTTTGATAGAATGGTGAACACCAAAGTTACTCCAGCGAAACCCGGGCACCGATGTAGTTTGTGCGGCAAGCGGTACCCCACAGAAAATGAGTGGAAAGAGCATACGCTGTCCTGTGCGAGGGAAAGGAGAGACGAATTGAATTATGAGTGTCCGGAATGTGACCACGCTACCAGACGTGAAAGAGACTTGAAACGCCACTCGGAGACGCATACCTCAGCCAAAGAAAAGCCCGAGGAATCTACCGATCTTGGAAAAGACCCTGGGGATCTTTTTGAATTAATAGGGCTGAAGGAACCAAGTACCAAGGCCAGCGTTCCTAAAAAGAAGAAAGCCGACGTACCAGAGTTTGCCCCTCCAAAGAAGGTATTCAGAATCTCTGCGGCCTCTTCCAGCGACTCCTTGTCAGCAAGCGACGGGAAAAAGAGAAACATTGGCACTCAGACGGAACAACTGGAGCTGTGTGGATGCGGCATTCAAACGTCGCCACGTAGAAGGGTCCACCGAGTAAGGACAAAAGTTACCACTTATCGTGAGGATGACCGCAAGGTGAAAGAGACCAATGAGGACTCATGGTACACGGACGAAGACTGCTAAATCCAGCCCGGGACTGATATTTTCTTTTCATACAGACTGATAGTCTATGTTCATGCAATAACATTCTTATGCGGGGACGCATAAAGCTGGGGTGGGGGTAATGAAGCAGGCAGCTATTTTTCATTAGTCTTTTTGTACATGTATTACTGTATTGAGTTATTGCCCTTGATTTATTGATTTTTGATGATTTAATTAATGTTTCCAATAATAACCAATTAGTGTGATGATTATTTGTTGTACAATAATAAATATTCAACATAAGTAAGTTGTTATGTATAAGTAGTTTTAGATTAGGTTGGATTAGTTTGTTTATTTTTAATTTCTAATTTTTAGATACTATGAATTATTCTAGGCCGGCACATATATAGGGACAGTGTCTGATGCGTTACGGGGAACGACTGTTTGGGGTTAAACTTGAACAGGTACGGCTAGATTGAGTGTGTGGACATCCCTGCTCTATCTAATCTTCGTGTTGTCTAACCTACGATACAGAGTGTGCGGTCATCCCTGCTCTGTGTCGCATCAATACAAGTGTGCGGCCATCCCTGCTTGTATTGGTGATGGTTGCGGCTGAGCACTAGTGTGTGGTCATCCCTGCTGGTGTCCTGGCCTCTCTAGCGCAAGTGTGCGGCACTCCCTGCTTGCGTTAGGTTGCGTTGTTGGCGCAAGTGTGCGGTCATCCCTGCTTGCGTTAACGTTGGTACCTGTTCAGTTGCGTAGGTGTGTGGTCATCCCTGCCTGCGTAACGTTTAGTCCCTATATATGTGCAGGAGCGGTGATTAAAGTCTGCACTTGTAAATATTGGCAGCAATCAGGGCTATCCGATTCTATCTCGGGTACGGGCCCGCGGGGATCACAGGCAGTGGCCCCCTTGCACGTTACATAGGTTCTAGATTGTTTTTCATGGTGGCATATTTGTGTAACCAAAAATGCAAGATAAAGTATGTTAACAAGCAATAAGTATCAGCATGAAACATTATCATAGCTTTATTCATGCAAAATACTTAGTACATGAAAGTGAAAATGCAAGTTATTAATTTTTTTTTAATAAATCTGATTTCAAATTTGGATATACATGTATGTTTCTTATTAATTCCAGAACAAGTGTATGTAGTCTACTTATGCCCTTTGTGTGAAAGTTATTTTTGTTATGAAATATGTTGACATGTTTATTTTTATTTTGACATGCAAGATAATTATGTCAACATGGCACAAAACTATGTCGACATGCTAGAAATGGCAATCAGATCAATATTATTATATGTCTAAAAAAATATGACCATTCAAATATCGCCCTCAGGTAACTTTCAACACGATGTTACTTATTTATGTTAACAAGCTAGATAAATATGTTGACATGCAACTTATCTATATTGACATGCAACGTAATTCATTAGGATGGACTCCGTCATTAAAACATAAATAAATCTATGCGCTTTTGTTTAGGGAATGATCTACCGTTTCATTATGTCCCCTCTGGTTTTCTGTTGTCAACTTCATTTTTCATCTTTGTGTTGGCAAAATATCATCAACAAACTTGAAAAACGAGGTAAATTGAAATGCTGTATCACCATATAAAATACTTTTAAATAACATATGAATTTTTTTCTACAAGGAGTTCATATGAATATTATTTTATTCGGAAACATTTTGGTACGACCATTTACCTCTCATATACACAAATGTTAATACATGAACCAGTTTTGTAGTGATGTTAAGTATAAATCACGTACATTACTCTACATACAGTACGAACAATAATAATTTTACAGTAGCTGCGTATATCTCATACCAACATTTCTATCCATATGAGCATTGTAGCCTCTTAAACTATTTTTTTGCACTAAAGTTCGTTAGGTTTTGTATTTAACTAAAATCTATATTTTAGATCTAAAAACTTATTTTTTTATAAATATAATAATTTGATAATTACTGATTCAGGAATAATACATGTATTTTATAAAAACATTTCATGCATATTATAATTATGCAATTGAAAAATACAAAAACCTTCTGAGAAGACACACCAACGTGATCAACAAGTAAATAGCGTACAGAACCGTCATGGCTGTATTCACTTATAGAGAGATGATAAATTTTCATTTACTTCAATCGATGTCCGCACTATTGTTTCGTAAAACTTGAACAGTGTTGTCATGACCATGTTGATAAGCTGTTTTGAAAGGACTATCTCCACTATACAGACATAAATTAATATCTGCGCCATTATCCATTAAAAGTTGCAAAGTACTGACATGCCCCCTTTCACAAGCTATATAAAACGGGCTTGCTCCATTGTTTTCACATAAATTAATATCTGCACCATTTCTAAGTAAACATTGTACTATGCTATCATGCCCGTTTTGGCTAGCTATAAATAAAGGGCTCGTTCCAGTTTTCTCACACTGATTTACATTTGCACCGTTCTTCAGTAAAATATGAACAGTGCTGTCATGTCCCTTTTCACAAGCTATATAGAGAGGAGATCCTCCATCTTTTTCACATAAATTAATATCGGCACCATTTTTGAGTAAACAATGCACTATGCTATCGAGTCCGTTTTGACTAGCTATAAATAAAGGGCTCGTACCGGTATTCTCACACTGATTTATATTTGGACCGTTCTTCAGTAAAATATGAACAGTGCGGTCATGTTCCCTTTCACAGGCCAAATAAAGAGGAGTAGTTCCTCTTAAATCACATGAATCGAAGCATGCACCATTGTTTAGTAGAAATTGTACAATGCTGTCATGCCGATTACAGCAAGCTATCCAAAGAAGACTGACGCTATTTTTCGTATTTAAATTGATATCCGCGCCGTTTTTCAGCAAAAGTTGTACTGTTCTGTCATGTCCGTATTTACAAGCAATGTAGAGCGGACTGGTTCCGTTATCATTGCATAAATTAATACTTGCTCCATTGTTCAGAAGACTTTGTGAAATGGTGTCATGTCCTTTGAGGCATGCTATTAAGAAAGGGCTAAATCCATCATTGGTATTTAAATTAATGTCTGCGCCATACTTCATTAAATGTTGCACAGTGCCGTCATGTCCATTTTTACAAGCAATATAAAGAGGACTGGCTCCATCATTCTTACATAGATTAGTATTTGCCCCTCTTGTAAGTAAAAGTTGTACAATGTTGTCGTGACCTTCTTGACAAGCTACATATAGAGGACAGGTTTTGTCATTCCTAGATAAGTTGATATTTGCCCCTCTTGCAAGTAAAAGTTGTACAGTGTTTTCATGTCCAGTTTCACAAGCAATAAAAAGAGAACTTGCCCCGGTATCACTACACGAATTGATATTCACACCATTATTTAGTAAGAGTTGCACAGTTCTGTCATGTCCGTTTTTACAAGCTATATACAAGGGACTGGCTCCGCTCTTCTTACAAGAAGTAATAATTGCACCATCAGCAGGTAGGAAATTAACAGTGCTGTCAGGTTCATTTTTACCAACTAAAAAAAAATAAAGAAATATATCATTCATTTTGATTCAATATCTGCAGCATAATAAAGCTAAAAAGTTTGGTCATGTCTTTTGGTACAAGCTTAATTAATAGCTTAATTCATATATTTCAAGACAGAAACCATGTATTTTATATCAATGACACTTAATATGTGATGTTATATATTTATTTATTACTTAAATAAGTCTGTATGTTTGAATAACACTAAAAAGATAACCATTTCCGTGTTTGTCAAATAAAAATAGGTATTATCTGACAAACTGGGTAATTGAGCATACAAAAAACAACTTTGATAAGACCCCTGGAACAAACTAGGAGGTAAAAGGTTTTTTTTATTTGACCATTTGATGCCTTTTAGCAATAACTTTAATATGTAGAACAGAAAAAGAAATCCCTAGGGCAGAAGTTTAAAAAAAGTGTAAAAAATGTGCAAAATTGATACATTTCAAGCAAAATTCCATAGGGTCCTATGTTAAAAATTAAAAAACTTTGAGATGACCCCTTAAACAAACAGTGTGGTAAATGTCTTAAATATTTTTTATCTTAAAATAATAAGTATATCAGTAGAAATTGATGTAAAAATTTCATCCAATGAAGCAAAGGTATTGGTATGAAGCATCATTTAAAGGATTTATATCTTGAAAATCATAAACATGTAGGCACCTTTCATTTACTAGATTTTGAGCTTAATGGAAAGGATCTAATTGAATATTTGGAAAGAATAAGCTATATTGTCATTTATGAGATATCTACATTATTATTATTAAGTGTCATTTAATTTCATCTCTATCTACCATTTAAAATCAAATTATTGCCTTATTACATTCGTTGATTACCAATTAATTATTTTTTAAAACATCTTACTTATCATTATGATTTTTTAACCAAGTAAAAAGGTAATAAACATATATTAAGGTTATATGTAGGGCAAAATTATAATTTTGACTATGCGTTTAGAATGTTTATAAAATAAAACAGTGTCATTATCACTTTTTAATTCTAAACTTACCTTCTTTGACATTTAGTTTGTCCTCTGCACTTCTTAAGAATATAGCATTTTGCTCGATCTGTATTTTTGGTTTTTGTGACGTAACTGCTAATAATATTGAACAAAAATGGATGAAAATCTTTTAACCCCAACTAGTACTAAAAAGAATAGACCAAATCAGAAAGATCGTGACAATGTGTTTATTTGCATGTTCAAAGAAGAATGTGTAATTTATTTCATTTCATAAACTCGCATGGGAATGAATGAAATTATGCATTGATTCGAGGCCGTCCTTAATGCTACACTTTTTATACAGGGATACCAACTACTTGCAAAGTACGGGGGGGTATTCTGGTAGAAACATATTGACACTGCAACGCCAGGTGTCGCGTCATAAAAGGAAGATTAAGAGGTCTGAAACCATAATATTATAATATAATTTTGGTATAATTCATACAATTTTAACTAAAAATAACTTACAAAAGTACAAGTAATGCTAAATCTAGATCTGCACGTTGAATTTAAGCAAAAAAAAAAACGAATGAAAAAACATTTCGAACGTAAAAAGCGACTATTATTTGCCAATTCGTAGTCAACCGGAGGCAGTAAACCGTTTATTGGGGTCTTATAATTTGTATCACTAAGAGTAGAACCGGTAGGTTATCCTGCTTGTCTATATATTGCAAATATCTGGTAGACTATAAGAAAATATTTAAAAAATTGAGATGTATGAAAACGCTTCAGTACCTTATGGCCGGTTGAATGGTATTTTCTGCTTTGTATCTATTGCTCTAACATTAACATAGTAATATGACCACGGTTTATAAAGTTATTAAATACTGCGAAATCATTAAAACTCGTGGCTGAATTTTCGTGGCATTCAAGGGTAGCCCTATACAACGAATTTACATCCTCCACGAAAACAAATTTTGAAAGGGTTAGTTTTATTTTTTGAAACTGAAAATCGAATCATTCACAAAATTACATCCTCGCGAATAATTAAAAAACCCACAATAATTATTATATAGTAAATGCTTTTCTTAAATAACGCAAACATAAAACTTCCAATATGTAATCTAAACATAGCTAACTAGTTTCGATATAAAACACTTACTTATAAATCTAAAACTGAAAAGTATGCAGACTGCTAAAAATAGTATTGCCGTTACACTTGATAATGATACCCTCAATATCAAGTTTCTCTTTTCTTTGTAGAAAGTTTCTTCATGTGGTATGACGTCTGCTGTTACGTTAACAACTTAGTTTTTTGTTTTACTTGATATATGTTGTGTTTTAGTTGTTCTGCAAAAGAAATAAATCTGTTTTATATAAGGAATAAGGAATCATTCTTTGAGTATTATGAGGTGATAATTTTGGTCGGGGCGTGATCAAATCCAATAAAGCCCGAAGGGCTTTATGATAGATTTGATCATGCCCCGACCGAAATTATCACTTCATAATATTCAAAGAATGATTCCTTATCATTTATATTTATATAATTTTAAGCCATCGTACGATTAAATATTTAAATATAAATAAGCAAACCCCGCTGGTGCCTCAATTTAGCGTCAATTGTATTATGGGTTATATCGTACAAAATCGATACGTAGTGTTATCACAGAAAAAGACACTGGAGAATGTAAATATATTGTTATATTTGCTGATACTTAACGTAATATTAACAAGTGAGATCTACAGTAAACAAGGAATCAACAAGAACATATTTAAATACTCAGAGCAAGAGGGATATGAAATACATATCTACCAAGAGATTTTCTCAAACAGCTATTCAAAATTAATTTCTTAAACTGAAAATGTAAAATGTTTGAAGTGTTTATTGCTTCAAACATATTAATGAAAAAACAAAACCAAAACATGAACTTTTTAGGAAAAAAAACTAAATTTGTTGATGAAACAATATCATTTACAAACCGTCAACTATTTAGACCGAAGAGAGGCACATGTAACGACAGTTTTTTTTAAAGTTTTGTTTAAAATATTAAACTGTTCGCCAGGAGTTTGATCTAAAACCAAACATTTTTTTTTTATTACGACGCGTTTGCTTAAAATACCGTCTGTAGGTATCGTTTTTACATGTGCATGCATTTGTTTTATGTCGTAATGAGCAGTATTAAATATATGACCTGATCTAAAAAATATTTATCTTACAAAAAAAAAGTTAACTGCTAACGCATTACTACGAGCAAAAACAAGAAAATATGAAGATGAAAAGAGATCAAAATGTAAAGAAATTCTTTTGGGATTTTTTCTGTTTTCATTTTCTACGGAAAATGGGTTACCTTTCACACTTTGGTTCAGCAAGAAAACATCCATTTCCAATGGCCACACAACTCTGGCCTGTAAAAAGATACATGTATTATAAAAAAACAAAACACTATGTTGTTTTAAAAAAATACATACTTTATAGTTTACTCCATATGTAAAAAAATACAAGAACTGGTGCATTTTTTACATATAATCCTACATAACCCCCACAACACTGAACGAATATACATGGTTCCGAGTTGATACGAAATTTGATCTGAAAAAGATTTTAATTAGATATACTTATTATTTGCTAAGTTCTTATACATGTATACTCATCTCATTTTCCTGAAATTTATCTGAAAATGGTTTTAGCATAAACTAATAGGAATTAGAAGTCGGGTTATCATTACAAAATAAACTAGCAGCAACAATTACAACCAAATGAATAGAAAGTAAAGTTTAATTAATGCACGAAATATCGTAGTTATCTGCTTGAATGTTATAAACACAAATATGATTTTATGACAAATAAAAAAAAGTGAGCTTAATCAAATGCTTAAAAGAATTGCAGATTTGGGAGAAAAACTAAGATGAGTTCAGAGGATGTGATACATATCAGCCTTTCAGAAAGATCCATATCAGCTTCTGAAACACCACAATAGTGGCCAACGACTTGTTAATTTAAATGACAGAATATTAAAATATTCAGGGACTGAAAGCTTGCATTTATACAGTTTGTAGCGCTGTGCTAAAATAAACATTACGTATCAAACAGCCCTCACACATCTAATTAATTAGGAGGGTTGGAAAATTAAAGCTATTTTTTTCGAAATTGATGTCTTTGAGAAAATATTTATATACCAACTTTTTTAAAAATGTTAAATAAGAACACTTTCCTCAATAATGAGCAAAACATGGTAGCTATGTATATATCAATCCAGCAGATTCTTTTGCAATCTTAACGTACATCAGTATGTGTAAATGCAGGTACAAGACAAGATTTTAAAATCGATTTAAAAGATTATCCTCTAAAATATGAATATTTATTCGTTCAGTTTTCAAAACGTTAGATTTATCATATTGGTTTTTTGCATAACCATGCAAAACCGAGTTTAAAGTCGTAAACACATAATATTTAATTGTATTAAACTGTTGATCATGCCATCAATGCCATCGAACAAAGCACTTACATTTCTGTACATCCTGACTACGGTAATTCGAACTTGGGCATCCTTCTGTAAAATGACCACAATCATAGGCATCGATGATAGAATGGTGCTTGTATAAAAACATACATAAACCTGAAAATACACCGTGCCTTAAAGTTGCAATTTGTTACAAATGTACAAAATGTTGAAAACAATATGAGAAAAAAGCAAATAAAATAGGGAAAGGAGACTTACGTCTCTGCTTTAGAATTTTCATAGATGTAAATTGATATTCAGTGTACATTAAGTATACATATTTAGCAGCAAAAGAATTAAAGTAGCAATAACCAGTGAGATAAAGTATGAATATCATTTCATGATTATCTATACCTTTCACAAACTGTATTTGAGGCAGACTGTAGCAGAACTCCAAGAGTTTTGTAATGTTTTCATCAGGAACACACATGTAGGCGTTACTCCAGGTACAATTGAAGATGGATGATCTCTCCATCCACTCTGTCAGGTTTCTCGGACAGGACTCTGTTGTATATACCGGAAAAGCATAACCGTCCAAGGGCCTCTGAATCATAATAAAACCCTGTAGACTATGTATTTTACTTTAAAGTACTATTGTAAAGAAAACCCATTTATGTCATGTATGTTATATTTAATTTCTGACAACACCTATGCCGACTGTACACATACTTTGTCCATGGTGAACACAAAATATTTTTTCTCTATATGGCCTTTAGCGTGGTTATACTAAACCTTACATTGTACTTTGTACTTTACCATGTGGTGATAACGAACAGTGTTCAAAATCAAAAGTCCGAAAGTAAATCAAAGTACTGAAGTACTAAAAGCCGGGCTCTTTTGGTGTGTCTTTTTATGCATATTGTGTAGTAAAGACTGAAAATCTCTCTCTCTCTCTCTCTCTCTCTCTCTCTCTCTCTCTCTCTCTCTCTCTCTCTCTCTCATGCTTTTAATGTCAGCAAAGCATCAGAGAGCGACTAAATTTTGTAAGCGGCTATAAACAAAAAATATGTCTGTCTAGTAGAAGTTAAAAAGTTCAACAGTTGCTGCCTTGAATTTTGCAACAAGCATTATACAGTGTATATTCAATACCCGTTTCTTCATCGCGCAGCAAAGTACTTAATGGAAATTCATGCGCATTGTATGTGTCCAAAATGCATAGTAATGTTTAAAAAACACGTTATTAATAAGAAAACTAAAAAAGATAGTCAATTCATTAGAAATTTAAAAAAAGGAAAAAATGCCAAACTTTTGACAAAACGTGGCTCTTTGTGTAACTATTTGGTATAGCGGACGCTGTTTGGTTTTTTGTTTATTTGTGCTATTTATAGTAACATTTGCGATTTGCCTGCCTATAGCCAGGACTCTGCTTTCAGCAGAGCCCGGCTAAAACATAACAGGAGCAGAACAAACACGGACCTCAATCAAGACTGTTGATAGTCCTCGAAGCACTGTTAAGGTTTACTTTGTGGTCGCGCCGACCAGAAAGTTCGGAAAATGTTAACTATGACATCACACAAAACAACAAGTCGTCAAAAATTCTATTAAAAAAGTAATTACTTATTTTCATGGCTACGAAAACATTAAACTACATTCAAAATTACCTATGCGTGCAAGTTTGTAGTCGAATAAGTCCAACAACGATAAATATATACAACTGACTGATCGCAGTGCACTTGCCGATGTGACGTCATTCTGTAAAATTTGACGCTTATTTTGTGTAGAGAGAGGCGGGTCAATTAATTTTTTAACATTTTTTTTTTAAATGCATTTTATAAATGAACAGAAGATAATCTTAAAGCAATTTTCATACCATTAAATCCTATCTATTATGCTTGTTTTGATTCGGCATGTGATTATTTTTAAAAGCGTTTATTATTTCTTTTCTTGAGTGTTTACTGTAAAAGTTCGATGCGTTTGACATCGGGAAGCCTATCTAAATTTGCTTTTTACAAGGGCATACACCAAACAGATGATTACGATCTCTTGGATATAAATTAAGGGAATGCTGAATTCATTAAAAAGTGCTGCTGCTTTGATGAAATCAATAGAGTGAATTATTAATGACGTAAAATATTAAGCTAAAGTCATATAAATTCCAACCGGAGCCCATTTCTTTGATATTTATTTTAATAAAAGAAGAACTTTATACAAAGCAGCAGCACTTTTCAGAATCTACCAGAAAAGTAGAATTTAAATATTATTTAAAATTCAAATAAGGGTATGCCCTTGTAATATTAAAATTTGTTTATGACCTCCTTTCGCGAGAATTATCAATATATTTCACATGACTATCAATTCAGAGAACCACACTTTATGTCATACAAAGTAGCATTTACTATACTGTTTCAATTTATATTACATTTACATCATGATAAAATAACTTTACATAAATATTTTTAATAACAGATGCATCGTTTTATGAACGTTTAAATCCGCTGATATTTTCATAGTAAGCCTTACCAGTGCTGCGCTGTTTTAATAACTTGTTTGTCAGTAGTATATGATAAGGATATTAAGGTGGCAGGGGACAGGTTTTTTTACAATTCATTGTAACTAGGGGATGCGTGTCTTCGGAACTCTGTACCTAGAATTTCCTCTGTTCCCATTCAGCACAAATACCTTTAATTCACTCTTTATAATGCCAATAACCAATTTCTGAAAAAAGTTACTAGTCAAAACCTGTAAAATTCTCTATTTATTGGTTTTTATGAGATTTTGACCCTTTCATATTTTGCTAATTTTTGCTAATTTTTCAGCTATTTAGACCTCCATCAGCTAATTCCCTGCAAAGGGTTGCCCTTCCGTACATGTCAGAATCTCTACGGTGTATAGTTTTCAATGTCCCATCCACCTACTTTTCGTGTTATTTTACCTCCCATCTGTAACTTGTAATTTTACTGTGTAAAGTCAATATAACAGTCATAGCCGCAGGTTTCGCATTTTACTTCTGATTCTCGTGTACCTAACATATGGGGCCTACATATTGCATATCAATTTCAACAAGAGACACCTCTCTAACTAATGATAATCATTTAAAATCATTTTATGAATTTTAGCAACGCTCATAAGCCTTCAGGTACAGCGACTCTAAATTTTATAAAAATATTGACGGGTTCTTTATCCGAAACTGTTCCTTGCTACCTAAATGCCTTGTTGATATTGTCAAAATGATTCAATATAAGTGGACTAATGGGTACTTTACACAGTAGTCATGGTGACAATGACACTTTAACTTACCCATTTGACAATGCAAAAGCTTGAAGATTTTTTTCGGTACTTTTTGCTACTCAAAACCCTTCAGCCTATACCTTTAAATTTATTATTTCTGAGCCTCTCTTAAATAATATTATCTGTCATATAATCTAAGAGGTTGATTATAAGTAATCTTCGAAATTGTTTTGCAAAACTCACGCCCACAATCAAATATGTAACGAATAAATAAAGCTTCAGAAAAAATATCAATACTTACACTGTTGCAAAGATAAATCAATGATAAAATTATAGTCCACACAAACACACCGATAAGTAGATTTCGGTATAGCATTGTTAATATAAAGAAATCTTTTCACTCAAACTGAAAATGTGATACTGTAGTGCATGTATTGTAATTTGTGTCGGGCTCGAACATCGGGTTCGGTGTACTGTTTATCTGTCGGTTCTGAATAAAGATTTGAAAGTCTCGGACGTGCTTTTTGTCCCCGCGGCTTTGTGGTGCAATTGGACCCACACCACACCCTGTACACAGCACCACACTGGTGTCAGAAGTGCGTTTTAATCATACTGTAAGTTTTGTCGGAATTTGTGCGAGAGTAGGTCACTTCAATTGTAGGAATTGATCTGCGTTGGTTCTGACCACGTGCATGCATCCAGGGGTAGTGTGAATCCGCTCCTCTGTTCTTTGCGTGCTTTCTTGTATATTAAACTTGTTATCAGATTGTGAGAATCCGCATCTGTATTTTTTAATTTTTTTTGGTGCTTTTCTTTTTATTTCTTGGGATCATTATTTTTGATCTTGCACCCCCCCCCCTCCAACAGCAACTTTACATTATTGTTAGGGGTCATTTCTCAATTTTGTGATTTTAGGATAAGATAGATCAAGTGGGAATATTTTCATTAATGAGCTTGTCAAGTATCACAAAATATCTGGACAAAAACCCACTCCAAGTTCCTCCCAGTCCCATTACCAAGTTGCCTGTACTGGTGTCTGATAGCTTAGGAAATTGTTTAAGAGTACATCACAACAGTAGAATTCCCCTTCAATTCTTCACATATTCAGGGGCTACATCTGCAGTGGCTATCGATAGAGCAATACCTGAACTTGAAAAGCTGTCAAGGGGTAGCAAGCCTTTAGTAGTGTATGTTTGGTTAGGTGTTTGTGATATTACAAAGAAAATACACAGGGGCCCTGGTCACAGACAGAGGCAAATTGAATTGAGGTATAATTCTTTAGGTGCAGCAACGACCAACATTTTAGAACAGTTTGATAGGATAAAACATTTTGTCATTTCAAAACAAGGTTTTCTAAAATTCATTACTATTCCAGTGTACTCTGCAAAACTGTACAATACCTATTTAGGGCACCCTAATCCTGAAAACTTTGAGACTACAGACAAGTTTTTGATTGAGGAAATAAATGGTCTTAACCAGCGAATTTATGATCTTAATCAGTCATTAGGTCGTAATACTCTTCAGTTTCACCTTGATATTGTAAAAGTCAGAGGTCGTGGAAGACAGTCTTTTAATTATAACCTCTTGAAAGACGGAATTCATCCTGATAGCCAATTATCTGAAAAGTGGTTAAGGCGATTAGAATTAGACATAGTGAATGAGTGCTGGTCTGATGCAACACCAGATGTGCTAACATTGAATGTTGACCCACAGGAACTACTGACTTTATAAAATTAATATCAACAATTATGTCAGAAAGCGACAACATACTTGACAACACTATTACTGCTACAACAGATACTGATGACTTCAATAATCCTTGTTTAGTCATTCCTTCAGTTGAACAAAGTACTGTCATGGTTTTAGAAAAAGTTGACAGGAGCTTAGGTAGCCTCACCCTCAACTTAGAGGAAGCAACAAAATTGATGTTAAGTAAGCAGGATTCAGCTTTAGATAGACAAATGCAATTGGTGATGAACAATGAGAGGCTGTTATCTGCTACGATAGACAAACAATTAAACATTATAAAGAATCAAGAGCGACTTCTGTCTGAATCGATAGAGAGTCAAAAAGAGATGGTTAGGAGACAAGAAAAACTTTTCTCGGACATGACTGAAGGGCTCACACAGGTCCTGTAGCGTTCACTTAGTCGAGGGGACAGCCCCAGACAGGTACACGCATACCAGGACCACAAAACAGAAATGTTGAACAGTCAAAAGGGGACAGCCCCAGACTGTACCAACATGACGAGGAAGGAAAGCGACAACACAATGCTGCAGAATGGCTTGGGTTTTCAACACCCCATAGAAATACAAACACCAATTGTCATAGCTCATCATATTCAGGTCAAGCTTTGCAGAGAAACCACCAGACAAGTAATGGCTTCAGACAACCTACCTCGACTCCCATACCTGGACCAAGCAACAAACCATTCCAGCCATTGCTAGATACAATAAACCAGTTCGAGTCTGGCCGAAGCCTAGGATCTATGAGCACAAGAAATGATTATATGCCAAGGCAAAAGTTACCAGTATTTGATGGGAGTGGAGACTGGGAAGGATTCCTTCTTCCTTTCAATAGAGCAGCACAGAGATATGAATGGGGAGATGAAGAACGCCTTGACCGATTCATAGAATGCTTGAGAGGCCAAGCATCAAAATACATATGCAGCCTACCAAAATCTGTTCAGAATGACTACCCAAAGTTATTAAAACTTATGTCAGATAGATTCAACCGAAAGGATCCACCTGCTACTGCAAGAAAACGACTAGAGGAAGTAAGACAGAAGGGAGAATCTGATGATGAGTTTGCCGAGACTGTGCGGCGTTTGGTTTCGCAAGCTTTTCCCTCTGTAAGCATTGAACTCCAAGAGGAAATAGCTGCAGAATCCTTCTTAAAGGGTTATAAAAATGATAAGATTGGATATGAAGCGTTAAACAAAATGCCAAAAACTATATCTGAAGCCTTAGATGTTGTTATACTGTTACAACACAACTTCAGAGCTACAATAGGTCGTGAAAATGTTCAATTCCAGCGCCATTCTAGAAGAGTATCCTGGCAAGAGGACCTCTGTAACATTGACAGTGAGGAAGGTAGTTCTTGTGAGAATGTGCGATCAGTGGCATCCCCTGAAGCAAAGGAGAAAACACTAAAGGAGGCAATTCAGGAATTAAAGGCCTTGATAGAGCACAGAACAGCAGTAATGAGAACATCTCAAAGGTCTTCATCCCCCAGAAGAGGTTGTTTTAAGTGTGGAGAATATAACCATTTTCAAAGAGATTGTCCAACATCTCCATTACAATCTCCTAGAAAAAGCGAATTCAATGAGAAGGACACCTCAAAGAAACTTTTTAAGATTGGAAGTGAAAATGGGAAAACAATTAGAGTACCAGTGCAAATAAATGGGGAGCAGACTCAAGCAGTGATTGATACTGGAGCTGAAGTAACTGTCTTATCAGAAGACTTTGTGAGAAACAGAAGCTTAGAGTATTCTGGTGGTAACAAAACAACAACACTGTTAAATGCAGAAGGTGGCAATAAGATGTCTGCAGTTACTGATGTCGGAGTAAGAGTTGATCTGGGAAGGTCATCCATTGATTGGAAGGTCTGCATTGCACCCATACGTGACGAGGTGTTGATCGGGATAGATTTGTTGATGGCCCTTGATGCTGATGTTTTGACAAGACAAGGTGATTTGTTGGTTAGGGGTGAACTCGTAATTGGAAATGTGGATTCACCAAACAAAATGCATGTAGCAAGAGTTAGCATTGAAAAAGATACCACTCTGCCCCCAATGAGTGAGACAATACTAAGTGGATGTGTTGATAAACCCGATCAACAACTAGTGGGAGTACTTGATCCAGCATCTTTGAAAAATGGTGCTCACACTGGATCCGTACTAGTAAAAATGAATGATCGAATACCTGTTCGAATCCTTAACCCAACCCCCCAAGAACTAAAGTTGCCTGCAGGTACACATTTAGGTAAATTAGTGGAGGCTGAGACAGAGCAAAACAACTCTTACGAGCCACCTAGTGATGTGGAAGGTAGTCAACAGGGTCAAGGAAGTGTCGAACATGTACCATTACATTTGGAGAAATTAATGGAAAATACAACAAAGGGATGTTCAGAGGCAGAGACCAAGGAACTAAAAACATTGTTACTGAACTATCAGGATGTTTTCGCTAAAAATGCCAATGATGTCGGGTGCTTCTCCAAGATTTCCCATCAGATTGTTACAGGAGATGCGTCACCAGTGAGCCAACCAGTGCGGCGAACACCCTTAGGATTTCAAGAAGAGGAAGAACAACACTTGCAGAGTCTTCTTGACAGTGGAGTTGTAGTACCTTCAACTTCAGACTGGGCATCACCTGTGGTTCTGGTCAGAAAGAAAGATGGCGGAGTCAGATGGTGCATCGATTATAGAAAATTGAATGATGTCACCAGGAAAGACTCATATCCACTCCCTAATATTGAAGAATGTTTAGACACCCTTGCTGGCTCTACCATTTGTTCAACTATAGACTTCCAGCAAGGATATCATCAAATTGAAGTGGATCAAGCAGATAGGAGAAAAACAGCTTTTATAACCCGCTACGGGCTCTTCGAGTACACTCGCATGCCTTTTGGGCTGTGTGGAGCCCCGGGGACATTTCAGAGAGCAATGGAGTGTGTTCTTAAAGGTCTGCAATGGAATATGGTATTGATTTATTTAGATGATGTTATAGTTGCCAGCCGCAACATGCAGGAGCACATCATGCACCTCAAGGAAGTGCTTCAAAGATTTAGAGAGAGCAACTTAAAGCTAAAGCCATCTAAATGCCATTTTTTTCAGCGAAGTGTATTGTTTTTGGGGCACCGGATCAGCGCAGATGGAATAGAGGCCAACCCTGAACTGACTCGGGTAGTACAAAATTGGCCTCAGCCTCAGAGTGTTAAGGATGTACAATCCTTTCTAGGACTCACCAACTATTATCGCAGGTTTATTGATAAGTACTCTGAGATTGCCGAACCACTGTACCAATTGACAAAGAAGGGTGTGACATTTAAATGGAGAGCTGAGCAACAGAAAACATTTGATGTTCTAAAAGAGAAGCTTGTTTCTCCACCTGTTTTGGCTTACCCACTGTCTAAGAATACATTCATTCTAGATACAGACGCCTCCAACTACTCAATTGGAGCAGTACTTTCACAGTTGCAGGGTGACTCAGAGAGGGTAATTAGCTATGCTAGTAAGCGTCTTGGCCCAGCACAATCAAAGTACTGTGTTACACGCAAGGAACTTCTTGCTATTGTCACATTCACTCAGAAGTTCAAACACTATCTCTTGGGCAGACAGTTCATCGTTCGTACTGACCATGGCTCCCTTACATGGCTGTATCGTTTTAAGACTCCTCAAGGGCAGCTTGCGCGATGGTTAGAACACCTGAGCCAATTCAACATTGTTTTTCAACACAGAAAAGGCATAAACCATGGCAACGCAGATGCCTTGTCTAGATACCCTTCAGAGCAATCAAAGTGTGACTGTTACACTGTTGGATCAAGCGTATCTGACTTGCCTTGTGGTGGTTGTAAACACTGCATGAAAATTCACCAGGAGTGGTCTCGCTTTCATTCTGATGTAGATGATGTCATACCCCTCGCTGTCAAGAGTGATAGCAGTTTAGTACTTTTGGAAAACCAAACAAATCATGGGAACCCATCTTGTGATGTCTCTGACCCTGATACTTGCTCTGGAGGACATAGTGTCCCCAAGCAGGATGAAGAGACAGAAACTGTTTGCCAAATAACAAGGATGGATGAGTCTGATGATGGTGATGATGAGGAGGAGGTCAGTCCCCAGATATCCCTCAACGCTTACACCAATGAAGAATTGGGACAGAAACAAAGAGATGATCCAGAGCTATGTAAGATTTTTAAGTGGATAGAGCAAGACTTTCCAAAACATCGAGAGGAAATGTTTGCAGAGTCACCAGGTCTGAGGCACTTTTGGCTGATGAGAGAAAACTTGTTGTTGAGCAATAATTGCCTATTCTACAGATGGGAATTTCCTGAAGAAACCCGAAAACTCTTTATAGTGCCAGATGCAATGAAGGGCGAAGTAATGGAAATTGCTCACTGCTCACCATTATCAGGGCACCCTGGAATAAAAAGAACCATACAGCGCCTTCGACAATCCTTCTACTGGTATAACATGACAGATTATGTGACAACTTTTGTAGGTGCATGTGAAAAGTGTGCACTAAGCAAAAAGGCTAACAAAGTAAACAAGTCTTTGATGCAACAGTATTGTGCAGGATCACCAATGGACAGAATACAGCTGGATATATTAGGACCATTCCCCATATCCAAACAAGGAAATAAATACATTCTTGTACTAGTTGATCAGTTCTCTAAATGGACAGAGTGTTATCCACTACCTGACCAAACTGCAGAGTCCATAGCCAGTGTTCTAGTGAAGGACTTTATCGCTCATTTTGGAGTACCCCTAGAACTCCACACAGACCAAGGGCGGAATTTTGATGGTGAATTGATGAAACGACTAGCAGAGTTAATGGGCTGGGCAAAGACAAGAACAACTCCATACCATCCCTCCTCAAATGGGTTGGTAGAGAGATTTAATAGGACTCTTCTCCAAATGATGCGATGCTTTGTCAGCCAGAATCAAGATGATTGGGACGAACATATCCCTCTGCTTGCTGGAGCATACAGAAGTACTCCTCACACCAGCACTGGCCTTACACCTAGCAGACTAATGTTGGGTCGTGAGGTTCATCTTCCACAAGAGGTAATGTTTGGTTTAAACCCAGTAGAGGAAGATGAAATTCCCTTCATAGATAAACTGCGATCGTCTATGAAAAAGTGTGAGAATATAGCTCGGGAAAACTTGAAAAGTGCATCAAGAGGTCAAAAACGCTTACATGACTTGCGTACACATGAGAAGTCGTACAATCCTAGTGATCTAGTATACATTAAAGATGATGCTAAGAAGGTTGGAAAGAGCCCAAAGTTACAGCCATTGTGGAAGGGTCCAGCAGTTGTTGCCAGAAAACTTGGCCAAGTATTATATGAAGTCATTACAAAGAAGGGCTCTACAATACTACATCATGATCGTCTCAAGCCCTGCCTTCTAGAAACGGTGCCTAGGTGGATTTCGAAAGCTCGAAGACAGCTTCAGTACTGTATGGAGTTTGAAGAGAGGAGGGAGCAGGTAATCCAACTAAAGGACCTTGAAAATCACGGTGAGGAAAACACCCAAAGTAAAAACACTGAGGTCAAGGTCATACCAAAACTACCTGATGTTGGCGAGGACATGAATTTAAAAGACGATTCTGCAGAGGAGTGTCGAGACACTAACTTGGAGGATGGCTGTACGACCACGAATACGACAACTAGGCGTGGAAGGAAGATTAAACCTCCATCCAGATATGCGTCTTAAAATGACATTATTATTTGAACATTTAAATTGTGTTTATTTTAGCTGATGAATGATTATCCTCGAACAAATGATTAATTTTCATTTCAGAACACTGTTGTTGTGTGACATTTTCCTTAGAAAAAGGGGAGTAGTGTAGTGCATGTATTGTAATTTGTGTCGGGCTCGAACATCGGGTTCGGTGTACTGTTTATCTGTCGGTTCTGAATAAAGATTTGAAAGTCTCGGACGTGCTTTTTGTCCCCGCGGCTTTGTGGTGCAATTGGACCCACACCACACCCTGTACACAGCACCACAATACCACGAAAGATAATGTCAGAAAAGATATTCAACCCCATTTTAGGAAATAAATGACGTTCGACAAGGAGATAATTTACTATCACACTGTTTGCATTATTTATTTATCTACGGCAAACTTGTTATTACACTTGGTAATAATATTTAGTACGTAATAAAGATTATGTGCATATACTGATACCCACGCAAGGTTGTCGTTCAGTTTATTTATTGTACACTTGTAGTTATAAATCTGAAAATTATTAACATAGTTTAAATCAATACATGACAAATGACTGAAAAAATATATATTTTGACTTTTCCTTATAAAAACACAATGACACCTATATTAACTCAATTTCTATGAACAAAGGTTTGGTCATATATAATATCTTTGTTATTAATATGCCTTAAACATATTGTAGTTTAAAAAAATTTATCATTTATTTTACCTAGCATGTATACATATTACATCATGTACGAGCGATTTTCGCGCCAACATGGCTGAGTTCTGTCATACATTGTTTCAATTTCATAAACATCCTAAACTGTACATTTTTAATACTGTAACGGTCAGACCAGTTTGAATGCCGGCGCCAGATAGCTCAGTTGGTAGAGCACCTGACTAGAGATTCAGGGGACCTAGTTTCGAAACCCGGTCTGGTCCGTCATTATTTCTCCCATCTCGTTACATTTGGTGCCGTGACCAACCCCTAGAACTGACAGGTGAACTCCTGTCAGGGAAGGAGCCTGGGATGATCTTCGGGGACGAAGATCATTTAAGGGGGAAGGAATGTGACGGTCAGATTGGTTCTAATGCCGGTGCCAGATAGCTCAATTGGTAGAGCACCTGACTAGAGATTCAGGGTGCCCGGGTTCGAAACCCGGTCTGGTCTGTCATTATTTTTCCCATCCTCGTTGGACTACATCATCAGCTCCATTGGTACGCTTGTACAAATACATGTATAGCTTAAGCCATCTGCGGCATGTGTGCACGTCTCTGTGCACCACTCAGGAATACATTAAAGTATACAAAAAAGTAAATAACTCTTGATATAAAAAGCAAGTCGTAGCAAGAATATTTATGTAACACAACAGTTCACAACAGTTTATACGCCTGTTTTTTGATGCCAATTGTCATAAGCGAAGTTAACATACAGTTTGAACGAGATTCATATACTTACAGACTTATTGTTGTTTCAGTAATGATGATCAAATGAATTTGTATGGGAAACACCGCCCCCCCCCCCCCCCCTCTCCCCCCCCCCCCCCCCCCCCACCGAGAACAAAAACTACAGAAAAGAAAAGGCTTACCCAAAGGTAAATGTATTGGTGAAAATACTCCTTTGTTTTATGTTTTTATGTATAATACTGAAGTAAATAACTCACCTGGATTTTTGTCCCTATTGACTTTGAAACAGCATTTGATTCTGTTATGGGTCTTTGGTTATACAGTTTTAAAACTTTTTTAATTTTGAAAAAAAAATAATCAGTTGAATAAAAATCTTTAACACGAACAATATAGCTTCTATTTTCAAAAGCGTGGTTTTATCCAAATAGTTTGATATGCACCATACCTTCAAGGAGGCCCCGTATCACCATTTTTTCTGTTGTGCTTAAATTCGGTAAAGAGCACAAAACATTCCAGTATGCAGACAATACATGTCTTGTTCTTGATGGTTCTTTTTAGAAGCCTTGATACATTAGATATGTTTGGAAAGTTTTCTGGGTTGAAAATCAGTAGTACGAAAATAAAAATAATTTGGATGGTTAAAAAAATCGACCGACATCTTCAATTGATTAAGATGGAAACTGGTCGGGGGGGGGGGGGGGGGGCACCTTGTTCATTCTTTGAGGATACATTTTTCTGCAGATTTTGATTTGATTTAAACTATAATACACAAATAAAGCAATGGAATCGACAAAGCTTAACTTCCACTTGAAGGGTTACTATAAAAACACTTTAATTGAACAAAAGCTGAAAAATGGTGATTTTCAATACAAATCTGAGTAAAAAATTAATTTTCAATTCAACAAATTTACTTTTTAACTTTAAATTGGTCAAGATGTGATAAAATTAAACGTGTAGTTGTTAATTTACTTTATTGAATGTTGTGATTAGAAAACATAGCTGACAGAGTTTTAAGTATTATCATCTCCAATCTTGTTTAATTCGCATATTATAGTTTTTAACATAGGATATGTATCCATAAAATGTATATTGAAGATGTACAAATTGTATATGATCTTTTTTGTGAAATTGGCACATTTCGAAAGTTTTGAAGAAATATATAATATGATAATTTATATCGGGGTTAAGCAATACAGTAGAATTGCAAGTGCTATTGCAAAGTTCAAAAGAAAAAAAATCAATGGACATTTTTTTCAAACTTACAGCGCCCTTGTGTGCATCTGGTATACGAAAAATTACAAATAAATGTACGAAAAAAACTCTGCTGTTCAAGGGTTACAGTGTAGAATAAAAAAAATAAAAAAATAACTCTTTGGTCACAATGAAAATATATATTAAAAATATTATTCATTTTTAGAAATAACCTTTCCCCTAATTTTATAGAAACAAAAGCCACATATAGGTTCGCTTTCCCTTTTTATGTATTAGCAGATCCACAGCTTTATTTTTGTTTACCTTGGCAAGAGTGATATGCGCAAGTTCGTATGGGTAGCCTGTAAAATGTTCAATACACATATTTGATTGTATCATTTGCACAGATAGAAAGCATTATTTAAAAACAGGAGGCTATTGGGCTACATTGCTCAACTAAGCCACAAAAGACATAATAAAATCAGCTTTATGGACGACATAAACAAATTATCTGAGCAATGTAGTATAATAGACCCTGTATTAAAACTATCCTCTGCATATTCTTATGAGCCCCTTTGTAACAGGACGGTTTTACATTAAGAACACATTAAGCATAGCAGTTTTCGAAAAAGATCTTAAACAACTGTTTATGTATGGATTATAAATCTACATCAAACCTCTGAATCCCTTGTGAGACCCACGAATTGTCCAGAGTCTTAACAATTTTAAGGAATCAACAATAATTACGTCAAAAACTTGCATATATGTAAAACCAAAAATATAAGAATTTTATTTTTTCTGAATACTGTAAATGTTTTCCTTTGTAAAATTGACCCCCTACTCTTGAAGATGATGATTTTGACAAATTTTAATCTACATTATCTGAACTCATTAAAGTTACAACGTTTGTAGGCACATTTTGTTTAAAAAGATGTTTAAAAGATTGGTCCCTATACATTCCTAAATTGTAAACCCCCACCGTTGTGGTTCGGGAATCATGATTTGAACAAACGAAAAACTTACATGTGGATGCTGCCACGCAATTTACAGCGTTTCTGCCCGATCGATTTTTGAGAAGAATATTTTTAAAGATTTTTCACTATATATTTCGATGTGAATATTCGACCCCAACTGTGGCAACATCCTAACCCCGGATCATGATTTGAACGTACTTGAATCAGCTCTACCTCCACATGAATAACAGCTTTTCAGGCCGATGGGTTTCTGCTAAGACTTTAAAAAAACCCACTATATATTCCTATGTCCCCCTCCCATGGTGGCCCCATCCTACCCCTGGAGATCATGAAACAACCCTACCTGAGGATGCTTCCACATGAGTAACACCTTTTCTGGCCAAACAGTTTCTCAGAAGAAGAGTTTTAAAGATTTTTCCTTTAATATTAATATATAAGAATTTCACCCCCCCCCCCTCCCTATTGTGGTCCCGTAATCATAATTTGAACAATCTTTAATCTACCCTACCTGAAGATGCTTCCACACAAGTGTCAGCTTTTCTTGCCCATCAGTTTCTGAGAAGACTTTTTTTCTATTTATTCCTTTGTAAAAACTCGACCGCCCGTTGTGCCTCACCTTATCCCCAAAGATCATGATTTGAACAAATTTAAACCTAAGCTACCTAGGATGCTTTCAAACAATTTTTGTTTTTCTGGCCAAATAGGTTTTGAGAAGAAAAGTTTGTAAATATAGCAGCAAATTTTCTATGATTTTTATTTATATCCCCTTGAAAGAATGTGTTGACTTTCATTTTAACAAAACTTTACCTAATGATGCTTTGTGTCATGTTTGGTTAAAATCGGTCTAGTGGTTCTAGAGGTGAAGATGAATTATTATGAAGTTTGAATTACAAACGGATAGAGTTTCAGTTCAGATGAGCTATAGGACAAGTGGGCCATGGGCCACATCGCTCACCTGAGGAACAATGGGTATGATAAAATCAGCTTAATGGACTCATAATACAAACTATCTGCACAAAGTACAATAAAACATGTAGATCCTTTATGAATAAAATCCCTATTCTTATATTTATAATCATTAATCCCTTTTCTAACAGGATAATTTTACAGTCATATCACATGCTGAGTATTGCAGTTCTCCAAAAGATCCTTAATTATTGTTTATATATGGGATATAAACCTACATCAAACTCTGAACCATCTTGTGAGGCCAAAGAATTGTCCTGGGGCCAAAGTCTTAACAATAATAATGAATCATCTGGCTGATTAGTTTCTGAGAAGAAGATTAATAAAGATTTACTCTACATATTTCTTTGTGACGAACCTTTCTCCCGAGGGTGTCATTATTTTCACAACTTTAAATCTACATCACCTGAGGATGCTACCACGCAAATTTCAGCTTTCCGGACAGATTAGTTTCTGAAAAGATTTTTAAAATGTTTAATCAATATATTCCTATGTAAAACATCACCCCCCCCCCCATTGTAGCCCCACCCTACCCTGGGGGTCCTGATTTTTACAACTTTGAATCTACATCACCTGAGGATGTTTCCACACAAGTGTCAGCTTTCCTGACTGATTGGTTTCTGAGAAGAAGATTTCTAAAGATTTGTTCTATATATTCCTATGTAAAACTTCGACCCTATATTGTGGCCTCACCCTACCCCGGTGGTCATGATTTTCACAACTTTGAATCTACACACTACCTGAGGTTGCTTTCACACAAATTTCAGCTTTCCTGACTTAATGGTTCTTGAGAAGAAGATTTTTGAAAATTTTCATTTTTCATTAAATTACAATTGTCTTCCCTTGAAAAAGAGGGTGGCCCTTAATTTGCACAACTTTGAACCCCATTTGCCTAAGGATGATGTGTGTCAAGTTTGGTTGAAACTGGTCTAGTATTTCTTGAGAAGATGTTGAAACTGAACAGTTTACGGACAGACGGACGACAGACAAAATGTGATCAGAAAAGCTCACTTGAGCTTTCAGCTCAGGTGAGCTTGCAAAAGCTGAATAAAACCAGAAAAACTATACCAAACCAAATCTTGTCATGTGAAGTTCCAACACTTAAGCGTTGAGAAATGAGTCAAAAGTTTCAAATTTTATCAATTTAGAACAAACGTACAAATATTTCTGTGTTCTTGTGCATTTATCTGTTTATTAGTTCAAATTCGTGATAAATATTTCTTTCCAGCTCCAGAGACACAATGGTCTGAATTTAGAAAGCAATTTCCAGGATAAGCACATTAGTTTATCCTTTTTAGACCTTATTCTGAAAAAAAATTGCTCTGATGTTGTCCAATTAAATGCTACTTTTTTGAAGACGTAATTGCAGTTACATAATTTATTGAATGGCACAATTTTTGTATTGATTTCTTTATTCTAGTTTAACTTATGAAGTTATTTTTTACTGACACTGGAGTCACCAGATGATGAGGGAAATAAAGTTATTAAGGAAGTACACAAACATGTAGCCACGATAACATATAGTTCGATTTAGGAAATTTAATATTTTGTTCGTTGGAATGAAACCTTAAATCTGACCTCACAATGTGTACCTACATTGCCCAGAAGCTACCATTTTAATAATCTTTCAGTGGATTGTAAAATATCTTTGTCAGTGTTAGACTATAACAAAAAAGTTATTTTTAAAGATATTAAATGCATATATGTGTCCACTGCTATTATTCATAAAACCTTTGCGTAGCTTAAATACATTGCAATTATATTTTCAGTGATAACTAATTGTAAATTCTGGTGTAATATAGTATTATAATTATGTCTGTTAATGACTTTTGAAGACGAAAGTATGCAACAGTTAAAGGTCTCTAGCACGAAATAGCATGATTAAAATTTAAGAAAATGTCATTACCCCGTAAATACAATATTTAATTATTTATATATAATAATCGAGAGTTTTAGACTATCTTGAGTTTATAAAAATAATATTTGACAATTCAAATTGATAAAAACCTTTAATAACGTCAGTATGTGTTACTTTTGATCTTTTTACATGACCTTAAAATTCAATGTGCATAAAGTCTGAACACTATTAATGCTTATATTTAAATTTCAAGCCGTTACTTTAAATGAAACACAAGTTGACTATATTAAAATGACAGAAGGCTAAATTGCACAAAGATCAAATAAACACCATTAAAAAGTAAGTTTCGAAATCACTAAGATATCTTTTGTCTGCGTGGGGAAATAAGTTGTCATAAAAAAAATTTCCTTAAAATAACGGTTTGAAATTAACTTTTGCTCAGAATTATGTCGATACATTGTGTACTTGAGATAAAAAATTCAAGTAACTAATTTCACGAGTGTTTCGTATTACCTTAAAGCGACTTGGACACGATTTTAGATCAAAATGTTATTTCTTATTTTATTTTAGATATAAAAGGATTTACTTGCACAATTTGAATGATTGACCAAAATTTGAATGTTATAATTTAAGTTATAAGAGAGATACAGAGGTAAAAATTCATTGTTAGGTTAACAAAGCTCGAGTTTTATAGTTGTTTACAAATAATGTAAAATATGGAATTACCATTTTTTTGACAAAATAATTCGTAAAAAACAATGCAAACTTGTTCAATGTGTTTATAAAATATATCATCGATCGAAGAAAGCAACATTTGATTGAAACAATTACCAATAAAACACGTATGTAAACAATAACAAGTCTCGAGCTTTGTTTACAAGACAAAAAATTCCAAACTCTGTATCTTGCTTATAACTCAATATCTGACTTTCAAATTTTGATAAAGCATTAAAATTACTTATATTAACCAATCTAAGCATTAAATTTTAAAATTTAAAATTATAAGCTCAAATCGTTTCCAAGTCTGTTTAACATCTTTTGATAATATTCTATCAAAAATATTACATGGATTTTTAACCAACACGTTATTGGGGACCAGGTTTGAAATTATCAATTTTATTTAAAACAAAAAGATTGTTTGAAGACTAATTCATAAAAAAAAAATCTGTTCCACAAAACCAGTTCTGTTTAAGCGTTTTAGCTATTCTTTTCGAAAAAAAATTATATTTCTGAATCATAAAACATTGTAAAATAAAAATAAAACATCAGCTAGCATCTTACAATTAAAACCATACATTATACTTGTGTTGTAACCATGTCAAAATGGATAATATATAAGCTATATTGAACAAAATATATACTTACACAATTACTGATGTTGGTCAGTAGAATAATAGTTATTCCTAGAACAAGAACAGTTGTTTGTTGTTGAGTCACGTTATGTCCGCCGTCACGTTATGTCCGCCGTCACGATATGTCCGCCACTTTTTTGAAAAAATCGTCACGTTTTGTCCGCCATCACGAAATGTCCGCCACTTTTTTGAAAAAATCGTCACGTTATGTCCGCCATCACGAAATGTCCGCCACTTTTTTTTTTACATCGTCACATTATGTCCGCCTCCTTATAAATTTCATTATTTTTACTTTTAATCGCCATTTAAAGTTCGATGTTACGAAATATTTGTCTACCTTAAACATAAATAATCTTTATTTCCGCCGTCACTGAACATATTTGCCAATAATTTTAATCAATAAGAGCGTCACATTATGTCCGCACTGAACATACTCGCCATTAATTTTAATCAACAATAGCGTCACATTATGTCCGCACTGATGAAGGTACACTTAAAAAACTGATCATGTTTTAAAATTAAATTTGTCGGCTTTGTAATGTGTTTATTTTTACTTTAAGATTAAAAGATAAAGGTGAAAATCAATACTACTTCTTATACGCAATGTCATTCCCCATTTAGCATTTAGGATCGAGTCTTTCAGGTAATCCATATCCCTCTAAAATTAATTTTAAAATGATCATGTGAATGAATCAACCAATAGAGAACGTGCTGATTATTGCACCTGGCCGCAGGTAAACACACGCATACACTTTGACCCCTGCTGCGACCCGTGACAGGTTGAAAAGAAGAATGAAGACTATCAGGTAAGTGCCACCTAATTAATATCGTCGTGTGTAAAATAATTAAAACAATTTGTGATTATAAGAGTTTATGTTTTATTAGTAACTTGATATCTTATCTAAGATAAAGCCTCATAAAATTTCAAGCATAATGTGAATGTTTATAAGGCAACGATTTCGTAACGGATCGTGTAACTTCAACTTCACTCAATTTATCTAATTTAAAACATTGTCACAATGCTTGCAATTTATAAAACAGTCTTTCTTTAGACAACTCATGATTAAAAATATGAATATTCACTTATCTTCTAATAGAAGGGATGAATTTAACAATCATTAAGTTATTATAATGTTTAGTCTTCCAAGACGTACGCTTTAATTTTCATTGTCTGGTTTTTCTTAATTTCTGTTTTTAAGTTTTCTTTCATAATTATAGTTTTGTTTTTGTTTTTTTGATTTTTTTTTTCCCGATTGTCCACGTTAATGATAATGTACTAAAATTTTAAGAAAATGCAGATCTAATTGTTTCAAATTTCAATAGATTATTTATATTTGAAGTTTTATATATTATGAAAATTTACTAGTTTAGAAGTGAACGTAATGGCGCTAAAATCATTAAATTTGAGGTACAATTACAATGTCTTTGATTTAAAATAGTGATATTCTCGTGTGTTTGTCGAAATTGGCTTCATTGTTTCAAAATAACAGGTGTTGCAAATATATTGTACACATCCGGTATTGCCCAGTTTTAAAACAAAAGGTGTGAATCTCTGGTGTCTGTTGAAAGTGGCTTCATTGTTCTAAAAACACAGGTGTTGCAAATATATTGTACACATCCCCCTTTTACCTGAAAGGTGGTCTCTCTGTATCGTTTGATGTGATTATGACATCCCCCACCCCACCCCGTCAAACAATGCGCTATCCCATACCAAATTCTACTTGCCAAAAACAATTAAAGATATTGGAAATTTATTTATTTAATTATCAAATGAATTTTTAATACAATGTAAAAAAATGTTGAAAATAATTGTAAGTAATAAATGAAATGTACTGATATTATTAATTAGAGAGACAATTTTACAGGTTGATAAAAATTAAGATTTATAAACGAAAGCCGTAAATTTAAATTAGAAAATAAACTAGAAGTCTTTTCATTCTTCAGTTAAATTTCCACATTTTAAAAGGTATTTTTCTTTAAAAAAAACATTGGAGATGGGGCAAAAATTAGAAGAAATAATGCTTTCGATATGTCAAGAGCCGACCGAGAATATTATATTACATGTAACGTTATGCATCATATATATTCACTTTGCCTTAATTTGTTTTTATGAAGGACGGATAACAGTACCTCCATTGCCCCCCCCCCCCTTTTCATCGAGAAATAAATTTCGTAGTTATTATTTATAATCTAATATTTGACAGACTGGTACAACCCGAAAATAGGTAAATAGATTTTAGGCGCTCAACGGGCATATTCATTGTTAAATATTTGATTAAAATGTAATAAATATAACCTTTTTTTTAAGACATAGAGTTTTAAGCGCCTATTGACATTTTTCCAAATATTTTTAAAAGAGATCTGTTCGTAAAACCATCGTTGTGAGAAATATTTCCACGTCAGTTTAGTTTATGCGTGTGTCGAACTTAAGAGTAATTAAATTAATTTGTAAATTGGGATAGGGAAAACACGCATTAGAACCACCTCCACAGCAACCCAAAAAGCAAAATATCTCTTAAGATAGGAAGACCAGTGCACTCTGTATTTATTTTTCAGTTCAACCCTTTCATAAAATAGTTATCGCAAACCTTGCATTGTCCATGTTGTTAACAATAATAAGTTAAATTTATCATCCTTAGAAAAGCCATTCATGATCCGCGCCTGTGATTTGTCGAAGCCATATACATGTACACAATTTATACCGACATTAGGGACAAAAGCCTTCTTTAAAGTTTCCAATTCAAAAACATACTTAAGAATACGGGTTCCAGATATATATTAGCGTTCTTAATAAAAAAATTATTTAGAATTATTCAACTTCAATTCTTTATTCACTCAAGACCAGTTCACTGGTATTTATGGTTCAAAATCAGTATATGCAATTGTACAAAAAAAACAGTCAAGGATCACATGTACAGGAGGAGTAAGAATGATGGAAAAAGTTAAGTTTATACAATACAATAAGTTGTTGAAGTTGGTTTCTGGAAGAACAGACATTGAACATTTTCTTAACAAACCTTGACAAGTTTTTTTTTTTTATATTTTCTACATTAAAAGTATTAACGAGCTCGCTTAATTTTATAACATTTGGGTTTTCATGATATATCTTGGACAAAAACATTTTTCTATCATTTACAAAATGTGTACATTCTAAAATAAAATGAAATTCATCCCCAATACTTTTAGAGTCACACATTGTACATTTTCTTAAATTGTTTTCAATATTATGCCATCTACCTGTTACTATGGAGAATCGGTGATTACAAGCATAGGCGTCGGAACCGGGGGGGGGGGGGGGGGCTAGAGGGGCTTAGCCCCCACACTTATTTTTGCAAAGTTATACACAACCATTGGACACATAGCATTATAGGGGGTTGAGCCCCCCTCCCCCCACTACTTTTTCTCGCAGTAAACATAATTATTCACTAATATACCATGAACAGATTGAAATATTGAGAAGTTGGAGTCATAGTGTATATTAGCCCCCCCCCCCCCCCCCCCCCAATGATTATGGGATGAAGGGTTGTTTTGTTTTTTTTTTGCTCGTCAAGATTTCTGAGGATTTGTCCAGTCCCCCCCCCCCCCCCCACTTTCAAATTGTATCCGACGCCACTAACATGTTCGTAATTTTGTAAACGTGATCCATAGATCTGTAGGTAAAATCAACAATTAAATTTTAAAATTCTATAATTAATACATCTTGGTGAGTTATCTACTATACTTCTCCAATCTTGTATAAATTGACTTAAGTCATAAGAATGCAATTTTGACTTAGATCATAAGAATAATATTTTGGCGCAAAATACTTTCATCAACGAGGTCTCAAAATACCTGCCGAAAATTATAAGTACTAAATTTACATCTATCTGAAAACAAATCCGTAGACTAGTGTGTCAATTAACATATTTTGCTTTCCTTTATCGATCTCATTGTATTTTTTTTCAAAATCAAAATCGAATTTAATAATGATTTAGTAATACTTTGATCGCTACCACTTAAAAGTATAATTATTCAACGAGTGCATAATGGACATTTAATTATTTCGGAACAAATTGAGAGAGAGAGAGAGAGAGAATAATTTTTAAAAAATCATAAAAAAAGCTTTGCTTTTAAATCAAACGTTCATTATAAAAACGCCCAAATAATCATTATTAATGCGGAATTTTTCTATTCAAGAATAGTAGTCGTAAAGTGAAATGCCAGTAACGGCTTTTCCAAAAGCTTGCTTTGCCATTCAAGTTACGAGTAAGCCGGATCTATATGAATTTTTATTAATCCTTTTTTTGTTCGAATAAAATAATAGTACAGAATACACCATCCGGATTTGTTGTGAATAACAGCAAAGCATATACCGGTATTTGTACAGTGCAACACGTCAAGCTACATGTATCACTACATGTAATTCGTTGATGTAGGAATTCCGCATTTTTGATACCATAATTATAGGATTCTGCATGGTACAAAAAATTCAGAACACTTACTTAAAGTACTGATAAGATCTGAGGTTGTTGTTTTTTTATTAGATACGTCGTTTACTTAGGGGTTGAGTTCTCAAACTCAGATTGTTGTAAAGTTCAATGTCACCAGTAAAAATTTGCTCTAAACATAAAAAAGTATAACTGAAATGAATAATTATTAACATAATATTCGATATCCTTACTATATTATGCAATTATGTTTGTCTTATATCTATATTTATAATATTTTCTCTTCAGCTTCACCCATTCTGAAAATTCAGGCGAGCCTTGAAGTTTCGGATCACACTTTGTTCTTCGTTTGTTTACCTATGTATGCGTGTACAGCTTTCACAAAAGCTGACAGATCAGGCGAGCCTCTCTGATCACATTTTGATTGTCGTCCCTTATTCTGTTTGTATAACTTCTCTAGTCTGTTATATACATGTACTTTTACATTGAATTTCAGGAGGGTCATGCAACAACCTTTAGATAATATTTGTTTTTGTTTATCATATATATATGTATATATATATATATATATATATATATATATATATATATATATATATATATATATATATATATATATATATATATATTCTCAGTCTCATATTCTCAGTTTTTTCCAAAGCTGACAGTCAGTGACAGATCAAGTAAGCCAATCTGATCGCATTTTGTTTGTCGTCCGTGTGTCTGTGAGTATACATGTAGCTTTCACCTAATTTGTCATGTACATGTACTTTTATTTCAGGAGGGTCACGCATTAACCTTTTGTTATTTTTTCGTGTGTGTTAATCATAAATATGATTTTCAGCTTTTACCAAAACTGACAGATCAGGCGAGCCTTTCTGATCACATTTTGTTTGTCGTCTGTTTGCATGACTTTATAGCTTTCACTCAAGCTGACAGATCTGGCCCCATGGCAATAAAACGTAGACGAGCTCACTTTTGATCTCAGCCTCCCTTTTCCACTATATATTCCTACTGGAAAAGTGAGACTTAGATCGAAACAAATCTCGTTTAAGTTTTATAGCCCCGGGGCCAAGTGAGCCTTTCTGATAACTCTTTGTTTGTCGTCAGTTTAGCTTTCACCTAAGCGGACAGACCAGGTGAGCCTTTCTGATAATATTATGTTTGTCGTCCGTTTGCCTGTCAGTAAAAAAAACTGACAGATCTGGCCCAGGGCCATAAAACGTAGACGGGCTCAATTTTGATCTCAGTCCCCTTATTCCATTATATATTTCTTGTGGAAAAGTGAGATTGAGATAAAAAAAATCCCGTCTAAGTTTCGTGGCCTCGGGTCCATGTGAGCCTTTCTGATCACATTTGGTTTGTTGTCTGTCTGTATAGCTTTCACCTAAGCTAACGGATCAGGTGAGCCTTTCTGATCACATTTTGTTTGTCGTCTGTTTGTCTATCTGTATAATTTTACTCCAGTTAACAGATCAGGTCAGCCTTTTCTAATTCTATTATGTTTGTCGTCAATTTGTCTGTCTATACTGTATAACTTCTCTTGTCTGCTATATACATGTACGTTTACTTTTATTTCACGAGGGTCATTGAATGACCTTTTGCTATCAGTCGGTGTTCGTTGTCGTCCCTATGGTTTTAACCTAATTCTAACAGAATTTGCTTCAGTTAATTATTTTTCTAAATGGCCTTTTTATGCTTTATTTATGTCTTATTTCTTGTTTTGTAGTCTACTTTTGCTATTTAGCATTGCTTCCTTTTGGTGGAAGACCTCAGGAGCGCCAGTCGAGAAGACGATTCGACCAATATCGGACGAAAGATATCGCCTCATTTACGGTAACATTAACATGCATGATATACTAATACAACATGTATTCTGCTAAGACACGAACACTGAATGGTTAATCTCAAGATATTATCGATCATAAGATGCGGGCACAGTTCTATAAACAAGATTATTAATTCGATACTCCGATGCGCCACGAGTTACATTGCGATATCTCGTGTGATAACACGAAGACAATGTTGCGATAGCACAATGATGATGTTGCGATGGGACATTGGTATGATTCCTATCAGTTTGTCACTTCATTAACAAATTAAGTAATTTAGTATGCTTTTCTAAGGTTACATGTATAAAGCATAAGCAGACTATACCGATGTTGTATACGAGATCGATCGCGCAAACGATCTTACTATCGTCAGTCCGACGAGCTACTGAGTACACTTTTACATTACATTGTGTATTTTTATGCATGTTAATGTTAGGATATAACCAACATATTGCTAAGATCCTTAGATATCCAGAAATATTCCGATTACCGGTACATAGTTTAATGAAATTAATTCTATCAATATAATATTTCAGAACATAATTTTCAAATTAAGTTTAAAAAAACAAACAATAATGCATAAAATCGACCTCCTTCAGCACTTCCGTACTTGTCTTTCTTCTCTTTTGACTAAAATTATGAAGACATCTTATTACGAGGGATTACAATGGCGGCTGTTTACACTTGTATATAGTGAGGCCAGTGAAGACTGATTTTCATGCTAGTTCCGATACGTTAGAAAAATCAAAATTATCCTTTTATAATTACATTTTAAATATTTTTGTACGTAATTTTTATTGAAAATCATTCATGAGACAATAGCACATAAATCGTGTCTCAGGTTAAACTACTTTAACGTCACAATTGTTAAACGTCGAAAACAGCAAAATCCCATTATAGCCTGAATAATGGAAGACGAAATGTTCAGATTTTACGTAGGAACATATTTCAATCATAAATATATCAGCTACATGTAGTTATACGACTTCAGAGATAATATGAAAATAAAAATGAATGAATAATTTTTTGTGGAGTTCTAAAACGATGGATTGAGACGAAATTGGTATATTTCCAATATTTTTTTATCGTTTCCATCTATTTAATTGTGTAGAGCAATTAGCAACTCGGCGGACCCTGGTCACTCCAGATGAATTAATTAAGCCCCGTTTTAGACAACCCTCGTACTTAATCGTTATAACGGTCGAGATAATATGTCGTACATGTACGTACGAGATAAAAAGTAGTACGTACGAGATAGTAAGTGATTACTACGACATAGAATAAGTTTTACAAACGACATAAACTATGTTGAACGTACCTGTACATGTATAAGATACAAAGCGAGATAATAGAGCGGTAGTTTGTACGAGATAGTATGTGATTACTACGACATAAAATAAGTTTTACAAACGACATAATTATGTCGAACGTACCTGTACATGTATAAGATACAAAGCGAGATAATAGAGTGGTTAAGCATTTCAACGAGTACGTGTGACTAGGGAAATCCTCTAATTTTATGTGTATTAGGTCATAATTTCTGCATATTGTTGTACAAGTTGTACAAAACGTGTAGAATGAAAAGTTCATGTAGGTGAAAACGTGTAGCATATTTTGATAAAACTATAGACTATAATATAAGTGTACATCAGACGTTATTTATGTAAAGCAGATACATGTATTAATTAAGGACGATTATGTCTTTGGTTTTATCAAATTTATAGAATTATTTCATAAACAAAGAGTAGAAAATGGAACATGTTAAAAATGTTGAATCAAATTATTTTACACGTACGCGAACAGTTATGTAACATAATATAATATGTCGTACAAAATGATAAGTCACATACTGTTGTAACGAAACAAATTCCTACATACGAGATAACATTTCGTAATAATGAAATACTAGTCGTAATAACGAAAAAAATATCGCACCTTCGAGATTCTCAATCATAGCTAGTGTCTAAGTCGTTATTCGCAATGATATACCGTACGTACAAAATATTAAATTTCACTGTAATGACGAAGTACTATGCCGTACGTACGGGATAACATGTCGTATATATATATATATATATATATATATATATATATATATATATATATATATATATATATATATATATATATAAACGAAGGACTAAATCGTAATAACAAAAATTAGGTCATGAAATAATGAGTCGTGTAATGAAATAGCGAAATAATATGTAGTATGTAAAAGATAACATGTAGTTATAAGCAGATATGAAGTCGTCATCAGGAGATTGTATCTCGTGCGTTCGAGATACTCAGTCAAATTAACGATATGTCAGTCGTACACTGTAATAACGAAGAAATACGTTTTTGATAACATGTCGTAAAAACGAGATACTTCGTCGTCAAAACAAGTTAATATCTCGTACGTTCGAAATACTCAGTCCGATAAACATGATACTTAATCGGAATAACGAAAAATATGTCATGCCTACAAAATGATAAGTCGAAATGAAATAATGAGTCGTGCAGTGTAATAACGAAATAATTGTTTGTATGCACGAGAATACATGTAGCCATAAGCAGATATGAAGTCGTTATATCGAGATATTATGTCGAATATTCGAAATACTCAGTCGAAATAACGAAAAATATGTCATATATACAAGTATTAAGTCGTACACTGTGATAACGAAGTAATATGTCGTACGTTCGAGATAATATGTCGTAATAACGAGATACTCTGTCCGATAAACAAGATACTAAATCTGAATGTCGAAAAATGTGTCATGCCTACAAAACGATACTTTATCATGAAATAATGAGCCGTGCAGTGTAATAACGAAATAATTGTTTTATGTACGCGATAACATGTAGTCATAAGCAGTTATGAAGTCGTTATAAGGAGATATTATGTCGTACATTCGAAATACTCAGTCGAAATAACGAAAAATACAGTTGTATGTAATACGTACAAATAAGTTGAACACAATAATTTTAACTTATTACGAGATAATGATACAGTTGTAATACATATGAGAAAATATGTCGGACGTCGGATGTACGAGATATGTATACATACACATACAGAAATGTACATGACTTTGTGCTAAGTATACATGCCTTTGTGTTAAGTGTATTGGAGATTGTATTAAGTGATCGTTTGTTGTTGATATATAATCAAACTAAGCAGCTTTAAACGTTATGATAAAGTCACAACATTCTAAAAAAGATAACATATGCATAGGCGTCAAAACCGACACCCCCCCCCCTTTTCAGTTTGATAGGAATATTTATATTTTTAAGTGGTTTTTTTTAATGTAATATCTCTGCAAATCGAATTTGTATTATACAGTCCAGTAAATTCAAATGACGTATAATTGGGGCGCAAGTGGGGTTTGCTTATTCATATTTAAAATGATATTATGCCACAATTTTAAAATAGTTTTTTCACGTCGGACAAAGATTTTATCAGAAACGTTATCGTTGCAAGCATAATATTATTAATTTTATTATTTTCAGAAAGAAAAAGAAAATTTTTTGAAAGTCGGACAGAACGTTGCGACATATACTTTTTCACAATTTTAGTAATGTCATAGTACAATGCTGCTCCTTTGAGAGAAAAAAGAACTTGTTTAATGTCGGACATAATGTTACAACTAACGCTTGAAACATAACATCCAGTTGGCGGACATCAAGCCACAATTTTTCATAATTATGAGCGCGGTCATAATAAAATTTCTCCATAAGGCGGTGGACATTATGTAACGACTTTTGGTTAGTCTTTCATGTTAAATACTGAAATATGATTGGTTTAAATGCAGTTCATAATCCGTTCTTATACCCTCAGCGTTAGCAACACACTTGGCAACGGGTAACACAACGAATTGTAACATGCGCATGATATATGCGCGTGCAGGTCGTCGTAGAATTCACGTCATTTTTATATAAAAGACTTTAGGGAAACATTTTCTCTAGCATTAAAACATTCAGTAGACCCTATAATAAAATATGGTATTGCACACCACAAGCATCAAACATATATTTCAACAACTCTACACGTGGTTGAACATGAACGATTATTCTGTTCTGCATTTTATCGTTTAATGTAAATAACCGCTAGATGGTGATATGAGACATACATCTTAAAAGGTTTTTATGTTTTAACATAAATCCAAGTAGGATATGATATAAAAACGACCAGTACTTACGTACTTTGAGAATATTATCCGAACACTTGTACTTCCGATCGAAATCTCACACGAACTGATCAAATCTTGGTGAAGTCTCGCTTAATGGTTGACGGTAAAATGGTCTTGAGGTCGAGCGAAATCGGTTTCGCGACAAAACAAGCGTTCGAGGAAAGCAAAGGCGCGGGTTCCAAAAAAATTCGGCATCGTCTTAAATCTGCGTAACACAAAGGAACGTTCAGACGTCTCTGAAATCTCTACCCGAAAAGCAGTCCGTCAATCCAATATTCGACAATGTAGCTCCTCTGAAACCTATTCGTGCGAGTTCGATACAAGAACGCCACCAAATCGACTTAGTTGATATGTCGCGATACACCGAATTTTATGACGGTCAAGAGTACAGGTATATTTTGTCGGTTATAGACGTGTTCAGTCGTTACATATGGCTTCGCCCCCTCCGCTCGAAAGAAAGCACCGAGGTTGCAGACGCGCTCGAGTCCATTTATCAAAGCGAAGGACCGCCAAAAATTATTCAATGCGATAATGGTCGAGAATTTCATGGAACAGTTACCCAATTGGCCGAGGTATTGGGTTGTCAAATTATCAATAGCCGACCGTATTATCCACAAAGTCAAGGTAAAATCGAATCGTCGCATAAATCGTGGAAATCAAAGATTAAGTACGACTTACTTAAAACAATCGATTCGAATTGGGTTCTGGATTTACCAAAATACGCGATGTTACGCAATGAAGAGTATCACTCTTCATTAAAGGCGTCGCCATTTTACGTGTATCACGGCCGGGAATCTAATCGCGTGCGTAAATCTACTCGACTTGGGCCGAGCGTTCCGAATCACGTTTCTAGTCAGCTAAAAAGGCAATCAGCTGTCCGCAACGCAGCCTTATTGGCATCAAACAAACGCGAAAGAACTATGATAAAACACCATTTCAAAAAACATCAAGTTAGTGTGTATAGCGTGGGCGACGACGTGTATGTAAAATCTCGAACGCACAAAAATTACAATAAAGCTAAGCCACGTTTCGAAAGAGGGAAAGTAATCGCTACTAAACACAACGCGTTCTCGTATAAATCAAGTTTTCTAGTGGGGTTTCGCGTTGGATAAACGTTCAAAATATAGCTGCGATTTCGCGTTCCGAAGAATTGTTAAAAAGGCAAAAAGGTCATCGATTAAGATTTAATCCCATGTGCGAATGTATCAACGATGAATGCTCACGAAAGTCGGACCCCAACTGCAAACACAAACTCAGTAAATTTTGTTGCCGCAAAAGCAAAATTTCGTGTTCGCTGCCGTCTCATAATTTCCCTCATATATCGGATTTCTATCTGTCCGAAAACTTAGTTAACCAACTTAAAGGACCGAGCCTTTCGATAACCGATACAGCCCATGACGACTTGGTTCGAAATGCGCTTGAACGCGATTTAGTTCCTGTTGGAAACATTCCTAAAGACGGCAGCTGTCTATTCCATTCTGTTGCACAATCGCTCTCAAGTCAGTTACAAACCGATCTTGGTCAGCAAGATATCCGAAATGTCGTGGTTAATTGGCTTTCCGAAAATCCCGAAACACCAGCCGGCGACCGCTTCTCGCAGTTCATTCCTAACCTAGACTGGGACACCTATTTAGAGGGCATCTTAGGTACCGAATGGGGCGATCACATCTGCATTACAGCCATAGCAAACGCGTTTAACATCGCAATAGGTCCTGTCGAGCGCCCAGTCCGACTTAAATTACATTTTACCTTTCAATCCTCAAAATCGGGAACATCTTTTGCATATTTATTTGGGTCATGAGTTCGAGTTTCATTTTATTAGATTAGAGCCAATAGTAGGCATGCAGTCAGATGTTTTTAATAGTGCAGTTAATGTTCAAAATGTAAATATAACATGTCTTCAAAACAAAAATACAATCTCAAATCACAATATCACAGACAACTGTAGTGATTTTTACAACCATTCTTTTCAGGAAGTTATTCAACCTACAAATTATTCGACTGATTCAGTTCTGAACCTACATTTATCTACAGACGACAGTTCATTTTCTCCTCAAAGCAGCCATCTAGACAGCGCCCCTTGTCACACAGAAGAGGAACACATTGATGCTCGTCTCCTGTCAACGTTAGATTCATCAGCCTCCCCAACAGCCGCCTCAGACAGAAACGATCTCAATTCCACAGATCATGACAGGTTATCCCCTCCAAGCCTTAATATGTCATTTTATATTGATCCGCCTTCTTTAATTCAAATTGCAGATACAGCAATTGGTTCAAATTATGACGAGGAACCTCCGGTGTTATCACCAATTCATTTAAGGTCAATAGTGCGCCCTCCTAAGAAGTTCACACCAAGTGATTATGTCAGGGCACGTAAGCAAATTTTTGCCGAAACGGTAAACCAAAAGCATTTTACTGATTTACCTTTTTTTATTCAGCGCAACATTTTGTCCCTTGTAATCTATAACAATTTCAACATGTTTTTAACTTTAATGAAGGTATCAACACATTTCGAACATCTGCTAGCCACCCTTTATAATTTATGTCCTCAAATTTACTTAAATGAAAATGTTATGTCCATATTGGAAGGTAAATCTGTGTTTCCTGATGGCGTACGACACAACTGGTCTCTTCGTAAGTTAAGCCGAGTGGCGGGTCCTGGGAGTGGAGTAATGATGGAACTGCGTGACGTACTGAGACCAATTTCTTCCCGATGGATAAATGGCTACATCGAGATCCTCGCAACAGCAATCGCCGGATGGTATTATATTGTCGGTTTTAAATTCAAACAGTAAAATTTAATATTCGCGTGTGCAGCGTTAGTAAATGAGCGTCAATTGACGGTGGTATGGCCTATTTTCCCTAAATAGGCTTCCAGTTGGAGCCACCAATCGCGCAAATAACATAACAACAGTAAACATGTGGTATGGCCTGTCTCCTTATGAGCTGGCTTCCAGTTGGAGCCACGTGTCGCGCAAATATAGGACAATATGTAAACAAAATGAATTTATTTATTTATTTATTTATTTATTTATTTATTTAATTATTTATTTATTTATTTATGTATTTATTTATTCCATTATCTTTTTCAATGTAGAAGTAAAGGAAACACTTTCAAAACAAAGCAATGTTGAAAGTGTGTTTTCTCTCTCTCTCTCTCTCTCTCTCTCTCTCTCTCTCTCTCTCTCTCTCTCTGTTTAATCATTTAATAAAAATCAAAGTACTGAAAGTACTGAAAAGCGCTAACCTAGCATGGTTCTAAGAAAATTTACTGTGTGCAAGCGTAGGCGGAAATGAGCCTTATTGAAATTTTAATTTATGTTTAATAAATATCAATTTAAAGTATCGAAGGCCAGATTTCTTTAAATATATGTTACTTTCTGAAAATGATGTGAATTAAAGCTGAACACGACTTGTATATGGATACTTGCCTGAAAAAAGATATGTTAAAATCACGAATTATACCTTTTGAACAGTAATTTATCACAGTTTTTGACATTTTCTTGCAAAGAATCGATTATATTTTTCTATATTTTAGCTTCTGAATACGCACTATATTTTTTCATCACTGCGTAGCATCCCGTGCTGATGTACGTAAGCCCCGCAAACCAATCGTATCTACTCGGCCATTTCCGTCACCCAGATAACTGGTTCCCTATTCCTCTTACCAGTTTAAATGATGTATATTTCTGCTCATAGAGGGCAGTTATTCCTTGCACCGGAAGTAGAAGTCTAACGACAATAAAGCGCTGAGCTATGCTTAGCGCTTTAAAAAGACTCTTAATAGGAGATGCCTCCACGTGGCAAGAGTTGGGCAACAGTTTAATCTGGCAGAAATCTCCTGATATTATTACTTGACTTGTGCATGTACTAGCAAGGTAAAGTGAGTTGATTTCCAGACCATACCCGTAATTTTTATTTAGTTTTTTATTCATTGTTTTCCCTCCTATCCAAACATGATTTTGAGTACTATATTTATTTGCTTTTGTCTGGTTACTCAAAATGATTAGATGGTTAAATATTGAAACGCGTATTTTAATGCATACTGAAAATGCCCTTAATGTCATAGATTTCATATTAGAGTCTCTGAAACCTTTCAGAACTGTTCATGTAATCAGTAGTTTTTGATGATGCACATGTCTTTATAATACATTTTCAAAATCGTCATACTGGAAATTCTAACATAGAACCTCTACATTGTAAGTTTTAAATTACCGCTAATTTACGTACGTTATAGTAAATACTTTGACATGCAGATGCGTATAAAATCTACAGAAATATATATATTTTTTTAACATCAAGAAGTAATGAAGAGAACTATAGATGAATGTCTTTTTCCCGGTTAATTATTTTTAAATGTTTGTTACCGAATGCCTGATAACCACAAATTTCCTAAGCATCTCTGAACTTAAGATATAATCATATTCTAAAATTAAAAAAAATAATAAGATAAACAGAGGCGGTATTATGTTCATATTCTTTGTTTACAACTGTAATGTTGACTTTCCTCTACATGTCAGCAATAGTAGACAGTCAAATTAATAACTAATTATTTCATTTATGAGAAGTGGGATGAATAATATCAAACCCTTTTGCATATAATTAATAATGTAATTAGTGCCTACGTGTGATACTAAAATTAAAATTATCAGATGCGGTAGTCGTTACTCATTAATTATGAGGAGATAAATGTAGGCGATAATTATAATCGCTTATAATAGAAGAGGCGATTGTCATTACTGTTTAATTATGAGGAAATAAATGTGAGGTGATAATTATACAATCGCCTGTATTGTCCCACGTTTGCTATAATTATGATGCATGCATTTTATTTTTTATATTAACGATGAAAGTCGCCATCTTCGGATCCTCATACGTGAAGCGAGCTTCTTATTTTGCAGACTTTGCCATGCCATTTGAAGTAGAGTGGTTCGGTGTTGGTGGAATGACAGCCTCCCAGCCCTGCCCAAACCTAATCTTCAAAATGGCGAGATACAGCCCGGACATCGTTGTCGTTTGTTTGGGGGGTAACGACATTTCCAGTGGAGCAGAGCCGTCTACTGTCATCGACTGCCTGACAAGCCTCTTCCACAGAATAAGAGATTTCGCCCCCCGACAACCCGATATTTTCTTCACGGAGATAGTCTCCAGGGGAAAATTCCGTTCTTCTCTACAACGTGAGGAATTCGACGGAAAGAGGAGAACCGTCAACAATAAGATGAAGAAAATCCTTGGCAGAACCTTCATCAGAATAGACGTCAGGTTTCCCAGACACTATCTACCAGACGGAATCCATTTCAACGACGCTGGGACTGTCATATTCCTGCTTTCCATAAGCAAGACAGTAAAAAGTCGCTCCTTTGAGTAGAGAATAAACGGCCCTTTTAAGGGCCTTTCACATTTTTCGAAAAGCTACCTCTTAACAGCAATCAGAACATGTCTAACAACGGCCAAAAAAATGGCACCCCCATCAAGTTACAAAATCTCGAATTCCTAATAAAAACAAAAAATTCATTTCATAACATTTAAGACAACAACGCCTGCCTTCAGTTCCATGTACGACGTAATACAGATTTTGTCATATATTTATCTATAACTATTAATAATATTTATTTAAACGTACATTCCTGTTGGCGGACATTTTGTCACGTTCTTTCACAATATTCAGCGTGGGCATAATACGATTTCTTTAAAATTTAAATGCGGCGTACATAATGTAAAGACTTTTAGAAACTAGGCAACCTTTTTTAATTGCAGACATTATGTTTCGACATACAATTAGGTAGGCGGACATTTTGAACAACGTTCACAATGTTTAGCGTGGTCATAATACGATTTCTTTAAAATTTCAGTGGCGGACATAGCACTTTTTAAAGGGCGTATATAGTGTTACGACTTACGATTGAAACATACATTCGTGTTAGGGATGTTATGCCATTTTATTTTTCAATGTTAGCTTGGTCATTATATAATCCCTTTAAAAATATAACGGCGGACATAATATTATGACTTTTGGAAAAAATGTGAATATTTGAAATTGCTTATATAATGCTATGACATGCATTACAGTCGGCGGACATTATGCCACAATTTTTAGCGTGCTCATAATCATTTATGATTTCTTCAAAAGTTAATGCGGCGTAACTTTAAAAATAGGATAACACATTTTTATGTCGGACATAACTACTTATGGTTTAAACATGCATTCATGATGGCGGACATTATACCACAATTTATAACGTGGGCAAACAAACGATTTTTTTTTTCAATTTATAGGCGACAAACAAAAAGTTACGACTTTTTAAAGAAAAAAGTGATCATTTTTTTTTAATGGCAGACATAATGGTGCGACACATTTCCTTTTTGCAGACATGCATAATTTTTCACAGATTTTAGCGTGGACAGAGTACGATTTCTCCAAAAGTTAAAGCGGCGGATATTATAAAACGACATTTAGAAAATTGGAGCGCACTAAATAATGTCGGACATAAGATTTAAACATGCATTCCTGTTTGCGGACATTTTGTCCAGATTTTTCACAATTTTTAGCGTGTGCATCGTGTGCGTTAAACGAACTAATAGTCTATATAATGCGGCGTACATAATGTTCCGACTTACGATTTGAACGTACATTCCTATGTGCAGACATAATGCAATAAATTTTCGCGTCGGACATGATACGATCTTTCCGAATTTTTGACGGACATACGTTTCAACGTTATGAGATAGTGTGTACATTTATGTATATTGATTAATACGATCATATAATTCTCATTCTGAAAATTATTTCAGATCAATAAATGGCAAACATAATATTACACAATGGGATATCAAATATTATATTTAGAAATAATAGAGAGAGTAGTGTGTTCAAAACTGGTGGCGGACATTAGCCCATACATTTTCCAAGAACAATGCTGACATTTTTAGCGACGTGCATGCATTTAATACAATTTCTCTGAAATTCGAAGGTGGCGGACATATGGTAATGACTTTTGGGGGAATATACGGAATTTTTGTAAAGGCGGACATAACAATGATTTTTTTCGAAAAAAGTGGCGGACATTTCGTGATGGCGGACATAACGTGACCATTTTTTCAAAAAGGTGGCGGACATTTCGTGATGGCGGACATAACGTGACGATTTTTTCAAAAAAGTGGCGGACATTTCGTGATGGCGGACATAACGTGACGATTTTTTCAAAAAAGTGGCGGACATATTGTGACGGCGGACATAACGTGACGGCGGACGTAACGTGACTCAACATTTGTAGTCTATTACTCATTGTTAACACGAATGGAAAAATTCTGGCTGAGACTGAAATAAAAGTATTCTGAAGACGTATGGCTATCCAAATTAAGAGAGATAACGTTCGACCTTTCACTGTTTGTTTATTCAGTTATGTTATTTATGTTAAAGTAACAACAACAAATCGACAATTAGGTGTATTTCAATTTAACAAAATTATTTGAAATGCTTATGATATGGGCGTGCATTGCTTGGTTGGCATGCATGCTTATCTGGAAAAGGGGGATGGTCACGATTTTTGTAAAAATTGATTTTTTTTCGTTTTTAATGTTTACAATTCTTCAGTAAGACATTTCTAATAGTCAAAATTTGAGTGTCGGTCGTCGAGTTATAAGATACATAATACAGAGCTCACATCAGGGAAGTGCTAATGTTTAGGTAAAATCTTAGAGCGGTTATGTACACATGTACAAATTAACCTAAGACAAATGTAAATTCTTATCATATTTTTCAATAATAAAACTCGACTTATTTGCAGACGTTCGCCTACTCTATTTCATACAAGAATGACATAAAATATTTTTTTTTTCATTTGTATCTTGATAACATTATTGCATATGTTTTTAGTTTGTAACAGATTATTTAACATGCATTTAAAAAATATGAAAATATTTTTTTTATGAAAAATGATCAAATTCAAACGCTACATTCTATAATTTTGAAAGGAAATAACGTGGGTATTTAACGTTATTCAACGAAGAATACATTCTGATTTTTTTTTATACTGAACGTAAAAACACCCCACAAAATATTATGCCACAAAAAAAATAAATAGAAACTGTCGTATAAGGATCAAGGAACCATGACCTGCTATGGCTGGTACTAGCTACAGAAATATGGTGTAGGGCCTTAGGTGTAGCACCTGATGACGACATAAAATTCATATTTGGTAATATAACTTTATTATTGTAACACTCTATTACAAAATTTATCTTTGGCGGCTCTCCCTTGGTCCTTATCTTTATCATTTTATTTTGAACACATACATACATATAAACAGGTATATAAACACCTATTAGATTTAATTTTATTACAATTAAAATTAATCATAATCTGTTTCATATTATTATTATATTACATATAATAATGAAATAATATATTTATGATATCATATGATTATAAAATCATACAAATATAAAATCATAAATCCTATTTAATTTAATATATCAGGTTGTATACAGGTTTAAGCAAATTTATTAAATCACCTATTTTATATTCTCATCATTAGTTTTTTACTATGAATTATTATGATTTTAATTTTGAGTTTTGACATGACCTCGCTTATATGCGTCCGGCCACTGAAAATATAGTACCACTGTCACCAGACTTGGTACACCGGTGGTCCATTATTTTTTTTTTTTAAACTGCAGGACAACCCATACGTCCTTTACGGAGCATGCAAGTGTACCTCATCACATCTTAATTTCACTGTGTCAGTGCATTTGAGAAGTGGAGTAGGTATGAAGGCCGGTGTAATGAAGAATAATGACCCCCGTAAAAAAATGACCGGGGGTCATTTTTCTACGTAAAATAATGACCCCCCTAGCTGTAGAATAATTGGATTTTTCTGAAGAAAAAAGACCCCGGGGTCATTTTTCTGCATGTAAGACATGAAGAGAAATGACCCCCCGTAGAAAAATGACCCCTGCCGTAAACAAGACTAAATATGTTTTACTACGTTTACACCCCCCCCCCCCCCAAACGTTTTTGTGCAAAGTTAGACCTAACCTTTAGGCACATAGCATCATAGGAGGTTCAGCCCCCCCCCCCCCACACTTTTTCTCGCAGCAAAGATAATAGTTCCTAGATTTACCTTGAAAAGATTGAAATATTGAGAAGTTGGAGTCTTACATGTAGCCCCCCCCCCCCCCCCCCCCCCCTCCGATTAGGAATTTTATGACTTGGGGGTTGGGGGGTATTTTTGGTAGGTAAGATTTCTTTTTTGGAACTATAGGTATAACCCCCCCCCCCCCCCCCCTCCCCTCCACGGATTAGGATTTTCATGAATTTGGGAATAGGTTTTTTTTGTTTTGCTTGTCAGATTTCTGAGGATAAGTCTGATCCCCCCCCCCCCCACTTTTAATTTGCTTCTGACGTCACTGCTTTTATATAAGAAGAAATCACTGTATATAGTTCTTCATATCAAAGACAAACATTCACACAAAATGATTCGTCGACAAGCAGAAAAATGCTAGCGTAGAAATCATCGGTACTTGTTACTCTAACATGAATAATACTTAACAACTGAATTATATTTTGTTGCGACTTCACATTTGCATCCGCAACAAATAGACAGGTCTACACGAGTGCGATCAGAAATACTTGCAGATATTGCATAACTCTTCCGTAATTGAAAAAAAGAAAAACACCTCTATATACACTATAAATAATAAACCTTTTTTTCCTAGAGGAGATCGTGAGGTAATTGACGAACAATTATCATGAAAGTGTTATTATACTTGTTATTAAGAATAAGAATGGTCATTGGTGGAAAAAATTGTCAATCACATTTTCGTGAAAATACTTCTTATTAAAATTTGTGGGTGAAAGCGAGGTTTTAAAAACATTTTACGATATGAAGATTGAGGGGTAATAGATAGCGCGACTGCCCATCTCAATGAAATGTGAAATGCAATTTTAAATTTAAGTGTTTCCAATTAAACCTATTTGATAATGTTAAAATACAAGTTTGCAAAAGCACAATTTGTGATCACCGTGGAAAAACGTACAGAAGTATAGTATGTTACCCTAAACAGAGTTCTTCATATTTCGATTTAAAAAGCATCAACACACCAATATTTCATTTGATTGGTCGACAAAAAATAATTTTTGAAATACAGTTTCACAAAACAGAGACCAATTTTGCCTTGATGTGTTATCTATTTATCAATATAAATACCTGCCAAAAATGGTCTGGTCAAGTTTTTATTTTTATAAAAAAATTATTAAAGAATATTAAAATCGTTATTCTTGTACTAGTATATCTTCCAAATCTTTGGACAAAATCTTAGGAATAACAATTAGTCACATAAAACAATGATATTTCACAAAGAAATTGAATTGAAAATGCAGATTATTAGAACTTTGCAAATTATCAAAATTGAAATAATCCCAGTATCTCAAATAATCCCGATTAAAACTATTACAATTATAATTTAACAAAAAAACTAAAGTGTACTCTAAATTTTTTTTTTTTTAGGATCAATCGTTGAACAAGCCATTTTACATTTGGACAACCTAGATATGATTTTATTCGAAATATGCTTCAGTACAATATAGGAATCGGTTTGAATTAAAAATTTTCCTATTTGAATAATTCAATAGATCTTTGACTAATTTACATCTAGATCAATAAATGAATTTTTTGCATAATAGTATTGTTTCGCAAACCATCAACGTTTAAGGTGGTATGGGACACCTCCATGTTTTGACGTTTTGTTTATCGAAAAAAAAATGAAGTGATATTACATAAGTAATGTCTTTCACAAAAGTATCCCCTAACAGCGTAGCGCAGTTAGTTAAATCTGTAAGTCATGAGTTCAAATCGGCTGGGTTGGGTTTTTTGGGTTTTTTTTTTTTTTTTTTTTTTTTTTTTTTTACAAATGTACATTTTTTACCTCTTCAAATTTCTTCCAAAGCTAATAAATATTGTCTAAAAAGAAAATTATAAACCGGTTGAGTATTCTAATTACAATGTACGACAGATGTCCCATACCACCTTAAATAAATCAATTACCGAAAAATTATTGTTTTTTTTTTCAATTTTGGAAAAGTTCTACTCCATACACATTAACAATAATCACTTATTTAAAAATGCTTTCTGTATAGTTCTCTCTCTCTCTCTCTCTCTCTCTCTCTCTCTCTCTCTCTCTCTCTCTCTCTCTCTCTCTCTCTCTCTCTCTCTGTATATTTGTACTGAATATACATTTAACAGATTAATATTGATTATTGGTTAGTACTTTAAGAGAGCTCGATTTTCTTGGCAACTTTTTGATTCTATCGGTATCCTGTGTAAGAAGAGATCCATGTGGCAAAAAGGAAAATACTAAAATTTAAACCATAAAAAATGCAGATCTTTTCTTTACTGAACAATAGTTTATAGCTTATGAAATTATGTCTTAAAATTTTTGGTAGATCTGATGGTTAGATTGGTTAACCATCCTTCCTCCTTGTTAACTACCCATAATTTTAAAATGCGCATTCTATTATTTGCCTTCCTGCCTATTCTCTCTCTCTCTCTCTCTCTCTCTCTCTCTCTCTCTCTCTCTCTCATGTCAAAGTCGGCTGTGTTTTATCCAAAGAAGAACACCCCCTATCATTCTGTTCGGCATCGATGGAAGAATGAAGATCAAACAAACTTCGTGATATTGAAGTTTGCGCGCGAGGTCCTTTCCTTGAGTAGTTAGTTTCATTGACATTGTTGGCAACGGACAACATGGAAGTGTCCGAGTGTAAGAAAATAAAACGTTTTTTGAGAAAGAAAAAATATCCAAGATCAATTTCTTCTAGTAAGGAAAAGAAACGGAACTTCCGACGAAAATGTAAAGGCTTTATTTTAATAAATGGCATATTGCATCATCAAGGAAACGATAATACACCTCTGCGGGTTCTGAAAAGCACAGAGATGGATGATACTCTTAAACGGGTACACAGTGATGAATCTGGTGGGCACTTGGGAATCACAAAAACGTAAGTTATTTGTTTTGTTTTTGTGTACCAACAAATGAAATTGTATAACAGGGGCTTTGATACCGCAAAAATGAATTATTTATAAAGGAATGCGAACCGCCCATTTGTCGATTTTACCAATTAAAATGAGAAATTCTTATTTACATATAAATTTACATATAAAATATTGAATGATTATGGAGTTGCCCACCCCCCCCCCCTTTTGGGAGTAAGTAAATTAAACTGAAAATAAGGAAATGAAGAGTGGATGTACTGCCCACCCCCCCCCCCCTCCACCCCCCCCTCCTTGGATTAGGATTTTGAAGGAAAACTGTTTGTTTTTTTAATTTTGTTTTTGTTTTTTGCTCGTCAAGATTTTTTGGATGCGTCTGCCCCCCCCCCCCCCCCCCCACCCCTTTTAAAAACAATGCTGAGTGCCTTGCGAATGAGGCAAAAATCGGCAATTTTCTATAAATAGCACACGTGCATAAGTAAAAAAAAACAACTATTTAAAAGAGAAGTTTCTGTTATACAAAATCTTTTACTGATTCATGTTATACGGAAAATACTGCGCATTTTACGGAGGTACACTGTTCGCATGAAATGAAATGAGTTGCTTTAAATAGCGCAATTTCTCTCTCCCCAGTGATAAATTTTCAGAATGTGAAACGAATTTTTTTTTTCTGATTCATTAACTATTCATATCAAAAATGTTATGATATAAGAACTCCGGTACAATACAAATTTTCATTTTGTTCAAAGTAGATTTTTGCTTTAAGTAAGTTAGTGAATCATTTATTATTAAAGTGACACTCTTCAACTGAACATATACAAATATATTAATTGAAATATAACATATTATTGCCACATCCGGACCATCGTATCTATATGTCAATGTTTTAAATGTTAATAAATATATAAAAGTAGTAAAAGTTTGGTTTGTCTTATCCTGATAGCTTTAATTATGAATGGTGCACATTGTCGGGGCAATTTCATAGTACTGTTTTAAATAAATCGTTGTCATGAAAATTTACGGAGCCTAAAGTGGTTTTTAAATAGAGTTTCGTACACTTGTCTTTTTATAATGAGCATTTTAAAAGTTTCAATTTCATTAAGTAACAAACGATATAGATTCTTTTATCGAGAGGTTCACCACGAAACAGCCAGGTCTCCACGCGAAAGGCGAGTATCCCACATTTAGGTTGCGCCATAGCAGATATTTAAAAATCAATCACTCAATAAAGATAGGAAAATTGTTCTATTGTTAATAATGGGATTAAAAACACCTTAATGTAAATCCACTTCTACAGCATACAAACAGGTATAGTTTATATATTACACTAACCCTCCCCTTTACAATTACAATTTTTTTTAAAATGTGCTTTCAAACTTATTTCATTAAGTTTCTTTTAAATTGCTTCACCGATTTTCATATGTATACTCTTTTTTCTGATCTGATAAATGATTTAAAACGTAATTAAAATGCATTAATTATTCCCCTATCTTTGAGCATAAAGTAGACAATTTAGCGCTTAGTTTAAACTTTATTTCATTTGAATTGTACATCAATAAAAACAATAAATAATACAAACAGGATTCAGAAACAAGTTGTTACAACTTATATTAATCCGTTTCCTGAAGTTGACTTTCAACTATTAAAAACAATAATTTAGCGGTTGAGGTTTGGGCTGGAGGATTGGAGGTAGATTTTAGATAGTGATTAATGTGAAATTAAGAAACTCCCCACCAAAGTTACAAGTTTTGAAACTAAATGAAACTTGATTTCTAGGAGTGCATGTTTTTTTTTCTTCAGAAAGTATTAGTATCATCTACAAAGCCCTTAACACACCCATAACACCGCATTTTTAAAATAAATCGTAACTCAAACCCAGGCCAAAAATGCTCATTTCAATGCTATTTAATATCCAGAAAATAACTGTTCATATATCCAACCTAGTCAGGTAAATTTCCTAACTATAAATTACACAAATTGAATAAATGAGAGAAATTGTATTTTATAATAAACGCAATTGTGTTGATCTTTCAAGAGACATACTCGGTAGCGGCAACGACTCCTAAACCTCGATATTTTAGTGTTAATCTCCATATTATCTATTCATGTTACTCTTTTAAAAAGGAAATGCTTTATAGTTTATCAATGAAATCAAGTTATTTGGAATAAACCCAATTCCCAAAACTTAAATTTTCAGTCGCAAAAAATGACAAATTAGTTTGAAGATACGCCAGCATATTCTTACCGGTCATGTAAGTACTTGACCAAGACCCGACCCAAAAATATTGCATTCAGCTAAAGTTCAAACGCTGAATTGTGTACCGGTGTATTTCCTTATTCCCTGCAGGTATTTAAGATATGCTATCGTGATTTTTTGATTTAATTACCAAAATTAGTTTAAAAGTTCCGATGATTTACTTGTCAAACTTGAGAATTAACACCCTTTTAGCCAAGTTTTATTATTTTTTTACCATCCGCCCTACATACCTCACTATGTCTTATGTAAGCAGTATTCTCATTTGAGATTATTGTTTCTCTTTCTTTTTTAATCATTATTAATAATTTAAAAACAAAATAAAAGACGACATGTTTTCTGCAATAATATACATGTACCTTCTAATTTACAACCTAAAGTCAACACCTACATGTATTTATACTACTATATTAAAATGTTTGCTTTAATACCGAAAAATCGTAAGAGTACTGTCTTTTGTTTTAAATATATTTTACACATTATTGGTACTTGAAAATAACCAATTTGTTCTTATTTTTTCTTAATCAAGCTTCGCTAATTAATCATCAACGAAAAATTATTCGAAAAATATAGAAATCATCTGGATTTTTTGGATATTACAATCTTGCGCGTGCGCATTATATTCATGCTAAATCACGAGAGGCTCTTTAGTTTTTGTTTTTACATTATCACATTATACAAATACGTGTAAATTTTTATTGAAAATTTGCTTTATATTCTGTTCATCAAAGAAAATGCGGGAGATAACTCTAACTCAGTGCATTTAATATGAAAAATACCGAGAGTTCCGAATGTCGAAATGGAGCAAGTACAGAAAAACGTCAGTGAAAAAGAGTTTAATTCTTCATTAATATGAATTAAATATTTAAATGAAAGGTTTTTACAGTCACAAAATGGTTTGTTATGAATAATTTGACTGTTATTTTCAATGCAGCTTCATTATTTTTCTCCAAAATCGTTTCGCAGCGATTCTGCAATTTTTTGCTACTTTATGAGTATAAGGGATGCATTTTAACTGTTGAAAGCCTGTCCCGAGACACAGTTAGATTATCTTACTAAGCAGAGTGTAGTGAAAATAATAGCATTACTGTAGGCTTAAAGCTTGGTATTGTAAATGTCGACAATACGGTGCGTCAATGTATTTATTTCGTATATGTTCGAAAGCATAATTATGCAATGTCAACCCGTGAACACACGGGTAAAAATATAGTATTTTAATAAATTGTCATAATTAGTTCGTCATTATTATGAAATGCAGTTATTTGTTCTAATTTTATGATGATTTTGATTTGAATTGCAGGTGGCATAAGATTCGGGAAAGATACTATTGGAAAAATTCATTTAAACATGTAAAAAAGTTCATTGAAGAATGCGACCAATGTCAACGGAAAGCCAATCTAAAAAAAGCCAGCAAACCTCTTAGACCTATAGAAGTGAAATCTGATCCATTTTACCAGATAGGCATGGACCTTGTTGGACCATTAGAAACAACAAAACATGGCAAGTCAAATATACTTTACTTTAATTTTATAAAGAAATGTCCATGTTTACACACTAAGAGGTTACGATGGTCGTAACCATTTTTTGGGAGTTGATTTTAAGGAACTCTCCTATGCAGTTACATGTACTCTGGCAAACCGAAACTGAAACAGTGTTTGGACCTAAGCACAAATCATCACCGCTGACAGGAGTTAGTTCTTGAAAACAATCGATAAATTCGATGTAATGTACGCTGAAGCATTTTTTTTAAAAAAGGAAACTTATTTATAAATACCTAAGAAATAATCAGATTTCAAATAGTACGAACAATTTAGAATTTTTTTTGCATTCGTATGTATTCCTACGCCAGAGTTCAATATAATCCCGTTCAACCATCGGCTGTCACCGTACATCTCCGACAAGCAGAGAGTCAGTCTATATTAAGGGATCGCATCATCACGCTATCACGTGACCTGTATCGCTTGTCGGAGATTAACGGAGACAGTCGAGCATCTGGTCGAACGAGACTAGAGTTCATTTTTGGTTGGATCCATACACTTTTTAAAATATTTCGAATACCGATACATAGTTTGATGAAATCAATTCTATTTTTTAATATAACACAACATGATTCGGAAGAGGTTTTCTCGAAATTCTTATCGGAAAAGTCCGAGAATCCATATTATAAAAATGTGCGTAATTCAAATAAATATTATTAACTTGCCAAGCAAGATAACATATCGTTGATTTTAAGATAAATAATAATCGATAAAATCAACTTACGTCAGTACTTCAGTGCTTTGATAAGATATAGGAAGGCATTTGAATTTTGACATTATTATCTTTTTTTTGGCTTTACAATAGCATATAGCTACACTATAAACAAATAATTAGTAAGGATTTATTGGTAATTAATAAATTAGCCGTGATGTGTATATTGTTGACCACTCGGCCTTCTATATTTTATATTTAAAAGGATGAATTTTGACTCTTATCAATATTGTTGCTGTTAGACTGAACAATTTATTAAACTTCTCTAGACTGAACAATTTATTAAACTTCTCTAAATGTAATGAGTATTAAATCCTGAGTCGTTCGATGTGCGATAACAGATAATAAGTTTTAACTTCTTACTATAATTTAAACAGAAGTCTTCCTAATGAAAACAAAAATTCAATCCAAGATAGGTTTTGGCAAAATTGTGTGTGTGTGTGTGTGTGTGTGTGTGTGTGTGTGTATTGGTTGTTGTATATTGGTTGTTGTATTCAGGTTACCTTTAAGGCCCATTGCATTGTAATTGTTGAGAATATTGCGTAACAGATAATTTAACAGTTTATAGATATTTATAGATATATATCTTTTTGATTTGATATGTAAATCGTTTAACAATAATTAATAATAGTTATTTGCAGGTAATCGTTATATTGTTGTCATCACGGAGTATTTGACTAAATGGGTTGATGCTGAGGCCATACCACAAAAAACCGCGGAAAATGTCCTAAGGGTTCTGTCAAGATTTGTGGCAAACCATGGTATCCCAAACGTTTTAATAACTGACCAGGGTCGGGAATTCTGCAATCAGCTCAATGACAGATTTTGTGAACAATTCCAAATAGACCATCGCGTCGCATCCCCATACCATCCTCAAACAGGCGGGCACACCGAGAGATACAATAGAACCCTCTGTGGGATGCTGGCAAAATATGTGAACGATGAGCAATCAGACTGGGACGAGAAGATTGATTCAATGCTTTTTGCCTACCGTACGTCCGTTCATTCATCGACCAAAGAGACGCCATTTTATTTAGTATACGGACGACAACCTCGACTTCCAGTTGATTTGGCTTTACCAACAGGACCTGTGGAAAGCTTACCAGAAGATTTTGAGGAGCTTATAGAACAAAGGTGCCAATCATTCCTTCGCCTTAACATCAGAAGAGAGGGGGCAGCCAAGAACATAAAAGAATCTCAAAAATCACAGAAAAAGTATCATGATAAAAAGATTAAAAGAACAGATATCAAGGTAGGAGATAATGTACTAGTACACAATACTAGAAAGACAACTAGAAAAGGAGGGAAACTTTCTAAAAACTGGAATGGTCCTTATGTTGTTGAAAATGTTCTTGGGAAGGGAACATATAGACTCTCCGGACTTAAACATGCAATAAACGGCAATCGACTTAAATTGTACGTAACCAGAAATGTACCTCCGAGCCAAACTACAGATGACTTTGAAACAGAAAAAAGACATGATAAAGACAAAGATGACACCCCAGAAAAAAAATGTTCGCACTCTGAAGATGACGAAGAAGAGAACACTGATGGATCCTTCACTCAAACAGCGAAAAGCCCTGGGAAAAGAAAAAAACGTGACAAAGACAAATATGCCCGCCCTAAAAAAAGATGCCAGCGCTCTAAAGATGATGAAGAAAACACTGTAGGATCCTCATCTAAAACTACAAAGGGTCCTGGGAAAAGAAAAAAACGTGACAAAGATGTCGCCTCTGAAATAGGATTTCCGTGCTCCGAGGCTGATGTTGAAGAAAACAGCGATGGATGCTCAACGCTAACTGCAAAGGGCCCTAAGAAAAGAAAAAAAAATGACAAAGACAAATATGTCGTCCCTAAAAGAAGATGCCAACGCTCTGAAGATGGTGAAGAAAATACCGATGAATCCTTAACTCAAACGGCAAAGGGCCCTGGGAAAAGAAAACAACGTGAGAAAGATGTCGCCCCTGAAATAAGATGTCCGCGCTCCGAGGCTGATGTTGAGAAAAATACCAATGGATACTCAACTAAATTTGCAAAGGACCATGGAAATAGAAAAAAACGTGACAAAGATGTCACCCCTGAAATAAGATGCCCGCGCTTTGAGGCTGATGTTGAAGAAAACAGCGATGGATCCTCCACTCAAACTGCAAAGGTCCCTGGGAAAAGAAAAAAACGTAACAAAGACCAAGATGTCAGCCCTAAAAAAAGATGCCAGCGCTCTGGAGATGATGAAGAAAACACCGATGGATCCTCCACTCAAACTGCAATGGGCCCTGGGAAAAGAAAAAAACGCGACAAAGACAAAAATGCTGCCCCTGAAATAAGATGTCCGCGCCCAGTGGCTGATGTTGAAGAAAACATTCACTCCGAATGTTCCTGTCCAGATGGTGAAAATTCGTTCGAGCCTTTCCGGGATGAGAAAGACAGTAATAACGGCAGTGACCCAATTATAGTTTGGGGCTATGAGGGGAACACCATGGTTAATTTTTTTCCCACTGATGAGCAATGGCAGAAAACAAAATCGTTGATATTTGATATTCATGTGAAAAACATAAATGATAATGGCAGAAAAAGAAAAATGAAAATCACAGCAGAACCTGGAAAAATCGCCAATATGAGGGGAGATGGAAATTGTTTGTTCCGCGCATTTAGTTTCATTGTATTTGGAGTTCAAACATTTCACAAATGCGTTAGGGAAAAACTAGTCTCTTTCATGGAAGACAATAAAGTTTTGTTTACAAAGGTGGAAAACACACCGATGGAACAGTATCTATCAATATCAAAAATGAAAGAACTTGGCACCTGGGGTACAGAAATGGAGATTCTGGCATTTTCCTCATTGTGCAACACAACTGTATATGTTTTTTGCAATTGTGGCGGTCAAGGGTGGAGATGGTTACCATATAAGCCTCTTGCAGGAAACAGCACAAACAATCCTTGCGTGTATCTGGTGAACAAATATGGCCATTTTGAGCCAGTATTGGATGTTCAAGAAGAGATATACACCAGAACCCCATACCTTAAGATCGGTGATTACCTTAACCGTAGATATCATCATTTTCTCTCACAAGAAATGTTGGATTCTTCCCTAGTCAATGCAGCTTCAGACGAGCAAAAGTTAAGGGACTTTGAGGATATTAACCCACCACATGTGTACACAAAAAAATTCACGGATAGGTACTGTACACCCTGCAGATTCAACGTGGACCCAAATATCTTCAATCTTCTATGTGATTGGAGCGACTTCGAAATGTATTTGTAGGGAAGGGACATCTCACAAATTTTGCCTGGTTTTACTATTCACTCATTTAGAAAACCATTAAAAATTACAATACTGGTGGTACTTTTTGTATTTTACATCTTCTTTTCATTAAACTGTCTTAAATAATACCTGTCAGTTTCTACAAAGCTATGAATCAAAATCGGTTTTCTAAAAGAAATAGAGGAAAAATTGCTTAGTTGATGTACATGTAGCATATCATATGGAGAGACGGTTTAGTTCTTCATTTAGATCGCGGATATTGTTTTATATTTCTATTCAATCCGTATGATTCCCTCCATTTTTGTAGAAATTGATCGTGATTTACAACTTAAGCACATACTGGCAAGACAAAAATCTACACGATTTACTTCTAACCTGTTTAAGAACTGTTGAAACCTTTGACGACTTAAGAAACATTTAAGAAAAAAAAACTGCACTAAACAATTATGATGATGTTATACTCAACTTCCCATATTACATACTCTTTACTATTAATTAATTTAATTTTTAAAAGACATATATAAACAATACATTGCAGAAATTTTGTTATATAAGCCGCGTTAACGGATTACGTATGAAATGTACTTTTTGCACTATCGCTACATCTATATTCTGCACGAATCACCAGACAGCTTTTTTTGTGTAAATAAATATGTCAAAATATACCTATACAGTAATAGATAGATAGATAGATAGATAGATAGATAGATACTAGTAGATGGATAGATCAAACAGTAGTTAAGTAGTAAGAGAAATTTATAAAGTATAATATATGACAAATATATAATATACTCTTTCATCGCCAATAAACAGAATTTAATTTTATAATGAAGTAATTTTAATATGTTTTAGTTGTAATAATGAGACGCGTGTAACCCGTTGTGATGAGAATTATACCTCGGTACAGTATGTCAGTATCTTGTTATAACGAAGGATTTTAATCTCTAAAATATACTCCATCATACACTTAATTAATTTGAATATGAATTCAAATCTCGGGTCACTTTCAGTTACAGCAAAAAAAAAATTACAATATTGTTGAAACTATTTCACACATAACAAGAAACGATGATACAGGAAAACTTAAATTTATAAGGGGGTCATTATTCTACAGGGGTCACTTTACTTCAGGTAGAGTGTGCTCATTTTTATGAAATGACACTTATTCTTCAGGTAAAGGGGTCATTTTTCTACGTAGAATAATGACCGGGGGGTCATTATTCTACGAAGAAAAATGACCGGGGGGTCATTATTTTACGTAGAAAAATGACCCCCGGTCATTTTTCTACGGGGGTCATTATTCTTCATTACACCGGATCGTATCGAGATGGAAGTGCTATGGTATATATACCATAATACGTTCGCCATAGGTTAACAAAATTGGTTAACCGCTATACTATACCATATACAAACAAACCAGTGTTGTATTTGCAATTAGACATTTAAACCATCTTGATGAATAATTGGCATTCAATAGATATATACTTTTTTGGTTAACTGTTAGTCGAAAATTATTGAAATAGAGTTATCAAGACACCATTTTTCTTATTTATACTTTATATTCGTTTAAATATTCTTTTTATTCAGTAGTCTAAGGTAACTCTAATTTTTTTAAAACGTGCAGCTTGTCTTCTGGACAGCAATAAACAGGTGATTCCAAAAAGGTTGATCATACCAGGATTTAATGGTGTCAGACCAAAATTAGTTTTATCATATTAGTTATATGTATGTACTTATGGACGTGATCAGAAGTGTGGTGATCATATGGAATTCTCTGATTTAAATATACATTTTCTTAAATTTTCTCAACTGTGGGGTTATAGTTTGCCAATAAAAGTCTTTAAAATTAGACTAATTTACTCTAGGCTCAGGACCATATCTTAAACTTAGAAATGCTTGTCGTGGCAAATAAATTTTTCATTGGAAAAAAATAGAAATAAGACAATTTTTGACCTAAAATGAGGTCAGAATTAATTTAATAGATTAAGCAAACTTTTTTTAATGGCCATGACCAACATTTGAATAAGAATTGTCAATACTTAAATGATGTAGGGAACTCACACAACAAAACTTCCAAACCAGTGATTTTGACAGCCTTTTGCTTGCTTAGAAATAAAAACGCAGTAAATGATTTATACTTAAAACAAAACCTACATGTCAAATACTACATACTGCTTTCATAATCAATTCAAATAAAGAAATAAAAAACTCTTTGTTTTCTGGTTTTCTCGCGTCGTATGCAGTACATGTTCTGTGGGGCCCAGGACGAGCCGCGGGACTACCAGGGCTACTACCCCGCCCCAGAACCCAGCGCCCCACCCGCCTACTCCTACAACACCAACATCTACAACAGGAACGGCGCAATGTTGTACCCGATGGCGGACGTCCACAAAGACATGTACGACCCCGAGCTAGAACCACTGGACACGCGGCTCAGGTCTAGTCAGATCTAGCAATGAGTGGCTGGTGTGAACCTCTTGTGTGGCAACAGCAGACATTATACAGGGACAATGTATTGTAATCTCTAGTGTGGCATCAGCGGACATTATATAGAGACAATGTAATATAATCTTTGGTGTGGGAACAGGGGACAATTACATTATATGTAATAAAAAATCATTATGTATACTTATGTTCAAAGGTGGATTCAATCTCTAGTGTGGCAATTACGTGGTATAGGGACAATTGTGTTGTGTGTAAGCCAATTTTTTTAAACCAGCTGTTATTTGCGCCGACTTTATTTTGCGATTAAAACTGATTATGGTTCTCGACGATTAAAGTTCAAGACCAAATCTTATCAGACCCCTTTTGTTAAAACAACCATGCAACAAGACCTGGTTTGTGGCGACCAAGAGTCTCTCGCAAAAAATTTTGGCACGCAAAAAAAAAGTTGGTTTACTTTTTTATGGTATACTTCAAGAGACACAAGGTTCAAATTGTGGATTTTTTCTCATGTTTGGCAACAGGGGACAGTTATGTTAATATTGCTGTATGTACTAACTATTTGGAATACTTAGAGAGTCACAGTTTTGTTAAAAAGAAAACGTGACATACAAGAAAAGAAAGAAAAGATTGATTTTGATTAGTGTTTTTGAACACTGAGTACCATCAATATAACAGAGAGATTACTATTACAAAACCTCCTTATGCTTATAAATTATATGTTTCTGTGGATTATTTGGATCTTTCTATTTGTTTTTATATGACAACAAATTGAATGATATGGGGTGGGGAAGAATTCTTTATTTATATATTCTTTGAGTCTGACAATCTTTTGAATGAGGATGACCAAAAAATTTCAAGTGGAATTTCAAAATTTGAACTGAAAAGAAATAGATAGCTTTTCTCCCTGAGCATTCCAGTAATCAATTTTTTTTCTTAGTTAGAACTTATCTGTTTTCTTTGGGTTTTTTTTTCATGTAGGGGCCACCCCTTTTGTATTCACAGAATTTTTACAAGATCTGTCTTCTGCCTGCAATTTTTATCTTCAGCAAACGTGCAAATGAACATTCAAAACAAACATAAAAAAAGATACCTTGTGTGAAGAAACATAACATGAATTTAAAAGGAATGATGCTAGTAGGCATTTAATTTAGAAATCACAAATTACCCTCTTTAAAGAATAACGTATTCCATAATTAAAATTACACAAGGTCAAAAAATTGGATTAAAACGTCACATTAACAAATTGTCATAAACCATTGTTGTTTTACAATATTCTTCTTTGAGATATGTTATTGTCCTTATATCTGACTGCATGTAATGTTGATACACTTGTATTTTTCCAACTGTATTCATATCGTCACATAACGTCATTGCAGCTATGCTATTCTATATCCATGGTTATTTACAAAAATGAACAGGTAAATGTTCGATGCCGAAAAAAACCACAATTTTTGGGGGGATGGGGGGGGGTGACATCGGCATTTTTGAACCGTATTCATAATGTTACATTACGCCTTAGTAACTGTTTCCATTACCTGGTGATGGGATCTTCATGTACCAATAGATGGTGGATGTTTAAAGACACCTCAACGGGCTAAATGGTCGTGGCCATATATTGTTTTGATCTTCTTTAAAAGGAGAGCTTTATACAATAATTGCACGAATTTAAAGGTAAAAGATATGGACTTTTTCTTTACTAAACAATAGTTAAAGATACCATAAAAGTTCGAAAGATTTATTACCTGATTTGGTGACCACTCAGCCTCCTCAGTTTAGGCATAAAAAAAACTTAACTTTTAAATTAAATGTCAAGTTCTCTCTATTTATTTAATGTAGATTGTTAGGACATCATAAAGATTTTGAATTATCTCATTTGTTTTATTTAGATACTGTAACGCATTTTACTGTTATTTGTTTCTTCAGTTTGACATCAAATTTGTTTACAGTAAATAATTTTGAGTGTGTTATCATATCAATTTACAGTTATTCTTTATCGACACATGTAGATTCAGTACAATATTCATTAGTTTCACTAGAATCAGCTTCATGTACTTATTGATTATTAAATACTTCTTTCCCAGTGAATTTATATTATTCAAAAAGGAAAAAAAATGTTGTTAAGTGCCTGTTACTTTTTAAGTATTTGTTAATAAATTAACAATTCCAATTTTGTAAAATAAACAATATTAAATTCCTAATTGGTAGTTTTTTAATGTGCACTTTCATTCAAGAAAAGGAATCATTTTTAAAAATACTTTTAAATTCTTTTTTTCTTTGATTGAAGACATGTGTATCCTATATTTTAATAAAGTTTGAATTATTTATGTAAAATTCTGTTGTTGTGGAATACAGATTGAACTATACTCAGAAATGTTGATTTAACAATATGTTTTTATAAACTCTGCAGGAAAAAAAATGGTTTGTTTTGAAACACACAAAATGGCTGTAATAATGGTTATCACATCTACATTTTACCTTTATTTTCTCGACATTAAGCATACGTGCACGAGTGCTAAATTTTACCTTAACCAACAAACAATAAACACTGGTTGTACTGTATGGCACCATCATAACATCAAGCTTTCTATGCAAACACTATATAAAAATACAGCTAATTATTCAGAAATACAAGTTTAGGTCGTCCAGTGTGGTAGGAGAATTCTAACTAGGCTCTAAATTACATTACTTTTGTTTATCACCTTTTTGTACTTTTGAAATGTTGCCGCCGTACAACTAGCTGAAATCTGTCGTAACGTACTACGCGTTTGGTTACATAACCTCCTTTTATCTGTCACATGACATGAAACAACCAATTGAAATATACCGTACAAGTGATGATCCAATCAGAATCCTGTACGGGAAACTGAGTTCCCACACAAGTTCCCACGCAGAATTACTTCTACCATAAAGGCAACCGTACAAAGCCGATTGATAAATAATTGAAATAATCATCTATAAATAAGTTGTTGAGCAGTGAACATGTAATTTATTACACTATATTAATGAATATATAACATACCATAATATCATTTGTACAATTTATATTCGAACATAATATAACTGCGCATGAATATCGTAACTTCAGACGATAGCATAAACAAATATTGTTCCTAGAGTAATAGGAATATATAAACAAATTACAAACAGTTACCATCAAGTTTCATTCTTGAAACATCAGACAGTGTAAAATAAACATGCTAGATAGTTAAATAAAAAAATCAGTACATTTGATTGGAAAAGATCGATAATCGGAAGTGACGAAGTTCACACGAAGAGATGATGGAAGCCAGAAAGATGAAATGTAGATATAAATCAAAAAATCGTTCTTACACTGAATGTAGAATCCTAAATAAAATTTAACAAGGTAATTTACAAGATATATATATATATATATATATATATATATATATATATATATATATATATATATATATATATATATAGATGTAGAATCCTAAATAAAATTTAACAAGGTAATTTACAAGATATATATATATATATATATATATATATATATATATATATATATATATTTATATATATATATATATATCTTGTAAATTACCTTGTTAAATTTTATTTAGGATTCTACATTCAGTGTAAGATGAGATGTAAAAAAGCACTAAAAATAACCAACGACACGAACAATAAAGTAAAATATTGTCAAATTTTCGGGACAACCCGTCCTTTCTTCAGGACAAAAAATAAAAACTACATAAGAAAGAAGAAAAACATCTACAAAACTAGCACTAAACTACAAACTAAATAACATATAAATACAAGATAATGTATAAACACCGGATCATTTGAAACGTGGCAGCTACATCATTTCGAGCCCGAGAAAGAAAAGCCCCGTCCGATGCAGCGGACGGTTTGTGAAGAAGTGCTGAAAGATAACGCGAACGAATTAACTTGCTAATTTGGGGTTGCTGTTAATTAAGTTGTACTAGTAAGACACTTCGTAGTGAAAGTTTGTAGGAAAGATTGGCCCTGTAAAAGACCACATCAATAATCATGAATGTAAAAACTAATGGAAGTTAAATAAAGAAAATAAAATGGATAGAGAACAATTAAAAATAACAAAACCGAGTAAGGAACGAGCTAACAATTTGAATAATTAACATGATTAATAGTTTGTACATGGACCCAAAAGGATGAAGATGGTGATATTGCTACAAAAATAAAGCAGTACTTAGATGATGTTCATTTTGGTACAGTCACTTAATTTGTTGATGCCGTCAGGGCGGAATGACTTCAGTCAATGTATCCAAAATTTGTCTTTATTATTTCTCTCCGCATCTGTCCAGTTAGGGTTGTGATCAATGACCAAAACCATCATGTCCTCCCATTTGTGACCATCTAAGTTAAAATGTTCCCCGACGGGTTCATTAATTTTCTTAGTTTTGATGGTGGAACGATGATTATTGATGCCCCTGCGGAGGTCTCCTGTTTCCCCTACGTATTGTTTCTGACAAAATTTACAATTGATGAGATATATACAATTGTCAGTACGACAAGAAGTATTTGCGAAAATTGTGTAAGTACGGCCAGTAATGGGGCTAGAGAAGTCGTCTGCATCAGAGCTGTGTTTGCATAACAGACATCTGGTGTCAGAACAAGTTTTAAAGCCACCATTAGGTAGAGGGTTCTTTAGTTTGGTTCTTACCACCATGTCCTTAAGCACAGGATGAAGTTCTGCCATTCAGTCAACTGAATTATAACTGAATGGTCTGGAAAGGTGACTGAATGACACAGATAAGCCATTCAGCCACCTTTCAGTTACCCTTCAGTCACCTTTCAATTGACGGAATGGCAGAGATTCATCCTGTGAAGGTTTCTAGGGCGCTTGAAAGCTGCCATCGGGGGTTTTTTGAAAACCTCAACCATTTTATCATTGCTGTATAGGATTGGCAGGTTCTTCTTTAGGACTGCATTAAGGCCCCTAAGGACGGGGTGGTAAGTAGTGACAAATGGGACCTTGTTGTCTTCGTTTTTGGGTTTATATTTCAAAAGGGATAAAAGATCCTTTTTAGCTTAATCATCAAAACTTCTACAGGATGGGTTTGATATCAGATATAGGCACATTAGTGTATATGACACCAACCCCTTCTCCGAAGATACAATGTACAAATGAACCGTCTGAGCAGGGTTTAAAAATTACGGTCAAAGAGTCTATCTGTCCGTAAATGATGATGAAATCATGAAAATGCTAAAACAGTTTGATCTAAATTTCACCAGTGGCTTAAAGTATGAAAATATTAGACACCCTGAAACAATAAAAATGACATGAATTTTGAATGGTAATCGCTTCATCTATGTTAGCGCTCTTCCGGGCGGCAAATTTCTGCCCCGTCAATGCAAATGCGCAGGGTCGCAGTGTTTCATATATCACTACGGACAACCTTCAAATAAACGCACCCCACTTTGTACTAAATGCTGGGAGGCTACCCACTATAAAAGAGACTGCCCTAACTCGTCCAGATGTAGGGTTTGTAAGAAAGGCGGACACTTCCCGGGTGACGATACGTGTGGCCACTATACCTAAGCCAAAGTTGTACCTTTTGCAGGGGCTTCTGATACCCTATCCAATTTTTTCCCATGTGAAATAAAAGCATTTAGTGTTACTCACAAATCGTCAGAACATGCGTACGAAGTGGCGATATTCCCAAAGCAAACGCAATTCATTCTCCGACTACTGCATTAGATGCTACAAAAATTGGAAAGACCATCTCGAACTCTGCCCGTTTTAAATCTGAAAAATTAGCTTTGGTGACAGAAATAATAGAAGTAATAATAGTTGACCAGGTATCAGCTTTCCGTGAGGCTTTATGCAAAGCAAAAAAATCAACAATTCTTGTTGAGGCAACCTACGATGATTTCTGGGTGTCCGGCCTTGACAAAGAGGGTGCGATCCACACCTATCCCACTGCCTGGCCCGGTCAAAACAAGTAAGGGTAAATTCTGGCTAACGTCGCTACATCTCCTTCTAACGACAACCGAACCACTCAGCGCTTGAATTCAGCACTGCGAATGTCCAAAGACAGCTCCCAGCGGGCCATCTCCAGTATGTTCAGCGAGCTCAGAGCCCCGAGAAAGCACGTTTGCTCAGGTACACGGAAAAATTCACCAAAGTCACAGAAACAAGCTAACAGTGATGGCTAACATTTCATGTGAACTTTTACAAATAGTGTCAATCCGACTATCTGATCACTTGAGAAAAATGGCCTTACAAGAGGATACCTGTGTGTACTGTTGCATAGGTATACATATTAACTATTGTTTGTTATCTTAAACAACAGATATGGCTATGCTTAAATTTATTTCAATAAATATGCGAGATTTAAACTCTAAAGAAAAAAGAGATTTACAGTTGGATAATTGATACAAATATCGATGTTATTTTGATTCAGGAAACGCATTTTGTAGAAAAAGAACGCTTTTCAATACGATTATGCTTGGAATGGAAAATCTATACACTGCTTTACTGACTCATCTTTTAGTAGAGGCGTATCTATTTTGTTTAAAAAGGTGTTAGATATTGATATAAAAAATATACATAAGACCAGAGGTAGAAAAACAAATTAAAAAAATTATTTTAATATTGGTGATATCTCCTATAGAATAGTTAATATTTATGCACCGAACAAAGAAACCTGCAAAATTGATTTTTTGAAAGGAATGAAAAGATTTATCATTAAGAATTCTATAAACACAGAAAATATTATCTTATGTGGAGATTTTAACTGTAATCTTGATGGGGAAAGTACTGATAAAAGTTCAAAATATTGAGCGACATTATTGTTAGTTTACATTTAAATGACTTTTAGAAAGATAAGTATGTAAAAAGCAATGGTTACACTTGGTGCGATGCAAACAATATACCAAAAAGCCGTATAGATTATATCTTTATAAGCACATCTTTGTTGATAAAAATAACACAAATAAATATTCATAGAATTCCCGGTACTCATAACAACGGGACCAGAATGTCTGACAATAGAGCAATAGAATTTCATCTATCTGTATATGATAATGAACGGGGAAAGGGTATTGGAAACTAAATAAGTCACTTTTAGGAGGTAATGAATATAAACGTCAAGTCAACAAAATAATCACAGATATAAGTAAAAAAGAAGGTTCTTCTATTGAGAAATGGGAGTCTAAAAATATCAATTAAAGATTGTTCTATAGCTTTTTCCATCAAACGCCAAAATACATATAAACAATTAGTATTCCAAATTGAACAAGAAATTTCCGAAATTGAAAATTCTAACCATAAAGTAATGGATATGAACAGAAAACGTGAAATAGAAAATCAGCTAAATAATCAATATAATAAAAAAAGCACAAGGGGCAAAAATTCGTTCGAGAGCAAAATGGGTTAATGACGGTGAAAAAAATACAAAATATTTCCTAGTTTAGAAATGAAGCACCAAACACAAAATATTATCCACGAAATTTTAAGCGAAAATAATCTTCTCACCGAAGATGACGATATTCTTGGTGCAATGTGTGACTACTATGAAAACCTGTATAGTTCAAAAATAATATCAAATGAAGACATCGACTTATATTTAAATAACTGTAAAGTAAATATACTATCTGAAACTGATAAAAACATGTGTAAGCATTTCAATCAATGAATGAGTGTAAAGAAACCGTTATGGATTTAAAATTAAATAAATCCCCGGGTCTCGATGGTATACCCAATGAATTTTATCAATGTTTCTGGCACCAACTATCCTCCTTATTTTATAACATGTTAAAGGAAATCTTTTTGAATGGAAAATGACATTTTCTCAAAGACTTGCAGTTATCTACTTGATACATAAAAAAAGAAGAAAAAATGATTTGATAAATTACCGACCGATTAGTCTTACTTATACACATTACAAAATCATAGCATTTATTTTTGCACGTAGATTACAAACCTTTATTTCAAAGCAAATTGGTAATGAGCAAACAGCTTATATAAAAAGCCGATATATAGGTATTAATGCCCGTTTCATTTTAGATATTTTTGAATAATGTGAAAATTTTAACAAAGAGGGGATCTTGCTATTTTTAGACTTTGAAAAAGCTTTTGATTCATTAGAATGAACTTTTTTTTTAAAACACTAGAAAAGTTCGACTTCGGGAAAACTTTCTAAATTCGATAAATTTTTTTATATCAAAGCCCAATATTCAAGTTAAAGAATAACGGTTCAATTTCAAAAACATGCAAAATGAAAAGGGCAATAAGACAGAATCAGTCATTCTATATCTTTTTGTTGCCGACATTTTATCTGAAAAAATAATGAATAAAAAAAATATCCAAGGCTTTAAAGCTAACTTCATGGAAAAAGAAGTAAAATATATACAACATGCCGACGACATGACTAACTCTACAGAATATTAAATCACTTAAACATGCTTTAGAAACAATAAACAAGTTCTGAATTCAAGCAGGATCTAAGGTTAACATAAGTAAAACTGAATGTATTGTGCTTGGTTCTTTTAAAAACATGTTTACAGAAATCGAGGGTATATCAGTCACGAAAAAAGCAGTAAAATGTTTCGGTATTAATGAAGGTCATGATAAAATTGAATATTATAATAAAAAATTGGATGAAAATTTATCATGATATAGACACTTTATTCGAATCTTGGAAAATTAACATAATTTGGGATATGCACCATAATAAACTCTTAAGAGCATGTCTACGAGAGAACCATGCAAGTATGGAAAAAAGCTGAGGCAGGAAGTCTCAAGAATGAACAGAATTTTATCATAAATTTAAAGGATACCCATCTAGAGTCAGATATATGATGTTTGTTTTTGCACTGGATGTTTCTAATTATAGTAACGGCCAGTATTGCATTCTGGTGAATTTGTCTCTAAAATCCAGAAAAGTTAAGAGAAAAAGTGTCAAATTCAGTAATTAATTACAAAATGTATAAACAATGTTTGAAAAAAATAAGACTATATTCTTAAAGAAAAAGTTCAAACCTTTAATCGTTGCATATTTATTGTCACATTTCTATTTACACCATGAAGTCCCAAGGGTGTAAATGTTGGCAGGATGCCAAGAAATGATAATTATACATTTTTGTCAATTTTTCAGTAAGAATTTCTCAAAAAATGGCGCATTATTTTTAGAAATTTTAAGTTAATAAGAAACTGTCTGATGTATTGTTACAAATATAAAAAATCCATCTTTGGACTCTCAGGGAATAAAAAGTAATAAATTAACAAAAACCTCCCATTTTCAAATAAAATAAAAATTTGTTGGTTTTTAAAATTTTATTTTACAAGCGATTTTAATCCACTGAAGTCAAAATTTGTATTTAAACATGAAAGAAACACCTTATTTTGCTTTTAATTAAAAAAAAAAGTTGTTATCATTGTTTCTCAAAGAATTCTTATTCATTACATGTGCATTTCATTACTACTGTTAGAATTGTCTCCCCTGTTGCGCTCTTCTGTAGAGAAGGTAAACTATTTAGAATGTTGACAAAACTATACAAGTTCAAGTTCAGGCAAAGTATTGAGAAATGCTGTGAGTGTAACCGTTGTTAATATATATTATGATATTGAATGATTTTAATTGCACAAAAATTGCCCCATCTTGTTAGTGTTATTCACTATATCACATATTGAAGTTTGATGGAAACTTGTATCTAGCTATATATAGTCTATAAACTGCTATTTACTGTCCCGATATATTTAAGCAGCACATTTGGACGATTTCGATTTTTAATCAAAATATACAAACCTGTGATAGAAGTGCAATTGAAATAGATGAAAGGGAAATTTTCTAAGATAATATCATTCACAGATTATCATATTTAACTCGAAAAAATCCACAAAAACGAGAACTGATTTCTTAGGCCTATAAAAAAATTCTGTGTTTAGAGTAACACTGATGAAAAAATTAGGTTAGGTAGGTATTTTTTTTTATCATATTTTTTTCTGCATGAATCCTAAGAATGTTTATTTGTCTCACATTTAAAAACAGACTTTTTAATAAAAATAATAAAAACTCACAATCGGATAAAAACAGACATCTAAAAATGGTAGGATCGGGGCATTTCTGTAGGTTAGGTCGGGTTACCCTAAACACACATTTTTTTTTAGGCCTTACAAAGATTCAATTTATAATGGGGTATGTTCAAATTAGATAGAATGATATATCGTTAAAATGACAGATGTCCTACGGACCCGGTTTGACCTGAGCGTAGCCTGGTCACGGTAAGATTATTCTTTCTATGTTGAAATCATTTGGAATTCACTAGGAATGCCTCGTGCAATTTTTCATCGTTATCATAGGAGTCTGTTGCAATACACATCAAATTTCTGTCCGAGTATATTTCATTGGCCATCTATAAACCACCCTGCAGATGTTAAGGTTACACTCTTATAAGTATTGATTTTGACTGTTTGAATTAAAGTGAGTAATTGCACCCCTTTTCAATGTGATTCACATTTAAATTTTAAAATCCTAATTAAATTACTTTTATCAAATATAACTATACCTGTACGCAGTATCATTGCAAGTTTTGATCCGCCTGATGGAAGAATTTATAATGTAAGCTATAGTTCATTTCTTCGATCTTTCTTTTTATATTTTTTTCTATGAATCAGATTTTTTCTAAGTTATAATATTCATGAAATCTAGAAATGACGGGGAGGGGGCCAGGTTTTTTTTAGTTCTTGAGAAATCAGAGAATGTATCACAGTAAGTACATCTGAAATAAATAAAAAGCTATACTCCCTTAGACCTACCTCTCTATTAGCAGTTTATCTCCTCTTGGAAAAAATTAAAGTTTGTACCTTTTCTTAAAATTGAAATATAGTTGTAAAGGAAAAAAAGAGGTGTTAGGTTACCCTTTCCCCCGGGGATCTTAACCTGCGAAAACCCTATAAATATTAACATAAACTATTAAAAAAAAGTTATCCCAAATATTAATAAAGACATCGTAACTTGTTTTTGTGGGATTGTTTTTTTGGGATGTTATTTAATCATAACCCATCATAAGAGGACCTGGTCCCAGAATTATGAAGCAGTCTTAGAAAAAAGTCAAATTTTTTTTTAACTCTCTTATCGTCTTGTGATTAAGGTGGAAGGCTACATCGTAACAACATGTCTGACTTCCGTTCGAAACGCCATTGTGTTCCGGATTGATAACATTATGCAGTGGTACAAAATAGCTATACACCGTTTAATTTAACTCTTCTAACTAAGGAGATGAAATAGGAATGGAATCACCAAAACGCTTAGAAAATATGTCAATTTTCTTCCTGTTTAAAGCTTTTAACTAACATTGATTATCAGCTGTTTTGTACGGAAAACGTGGAATCTAAATAATATACCGTTTCCCTGCTCTGCTGCTATTGGCAATACATTTTTGCAATGTCATCTGCAACAGACGATCATACATATGTGGCGGATTATCGATATAGGTAAGCAGATGTCAAATTTTCATTTAAACTATATATGTATGATGAATATAAAACGAAAGTACCGTAGTACGATCTCTTGAATTGATCCTAACTTCCCAAATTAAAAAAAACATTTGCAGTAAAAGACTTTCACTGAAACTTTGACATTAGACTAATGTATTTTGATTAAAATAGATACAGCTAGGTAGCAATAGCAGTGGAAGCCCGGATTTGCAAGCCAAAATGAGGGAAAGACAGAATTCTGAAAAGGAGCATGTTTTTCATTTCCACACATGCATGTGTATCACTATGGACATCTAATGTATGTATTAATATGCGTATGGTTGTTGTTTATAATTGCTATTGTATATAAAAAAGTAAAAGGCAATTTATAATATAATTAACTACTAACATTTTGTTCTGAAGAGTTAAATATATATAATGCATTCATCAATAATATAATTTTCAGCTTCAAACATTATCATAAGCACTACTTATCTTATATCTACATATTTAGCATAGACTTGTTCCTTTTTTAATTTTTCTTCGTGATTTTTATTAATTAAAAAATTGATCCCAAGATATTTGAGACCATGTAAAATAAAGAAAGACAACTCTTAAACAGGATCTTTCATACCAAGATTTTAGCAATGATTAAGTATTTCCTTTAATTTTTCAATTTCATTCAATTTCTTTTCGTCATCCCATTCACCAACGAATATTGTTTATATTTTCAGGTTTTTGTGGGATTTTGTCCAGCAGTTTTGCCTTAAAAGAATTTTTTTATATTTTAGTTTCATATTTATGTGGATTCCAATAAAAATCATACAAACTTCATTCATGATTTTTTTGTTTTTCATTTCTAAACTTAATAACATTTCACTTTCATAAGAATTTTAAAACAGAAATGTTTAAAAATTTGATAAATAAGGGGTTATCTGGAACCAGACTGATATTTTAAAAATTCTCTAGAAAATAGTGTATTGTATTTTGAGGTATATAATTGTTGAATACTGTGCCTAGTATTGGTAACAAATGCATGCAACAAAAATCTCCTACACTTATTTGGTGTAGAGATCCACCTTAAAACAATTGAAAAAATGAAATGCTAATATAATGTGTCTCTATATTATATTATGCTGATATTTACAAATTTTAAGCGTAATTTATGATGTATTATATTTTTATTAACGATTTTTCAGGTTTGATATTGGGTCCCTCCACCCCTTAAACAATAAAAGTTCAATCCTTTATACTGTCGGACCAAAATAATTACCAAATCTACCTTATTCTATAACTATTTAATGTGATAGACATTCATTGGCAATGGGTTTCACACCACTTCAACTTTTTGTAGTTTTGCCCCTGTAATTATTCATTCGTGTATCTAATGGGTATTCTGTCTGTCTTAATGTGTAGCACTGGCAAATAATGGGGTGTGGGGAGTATGTAAGCTTGCTTACTTTTTCTTTCATTAATAGTGAGATATATAAGATTTTAAAAAAATAGTTAAGTTCACTTCAGCTTACATGTATATTCAAATTCCCATTTTCCAATGATTTCTCGTGTTTAAATTAATGGCATTGATTTAAAAAAAAAACCCTGAAATGTGTTGAAGCAACCCTTCAGTTCAATAAAATATTGTTTGGCTCGCGAATATATCGGGTTTTTTCCCATAATAAACTTGTGACAATGTAAAACTAACGCTAAACTACAGATTCTGGAGAGTTTTAAAAGTAGAAAAATGTCACACTTTAAGACAATATATTTGCAATATTATTGGGAGTCCAAAGACAGATTTTTGATATATTGTAAAGATAAATGTCCTTTTATAACTAGAAACAGATTAGTGAATTTAAAATGCCATTTTCTGACTTTCAAGCATTTAAAAAATGTATATTTTTATAATTTTACAAAAAGTTGGAAACATGCCAAATTCGTGACCTATCTGCACTTAACAGAAAGAATATTTGGGAAGTCTCACAAAATGATTTACACAAGTGTATCTTGTTAGTGTTAACTCTAAATGACTTTTTGAATTCATATTTAAACTAAACTCAGAATTCTTAACAATAATTTGGTGAATTATGCAAAATTTTATTCTTAAAAGGGTCAAAATGCTATTTTTAGTAACAGTGCTGCAGAACCAAGTTAAGACTGACCACATCAAAAAAATTTTGTGGCATATTATTTCATATAGATGCACACTGTTACACACAAAATATGAAGTTGATCAGAGAACCTTGCTCCCACCACCTTTTGCATGGTTTTCTCGTAGACATGCTCTTAAGCATTATCAAAACTCACATATGTTGCAAGTATTGTGGAAATTCCCGATGAAGACTACATCAAAAGCATTAATAAGTTGATATATAATTTCATTTGGAAGAAAACTGATAGGATTAAATGAAATACGTTAATTGGTCATGTAAAAGAAGGCGGACTAGGTATTACTGACGTCGAATCTAAGATTAATGCATTAAAAGCCTCATAGGTCTCCAGATTAAAAGAAACAAAACATTGTATTAAAAATTACTTAAATAGTTATAGACTCCAATCAACATAGACATAAAGTATTTATTTAATACAACTGAAAATAAAATTGAAAATTATGAAATACTAAAAAGTGCCGAAATTCTATAAACAAGCTTTTGCATGTTTTAAAACATGCAAAAACTTACAAAACAAATTAAGCCATGAAAGCAACTGATATGGTCAAACCTGATGTTTTTATATAAAGGGAAAACAATATTTTTCAAAACTTGACTTAAGAGTAATATTTTGTTTGTTAAAGACTTATACTCTGAGGTGGGAAATTTAAAATCGCCCGAGGAAATACCAGACATATTGATAAAAAAAAATTACTGGTTGTGCAAATATTAGATAATTGAAACAATATTCAAGAATTATGAAGACAAATTTGATCTTAGAGTTTGCCGATATATGAAACAAGTACAATTATATACCCCCTCGTACAATAAATACTACAGATTATCTATAATCATTTTATAAAGAAGAAATTTCAAAAAGCAAACATGCAATCCAAATACAATAAAGAATTTGATATTCTCAAAAGCGATTGGGAAAATATTTATATGAATAAAATCGTTGTTTTACAAGACAAAAAGATTTCGGAATTTAATTATAGATTGTTAAATAATTTACTTTCAAATAATTATTTTGTAAGTAAGTAATATTAATAAAAATTGTGATTATATGTGTAAAATATGTACAGTAAAAGTTGAAAATTTACACCACCTTATTTTTGAGAGTGTGAATGTACAACAGACATGGAAGATAGTAAGCAATATTTTCGGTTTTGATGTTAAATGGAAACACATAGTAATTGGTTTCAACTGAATTGAAACCACTGCCATGTACAATTTATTTTTATCTTTTGTTGCATTGAAAAATTACAAATAAAAGATATTTGTAGACTAAAAAATATTGTAGAAACATCGGGAGGAATCGTATGTAAATTGAAATTATGCATTCAGAAATACTTAGAAATTCTACATTGTATCGGAAGTACTAGATATTTTCATTCTTCAAAATAGTCATTGATAAATTAGAGATAATTTTATGTTGTCATGGGTGACTTGGCCCATGGGTTTTCACATAAATAGGGAGGTAAAAAAGAGACTCTGTAATGACGATGGATCTACCTCCTTACAAAACGCTTTTTTATTACAACCTATCAACTTCAATATTTCTTTACACTTCTCTTTATTCAGATCAATTAATAATAATATTATCTTTGTAAAAAAAAAATTAACTGTGATTTGTATAAAGTATTATTGTAACTTTATATTTATATATGGTGCTTCTTAGTCAGTTATAATAACTGTTATTACTATAATAATAATAGTTATTATTATTATTATTATCACTATTATATTAATTATTATTATTTTATATTTGTTACTACAAATATACATTTGAATATTGTAACATGTATATTTGTAAATAGATATCTGAAAAAACAACAAACAACAAAAAATAAACAAATAAAACTACAAAATCACAAACAGGTTACAATTCTTTCTGCATATTTCCTTTTTATAAATACAACCAAAATTAAAAATACAAAGTACAAATTAAATCTACATACCTGAAACACAAGACAGGAGACAGTGTAAAATTAAGATGTTTGTTTTTTGAAGTCGGTCGGAAAAGTGATCGTACAAAAACTCTATAGCGTCCCCTGTCCTGGTGTTGAGTAATTTTTGCCATCAATTGTTAAAAAATGCTGTGAGAGAAAATTAACTCATTCTCAACACTAAAGAAACGGATTGAAACGAGAGCCATGCAATACAATGACTATTTCTTAATCAAGAAAACGGGATTCCTTCAACAGATTTTGATTACTTAAAATGACACTAATTGATTTCAAAATATTTTACCAAAAAATACTTACGAATGGCTTAAGGTTTTTTTTCTATGTAAATCCGCGTTGACACGAATTGCAAATAAAATATCTAATCTGGTCAATATTATTAAAAATATAAAGATTTTTTTTAAATGAGCAAAAATGACTCTGTGATACAACTAACATTTAGACTTTCAAATGAAATTATATCTAGAAGAATTAAATTTGTTAAGACATGTAGAATAATAAAATGTTTATGAATCTAGACGTTTCAAGTTTGCACTGTACTAGTAATTAATATTGGGACAAGAAAATGTTTAAGTGATCAATCTTGACCAAATAAAGAATTTAAATCATAAACATCGCATTCCAAATGGGTTGAATGGAGATACAAAATGTCATGGAAATTTTGTTTGAATTAAACAATTGAAATGTAACTTAAGTAAACAAGAGGGCAATAGGCCTTAACGGTCACCCGAGTAACATATAACCCATACACAAACTTGTCGAGGAGTCTCATATATTCATTTAATTCGGTTTAATTCTGGAGTAGAAAAGTTATAAACTTGTAATGAAGATCATCTCCCTGCCTGAAATCTTTCAAAATGAACTATGAAGCCTATGATTTTGGCAAAAATCTTAAAGATCTGGTCTACAAAATCACGACTTCAGTTTTCCTTTCAGATGTGTGGGAGTAAGGAAGATAATTTTTAAACATAATATGCTTAACACCTATATATCCATTTTGGCCCTTCCCTAGAATCACCACCAACACTCCATGAAATTTAAATTTAAGTAGAGGACTTCCTCGTAATCATAACCATGAAGTCAGTTTTTCATGCAGATGTGTAAGGATAGGGAAGAAGATTTTAAAACATTATATGTATTAACACTATATTGCCATATTGCCCCTTCCCCCATGTCCTGAACCCCTGACCCAGGGACCATGAATTTTACAATTAAGGTAGAGGAGTTAGTAGAAATCATAACCATGTATTCAGTTCTTTGCCCAATTGTTTGGGGGTAAAGAGGAAGATGTTTTAAATATTGGACCCACCCTAGAGCCTGAACCTCTGACCCAGAAGTAATGAATTTCACAATTTTGATACAGAACTTCATGGACATCAAAATCATGCATTTTTTTTTCAATTATATATAGGAGTAGAAAAGAATATTTTCTAAGAGTTAATACATGTTTACTATATGGCTATATTGGTTCCACCATATAGCCAGAACCCTTTACCCAGAAGCCATGACTGTAACAATTTGGTAGAGGAAATAGTGGACATCATAATCATGCTTTTAGTTTTTAACAAATATATATGGAAGTAGAGAGGAAGATTTCTAAGATTTAATACATTTTACTATATGGCCATATTGGCCCCACCTTAGAGCAAGAACCCCTGACCCAGTGGCCATAAATTTCACAATTTTGGTAAAGGGCTTCGTGGACATCATAACCATGCAACTAGTTTTTTCCTCACATGTGTTGGGGTAGAAAAGAAGATTCTTAAAATTTGGCCTTTTTGCATATTTAGCCCCACTTGTGGTGCCCCGGAGATGGAAGAACCACAAAACGAATTTCACAATTTAGATTCCTCTTACCATTGGTATGTCTCACACCAAAAATGGTAACAATTAGCCTTGTAGTTTATAAAACGAAATTAAAAATGTTAAATTGTTAACACACGACGGACGACGCACGTCGCACGACGACACACGAAAACTGATAGCAATACAAAAAGTATTAGTAAAGTAACACGTTTCTCTATAAAAATGATGACGTCATGGAATGGTAAATTCTACACCATACTCAGTTAAAAATTTGGACAAAATGTTAGTAAATACATTGATAATAGATTAAGTCAAAGGACTTATTCCATCAGTAGTGCACAAATTAATAAATGCACCATTGTTAAGTTAAAGTTGCACAGAGCCGTAATGTCTGTTTTGACAAGCTATATGGAGAGGACTGGCTCCGTGCTTTTGACATATAATGGCATGCGACCAGATCTCCCCGAGTACCATTTCTTGCCAGTACATTGTGACGTCATTTTATCAACACGTAAAATTATAGATGACAAAAAAATGACGTCATTATGTACTGGCGGGAAATGGTACTCAGTGATAACTGGCCGCACGTCAGTATTGATATCCGCATTATTGTTTAGTAAAAGTTGCACGAGCTACATATATATTGGGAGGACTGGCTCCTCACCCAAAATACTATCCGCACCCTGCTTATGTAAAAGTTTTACAGTGCTGTCATGTCCATTCTTACATGCTATATCGAAAGGACTGACTCCATACTTATTACATATATTGATATCAGCACCATTGTTAATTAAAACTTTTACAGTGCTATCATGTCCCTTTCCAGAAGCTATAAAGAGAGGACTGGCTCTGGTCTCTTCACATAAATTGATATCCGCACTTTTGTTAAGTAAAAGTTGTACAGTGCTATCATGTCCCTTTGCAGAAGCTATATATAGAGGACTGGCTCCAGTCTCCTCACACAAATTGATATTCGCACCATTGTTAAGTAAAAGTTGTACAGTGCTGTCATTTCCCTCCTGACAGGCAATATAAAGAGGACTTGCTTTGGAATCATTACACAAATTAATATCTGCACTTTTGTTAAGTAGAAGTTGCACAGTGCTATCATGTCCCTTGTGACAAGCGATATGGAGAGGACTTGCTCCGTTCTTATAACATAAATTGATATCCGCACCATTTTTAAGTAAAAGTTCTACTGTAACTTCCTGCCCGGATAAACAAGCTATATAAAGAGGACTGGCTCCGGTCTCCTCACACAAATTGATATCCGCACCATTTTCCAGTAAAAGTTGTACTGTGTTTTCATGTTCCTCTCGACAGGCAATATAGAGAGGACTGACTCCGTACTTATTACAAAAATTGATATCAGCACCATTGTTTAGTAAAAGTTTTACAGTGCTACCATGTCCGTTTTGACAAGCTATATATAGAGGACTGATTCCGGTCTCCTCACACAAATTGATATCGGCACCATGGTAAAGTAAAAGTTGTACAGTTCTGTCATTTCCGTTTTGACAAGCTATATATAGAGGACTAATTCGTACTTATCAAATATATTGGAATCCGCCCTGGTGTTAAGTAAAAGTTCAATAGTGCTTTCATGTCCCTTTTGACAAGCTATATATAGAGGACTTGCTCCGTTCTTATAACATAAATCGATATCTGCACCATTGTTAAGTAAAAGTCGAACAGTGCTATAATGTCCCTTTTCACAGGCTATATAGAGAGGACTGGCTCCGGTTTCCCCGCACAAATTGATATCCGCACCCTGGGTAATTAAAAATTTTACAGTGTTGTCATGTCCGTTTTGACAAGCTACATGTAAATGGAGAGGAATAACTCCATATTTATAACTTTTATTAATATCTGCACCATTGTTAAGTAAAAGTTGTACAGTGCTATCATGTTCCTTTTCAGAAGCCATATAGAGAGGACTGACTCCATACTTATCACATTTTTTTAAATCTGCACCATGGTCAAGTAAAAGTTGTACAATGACATCATGTCCCTTTTCACAAGCTATATAGAGAGGACTGGCTCCGTTTTTATAACATAAATTGATGTCCGCACCATTGTTAACTAAAAGTTGTACTGTAATGTCATGTCCTGATAAACAAGCTACATATAGAGGACTGGCTCCGGTCTCCTCACACAAATTGATATCGGCACCCTGGTTAAGTAAAATTTGTACAGTGCTGTCATGTCCGTTTTGACAAGCTATATATAGAGAACTGACTCCATACTTATTACATATACTGATATCCGCACCATGAGTAAGTAAAAGTTGTACAGTACTATCGTGTCCCTTTGCAGAAGCTATATATAAAGGACTGGCGCCGGACTCCTCACACAAATTGATATTCGCACCATTGTTAAGTAAAAGTTGTACAGTGCTGTCATATCCCTCCTGACAGGCAATATAGAGAGGACTGACTTTGGAATCATTACACAAATTAATATCTGCACTTTTGTTAAGTAGAAGTTGCACAGTGCTATCATGTCCCTTGTGACAAGCGATATGGAGAGGACTTGCTCCGTTCTTATAACATAAATTGATATCCGCACCATTTTTAAGTAAAAGTTCTACTGTAACTTCCTGCCCGGATAAACAAGCTATATAAAGAGGACTGGCTCCGGTCTCCTCACACAAATTGATATCCGCACCATTTTCCAGTAAAAGTTGTACTGTGTTTTCATGTTCCTCTCGACAGGCAATATAGAGAGGACTGACTCCGTACTTATTACAAAAATTGATATCAGCACCATTGTTTAGTAAAAGGTTTACAGTGCTGTCGTGTCCATTCTGACAAGCTGTATAGAGAGGACTGACTCCATACTTATTACATATATTGATATCAGCACCATTGTTCAGTAAAAGTTGTACAGTGCTATGATGTCCGTTTTGACAGGCTATATAGAGAGGACTGGCTCCGGTCTTCTTACATAAATTAATATCCACGCCATTGTTTAGTAAAAGTTGTACAGTGCTGTCATGTCCGTTTTGACAGGCTTTATAGAGAGGACTGTGTCCAATATCATTACACAAATTGATATCTGCACCATTATTATGTAAAACTTGTACAGTTCTATCATTTCCTTTTTCACAAGCTATATGGAGAGGACTGGCTCCGGTCTCCTCACACAAGGTGATATCCGCACCTTTGTTAAGTAAAAGTTGTACAGTAGTATCATGTCCATTGTAACATGCTATAGATAGTGGACAATATCCATCTTTGTCCAAGACATTAATTCCTGCACCCTGTTCTATTAAGCATTTCACATGAGTGTCGTCACCTTTGCTACATGCGATTCTCAGGGGAGAATAGACGAAACTTTTGGTATTTTTGTTACTAGCATTATCTTTAGTTTCGCTCTCGTTCAGATTCAATTGATCTGTTTCGTTTATTTGGTTCGCTAAAACAAAATTAAATCAAATGATCAAATACTGTATCGTCAAAGTTACAAAAAAAAAATAGCAAAGGTAAAGGTTGATTGTTTTGCAACAAAAAAAACCCACAAAACATGTAAATATTACTAACTTACAATCTATATCTGTCATTTCCATCATATCACATTGGTTTACTTTCAGTTCCTGCACTATATTTCCCTTCATGTCGAATTTTTTCTCATGCTTATGGTACTCTTTGTTTTGTTCATTCTCTGGTAAAGTAAGATTTCTGATGTACATATGTAATTAAATTGTCAATACACACAACGGTTGATTAATTTTTAACGTTCCTATATATATGATTTACTAATCTCAAGTCATTTAAAGTATCAGAAGAATAAATAAAAGTTATTTAACTAACCTTCTTTGACGTGTACTCCATCTACAACTCCTGATAATAGAACCCTTTGTTCCATTGTTGTAAGTAGTTTTGATCTTTGTGACCTACCTATCATATAAATATTCGATCATTTAAAAATTGATAAAGAAACCTTAAAATCCATACTAAAAATCTAAAGCTTAAAGGAGAGTAACGAGAAATACAAGCCTACTATATGTATTTGAACAGCAGATATATGATAAACTCCAACTCCCTTTAGGAACATGAAATCACATGAATGACCAATATATCATTTTTTGTTTAATTGTTTAACGCTTTATTTTTATTAACACTAAAATTTAATAAAAAATTAAAGATAATTATCTAATAAATAATTTATTGTGTCATATTGTGTAATATTATTTGAACAAAAATTCAAATTAACATAAGTACTAGTACACCAAGTCACGATTTAGAACAAAATTACATGTATACTTCGGTTAACGTTAAAGTGTGAACTTGTCAATGTTCTCATCAGTGTTACCTATGTTACTTTGATATTCGACATAACTACAGTTTAAGTTGATTTCTTAAAATGCAGAAAGATTTATCAATGAAAATTTTTATTTAAGCATAATGCCAATAGGAATTCTATTTCAGTATGATATTCTATATTGAACAGTGATTGTATGTCGATCAATAAATACTTACTAAGAATTATAACACCAAAAATGAAGACAGTAATTGATAAAATCGCTGTTGATATTGTTAGTGTTACTTTCCAGACCCAGTTCGCACTTTCTTGTTTTGAAATTGTTGATCTTTCGCTATGAACTGTTGTATCTGTACTGTTTGTTGAATAATGCATCGTTGTGGTTCTGTTTGAAAAACAAAAACAATTCCGTTTAAACAGAAGTCTTAAACTGGGATTGTTGTGACTATATAAACTCTATTTAAACATGTTTACTTGTTACAGATTGGATCAGCAACAAAACATCCATTTGCAATGGCAACACAACTCTGATCTAAAAGAAGATATGTTGACTTAGTAAAAGCTTTACAGATTTTTAAAACTAATTTGCATTTAACGAAATTTTTGCCACTGGTAAATGTAACCACAAAAACAATGATATCGTTTCCTTGTAAAACACTACGTGGCGTTCAAGTTTGAGTACATTTGAAAAAGATTTCCATAAAGTAATGTCATAGTTAAGTATTAAACTAGGAAGAATGTTTGATGCTTTATTAGTCTACACCACCATTGACATATAGAGGCTTTCAAATGCAAGTAGTATGGACAACTAATATCTTTTAAAAAGTAAGTCCTCTATATGACATCTTATTCTCTGTTTTAATAATGCTATGCACTGGTATTTTTTTATGTTTTGATTTTATCTAATTGATTGGCAATGGAGGACCATATGAGAGGATTTGCATTATTTATTGTCTTCAGCAGGGTTTGGAATAACTAATTTATTTTCGCCGTAACTCAGATTTGCACTTTTATTAGTTGGATTGTACTCACTACTGCATGTATGATTTCCTGATAGTTCCTTTAAGACATATTCTGTGTTAGCATAGCAGCATAAATGTATTAGTTTTAAAATCGTCATCGTTATAATTTCTATTCACTTCAACACAATGTTCAACACTAAACAAAACAATAAGCAAATCTTCAAGAAAGGATCTATTGCAAATAACAAAACAAATGACATCTGAAGGAGATGGATTTTCCGGAAAAAATCAGTTCTGAAAATCAATACATATTTATAGATTTTTCAAATTTGCGTTTTGAACCTATGATATTGTTCTTGCAGTTTTATTATTAATTTTTAAGTTCTCCTTTAACAGCATTTTCTCAGACCTATGGTATATTTCTGCATGGTTTTGACCTATATATCCTTCAGGACAGGCTTACCCCTAATTAAATCTTGAATATTTTGATAGGGTTTGTTCAAAAAATAAAGGAAGATAAATTTTTAAGGGGCACCCAGGCCCTGGGGTCGAATTTTGCAAATAAAAAAACCGACAAAAATTATCGAAACTGATTTCTATCTTAGTGGTCTATATTAACATCATAAAGTGTAAGTTCTATATAGCTCAGTAAGTTAAACCTCTGACTATGTCACACATGATGTTTTTGTGCCCTAGTTCGATTTAGTCAGTGGGCATACATTTTCTTCTTTTTTTTAAATTAACGGCAATAATTTACAGTTTTATTTTTTATGCAGAATTGTGCATTTTGAATATTTACCTTCGATAGTATTCCCATCTTCGCTAGCCAAGGTTTTTTTAATCCGCACCGCTTCTCACAAACCCTTTACATATCATGCTATCAAAAGTCGGGAATTTTTTCCCTGGATTTTGATTGGAGTTTACTGAAATCGTTCGACCAATCAAAAAATGCAAAGCATACAGAGTATCTTATTTAATCAACAATGTTTTCTTACTGTTTATTCAAGGGGTCTCTCACACGAATAGCTCAAAACCCTTATTTTCTAGTCTTTCTGTTTGAGCCTTCATGATGCATGTATCATTCAATGGTGCAATAAGATTATTTATCAGAGGCATGCATTCGTAAATTGAGGATTTATCGCTCTCCGTCTTTCACCTTTCGAATGAATTTGATCTATATGTAGCATTTCACATTATTCCTATTTATTAAATACACTGGGCATTAAAGCGTTCTTCCATCTTGTCAATATCAATGTCTACAAAGACTGTCATTTCTGGCACCAGGTACGTTAACACACGCAGCAATGTTAAGATGTCCTGGAGCAAAAATACGGCTGAAAAACGATATTCTTTAAATCAACGAAGAAATAGTTTGAACAGGGGTACTTCTTAAAATTTTTATATAACACATTGACAATAATGTCAAACACAATACTTGATGTATTTTTGTGAGGTCACATGTACTTCGTTGTCACGTGACGTGTGCTTCTTAACATTGCATATTGTCTGATTAAATCGCATCGGCCAGGTGATTAATGACATTAAATTAGAAATATTTTTAAGAAAAATCCTTTGTAATGTCATACACTTTACACTTTTTTCTTGGACTTCAAATATATATTTGGTTTATTAAAGATATTGCTTAACATTTTGCCAAATTCTCAAAATAAGGCACATTTTTACTAATTAAAAGCAATTTACTCAAAATTGGGGTAAAGCCGTAGGCATGATTCACTTTGGTACACGTATTCTCAGCCGATTAAACTTATAATATTCCAAAACTGTATTGATCTTTCATCTGCGCCAAGCTGTTTTTTACATGCATTAAAATTCCTTTATTCAGTTGATTACACATAACAAGCTTTAAATCTTCAAAATATTTGATACTGATTATTTAATATAAATGCATTATGTACATCTAGCAAAAACGGCATCATCTATTTAAAGGAAACAATCGATTTTTGTTACAGTGTCAATATAATTCACTTTTAACGTTACGATGCATTCCATGAGACCTATCAAAAAGAATGCAGATCGTAACGTCAAAGTTGATATGACGTCATATTGTTTATACAGACAAGTGACTTCCTACATATCGCTGTTCGAAGCCTTAACATACCCGCCTACGGCATCTTTCATCATCTGGCTGATTTCAAAACAGGATAGAAAATCACGTGACGAAGAAAACCCCCTGACTTTTGATAGAACGATTTGCCAAGGGTATGTGAGAAGCGGTGAGGATCAGAAACCCTTGGCTAGCGAAGATGTATTATTCCTTAAATGCACATTTTCTCTTTTAATCAAAGAAAGGAAAAATTATGTACTAAACTACACGTAAAAGCAATCAACCGGAGCTAAACCCTAGCGTAAGCTTGCTTTTTTGAGGACAAAAATCATTCACTGTGTTACCTGAGAGAGGTGGCACGTAAAACAATCATGCCAAGCTAAAACGAATGCGTTTGCCTTTCTATAATATCTAAAGGAAATGGTATAATTGTGGGAGAACTAATGCAAAGTACATGCTAATCGTTCTTTGCAAAGAACGTGTGCATTGGTGGCATGCCAAATATGCAGGACGAAGGCTTATAGATTAGAAAAAATGGGGGTGGTCTGTTAGCATTTTCCGTCCAACAGGTACGTCCCCTTAGACAAAGGATGCAACTGTTAATACATTTTACAGTTGAATGTACAGTGAATGATGACATTGTCCGAACGGATCGTAAAAATCTTTCGATAGTTGCTAATAAGTCATTGGTTGTTTAAACGCATAAAGAGAAAATGTATCGTATTATACAAAGTAAATTAAAAATAAAATTTAAAGATAATAAAGAAAACTAGTATACGAATTACGCACTAATTGTTGTCGAAATTAAAGGTCTTTTCACCTTAATAACTTTTAATAAATTGCTAGATTGCTCAATAAGGTATACAAAAAATAATATACCTGTGATATATGTTGTACTAGAAAAAGGGAAAACCACAAAGCCATAAATGACTTTTTAAGAATTTGTGTTTGTATTTCAAGCCATTGCTTTAAAAATTCCCTAAAATCAGTTTCCACTTAAGTAAGCACAGGACTTGATGTTATACATGGCTTACCAAATTGAATACCTGATTGCGCAATCCTGCAAGATTCTGAAACCCTTGCTATATTTATGTATGTCAAAAAAAATGAAAATTCATCATTTAACAGATTTCCAAATGATTTTGGCCTTTGACCTTTAGCTTATTTTGTTCTCCCGAGGTAGAATTTCCAATCCCAAGTGGTCCAAAGTCTCTATGATAGATTGTAAAAAAGTTAGAAGTAATTTTATCGAAATTTCAATACTTTCAAGATCAATAACTGCTAGAAGGGAGCCTCAGATCCTTTTGGTATGAATAGATTGAAGAACACTTTAAGTGTACTAAAGACATTGGTAAAGGTTCCAAGTCTCTATCTTTTATTGTCTCAAAGGAGTGGCGATAACAAGCGTTTCGTACAATAGGGGCAATAACTCTGTAATTATTTAAAGGTATGAGCCAGGAGGCTATACTTTGAAATGCTTTGAGATGTCCTACTACATCAACAAAAAAAAATGTCTCTACCACCTTAAACAAATGCGATCTAAATCTGATTAATTAACATATTTTGAAGTGACCTTGAACTTTGATCTTTATGTCATTTTGATTGGCCGAGGTAGACTCTCTAACCCAAAGTGGAACGAAGTCTCAATGACGAATAGTAAAAAAGTTGAAAGTGATTTTATCGAACTCCAAATACTTCAGAGTCAATAACTGCAAGAAGGGGGCCTTAGATCCTTTCGGTATGAAGAGATTAATTGACCTTCTAGGTGTACTGAGGACATTGGTAAAAGTTTTGAAGTCCCTACATCTAACGGTTTTAGAGAAGTAGCGATAACAAGCATTTTCTTCTCAAAGGGCAATAAGTCAGGGAGTTTTTAGACACTGGGTCATCTGGTAACATACCTTTTAATAATGAATTACATAAAATTTAAATTGTTTCGATAACCCTAAACACAAACAAGAGGCCCATGGGCAACTTTGCTCACCTGTGCTGCATTTTACAAAAGACCTTGCGACAAAGTCGTAAAATTTTACAATCTCATAAAATGGTTTTAGAGAATAAAATTGACATAAAACCATTTGTTAACAAAGAATTAAATTCCCATAATTATATTTTCAAGCCATAAGAATAAATCACTTATTAGTTATTAATTATAGATTAATTAGCATTCATTAATTTTGTCGTAAGTCGTAAATCCTTTTGTAAAACGCAGCCCTGAGCAACAATGACTTTATATGGGCGTTCAAATGATATTGTACTATATGGCTCCTTAGTAGAATAAACAAAAAAATATTGTTAAGTATTCGAATTTCACACTTATTTGTGCATACACGTAATATTTGACATTGTACTTTTATGGTATACCTTTTTTACCAAAAATAACATAACCTTATGCAAGATATAAAACTAAACATTTGGTAGGGGTACACTGTTAACTGCCAATTCTCTATATTTTCGCTCTCCCCCCTCCTTCCCCCACTTTATAAAGAGATCAAAATATTTGAGAGCATATAGGTACATTTTCTTCCTCAACTACTTATTAGTTATTGTATTTTTTTAACAATTCTTATTATAATAATAGTTATTGTATTTTATCCAAAAAAAAAAATCCTTTAGATGTGAAGAATAAAATTGTGCCCCAATGCGCTCAATTCCTCAAATTAAAAACATTTAAATATTTAATTGGTCTTCCACATTATAAACGCTTGTTGTTTACCTAGTGTAAACTCGTGTGACTTTTTAACCTTACTCACTTAATTGATGAATACACTCAAATTAAAAAATGTTGTCACGTGACATGTTAAAAAACTATTATAGGCAATGTATTGACAGGCATATACTCTATTTTACTACGACCCACCCATTATTTTCATCTTTATTGAAAAACAACAAATGGCTACAAACCAGGATGGTTTTTCGCTGTAATATTTTCTTGGGAATAGCAATAATGCCTTTACCCCCGTAGCAAAATGTGTTAGAACTATGGTAACTGTTTTAACGGTGTCTTATTTATTCACTCGGTATTTAATGTGAAATATTAAGTTTCTTCATGATAAAAAGTCCTCAAACTCGGAAAATGTCGACACGAGATTTCCTACCCATTCTACCAACTTGGAAATCAATCGTCAATAAATCCCAACAATATTTGCAGCGATTACAGATATACTGGTCCGTAACATATTCTGAAAATCTCAATGACATTGGTAATTATTATCGAGATACATTGAAAAATATCGATCCGCCCCGGCTTTTATTTTGCCCCGGGGCGGGTTTGCCTACCCAATTTACCAAGACTCTTTTAGAAGTATAGAATACCGAACCCGAAGTAATAAACTGATTGAAACACGCATTTCCTTTAATATTATTTTCGTTATAACTCATATTTGAAATAGAATTAGTCCATAGTTTTTGCAATTTATATTTTTCCTTCCATAAGGATTATTTATGCTAAATTACATTAAATTTGACTCAGTAGTTCTTGAGAAGAAGATTTCTTAAAATGCAACCCACATTTCTACAGTTTCGAGGTTTTCTCCGCTTTGAATATAGATCAGTCTTTTATTTCTGCAATTTATATTTGCCTTACCATAAAGATGTTTTGTGCAAAATTTGGTTGAAATTGGCCAAGCAGTTTTAGAGAAGAAGTTCAAAATTCAAAATGTAAACGGTTTACGGACTGACGAACAGACGGACGACGGAAAAAATGTGATCAGAATAGCCCTCTTGAGCTGAAAGCTCAAATAAGCTAAAAAGCCGCCTTGAGATAAATCGAGAGAAAAAAAGAATTAAAAAACATAAAGAAATCAAAAGGTCTTTCACCTGGAAGGTGGAGAGACCTTAAAAATGTCTATTAATCTGTTCGGACAACGACTATGATTTTTTTTTCAATCACTATATATTATGAAAACTAAAACCTAAGAGCTTACTGTTTATTGCCTGAATTCAAGAAGTGGAACGGAAATCGATATGCATTTTGTAAAGACAAAAACCAATACCGGCCATTTAGGTCAATTCTTTTGTTATATACAAGTGCTCCTTTTTAAATTCGCCCTATCGCCTTATAAATGTTAAGCATAAATAATACTGATTAAAGGTTTCACATACTTTGATATCAAATACAGCTCAGTTTCCAAAAAAGGTTAAAAAGTTACAGAATTCCACACTTTTTATTTAAATCAATTATTAAAGACATGTTTTTGAGATTACAGAGTATCCATATATATACATGTATATTTACGATTTTTGAGTAAAAAGTCTAAAGATGATAAAATATTTTAATATGATTTTAAATCCTAGCTTTTAAGGATTATAAAAATTAAATTCAAAATTTATATGATGTAATTCACAAAAAAAAAATAACGACACATTTTGAAACTTCGGTTATTAATGCATATTTATTATTTCTGTATCATCTAAATAGATTGGAAGCTACTTACAAATACTAACGTTCTGGCTTCGGTAATTACTACTAGGGCATCCTTCAGTAAAATGATCACATTCATAGGCGTCGAGAGTAGAATGACGTTTGTATAAAAACATACATAAGCCTAAAAATGTAAGACCTCATTACGAGTTTTAAAAAGATAGTATACATATATATTATAAATGCTCTTGTATATAACTATGGCGAATTTTACTAATTTGAATAGCGGTCATATTGTTATCACAATGGCGATTTTCAGTACAATAGAATAAGAAAGGAATGAAAAAAAATCACTAATTAATAAAATTAAGTATTTCGAAAATATTTCCTCTTCGTTTCATTTTGTTATTTACTACATACGGGATCGGACTGTGCTTGTTTTGTTTACATTAGATGTTGAGATGGCAGTTCAATTTGAGTCTGAAAAAAGCGTTGTAGGAATAAAGTGTTTTTAGTAATGAATGACGTCATGAAAGGAATTTAGACTTATTTTTGTGAATATATGTTCCTCATATATTCACAAGGTTTTTATTGCAAACTAATTGTGTCAGAAATCTTGACTCAAATTACAAAAGGCTTGTCGCTTCCTTTTTACTTTCAATTATCATTTTCAAGATTTGTTTTGTAAGCTATCGGACTTGCAACTTGGCATTTGAGCTTTATGTTGAACAATTGTCGCATATTTCTATGAAAATATTATCATTATACATGTAAATTGCATGATATTTTTCAGGTTATAATTCTATTTTGTCCAACCTGACTTTTTGAAATTGTTATTTATTTATTTATTTATTCATTTTAGCTGCTATTGTCCTATTTTTAGATTATCTCATTGTTGAATAGGGAGGTATTTAAAGTGCATTTGAAGTGTGAAACACTGAATGATTGTGGTGACAAATAGTTAAAAACTTACACAGATAATCTATGCATTACCGTAACCCGTGTTCTCATTCAAAAAATGAAAGTTTTGACATAATCACACCAATTCATACATAAAAGGTATGTAATTTTCATCACTTGAATCTTCAATTTGAAGACATGAATATTAATGAGAACTGCGTCACGTGGAATTTAGCTCATGAATAAAGTGTACGGGATTTCTCAAAAGGCAAAATATCAATAGATTTGCAAGAAACGGATATGAATCATCACTGTACAACTTATCATATTATTTTATACTTGGTTTTAGCATGTTACATCAACTCTTCTCAGAAAGAAAAAAATATAATAGCCTTATATCTACCTATATAAAAGAAAGAAAACTGTTTAGATGTAAGGTTGTTTTTACCTTTCACAATCTGTATTTGAGGCAGAGAGTAACAGAACTCCAAGAGTTCCGTGATGTTTTCATTAGGAACACACATATAGGCGTTTTTCTTGGTACAGTTGAGGAAGAACGATCTCTCCTGCCACTCTGTCATATTTCTGGGACAGACTTCTGTTGTATAGACTGGATATGCATATCCGTCCAATGGTCTCTGAATGGCAGAATTTCAAGTGTTCGATACATTTAAAGAACGATGCAATTTTTGGAAAGAAGCGATAAAATAGTAAAATTGAATAATATTAAGAAAAATTACATGAAATGGTTGATTCAGAAATTATTATAGAATGTTAAGTCCAATAAATAATAAATTTCTCTCCTTCATTGATATACAAGATAAATGAACTGAAATGTTTTATGTAGCCTTATGTAGATTTACACAAAAATGAGATATGAGAGATCCACTCTTAGTAAATTAAGACTGAGTGCACATAAATATGCATTAGACAGTTGAAGAATCTGATGTCTAGCCAACCACCCCCCCCCCCCCCCACACACACAAAAACACAGTTTCAATTCGCTTGCGACGCCACTGGTATATCATTGTTTAAAAAAATATGTAACGTGTGTTAGTATTTACTTACTACCGGTAAGACAATCCTTTATGCGTAGGTAGTCTTTTATCGTTGATCTTTTTAAATATTATTGATGTACACTTAATTCTTTGGGATGATAAATCTTAAATTGTTTATTTGTATAAGCATATTATCTAACTCATCTTCTACTTACAATGGGCACAATTAAACAAGTGTTTTTCTATTACATCACAACTGTTATAAATGTTAACTATAAAGCAGTGTGAAATATAAATATATGTGTGTATGTAGGGTATATGTGGAAACTGACCTGTAGTAAACATAGCATTAAAAATTGTATGTAAAAATGGTACCAAAATATCCTTGAATTCAATGAAATATTCATTAATTTTACCATCCAGTCCATGATCCTTACCTGGTTTTAAAGTCTTTATAGCATCTTCAATTTCATTTAAAGATATGTCATTTTCTAATTCTTTAAAAATTACCCCTTTTTCATCTTCGACCATGTCATTACCCACGGTTGTTTGATCAATACAAGCAATGGATTAATGACTGGTAAATCCATAAGTGAAACATTTACATTTTAACTTTTCTCCTACTAAATTTCGAAAAAAATACTTTAGGATTAGATTTCCTTATTGTTTCTAACAAATTACCTTCTTCATCAAGACATTTTCTCTTCTCATAATTTTTCAACAATAATAAGCATAGATTTAACACCCAGCCCCTCGGGCCTATTTGCCACCTTAAACACATTATAAATGAAAAGAAAGAAAATTACAAGAGTTAAACAAAAATAAGATTGGTGAACCTTGAAAATAAATGAGCTTGAAAATATGCATGTTAAAGTATAAAGATTTATTTGGAACCATAAAGTTTGCAACCTTTGTTTTGATTGTACTGTTTATATAATACAGTTATGTTAATTTCCTGAACAAAAAAGAATATCATCAATTTGTATTTGTCAACATGCCAATGGTAATTTGAAATAAGTACAATTAGTACATCTGCATGTATGTAACAATGAAAGGGCTATCTAAGTTTTAGACCTTGTGTCCAACCCTTTTGACATTTTTATACTCGTAGTCAATAAAATATATTCAATTCAATTCATAACCAACAACACACGTTACATGTATCTTTAAACAATGATCTTGAAATCTTGACAGGCAAATAAAAACAAAATACCCCCCCCCCCTACTTTTCCGATGCTTATGTATACATTACGTCTCAGTCTAAAAATATCTGTAATATTTACCATTGTATAGTTTATTGGTCAACAACTGTACAGCTCATAAGTTTTCTGATCACAAAAGCATTCATAATATATTTACCTAAATTGCACAAATCCTGTACATTTTTGGTTGACAATGGTTGAATTAATTTAAAGACAAAGGGTTATATACTAACACTTCTAAAGGAATGTTTTTCTTAAATTACAATAATAGGGACATTTTAATATAAAATGATATTCATCCTCTATCTCTGAAGAACATAAAGGACATAAAAGGTCTTTTTAATGGAATATTGCTGTATCTACCACCTTCGACAGTAAGACAATGAAATTATATTTTTAATTTACATATAAGTTTCTTATATTGTAAAGGAATTGTTTTTGTTAGATATGAATGCAAGGTACAATGATCAACTAAATATTTATAAATTGTATATTTTGAGCAGGCTTTGGGCGAATTACATTGTAAAGTAATGCATTACATTACCATTACTTCATGATTTAGGGCATTAAATTATCATTACCATTACTTTAATTTCTTGAAGTCATGCATTACATTACCATTACATGAGTAAAGTAATGCATTACTATTACTTTGTGAAAAGTCGATAAGTTTTTTAAAAAAGTAATTTAAAAGCTAAATAAATAGTTTTTTTTATAAATGTTTCAAAAATAAAACATGCTTAAACATATTTACAGGTTCATATTCACTAAAAGGTTCAAATGATGACTTATAGAAGATTGCTGTTGCACTTTATGATCATAAAAGTTGCACATGTTTCATTTTTTAACTGCATCCGGTCGGGTGTGAAAATCTAAGATATATAAGTGTTCTGGTAAGAATAGAAAAAATATGTGAATCTTGTATTTTCTATCAGTCCAAAGTATTGTACTTAATACATGTATACCACAGAGAGAGAGAGAGAGAGAGAGAGAGAGAGAGAGAGAGAGAGAGAGAGAGAGAGAGAGTGTGTGTGTGTGTGTGTAAAATTATTTTTAAATGGGTTATAATACTGGAAGTAATTTTTAAGCTTTAAGAGATCATGGTTGTACAGTGCATTTTTTAAAGAGTGTGTGTCTGTTTTCTCTATTCTAATAGAACACAGCCATGAGAAGGGTGGTAACTTGGTTGTTTAGCACCTTTTAAAACAATAGATTGTTTTGATACTTAGATTATCCTGGGGGCACTGTGTGTTGTTGTCACATTCTTCACAGTAAAAAATTCATTAAATGTACAACTAATTGGAGTACATTTTTCAAATGATTTGAAATTCTTAATAACAACACTCTTAAAATGTTATGAAATTGTGTTGAGAAAGCCAGTTATATCGACAATTTAATAATGGATTTTTATTTTTTTTTTAACATGTTGCTTAATCTTACAAATAAAATATTTTTATCTCAAGAATTATTTTTCTTCTACAACATTTTTTTTAAACAAATACAATTTCAGTTTTTCGATTCATCATGATTTTACAAATGAACATGCATAGAAAAGCATAGTAATGCAAAATAATGCCATGTAATGCCAGCATTACACTAGATTTTTGGAAATAATGCATTACATTACCATCAATTGTAATGCTAAAATTGTGGCATTACACATTCCTAGCATTACTTTGAAAATATGTAATGCATTATAATGCATTACTATTACATTTTGCATTACCCCAAGCCTGATTTAGAGGAGGCATTTATATCAGATAGATTGTTCTTTATTATCAAAAATACGTTGCTTGGCGACTGTTAAAATAATTTTTGGCTTTTCAAAAAATTTATTAAGTGCATTAGTTCAAATACTTGAAAACATGTTCTTTATCTCCGCAGCCCAGTTTTTTTACATTTTGCTTTACATAAAGTTTCATTACACATATTAACAAAACATGAAATCAAAATGCAATTTTTTGATGATAAAAGTTTCATCCACTATCTTAAACTACGTATTTTTCTCATACATTGTAGGTGCATTTTGCCAAAATAACTTCATAAAATGTGCCCTTTTTTAATATTAAGTATGTTTTTACAATAATTAAGATGAATTTATTCTATATCTGGGGCAGAATGAAAGTCCCAGACTTCACAACCGTAGTAAGCAATGCTTCCTACATAAGTGTCAAAAAGGGACAAAAGCTTTGTCAAATAAGACTCATATTACAACATTTCCATTTCAGTGTAATAAGCGCCTTCATACATTGTAATGACAATTGTTTTTGCGTAACATGAAATTTGCCATTGTAATTCAACAAAAGTCCGAGATAAGAAAACTGTTTACTACTTCAATTTTTTCACACTTTTGTTCTTAAAATTCCCATTTTTCCGAAAACCATTAGTTTTGTATTGTTCACATTAACCGTTAATGACTATTTCTAATAAAGAGTTTCCTGAAGTATTCAACATTGACTGTAAGTCAGCAGCCGACTGAGAAAAAATAACCATGTCGTCTGCGTACATCACTAAAAATAAGGATAGCTCTTGTAATTCAATTGGAGTATTTCAGATGCTTAAAAATTCCATTTCGCAATCGTTGACAAAGAGAGAAAACAGGAAAGGGAAAATTATTTCCCCTTGTAAAACACCAAGATTATTCACAAAAAATATGATAATTTACCATCAAATAAAACAAGACTTAATATTATTATAAAGTGAACGTAAAATCCTCAGATGTTTACCTCGGATTCCATACATTGAACTTTTTTCCACATTTTAACCCTATCCACAGTGTCAAAGGCACCATTGAAAATCTACGAAGCCACAATAAAATCTAAATTTTTTCGAGAGATATTTGTTCACAATTGTTTGTAATGCAAAAATGGCATCAACAGTACTATGAAATGGTCTAAGCCCGAACTGTGCATATGTGATACATTATTTCTCTCGGCCCATGACATCTTTTATTCAAATTTTAAGTAAAAAGTTTTGTCATAAAACAAATTAAACTAATTCCTCTATAATTGGCAGGATCAGTTGCCCCACCCTTTTCATATATTGGTACAATAAGAGAATCCCACGGTATATGTGGAAACTGACCTGTAGTAAACATAGCATTAAAAATTGTATGTAAAAATGGTACCAAAATATCCTTGAATTCAATGAAATATTCATTAATTTTACCATCCAGTCCATGATCCTTACCTGGTTTTAAAGTCTTTATAGCATCTTCAATTTCATTTAAAGATATGTCATTTTCTAATTCTTTAAAAATTACCCCTTTTTCATCTTCGACCATGTCATTACCCACGGTTGTTTGATCAATACAAGCAATGGATTAATGACTGGTAAATCCATAAGTGAAACATTTACATTTTAACTTTTCTCCTACTAAATTTCGAAAAAAATACTTTAGGATTAGATTTCCTTATTGTTTCTAACAAATTACCTTCTTCATCAAGACATTTTCTCTTCTCATAATTTTTCGATTAAATATTTTATATTGCCTTTTACTTGATTTTAAAAATTCATGATTTTCTACAGATTTACTTTTGTTAAAGTCAGCTAGCACTTTACGATAAATATCATATAATCGCTTACATTAAGCAGTAAACCATGGCCGGTCATGTCTAGGTTCAACATTACCTATTGTCTACTACTCTTATTGACATGACGAGGACTGGGCACCTAATGAAAGTCAGACATCAGAAAAGACAAGTCATTCAAAAAAGTTTTAACACCGTTTTCTAACCCTTTGTTTCTAGATATTATTCTGTACTAAACATTCCTCAAATCTAAATACTGATAACACTAAATTTTGCTGCAGAGACAATTTCCTCTCATTTGCTAAATCTTCCTTCCAGCAATATCTTACATGATCATGACTACTGAATGAAGCCCCTTCTGAAACTTTTAGAAACTGTTTTTAATTAAAATATGAACTGTTAAAATGTAAAGAAATATATATCATGGTTTTTGCTTAATACCTTGAATCATCTACATAGCTTTCTTTTGCCTACCTGAAGTGGCTTTATTTAGCTACCTATATGCAATCTTGATTTTTCTGTAAATCAGACAAAGGGTTGCAAGGAGCTGACATCCATTATTAGTCCGAAATATCTAACTTTTTCTGGCCTTTTTTAATGATTTTGATATTTTACTTGCCTGGAAAACATGTAAAATATCATAATCGTTAAAAAGCCAAGAAAACGTCATATATTTCGGACTAAGTCATTATTTGCAGTATGTATCTTTTTTTTTAAGTTACCACAAGCATAAATAGATAAAAAGTGTGATGTATTATTAGAAAACAATTACCTTGTTAACCAGAATTTCTTTGTTATTTCATTTAAGAGACAGCTGTTTGCTAAAAAAATAAACAGTTGTTCATAGCCTCTTAAAGACTATTAATTAAAACTTAGTATTTTGACTGCTATCGCGCTGAAGCTAGGAATAACATTTTCAACTAAGTGGGTATTTTTCATGATTTGTTTTCAGATCAGTTGAAAGTTGAAATTTTTGCTGCACAAAAGTTTGACTTTTTGTACAAATGCTCAACAAAGAAAAGGTATGATCAGATAGCAAATTAAAACTACTTCAGATAGGTAAATAAGAGCTATTTTGGTAATTGCTTTTAGTGACTTTACCGGGCCTGTACAACGTCATTTCATTATTACATTGAATATTCATTTAGCATGTGAAACATTTTATACTTATCTTACACTTACGCAATCGCAAAAAAGGACGCCTAAATATGCTACTGGCACTAAGAGCAAAACAGTTGGCATTCTTTCTTCGGCCATTTTACCAAACCGAAAGTGGAAAATCCAGTCTAAATGCAAAGAAGGATAAGATAACTCGTCTTTAAAAATAAAGACATGAGCTCTTATATACTGTTAAGGTAGTCCATTCATAACTATCATATTTCATATATCTAATAGATTGAAGGTTGATAACTAAAATCTTAGTGTGATTTCAAGGGGTTTATTAAATAATGAAGATTCAAATTTAAGTTTTTTTGAAAAAAATGAATCTAAACAAATTTATTACATCGTGAAGTTTACATTGAAGTCTATGAAAAAAATATGTATTTTTAAATATATCTTTAGTGTTCAAATAATTCTCTCACAAATCTCTTGGTAAAAAGTTGCAAAAGCTCTCCCTTTACTTTGAAATGCCAAAAAAAATCATAATGTCACAGCCTCTATTTTTATGTTAACACAAATCATTGTTGTTAATAAAATGAACAACTCAGCTGTTTGGGTTCGTGTAATTTATATTTTTCAATATATAGAATTGATGGTGATCTGTAACAATAATTATTACATAAATGAATATAAGGAAATACACACTCACACAACTTAGATTCACGCATTTAAAAATATATATTTTAAGATGTTTGAATATTATTAATTTATGTTTTAAATAATTAATTATTTCAACAAATAACTTAGGCAACTGAGGTGAATGAACTTACCGAAATGACAGATATTTTATATTACTATCAGGAATTAGATGATATAATATGGAGAAGGAGATAAACTCATCCTTTCTCTCGGCTACATATATCTGGGGTGAAGTGTGTTAGATTTGGGATATGGCGCCAAGCATGTGCACTTAAATGTAGAGCTTGTAAAACCACTCATTCCCTTTTTCTTAAATATCAACCAATCATACAACTCTCACCTGACCCAAACACCTTTGACCGTTCACACTCCAAACTCAACCAATGAATGTAAAACATAATGAATATGGATGAAATGTGGAAACGTAATAAATTCCAGTGATCTGTAATTCACTATATTTATAGACGATGATGAAAATGATATATGAATATTAGTACATTATATATTAATATATTAAAAAAAATGTTGCATCAATGAATAATTCACCCTGTGACAATAACTAACCGTACATATTTTTACAAATTGAATTTTCCTCGTTTTCACAAGGGGCAGACAACTCTTATAAAAGTTCCAAGTGCAAACAGTTCATTCATACCCCCGAGTTGGGTTTATGTCAGTCTCATAATTATTTTAGAATAGGTATTCAATGTAGTTTATATAATTCAAAATTGTTAAATCCACCCTAGTTATGGATGTACGACCATAAGTATCAGAGATCTAAGAAGGGTGGGGGGGGGCATTTTGATAAGAATGAATGCAGCAAAAAGTGAATGCATGTCGGCTTCATGGAAAAATTCTGCATTTTTAGTAGCAGAAAAAATACTAGTGTTTTCACAAATGCTGACTTTTAAAGGAAAACCAAAGTTGTGGCAATTAATGGATGTTTATATTTCACTTAAAAAAGCTTTCAAAAAACTAAATGAATAGTGATGATTTATTAAAATTCCTCTACTAATTTATGAAATGCAAGCCAGTGGGTAAGGGGTTCAGACCCAAGGTTGGGGCAAATATGAACATAATACTATAATGTCCATGACGGCATCTATTTAAATTGTAAAATGCATTGCCTCTAGGTCATGGTTTAAGACCCCAGGGTGGGACCAATATCGTCATAAAGTAACAATGTATTTAATATTTAAAAGATATTCTTTTCTACTCTCATACATATTTGAGAAAAACTAAATGAATGGTTATGATGTCCACAAAGGCCGTCGTAAAATTCATGGTCCCTGGTTCAGTGGATCATTCTTTGAATATTATGAGGGGATCAAATGCGGTCCGGTTTTTTTTTATAGATTACATGACCCCGACCGTATTTGATCACCTCTTAATACTTAAAGAATGGTTTCTTGTTATTAAAGATAAACGTAGCCACGGTGACAGAGGGGACTGATAGTGTTGACTAATATGATCATATCAGAAACGTTGCATGCTCGTTACCGCATGCAACATGAGTTACATAGATCTGTCTGCATGCGATGACGCTACACACAAACTATTAACTTCCTTAACGAAGATTTTGCCGCAATGAAACTTTTGGAGGTAAATCATAGAGAGTCAATTTAACAAGACCTTGCGCCTTCCTTTTTCTTGTATCAAAAACTTTTTGAATGACGCTAGTATCAGATGAAGTTTGTGTAGTCTTAGCTCCAAAGACAGAAAAATCTTGTTGATATTAAAGGGGCATGGTCACGATTTTGGACAAACATTATTTTTCCGATTATAATATTTACAACGCTTCAGAAAGGCATCATTAATGGGCAACTGAAATTTGAGTGTCATTTGTTGAGTTAAAAGTGAGTTACAGAGCTTGAAATTTCCCTATGTAAACAAAGTGTTTGTTTACATTTTGAACGCTGGAGTAAAAATTTCAGTTTTGAACCTAAAACGAATGTGTTAAACGTTAGAAACTGTTTATATAACATTTTTGTGTAAGTTTTCTCGTTATGTCACAAATGAGATAATTTAATTACTATTCCCTGAAAATTGCTGAATCACACCGGAAATAGTTATATTGCCCTCCCGGAAAAAGTTATATTTCACAGGAAATGGTTATATAGCCCTCCCGAAACTGTTATATCACCCTCACGTGCAATCATTCTGCATATTTATTACGTCGGGTTCGAAATTTAGCCTGGCAAACGTAAACAGTTCCTTGAAAATAAAAATGTCTTGACAGTGTCTGCTATTCAAGGAAATTTCCTTTAGTTGTTTAATTTGAATAATAATTTTTTTGTTTTTGACATTTTACAAGAAAATTGATTTGTAAGATATGAAGATGCATTAATAGTTAAAATACACATGTTAATGAGATAAATATATTCTTCGGCATCGGGTAACATAACACTCCAGGGCTTTACTGTCACCTCGGGGCAAATATACTGATATGTCGCCCCCGAAGCCATGTAATATATTATAATATATGCTTAAAATAAATAAAAAGCTAGAAAAATATTTTTTACTGGTATGTTGAACCTATATAAACAAAAACAGGGCTCGAGCTTTGTTTAAATGACAAAGAATTGTGAGCCCGGTATCTTGCTTATAACTCTACGAATGACTCTCAAATTTTATTTGATCATTAGAAAAGCATTTCTAAATCATTCTAAATAATAAAACATAATAATAGAAATTGACCAAAATCACTCCCTTGCCCCTTTAAGAGGTATATGGCTGAGAGGCCAGTATAATGAAAAAGACATGCCTACGTCACATAGCTGTTCAATACAACTACCCAAAGTCCAAGCTGTTGATACTTAGTTTAACCCAACTGATGCTCTGTATTATAAACACAGGATGAAAAAAACTTAGTTTGAATAAGATATTTATGAATACTTAATTCCTCATTTATAAGTATAAGCTACGAACAACGATTGTATAATATTTACATATTCTATATCCACATGGGCTTGTGTAGAAAAAGAGGATCGTTAAAAAGTTGGTACCTCAGAAGAAAAATAACATTTCCCTTCGAGGTATCCACTTTGTGAGGGTTTTTATTCTGTGCTATATATCCACCCACGTAGCATCTTTTTTTTTCAAAGTGGAGGGAACTGTAACAAAAGTGGGGGTTCGGGAGATATTTGCATTGTAGATAACACTATATACAGCAAGAAGAAATGTTGGAAAACCTGTACATTGTTTTTACATGTCTCAGAAGAGGAGTTGACGTACGTCCTCGTGTACTGTATCCATAGGCGTCGGAACCGAGGAGGGGGCGAAGGCTTACCCCTCTCCCCTCACCACCACCACCATTTTTTTTTTTGCAAAATTACACAAAACCACAACTCAAATCCTTTTTTTGTTGGCCAAAGTCTTACCCCCTACTTTCAATTGCTTCCGACGCACCAGATACCCACGCATGTATAAAATATCAAATTATAAAAGTCAAAAAGTTGGGGGGTTTCTAAAGATGATTTTAACGTGAACATACATGTATAATTTATAAGTAGAGAGCAGACAATCAGACCTTCTGCCTATAACTTTCTTCCGTAAAAAAATTGAAATAAAAAAAATATTGAGTGTGTAATTATAAACATTATTTGCTTGAAGAAATTGAATTCTTTCTTATTCTGTTATTGAGAGAGAGAGAGAGAGAGAGAGAGAGAGAGAGAGAGAGAGAGAGAGAGAGAGAGAGAGAGAGAAAGAGAGATATTATTGATACTTACGCTATCGCAAAAATAACTCAATGATAAAACTATAGTGCCAAAGAACACACCGGTGAGTAGAATTCCGTATGTCATTGTAAAAACTAAGGAGTCTTTTCATTTAAACTGAAAGTGGGATACCACTAAAAAAAATATGTCAGAAAAGATATGCAACCCAATTTAACGCAAATAATGACGTTCGGCAAGATAATATACCACCACACTGTTTGCATTATTCATTTACTATCTACAACAAACACTTGATAATAATTGAGGTTTAAATTTAAAATAAAGATTATGAGCACAACATTTTTACATGTCATTTATTTTGTGATCATTGCCATAGGCGAAGTTAACATACAGTTTGAATAAGATACATTTACAAACATCCCAATATTGTTTTAATTATTATAATCAAATGAATTTGTAGGGGAAAGACCGTCCCCTAAAAACAAAAACCACTAAATAGCAATACTATTACGAGGTCAAATCAAGCGCTGTGCCTTTTAAAATGTGTTGAATCTTAATATACCCAGAAAATTCACTTCACGGATTGGAGTCCATTGGAAATAAAAGGCAAAACAACTTATTGTGATCACGATTTTTTTTACAATTTATAAAGTTTTCTTTTTTAAACTTAAGTAAAGTAAGTATGTTGCGAATTGTTCTCTCGATTTGATAAAGAAAAGAGTAAACAGTTCTTGATTTTTTTTTCCTCAAAGCACTTCTTTTATCAGAATGAATTTTTGTTAACCATCCTAATTTTTAAAAAAAACTAATCCACAAACACTCCAGCTCCTCCAGGGGCCGTTTTCTCTTTTAAGTACAGCTACAGACAATTTCGAATGCAGTGCTAATATGACCAATCTCTTTCTTTTAGGCATGTTAGAAGTATAACTGTGAACGTTCACTTCCTTTCATAATCTATGTGTTTATCTTGTTTCATTCAGAAATGATTTCTCTTTACTTTGTTGGAAAACGTGATCTGATACAGTCTTTCTATACCGGATGCATTCATTCACTTAATTAGAATGACCATGCCAACATAATGTTTTAATTGTTTTGACACAAATTACACAAATGATCCGTACAAAGAATAAAAAATTTCTTTTCCAAGCAACATGAATTTATCCTTGAATTTATTCTGATTTAATTTTGCAACATTTTATACAAATACTAAATATTAAATAGTTATTCTCATTAATAACTAGCACTATTTGTATCGCATCCAGACTGGCCAATCAGAGTTGTTTCCCTACTAGATGTTTTGACATTAGTGGAAGATCTGTTTGCATTGTTCTAGTAATGATAAAACTTGTACTTAGATTTTCAACTACCATGTGTCAGCCTATTATACAATTTCCTGCTTTTTTTTAAGGAAATGACTTACTCTAAATCCGTTTTCTATACAATTTATTCAACGGGATCGTATAGTTTTTATAGTATAGCTTTAAACTAAAAGCAAATGATCGTTAATCTCTATCTCTCTCTCTTTCTCTCTCTCTCTCTCTCTCTCTCTCTCTCTCTCATCTATAAACATGGGCTAACTAGGGTCAATAAAAACGCGTAGACAATGTCGCTGTCTATCATGTATTTTTATGAAAGTCATAACTACCATATTAATTAATGCACCAACATTTATTTAATTCTGATGTGAAATTTCATTCCTCTCGATAAAACAGTCAAAATTGTCAAAATCCACTAAAAAAATCAATAATTTCTTCACCACGGATCACGGTGATGTCCAAATTATAACGCCAATATGACACAATATTTAAATATCCTACGTATATATATCATGCTTAGTCTCTTTTGGCTTTATTGTAAAACCTTATATGCTTGTTCTCGAGACATGGGTTAATTTTTCGATGTTTTCATTCGTTGATATATCTCCTCGTAAAGTTACAATCATTTACAAATAAGTTATATCTACCAAATTAAGTAATTATAAGAATTTAATAAAATAACGAATAGATGATGAATAAAAAAGTATTCGGGTGTTTTTATTGGCCCTTGTATATACATGTCATCAAAACAATTGTGCATAATTATAAATTGCCATTTCGTTCTAAAGTTAAATTTATTAAATTTAAGTATAATAAACATGTGCAAAATACGTCTATATGTTCTAAAAGACTTGTCATTTTTATAATAGAGTAGCCCTGTCAAGGATTCCGCCTGGACTATTGGCTCTAAATAAGTGGTGTTTTACTATAATAAATTAATTTATCATCTGGTGTGTCTTAAGACTGTCAATGGGCTGATGATAATTGAACCACTCTCAGCCTCCCAATTTCTTACTTATAGATACGCGATGGGTTTTTTTATACCAGCAACAATTAATAATCTTAAAAGGGCACATTATTATTCATCAGAACCTTAAAACTAATATAGGTCACAACAATGATATATCTCTTTTTTAATATATATCAAAGTAATGTTATTTGGTTTCATAATGATTCTCAGGTCGTCCACCCAATTTTTTCAGATCGGGAGCTACAGACCTGCAGCTAAATTCAAGTAGGAAAAGAAAATAAAAATATTAAGAACGTTAAAATCGTAATTTATTTAGGTGCCAGGTATGGGTCCAAAAAATGTTCGAATGAAAGTGAAAAAAACCCAAAACATTGATATGTATATATAAATTTAGAAGAATTTTACTATCGTCGCAAATTAAGAATTTTACAATCGTCGTAAATATTTTTGCATACCAATTTGAGGAGAGAAAAAGCTGTCTATGTAGAAACAATTTCTCGAGAAATGGTTGGTCTATGTTCTCTTAAACAAGCTATAGTAAGAGGACCGCATCCAACATTACTACAATCATGATATTATGCGCCATTGTTCAGTAAAAAGTTAAAGAATGCTGTCTAGTGCTTTTGAACAAGCGGAATATACAGAAATGGGTCAACCATTCATACATGCATTTAGGTTTGCATCATTTGTTAATAATTTTTTTTTAAGACAATGTTATGTCAATATTCACAAGTTGTTTGTAAAGAAAACTTTCCAATGTTCATTTACGCGCTATTTTCTGCACCAAAAGTCCATAAAGGCTCCATTGTGCTTTCAGGTCCGTTATGAAGGCCAAAAAGAGAGGATTGAATCCATCATTCATGCATGAATTAGTATCTGCACCATTTGTCACTAAAGGTTGTATAAAATTATCATGAACTAATTTAAACGCTGTATATAAGGAAATACTTTCATATTTTCTACCTAAATTAATATTTCCGCCATATGTAAGAGCTGTTTTGCCCAATGTGATAAGCTAAAAAATAAAAACAATTTATTTTTGCACTATTTTTTTTTTTTTTTTTATTAAAAACTGCACTGCGATATCCTGTCCGTTCTGCTGCGTTAAACAGAGATCGCTTGCTTCCTTACATTAATTTACATCTGAACAATTTGCTAATAAAAGTTGCACTGTGCTGTCATGACCATTGTGACAAGCTACAGAGAGAGGACTGCTACCATTATTCATAGATAAGTTAATATCGGCACCATTTTCCAGCAAAAGCTGCACAACGTTATCGTGTCCGTTTTGACACCCTAAAAAAAGAGCACTTGCTCCGTCATTTTTGCATGAATTTATATCTGCACCATTTGTCAATAAAAGTTTCACAGTGCTGACATGACCATTATAACTAGCTACACAGAGAGGACTGGTGCTGTTATCCATACAAAGATTAGCATTTGCACCATTTTCCAGTAAAAGCTGAACAACATTATCATGTCCGTTTTGACACCCTAAAAAAAGAGCACTTGCTCCGTCATTTTTGCATAAATTTATATCTGCACCATTTGTCAATAAAAGTTTCACAGTGCTGACATGACCATTATAACTAGCTACACAGAGAGGACTGGTGCTGTTATCCATACAAAGATTAACATGTGCACCATTTTCCAGTAAAAGCTGCACTACATTATCATGTCCGTTTTGACACGCTAAAAATAGAGCACTTGCTCCGTCATTTTTACATAAATTTATATCTGCACCATTTTTCAGTAAAAGTTGCACAATGCTTTCATTACCTAATGCACAAGCTGTAAAAAAAGGAGTGTCTTCATTTTCTCTACGTAAATTTAAGTCTGAATCATTTTTCAGGAAATGAATTTCATTTCTCTCATTTCTGTTGTTACAGGCTATAGTGGGTTTGTCAGATCCATCTTGGTCAATTGCATCATTTATCGCACCCTGTTCTATTACACAATGATGTACTTCATCGCCTTTTCCTTTGTCAAATGCAACTCTAAGAGAAGAAAATACACGCTTTTCTGTTCTCCTGTTCTTCAAACCATCATTATTTTTGCTCTCTGTCTTTATTAATTTCTCTTTTTTGTTGGATTCAATTACTGAAAAAAAAACAATATTTATTGAATAAAATATACAGCTGTGAAAAAATACTGTATTTTGTTTGCTACCGATTTAGTGTTTCGTATTTGACACACATTCAGTTGATAAAGGTAATATATGCATGATGTTTTACGATAACATGAACATCACCTAATGCATAGTGGTTTTAAATTCCTGTACAGTCTTTCCTTATTCTTATCATAGTTCTTGGTTTCCTTATTCACTGGTAAAATGAACAACGTTTACGTTTATTATCAACACCCACAAAGGTTCATTTTTTCCATCTTTATGTTTCATTTACCTTTCTACTTTTATTTTTACCAATTTAAATAAATAATCATTCATTTTGTCATAGATTTATTATTATTTTATACAGATATTAATGTAATTGTTTCGTTAGGATTTCTTTTATTCATTCAATTTCTCTTTATTGAGCTTTATATATAAAGCATGCACTGCGTATGTTTTTGCTACAGTTTTAGTTAATGATAAATAATAGATGATTTTTTCTGTAAACTTATTATTTTTGACTTGTGTCTCAACCGCAGTTTTTGATAATAAGGCTTTAATAAGGCTATTGTGCAACTACTGAAAACCCCCATTCAGATTTAAAGTAATGAGTTCGCTACTGCATTAAATGTAAGAGGACTAATGAGAACTAGGTTTAATGAAAACAAACCGCCAGTTTATGAAGATCTAGTAGATCCATAGAAGAAACTTCTATGTTTCGAAAGCCACAGAATACATTCAATCATATTCCAAAGGATAAATTGGCTATTTTGAAAAGTGTAAGAAAAAATTTTTGAATCTAGGTTTCCTTTTGTTTTGTTGTTTTAGGTTTTTTTTTGGGGGGGGGGGGGGGGGTTAAGGATAAACGTAATTTTTAAACCCCCGATGTGAAAATCAAATGAAACCTTATTGCAAGAATACAGGTCACCTGACCTCCAATCGTTTTTTATGAAATGCGTGAAGAAAAGTTTTGCCATCGATTATCTTTCCTCAAGTTCTAAACAACACAATACAAACAATACTAGGATATCAATCGGTCGAGCGGAAAATAAATAAACATAAACTGTTCTTGATTTCAGTAGATTCTTTTATAAAATATAACGTATCGGCAATGTATTTAGAAGCATAATATGCAGGATCACTAAGGCAAATCGTATACATGTAGTCATCCGAGAATGATTGAAGCATCACAGAAGGTTTTTCTAGGTGAAGTTTTATTTTATGCATATTTTTACCCGATTTCAAGGTTCTTGATGATTAAGAAAATATTACAACACATTTCGAAAAATTATGAACTTGTTCAAAATTCAAAGTGCGTTAATTTTGGGACCAAGTAAACGCACATTAAAAAAATATTTAATAGTGCGTTCACCTCGTCGAAATAAACGCATTTAGCATTCTAGGAAAAAACGTGCAGGGTTTGAACGAAATACCAATACTTTTTAATACAAAGATAAATAGTTTCCAAACGAGTTCTCGTCATCTATTGACGAAAAACTGAAAACCATTCGTACTGACCTTGACCTTGAAATAAGAAAACAACAATCGCGAACTCTTGAGGTGTCCAAGTACCGTAGTGGACAATGCACTCGCCTGTCACCGCTGCGACCCGAGTTCGATCCCCGTGATCGACAGTGGTGGTATGTGATAGGGTATGTCGGTCGCCCGCTTGGACACGTGGGTTCTATCCGGGTACTCCGGTTTCTTCCCACACCAATGACCCCCTTGCGCTAACATCCGTGCCAACGAGAGATATTAATATAAGTTGTAGAACTTGCTTATCAATCGTTGTAAATTAAATAAAGTTCAGTTTTTAAACTGACTCATTGTTACAGTCTGTTGCGTCCATATTTGAAAGGTGACAGGTAGTTGAAAATAGAGAACATCTACATTACATATATAGGTCACCAGGCGAATCGAACACGTTCTTTGAAAACGAAAGGAACCCTCTAAACAACGCGGATATAACAACCATTGCTTCAAACATCCCCAGGAACCTGACGAAAACATACTGGAAATATATATGGAACTTATCAACAAACGAATCAGTGGATGTGGTTGCTGCCGCTAGATTGAAAAATTAGAAGTTTGGAAAGCTAACGTAAGGTTAAATTAGGTTTGCATCAATGCAGAATAAAGATTCTTATAGAGAAAAAAGCCTGAAAAAGGTGGGAAAATATAAAAATGTGTTTCTGCAGGGAAGTAAAACTCACACAGAAAAATTATTGGAACTTATCTGCTGAATTAATTGCTGAATGGAAAAGATTTTCGCATCACGTCAAATGGGCGGATTGTAAAGAAAACATCAGAAAGATAACAACAAAGTGATGGATAGGACTTGGCCGGTTCATTGAACATTCACTATCCTTTTTGTCATTTGAATGTGTTTGGATGAACAATAAACAATCGCAATTTAAGGCGTGAGTTGATCAGACGTATGCGGGCAGATATTGTAGGTGTTTGCAAGACGCACTTGTCACGAGTTATAGGACTTGGGCTATAAATGGTATGGATTTAACCGCACACACATACACACAGACGCCCCAAAGGCGTCGGGGGGGGGGGGGGGGGGCAGGGTTCTTATCAGAACTGATATAATAAAGCAGTATGATGTGAACATTACGGATAAATGCATTGATGGTATATTGGGAATTCAGACAAATTCACAGATTTTCAATGTGTTGCATTTGTTTGCTATCTCCCACCAGAAAATCCACCATGGAGTAGATATGCACTTGCATTTTTCGCATTTGCTTTCAAAACTTTATCTCAACAGTGAAACAAATGCAATATTTCTGATGTTGATAACATCAAATCAAGGGACATAACTGATTATACACAAAATCTACATAAACAATCATTTGCTGAATTTTTATTCGACTCTAAATTCTGTGTTTTAAATATGCGATATGGTGAAGCTTCAAACAAATTTACTTCCGTCTCTGTGAAAGTAAAAGCCGTTGTCAATTACGTTTGTGTTCCACGTGATCAGCTGGGAAATTGTTATAACTTCAGAATAAAACCCTGCAGTGATGTGATAGAATCAGTGAAATTGCAAAACTTTCATAATCCAGATGTCGTATTCAAGGTCATGATATCTTGATGTTTGGCTACAAATGCAAAATTGAATACCCGGAGGAGAATGAGGAAACTCACATAGATACAAAGAAAAACTCTCATTTACTCTCATAGAAAAAAGTTCAAGTTTACGCAAATACCGACAACTTAATGTGTTCTTTGCAATGTAGTAACTACTGAAATGGAATATACCTTTCTATGATGCATCCATAAATACTCGAAAACGTTTGAAATACACAAAATTCTACTGGAATCAAGAACTCTCAGACGTATGAAAGAAGTTGCACAAAACCAAAAATCATTTCTGTAAAGTTGTATGCCGAACTGGTAGACAAGTAGCACGAAAACAATTTTTAGCTTCACAGAGACATTTGGATTTTATGAGAAGAAAACAGACGCGATTTAGCCTTAAACATTGAAACACTGAACACAGAGAATACAAGTGCCTTCTAGAAGGAACTGCAGAAACTAGGACCAAAACGAAATGTTAACATTCCGATGGAGTATGAAGATGATGACGGAAATATTATTTACGATGAAGATAAATTTTACAGAATTGGGAGTCCGCTTTCAAGAATTTGTATATCAATCCAAATCAAACCTTTGACGATATTTTCTATAATCAATGTATCCTTCATCAGAAGATTCTGGAAAACAATTCCATGGATCCGTTATTTATACCAAATGTTACGTTATACAAAACAATTCCCATAGAAGAAGTGCGTAAAGTAATTTCCAATTAAAAAACGTAAAGAGCCCTGGAATTGGCCTTATATACAACGAAGTCCTAAGAAACAATCCTGTTATTGAAGTTCTACATGTGCTATTCATGTTTTGTTTTGAAACAGGAAAAATTCCGACCATAGGCAGGAAAGCCTTTATTCGTCCAATTCATAAAAGGTGCTACAATCGACACATGAATACCTTTAAATTACAGAGGAATCAGCCTGCATCTGTCGTTGCAAAATGTTATAGTTCTGTTTTGAATAATAGAGTTCAACAATACCTTGAAGAAAATGAAATACTCTCTGATGCACAGAATGGTTTCCGGCGAGATAGATCATGCGAAGACCATATATTTACTCTCACAAACCTTACTCAAAATCGCGTCTACATTTGGTTTCATCTTGTAAACAGAGACCTTCTACAGTACAAACTTAAACTTATTGGAATCAATGGTCCAATATATAATGTCATCTCCAGTTTATATGCAGAAACATTCTCGTGTGTATGTGTAAACGTCATCCGTACTAATCGGTGTCTTTCTTCAAATAGTTTACGCCATTGAGACAACTTATCTCCTACCTTATTTTCTCTATTTATCAATGATTCAGTATCTAAAATTTCACAACTAAATGTCGGAATTCCTATTGATCACGGAAAAATTGGCCTTTTGCTAACGACATTGCCATTTTTAGTGAAAATGAACTTGAAATGCAAAGATTTTCGATATTCTTACAGATTGGTGTATGCGATGGAGGTTCAATGTGAATTGTGACAAATCAAATATTATGCATTTTAGAAAACGAACCGTTCCTCAAATTAAATTCAATTTTAGAATAGGAAATGAAGAGTTACAGTACGTTAATCAGTATCGATATCTTTTGGTGTAATTTTCCACAAGAAGATAGAGTTCAATACAGCAGCAGAGGTTTTTGGCAAATCCGGAAAAACTATTTTATTTTTGTGTAGTATCCATTTAATATTATTCTCCGGAGTTTGGGGATTCAAAACATACCACTCCATAGAAATTTAATATAAATAGATACTTGTTCCTATTTTGATTTTATCTGTATTTGTGACATAAACGAAGTGAAATCATAACTACATAAATATTATAAAGACAAATGGAAATTGAAAACAAGGACTCTACCTAAACTAAGGACATAAGTGACGTTTAAATAAAATGTCCAATTAGAACCCTACGTAACGATGAACATAACCACACAAGAACGGTCTCTGATGGCACAATTTAGATGTGGAATCCTTCCTCTCATAGTCGAAACTGGTCGATCGTTATCGACATGAACCTCCTCAAGAACGTTATTGTGTTTTGTTTGAAAGCAGATCAATTGAAGATGAAAAAAATTTCTTTTTTACTTGCAAATTCTACAAAAAACAATTCAAAGTAAACTTAATCTACTGTTTATACTATATTTGTATATTCTAAGATTTCAAAGTGACATATATATCCAATGGGCCGGATATAATTCGATGATGTATAATATTATATTGTACTATACTATTGACATACACATGTCACTTTAATAAATATTTACTTACTTCTTTACGCACTCTGATAATTAGATTTTCATAAAAAATATTCATAGAATTATAATTGTAAATCAATTAAATACTTACTAATAATTCTAAGACTAAGAATGCAGAGAGCTATGAATAAAATAGCTGTTACTCCTGATAGTGTTACCATCCACGCCCAGTCAGCACTTTCTTGATGTGCACTGTCTAATGTTTGGGTGTTCGCTGTTATGGTTGTACTGTTAGCTAAAGGGTATACCGTTGTGGTTCTATTTGGGAGAAAACGGTCCCTCTTTAATCGAAGTCATTAAATTTCATTTTTTTAAAGTTTATTTATTAATTTTTTTTTCAATTTAATTAAATGATAATATAAAGTTGCATTTTTGGTAAACATGTAGCTATTTTGAAGAAAGGTTTACCTGTTACAGGTTGGATCAGCAAGAAAACATCCATTTGCAATGGACACACAACTCTGATCTGTAAAAAAAACCATACACCTATGCTTTTAACTCTACGACTTGCACTTCAATTTTGGTTGATCATTATTACGCATTACTAAAGCATTGTAAACAATAAAAATAGAAAAATAAAATCGTGACCATGTCCCGTTAAGGCACATTATCTGTTAGCAAAACAGCATACAATGTGGTAGTTTAAATCGTAAGTTTGTACAACACAAAAGAAAATTAGCGAAGCTAAATATATATATATATATAGTACGCCTTTTCATCGTCTCAACGTCAAGCATAAGTAAAATTTATTAGAAATCTTAGATAGTTAATATGATCTACATTAAGTTTTAATTTCCAAAAAGGTTTCAATTGTAACACGCTTCCAAACTATTTATTTATATAAAAAAACAAAGACATGTTTTGAGAATATATAACTCGATATGTATTCACAGCACAAACTTTGAGCATGGAATACAATCTAAAACAATTTTAATTCCTAACTTTTCATATTTTGAACATGTGCTGGCTACAGTATGTCTGACAGAACCATAATTTTGTCAATATTGTTCTTCCAGAGGTCATGCGTATAAAATTTTAAAACCAAATTTTGGCTTTGAGAAGTATCTCGATAGTTTACCTGTAAAACTAAGAAAAAATTAATTAAATTTCGTACTTCAAACCATCGTCTCCCTGTAGAGATAGGCCAAGAAGGGACGGGTTGTCCCGAAAATTTGACAATTTCTTTTGTTCGTGTCGTTAGCCATTTTTAGTGCTTTATATATATATATATATATATATATATATATATATATATATATATATATATATATATATATATATATATATATATATATATATATATATATATATAGGTTCTTGTACCATATTATTTGGATTGAGCAATTAAACTGAACTTGAACATAAGGTTACATGTAATAATTTGTAATAATTAACCAAATTATAATTTTGCATAATTTAATTTACAATTAAAAATCCAAAAATTCATTTTGAAACTTCGGTCTTTTATGTATATTTATCCTTCATGAATCATCTAATTGGTTAGGAAGTAACTTACATATATGAACGTCCTGACTTCGGTAATTAGTATCGGGACATCCTTCAGTAAAATGGCTGCATTCATAGGCATCGAGAATAGAATGATGTTTGTATAAAAACATACATAAACCTAAAAAATACATTATTTTACTCAGTTATTAAATTGATTAATATTAAAACAGATTAATTTCATCCATAAATCAGAGTATTCAAACTTTTATAAAAATATGAGTATGATTGTCTTACTTGCTACCGATATGAAAACACAAACTGTTTAGATGTAAGTTTGTTTTTACCTTTCACAATCCGTATTTGAGGCAGACTGTAACAGAACTCCAAGAGTTCCGTGATGTTTTCATTCGGAACACACATGTAGGCATTAGTCTTGTTACAGTTGAGGGCGGACGATCTCTCCTGCCAATCTGTCAGGTTTCTAGGACAGACCTCTGTTATAAAGACCGGAAAGGCATATCCGTCCAAGGTTCTCTGAATAACAGCGAGGTCATTTTACAATTCTTTGATACATTTAAAGAACAATGCAATTTTTGGAAGTAATTGTAACTCGTAATATTGAATAATATATAGAAACATACTCTAAAATAGTTGATGGAGAAATTATCGTAAAATAAATAATAAATTTCATTTCCTCATTGATATACAAGATTAGTGAACTGAAGCGTTTTATGTGTCCTTATGTAAAAAAAAAAAACAAAACAAAAACAAAACAAAAAAAAACAAAAAACTTTTTCTTAGAGATCCTCTCAATGTGGATTAAGTGCACATAAACTTGAATTAGATAGTTGTAAAATCTGATAAACTCCACTTTAAAAAATAATACATGTTGTAATGCTAGCAATGCTGGCCTTATTCAGGATGAAAATTTGTATTCTGTTTCATTGTATCTCAATTACAATTACCTTTATGATATGTATAAATGTTTTTCGCGCTTAAAAAATATTCATTAGTAACTACCGGTTAGACAATCCTTGTAATTGAAAAAGAATACAAAGTTTCATCCTGAACTTAAAAATATTCAAGTATAAGTTTAAACATTTTGTTGAAAACCGCGAGTTTGCATCCTTTGTTTTGATTATAATATTTATATAATACAGTTATGTTAATATCCTGTAGAATAAAGTGTGTCTGTGTAAAAGAATAATATAAACTTGTATTTGTCAAGCTGCCAAGGGTAATTTGAAATAAGTACAATTAGTGCATCTGCATGTATATAACAAGGAGAAGACTATCTAAGTTTAAGAACTTGTGTCCAATCTTTTTGGCATCTGTATGCATGTAGCCAATAAAATATATTCAATTTAATTCATAACCAACAAAATATTAACACATGTTTTATATATCTTAAACAATAATATACCAATGCAGTGGCGTCAGAAGCGAATTGAAAGTGGGGGGGGGGGGCTAGACTTGCCAAGAATCTTGACAAGCAAAAGATAACAAATAAAGGTTATCCTTATGGCTATGTCTAGCCTTGTGAAAATTAAAAAAGCCCCTCCTCCCCCGGTTCCGACGCTTATGTAAGCAATAAGTCTCAGTCTCAAAATACGTAATATTATAAGAAACTGTTTCGAACTAAAGTATCAACTGTTTAAATGTATAGAAATATATATCATGTCAAATTTACCTAATAGCTTGAATTAACTATATAGCTTTATTTGCCTACCTGAAGTGGGTTTTGTTAGCTACCCATGTGCTATTTGATTTTTCTGTAAAACAGACAAAGGGTTACATTATTTTCATTATATATCTTTTTTTAAGTTACCGTTAGCAAAAATAGTAAAAATGTTTGATGTATTATCATGTATTATTACCAGTCAATTATCATGTTAGCCAGAACTGTTCTTTTATTTCATTTAAGAGATAGCTGTTTGATAAAAAAAAAAAATAAGTAGTTGCACATAGCCTCGATTAAAACTTAAAGTATTTTGACTGCAATTGCGCTGAAGCTAGGATCAACATTTTCAAGTGGTTTTATTTATTCATTTCGGTTTTTCATTTTTTGTTTTCAGATCAGTTAAACGTTGAAATTATTGCAACGCATAAGTGTGACTTTTTGTACAAATGCTCAGTTAAAAAATATGATCAGATAGCAAATTAAAACTACCTCAAGTAGGTAAATAAAAGCTATTAAGGTCAAGATCTAGTAAATGACAGGTGCCTACAGGTTTATAAAAAGATTAAACAAGATATAATTTTTTTAATGATGCTTCATAACAATATCTTTGTTTGATAAGTATACCAGGGCTTAAATATTTGGTAAACACAAAGAAAAAACATGTTTTGAACTGTCATTTTCTATCAAATAAGACGGAAATAAGAAACCAATCTCGGAGTTTTGCCCATTTTTGACAAAAGATATATATTTTGAATGCCTACAGTCCCTTCAAAAACGATTTCAATTAGATTTTTACATCCTCTTTTAAATGATGTCAAATTGAATATAAGTATAGGGACTTCTTTTTCCATGATTTGTTATAGAGGTCAAGAAACTGTCTTATTTTCTATATAATATATTTAAAGCGGTCAAGTAAGGGAAAAAGATTCATCAATTCAATTATGACGTCATAATGGTCTAGCACCAAAAAAAATTCTAGAATCATTTAAGCCAACTAGATCTTTACCTTAAGGTAATTGATTAATTTAGTGACTTTATTGGGTCTGTACAATTAACATTATTTCATGGTTACATTGATTAATATTCGTTTAGCATGGAAACATTTTATAGTCGTCTTACACTTACGCAATCGCAAAAAAGGACAACTGTATATGTCACTGTCACAAAAAGCAAATCAGTTGGCATTCTTTCTTCGGCCATTTTAAATTTATATCAAACCGAAAGTAGAAAATCCAGTCTTTTTGCAAAGAAGGATAAGATAACTCCTCTTTAGAGACATGAGCTGTTCTATAATAAGAGCTCTAAAAAGGGTGTTTGAGGGAACAGTTCGATTTGAGTGAATGCAGCAAAAAGTGAAAAAGTGAAATCATGTCAGCTTCAAGCAAAAATACTGCATTCTCAATAGCAGAACAAATGCTAGTAGTTTTTTTTTACAAATGATGATTTATCTATAACAAATATTTAAAAGAAAACCTAAGTTGTGACATGAATGGATGTTTATATTTCTATATAAAAAAAATACTTTTAAAAACTAAATGAATAGTGATACTACTAGTATATTAAGGAAGGAGTCTTCTCTAAGGCAAGAAGATGGCGGTATAGGAGTTGTTGATATTGAATCGAAGTTTAAGGCCTTGAAAGCTGCATGGTGTAGAATATTGATTGACAAAACATGCATAATTAACAAAATAGTTGATAGTTATCTAAGAATTTTAAATGTAGATATCAATTATGTATTAAACGTATCGGAGACTAATAACTCAAATTTTGAAATAATTCTTAAACTTCCTATTTTTTATAGAGAAGTATTTTGTAGTTTCAATGATTGTAAAAAATCCATTGACATTAATAAATTATCTAATATAAATTTTGCTAAACAACCAATTTGGAACAATATTTTATTTCAATTTGATAATAAAACAATCTGTCATAAAAGTTGGATTCAAAGCGGCATATTGTATGTAAAGGATCTTTTTAAATAATGCTGATGGCCAGTTCAAAACCCTTTAAGAATTGTCATCTACTCTAAATCAAAAAGTTAACTGGATGTGTGAATATAGAATAGTTAGAAATGCAATATATAAAGAATCACTAAAATTTGATATGAAATGTATTCAATATATACAAAAAGTATCCAAATTGTGATTTTCTTTTATTAATGGTTTACATTGTATTGAAGACAAAAAATGTAAAAAAAAAAAAAAAAAAATTACGAAAATTTGTTGTTCAAAACATTCAAGCCTCCATGTCACCAGGCAATGTTAAAAAGACTGTTTTCAGTGGGAAAAGAATATTGGAATGACATATACAAAAACAAAGTAAAAGATATATATGACAAACGAATATGTGAATTTAACTACAAAATGCTGAACAATACAGTGTGCTGTAACAGCTTTATTTTTAAATGCAAATATAGGTCTTCTGCTTCTTGTAATATGTGTAGCGAGATTGAAGATGTTAAACATTTGATTTTTGAGTGTGAACATGTTAAGATGATATGGTCAACTTTAAGCTTAGTTATAGGATTTGATATACAGTTGAAACATGTTATTTTGGGTTTTTATTTTGAGAGAAATACAATATACGCTATTTTAATTCTATTGTCTCATTCATAGCATACAAGATATTTGAATATAAAATGCGTTGTAGATCTCAAAAGAAAACAGAGACATATAATGAATTAGTTTTATATTTGAAAAACAATATCAGATACAATATCGATGTACTTGTAAATATGTCAAAAATACAAATGTTTAGAATTAATATTGTGAAATTTGCAGATATGCTGTAATTGTAATAAACCTTTTAATATAACTCTATGACTAACTATCTTTGCCCGAGATAGTTGGATTTTGTTAATAGGCTAATTTGTATTGTGAAATAAATAAATAAATAATAAAACAAAAAAGGAAGGAGTCTTCTCGTTATCAAACATACTTCTTATAATAAGAAATTCATTGAAATTTTGACACAGTCAAACGGATCAAATAACCAAATGATTCTATCAGTTTAATCAAATTTGAACTTTTTGTTTTCGCATAGAGGTCCGAAACAAGGTCACTACCTTTTTCCTCAACGTAAAGGATGATCAAAATAAGTGTAGCTCTTTTTAGTTCTGTAGACATTTGTTTAAGATTCTATTCTTTAATGAAATGATAGAATACCATAATGTCTATCAGCTTATACTACTAAATGTGAATAAATATTTAGACTTAAATTGAAATTGCCTAGCATTTCCTCAAATTTTCTTAAATTTTGAAGAAATTTTGATTATTTCTTTTTATGCTTCCAATAACAAAATATATCTGATTTTTATGTATTTTGCAGACTTTATAAAAAGATATAAATTGACAGAAAAGTTAATATATTGACCATTTAATAAGAGAGAAAAACTGATTTTAGTGATTTTTTCACAAAAATCAATGTATAGAACGGGCGCTTTAAAAAGCTTATAAAAATGTAATTTGATGGGCAAATCATATTCTAAAAGCATATTCTGAAATCCAAGTATCATATAATTAGTTCACTTTAGTAAAAAAAAATCCAACATTAATGTTATTGTTTTTAAAATGCTATAACAGACTCATTAATCTGCAGCAATTCTGAATTGCGAAACATTGTATATTTTCCTACGCCAATATTACGCCAAAAATATAGTCCTTGTTAGATTCTAAACATTGATTAGTTTTTCTTTGCCAAGTTGTATGATAGTAAATAAGAAAGAAAAATATACTTTAATTTCCTTTCATCTTGACTTTATGAACAATTAATCAAATTTACGTTTGACGAGTAGAAAACCAAAAAAAGACATAATATGATCATATCAGATAACTGAAACTTTGCATATCCATTACCGCATCCAACATGAGTTACAAAGTATGCATGCGATGAGTCTACACACGAAATATAAACTTCCGCAACGAAAATTTATCCCCCCCCCCCAAAAAAAAAACTTTTGGAGGTAAATCATTGAGAGTCAATTTAACAAGACCCTGCACCTTCCATGAGGTGTAACTATTTTTTTCTTGCATCAAAAAAAGTTTTAGATTACGCTAGTATCAGGTGAAGTTTGTGTAGTCTTAGCTCAAAAGCCAGACAAGTCTTGTTGATTTCAAAGAGCCATGGCTGAGTGGCCAGCAGTGAAATAGACAGGCCTATATGTCACATATAGCTGTTCAATACAACTACCCAAAGTCCAAGCTCTTGTTATTTAATTTAACCCAACTAATGCTCTGTAATATAAACACAGGATGAAAAAACTTAGTTTGAATAAGATATCTTTTAATACTTAATTACCCATTTGTAAGAATAAGTTACGAACAACGATTGTATAATATTTACATATATTATATCCACCTGGGCTTGTGTAGAAAAAAAGATCATCGTTAAAAAAGTTGGTATTCGGAAGAAAAATAACGGCTGAGGTGAAGCGTGTGGGTAACATTTTCTTACGAGGTATCCACTTTTTGTGGGTTTTTATTCTGCACTGTGCGATATACCCACCCCACGTAGCATCTCTTTTTTTCAAAGTGGAGGGAACTGTCACAAAAGTAGGGGTTGAGGAGTTATAGTTGCCTTGTACATAACACAAAACGTGACAGCAAGAAGAAATGTTGGAAAATTTGTACATTTTTTTTCACATGTCCCAGAAGAGACGTTGACGTACGTCCTCATGTTCTGTACCCATAGGCGTCGGAACCGAGGAGGGGGGGGGGCGGAGGCTTACCCCCCCCCCCCCCCCCACCACCACTGCCACTTTTTTTTTCAAAATTACACATAACCACAACCCAAATCCTTTTTTTTTTGGACAAAGTTTAACCTCCTACTTTCAATTTGCTTCTGACGCCACTGATACCACATACCTGTATAAAATATAAAATTATAAAAGTCATAAAGTTAGGGGTTTCTAAAGATGATTGTAACGGAAACATACAAGTATATTTTATCAGTAAAGAGCAGATAAGCAGACCCTCTAGACTACCTACAACAAACGTCCTTAAAAAAAGAAAGAAAAAAGTGAGTGTATAATTATTAAACATTATTTGCTTATAGAAATTGAATTCTTTCTTATTCTGTTGAGAGAGAGAGAGAGAGAGAGAGAGAGAGAGAGAGAGAGAGAGAGAGAGATTCGTAAACATTCACTCCCACCGAAACGGGTTCTCTCCATTAGCCGCTACTTTCTGATAACGCGAGATTACTCTTGTGCGATAAAAAAGTGTTTTGATGTTTTTTTGCCCCAAATAAGGAAGATAGAAAGGCTTAATTCTAAAATGTGCTGCTATGAAATGATTTAAGGTAAGTGTTTGGTGATTTCATTTCTCAATAAGACAAGTACAATTCGAAGAAATCGAAATTTATCTGCCAAGCGCCGGCGATCTTCGTCTGCTTCGGTTTTGGTGACACGTCGATTTAACTCGAATATCCTCAGACGTGTATCAGTGACACCTGATTTATCGTGTTGTTTTATTGTTTCAATGAAGCTGCACTCTTATTGAATTCAGTGCGTGACATGTTGGGCGAGATGTTGATTTTGAAAGTCATAAATTCTTATTATTATTGAACATTTTGTCATTAAGTGATACATTCAAACAAAATGAAAGCGGTATAAAGGCCTACTCGGGGTGTCATATCGATGTTGAATAGGAGGAGGGTCTACGCCTGACCTGCAAGTAATTTTCTTTCACAAAATGTGCATCTCATACTATATTTGACAAATTGAGAGAAATGAATTAAAAGATGTCATCTGTTAAAAATTACATCAAGTGATCTGATTTTGGTGATGACAATTCTCTAAGTTCACTTCTGGTCTTAGACCAATTTCTGCCAAGTACCATGTCTTGCCAGTGCACTGTAATTTCATCAACACATGAAATTATATGCAAAAAATGATGAAACAATGCACTTTCTGGCAAGAAATGGTACTTGGCAAGAATTGCTCTTAGGCCTGTAGCCTAAGGAAAACTCGGGGAATAAAAGCTTAAAACAATTATTAAAGAACTTGGTTTCAAATTCAGAGTAGACAGCATATTTATGATCGTTTTCATTATTTTCAGGATGTGAAATCTCCACAAATATGAAGAATGATAATTCGTACGGGAAGAGAAGATGAAAGAAATTGTTTGGGAATTGGAACATGTTTCTGTGGTGTGAATTACTAGGGCTTGGAACAAGGTTTTGCGTAAACAATGAGGCGGAAACATTTAGTGGGCGTGGTAGTGGTGATTTTTCTGACTTGGAACGTGTTGATGTACTACATGCTGGTCTCAAGGAACCCTGGGAAGGTACGCTAGATGTTACGATACACAGGTGTTACAATACGCTAGGTGTTAAAATACACAAGCTATTACAATATGCTAGATGTTACGATACACAGGTGATATTACAATACGCTAGATGTTACAATATGCTAGATGTTACAATACACAAGTGTTACAATACTCTAGGTGTTACGATACGCTAAGATTGTAACACTAAGTGTTACAAAATGCCAGATATTACAATACGCTAGGTGTTACAATATGCTAGGTTCTACAATACATGTGATGTTACAATATGGTAGATGAACATTACATTATGCAATGTGTTACATTATGCAATGTGTTACATTATGCAATGTGTTACATTATGCAAGGTGTTACAATATGCTAGATGTTATGTATTACAATACTTATCAAAGATCAAGTGGAGTACCAGCTGTCTGCATTACACATGAAATATGTAGTTGTCATGATCCAAAAGTAACAGTGCTATTCAACAAATTGCACTGTACAAAATTTATCTTACCAATTTTTGTATGTTTGTAGTATAATATTACAAACACATGTTTTTTCACAGGTATTAGGTATTAACATATAGTTTACATAGTTCTGCATAATGATATGTGTCATTGATCTTGTACTGTTGTGTGTCGTGGGTAGATATGACATATGTTTCAATTATAAATATACAGACATGTATTTTACACAGTACGATAACAGGTCGATGGCCGCTTATCTTTGGAAGGTATGTGTCAACAAAAGTACCACAATGTACATGATGTACATACAACTTACATTATGCATGTATTCTACAAAAAAAATTATTTGGTTTAAATTGACTTTGAAAAGCTTTTTACTTGCATGTTTGCATCATTTACGGTATTTTGATTCATAATTACAAATGTTTGATGAGGCCAGGTGTTTTTATCAATTTAATATTTATTAAGACTGAAATATAGTTACTGAGTACAAGCTATTAAAGAAAAAATAAGAACTTTTTTGATATCATAATTAGGCTGATATCAAATTTAACTTCAATATTTTATATTGTTTGATTAACATTTTGTAAGTCATAGAATTATGAATATAAATAGTTAAAAGATTTCTTGATATCTTTTGACATAAACTTAAAACATGAGATACAATGTTATTTTAAAATTATTAATTATAGTAGATTTTTTGGAGTTGATTTTTAATCAACTCTCCTATGCAGTCACTCGGACAAACCGAAAGTGAAACAGTGTTTGGACCTCAGCACAAATCATTGCTCCTGACAAGACTTAGTTCTTAAAAATAATTGATGAATTCAATGTATGCTAAAGCATTGTTTTTCAAGGAAACTTATTTACAAATACCTTAAAAATTGTCAGATTTTAAATGGTACGAACAATTTAAATATTTTTTGTAGTCGTATGTATTCCTACGCTAGAGTTCAATATAGTCTTGTTCAACTCAACGCTCGGCTGTCTCGGTAAACCCTTGTCGGAGATTTACGGTGTCAGCCGAGTGTTTGGTTGAACGAGACTAGAGTTCAATATTGCTTGGATCCATACAATTTTCGAGAAATTTTTCTACCACTAATAATACTTTGATTGAATTAATTTTATCTTTAAAAATTATTTAACATGATTCATATGGAGGTTATAAAAATATGCGTAATTCAAATTAGAAACTACGTATACATGTACTTGTCATGCAAAATAATGCAAAATAACATATCATTGATTTTAAAATAAATAAACATCGACAAAATCAACTCCCGTCAGTTCTTCAGGGGTGCGTCTTTTTACCCCAATGAACCCCAATGAACCCCAATGATACCCCAATGAACCCCAATGATACCCCAATGATACCCCAATGAACCCAATGATACCCCAATGAACTTTGAAATACCCAAATGATACTAAGTATGTTCATAATTGATACACGTAATGAATTTTATGTAACAACATGTTACACAAATGAAATTTCGACTACGTGCCGTTTTTTCACCGATTGGGCCATATCTTGTGATGGGAAATTATTAGAATTTTTTAAGCTAAAATTTGACTCAAAGATTGTTTGTGACCTGTAATTATGTCCTGATGGGAGCTTTGGTCATTTGTGCTAGTTCAACATAACTTTAAGAAAAAGAGACATATCGATTCTTTTCAATTTGAGAAAGACTTCAGTTTTTACTTCTACGTCTTTAGGAATAAATGATGAATGCAGAAAAATGAAGGTTGAATGAGATAACCCCCTCTCTTCCCAACTGCTTTTTAATTTTGCTCCCCAATTGCTTTAAATTCTTATTTGGGACAGTCATAAAAAATTATAGAGAAATTTGACATTGGAACAAATTGAATATATCATCCATTTTAGTGTGGATTTCTTAAAACCCTGCCAGCTCCTTTAAATATTCAGCCATGGTTTGGATTTTTTATTTTAATTTTAAAGAATAGTTTTAAAAAAAAGAATTAAGAAAACTTTCGGTCAAAAATGAACAAAAACAAAAAGGAAAATAAACACCTGATATTAATTTTATACATGTACGGTGTTTATTCACACGCTTGCGCGGAAGATCTTTTAACTATGCACACATTTAGTTTCATTGGGGTATTAATATTTCAAAGTTCATTAGGGTATCAATTGGATATCATTTGGTATCATAGGGGTATCATTAGGTGTATTTCGGTATCATTGGGGTAACATTGGGGTTCATTGGGGTATCATTGGGGTATCATTGGGGTTCATTGGGGTATCATTGGGGTTCATTGGGGTAAAAAGACGCACCGGTTCTTCAGTACTTTGATAATTAATGTGGGTAAGTTTAAAGTAAGAACAAATTTGATTCAGGAATAAAAATAGAAAATGTTTCATTTAATATGCTAATGGGGTCAATACTTGTTCAGTTTTCAATGAATTTCAAGTTTTCATTTAATATATTGAAATTCCCTGTTGATTTGTATAGATTGTTGTTTCTAAAGTTTCAATTGAAAATGTCATTTAATATCAGAAGATCTATATTGCAAACAAGGATAAAGGAAAAATAATAGAATTTCTATCAACACAAGAAAAGTTGAAAAAATGAATAATGAATTTTCTGTTTGTTTGTAGGTGGGGGCGGTATCGGTGCAGGATCAGCTGAGAAACTTACAAGGTGACATCCAGCGACAGCTCTCACATAACTCTGATCTACTCCAACAGCTACGTAAGTTTCGAGAGCAAAAGCAGTCAGGTGAGAAAATTACGTGTAAGTGCACGTCTACCCGCATGAATGTGTGATGGAACAAGTTTATCAATGAATGTGCACTTTTGGTTTTCGGTTCTCGCGAGCATACACTACAGGATGTGGTAGTACTTAATTAATAAGCAAGTTTGTAGTACATTATGTATTTGATATTGGTCCCAGATGTTCGGTAATTAATCTTATCTCTATCAATGATATGTTCTATATCCTGAGTGTGCATGTAGCAGATGTTTGTTTGTGTTGGTATAATATAATCCATACATAATCACCATCAAAGAGATGATAAAAGTTACATTGATGATATATGTGACCAAGAAATCTCTTGTTTGGGTATGGAATTTTTAACCGGGTTTTCCAACGGAAAAATCCGGTTATTAAAATGGTGAAAATGGCGGGCGGGCGGGTGGGCGGCTGCCAAAAGGGTACCCTCATTGTACGGATAACTCCTCCTACAGTTTTCAAGATAGAAAGTTGTTCTTTTGCAGATCAATTGTACATATATCAGAGGTGTGCATATTGCTAGGATTTTGATTTCCGATAATTTATCGAAAAAATACCAGCTTTTGAACTTAGTCATTTTTTGGCAAAATGTTGCATATAGGGTACCCTCATTGTACGGATAACTCCTCCTACAGTTCTCAAGATAGGAAGTTGTTCTTTTGCAGATCAATTGTACATATATTAGAGGTGTGCATATTGCTAGGATTTTGATTTCCGATAATTTATGAAAAAAATACTAGCTTTTGAACTTAGTCATTTTTTGGCAAAATGTTGCATAAACATGTAGGGTACTCCATTTCACTGGATAAGGGTTGACATGGATTATGGATACAGTTTACATAAAAGAAAACCCGGTTTGCTGTCACATTGACAGCTTTTCACTTGTTGTTTAGAAGTTCTGAGTTAAATTTGATGCAAGATTTTAATGAATATGGGAGAAATGTTTTAACTGTTAAGCTGGAGAAAATATGTACATATGATTGTATATATATATATATATATATATATATTAATATATCAGTAATAGGTGTGATGGTAGATCTAATGTGGGTTGGAGCCATGAGACTTAGGAAAGAGGGTGAAAATTTAAATGTTGCAGAAAAATTCATTTGGGATATTGATACGCAGGGATCCATTGTTAAAAGCATGACGTGAATATTTGTGATTCAGAAGTTCAGACAGAAATGCCTTCATCAAATACAGTAACATATGTTCTACTTTGGCTCTGTTTCCTGTCCTAAATTGCTCCACTTGATCTTTTATTATTACTAGTAACATATTATAATAGAATCACTTTCTGTTTTTCTTATCCTTGACTTTGTGTCAACAATCCTATTATTTTTATTTTTGAATTATGTCAAAAATCATTAATGGAGTATATATGCATGTAAACTTCATAAATTGTATATGATGACATCTAGGCAAGAGGTCATTGAGTAGTCAGATTCAAGGTCACTTATCAGTTTTGAAGTTCATAAAATCTTGGTTGGTTTTGTATTAGAGGATACATACATGTACTAAGTGGGCTGTATTTAAGATGAAGGTAGTGAATCTTTGGCCAAGTGGTTATAGCCACTTGTCAGTTATCAAAAGGTCGCTTGTTTGAATCCACAGGGGTGACTTCCACATCTTCACAGCTATGTTGTACCATAGAACAACATGCTTTTATACATATATGAATTTATATTTAATGGACAGATAAAAAAAAATCTATAGAACAAACCTACAAATGATAATTTATGTTTATATAAAAACTGGAGTATGAGAGATTTCAAGCACTGCCGACAGTGCTGTAACCTGCTGTACATTGGTAACTATACAATCGAAAATTTTAATTTCTTTTTTACAGAGAAACTGGATAAAGAAATCCGTAGAACCCCGCACCCCATCGACACGAACACTGTGATTCTACCCATCCTACTGATCGCCTGTGACCGTACAACGGTCAGCCGAAGTCTGGACTTACTACTCAAGTCAGTCCATCAAGTTATTACGTACTACATGTATCTCTCTTCCTGTCTCTTGTTTTCTATCTCGTTCTGTCTCTTGTTCTCTCATTTTTCTCTCCTTTTCTCTCTCTCTCTGCCTCTTTCTCTCTCTCTTCCTCCCTCTCTCAATAAATAAGTACCCGATCCTCCATGCTACTTAACGTAGCTTGCGGGTTTGCTGACGTCACAATAGGATTCGACGTAACGAGTTGACCGTCATAGCAAACTCATACATTTCTTTTATAAATAACAAATGATCTTTAGAAACATAAAATGAAATATTTTGAAAAGATAAATTGCAGTTTATTCAAACATTTATAATTATCAAGTGCTAAAAATTTAAAGATGACATACATTGTCGCATTGAGTTCTATAAGGTATGAGTGTGCATTGGAACTCTTTAATCTAATTTATGTTTAGACAAGTACTTTGTAAATAAATTGAACCATATGCATTAACTTCGCTCGTTTCACAAATATGAATTCTGTATTTTCAAAATTATACCAATCTAACTATTAAATTTTTTTGGCTTTAGCTAGTTATCGTATGCGATTACCAACTTATTTATATGTCAATACTTGTATGGTAATTATTTTTGCATTGAATGCAAGACTGACACATTGAAAAGAAAAGTAGCCATGCTTCTTCTCTTCACAACCTTACATTAATTTTCTTTACGCATTCGAAACATTCATCATAATGTTAATTAGATTTGCACGTTCTAATATGTGTTAATCAGCTAGTCTGGTCAACCAGTGCATTTTCATATTTGGTTCTCAGACGAAGGAAATTGATGACGTCGGGCTAATGTCGTGATAAAAATATTTGATTTTGTGAAATCTTTTAAATCTTAAAAGTTGTTTTACGAAAAATTGGCCGAGAACACATATTGATTTCTTTTATTGAATTGATTTAAAATTATCTCTTCTGTTATTGTGTTGAGTAAAATTAAGTTCGTCTAGATCGTTTAAAAGTTTGAAGCATAGTTTTGAAATGCGGTTTTTGACTAAGATATGCATTTTACTATATATTTCATTGAAATGGCGTTGCTTGATTTTATCAGCGACACTGTGTTTGAATTACGGTAACATTATTACTACACAGACGAATCTCAAATGAATTTTAGAAATAAATCTGTGAAACCTATCGATCACGCGGACAAATTTTCAGGGTAGGTTTTCTCGCAAGCAGTAAACCCGCGAGCTACCTTAAAACCAACTTAATAAAGTAACTACAAGCAGTAAACAATAATAATCATAAAGTTTTGCATTATGAGCTGCAATTTTTCTGTTCCAATATTCCATGATTCCAAATTCTGTGACTGTGATGTTGAATATTTTATGCTCACTACTTTTTATGAAATCAGATCCTTATTGAGGCCTTCTGATTTATTTTTTATTCAGAACACAATATTTTCCTTTTTAATGTAGATACAATCCCAACAAGAAGAGGTTCCCTATCATCGTGAGCCAGGACTGCGGACACAAACCGACTGCTGACGTCATACAGCGCTACGTGTCTGAACACGGAATCCAGCACATTAAGGTAATAACTACTCCCTTCCACCTCTCCACTCAATCAATGACTACTCCCTTCATGCTTCTCTACTCAATCAATGACTACTCCCTTCATGCCTCTCCACTCAATCATTGACTACTCCCTTCATGCTTCTCTACTCAATCAATGATTACTCCCTTCACGCCTCTCCACTAAATCAATGACTACTCCCTTCATGCTTCTCCACTCAATTAATGACTTCTTCCTTCATGCCTCTCCAATCAATCAATGACTACTCCCTTGTACTCACTTGATCACTGTTTATTGCTACGTGAAATTCAACACATTTTGGTTGTGGTTTGTCTACCTAATAAATGACTGATCTTTCCTTTATAATCACCGATAACTTTCATCATTTACACTCAGTTAATAACTACCCCCTCTTACCAATTCAATTTTTGAATACTCCCTCCTCCCCACTTAATTAATCAATGACTTCTCCCTCATGTCCACTCCATCAATGACTACTCCCTCCTATATAATTAATTCTACTCTGGCTCTTACAAACACAAAATTTATCTATTGACATCACAAAGTGCAGTTATACTTGTCAGAGAATTTTTGTATTCTCTTATTAAAAAAAAATGGGGGGGGGGGGGATGTGGTAGGATGATGCAGAAAAAGAAAAAACAGTTTATTGTTAAAGTGTCAATTGTCGTTTTCTCCTTTTTCCCTCCTAATATAAAACTGCCTTGTTCATTCTCTTAGTGAAGTTGACTTTCTCCATTTCAGTATTAGAATGTCATTTTCTGAAGCTTAATCTTTCTTAAGTTGGCTTTTTAATTAAAATATTATTACATGTATATATATCCATGTTGGTTCATTGAAGCTTACAGGAAGCTTTTACTTATGTGTTAACACTCCAGAATTATACATGTTTGTTGATATTTTTAGATTTTAAGGAAGAAGATGTTTTATCACTAGATTGTCATCATACAACTTTTATCACTTCCCCTCTCTTCTGACTTTCACGCCATTATCTTTCTCCCCCCCCCCCCTTACTCTCTCTCCTTCTCTCTTTCTATCTCTCTCTCTTCACGTAATGCTTCATGGTAAAATTTTCTCTATATGAACTTTACTTTCCAACATCAGTGACCACAATACGTCAATACCTACTTCAAATATCTAGCTACTGCAAAATAAGTTCCAAAATACTTTATAATACATAAGTACTGTTAAAGCACATATGTTCGTTGGGTTAAAATTTCGTTGTTTTTAAACCATTAAAGTTTCATTGGGATTCAGTTTCATCTAATAGTAATCTCTAAGGCGTATCACATATCAACCCTGTATTTATGAATACTTGGGTTAAAAATTTGTCATAGATTCAATTTTGTTGATTGATACTGCCAACAAAAATAACGAAATTAAATCCTGGAGGAGTATTTCTGCTTCTACAGTATACATTCCATTCTATTTGAACCATAGCATCCCAACGTCACTGATATCAAACTACCATGGCCCCAGAGGAAGTTCCAGGGCTACTATAAGTTGAGTCGTCATTACAAGTGGGCCCTGAACCAGGTGTTCCACACCTTTAACCACTCAGCGGTCATCATCGTTGAAGGTAAGATATTTACTGGAGAAGCCTTATTTTATGCGAGTAATTCATTTTGCTATCCTGCTGTTTTTGTATCAAAACCTGAGGATATAAAATCACAAACGCGAAACTTTTATTCTAATCTCTTATAATTTTCAACTCTCAGAAAATAAAAGTGAGATTTTAGAATTTGCTCGGCGTGCTTCTCACGATTTTAGGTGGATATTAATTCCTTGCTTATGATAAGAAATCTACAGTACTTAATTACTTCAGGTGCAAAGTTTACAAGTTTAGAAATTATGTGATGTTTGCTAAATTGATGGAGAGCTCTAGGAGAGTGTAGTGATAGCCACCATTGGAGACCCGAGTTCGATCTTACTGTGGCCTACTGTTTTACACTTAATTTGTAATCAATTGCATAGATTTAAGATTTTTTTCATTATGTTTCTCATATGATGTGAATTTATTCCATGATTTTTACGAAATCAATGCTTTTCTGAGCACTACATTACTTTTTTATAGACAGAATATATCACTGGATAAAACAATTTAATATTATATTTCACAGATGATTTGGACGTCTCCCCTGATTTTTACGAGTATTTTTCTGCAACATTCCCTGTCCTGCATCAGGACCCCAGTCTGTGGTGCGTGTCCGCCTGGAATGACAACGGCAAAGTCGGCATGGTGTCCGACGAAGCAGGTAACGATTCACCATAACGATCAGCTTTTTGTCTATCTAACATATTGCAGTGTTTTTTGGGGGGCCTAATTTGGCCCCAATCCCAATTGGAAATTTCCTAATATTTTCTAATTTCAGACCCAAAATTCCCAATTGTTATTTACAAAAAAAAAAATTTGTACAAGCTGTCGACATTTTCAGGAAAGACTAAACAGAATAAAAATAAAAATTTCAAATACTCTAGAAAAAGCGCTTTAACTAGTATTTGAATAATGATAAAAATCATTAAATTTAATCGTAATCAAAAAAAACAAATTTTGCCAATTTTCCGGTTTTGTCAATAATTTTCCCCAGCCCCCCAGGTCCAAATTGGTTGAAAAAACACTGTATTGTAGACAAACTATATTGTGTAGCCCACTGTTTAAAGCGCAGTATACAGAAGCCATGAATTATACTCCGGTTGAGAATTGAGTTTTCGCCACCTGTTACTTTAATATTTAATGTTTAATGATTCCATGAATAGAAAGTTTTTTCTCTCTAGTATAAAATATTGATTATTTCATGTGTATGGTTGATGAATTCAATACTTTGCCCTGCCAATGAATTGAATAAATTTTACGATCTATTATTTGAATATGAATTTTTTTTCAGATTTATTATACAGAACAGATTTTTTCCCTGGACTTGGATGGATGTTAGAGAAATCCACCTGGTTAGAAATTGGACCAAAGTGGCCAGACGCGTAAGTCAACTCTCAATTCGCTAATGACTTTATCAGTTTCAAGTCTTAGGAGAAGTCATTTTTTATTTCATTTAAAAAAAAATCAGACGAGTGCGTCAGGCACAGGTTCTTTTCGCATTGAAACTATCATGCCGCCCAAAGTTATTTCTGCATTTAATATCACTTAAAAATACCAAACCTGCTTACGAGGAAGGGTGATTAAAAAAAAAAAAAACAACTTTTTTTAAACAAATGATTTTCATTCATTTACATTTAGTAAGAATACATTGAGCAATCAAGCTACATGTAGGCTCCCTTTTTGATGATGATCTTTCCTTACAATCCCATTGAGTATCTGAGAAAGAGTCCATTAAGTGCGATAAATATTTCAAATTTCTAACGCTTGCAGTATTTGAAAAAATCCAACTAGAAAAATTCAAATCAAAACAGGGGGCTGTTTGTCTCCTAAACCTATGTGGGAGGGTTAAGTTAATTTAAACATAAAATTAACTTTGAGCAGCCTTAGATGTGTTGATTTTTTTGTTCAATAAAAAAAATCAGTGACTGTTACAGTAATTCCTGATAGCTGTGTGTATCGATAGCTAAATCAATTCACTCACTAACATTAAAATTATTTTGATTTGACAAAAACAAGTGCAGTGAAGCAAACACTGATTTAGTTGTCATTGTGTGGTTTACCAGTGAACAGAGAGTTTTGTTCTATATTATTTAATATTAATGTTGCTAGTACAGATGAACTTTGAAAATCTATATATTGATATGATCCTATGCATGCAGTAAATTTAAATTTGCCATTAAATTGCATCATTAATGAATGATTCATTTCAAATTGATCAGGTCTCAATAAAAGAGATTCATTGTTCCTTATATTGCATAATTTTTGGTGTATTGAAACTTGTGCATCATTAGAATAAATCATCAAAGATCGATTCAAACAGAAATATTGGGGACGAGTCTTATTTTAAGAGAAGCAGAAAGTTTACATTTAGGTTTAAACTGCTTAAGATATTAAAATAGCCAATCCAATAGTTCATTACAAACAGAATTGAGTAAAATTGAGAATTTTTTTTTAGAAATACTGCAACTGAATTCATTTTTGTGTTGGTCATGTGATAAAGTTCGACGACAGCTTTGACCTCTTGACCCAGTCTTTGCTATTCTGCAGGAATAACAACAATTTGCTCAAATAGTGGTTTATAAAAAAAAATTTGCAGATGAAAATATCAGGGAATAAAATCAAGAAATTAACAGTTGATTTCCTATAATATTGTTGATACAGTGGTATCTGTCATTGATGTGAGAGTGTCTGTGATTATTGGGAGAGTTCTACTGATGTTATTGTAGGTTTTTTTTCAAGTAATAAACACATTATTGTAATTGTGTTGTAGGTTTTTTTCAAGTAATAAACACATTATTGTAATTGTGTTGTAGGTTTTTTTCAAGTAATAAACACATTTAGTTATTGTTATTGTGTTGCAGGTTTTGGGATGACTGGATGAGACACCCGGACCAGAGGAAGGGCCGTGCCTGTATACGACCCGAGATCTGTAGGACTAGCACATTTGGCAAAAAAGGAGTCAGCAAGTATGTGTAAAAGGGTGGAGGGGGCGGCCAATTAAAGTAAGCAAGTATGTGGGGGGGGGGGATAATAAAATAAGTGGTTTGCATGTAAGGGAAGTTTGGGACCAATGAAGGAGTCAGCAACTTGTGAAAGGGAGTTGGGGTGAGGGGTGAAATGAAGGAGTCAGCAAGACATTAGTATATCGTGAGCATTGGGGCGGGGGGGGGGGGGGGGGGGGGGGGGGGGGAGGGGGGGGGATTGAGATAATGAGAGATAATAAAAAAAAAGGGTGTGTATGTTAAGTACTCATCCAAATCAGAGAAACATGTTATAAAGTTAGCTGTTTGAAGTCAAGGAAATTTATTAGAAAGACCTTACAATAAGATTAAGGCTTCTAATTATTTGCTTTTTCTGTATTAATCATTAGGATATCATATATTATTAGTCAGGGATGTAAAATAAGGTATTGTACACTGGAAGCTTCACTAAAAATATAAGCAAAATTGTCATAGAAATGAAATAGCATTATATTTGCCATGACGTGACTGTGAATTTCTGTTTGTTTTCAGGGGGCTGTTTTTTGAAAAGCATCTGAAGTTCATCAAGTTGAACGACAAGTTTGTGCCTTTTACAAAGAAGGACCTCACATACTTACAAAAAGTAGGTTAATGTAGGTTAATGAGTAAATGTTAATTATGTATCGGTATTGAGTAGTTAATGTAAATTGTATACAGGGTTATTTTCACCCCATGTAATTTTCGCCCTTCTACACTTGCAAACAGTTCCGCCCTGTCTTGAAATCACAGTTGAGTGTAAAGAGAGATAATTTTAGACATTAAAATTCACCCAGTCTTATATATGCCCTGTAACAATGAGGGCGAAAGGGGCAAAAATAAAACAGGGGCAAATATTTCCCTGTATACAGTAGTTATGTGTAAATGAATGCTATTTTATGTTTGAATATTAACTGCAATGTTTGCATAAAATGTCGCTACACTGTTGAAGCTGTGAATTTTTTTTAGAGACGATGGAATTAATTTATTTTGAAATTTGTATCTACAGATGAGGTTCATGTATTACTGTATAATAATAAACAATATTTGGACACATTTAACAAGGAATGAAAAAATAAATATTTGTTCAATTATGAATGCGTGTAAATTGGAAAAATACTTTGACTATCAGTTGGATATTTTCAGGATAGCTATGATGAATCTACTCATGAATGCTTAGAAACTTTCATGATAAATATGAAGAGTATTTTGACTATGAGTTGGATACTTTCAGGATAAATACGATGAATACATATCCATTATTGTTTGGAAACTTTCAGGATAAATATGACGAGTATTTTGTCTATGAGTTGGATACTTTAAGGATAAATATGATGAATACATATCCATTAATGTTTGGATACTTTAAGGATAAATATGATGAATACATATCCATTAATGTTTGGATACTTTCAGGATAAATATGATGAATACATATCCATTAATGTTTGGATACTTTAAGGATAAATATGATGAATACATATCCATTAATGTCTGGATACTTTAAGGATAAATATGATGAATACATATCCATTAATGTTTAGATACTTTAAGGATAAATATGATGAATACATATCCATTAATGTTTAGATACTTTCAGGATAAATATGATGAATACATATCCATTAATGTTTGGATACTTTCAGGACAAATATGAGCAGTATTTTATGAAGCTGGTGAAGGACACTCCAGAGGTCACCGTGTCAGAGGCCATGTCAGGTCACAAGTCAAACATGAAGGCACTCAAGATCATCTACTCCACCAAAGACGAATTCAAGTCTACGGCCAAGAAGCTAGGCATTATGGACGATTTTAAGGTGAGGGTTGGACACTTGTACTTAAAGGGGCATGGTCACGATTTTGGTCAAATTTTATTTTTCTGTTTTAATTATTTGGAATGCTTTAGGAATGCATTTCTAATGATGAAATGAAATTTGGGTGCCAGTTGTTCAGTTTAAAGCAAGATACAGGGATCACAATTCTTCAGCATGTTAACAAGGCTCGTGCCCTGTTTTTGTTTACATAGGTTCAATATACCAGTACAAATCTTTTTAAAGCTGGTTTGTCTATCTTATTATTCATTCAAAGCATAAATAAACAGTTCCTAACGATTAACACATTTATTTTAGGTCTAAAACTGGAATTTTGACTTCAATATTCGAAATGTAAACAAACGCTTTGTTTACATAAGTCATCAAATGACACTCAAATTTTGGTTGCCTATTAAAAATGCCTTACTGAAGCAATGTAAACATTAAAATCGAAATAATAATTTTTGACCAAAATCGTGACCATGCCCCTTTAAGAAATAGAAAAGTCAAGGCATAATAATTAGCTAGGTATGGTAGATTCCCAATTAAAAGCGAGGAATTAATATCCGCCTGAAATTGCGGGAAGCACATGTCACAGTTTATAAATCTCGCTTTTATTTGCCCTTAAAATCGCACTTAAATGGATTCTAGTTTTCAATATCAATAAAAGAAGTCATTTATCATCATTTTTTTGAATTCCTTTCATCACTTTCATTCCTTTGATTTTCTTTGTAGGCTGGAGTTCCGAGGGTAGCCTACAATGGAGTGGTCAGCTTCATGTATAGAGGACAGAGGATATACCTCGCCCCACCCTCTAACTGGAAGGGGTACGATCCCAAATGGTCATGACCCCCACCCTCCTAAATAGCTTCAGTGATACTCTTAATCCAGGGGAGAGTACTCCCTCACATTGGTTAGGAAGGCTTTTTATTGAAATTAGATATATTCACTAAATTGTTCAATGCAATGATAATATATGGTGGATGCAAAATATATTTTTATTTTGTTGCAAATTTGCACATGTGATTTATGTACATATATGAGTTCATGTATGTACCCTAGGTTTGGTTACATTATGGTGTAAGGGTATGAGTTGTTATACATATATATGTTATCCCTAAGGTGTGTTAATCAAACTTCATTTGTTATTTCAAAGTATGAAAGTTTTATGGGGTGATAAAGTTGACCAAATCTATTTTTTTTCCACACTTACCAAATACCCATTGATCATGCTCTTTTTTCTACAACAGCACAATTTTAATATACATACCGAGTTTGGGGGGAAACTTGGCTTGCCTAACATTGTTGATTAATTTTGAAGTCTGTCTGAATTTGTTTTATGCATCTGAGATGGAACATAAAGTTTGTTTGATTTAGATCTGTGTTTTCTATAATGTTACTGTCTCCCTAAAACTTATATTAAACTAAACAAAATAGAAATGCCATTCTCTGTGATATATGAGTCAAGGTTAAAAGGTTAATCAATTGGAGAAGGTAAAGGTCATTGATCAAGTTGAAGGTCGATTGTTGTGGGTTAATTTTTGGCTTTTTGATGCTGTCGGTGGAGGCTAAGTTTTCTTGTTTATTTCATTTACTGTTGACTTGTAGAGGCAGGATGGCAAAACATATCGGATCCAACTCGTAGTTTCAAACATGATTTATCCAACCATGAATTTTCATTCATGAAAGAAAAAACCCAAATGGTCTAGACTAGCTTTGAAATTCAATTTTGTTTGAATATTTTTTGTATACCTGTGTTTATTTTTATGATATTTCTATACAGGATTCTTTTTATTAAAGCGATATAATCATCTAGAAATAGACATTGCCATCTAACTCTTTAAATTTTAAATTCTAGATAAATTCCAATTTCTTCACACATTGAACTCATACAGAAAAATTTTGGAATATAGTGAGGTAGTTTTTTGTAATGAAAAAGAATAACATTTGTAAGTGAATTTCAAACTGTTAAAGAAACTAAATTTAAAAGGGATCATTTGGATTTGCTACTGTGTGGAAATGTTTTTTTGTCACATTTCAATAGAAATTTTATCCACCCTTGATACTCCACCAAACAGTTTCACGCTATGAGTTTTTCACGGGTAATTGTGAGTAGTTTTATAAAAGTTATTTTTGTACGTCATTAAAAACGAACGACTTTTGATATTAGCTTGGATAGTAGTATTATTAGCAGCAAACTAGAAATGATCATTTTAGCTTTTTTATGGCATTGTGAACACACACAAGTAGCATTGTGCAGATATGATTATTTTTTTGTACTAAGATAGACAGTAGGGGGAGATCTTTGTTTGGTCAGTAAGAATTCTAGTTTAATCTTTTGTTCCTCCCCTCCTTGTCACACTCTCATTATAAAAAGGGGATGTAGGTAAAAAGGTTTATTCCACCCCCTCCCTCTATTAAAAGATATAAAGGGGAAGGGCAGGTAATTCAGTAAGTAGCTTTGTGTTTGAGCTCTTTGGGGTCTGTGGGTGCATGTGTTTGTTTGCTACACACACTCAACTGTGACGTGTCCACACACTTAACTACTGAAACAGAGGCATGTATGTGTTTACACCTGTAATCCAAGCATGAATGCTGAAAAAAAAAGTATTTGTTCTCTAAACGGTGCCATGAAGTTTGTCCCTTTCCCCTCTCTTGAAATCAAATTTTTTTTTTTTTCTATGAATATCATCTGTAAACACGATAATGTGTTAATTGTATATTTTCATAAAGATAATGTTGCTTTAATCTTCATACCCTGTAAATAATGACATCTCCCTTTGACTTTCCATATGAATGAACTTTGACCTAGCATTCTATTGATTGCAATTCATCTCTGACATGAGACCTGTGCATTTATTTCAGCAATTTCTAGAATATTTAACCGTTGCCAATTTAGTTTATCATGATATATTTGTATTTTTGTGTCACTGTATACGCCCATTATGAATCACTTCATAGAATCCTGCAGGTGTGACCTTTACACTAGCTTTCTCCTTTACATAATTATTTCTCACTGACCAGTGACATAAATACAAAGCATTCTCCCCTGACAAGGAGACGGAAAAGACCAGTAACCCATTATCATCCATTTTTTAGAGACCAAAAGCTAAGATATTGGTTGACGACAATAAACTCATGTTGAGGTGTTTCCCAATAACCTTTGAACAGTCTTTAGTATGTCAACCACAAAGAATATTCTACAACCGTTTGGCAGCTTTCAGAGTGATAGGATAGATCACAACCAAAAATTATATACCATTGAGAAAACATTTCTCCATGTTTGTTCTGTTCTAGTAACTTTCAGAAAACTATTGTTACATTGTAGTTGATGAATACTTATCTCTCAGACTAATTTGATCTTGTATAAACTCTGTAAACCTAACGATGGAATTTAGAGTGTGACATTTGCTCAACTCTGTACTAACCTGAATTGGTTGACCTTGTTTCACCTACAGTCAAACTTATGACATCTCTGTGTAAATCTTCGGTTGACCTTATGGCATCTTTGTATCTCTGTATTGACCTTATGACATCTCTGTATTGACCTTTGGGTGACCTTATGGCATCTCTGTATTAACCTTTGGTTGACCTTATGACTTCTATATAGTAACCTTTGATTGAGCTCTGTTGATCTTGTGTCACGATGTGACCTTATGACATCTATGTAGTGACCTTTGTTTGACATTGTATATGTATTATCTCTGGGTCGACACTGGTTCATTTTAATGGAGCTTGATTTACTATTGCCTGCTCCTAACTGATCATCAATATGAAGACTTGTAGATTTTTAGAACTGTTTGTATGTTTTGCTTATTGCCCTCTTTGTGATGAGCTGGGGGACTGTATTCTCTATATCTCTTATCCTTTGTTTGGCTCCTTACGTTGTCATTGAATGCTGTCCACTTTTTCTCACTGAAGCGTGTTAATTTAAGTGTCGGAAATCCTGCTACATTGTATTTTGAAGTGGGGATGCATACTATAACTTCAATTATCTTCCTGATTTTCATTTTATTTTTTTTACATGCTCCTAAAAATAGTGGGGGGGGGGGGGGGGGGGGGGACTCCATAATATTTCAATTTTTCTATATTAAAATTGACGAAAAATGTTTGTTGCAAGAAAAAGTGTGTGAGATTGGTCACCTAAATTCAAAAGGTTTTCTTGGGATGAAACTTTGATTACGGTAACCTTTAATTTGTTATTTACGAACTTCTTTGCTTTCAATTATTAAAAATTGTAATGGTATTGCCGAGTTTCAAAGGTTATGGAAAAAAATGTAATGTAGAATCCATCTCAATCTTAGTTATCTTAAAACAAGCTACCATGCTTGTAATGATTCAAATATGATCAGTAATCTGAATGAGGTGCGCACGGTAAATAGTAATATTCATTTTCATTTTTTGATAGAAAGCAAAAATTAATACAATTTTCCCTTTTGCCTAAGTTTGGTTCTTTAAAGAGCAACGCTTATCTTTACCAAAGTTTCCTATGAAACGGGTTCTATGAATTTCCAAATTTATCTGTTGTGAATTTTGTGAATATTATTGAGAGAAATAGAAGGCACTAGATTTTGCGTATCTCCAACCCAGTAAAATGGAAGGTATTAATCTGTTCTCCACTCAAGAAAAATGGAAGGTAAAGGGCTTTGCTGTTTTACACCCCAGTAACCAAAACGTGTGTTGACTATTGGTGCAATTAAATTAACATGTTGATAACAGTGGGGTTTGGTTAGTTTTATGTATTTTAATTGTTGTGGATTGATTTGTGTCCCTTTGATACAACCTGAAAGGTTCAAACTCGTTTGTAACTAAAGACCAACTTGTTCATGTTATAGAAGACACAGCTGTTTATTTTTACTCCCCGTAAACTGCTTTCAGGCATGCGCAGTGTCTTGGTTTCATATTGACAAAGATGACCAAATATTTGTGTGATGTCTTGTTTTTGTCAAGCAAAGTAATTACCCCCAGTGAAGTAGGAACCTAACTCTTAATTGATCATTTGGTGACTGGGTAGTACTACACCCATTTCTTTGCGCTTCAAAACATTATTTTTTTTTTTTAAGAATAGTTAATAAATATCATTTTTTTTTCTGCTTATTTTAAATCACCACATTTCGTCAATTGATGTTTAGATGTTACCGAGTTTGTATTCAAAGTCAAATTTTGATTGAGAAATATTTTTGTAATTAAAATTATATTGGGTTACCATAAAACTCTTCAAAAAACAAAAGAGTTCTACTCTTTAAACAGTCGTATATAAAATGTGATGTTTATAATTGCCAGGTTTAGTCTCTCTCATAGGCCTGTTGTGCTGGTAATGCTTGTGTTACTATAAGAATTCCATTTTCTGTTACATATGAACTATAATATTGTGTATTTATATATTTATGATTTGGGGTTTATGCGTCACGATCCATTGAGTATATTTAAAACGTCTGTCTATGTCAGAAACTACCCTAGTTTTGTTAAACATGAATGTATGAGAAATAATAGAATTTATTGTTTACTACAAATGTTTCATATGAAATCAAATAAAATATATGAATAATTTCTCGTATTTATTTTATTCTCGTCGGTTGTTGAATGAAAGCATCTGTAATTAAGGAATAAGGAATTATTCTTTTAGTATTATGAGGTGATAGCCGAAGGGCTTTATGATAGATTTGAACACCCACCCCCACCCCACCCCCCCCCCCCCCCCCGCCCCCGGCAGAAATTATCACCTCATATTATTCAAAGAAAAATTCCGTATTACTTATTTTCATATAATTTTAAGCCATCGTACGAATAAATATTTATAAATATGAATATGTAAACCCCGCTGGCGCCTCAATTTGGCGTCATTTGAAGTTATGGGTTATATAGTACAAAATTGATACGTAGTGATATCACAGGCAAAGACACTGGAAAATGTAAATATCGTAAATTATAAAACGAATTGTCATAAGGATCTGTGACGTTGCACTTCTCAATACACAAGACGTACGAAAGGAAGTCCAACTCAAACATTGTCAAATGCTGTGTTATATAAAAACTATAGAGAATTGGGATATTTTTAGAATGGTATAACATAAAGGGCCCTATTGTGTTTCTAATTGGAGAACCAATGACTGTAACTGTAAAACTTCATTCAGACTGCTTCTTTTACGTGTAAACAATTAGGTAATTTAAACAGGAGTATTGCAAAACTTTTGTTGTAAATTCGAAGAGAAGAGGATTTTTTGTTATTTGAAGAGTATAGGGGAGCGAGCCGTATACATATATGCCTGTTTATTCTAGTATTTCACAATTTAAGGCTTAAACTTATTGTAGCATCGGTGTCTGTAAGAAACGTTTGTATAATTTGTGTCTATAAACCTATCAGGGAAGACGGATGTGTTGTAACTTTTATTGTTAGAGCTATCCCAGTATCGGCGTATTAATACTCCGTGTCGACTGTACAAATTCAGACGCTTCACCGCCACTGTAGGAAAAAAATGTAAATCCGCAATTATACTACATGTTTTGCCATCTTGAATAAGTTTCACCTCAATAAATTAATGCCTTTTATAAAGAGATTCGTTTTTCCCATCTAAGGAGAAATTGTGTAATTTTAATTATGTATTCATTATGAATAAGATGAACATGAATATTTATGAATTTGATATTTTTAATCTTACTTTGCATGTTCGTTTTTCCATACCACGTGACCTCCTGATGACGTCAGGTCTCCACTATTTAAGGCAGCTCTGCAGACCGGTAAATTCTGCAAGGAGAAAAATAACGAACTATTAAATACGGATTAAACGAACTGAAGTTGTACTGTTACATAATCATTATATGAAAATAGATAATAAAAACCGATAAGTTAGATTATTAAATGATTTTTCTTGGTGTAGAATTTGGACATACTGTAAAAGCGTGTTCGATACTTGGCATATACTTCTTGTCAATTTAGCCTGCAGAACTATTCGATTAATGCATGTACTATATCGATGCAAGATTTTAAGACACACTACAATATGCTCATAACACGACAGTAATAAGTCAGTAATCTGTCAGTAAGTTTGTTTATATCGATAAGATGAGGCGGTAGATGTACATGTACTCACCAATGCGAATCGATGGGCGTGGTAGACGTCATTGAGATCAGAGCAACCGGCTGGACAGGTGCCCCTGTAATATTGAATGTTGAGATCTATCCATCGTACAACGTAATCAGATTTAGAGCTAAATATGCACCGTGCAAATGATAACAGATCAACTACAATTGTAACTTCTCGGGCCTTTCCGACAGAGCTTGAAAAATACTACGAATATATTAAATAGGCGTCCATGACAACCCTCCTTTTTATAAAACTTGATATAAATGTAACACATTTTACGATCTGTTTAGATGTGAGCAAGACTTCATTTAAAGTCAATGATATACCCTAAAATATACCACAGAAGCGACATACAAGGCTGTCTGGCCGATACTTCTTATTTTAATTGAAGCGACTCCATTTTGTGTAAAATTCTAACATCCGGGAATGTTAATACATTCGAGGTGATTTTCCGAGCTCTGTAGGAAAGACACCAGAAGTTGCGATTGAGATCAGCTATTCGGTTCTCGCAGCATACATGTATGACTAATACATGTGTATGTGGTAATAAGATCACACGTAAAAAGAAAATCTCAATTACAAGTACTCGATTTTTATGTCATTAAATTGAAATAAGGAAATAAAATGGTACCTCATTAAAAATAGATTATATTGAAATATAATAAATATCCTATCTAGGCACATAAAGTAGTTGCCGCAGTATGGTTTATTACTAAAAGAGAAGTTACCCGCAGTACGACTTGTCTAATACCGCACACTCCGCAAACGTGGTCTGACAGGTCATTTGGCCCATGTCCTTGTAAACTGTGATAAATGAAAACATATGGAGATCATATAAAGTACCAAAAGTAACAATTACACTCAACTATCTTTCTTATCCCCTCGCAGCCTGGTCATTGATGTATTGATAGATATTCACCTACCTTGGGTGAAAAAAGTTTAATAACTACGTTATAGGTATATCAACTTATATTCATCTGTCAGAACGCAAGTTATATTTTTTTGAATAAGGAAGAACATGTCTGAAGGTGATAATACAGACAAGCGTTTTGTGAGATAACATTACATGTAGCTAAGAGATTTTTTTAAACGGTATCTTTTATCTGACGTCATCTGCGATGGCAAGTTTACCATAGAAGGCGGCGTGCGCGTTTCCGGTGTCGGTGGTAGCCTCGCATTGATATTCCCCGGTCTCTCTCTCCCCCGTCACAACAAACTGAACGCTCCCGTCAGCGTTAATATTGTGAACCGGAAATGACCCTGTGACCTTTGAGTACTGAAGGTTGTAACGATCGGTCTCCGTGACCCTGCATAAGTTTTGGACAACCTGTCCGACCTGAAAATATTAATAATAAATGTTTAATTTTACGAAATAAGCTAATTCTAAAACGGATGATTTGGATGTTTCGCGTGTGCTGACATTAAACTTTAAAAGACTTTGGTGGTGTCTCCATAACATAATTTTTCCTTAACTTAACTTATATTATATATTATTATGTAAATAACTTTTAATAATGTTTAACGTTCATCGTTATTATATGGACATCAACATCATTTAACCACCGAATCACCATTATAGTTGCCAGAAATAAGAAGTCAAGAACTTGCCTTCGCCCCAATGTATTCCTGGTCGGGGTGTATTTTTGGTTTACCATCTGCAAAGTAAAATTAAAAACATTTTTTACATCAGGTTTAATTTTAAAAAAAACTTACTGATAAATACGTAAAAATACCGTTTTTAATTTCACATAAACTATAAATAAATAGATATCATAGTAAAAGATACCTTTGACAATCAACTCGACCACTTTCTCTTGAACTCCCAGAATGCTCTCTGCTTTACACGTGTAATTTCCGGTATCACCGACATGGACGTCGACCAACACCAGTCCATTCACCGTCATCAAGCCCTTGTTGATGGCTGTGACATCACCGTCTTTTGACCACGTGACCGCGGGTGGAGGATAACCATTGACTTTACACGGTAATATGACCGTGTTGTTTTCTTTTGCTGTCACGTGATACACGGTTCCGGAAGTTCCCTGAATGGATGGTTTGGCTGTCAAATAAGAACAGAATTAAAGCGCATATCTTAAATTAGTTTTCAATCTTATCTAATTTGTACAGCATTACTATGATTAAGAATGCCCTTGCAACGCAAGAATCTTCTTTTTAACAAAAAATATAATGATCTTTATTACCTAGCTGAACACAACAGTCACTTCCAGTACCAGAGTCTCCCTTCTCTCCCTTTTGTCCAAAGTATCCTTGCTGACCTCTGTCTCCCTTTTGACCCGGTGAACCGGAAGGACCAGTAGCGCCAACTGGACCAGGAAGTCCAGTGTAGCCCTTAACAATATAAAAAAATTTCAAACTGATATATGTCAATTTTATAGTACATCATTTCTCATTATCAATTATAATTATGTATAGTAATTTAAAGTATTTAAGAGATACTTGTGGCAACTCCTTGAGCAAATGTTAAGATACTGTTTTTTGACTATCTAGTCATCATCCAAATAGCAAAACTAATCACTCATTGTGTGACAACAATCTTTTGTCAACTCACCCTTTGTCCCATTTCTCCTTTTGCTCCCGGCATGCCCTGTGTTCCGGTTTCGCCCTTCCTTCCCATGATTCCGGGTGATCCGTTTGAACCAGGAATCCCCATGAGTCCCGGCTCCCCTTTGTGACCCATCAAACCGGTGTAACCTTTGTTGAAGTGATGGGTTTTATTTTTAAGCCATTTCTTTGAACAACGCACAATACAATCATACAGAAGATTAAAAAAAACACATTGAAGATACTCACCTTGGGCGCCCATTTCTCCTTTTTGGCCTTGAACACCCATCATACCGGTGTCTCCTCTATCGCCCCTGTCTCCTTTGGGTCCGGTCATACCTGGAGCTCCTGGACTGCCCTTAAGCCCCGCGGGACCAAAGGGACCCGGATCACCGGCATTTCCCTATAATACACACAAAACTTATACATGTTTATATTTAAATCATTTGACAGAACATTGCAGAACATTGCTAAAAGTATAAGATATTTAAAAACGTTCGTGTCAAGACGTCAACTTATAATACTAGTGTTAAAGTACAAAACAAACCTTAGGACCTTGCTGTCCTATTTCTCCTTTCAAACCTTGTATACCCGGAAGTCCATTAATGCCCGGTTTTCCCGGCGTTCCCGAAAGTCCCATCATTCCCTGTTGACCTTTCACACCAGACTGTCCCGGTAGTCCCTGAGGGCCGGCCACACCTTGTGGTCCCTGGGGTCCGCTGATAAAACATTGCATCGTTACTTGAAGATCGAGGTTTGTTGGTCAATAAATTATTAATCATATTTACTAGTATTAACCTATTTTTTAGATGTAATTTTTCTATATTTATAAACATCTTTTGGTCTATCCATCACATTAGAACTTGGACTTTCGGTAGGATGTAACTATGCTTCTATTGCATCAAAACAAGTTAAAATGACGCTGGTTAAAGTGAAATATGCACAGATTGTGTAGTCTTGGTTCAAAAGCCAGAAACATATTGTTGATTTCAAAGAGCCATAGCTGAGTGGCCAGCGATAGACAAGACTACGTCCAATTGCTGGTTGACACAACTACTCAAAGTCCAAGGTCCTGTTAAAATGGTTCTAACTCAATATTTAAGGTAGATGAGATTTTTCTTGCTTTTTTTGGTCAAAAGGAAATAAGAGCACGAGTGTACATAAAATTTATTTAAATACTATCTAGAGGTTGACGAATGACTATCGATCACTATCAAATAAGCTGCAAAAGGCAATGCAGGGAAAATACTATTGAATTAAAAGATCTTAATACACATATATATGACATTAAAAAAATGCTAACAACCTTATTAAGGATATACATTAAAACATTTGAGATATAGAAAGCCCAACCTCATTCCGGGCTCTCCCTTGTTTCCGGTTGGTCCAAAAGGTCCGTCCTCGCCCTTCAGTCCCGGCTCACCCTTCGTCCCCGGAAGTCCCGTAGCCCCCGGAGTTCCGGTTTGGCCTGGAAGTCCGACAGACCCAGGTTCTCCTGCGTATGAATTCCGTGAACATGTTATAGATACATGACGATTCCACGGAACTGTTAACTATTCTACCAGTAATTTGGAGGAAGGGTTTCTAAATTACATGCGCTAAATAAACACATGTATATATAAGCTACATTAATTTTTGGTTTTTTTAAAATAACGAACTTGATTTATAAGTTTTATCATTAGTACTGGTCGTACAGGCTATCATAATTTAGCCCTCTGTGTATTCTTTTTGTGTTTTGTTAGCAACATCAGTGACTTTGTAATAGTAAAAATAAGGAAATGAAAATAAAAATCTGAAATTGTGCACATCTTTACCCTTATTTCCCAGAAGACCTATTGGTCCTTGTAAACCCGGAAGTCCCTGTGTTCCGTTGGCGCCATCTTGACCTCTGTTACCAATCTCACCTTTTGGACCTAAATCAAAAATCATACATACTTATGTTGACAAAGAGCTTGAAGCATAGTTTAACCAAGGATTCAATTTGTATGGCAGTGCGGTGTAATTGGAGTCAAACTTTTTTTATCATGTTTGCAAAGTTGCATCTTCGCATAAAATATTGCACAAGATTGGTTTTACCCGCACTGGTTTTCGACAATTACAGCATGTTGTTGTATCGAAGAAAACTGTTTACAAGTGCTATTTCATTCATTTTGCATCACATTATGTTCGCAAATTCGCAAGATCCTATCAAACCTTTGATTTTCGCAGTGCGAGTTTTCGACTATTACATCTTAACGTAAAACAACGGCTACGTATATCAGTCTACATACAGCACCAATTACCTTGTAATCCGGGTATTCCCCGGAATCCCATGTCGCCTTTGATCCCGGCTTCACCTTTGACCCCGGTATAACCAGTTTCACCTTTGACCCCTGCAGGACCCATTGGACCAGGGTCACCCTTACCTCCATTTAGTCCGTTGGTTCCTGGTCAACAATTCAAACATTAAGGTTGTACATTTATGATACTGCAATCGTTCAAGCACAAAAGGCTGATATTGTCAAAAAGATGTGTATATATAATCTTAATGAAGGAACCTTTCGTGGTTCGTTTTTGTCTGTTTGTTTCTTTTGTGCGTTTGCTTGTTGGTTTATGTATTCTCCATTTGTTTGTTTGTTTGTTTGTTTGTTTGTGTGTTTGTTTGTTTACCTGGAAGACCAGGGAGTCCAGCCAGTCCTTGGTCGCCTTTACTTCCGGTGTTTCCCTTTAATCCGGGTAATCCTTTAAAAAGACATAATTATGTTAAGTGAAACAATGAGAGAGAGAGAAAGATAGAGAGAGAGACAGACAGACAGACAGACAGACAGACAGACAAAGGGTAGGAAAGAAGGAGCTAGAGAATAATTTTATTACTGCAGCGAATAAAGTTATCTGGTTACCCTGAAGTCCAGGGTCGCCTTTGCTTCCTGAAAAAAAAATTGGAAAAGTACATTACTAAAGCACCGCTCATGTACGTACCTTTGTACATTTTGTTATTCATTCACAGGAATTATATGCAGAGACTGTCAACACAGTACATTATATAATTAAGGTACTCTATGCGTTTCCCCAGACTCAGACTGACCTTGTATACAAACTGTTGTATTACTGGTACACTGTAACTTTAATTGTTCATTCTGTATAAAAAAAAAGGACAAATTTTATATGCATTCAAGTTTTTATCATAGAAGAGAAATATTAAATTTGAAATTATGCACGATATACTTTATTGTAATTGAAGAACATTGACCGATATCTCCATAATAAAAGATGAAAATCATCCTTGTCTTACCGTAATGCTCCTAATAAAGGAAAATACTATTTCTTTTGATGGGGGGGGGGGGTTAAATATTTGTCTTACCGTAATGTTCCTAATAAATGAAGGTAAATCCCCCACTACCTGTCTCTTTGTTCTTATAATGTCTTCTGAGTTTTCATTCTGAAGTAAACACAACAAACCTGACACCATTTTGAACTACTTTCTTATTCCTTCATTTTCTTCGAGTTTACTTCTCATAATTTAAATTATCAATGAACGTACTATAGATTCACATAGTATTTTGTACATGTGTATACATTCACTGCTTCATTTATAAATTACTGTTGACCAAATCGTTTATTTTAGATCAGCATACTGATTTGTAAACCAATAGTAAAAAATTCATGGATCGACTAGAAAAGCGGCAGCTAGTAAAGAATAATAAAGCAAACTATATTCATTGATCTAATTTCAGTATATAATATTCCAAGAATGGATTTCCTATCTTACCGTTACAAAATTACACTGAAGTTTTAAGATTTCTATGTCCTGTTTTAGATTCCAAATTTGATAGAAATTCACGGCTGTAAGCGAAGCAAGCGCAAATCCCGTTACAAGCGCGCTCGTGACGTAGATGCAGCCACAGTTCTGCCTCTTTCTTGTGTTTTCTTCCATCCTCATACTTTCGACCAAAATCTGACCTATTGTAATGTCATAGGATCTTTAAGGTTAAATTCTCTGAAGTACTCACTGCTTAAGGCCGAGGTGGGCTTATTGATTGTTACTCTTAATATGTAAAAAAAAACCACCAAAAAAACCCACCTCCCGCTCCTAAAAAATCTTCTTCTAAATGAGGGGGCTATTTATACAATACACAGTTTTGTTATCACATGAATTTTGTTTTTAGATCTAGCACTAGAATATTCTCAAACAGATCTTTCTAGATTTTCCTTGTTGAAAATCTCGAAATAACTGTCATAATAGTTTTGCTTTTCAGATATATTGGTAAACTAAAAACTTAACTACAATTTTATGATATTCTCATACAGCATCCGATATTGAGATGTTTGAAAACTCGAAATTTGCCGCTCAATTCAATGTCCGAGTAAGAAGATGTTCAAGTTATATGCACGGGTAAATCTGATTTAGTGTATTGTTTGTGTGAAACAAAGAATTATCTTTTCGTGGCCTAAGTCCGTCTTATCGTAATGTCCGAGTTGGCATGGTCCGTGCGACCTCTTAATCCCCTGATAGTACGCTGGTATTCTATAATATGGTAGTACAAAGATTCTTATAACGTATAATTGGGGAGAGAGAGAGAGAGAGAGAGAGAGAGAGAGAGAGAGAGAGAGAGAGAGAGAGAGAGAGAGAGAGAGAGAGAGAGAGAGAGGGGCGGAAGGGAAGGAGCACATTATTGGGGGGGGGGGGGGGGGGGTGTTTCGACAAAACAATCGACCGTGCATCATGCATTTTTAATAAAGCAATAGAAATACAATGATCAGCACTGATGAAGTCATTTTTATCATTAATTAATTTTTGTTAGTTGCATGTTTTATACTCTCGTTTCATCTTATTCTCAGGACATACGGCAAAGTTCGTGTCTCTCGTAAAAAAAAAAGATACTTTTTTTCACACGCACTAAGTCGCTAATTGAACCAATATATCCAATGAAGCATTATCTTTTTGGGGTGGAATGTTGTTTAAATTGTACACGTCCTATACAAACGCGGCAAAATTTGGTAATAGCAAATTTTATATTAGTTTAAGGGACCAAAGATAAATAGTACTTTATAATGCAATTCATGCAATTTTACCTGAAATTCTAAGCACGGTTTGTTATACTTTAGGAAACTCTTCAAAAACTAACATTTATAAATAATGATTAAACTGGACGTCATAGTACTTTAAAAGAAAATACTACGAAATTATACCGTTTTTACTTCAAGATTTTCTTTTATAAAAGGAATATTTACAACTATACACATTATATAACTGGGTTATTGGTTTGATTCCCTCACATCCACAGAATAATCAAAAGTGACCGGGGGGGGGGGGATACGTACCTAGGTGACCCTATAACAGAATCTATATAAAGTACATTCTTTATTTATATAACTATGAACAGAGGGCTGGCGTTTATAAATAGAGTGTCGTTTATCAGTACTTATGAATGGACAGTGTAATTTTGCAGGGTCAGTGCTTATACATTATAAGAAGTAAATATACATGTAGGCTACCTATTTAGTACCGCGCGTTGGACCAACATAAATAAAATGCACGTGAAGAAAGACCTATTCAGTCGATCCCGTTCAATAGTGTATCTACATGGTATCTATAAACAGCATATCATTTAATATTTATTCGTTTGATGAGATATCGGCACTTCTGATTGGTCGAAAAATTTCTTTGATACCTGCATCAATAAAATTTTAGCCGGATCTACTTTTCTCAACTGTTCTGATCTAATACTATTTATAGAACGGGAATTTCCAAGATAAACACTGTCAACAAAATGTAAAGTTGTGTCTGTTTTATTGTCAGCAAACAAAATACAACCTTGTGGATATAAAAACTTGAAAGTTTAACCTTCAAAAATAAACAAAACACATTATTTGATTCACGAAACAGAAAATTAAGCGTCTTCTCACGATTTCGTCTGCTTGAGATCAATCAACATTTACAGCGAGGCTGGCTGTTCCTTTTCCAGGAATATATAGACCTATAAACTTTCACGGTAACACTGCTGTTAAAATTTGGTAACGATAAATTTTTAATTTACACACGTACATGATTGGTCATCAGCATAAGCGTCGTAAAGAAAGCAATGAGTAATGCATCAACTCCTTCGGCGCATTCCAAGCGGCAGATATACCATTTAAGTACATCACTGACCACAACGTTTACAAAAGTCGCTTATACATACTATTCTTTGTCGACATATCAGCTATTTTCATCCACGATCGCCTTTCCTTGGATGGTTATGTCCAGTTGCATATTCCAGCGATCTCACATGAAAACTAGTTTTATTACGAGTTTTTCAGCACAGTGAATAATATCACAAGCTATCGCATGTATTTTCCTTCGTTTTCAATTCAGCCGGTTCAGATTTTAACTCACTATTTGTGTTTAATCCATTAAATTCAGCTCAATAGCTCTGCATCAGCTGAAGGCGCATCCATTTTGAATATTGTTGCTGTTGTTGTTTTGTATTCATACGCGCCGCTTCATTTACATTATTTACATTTTTGATCAATGACACTTCACATATTTTTATTTAAAAATGTTTTATTAAATGATAAGAAATGAAGATAATGATTTTTCTATTGATCGACGTATCAAAGAAAAAATTGACCGGAAAACTTTTTCATCAATGCGCTACGCGCATTGATGAAGTTTTCCGGTCAATTTTTTCTTTGATACGTCGATCAATAGAAAAATTATTATCTTCATTTCTTAAGAAATTTACAAAAAATAAATCATCAAAACAGTGCAAAAGAATAAGCAGGAGAAGATAAACAAGTATAAACAAATACATTCTGTAAATAAAATTCGTGAAAAAAAATGTGTATGAAATAATTAAACTGAACACATTAATGCTGTAAAAATGAATCAATATATAATTTAATCAGACAAATAAATGTCTGATTATTTTGTATAGTCTGTCCCAAGATATTTTTGCCGCATATTTTCTTAAATTATTCAATATTTATAAATTCCTCTTGGTTCAGACAATGTTCATTCAATAGTATGAAAAAATCTCAAGATTTCCCCCTTGAAACGCCCCCTCTAGCTTGTCGGGTATCAGTACACGGCTAAAAATAAAAAGTCTACGAGGTTTTTCCATTGCCAAGGTGATGAAGACGCCCGGATGATAACGTTGAAAAATTGCGCGAGGTGTCCCGAGTATTTCCGAATGGAGAAAACATTCCCCATTATAAATCTCCGTAGGAAATCTGTTTTCGTTCCTGTGAATTTTTACGAGGGAAAAATGATAATGTGTGAATGAAGTTATCTTGGGAATTTTCCCTTTCATCGATTTTAATTGCACTTCAGTCACAAGTATGTGTATTTTTATTAAAAATCGTTCAAATATGCAGCATAAATATCTTGGGACAGACTTTAGACGTTATGGGGAAAAAGATTGATTTTAAAATACGTTCACTGCCGTTCTAAAATTGAAGTTACATGTACAGCACTTTGGAATTATGACGTCATAGTTGCGGAATATGACGTCATAAGTCACATCTTGAAGAAATCGACGTCTGGAAAAATGGCAGAAAAAAATCAAACGGAGGTGGAAATAGAAAAGATTGTCAAGAAAAAGATTATGACATATGAGGAGTACATGACGAAGTACAGACGGCGGAAGTATAGGCGACGGCGGCGAAGAGGAGGCATTCTCTGTTGTGAGTAAGGGGGGGGGGGGGATGTCTGTCACTTAAAGTATAAAATCAGTGCAGTACCACAGGATTCGAACAAGTACTGGCGTGCGACCAGTTCTCGAGTTCTGACGTCATTTTATCAACACATAAAAAAATAATCATTCGAAAAATGACGTCACAATGTACTGGCGAGAAAAGGTACTCGGCGAGAACTGGTCGCACGCCAGTAGAATTCAAGCAACGAGTTCGGGGTTCAATCGCAACTTTTCGAGTCTTTCTGATATATAGAACTGTTATTTTCCGAATTCTGTCGGAAAGGCCCGGAAAGTTGGAATTTGACCAATTTTTTTTTATATGTATTATATATTAAATAAGTACCACGATATTATGAGACACCGGTATACAATATCTTACCAACCCTCTCAGATTACTGTATGTTCATTTATAGTCCGAAATATCTAACGTTTTTCTGGCTTTTTTAACGATTTTGATATTTACTTGTCAGTTTTCCTGGCAAGTAAATATCAAAATCGTTAAAAAAGCCAGAAAAACGTCAGATATTTCGGACTAGTTCATTTACAGAACAGGAATTTAGCAGAAATCAGGTACAACATGATATTTTTTAAAAGGCCTATTTGTTTTTTTGTCCTCACAAAAAGAAGATTTAAAATTTTATCGTAATTTTGGTATGAAGTGAAATTAAGTCTGTTCTCATCTAAACCGAAAGGTTATAACGAAGGGCCTGTTCAGTTCTGCATTAGGTATCTAGAGTATGTAACCCTAACTTTAATTAAGACACAACTTACGGAATAAAACGCACAACAACGTCGCTGCTTTGGGTAACTGACTTTAAAGCACTTTAAACCACTGAGTGTAAATTATAGATGAAGGCTAATGACCGAATATTTGATATTTGATTAAATGAAAAATGATAACGTGCAAAAAATATCAACTGTACACATATTTCAAAAATATTTTAATCGATTTTAAACATATGATGACGTGGACCACTGTGTCCAGATGGTCAGTATTGTCCTGTCTTCTGGTATTTCATTGGTTGTTTTAACTGCAGGTTTTTATGACACAGACTACCAAGCGTATGTAACAACCAATCTTCTTGATATTCCATTATAAGTTTTTTTTTTCTTGTAGGTTTTTACCTAGTCATTGACAAATTGATGAACGTCATTAACTCGAGTCCGGAGGAGTACAACAGCATCAAGACGGTGCTGGGGTTCCCAGTGGGGGCATTCATCGCATACAGTAAGTCGTGTCCTTGTACGTCCCCCCTCCCCCAAAACAAAAATAAATAAATACAAAAACCGTATTTTTGAAGAATTGTGGGGGCAAGGATCTTAATAATCTTAATCCGTTGGGAAGGGTAGGGGGATACAGAGAATAATTTTAAACTTCGATTTAACTGCTATATGCGAGTTCATGTTCTTCAATTTTCTTTACACCCCCCCCCCCCAAAAAAAAAAGCGGGGGACCAACTCCATCGTACTTCAATTTTTTATATGTTATATTGTAAATTTAAGAATAACGTTTCAATGTTTCCTGTCAGATAAAGTGGGGGAGCCCCCCCCCCCCCCCCCACGCTCCGATGCTACGTGTTTGGTTTGTAAATAATTTTAGGAAATAAAATCACTATTTGCATTTAACCACATACCTTGGGTTATTTTTTATACTGTATATTTATACATAGATTGTTTCAGTTTCACGATGCTTGCTGAACAATATTCCTTTTCTGGGTGAATTAATTTAGATGGATGAAATATATATAAATGTAGTTTTTTAACTCGTATAGCGGTATATTTTAAGTCCTTTCCATGGTTCTCTACTTAGGACGCTTGGGACCTTTGTAAAACTTGGTCAAACTTAGTCACTCTTTCCTACAAAAGGGCAGAATTAAACTGCCATGTTGTAAACTGACACTATTATAGTTAAGTTTAAATTGATATATTTAAAACTTTTAATGTACCAACCCAGTAAATTAAAAATTTACAACATGACAGAACTACGGTTACAACGAACGATTTTGGAGAAGGCTAACATAAGTATGCCTGCTGCCTAATCCATTTACTGTAAACCAACTTTTATTCGCGTGCGAGAAATTTTCGCGAAATTCGCGAGAGCCTTGTCGTCGCGAATATTTCTTGCCTCGAACCAGTCTTTATCGTATGGTAGTTATAACAAAATACAGGTCTAAATGTAAGGCTTGGTCGCGAACATTCGTCGCCACGAACCAGTTTACTGGAAATAAATCGCGAAATAAAGTCGCCGCGAATGAATGTTGGTTTACAGTATTCATACTACTTAAATAATAAATTATGTTCAAATCAAATTTAAAAAACTCGTGAACGAGATTACATCCATTTGTAATTCCTTTCATTCAGTGCTTTACAAGGCTGTGTTGGAGCCCCTGGCACTGCCCAAGAACCTCCAAGAGCTGCTGGGAGGTGTCCTGGGGTTGGGGATGGCCAGTGGCTACGCCATGTCTGTACAGGTGCGATGTATCACCTGGCTACTCGTGCCCACGTTCTTCGGTAAGAAGGGGAGATCATTCGTGGCGGCTTACGCCATTGTATTTCTGATAACAGGTGAGTGTGTACTGTTATTTATACATGCATGGATCTAGATTGGGGAGGATGGGAGTCAGAGGGTTCAGACCCCCCACCCCCTCCCCGCAAAATTCAAATTTCTCGAAATTTACATTATAAACGTACCGAATATATGCATCAGACCCCCTGGCGTAATCAATTACCGTCGACCCCCCCCCCCCTTCCCCCAACTTCCTTGGGAAAAAAATTCTGGACACGAACATGGCTAAAGGGCCATTGTCACGATTTTGGTAAAATTCTGTTTTTCTGTTTTTATTATAATTTACAATGCTGTTGGAATGCATTTCCAAATATTAAATGGAATTTTAGAGTCAGTAGAAAAGTCATAAGCAATATAAAGGGCTCACAATTATTTGTAGTGTAAACAAGTGTCCTTTACAAAAATTTAGATTATTGATAATCAAAATTTGTACATAAAAACTAGTTGTCATGTACCAATTTTTATTATCAATAATCTAAATCTAGTTGTCATGTACAAATTTTGATTATCAATAATCTAAATTTTTGTAAAGGACACAAGGTTCGTGCCTTGTTTTTGCTTACATTAGTTCAATTTACCGGTAAAAGTTCTTTTTTAAAGTAAATCCACCCTCCTGTGACGTCATACATTTTCATAAACCATGAATTCATTAAAATTCTTGCAAGTAGATTTGTAATTTCTATGTTATCATAGGTGCACATCAAAAACTCAAATTATTGTTTACTTGGAGATATTTAATAAGCTTTTTTCATCCTTATATTCGACATAATTCAATAATGACAAAGGGAAATAACCCTTTTCTACTTTTCTCCAAGTGATATATCTAAATGCTATAATTTTTCTTATGTAAACAATTTTTTCTTTTCTTTTTTTAATTAATTTTAGTTTTCTGGCAAAGTAAGCAATAAAATTTAAATAGACAAACAAGTATCCATCCACTTATATTTAATTTTTAAACAAAAAAAGTGTGATTTTCAGATGATAATTTCAGCTTTTGGTTTTTATTACCTTAAATCTTAAATAGTATGGAAACATATATATTTTATTCATTTTTTGATAAAATTCAAGTCCAATAAGTTAAAAAAAAGTTAAGTTTTTAACTTTGAACCCATGATTTTATAGGTACGGAGTTACCTTAAGCTAATTTTCCATCTTTTTATTCATTTTAAGCATAAATACATTGATTGTAACGTTCACCACACTCATTTTTTGGTCTAAAACTGAAGTTTTCACTTTATCGTTCGAAATTAAACAAAAGCTTTGTTTACATAGCAGAAAATTGTAAGCTTTGTAAGTTGCTTATAACTCAATGAATGACACTCAAATTTTGGTTGGCTATTAAAAATGCTTTTTTGAAGCATTGTAATTATTAAAATCGGAAAAAATAATTTTGACTAAAATCGTGACCTACCCCTTTAATACACCGTCATATCTAACGACAACAGTGAGAACAAAGAAAGGAAAAAATACCCAAATTCCAAACTCAGCAAACAAAATAGAAATACAAGCATATCATGAAACATTAAAATAAATCAATCAATCAATTATAATCAATCAATCGATCGATCATTCATTGCAGGACCTGTCCACAACATTATGATCAATGGTCAGGAGGTGACGCGGGCGTTGGTGTGTGCTACAGAGTTGGCCATCAACCACTCAACCACTAAGATGGACCTCAAAACCAGGCCCATCATGAGTGTTGCCAAGGATTTTCAGGTAAGATCTTATTGGAATATTATAGACATTTAACTGGTGAGAATTTTCACACAATTTAAAAAAAATAATAACCAATTATCATTGCCATTAATGATATGATACTTGTTTTGTTTGTTTGTTCTACGTTTTCTGTAAACTGTTTGAATTTAATTGCGAAATTTTTACTTCGGTTTTGGTAGACATGTACTCTGGAATACACATGTAATTTCTATTTGTTGGGGGTCAATGTTCGTGAAGAGCCACAATTTTTCTGGTTTGTGGGGGCGTAATTTCGTTGGTAATGCAATCGGGATGATTTTAATAGATATTAAACAAATGGCTGTGTATAGGTTCGTGGGAATGTAAATACTGGGCAATAACTACCCACTAAAGCCAAGAACAATGATGATTCCACAGTATACACAATTTTCAATTTGTTCAGTGACCAATTCACATTCAGGTCAATGTATACCAATATGGTGACAATTGCACGTTTCCAGTCTGTTTGAAGATGGGAATATCAGAACATATTTTGCTTTCTATTTCAATTTTACTGCTTTAAAAAAGGTTGGAAGCTGAACCCTCAGATCCACTATAGAAAAAAATCAAAGTACTGAAAAGCGCTAACCCAGCTTCTGTTTGTATATAAAAGAGATATATATGTATATAACATTTCAGTTTCAGTATACGCAATATATTTCCTCATCACTGTGGCAGCCCCTGCAATGATGTATGTACGCACCGTACATTAAATTCACAGTCGCCCGTACTAGCCCGTGCAACTCCTGAAACTGGTTCCCTAACCAATTTAAAACTTCAGCTCATAGGGGGCGGTTATTCGTTGCACCGGAAGTAGAATTCTAACGACAATAAAGCACTGAGCTATGCTTAGCGCTTTAAAAACCACCTCAATGTTTCGATTTCTTTTCGCCAGTTTTGAGAAAAGTTCGCCATTTGCAAAAATGGCGAAGCGTAGATCGAACAATAATCGCAAATATGATTGTCTTCGCCTGAAAAATTGTGTACATAAGGAAGTATTGAAGAAGATCTTTTAGCTTATTTCAAAATTAATTTCAATACAGTTTCTTCCTGTTTAAAAGGTTTGAATACATGTGAATAGATAAATAATTATATACACGTAGGTTATAAACTGCGAGGATCGTACAGCTCACCTGAATTGTCAACATTTTTACACTCTGTCATTTTTAAGATTTTGCTTCTGTAAACAGGGTTATTTTTGCACCATGTTATTTTCGCTCTTCTCTACACAAGCAAACGGTTTCGTCTTGTCTTTAATACACGTTAATTCACTCGGATACAGTTACAGGCACGTAGCACCCCCCCCCCCCCCCACACACATTTTTGCGCAGCAATCATTTTTCTTAAATTTGCATACAAAAAAATTGAATTATCATGGAGTTGCCCTCCTCCCCCCCCCCCCCCCCCCCCCCACTTTTATGGGACCATGTAAAAAATTGAATTGAAACTAAGAAAATAAGCAGTGAAATTGAGGTGAAAAGTATAATCCCCCCCCTCCCCCGGATTTTCCGGATTTTGGAAAGCAACAAATCCCCACATAAACTCATTTGTTTAAAAATCATTCTGAGATTCAGATCTAGAAGCCTGCGGGAAACGAGGTCAAAATGGGCGAAAATAGTAGGAGGGAAATATTTCTCTGTTGTTAAGGAATTTTAAAATATATTTATTCCATTTCAATTTAGGAACAAGGAGCCCACCTGAAGAGGGTGATTGGTGACCTAGAATTCGCATATAAACCACTCAAAAAAGAGGTGAGTTGATCACGTGACGTGTTTCAATTAATCAAAGTTATATTAATCGTATTTGCAATTATTTTCGATAAAACTACTCGCCGCTGGGTGTAATTCAATTTGTATGGTATAAAGTTCCGTCAAACATTTTGATAGCCCGAAACATGTCTAAAGGTATCCCACTCCCCAATGTTGTTGTCAAATAAAAGTAAAATCAAAGTTATTTTATCAAATATTTTTTTAATGATGCCCAATTATCATGTTGAATAGAGATGTTACGAAAAAATTTTGTATGATGCTGCTTAAAATTTTCCGTGACCTTTCTGTACTTAAAAAAGACAATTTATTGTAATTTGACTTGAAATACAAACTTTTTTAATACTATCAAGAATTCTACAAAATTAGTTCTGCTTGTCTATAATTATGTACAGTATTATTTTGACATAATAAAAACATGGCTACATTCTTTGTACGATATGAAATAATTTTTTCCAATTAGAGAGTACGTTAGAACGTAACACCAAATTTAAATTAGCATGTATCATAATACGTATCGCAAAAAACTCTGCATTGATTTAACTTCACAATTCCTCTGTGTTGCATAAAGTTCAAGGAAAACGAGTTAGAGGAAGAGGAAATGGAGATGAGAATGCGAAAAGTGGACAAAGATACCCGCGGGCGTCGAGGTAAAAACCGGATGAAGAAGATCGAAGAGAAAAACAACCCAGAAACCGCGCGGGACAGACCGGAGAAAATCGAAAAGCAATACCGGAAAAAGCTAGAGATGAGATGTGAAGGTAAACGTCAATCGCAACTTCTCGGGCCTTTCTGGCAAGCTCGGAAAAAAACCTCGAATGTATTACCTATAGGCGTCCATGACAACCCCCCTTTCTATAAAACTTGATACAAATACAACATATTTTACGATCTGTTGAGATGTGTTTATACTTCATTAAAGTCAACTATATACCCTAAAATAAAACACAGAAGTGACATACAAGGCAATCGCAACTTCTCGGGCCTTTCCGGCAGGCTCGGAAAAACACCTCGAATGTATTATGTAGGCGTCCATGACAACCCCCCTTTTTATAGAACTTGATATAAATACAACACATTTCATGATCTGTTGAGATGTGAGCTATACTTCATTAAAGTAAACGATATACACTAAAATATAACACAGAAGCGACATACAAGACTGTCTAGCCGATACTTATTTTAATGGGAAGCGACTCCATTTTGTATAAAATTCTAACATCCGGTGATGTTAATATATTCGAGGTGTTTTTCCGAGCCTGCCGGAAAGGCCCGAGAAGTTGCGATTGACATACAAGGCTGTCTACCGAATACTTATTTTCATGGGAAGCGACTCCATTTTGTATAAAATTCTAACATCCGGTGATGTTAATACATTCGAGGTGTTTTTCCGAGCTTGCCGAAAAGGCTCGAGAGGCTGCGATTGGGTAAACGTGGCACTAAAAACACAAATACTATAATAAAACTCCTCATGAGCGGATCCAGAACATTTTCTTATTGGTGGCTAATGCAATTTGTTTGGCCCGGGCGGGGAGGAGGGGGGGGGGGGGGGGGGGGGTAGATATTCAGACTCAGTCTGTGTTCAATAAAATTAAAAGTTGTTTTCATTACATAAATAGTTAATCTATTTTAAAATCCTATATATACTGTTATTTCCTGTTATTTCATCAAAATTTGTTGAGTACTAAATAAATGTTCGTGGATTCTTTGTTAGGTTCAATAAATCAAATGTTTATTGGAGTATGTTTTCTATTTATTCCCATACTGTATTGGTAGGAGCATTTCCCGCTAATTAAGTTATCCTTGAAAAAGTGATTTTACACAAACTCCTCGAAAGTTGATGTTCACGGTGATTAATAAATAATTTAAATCTGGTTGTAACGAGCTTTCTAATTGGCTATAAAAATATTTTATATCGTATATAGAATGTTGCCTAAGTCATAGTAAGACTAACGTCAAAAACGTATCAATACACCTGACGTTACGTTTGAATTTTCTACAATTTTACGTCATTTTAAAGGTCAAATGACCGTTTTTATCTACAATGAAGAGTAAAAAAATTAAATTATAAGCAATGAATTCAATATTTATTAGTTTTATACGATATAAAATGGTTTGAAACAGTTTACGCTTTTTAATTTTTTATCTCAGTTTATAAAACGTAAACTGCCACAAACCATTTTATACGGTATAAAACAAACAAATATTGAATTCATTTCAGTTTAAATCAAAAACTGTGGTAAGTTTAGGCATCGGGGTAGTTGTGTACTTAATTCTAAAGATATCAAAAATGCACCCAATTGGTATAGGCTAGATTTGTTAAACATCACAATGTCAACAAACTTCATTATTTGCCGATTGAAAAGCACCTTACAATTATATATAGATTATTGTATTTAAAAAAATTTCAACGACGTCTCTTTTAACCGTTTTATGATGCAGAGTATTTAATTTTTAACATACTTTTATTCGATCGCGACGACTTTATTTCGATATTGAAAAGTCAAGCAATTGGTTTTTTTTTTCTTTATCTACTCAATGTCAAAGATATATTCAGACTGGTTTGCGACGAAAAAACATTCTCGCTTACCTCGCGAAATATTCTCACACGCGGATAGAAATGATATTTATTTACTCATCTTCGCTTGCCAAGGGATAACTATCCACTCTGCCGTGGTGGAACGAAGGGGGTCGTACAACCTTGGCTAGCGAAGATGACATTAACTGAACTTTGACCCCATTAGATATATGGAACCAGGCAGTGTCAAGTTGTCGGAATAAAATGCTTAGCCTGTGGGACGACTGTGTGGGCTACATTCCAATCATAGGATACTACCTATGTCTGCCGCTGAGGCTGACCTTCTTCTGCCAGATCGTCAGAGGTAATTTAAACGACTTTTGTCTGTCTGTCTGTGTCCGTCCGTATGTGTCTGTCTATTCATCCGGCTGTCTGGTTGTTTGTGTCTGCCTGTCTATTTATGTCTGTTCATCCGTATGTCTGCCTTTTCTTCTGTCTATGTCTGTCCATTCGTCTATGTATGTCCTCCGTCTGTCTTTCTGTCTGTCTGTCTATTTGTGTCTGTTCATCCGTATGTCTACTTTTATCTTCTGTCTATGTCTGTCCATACGTCTATGTCTGTCCCTCCATCTGTCTGTTTCTGTCTGTCTGTCTATCTGTGTCTATTCATCCGTATGTCTGCTTTTTTCTTCTGTCTATGTCTGTCCATTCGGCTATGTATGTCCCTCCATCTGTCTGTGTCTGTCTGTCTGTCTGTCTATCTGTGTCTATTCATCCATATATGTCTGCCTTTTCTTCGGTCTATGTCTGTCCATTCGTCTATGTCTGTCCCTCCGTCTGTCTGTCTGTGTCTGCCTGTCTGTTTATTTGTGTCTGTTCATTCGTATGTCTGTTTCTTCGATCTATGTCCATCCTTTCGTTTATGTATCTTCGTCCGTCCGTCTGACACAAATGACGTACTGTTGAAGCGCAAGCGGGGTGTTCTTAATACGAAGTGAAAATAAAGTGAAATTTTTGCATCTACTAAGTATTATTTCCTCTATTTCTTACGGAAACATATATAGCGATCATTGCAGAAAAAAATTACATAGCCTGCTAACGCGGGTTATGTATTTTTTCTGCAATGTCGCTACCTTCATAACCCGCATGAATCATCAAAGAAAGCATTTTATTGTTTAAATGACAATATTCCTAAATCAGATCATACAGATGTTGAAAATAACATGAATATTATAGGTAACAACGAATCAATCTGTGATTATTATTCATGAGGTGCATGATCATTATGGTCCGGGCGTGATCAAATCCAATAAAGCCCAAAAGGCTTATCATGATAGATTTGATCCTTTATAATCGCCTCATAGTATTCAAAGAATGATCGACAGTGGCTATGATTTTGTGAAAGAGAATGGGGTAGGTCGCCTGGACACGCAGGTTTTCTCCCTCTTCCTCCCAAATCAATGATACCCTCCCACATACCCTCCCACATCAATGATACCCTCCCACATACCCTCCCACATCAATGATACCCTCCCTCTAACACTCGTGCCTACAAGAAGCCTTCAATTTAACTGTCAGTGTTTAAGCAATATGAGCTGCAATTTTCATGATGAAATTTTTTTTTTTTAAAGAAAATAATGTTATTTTCTACTAAAATGACAAAACTATCATGGTTTTTAAATTTCTTTTCGACAAATTTTTGTGAAAAAGGCCGTTAAGAAGTCTTAATTGGAGCAAAATTGAATTATTGTCGTCCTGTTGCTATATGTTCCTTGGAAGGGATATTTTTCCTCTGACAAAAATTAATGATTTTTTCCAATCTTATTTATCATAAAAGTTTAAGTTATATGCAAACTTATAATACTAGCAGGTTTTTACAGCAAAATAAAATTCTAAAAAATACAGCTCATAAAGAACAGTGTTTTGAATGATTCCCTATTCCTTAACAATTCTTATCAAGTGGTACATGTATGTATTAGACGGAAAACAAAGTTGTGTTAGTGATCTTTTTTCATAGGCTTCGGAACCGGGATGAGGTTGGGGGGGGGGGGGGGGTTCTAGGTGCGGTGGGGCTTATCCCTCCCACTTTCTTTTGGCGTGTCAAGATTTATGATTAAGTCTATCACCAACACCCCTTACCCCAACTTTAAACTTGCTTCCGACGCCATGCACTGCATGATCTTTCACCCTGTAATTAGTCTTCTTCCCGTCTATCAGTGGTGCCAGGCGCTTTGGGGATGGAGTGCGACTCCATGGACGTGATGGAGCCCGGGTTTGGGGAGACGTACGTAACAGCAGACGACACAATGGACAACATGGACCAAAACTTTGACGTCAACATGCAATACAAGGTGAGAGGATGATCTCTCTCTCTCTCTCTCTCTCTCTCTCTCTCTCTCTCTCTCTCTCTCTCTCTCGTGTAATTAATAAGTGAATTCACTTTTACACAAAATAACACAGATGGTACATACGCCAGAGGACGTTGATTACACCATGGCAGAGGAAATGCGGAAGGGCGCCATGCACGAGTTCTCCAAGCGACAGAAATTGACCGAGTTCTTCCTGACCTTGTTAAAGAGGACGCTGGCCTTCACCTTCATCCTCGTCTTCATTAGGTGATGATGTCATCTGTCACTACAATTAGTATTGGGGGAGTATATACAATGAATATACGAGAGGGTATATAATAAGTGTGGGAGAAGCTATAGAGACGTGATGTGGTAACTGTTTGGGTATTATAGTCAAGTGAGCCTCACGAGAATTTCTCTTTGAAAGTTAAAGGGGGAACATGAATTTCACGTTACATGAAAAATAGGCAAAAAAATCACATTAATTTCGCTTATTTTCATTGCTAGAGAAATCACAATCCAATGCACAAAACATCTAACGCGCGTTATGCCATGGGATTTCGTTTCAACTTAAAAATGAAAACTGTGTGAGCAAGTTCTCATGTGGTATGAAAACTTAAGAGCTGTAAATCTTGCATCAACGTATCTAATACCCACACTCTAAAAAAAGTTTTACTATACATTTTTAAAATAAGTATTTGAATTTAGAAAAACTATAAATACTAAGTAATACAATTAGTCAGAATAGCAAGTAAAAGGCAATCTCGTTTAGTAATTGGAATCGTAATTAGTAAATACCACTAATACAATTACTAATGATTTATTTTACTCATCATTTCTGCAATTACTTAAATGTATATGCAGATTGGTTATTTATTTACTCAATTTAATACTTATTTTAAGTAATCAAAATCATTTTTTTTATAAGTAATTTAATTACTATTTACTTTTTTGCAATTACTAAAATGTATATAAATATGTTTTTTATTTACTCAATATAATTCTCATTTCAAGTAATTAAATTCATTTATTTTCATTAGTTTATCTAATATGGTTTGTTATTGGTAATTTAATTACTTGTAGTAGACACATTTATTACTCACTATTTACTTTTTTTAGCAATTACTAAAATGTATATAAATACTTGTTATTTATTTACTCAATATAATTCTCATTTCAAGTAATCAAATTCCTTTATTTTAAAATATTCTATAATTAAGTAATAGCAATACTTATCGTTATATCTAAATAATTTACTTATTTCATACCAATATGGTTTACCCATTTGTTTTTTACTTGTTGTGGACATATTATTCTCCAAATATTATATAACATTGTTTTTGTACAACATTTTAATGCAACGTCAATTTTGCAGAGAGTTTGCTGCAAATTTGCGACAAACAATTGCCGCAAGCTACAGATAAACATAGCAACTTTAAGATATTACAACATAAAAACAATTAATTAACACTTATAATCATTTAATAATGAGTTACTCATACATGTACTATGCTTTTTAATCAATTTACAAATAACTTCTACTGGTGATTAACAAAGATGTTTAACTTAAACAGTTGCAGCAAAATTAGAGATAAAGGACACAAGTTAAAATTATCAACTTTAAATTTGCACATTTTTTAAATTTCAAAAATAAACACAAAATTGATGAACAAACCATAATGAAATTTGACAAATAGTACTCAACCAATCGGTGATGATTTTTGCTGCAGATTGATAAACTTGAATGCAGTTTGGTCACAATATGAATGCACAGATGGACTTGGACAAAAGTTCACAATGAGCAAAGTTCAAACCATATAGTTCACAATGGAATGGTCAGACTTCAGCACTGTTGTGTATATGCTTTTCTACATAGTCTTACACAAATTCTGTCTTCACTCTTTTTTGTTTGCATCATTTGATCATAAAATCAGTGAGTTAGTTGTTCATGCAAGGTTTTCTTTAGGTCTGTGTAACCCAGTCACCAGGGCAGACACCTATTGGGAAGATAAATGGATTTCATATAAGCACAATTTTTTTCAAATTTAAAGCAGTTTCTAAGAAAAACAAGTTAGTCTATCATATATCTGCTCCATCTACTGATCTTTTAATCAATATAGCTACAAATTTGCACTACTAACTCTGACTATGTGAGTAGAACATGAATTCTTTTATTTAAGTAATAAAAATGTAAGTCATTTAAAATGTACTTATACACTATGTAATGATAATTCACTAAATTTGGCGTTGTTTAAATAAATTTTAATTATTTGTTCATGCATCACAACGATGTCAATAACGAACTTGATTCGACACCCGGCATTGTCATAGGGATGGCCTTAAACTGTTAAACCATAGGCGTCGGAACCGGGGGGGGGGGGGGGGGGGGGGGCTAGGGGGGGGGGGGGGGGCTTAGCCCCCTACTTTTTTTGCAAAGTTAGACCTAATCATTAGGGACATAGCATCATAGAGGCCGGGTTCAGCCCCCTCCCCCCCCCCCCCCCACTTTTTCTCGCAGCAATGATAATTGTTCCTAAATTTACCTTGAAAGATTGAGAAGTTGGAGTCATAGGCATACTAGCCCCCCTCCCTCCACGGATTAGGAATTTCATGTTTTGGGTAAAAAAAATTTGGTAAGTATAGGTATACTCCCCATGCACGGAGTAGGATTTCCATGATTTTGGGAATTAGTTTTTTTTTCCTCAATTTTCTGAAGATTAGTCTAGCCCCCCCCCCCCCCCCCCCACTTTCAATTTGCTTCCGACGCCAGTGTAAACTCATTATAAAAGATCACAGTCTTTCGTTTTATATTCCAATAACTGTTTAAACTGCCATTCAACGAATATATTTTCATTACTTCACTTACTTTTTCAAAAACGTGCTCATGATCATGCACGAGATGGACCATGGTGCATGCAGTGGCCTTGGGTGTTGAGACTCGATTCTTTCATTTATATTCGTCCTCTGTTTAGCCGTGGATATTCCAAAAGTAAACACTCCATTGGCAATCATTCTTTTACCTTGTGCACATCCTTATTCCCTTAATTTCATTCATTTTACCATCTCGGTGATAGCAGACAACATGGCAGCATCGAATGTGAAAATTGGCGGCTAGCTATTGATCGACCAATCAGCGCGCGCGTAGCTTAAGATTGAAACAAAAGTAAAAGTAGAAACAAACACTGAACAGCATACGAACAAATTCTTCAATCTTCATGATTCAACATCAAGCGGTTTACACACTCCAATATAAGTTAACTGATATTTGAACGTAGGAAAAAAGAATATAGCATAACCAAAGAACAGACAGGTTGGTATTCACGTAATACGTGGGGTCTAGGGGGGGGGGGGGTCATTTTGCCTTTTATGTAATGAAACATCATGCGATTAAAGTTGATCTTATTTTCGTAATAATAGAAATTTTTATTGAGACTATCTTAGAATTATATAATTCAAAATATACTTATATAGTAAGTCTTTTTTTTTTTTTTTTTTTTGCTTTAAGTACATGATAGTTCTTTATCATAACAAATATCAGTAAAGGAATTACTTGGTAAATCATGTTAAGTATATAATAGTTCCATATCATAACAAATATCAGTAAAGGAATTACTTAGTAAATCATGTTTTGTTTTTAGTAAATGATTGTCCCTTTTTCATAACAATAATCAGTAAAAAGGAATTACTTAGTAAAACATTTCTACACATTAAGTAAATGTAAGTAAAATATTTTTATTTAGTAATTGACATGAAGTTCAGTAATTGTTTTAAATTTGTAAGTAAATGTTAAGTAATTACCTATTACTTATTAATATGATTTTAAGTAAAAAATGATTACTAAGTAAAACTTTTTTTAGAGTGCATGCGTAACGTTTGACTTTAGAACCACTGAACCACTAACTTCAATTCTAGTTACCACTTCTACAGATTGCGTTTTCAAAAAATATATACAGCTATAATGGTTTGTTTCTGAGGTGTGAGCTGTTGAACTTTCTGTTTCAGCTCCTACAAGTACAACAAGAGGTATTTGTCCGACTTTCAGTTTGACAACATGTACATCACACCGTACTTCCGCCATATTGACGCTCGGCGCATGTATCAGGTATGGTAATGGGTGGATATGGATGGATGAGTAGGTGGATGAAAAGATGGATTGATGGATAAGAGTGTGGATAGAGTGTGGATGGATGGACGGATAGATGAAGAAATATATGGATGGGTAGATTGATGGATGGATAGATGAAAAGCTGGATGGATAGTTAGAGGATGGATGAATGGATGGAAGATAAATGGATGGATAGAAGATGGATGGATAAAGAGAATGGATTGATGAAAAGATGGATGGAGAGATTGAGATACATTTCATATTTATCACTTGGTAAACTAGCAATTGAAAAAGCATTTACTTAGTTTTTTAAATTCTTTTAGAAAAAGCGGAGACTTCTACCATTAAAAAAGTTCGAGAGAGGCCAGTTTGTCTATCCCAAAACAGTGAAATTGATGAAATCTGAAAAGAAAAAACTGGTAACTAAAGTTCACAACACAAATTATATACTTTTTTTCTATGAGCTAGTTATAGCATTCCGATTCTTCTTTTGGTTGGGACAATAAATACATAGTTGTTATAGAAAATCAAGGTACTAAAAGTACTGAATTACGTACTAACCACTGGCATAAAATAAATAACTACTAGTACAGTATGTTCATCAGTAAGGAAATATCTAATAGCTTAATTGAATCGTTAATTTGTAGAGTAAGGGGACCTTCATGATCATCATGAGGTGCATGGTGTCTGCTCTGATCATCGTATCCGCCAAGGTCCTATACGAGGTGATGGACATCATTGAGAAAAACAGTCACGTGACCTACAGACAACAAGGCAGGACAATCAAGTTTATATTGTAATATGTAAACGGTGTGACCGTTGGACCGAGCGCAGATTTAACACAGAGCAGTTTGATTTTTGTAACAGAATTTATTTGAAACGCACACAGTAGGATCCGCCTAGTTGCCTACTCAAATCATTAGCCAAAGTTTGACTAAACGTCGCGTGCTCAGTCTGCATTATGACGTCATGTTTCAAACGTAAAACGTACACGTTTTGTTTTCGGAAATAGCCGAAGAGAGTTACGTGATTCCAAACTTTTTTTTATTTCTTCTTTCTTTGTTCATCAATTAAATTCATATGAATGCCGCTGTAATAAACTTAAATATTTTATTAAGTATCTAAAAGATCAGTTCCTTGACGTTAATGTTTTTATTTTCCATCTGATAATTTGATAAGACATACATAGAACAAGTCGTGTTTCTTGATTGAAGCACTACTGAAACTTATCTGGTTTCCTTTTTAATTTCTTTTAATTCAAATTACCTTCTATTGAAACACTGGAACTTATTTAATGGAGTTAATGGGCAATAAACATCGATAAGTACCAGTCAATCAATGATCGAACTAACTTTAAAAAACAAAATGGCTGCCAATATGGCGGCGCCCAGGGCTGGAAGAAATTTTTTTTTGGCCTTAGTACCCCCGATTCAACTTTCATTTTTCACTGATTTTCTTAAATATACGTGTTACCATAAATCCTCGCTTCGCGAGGCGGGCTTCGCCCGCCTCTCGCTGCGCTCGGTATAACTTGGATCTTATAACAATTATACAGTTTTTCTTACTCTCATTTGAGTTATTCTTATGAATGTTTAACATAACAGCTGTTTTCTTTTAGTTTGATATTCATATTGCATAAAGAAACTGTTTCTGTTATTGTTTTACTTGTTGGCAAGTACATTTCTTCCATATGCTTAATGTCCACCAAATCAACGTGAAGGTGGCTTAGGAAGGGGGAGGGGCTGACCAATCAATTTTAATTTTGGTGATTGATATCTGTGTTTCAATTTAGAAAGCTAGGGATCCACCACATGAAGTGAATAGAAGCAGATTCGTGAATAGATACTAATCAAACTCGTTCTAATATCAATTTCTGTGTCTTGATGTCATTGTGTGTATGTCATGACATTTACCTCTATGTGTGTCTTGAAATCTATATTTCTCTGGCTGTGTGTCCTGATATCCATATTTCTGTGTGTCCTGATATCTATCTCTCTGTTCTGATATCTATTTCTCTGTGTATCCTGATATCAATGTTTCTCTGTTTCGTGATATCTCTCTCTTTCTTTCTTGACAACTATCTCTCTGTGTATGTCCTGATATCTATATCTCTATGTCTGTCCTGACATCTATCTCTCTGTGTATGTCCTGATATCTTTATCTCTATGTCTGTCCTGACATCTATCTCTCTGTGTATGTCCTGATATCTATATCTCTGTGTTTGTCCTGACATCTATCTCTCTGTGTATGTCCTGATATCTATATCTCTGTGTCTGTCCTGACACCTATCTCTCTGTCTATGTCCTGATATCTATATCTCTGTGTGAGTTCTGACATCTATCTCTCTGTGTATGTCCTGATATCTATATCTCTTTGTGTGTCCTGACATCTATCTCTCTGTGTATGTCCTGATATCTATATCTCTGTGTCTGTCCTGACATCTATCTCTCTGTGTATGTCCTGATATCTATATCTCTATGTCTGTCCTGACATCTATCTCTCTGTGTATGTCCTGATATCTTTATCTCTATGTCTGTCCTGACATCTATCTCTCTGTGTATGTCCTGATATCTATATCTCTATGTCTGTCCTGACATCTATCTCTCTGTCTATGTCCTGATATCTTTATCTCTATGTCTGTCCTGACATCTATCTCTCTGTGTATGTCCTGATATCTATATCTCTATGTGTGTCCTGACATCTATCTCTCTGTGTATGTCCTGATATCTATATCTCTATGTCTGTCCTGACATCTATCTCTCTGTGTATGTCCTGATATCTTTATCTCTATGTCTGTCCTGACATCTATCTCTCTGTGTATGTCCTGATATCTATATCTCTATGTGTGTCCTGACATCTATCTCTCTGTGTATGTCCTGATATCTATATCTCTGTGTCTGTCCTGACATCTATCTCCTTGTGTATGTCCTGATATCTATATTTCTGTGTGTGTCCTGACATCTATCTCTCTGTGTATGTCCTGATATTTATATCTCTTTGTGTGTCCTGACATCTATCTCTCTGTGTATGTCCTGATATCTATATCTCTGTGTCTGTCCTGACATCTATCTCTCTGTGTATGGCCTGATATGTATATCTCTGTGCGTGTCCTGACATCTATCTCTCTGTGTTTATCCTGATATCTATATCTCTGTGCGTGTCCTGACACCTTTCTCTCTGTGTATGTCCAGATATCTATATCTCTATGTGTGTCCTGACATCTAGCTTTCTGTGTATGTCCTGATATCTTTATCTCTATGTGTGTCCTGTCACATATTTCTCTGTGTATGTCCTGATATCTATATCTCTATGTGTGTCCTGACATCTATCTCTCTGTATATGTCCTGATATCTATATCTCTATGTGTGTCCTGACATCTATCTCTCTGTGTATGTCCTGATATCTGTATCTCGATGTCTGTCCTGGCACCTATGTCTCTGTGTATGTCCTGATATCTATATCTTTATGTGTGTCCCGACATCTATCTCTCTGTTTATGTCCTGATATCTATATCTCTATGTCTGTCCCGACATCTATCTCTCTGTGTATGTCCTGATATCTATATCTCTATGTCTGTCCCGACATATATCTCTCTGTGTATGGCCTGATATCTATATCTCTATGTCTGTCCCGACATCTATCTCTGTGTATATCCCGATATCTATATCTCTATGTGTGTCCTGACACCTATCTCTCTGTGTATGTCCTGATATCTATATCTCTATGCGTGTCCTGACACCTATCTCTCTGTGTATGTCCTGATATCTATATCTCTATGTGTGTCCTGACATCTATCCCTCTGTGTATGTCCTGATATCTATATCTCTATGTGTGTCCTGACATCTATCTCTCTGTGTATGTCCTGATATATATATGTTTCTAATTGTCCTTATATCTATCTCTCGGTGTATCCTGATATCTATCTCTCTGTGTAACTTGATATCTACATTGTATATCTGTCTTTTCCTCTGTCTGTATAGGGATCCATCACATTGAAGTTAAGGTGGCGGGTAAGGGGTTTATGAGTCATATAGTGCGTCTCTTCCTGAGGGCCTTCAACCAGAAACATTCAGTGGACACCGTTTCCACCAACTTTGGTAAGTACACATTGTTCATGGATTAAGAAAGTTTTAGCGGTGATACCTATTTTTACATAGTTTTTACCTACCAAAATAAAAGAGCTTCAATTTAAGATACCAACTTTGGTAATTTAATTCCTACAGTTCACACGGTAAAAGGGGCTGAGCGATTAGTGTCATTTTAACACTCTTTTAACCTCCTGGATTAAAAGAGCTCTTAGTAAATAAAGAGAAATATCAAATAATTATTTAGCTAATTAGTCAATTAACCACTGTTCCCTTTACAGAGTGTTTACCCTACGGCACGCCTCTACCCATCATGCACGTCGTTCGGATCTATTTAGTCTACGTCCTGGTCTGGGTGTTGATGTTATTTCAGGCCTACGGGTTACGCCTGCGCAGAGTAATTTGCTCATTCTTCTACCGAAAGGCACGTTACTATTCATGTAACATATTTCTCTCTCTCTCTCTCTCTCTCTCTCTCTCTCTCTCTCTCTCTCTCTCTCTCTCTCTCTCTTGTGTTCTTTACTAGTCCAGAATAAAAATATAGCCCTTAAATGGAAAAATAGTTAAGCATACAAAAGCATTCTTAGAAGTTCCAAAAATGTGGCTACGAGTTACATGTACCAGGGTCAAAAATAGGGGGCACCGCGATTTAAATGTATTAAAGGTGTACTAATAATTCATGTTCTGGTTATATATATCTTTGTCATTGTCATGATGGTTTCTGTCTTTATTTCGTAGAGAGAGAAAAAACGCATTTTGTTTATGTACAACGAACTGTTAAAGAAGAGGAAAGGTTTTCTCAAGCATCTGCGGAAAAAGGTTTTAAAGGAAGCCAAGAAATTTCAGCTTTCGGTAAGTCTTCTAAAGTCGCTCTTTGCTTTGGATTGAGACTTTTCTCCTAGTCGTAATAAAGCTTTACTTATTGAACTACAAAAACTGATCCTAAACTTAGGGTACAAAACAGTTCAGTTACTTATAGGAAGCACAGAATTAATTAACTTGAACGTAATACTATTCTGTTTTCAATATACTAAGTAAAACTACTTATCATTGGCACCCAACGTTATTTTTTTTTTCGTAACGAAAAAATGAACAAATATATCCCTAAGTAAATAAGAACGTCATATGCATGGGTTTTAACTTTTAATTTTTTTTAAAACTTAAAATGTGCTACATTTCGTTGCTTGGCTAAATTGGTTTGTATATTCAATAGTTGAAAAATATTTTGTCATAAATAAAAGGTTAACTTTATATTACACTACATTACGGCGTATCCTTTTGCTTTAGCAAAGTTTGCATAAAAGTTCAAGGTAAATGCATTTGTACATAATGTTTAAATTATACTTTTACTCAAGACTTTTCTGTCATTTTTAAATATCTTACCTTTTCAACAAAGTCTCAATTTTAAAACAAAGCGATATAATTTGCACACTGTACTGCGGTGTGTGACATTTATACTTCCCCCCTTCAACTTACTAGTGTATTTTGCTATAATTATTTGTGCAATATTAGCCTTTTTTACCATTTATTACCATGGGAGTTAATTTCTTTCGAGCGATTATTTTGTGTCCTTCAATCGGTACAGTGTAATAGCATTTGGCGACTTACATAAGCTGCCTGTTATTTCAGAGAGACTCCAGCATACTGAGTGCGTTTGCGCGGACTTTCCCGCGCCTCGCCTTCCTGGTTAAGTGTTTCCAGCGCTCCAAGAAGACGTGCCTGGTCTGTGGTGACGTGGAGAAGAAGAAGATGGTGGAGTTCGTGCCGTGCCCTACCCCGGGCTGTAACTTCTCCTACTGTCCTGAGTGCTGGGTCGACTGCAGGGTACGTCTCAAAATAAGATATATCCAGTGGGTACATCTCAAAATAAGATATATCCAGTGGGTACGTCTCAAAATAAGATATATCCAGTGGGTACATCTCAAAATAAGATATATCCGGTGGGTACGTCTCAAAATATGATATATCCAGTGGGTACGTTTTAAAAGAAGATATATCCAGTATTATACATGGTACTGTCCTTTACAAAAAATTTGATTTTTGAGAATCAGATTTTGTACATGACATGTACAAATTTCGATTCTCAATAATCTCAATTTTGGTGTGCGTAAAGTTATTTCCTGTAATCAAGAATAACATAATTATGTTTATCCTAAAAAATATTCATATGACTGGTTTTAATGGTTAAGAGACGGAAAGAAGACGTGTTTATTTTAAGTGATCAAGTGGTTAAGATATAAGGATTTTATAAAATCGTCATACATGTAATACAAATCAAAAAAAAAAAAAAGATCAACGTAGTATATTGTGTATCCACACCATATTAACCAATATACAGACAGTGCGCTACAGTCGATCTCTCTCTATGCATTTTCTTTCAGAACCAGTGTTATGCTTGCATGCCTTTCGCTAAACGAGATTACAGTGATAGCGAGACTTCTGATGATGGAAGCACAGATGATGATGATAAATAAGAATCTTACTATCTGCAACCTTAGGACTAGGCCTGCCGCGCATGCGCGAAATTTTGTAAACATCCTGTAGTTCGAGTTTGTTCAGATAGAATCGAGAGTATGTCGGTATGTTATGCTACATCCATTTTAATGATATATTACGCATAAACCTTATCTAAATTCATCATATTTCTCTAAATAAACATTGTTGGTAACACCGTGATCAATATAGTGTACCTTTTTCGATCCCGAATGACCCTGAACTTGTAATATTTATAACGTAAGCATAAACCAGGGAGGTATACATGGTACATTCATCCTTGCATAAACGTAAGCATCGCAAGAAATATTATTATGTTTATAAGGCTTAATGATAAGGGACTCATGCATACACATACATTCCTTATAAATTAACAAGTAGAATAAAGAATAAGATATTTATTTCAAATAATAAACCGACAGGGTGTATAACAAACATAAAATATATTTGGAATTTGATGACATGACAAATATATCATTGACTTATTAAAAAGAAACATTGTACTCGGTTTGTTTACATGTACGATCTAGTAAAATAAATGTTATGGATATACATGTAGCATATCGCACCCTTTTATCAAGGGGGCCGGGCATTGTAATTTAAAATAAAAGTACTACAAGAATAAAAATATTTTCTGGCAAAGAAATTAAAGTAATGTATTACATGTATAACAATGTTTGACGATATGTATAAAGTATAGCAGTTACCTAAGTCTACCTATAAATAAACATTTTTTTCTTTGATGATTCATGCAGGCTATAAAGGTAGCAATCATTGCAGAAAAAAATAATGTGGGCTATGTATTTTTTCTGCAATATATTGTCACATTCATACTCTTTAATATTGTTATTTTCTCTATCTGCAGAAGAATTTGAAATAACAATTTGATGATGTATCAGAATATCCGACACATGGGATCATAAAAGATTAAAATTTTTAGATATTACATCATCAGCCTCCAAAGAGCACTCATTAGACTTATTCAACACTTTGTCATTCTGATCAAATATATTATCTCTTATTATTTTAATCTTGCCGGGATAATCCATATCCTCTCAAAGTTTGACGTGGTCATGATGTATCACAGCTTGTGATTGGTTTATTTCTCTTGTCTCTGAACTTACAATAGTCTGAGAACATTACCAATATGATATGTATAATGATATAAATATCATAACAAGAAATTTATTCATAAAAAGGACAAAGTATGGCAAACTCTTCACAATTAATGCAATATTTTTTATTCAGATGATTGAGATGATCCATATTTTCATCTGAGTCTGATGGTAACCTGTGGAAAGAAATTATTTAAACATAAATGAATGCATGTAAAACAGTTTGACTTTCCTATATTTTCCCAAAGTTTAATCTTTTATGCCTGTTAAGACATATTCATGGTTTTACTAAATAATATTTTTTAAAGGCCATTACCTATGGACACTATAACTTTAATTATGAATACTTGCATATAGTCTAATACATGTATATACAAACACGAACATGCATTTGTATTTACGGTAATTAATTTATGTATACATATAATAGGAAATACAGCTTTGATAACCCTAATATGCATTATCAATGAATGATTTTTCTGCAAATACTTTCAGCTTAACCTATTTTTTTTAACATGCGCCATCACATCAATGTCGACTTTTTGTAGTGTTAAATGTGTATTGTACATTATACAATTATAGCTTATATGTTTAAATAACATGAACAAAAGTTGTTTTTTATTTTCAAAAATTATATTAAAAAAAATTAAACTTTTTATTGACATTACTGGACATTATTTATTACATATTATCATGTATTTATTGACACCGAATTATAAACTCTACATTGGTTTACTTGCAACTAATACATATTTTCCACTCTCTCATAAAAAGTACAAAATTATTCATATAAAATAATTAAAAGCATATATCTTTCTTTGAACAATGAAATTATGATTTCGAAATGAACGTCCGTAAATTAAAAACAATTTTTTTGGGTAAAATTTCACTTAAGATGTCTATTCTTCTTGTTTTTATCAACTCTGCCAATCATCTTTAAATCTTTAATATAAAAAGTAAAAAGAGATTATAATATTAAAGCTGTTAATATACATGTTACAATTTGTCTCTCTGGGCCTCATCAGTCAGGTAAGAGATCAAACTGTTACACTAAAAATTTTCAAAAATTCCCTGATACCTTCCTGGTTCCGTGTAATAATATTAAAAAAACAACCCTCCCCCCTAATTCCAAATGCATCTCAAATTATCATAATAAAACATATTGGTAGATTTTAATAAATTCATTACTCTTTAAAATGATTTTTATGCAACCAGGAAAGTTTCGACCCATACTCTTATTTATCAGACAGAAAACATACACAAAAAGTGCGCACCAATAACTGTATTTATCTCCATTTGGCTATAGACGTCTTAAACTTATACATGTATCAATCTGTGTTATAAAGTCAAAGCATTTATCAACTTCTGGAAAAAAAAGCAACAATAGTGAATCTTTACATGTAGTCTTGAACTGTATAAGGGGTCTGGTTAGTAGGGAAGTAACATAAATTAAACCTAAAACAATGTTAGTAAACTAACAAAACTGCATGCCAAATACGGGCAGTTGAAACTTATTTTTGTTTTGAACTGTTAACTTGGAGCACATTAAAATTTGGAAAAACAAGCTGCAACTCAGCACTGGTCTGTTCAGTCTTTTAGATAAAGGCAATATTGACTCTTGTCCAGCAAATGTACCTAGTTGTCTAAGATTATTTAATTCCTGCTGAATTTCTGATCCAACATTGAATTACCATTATCATAAAAAAAGAAATTTCTAAATAAGCCTAAATTTTGCTCTATCTCATTTATTGCAATATTTCTAAGCTCTTGGTGGTGATCTTGATTTCCAAAGAGTGCAAGACTAACAGACCGAAAAAGACAATTTCCGTCACGTATGATAGGTTGTCTATATAGTCCATAGGAAGCTAGATATTCATCCTGTTGGGTTCTCTCTCACTCAGAATTATCTACCACTTGCAAAATAACCTCATTATTATTAATTCTACTAATTAGAGAGTCAGGATCCGAAATCTATAATAAAATATATGTACCATCATATACTGGCAAAATCAAGCCTCAAAAAATTTTAATTTATTAATTCAATTAAATTTCAGTAGACAAAATTGAATACCGGTAGATTATACACAAAAACCATCACCAGAGTAATACAACATCAAAACAATTTATGGTGGTGATGGGAATTGAACCCATGTCTATGACTTTCCATACACTACCATTAAAGAATTTAGAGATTAGTAGAACAATATTAGGGACCATCCCCATAAAGAAGTAAATAATATATAAAAATAGGTAATCACAAATTACAAAGCTCACTGAGACGAGGCATCACCTTTATGAGACCACCTTTATCATATTATATGAAAATCATACTTAATGATCTTGGTTATTCATGATACTAATATATATTATATATTACCATATAATACTGTAATAAATAATGATGTAACATGACATTGTAACATATGATATGACATTGTATCATGTTATACATTATTGTATTTGATCACATAATACAATATCATAGTACATGATAAATTAAAAAATGAATTTAATTTCTACCTATGTTATACGATATAACAAAACTTGGAGCAGTTTATAATTTAAAGAGCGTAAATTGTTCCAAGTTATGTTATACTAGTAAAACATAGGTAGAAAGTAAATTTATTACTTATAATTTAATTTTCTACTATTTAAATCAGATAATAAAGCCCATTCATAAGTTTAAATATGATAATCTGTACAAAATTTAAACTTAACGTCAAGCAGATTAATACGTTTCGCATGCACATCGTATTGTGATGTAGGCAAGTTATGTTATACGATATATATATGAATTTGTTAAGCCAATCAAATGAGGCGTTACAATCAGAATTAAATTATGATAAAATATTGTATTATGTGACATAATATCATATCACATAATAAATCAAAATATTGTTGTACATGGCTTTACGTAGATCATCGTCGATCAAATCTAAAATCTATCATAAAGCCCTTCAGGCTTTATTGGATTTGATCACGCCCCGACCAAAATTATCACCTCATAATACTCAAAGAATGATTCCTTATTCCTTTTATAATCAATATCTTATTATACAATGTTGTATCATATGATATATATTATACAATATTATTACTTATTCGGTTAGTTACTGACTCACTACAGAAATATATTGGGGTGATCAATCTCATAGATGGCGAAGGCGAAGCGTTTTGTTTTTCAAGAGGACTATCAAGCGACATATAATTTAATCATAAATAACGATGATCTATGTAAAGCCATGTACAAGATGCCTAACATGTCGTCCAATTTAACTCATTTAAACTCTTCATAATTTTCAAGATCACCTTTCAAATACTCTTTAAAGATCTTTGCTTCACCAATGTCTATTATACTTACAATGTTTTGTTGCTATTGAATTTTAAATGTTCTCTCCCTTTCTCTGTAGAGATTTGAGCAAATTTCGGCGCTGCCATTTTGTTCTGCTCCAGACAAAACAATGTGACGTCAATATTCTAAGGGCAACTACTCTAATTTTAAAGAATTTCAAAGGGTAACTACTCCAAAAACTTTAAGAACTTACGGCATGCGGTTTATGTATTAAATACAATGAAATGTCGAAATGAGTAAACGAAACGTTGGCCAATGACGGCAATATTGCCTAATATTATTTCTCACCGAACAAATATAGAGATATATGAGCCAATCACGTGCTATGTTTAAACCAATGAAAGTGTGACGTTTCAGTCCAAAGGAAAAGAACTAAACTTTATTTACTTTACAATGATTGATAAGCAAGTTCTGCAACTTATATTGATATTAATTTGTTGGCACTGAGCTTCCTTAAAACAGCAGAAAATCACTATATCCTGATGTATAAGAAGTATTATAAGTCAAATTAACAAAAAAAATTGTAATTTGGGATAAAACAATAGGCCAATGTGTTTAAAGTTAACAAAGTCAGGAGTTAGGACAGACAGATGGACATATACTAGAAATAAAGTGATCAGAATAGCTCAGTTGAGCTTACAGCTTAGGTGAGGTTAAAGTCTATGATTCTATGGAGGAGTTTTTAAGTTTTATAATTATATGACAAAAAATTGACTACAGACAGACAGATTGATTCCAATATACTCCACTAAAATTTGTTTGTAGGAGCATTAAAACATTGGTAACAATACATAACCTGAGGAACTCAGGTAATTTTGTAATTTAAAAGAGCAACAAACGCTGAACAAAAAGTGATCAGAAAGCCCACAGAACCATGTCACATGTACAATATACATATATTTATCAATGTACGATTTATTTGGACTATGGTTTTTGAAATATATCAGGATGATATCACAATTGTTTAATGAAATAAGTTATTTTTGCATTAATGTCTATGCCATTTTTGCAAAATAGCAAATTATTCCATCAAGTTTCATTGTTTCAATAATCCTGATAAAAAATCATGGACATGCAAAACTGTAGTACTCACCTGTGTTGATCTAGGGAAATCTTCAGCAGGCCTATCTGTCTGTTAAGTAAATATGGCAGAATAATAAGAATACTGGATACATGTAGTTTATGCTACACAATGACTCATTTGTATTTTTTAAACTAATTTTTTTTAAAAATCTTATCTGTTTGTAAACTAGTGTTATGAAAGTACTTGTAAAGGAGAGAAAATCTAAATAAAAATCTATCAATACAATATTAACGTGCAGCATAGAAATCAAGACAATACACTGTTAAAACTCAGGAGAAAGATTTACACATTTTATGGTTTATCTGACTTTAAATTTTAGCTGATGGGATAGGGGTGCATGTAACAACCTCTGATAGAATTTCCTGCAATGACCCCATTTCAGTATTCTGTAATAAAAGTAATCCAAGTAGTAGAGTTATAGATACAAAATAAGAGAGACACACATACTTTAAGCTTTAGGAAATAAAACCAATGTAAATAATTTCTCTAGGATAAAAACTTGATAAGATACAAGTCAAGTTAATATTATCCATGTAAACTTTTAAAATTATTATTTCTAACTTATAATTACTGGTATGTTTGACAATAAACTGTCATCCTATCAGGTTAATTAATTATGTTAATGATAATATTATTTTAACCAGACAGTTTATTGTCAGAAAACAAAGCTTTTAATTTTGTATTAGAACACTACTGACTAGATTTAAGTATAAAATTGGCAGATATGAGGCGACTTGAACACTTTATACTTGTTATGACAAGGAATAAGAATATACAGATTTAGTATTGAATAATTCTAATACATACAGGCAAAAAGAAGCCTCCACTGCCTTCCATCATTTCGTCCACTGTGACTACCTGGAATACTACCTATTAAACAGTATTTTTTAAATATTTAAAGACAACAATAAGTGATGAGGCACAAACACACTCTGGTCCCATTTTATTTGACAGGTTAAAAGACTGTACAACTGTCAACTTGTGACAGCAACCCTTCAGAGATACATTAACTGTTTGATGTAAACCATGTTATACAATGACATATTGATAGGAGATTCCCAGTAATGTGAAAATGACTATGATTGTGATAAATGAAAAATAATACTATCATGAAGTGAAAGCCACTTTTGATTGTAATTAACTACCTAGAGACAAATACTCTGTACAATCACAGGCCTCTTAATTTCTATCAATAAGCCGATAAATGTAGAAGAGAAAGATTAAGCGGCTTATTGATAGAAATTTAGAGGCCTGTAGTACAATTAAACTATATATACATGAACTGTATATTAAATACTTATAGAGTTTAATTACCTTAATTGATTTCTTGGATGCATATACTCTCTGCATTTAAATACGTATATATGACGTAATACATAAGTAATTGTATATGTTTGCATACATATATCTATGTTTTAAATATTACAAGTTCAGGGTCATTCGGGATCGAAAAGGGTACACTATATTGATCACGGTGTTACCAACAATGTTTATTTAGAAAAATATGATGAATTAAGATAAGGTTTATGCGTAATATATCATTAAAATGGATGTAGCATAACATACCGTCATACTCTCGATTCTATCTGAACAAACTCGAACTACAGGATGTTTACAAAATTTTCGCGCATGCGCAGTATGCCTAGTCCTAAGGTTGCAGATAGTAAGATTCGATAAATAACAGGATGATGATGATGATGATGATGATGATGACCACGTTATATTATGACGTATATTATGACTTGTACATGAGAATTTATGATCATGATATTCTTGTTTTAGAAAAAAAGGGGATATGCAATTTTAAGTTTTGATAGACTTTTTTTCTGTTTTAGCTAGTTCCTATTGTTTAAGTATTGTTGTATTCTATAGAGAAATGTATTCTTTCACTTTTCTGTTGTTTTGTTTTGAATTGTCTTGCGATAAGTTTGGAGTTTGCCGGAGGTAGACATTTATAGATCTATTTTTATGTTTGATTTGCATGATATATCAGTGTTATAATGAAAACGAAATAACTCTCATATTGGTAGAAAATATATACATGAATTGTTATGCGGGACAAGTAACTATTGCAAATATTAAAACATGTATATATCTCATCAACAAAATTCATTTTCAAATATCTATGTTATTGTCTATAATATATAGGAGCGAAACCTTCAGATCATTCAAGATTTGTTTCATGTACTTTATATCCCTTGTCTGAACATAATTGTAAATCTGATATTTGCGCATGCTTTATTGATTAATCAATATTTTTTTGAGATTACGAAGAAATCGGCATTTGTTATGCGTAGTTGTTGTTGGTTTTATTTTTTTTTTAAATATAGAACATCATTAAAGTAATGATTTTATGTTTATATAAAAAAATATTAATAAAATTGATGATGCAAAAACATCTATATTTTTACTAAGTACTAAATATGAACGGAGTGTGTAAAGCTTGTGAAGGTTGTGTGATTATTTTTATAAGTATAAGCATAAGTATAACTTGGCGACAAAGAAGTTGCCTTTTAAAAAAAATTCGTTAAAATAATTGTCCCCGATCAAAACGAAAATTTCTTGTTTTAGAGAGAAACATGTTAGTTGATTTTCTCAGTCGAGAGAATGAATGTTTTAAAAGCGATAAATTTTACTATTTAATGTGTGTTCATGGTCTCTAGGGTGTATTTATATTGTCGATTTATAATTTACATGTGTATCTCTTTTTAAGTTACATTATAGGAAAACCAATATAGATGTTTTGTACTTGATTGTATTTTTAAGAATCAGATTTATTTATCTTGTTTTGAGGAAAACTTCCCGTCCAAAAAAAAATTGCTACCGAGGAAAAATTTGAAAAAAAAAAAGTTATGGAGATGCCGGGGATCGAACCCGGGGCCTCTCACATGCAAAGCGAGCGCTCTACCACTGAGCTACATCCCCACGTTACAAAATTGTGGTTTAATAACGATCAGTACAACGCTTTAAATGTACGTAATCTTTGAATGATACGTACGTTTATCTTCTGTTTATCTTGTTTATATTAAAATCCGTAGTTTTTCTATCAATATTATACGGAAGATAATGAAAATTTATTTACGTGCAGGTATTTATAGCATGTACTACTGATCAATGCTAATGTACTTTATGCCTAATCAAAGAAGGGTAACTCCTGTCGACTTAGTCATTCTATCGGAACGGGCCGAGTGAAAACATTATACGGCTGTCTGTTCAGGCTCTTTGATAATCTAGACGTGATAGACAAAAAGTCTGTGTTGAGAAGAGTTCAAATCGAGTCGATTAACTTCATGATGTAAAATAATCTCCAGACATTTACAAGCACCTTGCACGGATTTCGCTCTTATTGTACGGTTCATGCAGGCACTTCACTAGAAGGCAAAAAAAATAAAAAAAAATCTTCAATTAGACACATATTCATCTACTAATAAGCTTCCTCTGTGTCTCATTCACTGAAATTGATTTTTCATTCGTCGTCTGCCATTTCTCGTCGACCCAGCTGTTACGATTTTTATTATTTCGCTCCCATCGTCTGCTTGTTTAAACACCGGAGTTCGGCGAGTGGCGCGTGCGATAGTTCACTACTCAGCCCCTTGGCGCCCTTCGGCTAGCCGCAGACGATCAGAACGTCACAGCGCGCAGCTTGTAGTCTGCTCTTTAGTTCAGAAGGTGTGTGTGTCGAGTCGCGGTTATTGTTTGTGTAGATAATAGAACTCTTTATGTTGACAAAATAGAACCGGACGATCCCATGTCGAAATTTTTAAACATACCTACGAAGTAAATCGCCATGAAGTAGTCATGATTATTGTCTTGACAATTTATTAAAAAATAAAAACACTTCGTTATTTAGTGCAAGAAGAACAGACTGAAAATGGGGAAAGGGGGGGGGGGGATAAATCCGTTTGAATCCGTTCTGTAACAAATTGTGGTGTTGGTGATATTATAAATGAATTCATATTTATTTTGAGAAAAAGATTCTAATTTTGATATTGCAAAATAGTTTTTAAATGAACCATAAAATTAATATTTATTGCCAGTAAAGTTTTCAAGCAGTAATGTCTAAGTTAAGATTATGAAAAAAAAATATTAAATATACCTAAAACTTTGATAAAAAAGATCCCCAAATATTAAATATAGAGAGAAAAAAACATTCGTTAGAATCTAGGAATTTGCGTGTTAAAAAAAATTCAAACACAGATGCATACATATTGTTCTATAAATGAATATCCAAACCCTCTTTAAGTCTTTTAAATAGTTTTTTGTGTGAGTAATTCAAAGTCCTGTGTGAATCCGCTCCCGGATTTCAGCGATCGGTGGTTTTTGAAGCGATCGGCCGCATGATAACATAGTTTATAACTCGCAAATAGACACGATGCCGCGCCAAAAAGTCTAGACTCGTCACGTGGGCGCTTTTCGACCAATCAGAACGCGTGTTATCTAAATAACTCGCCTCGTCGGTAAATAGATGTACCTGTACTGTTTTCAATGGAGAGTCGGGAGTTTTTCGATAAAAGAAAGGCATGCTGATCTGTTCGTTAATTCCTGGTGTATGTTGAATTCTTGTGAGTGCTAGAAGATCCCTGTCTTTTTGAATCCATAATCATATTTTCTTCGGCGTTTTGGAAACATCGGGAGTAATATTCCTTGAAACAGCCAGGTAAAATGTGAAAGATCTTTCTTAATGAAGGCATGTTTACCACCCCTTTCAGCTTTGATAAATGGACTCGCCCAGGTTAAGTTTTTACTCCTCTGTTGAAAAGTTGATTGCAATTTAGAGCGGATTTTTTTTAAGTACAATTTTTTTTCATTCGTATTTTTTATACCCCTCGAGTTTTGAGTGTGCTGTTCATAGATCTACACTAGATTTCAGGGTTTGTAACCTGATGGTTTGTTTATATTTTTCAGCCGATGCATGCTGAGGAATTTGCCAGATTATTTATGGCGTGTCTTGCAACCATCATGTAATTAAATAAACGCATCATTAGATGGGAGAATTTTTACATTGTGATTTAAGCGAGGATTCTCTACAATTTACGAGTTTTGGAGGAATTACTGCCATGGAAAATGTGTGAGGGTTACAACCCAAAGTCTTCAGGAATTCTGTGTTCTGTGTTTCAGTCAAACTTTCACCATTAGCGAAACTGCGAGTTACCTCAATGTTACGGAACAAGGGAATTCGGAAACTTTTATGTTCCGTTCCAAGAGATCGTCTCTAGTGCGAGAGCTCTGGAAACTCCGAATTCCACAAAATGACACCGAAAGTCAAAATGAAAAAGAATCCCATGAGTGTAAAGCAGTCATTCATTCTATGTTGAAGAGATTAAAAGAGAAGAACTTGGAAATTCTGCTTCGGAGTGTCGAATCCAAGGGGCGGGAAGAGACCCCTTGTGTGCTGCTTCCAAACGTGGAATTAAAGATGGGGAAGATGTCCACGGACCCCCATGTTCTGTGTTGTCAGATCTGGCGATGGCCAGAATTGACGCTGGACACAACATTACGGCGATTGCCGTGTTGTGAAACGGACAAAGATCCGTTATACGTTTGTTGCAATCCGTATCATTGGAGTATACAACAAAATGCAGGTAAAAACAGAGTTATAGAGGTAGAAATCTAGTGAGAGTGTTTTCAAATGATGATGTATTTGTGTTGTGTTATCAGTATGTTAGCAGAGATTTTGGTTGAGTAATGGGTGGTCACAATATTATACAGTTACCCGTTAATTTTTTTACCCAGAAAAAATATATCGATAATGTTTGAATGTCAGTTTATTTCCACAAACCCTGTGAAATTAAAAAAATAACCCCCCCCCCCCCCCTCAAAAAAAAAAATGGTTTTATAGATGAGATCCAAGTGATTCTATGGAATAATGTCAGTGTGAGATCTAGTACATGTGTACCTCACCAATGGACTTTATACAGTTTGACAGAATGATGCAACGCAGTCTCCACCACAGTACTATGAATAGCTGAGCGTACACAATGTCATCACAACCCTTAAGGATGCTGGATGGGGATGGACAACAAAATACCCGTCAGATCTAATTTAATGAGATAGTTACATATCCAAATATTTAGGCTTAAAAATTTTAACATTTTCCTATGCATCTCCATGCAGAGCTTCTCATTTTAAGGAGATAATTGGAGACCAAAAATAGCTTTGACCACCCGGCCCTCTAAACAAAAGTCCCTTATGGAAATGCAAATGGGCAAAAATTCTCGTCGGTTTATATATGTATAACTCCTTTTTCATGTGTGTAGTGAAGAACTAGTGATCATATGTATGGTATAAAGGTGTGGACAAGAGCCTTAAACTTTCAACAACAACAAAAAAATCCTAAATCACTTCAGGTAAACTGTAGAAAGTAAAAGGTCCCGATTGAGTGAAATACATTTAGTGCTCACCCCTTCATCTTCCCCTTCTATGTTTACAACAAATCCAGAATGTCGGTGGATAAAAAACATTGTAAATGAACAGGTTTGTCCTCCTAAGTGAGTGAAGCATTTCTATCACAGTGATCTTTGAAGTTTGTGCAAGATGAAAACAGGCTTGTGTACCAAAATGAATACGACCAAGCATAGATAAAAAGGGGGTTGGGGTCCGGACCCCCCCCCCCCCCCCCCATCCCCATGGATAAATTCCCATTGTAGAATTACTGGAAAAAGGCGTCGGACCCCCCATCCCACTCCCCTTCCCTGGCAAAGACAAGTATCCCTTGGAAAAGGACCCCCACTTTTATGAATAGTTTTATAAACCCAACAAAATTTTAAACATTTAAATATAAATTTAGATTTTCCAAGATTTGACTTCCAAAAAACTGACCTTTGATTTTGTTGATCCAAAGAAAATTGATCTTTGACCTCTTAACCCGTTATTCATTACCTCAATACATTAAGGCTGATGGGTACTATTGCTAGGTGTCTGATCAGTAATATTTGATATAATCAAGATAGATTACCATTACATCAATATTATTTCTTAATCTCATTCTGACATAAGGGAAAAAAACCTAGCTCAAACTAAACCACATCATTAAGAGGGATCGAAGTGTGTGTGTGTTGGAGAAAAACGATACGCGTTCACATAAATAAAACAGTAATTGTGTCATAAACATTTTTTTGGTTTTTAAATTTTTACTTAGAGTTACATCTTCATTCAGAATTGCACCCAAGTCGTGGTATCGTGCTGTTTCGTGCAGATATTTCTAACCCGCCTTTGATATACGAGGATGTCACTGGCTTGGTTCACCAATGTTTTGTAATAGAGCAGAAGCCTTTTTTGTACTTACTTATAATAGAATCCGAAATACCTGTGATTTAAGAACTATAATTAATACAGTCGGCCAACTCTTACTGAAATTGATACGCTACAAACACAGGTTGAATCTGTTAGAGCCAAGAAATTATCCTTTTTTTATATCGATGTCATTTTGTGTTATGATTTATCACTGAATTCAGATTTAAAATTTTGTCATGACCCCCCATTCACACCCCCACCCCTATCTCCCTTATCCCCCTCTGCTACCCCCTCTCCCCCTCCACCCCCCCCCCCCCCCCCCCCAAAAAAAAAAACACAAAAAACCCCCCAAAAACAAAAACACAGGCACACACTATTAGGGCAGGGACATTATTTTGAAATATCAATAAAAATCCCCCCCCCCCCCCCTTCCCCCCAAACACACAAACTGTTAACTATACTATGCCCTCTGAAGTAAGAGTATAGTATTTACCTGAGAATTAAGGTAATATGCACGATTGCACATGTATGGTTTATATATGGGAGTTTTACCATCCACTGTGGTACTCCATTTCTCTTAAACCAGTATTAAATGAAGCAGCTCACTTATTTTATTTACAGCACTTTTTGAATTCTTATATATATGGTTTATGCTGTGTATAACTTTATGATAGTGGAACTTTTCTAGTGTGGGAGTACTGGTTCTCCCTCTTCTAGTCCCAGGAAATTTTATTTAGTTCTGTAACAAAGACACATATTGCAGGGTTGTCTCTAAAAATTGAAGTAGAAGGGAGAAATAAAAAAAGTAGAAGGGGATCTGAAGGTCTAGCTTATAGCTAGATTGTGTTTGAAATGCAATAATAGCCGGGTAATTACGTCACTTGAGGCGGGGGAATTCCCCGCCTCCGGGTCTTAGAGGCAACCCTGCATATTCCCTCTGCCTGGGTTTGAACCCAGGTCTCTGGCATGCAAATCCAGCACTCTTAAGGGTTAACCAAATAGCCAAAGTCTCTACCTTCTTACACATACTGTACAGAGACACGACCAGGGTAATTGCAGAAGAGGACTCCTTCTTCCTCCCACCCCCACCCCACCCCTCACCCCCTTCCGAATCAAAGTGGAAGCTTAAAAAGTCACATTTTGTGCTCTCTCTTCTGTAGCACCCCACTGCCGATCTAGCCAAGGTCTACCTTCTTTCTCTGTCTGTTTAGAGACACCACTGAGTAGAAATGAAGAAGAAAGCCCTCTGGATCAGAGGGGAAGCGAAGAAGTCATATTTTGTGTTGACACAGAATGTCAAATTTCCAGTATGTAGGGTCTGTGCGCTCATTCTGTGCTTGCTCGGGGTAAACACTCCCCGGTTTAAATGTCTGCAGCGCTGTGTATTAGGAAGGCCTTAACTGCTGTTTAATGTTTGAAAAAGAGGGTTCCCAGTGTTGGTTTAAAAGGCATGCTGATAAACAAGCATTTAGGAAGGAGTGAGAGAGAGAAAAAGAGAAACAGAGGTGCAGAGAGAGAGAGTGAGAAAGAGAGAGAGACAGAGAGAGAATCAGATGAATTGAGAAAAAGATAAATTAAAAGGAGAACGTCAGTTTTACTAAGGATGTTCGTTACAGGAATCCTGGAAGGGTTTGAGAAAGATATGAGAGATGCCTAGGTAGGCAGAGAGAGAGAGAGAGAGAGAGAGAGAGAAGAAGGTGGTAACTGAAAAGGAGAATGGTTGAAAATTTATGGATGAATTGACAGTAACTCTGCAAGACAAGTCTAATTTGAGAAGTTTTACAGTAACTCTGCAAGTTTTATTTATTTTGGGGGAATTAAGGAAATCTCAATGAACATTATTAAAAAATGTTGACAGAAGTCAAACTAAACTGGATTCTGGTAGCTACATTGAATATTTTGAACTTTAAATGAGAAAGACTGTAACTTTACACTTGTATTTTGTATTTTTCAGAATCTTCATATTGTGCTGAAAAAGCAAATTGTCTTACCTCAGGTAAAATATGATTTAAAAATATATGTATAAGGAATTGATCTAATTGATATGAATAAAAAGTAAAGAAAGGGAAATGATGTTAGGTAATATATTATTGCTGCAATGGACAAAGTTGAATATCGCTTGAAATGGCCATGAATGCCCTTATCTTAAAAGTTAGGTATTTTCATGAGTTTTGCTTAAATTCTTTGATATTGAACAGGACTGATTTTTAGGGGGAACAAAAGCTTATTGATCATGTTAATGCAGAAAAGTTTTTTGCTAAATTATAAAGAGTTGACTTAAAATCACATGAACTGACTTAGATATTACTTGAACATAGCTTGAACTTACTTAAATATCACTTGGAAGTTATAACAGATTTCATAAGAATTGACTTGAATGCACCTTAAATGATTTGTTCATGCTCTCTTGCAGGAATTAATTGGCCCAGTGATATTTCAATGGAACCTGACTCCACAGAAACAGGACTGACTCCTACGTGTCGTAGAAACCACGGCGGGGATATATCAGGTAAAGACAATGGGTCAGTCCCTCTGGGGGGGATATATCAGGTACACACAATGTGTCAGTCCCCCTGGGGGGGGGGGGGGTATATCAGGTACACACAATGGGTTAGTCCATAGATTGGGGGTGGGGGGTACATAGGAATCATACTGCCCTGCACGGACAGACTCTGACATCTTTTTCTAGTGTGTGGCATGCTTTAGTAATGTTTGTTTCTCTGGAGTACAAAAATATATATTCTCTGAAGTCTGCAGAGTGGTGGGTGGTTCAAGTTATGTTGACCTTTCACCTACAGATTTATGCTCTAAATGTAATGAAATGGGACTGTTGTTTACTCATTAAAAAGAAAATCAATATTGCCAATCTGTGAAATTGGGTCCTAACCATTAAAACGAATCCCAGCCAGTTATACTGTATTTATAAGCTTGAAATGAGACTTGCCCAAAGTGAGTTCGCAAAGGAAAAAAAAGCTTGCAAACCAAAATTAAGGATTTATTATTAGAAATCATAATCAAGTTTTTTTAAGAGTATTCTTCCCCATGTTATTCATTTGATTGATAAGTACGTGTTAAGTGTAAATCAAGTACCGTATAAGTCCCCCATTCATAAGGTTTACATTTCTCTGATCTTAGAGCTGACATAATTTTTGGTGTGCCAGATTTGGGAATGCAATATAAAAAATTAAAAGAAAAGGCACTTAAGTTGATACACCCCCACTTGCATTTCACCTTCAAAAATGTGCATTACACTCAAATTAAAATAGTTTCAAAGCGCATGCCATTTCACCTTGTTTTCTGATCAATGGGTCTGCGCTGAATATCCCAAGAGTGTGCTAATCGTAATCAGTCAGCACAAATATTTAGCCTACTAAACACGGTCAAGTTTAACTTAAGTAGCGCAACAGACCAAAAGCTAAGATTTCCTCAAAACACAAAAACCGCTGCCGCTCTAAGTTGATAATACACCTCCCAAATCCAAATATTTTTCTTGACGAAACAGTCAAGAGCGACCCATTGTGTTGGGCGACCTCGCGAGCGATTTAAATATTTGATCTTTCAGACTTTGTTCCTTCTGAGCGTTGATGACCCATCGTCGGATTTAATGGTGTCTTCTGAACGCGCTCAGTGAACCGTGTCCTGTCCTTATTTTGTGTCTCTCCATTTCTTTTTCTTTCTTTTTTTTTTTTACCTGTGCTTGTAGCTGTGTACAAGTCCCCATTAATTTTCCTTCCCGATTTTTTTTTTTCATTGGTGGCTTTACATTTTTATGATATGAGAGATTTGTCATTCATGACTAGCCCTTTTAGTTGTTATTTAGTTGTAAAGGATGTGTAGAGTTATGTGATTGCTAAAAAAAAAAACGACCAAAATAAAAAAATTAAAAAAAACCAGGGGTGAGGCACTTAGATTCATGAATTATTAAACAACAAAACTTGTATATATGCTGTGTAGGTAACTTTGGTAGGAAATTGATTGAGAAATTGTGAATATCTGAGGAATGGGACGGGAATTTAAGCAATGTGGACTAAGTGTCATACTTTTATAGTGTTTGAAATTGGGAATATATAGAGGTACATTTTACTTATCAAACCCCAGGGATAGGGAAGACTACACATGCTTGCAGATAGGTAACACAGAACATTTGAAGTGTGCCCCTGACTTGTTATTAATTTTAACCTTGAATTTAACAACGAGGTCTATAAAAAAAAATTGTGTGTTTAGGGTCACACTGATGAAAAAATTAGGTTAGGTAGGTAGGGATTTTTTTTTATTTTGTCATATATTTTTCTGCATGAATCCTAAGAATGTTTGTTTGTGTCATATTTAAAAACGGATTTTTTAATAGAAATAAATATAAAATTCACAATCGGATAAAAACAGACATCTAAAAATGGTAGGATTGGGGCATTTTTGTAGGTTAGGTTGGGTTACCCTAAACACACAACTTTTTTTGTTAGGCCTGATTAGTTAAAAACTTATGCTGAATTCCTGATTTAAGTTCATCCAAGATCATGTTATTAAATATTAACTAGGAACCACCTCTATATATAACTATCTTTCCACAAAAAAAATTGAAATTTTAATGTACGAACGAAACCAATTAAAACATAATCCCCTTAACTACCATATATACTTGATTCAATGATAGTACTGTGGGTTATATATATATTATTGGGTAATACTTATGATCATAACGTTCTTTACAAATTCTAATCCATAATTTAGATTATTGGGTAATGGGTATGATCATACTGGCTTATACAAATTAGAATCCATAATTTAGCAGACAAATTATTAAACTGTTCAATATGTTATGCAATATGCACAGGGGCAAGTAATGTGGCCTATTTATACATACATGATACATTATATATAAAAATACAAGGCACATGCATTAGCAAATCGAGTTGAAGCTTGTGTTTTTTTCTTTTCAAAGTGTGTGGGGGTGTTTTAAAAACACTTTTGTTAAGTCAAGTAGCTGAGAGAGATTGGACCATTGTCGGACCGTTTTAATTTCTGTTAATTTTAGAGCAGTTTATGGAAATGGATTACTCTTATACTTGGTTCGATACATAAGGCATTAGACTCTTTAAGTTTTAGCTTACTTCACCATGTTGGTCTCTGATTAAATGTGTAATTGTTTACATACATGTTTATTTTCTTTAGGAGTCTTCATTGTCAACAAATTAACCATCAGATCTACCAAAAACTTTCAAATTTGATTTGTAAACCTATTATATATAGACTCCAGTGAAGTAAAAATCCATATCTATTACATTTTAGATTTGCGTATTTTCCTATATTTTATATATAGAGCTCTTCTTTTAAAGGAGATCAATACAGTCTAAAAATGGCCATGCCCATCGACCCCTTTAATATTAAACAATATAGATCTAAAAAATGCACGCAACTTCAGTATTACAAATATATACATGTAGGTTTGACTAACTCCGCACTGATCCAATTCATTCCCTAAGTAGTCCAAGTAGCGCAGTGGACAATGCACTCGCTTATCACCGCTGTGACCTGAGTTCGGTCCCAGTGATCGGCAGTGGTTGTATGTGATAGGGTATGGTGGTCGCCCGCTTGGACACTTGGGTTCTCTCCGGGCACTCCGGCTTCCTCCCACATCAATGACCCCCTCACGCTAACATCCGTGCCAACGAAAGATATTAAAATAAGTTGTAGAACTTGCTTATCAATCGTTGTTAAATAAATAAAGTTCATTCCAGTTCATTCCTCAGTCTCCCTTTCATTAAGAATTTCAAAGCAGAAAAATCGTTTTGTATTATGGTATGCTGTGTTTACAACATTATGTGAATTCTAAGCGTTATCTGTCTTGTGGAACTCACAGTTTGAGCTGATTTTTTGAAAACACAGCAAACTGTTTCTGAAATTGAAAAGTCAAAGACAAAAAAAAATTTAACACTTAAACTAAAAAAAAAAAATATGTCAATTTTAACAAGGTTATTTGAGACAGCCCAGGAACACAAAGACTGTCATTCTTTGTCTAGTTTACATAATTTGAAATTCAGGCTGAACACAGAGAAAAAATGTACAGGAAATGAAAGCTCTATCCCAACAGCTCACACTCTGATGTTCCCTCAGGCCTGGTGGGGGGTGTCAAAGTAAGGAGACGCACAGGCCCCTAGGACATGATTTATTGAACTAGGGACAAGCTGCTTGCATTAAATCTTTTCTCTTTTTCTCATCTTTATGTAATGATTATTAATTTTGTAAATATTACATAAATTTGAGATGAAATTGATGCAAGTTTTATGGCTGCAGACTTGGTTGTGTGGCATACTGCATCACCCTTGTGGTCCAATAATGTGCTATAGGATTGTATTCTTCCACCTGTTAGTTTTGTTTTCTGGTGGGGAACTTGGTTCTGAGATATCTGGTGGGGAACTCGGTTCTGAACTTGGTTCTGAGTTGTCTGGTGGGGAACTCGGTTCTGAGTTATCTGGTGGGGAACTCGGTTCTGAGATATCTGGTGGGGAACTCAGTTCTGAGTTATCTGGTGGGGAACTCGGTTCTGAGATATCTGGTGGGGAACTCGGTTCTGAGTTGTCTAGTGGGGGAACTTGGTTTTGGGTTATCTGGTGGGGGAACTCAGTTCTGAGATATCTGTTGGGGAACTCGGTTTTGGGTTATCTGTTGGGGAACTCGGTTTTGAGTTGTCTGGTGGGAACTTGGTTCTGGGTTATCTGGTGGGGAAGCATAAAGTACATGTACCACTGTAATAGGCCTGTGTCTACCAGTGTTGTACTGTAGAGTAACACTGGACTGAATGGAGACAGAGAGCTATATCCATCCGCTGTGTCTGCCTCAGTCATTACCCTGATTATCCGCTAGCTGTAGCTATATTACAGGACCAGCTAACAGTGCACACTGCAGTCAGACACAGCAGAGCAGGGAACCAATAGACACTCTACTCTCACATTTCTAGTGAATAAGCAGGCAAAGGTGGCTGTGTGACATTTGGGGACAGTTCTATGATAAGATTTTTTTTTAATTAACAATTCCTCTTTACATTGCATTTTCACAATTTTCTCTCTTTGTGTTTATTCTTTAGTCTTACTTTGTCAAAGCTTAATCTGCCTAATCATATATTTGTTTGATAAGTCTCCATTCTCTCTCTCTCTCTCTCTCTCTCTCTCTCTCTCTCTCTCTCTCTCTCTCTCTGTGGTGTCAAATACCACCTAAAGTACATATGTATTTACTATGGTCATATAAAAACCACAGAAATGGACATAATTATGGCTACATTATGTATGTATGTTATACATGTAGACCGTGCAGTTTATGATATCTCTAAACAATGAGATTTACTTCCATGTCTAATTCTCATGACATGTAACATGTAGTGGAAAATTGATTTGATAGGTTTTATTGAATGTCCTTATTGAAAGGATGTATTATTGTATTGTAACAGATTATATTTACATGCAATATCAAAATGACCACTCAATGAGAATTGAGGTACATCAGAGAGAGAGAGAGAGAGAGAGAGAGAGAGAGAGTCATTTTTCAACAGAAAATTTCATAAATTGCCTGCAATATAATCATATACCACCCTCCCCAAATTTCTTTTACCTGCATTTTGGAATATGGGTTTATTGTACAAAGAAGAAGATACAATTGTACGAAAATTCTCCCCAATTTCAGGTGGTGAATTAGTTGAAATTTTTACTTTTAATATTCATTAGACTTAATACTTTTGATGTACATCCCATCTATAGTCTATACAGATTCATGTCGGGAGCTCTCAGAAGTTGTCTTACGGCCGTTAATGTACAAAAAATAAAAACCCCTACGACCCATTATGTCAAATGGAGGAGAAGTTAGAATGCGCGGCCCGTGTAACAGTGCGGTCGGCGGCGGCAAGATCAATCAAATCTTACAAAGGTGGAGACGCCGTGCTCTCAGGGAATAAAGGGGAGAATGATTTACATTTTTGGGACCAATCAATAGCTCATTACAGAGCTTTACCTGTAAGACGACCTGCCTCCCCCCGCCGCCGCGGAATGGACTGGTCCACTGGAGCCAGCAATTCTGGCTCGGTTATAGAGGAGTTAGTATATATAGGAATGCGTGCTGAACTACCAGCCACTACCTATACGAGGGCCACAGGGGCCACGAGAGGGGCATTGTCTTATTGTATTCATTCATTCATTGAGTCATTTCATTTCTCTCTATCCCCTCTATCTATCTGCCTACGAGAATTTGAATACTCAAAAAAATTGTTCATTCACAACAGACTGAACATTGACAAGATTGACATCAATGGAGACGATTTTTCACAGATCAAGAAATCATTGTGAGACATTCTTTCAAGATAGTACAGTGTTTGTGTGAATTGATAAATACTAAAGGCGCGCCCATGCACATAGTCACTGTGTCTCGCGAGTTGATCAGCGCTACACATTCCATAGTATTGTAAAATCAAGAATATTTTAAAGGGTTGTGAATTTACATATTGTGACCATTTCTTATTCTGTCAACATTCTAAATGTCAAAATCAAATTGGGCATGGACATTAATTATACTATGATTATGAATGATTATAAGTATATATTTTTTCCCATGTCTAGCATGTCTCTTGACAGCTGATAGCTTGATACATATATATCCCTTATTAAATGGTGTTATTTGGGGGTTTTTTAAAATATTTTTTAAAATTTAATTTTCCATGTCTACATGCCCAATAGTTCCTGATGACAGTACATAGACATATTTTTCCTTGGAGACAGTAAACGACCCGTAGCGGCATTCCATCGTCTGGACGGCTCTAATTATTGTACAGATTTGTTCTATAGACACGGAATAAGACTTCAGAGAGTCTGTTTCCTGGTCGCCCGTGAATTAATGCTGTCTGATCTAATCGTCGTCAAGCCAGGTCTGCATGTCTTCCTCAACATGAACGAGCTTATTGTTGTATACACGTGACGCTTTCTCTGAATTTTGACACGTGTTTTGAATTTGATTTAATCTTGATTTCCTATTACGGAAAATACATTTATAACAAATTGATTTTCTGGATTTTGACACCTAATTTTACGTATGGGCTATATATCGAAGGATTATTTTTCATCTGCGTTTGTGCATTTACTAAAGGTTATAGGTCTACGTTTGTGTATAAAAAGTGGAATCAATTTGAATTGTCACTTTCTGTATATTTATATGCATGTACATATTTATACATGTATACATACTAGTAATATTTGACTGTTGCCCCTTTGTCGATACGAAACAATGAGTCAGAGCGCTATAAGGTTTTTGGGTTCGTTGAATTCTTCATTGAGTAAAGCAGTTGACATGTTTATATTGATGATGTATTTCAAAAATGTATAAATTGATGGTATGTTTATAGAAATCTTTACCCTGCCTTCACTTACCTGTATTTTCACTTGTTATTACAGATCTGAGTGAGGGCGAGGAGCCGGGGTCAGAGGTCACGACCCACTGGTGCTCCGTGGCCTACTGGGAGTTACGTCAGAGGGTGGGGCGCCTGTACACGCTGCACGAGCCCTACCTGTGTATATTTCAGGATCTACCTCACGGGAACGGTTTGTCCCTCAGTCTGGTCCAAGAACCCACCTCCGTGGATTGTGTCAAACGGACGCGCGAAAAAATCGGCCTCGGCCTCGTTCTGAGCCGGGAAGCAGACGGCGTGTGGCTGTACAACCGCTCCGGGTACCCGGTGTTCGTCAACTCGCCCACCCTGGACAACCCTAGCTCGCGGGCGTCGGTTGTGATCAAAGTGAACCCTGGATACTCCATGAACATATTTAACTACGATATGGCCAGTGTGCTTCGGGCAGTGAAAGAGCGGCATTGTCTGGACGGACCATACGACCCGACCTCCATTAGAATCAGCTTCGCCAAGGGCTGGGGACCTTCTTATCACAGACAGTTCATTACGTCATGTCCGGCCTGGCTCGAGGTCTTACTCAACGTCAATAGGTGACGTCACGCCAATCGTCACGTGACGTCTGCTGCCATATTCTGTTAATTAATTATTCATTGATCATGTTATTTTATGGAGACATTTTTTTTAAACTCTGGAAAATAGATAGGGAACAATTTTAATTAGTATCACCACTACTATGTAGTGCTAGCTCTCTCTGCTTTTATTGTTTGTGTATTTTTATTTACACAAAATACACACTTCGAAAAATATTGAAAATTGATATAAAGGGGGGGATGTGCAGGCGGTTGGTTGGTTCATTAAGTAGTCAAGTACTTTTATGCCCGATTTATACAAACATGAGAATCCAGTGCTACTAAACGAGTGTCAATGCATGACGAAAGACAACTCGTACGAGCTTTAATTACTAAAATAAGGGGGGGGGGGGGGGATATTGCTGTTATGTATGAACAAGAGAGAGAGAACAATTGGTGCATCAAATGAGTGGATTATTTTGTCACCTGTTGATTATGTTTAAGTACCAGAGTCCATCAATTGAACAGGTGAGAACAAAATCTCAATAGACGCGTTATTACCTCGGGGTCGACTCCATTTTGTTTACTTAGCTGTGTATATGATGTTGATTTAGCTGTGTATATGATGTTGATATGATGTTTATAGATGTTACTGGATATAATGTTGATGACTATAATGTTGATGGATGTTACAGAGAACAAATGTTGGTTTTGTCATTCAGATGTTTGAAGTAAATGTTAAAAGATTGAGTTTTTTTCTTTGGTCGTTTTCTTCTTCAGCAAATCATAAATGGGTCTACAATTTAAAGTGAAATTAGTTCAAACCTCAGAAATACAAAAGATGAAAGGATGAAATGAAATGTTTCATTACATTTACATCATGAACTTTTCACGATGTTTACTGTTGTAAACTCAAGTCGCTCTGCTCTAACTATTGCCAGGGAATTTGGCATAGACTATAGCGTGTATAGTCCCATGTGTAGTAATCAATTTTTGCTGCGAGTATATTGAAAAAAATATTGACCACAAAAAAATGTAATAAATCAACATTATGATAATATAGTTTGTTTCTAGGAGTCTAGCTGGAAAGTATAGTATTATTTTGAAGAAAATGATGTAAAAAGCAAGTTTGAAGCTCACAGAAGAAACAAAGTCGATGCAATTTTAAAAGGAAATCAATATCACTTGAAAAACACGATTCAATATGAATTATCTTTCTTATTTTTACGAAACACCGGTATTGGCCAAGACCTGGAAAAAACTTACATGACCCCCTCCTTTCCCCTGAAATATGGAAGTAGCATTATCATGCAGTTCTCAATTCTTTATTAACTTGTTTATGTTGTACACACATGTACATACAAATAAACACAAATAAAAAGTAAGCCAAAATTCGAAACATACCGGAAAGCTGGAAAAAAACCCTGATATCATTGGATTTTTGAAAATAAATTTTGACAATGCTTTTTATTCTTTTACAATATTTTTACTCAGCAATCGTTAATGATGTTGGGTTTTCAAAGTGCATGTATCTATAGTATGTCCCAAGTTATTGCTTCCATCACTTTTTGATGATTTTTAATAAAAATGTACATACCTGTGAAAGAAGTACAGTCGAAATCGATGAAATGGAAAATATCCAAGATATCTTCATTGAAAAATTATCACTTTTCACTCATAGAGATTAACGGAAGTAAAACAAAATTCTTACGGAGATATATAATGGGAAATGTTTACATCTTTTCTCCATTCGGAAGTACACGGGACACCTCGCGCAATTTTTCAACGTTATCCGGGCTTATTAATGGCTGATGCAATACAAAATCCTCGTAGACTTTCTATTTTGAGATGTGTATTGAAACCTGAAGCGGTAGAGGGGGTGTTTCAAAACAGATAATCTGGACATTTTTCATATTAGTGGATAAACGTAGTTTGGGCACAAAGGTATTTATGATTGTCGAAATATCAAGCGAAAACTGCTGGGAGCAAAAACCGAATACATTCCACAATAAGCTTTATAAGTATTAATAAACCATGCCTAATATATAATTTTCCATGCAACTTTCGAAAAATCCCTCCAGTGTATAACCCCCCTTATTTAAACATCATCCAATCAATTCAAATGGGCCCAGTAATTGGAAACGATTTATTAGATAAATACGTTTTATCATAAAAAGTTTTAGTCTTAAAAATTAAAGTAATCGGTATAATCGTTCTGAGTGGTACAGCTATTATTCCTTTTCCTTACTTTTATTGTGAACATTTTTTTTTTAAGCAAGTAACCACTACTTAGCATTATAAAAGTGCATATACATAGAGTTTGTTAAATATGCAGGCGAGCGTCTGAGTTGGTGTGTTTGTGTGAGGTTTTTGTGGGTGTAATTGTGTGTATGCTTGTATTTCATAAATAAAAAATTTAAAAAACAAAAACTTATGAACATCTAAAACCAGTCATATTTTTCACATCAATTCATACAGATAGATTCTGAGAGACTTAAATTAATTGTGTAGGGATAAATCGTTAAACATTTGCCAAAGAAACTTATACCTGCCGGTATAACATGATAAGCCTGAGACCAGTAATTTTAATTTGTATAAATTTTTTAGAAATATACATTTACTTAGATATATTTAAGTGACCAATAACAAGTTAGTTGGGAAAACAAAAACAAAAAAAAACAAAAAACCTAGAAATCCAAATGACTGCTATTTTGTGTAAAGAAAATATTTCTTGGTTGGATCCGTATCTGGAACTCTGAAGCCACACAATTACCGGTATGTTAAAATAAACGGTCTTAAGAAAAAGCTTCACAACAGTTCCAGTATCAAAAAAATAACGTGATTTTACAACCTTACGATGGTCTTAGGACAAGGTAAGTGATGTTCCAAAGTTAGGACAAAGTTATGGCGGTTCCTAAATGTAGAAGCGACTTAAGACTAAGACGTGGATCCTAAGACATACTTATGACGCACCATAATCCTCAGATAGTTTCGTGAACGTGCCTGTAGTTTCTCTATTGGCGGATGCTCATGAACTGGAATTGTTGTTTGAAGCTGTATATTTATAAAGAAGCAGCTTCAGAGTTCCAGATACGGATCCAACCAAGAAATAACGGTTTCTATAATAATATTTCTAATAAATTGAAGCCTTGATTGTACATAAAAGTGATGTTTGTACATCTGTTTTTAATTGGCGAACCCAATAAGTAATTAAAAAAAAAAAACAGAGTCGGTTAAAAATCAAATTCTTCTTTATCTGTGGATCCATTTGGGCTCGTATGGAATTGGTCTTCAGTGGACAATGGTAGATGCTGCGTTATAGAAATGCTGATGTTAAGTTTGCTATCTTGGTGATTTGGATGATGTGTTGAGTCTATTTCAAGCTCCAGTGTACTTGTAGTAGTCAACAACTTCAAGGTGTGGCCGTGTATGTTGTAAGGGTATTCTACACATTTCCTCTTGTTGGTGCCTGATTTAGAGATTCTTGAATTAGAATCCGCAATATTGGAGTAATCTCTCTTTAAACTGAATTTCTTTTAGTAGATTGCAGGCAATACCGCCTGGACCCTTTGCCTTGTGGAGTTGTAAAACTAAAATTTGAAATTTTCAGCTCAACTATTAAAGTTCTATGGCTTAGTAAAAGAAAATTTCCATTGCAGCTACACGTACTCTGACTGGTCCGAGAATAATTGTCACGGTGTGAAATTCAATCTTTCGGACTATTTTAATTATTGTGTAAATTATGTTTTTCGGACTTCGTGTTAATTGTTACAAAAACTTTTCATCTATTTCGACAACTGTTTTACAAACGTAATATTATTATCCACTAAATGATAGTTTATAGCTAAATACATGAACAATCATATCTTAAAATTGTAGGTAGATTTGATGGTTACTGTTATAACCAACTTTTATTTGCGTCCGAGAAATTTTTGCGAGATTAATTGGGTAGAGACTCGTCGTCGCGAAAATTTTTCGCCGCCAACCAGTTCAATGGTTGTTATTACAAGACGAGACTAGATTAGGCTTGCCCGCGAACATTAGTCGTCGCAAAATCCAGTCTATTGGAAGTAAATCGCGAAAAAAAGTCGTCGCTAACAAAAGTTGGTTTACAGTAATTTGTTGACCATCCAGCCTCATTCAACAAGATAAAAAGTTTCCTAAGTTTGTCAATAATTTTAAGGCAAAAATGGAACTCGTCATCTTTAGATGAAATTATTGATCTCACCAGTTTCAAAACATTTTGCCCTATTCAGTGTTCAAGGAATGTTGAGAAGTGCTGGATTTAGTTAATACTCATTCCTCCCATAATATAGTGACATCATATGAATGGTCTCTTCAGTTACATGATAAAATACGTTTACCATCTAGCATTGGACGAATCCAGAATATTTGTTATTACAAATGTGTTGATACCATAATAATTCTAAAACGTTATAAAATGAGTTTAAAAAGTTAAAAAGTTTCATAAATCGTTCAGTTTGTCACTAATTTTTATCATCTATATAATTTTCATCATACAAATTTCAAAACATAAGTGCACTGGTGTGTTTCCCCTATTCAACATTCCTGTTTAAGAAAGGCAAATTGGTCAGAATTATTAAAATTTCCGTGTTTTTTGATGTTTACAATGATCCAACAGTCAAACGATAAGCGCATGCGATAACCATTGTAATGTCTTGAAAAAGGTCACACAGATTTGAACTGTTTTGATATTCTATTAGTTCATATAAGGATGTAAATATTTATACGTAAGGTAACTTTATGTTCATTACACATGCGCTGATCTAGAGCGGAACATCCCCGGATGGACCCTTACCCCCTTCGAAAAAACATTTCTGGACCCTTGAACTGATTTATTTTGATAAGGTAATATTTAAGACGTTCATATTGCAACTCTTGTTACACTAAATATTCATCACATCAGTTTAAATAAACACAGCGGCGAAGAAGGGATCTTTTTCTGGATCCGCCACTTTCTCATGATCTCACTTACACAGACTGTAAGTAGTATGAAGGGGGACATTATACCCCACTTTGAGGTTCAAAATTTGAGGTTCAGAGGTTCAGTGTAGACCAGGAAGGTAATTAGGGAGGAGCGTAGCAGGAAGTTGATAAGTAGTATTTTAAAATGCGAGGATTAGCATGATGAACAACGTTTCTTCCTTATTTATTTGATTTCATTTGATTTATGAAGATATCCAACACAATTAGCACACTGTGGTTAATTATATGAATTGCTGATAAAAAAAAAATAAAAAACCGTTCCAACGGAATACAACAGATGACGTTATTTAATTAAACCTTGAAATATCAATTGTATTGAGTATATTACACAATCGTGACTCTCGGTGAAATACTCTTGTTACAGCTTGATCACACTTGTTCTCATGTAAACAATAATACTAATTATATATTAAAACTATTAAGAGTAATATGGTGTATTAAAAAAGAGAAACAAATCTGATTTTTTTTAATAAAAATGATTTTATTCAAATATATAGACATATTAAAATCGAATCCACGTTGTTTGAAGTCTGTAACGAGATTTTGCTTTAATGTTTTTATTTTCAATTGTTTTTTTCTTTTTGAGCACTGGCTTTTCTGTGATAAGCGATTCCTCGGATTCCTTCGTAGATAAATTGGCTGATGTTGTTTCAGGCTTTATCGAGTCCTCGGATTCGGTCTGAGTTGACATGCCAAGGTTCTGTGATTCCTCCGGGTGTGGTAGGGCTATCATGTTTTCAGATACATTTTCTGCCACGACTCTCTCCGCGTCTGCTTCGGAATTCGCGCGATGTGTCTCCTGGAGTGTCATGAGACGGCAATATTAATGCGAGGATTAGAATGATGAACAACGTTTCTTCGTTATTTATTTGATTTCATTTGATTTATGAAGATATCCAACACAATTGAGAGATGAGAGTTGAAATAATTTAAATCACAATTTATGGGGAACAAATTTAATGAAATGTGTCCATATGTATTTCCCGAGGATATGTATTAAGTGTAATACAGTTGAGGGAAATTAGATATTGTTGTTACAATAGATATGAATTAAAAATACGAGGAATCAAATTTAAGATATTTCTTGGCTAATGATATCAGCAGATTGTATCACCATCACCTGTGATGTCATGGAAAATCTCATGACATCACAGGTATTTCCTTGTGACTAGGACGTCAAACATTATAATCACGTGATGACTGCTATATAAAATACGATGAACCCTATTTCTGATTTATTTACGAGACTGTCCTCACGAAAGCATGACTTCCAAATTAGATTGCGGACCCCATAGCTTGGAGACAGATTATGCAGTGTTTTCCAAGCCTACTACGTCGGAACCTGTGCCTTCTAGATTGGCTCCCGCTGCAAATTCTGTCTTGTCAACAGGCATACGAGCAACCTCAGGCGAATTCATGAAAGCAGGGAGGTCAATCCAGAACATCTCTTCACCTTTCCTACTAAACTGGAACGAATGGAAACACCCAAAGTATGCCAATTTTACCGAACGTTATGCCAGCTTTTGAGATTGGCCAAAGTTCCTCAAAGGTCCCAACAAGAAGGACTTGGCTAGAGCTGGTTTCATCTACACCGAAATTGGAGACAGTCACCTGTTTTTCGTGTGGATTGTCTCTCAAGGACTGGGAACCCTTCGATGATTCCTACAAGGAATATTTCCGTCGGTCAAAGAATTGTGTTTATGTTAACATGGTGTCAGACGGGAAAGATTATTGAGTTAAATATGTTTTAACATTATTCTTACATCCTTGTTAGAATAAAATCAAATGTTATTATTATAGTAAACAAATTTCCGTTTGACCTGGTATTTATTTCATAAGATGAAATCATTTAAATGTTATAAACCAATCAGACAAATATTCGGAAATGACAGTGTTTCCGATTCAAACTCTGTTTAGGTAAAGGTATATTCATTTAGTTAAATAAACTAATCACGACAACATGTCTACTACCCAGTGCAGTCTAGAATTAGGAAACGAGCGATACATTCAAGCATGTACATTGGACAATGGTGAACGTAGAGTCGACATGCGGGAATGGAAATCATCGGAAAATCGACAGTTTCCAACTAAGAAAGGCATCAGTTTAAACTTGCAGCTTTTTAAAACCCTGACGCTCTCCATTGATTTGATCGACACAGCCTTAGCCAAGAAAGAAGAACTGAACTATCATATCGGTGCTAATATATTCTTAACGATCAAAGGGGACAGTCCTTGTGTTAACATTAGAAAATATTGGAAACCGGAGAATGAAGAAAACCTCGTACCCACCAAGAAGGGGATTTGTCTCCGCCCTCTCGAATACTTAAATCTTAAATTACATCTGAGTAGCATTGAAAAAGCCGTTCCCGAACTGGAAACCATTGAACCCTGTTTTCTACAGGACGACCATCAAAACCAACTAGGGATGCTTCGATGTGCAACGTGTAATCCCTTAGAATACCAGAACTGGTGAAACGATTACAAACGAAATGTGTGGAGACATTTTCATTGTTTAAAAAAAAAATTGTATGAATTGTTTATATCAATCACACCTTTTATAACTTTCTCATTTTAACTTTGTTTATAAATTCGTATAAATTGTATGTATTCAAATAAATATATACATGTATCGATCACTAAAATCTTGTTATAAACCATTGTTTGAACGAAAGGTTGCGTATCAAGCAAGTTTTTTATACAAAATAGTATGATGTCTTCTACAAAGTGTCGACAATTATTATATTATGTGTTATTTAGAGTAAAACCATTGTCGGTATGTTGTTCATCACTTGTGTATGCGTGTATTGGTTGGAAGACATGTGCAATTTTGAAGTCGACACTCACAAATGACAATGTTTTAAACAAAATGAACATTGCCTGTGAGCGAAATATATGGAAACTTAATAATATTTATAGATGTAATAATCATATAAAATAAAACAAATAGAAATCTTCATATTTGTTATTTAATCATATGATTCAGCTAGGATATACATATATATATATACCTCGATAAATAAGGCTTGATTTATTTTACTCGAATAATGGGACTGTCAAACGTCGTGTACCTTGGAGAAATAAATTGTGTTATCAATCTCAGACAACTTGCAACACAGTAATTTACTTATTGGTAATTTTTTCAGCAAAATTTTGAGATGGAAATATAGCTAAGTTGTTTGGTTAGTTTTGAATAGGGGACCGAATTGGAAGGGTGTAAATATACGTATGTTTTATATTGAAATCCAACTTGTCAGTAGACTAGATACCTGATAATAAAAATTCAGTGTTTTTAAAGAGATGTTAATTAAATTATCACGTTATTTTCACAATTGCAAAGAAATCGAAGAGTTTTTAATAATTTAGCCGTTTTTATACAAGCCAAAGAATTAACCTTGTAATCGACTGAAAATTGTGACTACTATTTTTTATTACATTACCATCCAGTTGTTTACATTTTTTTTTCAGTAACAGTAAGATTACATTCACATACATGTGACAGTTTTATAATGACTTTTAGTCATTTAGTCTATAATTGCTTTATTTAAATACTGATTTAGCACATCCATCTATTTTAATTGTAATATTATTTGAATTACAAAATACCTTTTAGGACATGAATATGACTTTCAGCGATTTTTTTTCGTTAATTTTAAAAAACTATTTTAATCCTAAACAGAGTATTGATTTAGTAATACGGAACAGATAAAGTGACAGCGTGAAAAAAAATCTATTTGTGATCTATTATTTCAAAACCCACAATCATATTATTTTGGAATCTTATTGTATCATTTTTAAATCGAAAGCCTTTGCATATGATATATCATATTTACGTGTAAATGATTAATAGAATAGTATTGAAAGTGAAAACGGTGTTACAAGATGATTGTATGCATTCAATTTTATCACAATGAATTGGGTTAACTGCAAATGAAGCTTTTGCAGACTTGTAACAAACAATTTTAAGCCTTCATTAATTTTGCGTTGATTTTCAGAGTTGAGGTAGAACGCTAAAATGATACGTAATTTGCTTTGCAAAATGTAATATTTTACAATGTTTAAATCTACTTCTTAAAGTATAATATAAATCATATGATGTTTATAAAGCGATTTTAAAAACGACCCGTCCAACTTTTAATGCTTTGTAACATGTAGGTTCAACTCTTCCTTGACTGTTTTTCTTTGCCTATCGGGTAACTAAAACACATAAATGTATGAAACTTATTTCTAAAGGGATGGTAGCATACTTGGGGGAAGATATCAGTGAGTGGAATTCATTGCATTTTATTACGGTTAGCAGATAATAGAACTTTTAGTTCTTTAAAACTTTACTTCATCATGTTCATAAAATAAAGTATTTATACCTGTCTGCCTTTTCCGAATAAACAATAACACACTTTCAAGAGTAGAATAGGTCATTTATTACAATAAATAGTAAATGACAGTAAACAAACACAATCTAGGGTTGTTAAAGTTATATACATGTAATAATACAAACAGTGTATTATCACAACCTGAGAACAATAGGTGTGTAATCTGCATGTAACATATTATGCTGGCATATAAAATGAAGCTCAAATCATTTGGCAAACTTAGGAAAAATCTGGAAAAAGGGGGCGTTAAAAGTTCGAAACACTCACTTCCACAACAAAACGATCTTGATTTGTTTTATGTTTATTTATACCTAGAGAGTATAGTAATTAATGATCCTAGTCTCCAATTTTGGTGTTATTTTTTAAATAATACAATAATGGACCTTGTTAAATTGAGTTAGCTGATGAAATTCAGCTTACAATCTTACATAAATCGTGAATCGGTTGCAGAAGTACATATAATCATAGAATATATAGACACAATGACAAATATAAAACAGCTTAACCACAGATTTTTTGGGGGAAAATGAGTAGGTTCGTCGCAAGACCTCTGTACGAACATTTAAGCCACATTCACTATATGGTAATAAAAAAATCCACTCGTCTCTGATGTTCTAAATAGATCTCATCTATAGGTACAAATATATGTAGGTGTATCTGGGTTTTTTTTCGAGAAGCTTTCTGTTATCCTTGGCAAGTCAGGGTCAGTGCTAGTGGATACATGTAATTATACTGCTTGCACCACGATATAGACCATACAAAGTTTGGTATGCCTCTGAAAACAATTGTTATGATTTTAATTATACATTTGTTTTGACTATTTAAATATCACTATGCTAAGTCACACTCTATTTTGACCAAAACTTTTAGAGAGAAGTAAGCGTTGTTTTGTTGTTTTCTTTTTGTTATTTTTTTTTTTTTAATTTTTTTTTTTTTTGGGTATGGGGTACCACTAAGACCTGGGAAGCTAGTCCCAGTCTCATTTTGAGCATATATATATATCAACTAACATTTTCAGAGTATTTATAATGCAACTACGGTCATCCATATAAATAATCCAAACGTCTAAAACCCCGAAAATGTTTGTAAACAAGAGACATTGGACATACTTGGTTACTTTTCTCATATAGTTTAAAGGTAAAGTAATAAATGTAATTATTCTTATTAAAATCAATGGCAATGCCTGCATTTGATTAAGATTTTTTGACAATAAGTATACCTTTGTTTTGATTCTTTTGACACAATACAATCAAGATTCAAAACAAAACTGTGCTGATAATGTTGATATTAGGAGAATGATTGAAACTTTATATGATACTATTTTTGTTGTTGAAAAAAAATTATTCAGTATCCAATAATTACCTCCCTCTGCAATACATATGAAACATTTGTAGTCAAAATGGGGTCAACTAGTGTTGCATTGACATATAGAAAGAGTGTTTTTATTTTTTATTTGTTTCCTATGTCGGTTAAAACGATGCCTATTATTCGTTTTTTTTTTACAATCTGAAAGGGGAAATCTGTATAAACAAATTTGAAGATATCACCACAACAATACATTTAATTTACAACTAGACTTTGACCCGCGCGTGCACGGGTTGACATTGCCTATCGGACATTTACGAAATAGGTACATTGACACACCTTATTATTGACATTTACATACATGTAACACGGATATTAGCCTACAATAATGCTATATTAATTTCACTACACTTTCCTTAGTTCAATAATGCTATATTGAAATCACTACACTTTCGTTAGTTTGAATAATCTAACTGTGTCTCGGGAAAGGCCTTCGCCACAGTTAGAATGCCTTCCTCGTACCCGTAATGCAGCAGAAAATTGCAGAATCGCTCCGGAACGATTTTGGAGAAAGTTAATGAAGTTGCCTTGAAAATAACAGTCGAATTCATCACAATAAACCTTTTTGAAACAGCAAATACCTTTCAACTAAAAATTTTAATCCATAGAATGGAAGAATTCAACACCTTTTCACCAACGTACGTATACACGTATTTTCTTTGTAAAACTGGGTCTGTAGGACATTGTTCATTTTTACGATAAAACATATTCTATCTTAACTCTCCTAACAAATATAACGTAATTTTTTTTGACATGTAATCAATTTTTTTTTTTCATCACGAAGACAAAAGTAAGTACTTAGTTGAAATGTATATTTGTTATTTTATACTTTCTCTCATGAGAAATCATTAATATATATGAACAGAATATATAGCAAAAGTCCAATGAAAATTTACCCGTATTTGTATTATCATTTCAGAGTTTATTCATGCAGATGTGATATTCAGGAAACATACACTAAAGATTCCCTTAGAGTGAATGTATTGCGCAAGCGCAAGATTGTAAAATCCAAAAAAATCCAGTTGATTTCCGGGATTTTTTGAGGAATTTCCGTTGGTTATTAATTAGTGAAGCTTAAATGGGAAAAAAAATAAAAACAAATTGGTAAACTTCAAGTACGAATGAATTTTGAAATATATAAAACAGAAGACCGTATTCTTCCGATTTCTCGGTATCAAAGACTCAAAAATTCGAGTCTTTTATTTTAATATTAGAAGTATAGATATTCGAAAGCAAATAGAGTTAAAGAATGTGAAAGTTAATAATATGCACATCCAGTATAACAATAAATATCATGATGATGGTTCTATTAATGTAAACACAATCTAGAAACAAAGAGTAAGGAATTAAAATGGTTAATAAGTGAGCCAATGTTCAAATTATATATGTGCTGAGTTTTATTTTGGTGAACCAATATGAACAACTGTTCATCCTTTAGAAGAGTCTCATTAAGGACAACAAATAAGTTAAAATAAAAAATAAATGAGTTAAATATACATATTATGAACATTTTGAAATTTAAAAAAACCTCATATTATTGTTTGTAACCGGGAAGGAAAACATGATTCAGGCTGGATTTCTTTTTCATTTACGTATAATTATTTCAAATCACTTTTTTTTTTCAATAATCTGTTTTGAAAGTCTTCTGTATTTTCAATAAAATCAATTATAAAATTTATGACAAGCCCTTTATTATTTAGTCTATATGCTGTCGTCACATCTGCAGAATCAAGTTTACAAAATCCCAGTGAGTTCTTACTCTCGACAAAATTGTCTTTTGTCTCGTTCAAGGCGTAAAATATCTTGATGTCCTGCTCTCTCAAATACTTTTGAAGGTACCGATTGTAAAATTCTGATCCCTTGTCGGTACGGATGACCTTGGGTCGTCTCGGCCCACTCACTATGTCTTGGAATGCCTCGATGACAGATTTAGTTTTTCTGTCTTTCAAGGGTCGAACCCACATGAAACGAGAGAACACGTCTACGATCACTAACAGGAATTTGATTCCGTTGTTGTACTAGGACAAGTTCTGAACATCGGCGAGATCTGCCTCCCATTGGTAGTCGATACCTTGAACTACCACACGTCTACGTTTGAACCCTCGACGCTTCACTTTCTTTTACAGTGAGTAACCGTCTTGGTTTTGTAAAAACTTTTTTGATTTTTCCAAGACCAATGTCATACTTTTCCTCGCGTTTCACCACCTGATATAACTTGGAGGGTCCGGCAAAGGAACCTGGATGTCGAGGATCATTCCAGATTTTCTCCAGGTACTCCATGATCTGATCACTCGGGCAGTTTAAATTGAGATAACTACTTTTTTTTATCCTCATGAACTATTATACCTCTGTGTTTTACTATTCTCAAGACAAAAAAAAAAAAAATCAACAAAAATCATTTTTTTTTCTGAACAGATTTATTGTATTCAAACATGCATGACTGATATAAAAAAACACAAAAACCAAAAAAAACCAAAAAAAACCAAACAAACAAACAAACAAAAAAAAACACTAAAAAAAAAAAAAAACCCACAAAACCAACCTACAATTCTAAACATTGTCCCTGTCTCACTACTGCGGTCGATTTTGTCCATACGACTCGGAGCACATTCCCAGTGTCCTAGATCGGTGGGTTCGGATTCTCAACAGGAACAACATATAAATGTAGGAGTTTTGCTCGAAAGTTGGTAAGAATAATGTTACAAAATATTTAACTCAAAAATCTTTTCCGTCTGACACCATGTTAGCATAAACACAATTCTTTGACCAACGGAGATGTTCTTTGTAGAGATGTTCTATGTAGGAATCATCGCAGGATTCCCAGTCTTTGAGAGACAATCCACACGAAAAACAGGTGACTCTGTCTCCAATTTCGGTGTAGATGAAACCAGCTCTAGCCAAGTCCTTCTTGTTGGGACCTTTGAGAAAGCTTGACCAATCTCTAAAGCTGACATAACGTTCGGTAAAATTGGCATACTTTGGGTGTTTCCATTCGTTCCAGTTTAGTAGGAAAGGAGAAGATCATGAAAGGTATTTGCTGTTTCAAAAAGGTTTATTGTGATGAATTCGACTGTTATTTTCAAGGCAACTTCATTAACTTTCTCCAAAATCGTTCCGGAGCGATTCTGCAATTTTCTGCTGCATTACGGGTACGAGGAAGGCATTCTAACTGTGGCGAAGGCCTTTCCCGAGACACAGTTAGATTATTCAAACTAACGAAAGTGTAGTGATTTCAATATAGCATTATTGAACTAAGGAAAGTGTAGTGAAATTAATATAGCATTATTGTAGGCTAATATCCGTGTTACATGTATGTAAATGTCAATAATAAGGTGTGTCAATGTACCTATTTCGTAAATGTCCGATAGGCAATGTCAACCCGTGCACGCGCGGGTCAAAGTCTAGTTGTAAATTAAATGTATTGTTGTGGTGATATCTTCAAATTTGTTTATACAGATTTCCCCTTTCAGATTGTAAAAAAAAAACGAATAATAGGCATCGTTTTAACCGACATAGGAAACAAATAAAAAATAAAAACACTCTTTCTATATGTCAATGCAACACTAGTTGACCCCATTTTGACTACAAATGTTTCATATGTATTGCAGAGGGAGGTAATTATTGGATACTGAATAATTTTTTTTCAGCAACAAAAATAGTATCATATAAAGTTTCAATCATTCTCCTAATATCAACATTATCAGCACAGTTTTGTTTTGAATCTTGATTGTATTGTGTCAAAAGAATCAAAACAAAGGTATACTTATTGTCAAAAAATCTTAATCAAATGCAGGCATTGCCATTGATTTTAATAAGAATAATTACATTTATTACTTTACCTTTAAACTATATGAGAAAAGTAACCAAGTATGTCCAATGTCTCTTGTTTACAAACATTTTCGGGGTTTTAGACGTTTGGATTATTTATATGGATGACCGTAGTTGCATTATAAATACTCTGAAAATGTTAGTTGATATATATATATGCTCAAAATGAGACTGGGACTAGCTTCCCAGGTCTTAGTGGTACCCCATACCCAAAAAAAAAAAAAATTAAAAAAAAAAAAATAACAAAAAGAAAACAACAAAACAACGCTTACTTCTCTCTAAAAGTTTTGGTCAAAATAGAGTGTGACTTAGCATAGTGATATTTAAATAGTCAAAACAAATGTATAATTAAAATCATAACAATTGTTTTCAGAGGCATACCAAACTTTGTATGGTCTATATCGTGGTGCAAGCAGTATAATTACATGTATCCACTAGCACTGACCCTGACTTGCCAAGGATAACAGAAAGCTTCTCGAAAAAAAACCCAGATACACCTACATATATTTGTACCTATAGATGAGATCTATTTAGAACATCAGAGACGAGTGGATTTTTTTATTACCATATAGTGAATGTGGCTTAAATGTTCGTACAGAGGTCTTGCGACGAACCTACTCATTTTCCCCCAAAAAATCTGTGGTTAAGCTGTTTTATATTTGTCATTGTGTCTATATATTCTATGATTATATGTACTTCTGCAACCGATTCACGATTTATGTAAGATTGTAAGCTGAATTTCATCAGCTAACTCAATTTAACAAGGTCCATTATTGTATTATTTAAAAAATAACACCAAAATTGGAGACTAGGATCATTAATTACTATACTCTCTAGGTATAAATAAACATAAAACAAATCAAGATCGTTTTGTTGTGGAAGTGAGTGTTTCGAACTTTTAACGCCCCCTTTTTCCAGATTTTTCCTAAGTTTGCCAAATGATTTGAGCTTCATTTTATATGCCAGCATAATATGTTACATGCAGATTACACACCTATTGTTCTCAGGTTGTGATAATACACTGTTTGTATTATTACATGTATATAACTTTAACAACCCTAGATTGTGTTTGTTTACTGTCATTTACTATTTATTGTAATAAATGACCTATTCTACTCTTGAAAGTGTGTTATTGTTTATTCGGAAAAGGCAGACAGGTATAAATACTTTATTTTATGAACATGATGAAGTAAAGTTTTAAAGAACTAAAAGTTCTATTATCTGCTAACCGTAATAAAATGCAATGAATTCCACTCACTGATATCTTCCCCCAAGTATGCTACCATCCCTTTAGAAATAAGTTTCATACATTTATGTGTTTTAGTTACCCGATAGGCAAAGAAAAACAGTCAAGGAAGAGTTGAACCTACATGTTACAAAGCATTAAAAGTTGGACGGGTCGTTTTTAAAATCGCTTTATAAACATCATATGATTTATATTATACTTTAAGAAGTAGATTTAAACATTGTAAAATATTACATTTTGCAAAGCAAATTACGTATCATTTTAGCGTTCTACCTCAACTCTGAAAATCAACGCAAAATTAATGAAGGCTTAAAATTGTTTGTTACAAGTCTGCAAAAGCTTCATTTGCAGTTAACCCAATTCATTGTGATAAAATTGAATGCATACAATCATCTTGTAACACCGTTTTCACTTTCAATACTATTCTATTAATCATTTACACGTAAATATGATATATCATATGCAAAGGCTTTCGATTTAAAAATGATACAATAAGATTCCAAAATAATATGATTGTGGGTTTTGAAATAATAGATCACAAATAGATTTTTTTTCACGCTGTCACTTTATCTGTTCCGTATTACTAAATCAATACTCTGTTTAGGATTAAAATAGTTTTTTAAAATTAACGAAAAAAAATCGCTGAAAGTCATATTCATGTCCTAAAAGGTATTTTGTAATTCAAATAATATTACAATTAAAATAGATGGATGTGCTAAATCAGTATTTAAATAAAGCAATTATAGACTAAATGACTAAAAGTCATTATAAAACTGTCACATGTATGTGAATGTAATCTTACTGTTACTGATGTAAACAACTGGATGGTAATGTAATAAAAAATAGTAGTCACAATTTTCAGTCGATTACAAGGTTAATTCTTTGGCTTGTATAAAAACGGCTAAATTATTAAAAACTCTTCGATTTCTTTGCAATTGTGAAAATAACGTGATAATTTAATTAACATCTCTTTAAAAACACTGAATTTTTATTATCAGGTATCTAGTCTACTGACAAGTTGGATTTCAATATAAAACATACGTATATTTACACCCTTCCAATTCGGTCCCCTATTCAAAACTAACCAAACAACTTAGCTATATTTCCATCTCAAAATTTTGCTGAAAAAATTACCAATAAGTAAATTACTGTGTTGCAAGTTGTCTGAGATTGATAACACAATTTATTTCTCCAAGGTACACGACGTTTGACAGTCCCATTATTCGAGTAAAATAAATCAAGCCTTATTTATCGAGGTATATATATATATGTATATCCTAGCTGAATCATATGATTAAATAACAAATATGAAGATTTCTATTTGTTTTATTTTATATGATTATTACATCTATAAATATTATTAAGTTTCCATATATTTCGCTCACAGGCAATGTTCATTTTGTTTAAAACATTGTCATTTGTGAGTGTCGACTTCAAAATTGCACATGTCTTCCAACCAATACACGCATACACAAGTGATGAACAACATACCGACAATGGTTTTACTCTAAATAACACATAATATAATAATTGTCGACACTTTGTAGAAGACATCATACTATTTTGTATAAAAAACTTGCTTGATACGCAACCTTTCGTTCAAACAATGGTTTATAACAAGATTTTAGTGATCGATACATGTATATATTTATTTGAATACATACAATTTATACGAATTTATAAACAAAGTTAAAATGAGAAAGTTATAAAAGGTGTGATTGATATAAACAATTCATACAATTTTCTTTTTAAACAATGAAAATGTCTCCACACATTTCGTTTGTAATCGTTTCACCAGTTCTGGTATTCTAAGGGATTACACGTTGCACATCGAAGCATCCCTAGTTGGTTTTGATGGTCGTCCTGTAGAAAACAGGGTTCAATGGTTTCCAGTTCGGGAACGGCTTTTTCAATGCTACTCAGATGTAATTTAAGATTTAAGTATTCGAGAGGGCGGAGACAAATCCCCTTCTTGGTGGGTACGAGGTTTTCTTCATTCTCCGGTTTCCAATATTTTCTAATGTTAACACAAGGACTGTCCCCTTTGATCGTTAAGAATATATTAGCACCGATATGATAGTTCAGTTCTTCTTTCTTGGCTAAGGCTGTGTCGATCAAATCAATGGAGAGCGTCAGGGTTTTAAAAAGCTGCAAGTTTAAACTGATGCCTTTCTTAGTTGGAAACTGTCGATTTTCCGATGATTTCCATTCCCGCATGTCGACTCTACGTTCACCATTGTCCAATGTACATGCTTGAATGTATCGCTCGTTTCCTAATTCTAGACTGCACTGGGTAGTAGACATGTTGTCGTGATTAGTTTATTTAACTAAATGAATATACCTTTACCTAAACAGAGTTTGAATCGGAAACACTGTCATTTCCGAATATTTGTCTGATTGGTTTATAACATTTAAATGATTTCATCTTATGAAATAAATACCAGGTCAAACGGAAATTTGTTTACTATAATAATAACATTTGATTTTATTCTAACAAGGATGTAAGAATAATGTTAAAACATATTTAACTCAATAATCTTTCCCGTCTGACACCATGTTAACATAAACACAATTCTTTGACCGACGGAAATATTCCTTGTAGGAATCATCGAAGGGTTCCCAGTCCTTGAGAGACAATCCACACGAAAAACAGGTGACTGTCTCCAATTTCGGTGTAGATGAAACCAGCTCTAGCCAAGTCCTTCTTGTTGGGACCTTTGAGGAACTTTGGCCAATCTCAAAAGCTGGCATAACGTTCGGTAAAATTGGCATACTTTGGGTGTTTCCATTCGTTCCAGTTTAGTAGGAAAGGTGAAGAGATGTTCTGGATTGACCTCCCTGCTTTCATGAATTCGCCTGAGGTTGCTCGTATGCCTGTTGACAAGACAGAATTTGCAGCGGGAGCCAATCTAGAAGGCACAGGTTCCGACGTAGTAGGCTTGGAAAACACTGCATAATCTGTCTCCAAGCTATGGGGTCCGCAATCTAATTTGGAAGTCATGCTTTCGTGAGGACAGTCTCGTAAATAAATCAGAAATAGGGTTCATCGTATTTTATATAGCAGTCATCACGTGATTATAATGTTTGACGTCCTAGTCACAAGGAAATACCTGTGATGTCATGAGATTTTCCATGACATCACAGGTGATGGTGATACAATCTGCTGATATCATTAGCCAAGAAATATCTTAAATTTGATTCCTCGTATTTTTAATTCATATCTATTGTAACAACAATATCTAATTTCCCTCAACTGTATTACACTTAATACATATCCTCGGGAAATACATATGGACACATTTCATTAAATTTGTTCCCCATAAATTGTGATTTAAATTATTTCAACTCTCATCTCTCAATTGTGTTGGATATCTTCATAAATCAAATGAAATCAAATAAATAACGAAGAAACGTTGTTCATCATTCTAATCCTCGCATTAATATTGCCGTCTCATGACACTCCAGGAGACACATCGCGCGAATTCCGAAGCAGACGCGGAGAGAGTCGTGGCAGAAAATGTATCTGAAAACATGATAGCCCTACCACACCCGGAGGAATCACAGAACCTTGGCATGTCAACTCAGACCGAATCCGAGGACTCGATAAAGCCTGAAACAACATCAGCCAATTTATCTACGAAGGAATCCGAGGAATCGCTTATCACAGAAAAGCCAGTGCTCAAAAAGAAAAAAACAATTGAAAATAAAAACATTAAAGCAAAATCTCGTTACAGACTTCAAACAACGTGGATTCGATTTTAATATGTCTATATATTTGAATAAAATCATTTTTATTAAAAAAATCAGATTTGTTTCTCTTTTTTAATACACCATATTACTCTTAATAGTTTTAATATATAATTAGTATTATTGTTTACATGAGAACAAGTGTGATCAAGCTGTAACAAGAGTATTTCACCGAGAGTCACGATTGTGTAATATACTCAATACAATTGATATTTCAAGGTTTAATTAAATAACGTCATCTGTTGTATTCCGTTGGAACGGTTTTTTATTTTTTTTTTTTATCAGCAATTCATATAATTAACCACAGTGTGCTAATTGTGTTGGATATCTTCATAAATCAAATGAAATCAAATAAATAAGGAAGAAACGTTGTTCATCATGCTAATCCTCGCATTTTAAAATACTACTTATCAACTTCCTGCTACGCTCCTCCCTAATTACCTTCCTGGTCTACACTGAACCTCTGAACCTCAAATTTTGAACCTCAAAGTGGGGTATAATGTCCCCCTTCATACTACTACTGTATCCAGTTGAGTGGGCGTGGCCTAGGTTAGGAAGAGTTTCGGTTTATGGGATCCACCATGTTTGGGTAGGTAGTTAACATTGGCGTTATGGAATCTAATTTGATTGCATGACTTTAGTACAAAGAAAAGCATATATTTTGGCTGTTTACAAAGTGTGCTCCAATTAATGACCTGTTTGCACGAAAATGTACAAAACTGTTTGGTTCGATCACCGAGGCCCGTGAGGTACGCTTTATTTATATATTATCATATAAGATGGCATATGTTTATAATATTTGACATTGAATAGTTTCCCCGGTCAGTTAATCAATATTTCGACAGGAAAATGATATTGAAAATTCATTTTGCCCTTTATTACGATTCGCCACCGACATCCATATACGACCTTGACATTCGCTATATAAATCAAGGAACTAAGATTCCAAACAGTTTTAGCAAATCAAACATAAACATACATTTTTTCCATTAATCCTTTTGAAGTTTGTTTTGTTTACAATCAAATGATCAATGCATATTATGCAGATTGAATAAACCCAATCAATCGGGGGACGAAACCAAACGGTTCCCTTTTCTTAACACGCCCATGATGCATTTGCATTGGTATTAGACAAATTTTGACCAAAAATGCTCACTCTTTCAGGCAAGCTTTTCGGATCAAAATTTGCCTGTTGTCTGCCGTTGTCGTTGTTGTCGTCGTAAACTTTTCATATTTTCATCTTCTTCTCAAAAACCACTGAGTCAATTTTAACCAAACTTTTCACAAAGCATCATTTGGTGAGGGGAATTCAAGTTTGTTCATATGATAATTAAGGTCTACGCCCGCGTTAAAGGGGAGATAATTTTAAATGATTGAACATTTTTTTTGCATTTTATTTAAGATCTTCTTCTCTAAAACCATTTGGCAAGAAAAGCTGAAACTTGTGCGAAAGCATCCTTAATTCAAGTTTGTTCAAAGCATCGTGCCAGGGGTAGGATGGACCACAATGAATGGTTGAATTTTTAGTTTTTTACATAGGAATTTAAAATGAAAAATGAAGAAGCATCCTTAGGGAATGTAGATTCAAGTTAGTTCAAATCATGATCCCCAGGGGTAGGGTGGGCCAACAATTGGGATGGGGTCGAATTTATATATAGGTATTTATAGAGAAAAATCGTTAAAAGTCTTGTTCTCAAAATCCAGTTGGCCAGAAAAGCTGAATATTGTGTGGAAGCATCTTTAGGTAAAATAGATACAAGTTTGAAAGTAGACTGATTCTGCTGGTGTGAAACGGTGAGAGTCTTTAACTTTTTAAGATAATGAGTTTGCATAAAATTACACGCTGCAAATATTAACTTAAAAAGTTTGTTTTAACTAGTTCTCCAGAATTGTGATAATAGATGAAATTAAATTTTTTTTTTCAGATTCCTCTAATGCACCGGTTAATAAGCCATTTCACCATGGACCCCCGACGTAGTGCCCAGGATGTGTTACGATGTCATCTCTGTGAGACCCCGGTCCCCCATTTGTATTGTGACATTTGTCACGTAGATCTATGTAAATCCTGCGTTGGTGAACATCTGTTAGATGAATCCACAGAACACAAAGTAGTTTCATCTATAAAACGGGGATCCACCTCCACATGCCAAAAACATTCCTCAAAACTCTGCGAACTCTACTGTACACAATGTGACATTCCTATTTGTGCACTTTGTGTAACATCCAGGGCACATCAAGCTCATGATGTTGTAGACATTTGGAAAAGTATTGAAAATAAAAAACATGAAATACAGATAGATTTAAAAGAACTAGAGAAATCCATCTATCCTAAGTATGAAGAAATTGCTTCTGACATTCAAGGTCAGAAAACCTGTCTGAATGAAAATTCTCAGAAATTGAAAATTGCTATTGACAAACATGGAGAGGACTTTCACAGAGAAATAGATATTATGATAACAAAATTGAAATCTAATCTTAATGAAAAGAACTCTAAACAGCTAGCTATGTTAGATAAACATGAAGATGATGTCACACAAACAACTTCTGAAATCACCCAGTGCATTGCTGATCTGACGAAGTTACTGAACTCTTTCGATGTTAGCCTTTTCCTTGCTTACAAATCCAGGAATGCTGAATTCAGAAGATTGCCTTCTGAACTCACTGTTTCCTTACCAAGTTTCAAACCTCATGTGATAAACAAGGAACAGATTTATCATCAGTTTGGTTCTCTGACAGTATTATCTAGAGAAACAGAAGAACAAGGTCGCACAATAAATTTTCCAGGTACAGTGTACTCTTCCTCAGACAAACCACTCATTGATGTACCACAAATCATCACAGAGATAAACACTGATTACCGAGATTCCAATATATTACGTACCGTTTCCTGTCTGAATGACCAGGAGATTTGGACGCGTGGTGATGATAACACCATGAGATTGTACAACCTGCAGGGGGAACTAGTGAAGTCAATCCAAACTCAGTCAGGGAATGAACCAACATACATTGCAGTAACAAGGAGTGGAGATCTAGTTTATACCGATCACTGGGATCGAACTGTGAACATGGTGAAAAATACAGAAATACAGACAGTGATTAAACTATTTGGATGGAAACCTGACTGTGTCTATAGCACCTCTTCTGATGACCTCCTGGTTGTCATGGACAATGATAGTTATACCGAAACAAAAGTTGTACGTTACTCTGGTTTCACAGAAGTACAAAGTATTCAATACGATGATAAAGAGAAACCTCTCTATTCGTCTGGTTTTAGCTACAAGTACATGTGTGAGAACAGGAACCTAGATATATGTGTATCTGACTGTGATGCTCGTGCTGTTGTTGTGGTCAATCAGGCCGGAAAACTCCGGTTTACCTACACCGGTCCTCCTTTTACTGCCAAAGGATCATTCCATCCACTTGGCATAAGCACAGACAGTCAAAGTCGAATCCTGATAGCAGACCACAACAACAGCAATATCCACATCCTGGATCAGGACGGACAATTCCTCCGCTACATTTCCAACTGTAATTTAAATGGTCCACAAGGTTTAGATGTGGATATCAGAGACAACCTCCTTGTGGCCGAATATGGCACATGTAAAGTGAAACATATTCAATATAATGTGCTTTCACGCTGTGTGTATTTAAACAACAAAATGCTTTCTTTAGTGGTTCATACAGGTTTGAAGTTAACAACCGTATCAGAAAAAATTCTTAAGCTGAGTTAATTTTTTATAGAAATGATTGCAGGCTTCCTTTTTATCCTGTTACAACCCTAGTTTAGATCATTTATATGCTCACTCTCTAACGTATAATGTGTTTTATGTAGCTAAAATAATGATATTTTATACAAAAAGCAGTAAAGATATGGATCAATTATAATAAATTATTCATTTTTTATATTTATGGTTTATTTTTCACATCTCTTCCGAGTAGTACCTTATCTTATAATGTAGACAACGGAATCTGTCGTAGATTGCCTAACAATGGAAAAGTTAACTACATGTATTTGTAAGCAAGACGTTTGTTCATGGAATTCTTGTAGACCGTGCTATAATTTTCGAACCATCACCATAATATTTAGAAGCATTCCTTCACGACTGGATTTTTTTTTATTAGATATGATACCATATAGCTTTAGACACATATTCCTAGATTCAAATTCTTCAAAAATCTTTCCAGGTTGAGTACAATTCAAATTGTAAAAACCCTGCATTAACATTCACCAATCAGTAATGTGGGTGGAGTATTCTCGTTATTAACCTGTTGCTAGGGATTTTTCAGGTCACAGATACTGTGGAATCATTAAAATTCGTGGGGCAAATTTTCTTTCATTGCTTCAATTTTACAGGTTCGCGGGGACGTAATTTCGTGTATTCTCTGACACTTACAAAAGAAAATATGATTTTAAAGTCCTTATTTTTTTTTATTCGTGGAGGATGTTAATTCATGGGTGAGAGGTACCCACGAAATCCACGAAAACTGAGCCACCACGAAATCTAATAATTTCGTAGTACCCATCATCGTACAGAACCAGGTTCCTTTTCCAAGACCAACTCAACCACAAAGAGCCAGATTCCTAAGCTACCCAGATCTGCTGGGCCTAAGTTGTTCCTCAATGAATGTGCAAGTCCTTGCAGCTTATTTACCAAATTATACTTATACATGTTATAAGGATCGAGAGGGCTGCATTTTTTATTTCAATTTGAAAAATGGTGCAATCTGAATCAGCCTTTCCAATTGAACATTTTTGTTTTTCTTGTTACATTTTTTTATAGATACGAAACAGCTTGGCTTTCATCGCTTTATAGAAATAAAATGTTCCGATTTTTTTGCACATAGTGTGAGTTCCACCTTGAAAACGATCTCAGTGCCTGCTTCATATAGACAGACAGAGATATAAATTAAGAACAAGATATACAGAAACACATTAAACTATAAATATCTTTTCATAAAGAAATAGAAAAGGAACGAAAAAGCAAAGAAGATATATTATTAAACATACGGATACCAAAATATATTAATGATCCATGCTTCTAATACAGAGGCGACGTGGACTTTCAATCTGTAGTAAAGCAGCTCCTACCAATGAACAAACTGTGGACGTTTATCATTGGGGTCGTAGATGACACTAGTCAACCTATCAGCTATATATAATGTCTCCCCATTAAAGGTTAGCCGCTATCAAGAACTGTAAACGAACAATCCATCGGTATCCCGGATCTGTTTTCAGTATGCAAATGGTACAAACACCTCACATGCGCTGTTAATGGCCCCGATAGCATTTACCCTCACCGTCAATACTATGCTATAACACAGAGCCAACAGCAATATGTAACTCGATGGATTCAAGTGATTTAATAAAAATACATGTCTATTAAGGTAGTCCATCCATAACTCTCATATTTCATATCTAATAAATTGCAATTAAGTTTGATTACTAAAAGTTTAGTGTGATTTCAAAGGGTTAATCTTATAATAAAGATTAATTCTTAAAATTTTGAAATTTTTTGAATATTAACAAATTTATCCCATCTTGAAGGTAACATTGAAGTCTATGGGAAAAATGCATTTTTAAATATATCTTCATAGTACAAATAATTTTCTCACAAATCTCTTGGTAAAGTTCCAAGTGCTAAAAGTTCATTTAATGGACTGCATACATATTCCCGAGTTTGGTTTCTGTCGGCCTCATAATAATTTCAAAATAGATATTCAATATAATTCATATCAACCAAAGTTGTTAAATGCACCTCAGTTATGGATGGACTACCTTAAAGTGGCATGGTCCCGATTTTGATTCATTTTTCACCTTTTATTATTTGCAATGCTTAAGGAGTGCATTTCTGATGATCGAATGAAATTTGAGTATCAGTCGTAGAATTATAAGCAAGATACATCGCTCACAGTTCTTTGTCATGGAAATAAGGCTCGTGTCCTGCTTCTGTTTATATTGGTTTAATATGCAAGTTAAAGATCCTTTTCAAGCTGATTTAACAGTTCATAACGTTTAAAACATTTATTATAGGTTGTAAAATAAATATTTTGCTTGCAATCTGTTTCTATGCAAGATATATGTTTACTTAAATATTTACAACTGGCATAGCACGTTAATTTATTAATCTTGTATTTATAGCACAACTAAAACGTTAAAGGTATCTGGACAAATAAAAAGGTTTGAAGCCCGTAGAAAATAAAATACCTAAGTTGTTCAGGTAACGTACATTGTACCTCTAACTATTGATTTTCTCTGGTTATTGAACGGCACCTTGTCGATTTAACTTCTTTTTATTTGGTTAATGCGTTTTGCACAGATACGAGGACGATCAGGAAGTCACTAGAAAATTTATTCTTGTCCTTTATAATGTTAGATATCAAGCTTTGGCTTTTTGCCAAAAACAAGAGAAAAGAGAGCTGATCAGTCAAAAAAGCTTTGTCGTTTTGTGATCAACAAGGAACATTATTTTGTAAAAGTTAAATGCACCTGATCAGTTCGATGACTGAGAAACGGTAAGCTGTATTCAGTATATAGATAAAATTTATTAATTTTATCTAAGAAATATATTAATTTTGTTTTGTTTGAAGAATGTGTAAATTTCGCTGGGGGAGATAAACAAGCACAGATCACTTATTGATGTATAATCTGCTAACAAAGGCTTCAGGACATCAGTGTTTTATGTATCATCATATTTTCTAGACATTATGATTTTGATAGACTATTCCAAGATCTTCTATGATGCAGGCCGAAGACAAATGTAACCTTATATTGTATAGAAAAACCAAAAACTAATTAGAGAAAAACATTCAACTGATAATATAAAGGTAGGGAAATAATTACATGGTAGTTTTATACCCTAGAATATTAATCGTACTGTTTGTTGGCATAAACTAATTTTATAATAAATTGATATAACCTTGAAAACACACGAATGGTGTTACAGGTCAGTAGAGAATGCTAAATCCTTCGTGGCAACTGATCTACCTCTAATTTTGTAGAGGTCCGTGTTCCCCTGCATCTATTTCGTGTTTTTCCATTAAACTTTTGATTTTTGAACACTGCTCGTTAACAGATTATTTCATCTTTAATCTGTGAAAGTGTTTTAAATTGAAATATATATTGATTGAATAACAAACACTTTATTGTGAATTCAATAGCGAGATCAATACCTTTTTGAATTTGTTACACCATTTAGTCATAGACAAGAGACGATGATGTTTAGCAATCTATACTTGAAGATTTGTAATGGCATGGGCGTCTTTCAACACTTTTTTTGTAAAATGATTATCAAATATTATGTTTTATGAATAATGGTTAAAGGTTTATTATACTTGGAGATCTTGAGAGTAAATCAAAAGTATGTACTAAGAAGGAAATGTATATTCATAATGTAGGTAAATACTTAGTGTGTACTAGGAAAGGGCTGAATTTATTATGTGGGGAAAATAAGTTTATGCCCATACATTGATCTTAACAGTTACCAATAGAGCTTATTCCATTAATAGACTTAAATCTTTCGTTCTATCTATGAACTGCAGCTTGTTAATGTTTTACCTTAAAAAACAACTAAATAGTCATTGACGAAATAATGTCATGTATTAATGTCACAAACAGGGAGATCCCTGACAAAGTCAATAAGTAAACTTATTAAAATGACTTATGTAACAGGTACTGTGGGATCGCCCTTATTAGTTAAAAAACACCTGAACAAATATTGAGATCACCCGGTAAAATATAAACAAAAATAGTTAACAACAATGGTTAGCACTAGAAAAAAAATATAGGAAATAAATATAGTAAACAGATCAATTTTGTGATAAATATGAGATGTTGAAATAATTAAGAAATGCATTTAAACCGAAAATGATATTAAAGATTGCACCATTATTTTTAACTTTAAAACCTCTAGTTTTTCATTGAACAGGATGTTTGATTTGGAGACCATGGGCACAACAAGTACACCTTGCAGAGTACATCAGTGTTCAATGTGTCAGGGAGACACGGAGTACTTTTGTGTATCGTGTCCATGTGATCTGTGTCCCCAGTGTAAAGAAAACCATGTAAAAGATCTCAATACCATAGACCATGATGTTGTGACATACAGTGAGAAATTAAACTCTAATAAAAAAGAAGAGTGTTGTGTGAGACATCCTTGCATGCTTATAGGAATGTACTGTGAACCTTGTGAACTTCCTGTCTGTTTCAATTGCACACAACATAAAGGACACAGGTTACTAGATATAAGAAAAGAATATAGAACAATGCAACAGCAACACGAAGGAACCTTTTACACCATCAGAAGCGACGCTCTCTTTTACAGACCTGTTCTCCTGACAAAAATCAAAGCTGAATTCAAAACTTGTTACACAGAACTCTCAATTTTTCAATCACAGATGATAACAAAGGCTCAAAAACTGAAAAATCTTTTGGACGATGTGAAATATGATTTCATGTACAATGTGTTTTGTGACTTTGATGTCAAGCACAGATGTTTGAAACAGAAGATTAAAATGATTACACAGATTGGCAACCAGCAGAGATATGTACACACATATGAACAGTCATCAGTCATCCCGATACAATTTCTCTCATCCATAAAGACAACCCACCTCCGCCAGATGCGTCTTACACTCCACACCAGCAATCTCTCAATGACTGAGTCCTTTAATAAGGAGGATGTGATGGAGTCACTCAGTGCAATCGAAATCGCAGAGAGAGGAAACCGACGCGTGGAAAACAAGAGTCTGCTGAAACTGTTGCCTGCTCCTGAGTTCTGTATGTCGCTTACGATGACAGATGTTGATCTTTGTTATCACATTTCCCGTGTGACATCAGACCAGGTCTGGGCTAGTGATGCTGATGGCAATCTCTTCTTGATAAACACAGCAGGTGATACTCTATATTTTATTAATGCGTGCACTTATTTATATGGATTTCACACATTGAACAATGATAATGAACTGATTTACACGGATAAAAATAATACTATTTACAAATTGTCAAAGGAAATGAAAACAGCAACATTTATAAAGAGAGCAGACTCCATATGGAAACCGCAGTGTGTGTACTGCTCCCCGCGCACTTCAGATCTAATGGTCGGGATGTATAGAGAGACAAGAGGGTCTACAGAATATATCTCGATTACCCCGAATACACATGCATATTTTATACTGCAAACACCGTTTACACCGTATAAAATAGGCAAGGTAACCCGGTACAACCAGAGCGGCCAACTTACTCAAAACATACAACACGACAACACAGGACGGGGGCTGTATAGACATCCTAACTTCATAACAGAGAACAACAATGGGGATGTCGTGGTGTCTGACTCTTGTGCTGTAATAGTGACAAATCGTGAAGGAGTGCATCGTTTCTTCTACCGGGGACATCCATCAGGATCAGGACTAGATCCATGGGGAATTTGCACTGACGCACTGGCACACATATTGGTATGTGATTCCGGATCCTGTACAGTCCAGATGATAGATAAGGACGGTCAGTTTCTGTCACATTTACTGATAAGACCATCAGGGTTATTCTGCCCACTCAGCCTAAGTTATGATGTCAAAACTCACCGTCTCTGGGTAGCGGCAAGAAATAAGGTGGTCGTATATAGGTATATAGACAGACAACACGCCCGGACAGGTAAATCTGTTTTATTATTATTGTTGTTAGGTTTAGATAAGACATTTATGTTATGTTGATTTTCATATATAAGTGGTCAATATAAGTTCATATTTGTTTTATATGTTTTTGCTATTAAGTGTCATTGCCAGACTTCTCTTTTAGATTGTAGTATCAATGTCATATTTATAATTTAATCAGGTATAAAAAGGATGATTGGAATTATAATGGCCTTTAATTATAGATAGAAGTGATTTATTATTTGATACTTTCAGATTTCTGTGCACGATAACATACATGGTCAATCTTTATTTGTGTAGTGATTGTTTTTTTTTAAAGGAATTAATACAAAATTTATTAGTTTTGATATGACAGGAGCAAAGAAGCAGATGAAAAGTATCAACGGTTCAAAACCATTTTATGTCGTATAAAACTAACAAATTATAAATTTATTGCTTATAATTTTTTTTTTTTGCCATTCATTTTAGATAAAACAATCCTTTAACCTTTAAAATTATTTCAAATTATACAAAATTTAATTCTAACGTCAAGCGGATTGATACGTTTTTGACGTTAGTCTTACTATGTTAATACTTAAATGAGGGTTTTATTATATCATTGAATCATGATTTTTTGAAGTATACACTCTCATAACTGCAGCGGTGTGTGCATACAAATTGAGTAACGCGCGTTAGCGCGTTATGAAGATTTGTATGCACACACCGCTGCAGTTATGAGAGTGTATACTTCAAAAAGTCATGATTTAATGCTTATATTTACATTTTTTTAACTTCCTGCCTTGTCTGCAAATGTGATCCATACCTTAAAATTCCTATCTTATCCTAAGGGTAAGTTAATATTGATGGAAGAGCCACAGTAACAGCCACAAGCGTGAACTTTGATTTTCGCTTGTGACGTTGCAGTTCACAAGCGTTCAACGCTTGTGTCGTCATTATAAAACTCGTCAATTTGACCTTTGACTACTTGTCGCATTTAGAGGCATTTGAAGATCACAGAATTTAATGGAAAAACACAGTAGAATGTAAATATACTTGTTTATATAGAAAATGTATCAAAAAATGTCTGATGTTTGTAGATCTGAATCCAGCCACTGCTGATGTGATGGAGTCACTGAGTGAAATCCCAAACATAGGGACAGAAAAACCACAGCAAGGAAACCAGTGTCTGCTGAAACTGATGTCTCCCCCCGAGTTACTTCACTCTCTCACAGTAACAGGTGCTGATCGTTGTTATCACATTTCCTGTGTGACATCAGACCGGTTCTGGGTCAGTGATAATAGAGACAATCTCATACTGACAAATACAAGAGGTGACACTTTACATAATCTGAATGATTTATATAGTAGTTTACGTAGAGATGCAAACAGAGAAGTATCAGTTGGATTACACACAGAGAGAGGTGTTGATCGAAGTCATCACCTTTCCGGTATGACATCGCGCCGGGTCAGGGTCGATGATAATAAAGACAATCTCACACTGACAAATACAAGAGATGACAGTTTACTATATATGAATGATTTATGTAGTAGTTTACATAGTGAGTCATACCGTAAACTATTAGTTGGAATACTCACAGTGAACAGTGAAAGTGAACTGATTTACATTGATAGGAATCATAACATCAACAAACTGTCAAAGGATATGAAAACCACCTGCACATTTATAGAGAAAACAGACGCTACATGGAGTCCACGGTGTGTGTACTGTTCCCCGTCCACTGGGGATCTACTGGTCGGGATGTATAGAGAGTCTATAGGGCCAAGCAAGTTAACTCGGCACAATCAGAATGGACAACTCACGCAAACCATAAAACACGACAACATGGGACTTGATCTGTATAGTAAAACTGACTTTATAACAGAAAACAACAATGGGGATATCGTGGTGTCTGACGAGAGTGCTGTAGTGGTGACAGAACGTGGAGGAAGACATCGTTTCTCCTACACGGGACACCCATCAGGATCAGGACTATGGCCACATGGAATCTGCACTGACCCGATGTCACACATCCTGGTGTGTGATGATAGAACTAATACAATACAGTTGTTGGACAAGGACGGTCAGTTCCTGTCTCATCTACTGAAAGAATCAAAAATATTAGAAAGTCCACAAAGTCTGAGTTATGATGTCAACACTCACAGCCTCTGGGTCGGATCAGAGAAAGATAACAAGGTGTGTGTCTACAGGTATATAGACCAGCATGGCCATATAAAAGGTGAGTCAAATTCATTATCATTGTTCGTGTTATTTATCAACCAATTGGACACATCTAAGACTTGCTTTTCTGTGTAAATAGATGCCAAAACAAACTAGTGAATTATTACAGGACTAGGTCTATCTACCAATCATTAAAAACATTATTAACCAGTTCATATTATCATAAAGGTTGTTGTTTATAATTGATCAAAAATGTAAATTGTCAATTTTTAAAATCTTGTTCAGTTTTAATCATGGCAATTAGTTAATTACAATATGTACAGAAGATGTTATGCAATTTCATGTTCATTTAAATTGTCATTGTGACCAATTAATGATATGCATATTCTGATGTACCCTTGTATTTGATCAAATGGACCTTTTAAGATACATGTAGACGTACACGTAATCGTTTGATATTTTGTTAATATAAAGCGGTTTTTGGAATTACTTTAAGATGTATCAATTCATGTGTATTGTTGATAATATGACATTAAGCAATTATCAATTTTGTTCTAGATGAAGACACATACCGTCACGATATGTGTGCCATTTCCAACTGAACACCAGCCGGAGAATGGTAAAAGCTTGGATATTGACAGGTTGTAAATATTTCTGAACAAATTTATTCCGCTCTTAAACCATACATGAATTATTTTTATAAAATTAATTAATAAGTTCAGCTTTTTAGTGAAATGTCTATTATCGTGATCAGTTTCTTGTAGATATTGTGTCACCAATGCTGTTCACAAAGGAAAAAACGTTTACCATTATGGTACCAATATTCTTGGATGTTCAAGAAATTCTCAACAAAAAATGAACTTTTAAAGCATTCTAAATACATTGGTTTACTTTTTAACTGTATTCTTTATGCTAGTTTTGATTTTTTATGCAGCTTAAATCGGATGTTTTTTTTATTTATACACAGTTATATATTAGAGCTTCTATGCCTTTTTTAACTCTCTAAGTAGCACGCTTAAACATTTATTCATTATATATATAGTTATGTATTTAATTATCCATTAGTACTTTTTTAAATTACTGTTCATTTCAAATGGTCTGGATCATGAAAACTTCATTTATATGTTTGTAAGTCTGTGAGTATGGTTGTGTGTTTGTGTTTATGTTTGTATGAATGAATATGTTAACCACCAGTTTGTCTTACAAGTTATATATGATAAAATCTTAGAAATAATTTATTATTAAAAATCTGAAATGTTGATATGCTTTTTATTTCTTTCGTTTTCGTCAAAGGTATTTCTTTTTCTACCAGGTATATGAAAAGTATTGTAAAAATTTACCAATTAATAATATTGACCTCCTTGATTGGTACAGGAAAAATATTTCTCTTTATTTCATTGCCATATCTCTCTTAATTTGGCATATTGTGCTATATATTAGGTTATAATTTTTCATGCGGTAGAAAAGTATGCTTAACGCTTTACGTCATGTAACCAAAACTATTAGGCAACCTGGTGCTAAGTCAAAGCGCCACATATGCTGAATTAAGGTACTGAGAGTTCCTTAATTCAACATATGTAGCTTGACCTCGACCTTATTTGACCTTGACCAAGGATGTGTGTACATCACACTTTCTGCATAAGAATGGCAAATTGTCAATTTTTAAACTTGAATAGTGATTGTACTTTTTTTTATTGAACTTTTACATATTCACATAGCAGGTATAAATATTGCGCATAAACAAAGATATATGTTGCTATGTATACACATACATTTAAAGTGCTAGAATTTAATGATAGATACTTTCAATATTTTGATATATAATATATGTACAGATACATATTATTCCTCAGTAGAGTTACAAAATAAGTTTTGGTATACATGTCTATGTGAAAATGGATTTCTTTTTAGAAAAAAAGAAGGAAAAATTCAAATAGGAATGGAGGGGTGTTTCAGAGTAATACATATAATTGTGTTTGTGTGTGTGGGGGGGGGGGGGTTAATGAATTTTCAAGGGGGGGGGGGGTCTAAACCCCTTACGCCCACCCCATTTCTTAATTCGGGCCCACAATGATGTTGGCACACAGAAGCAAATCTAAACCCGGCAACCGCCGATGGAAGGGAGCATATTAATTTTGTTTGTAATAATTATATAAACCATTTCTATGATATGGAATGTTAAGAGTATTTATTAACTAAAAATTCACATGCAAACAGTTCAACCTCATATTGTACGTAAAGGGCCGCTTATGTGTCTTATGGGGTGGGATGTCTTCCTTTATGAAAATATTATTTTTAAAAATTACCGGAAATTGCACGTGGTCTTCATTTTTACTAAAACTGGAACATAACAGTGTTATTTAAGGGCAAACACTTGGTCCAATGATAGCATCTAGATTATATCTATTGGGCTCTTTCAGTTTGTCATTTTTTTATATTTATACTTTATTGTTAGTTTTAATAGGAAGTACATCAAAATATGCAGGTTTCCTGTATAACCTTAAAGCTAAAATGTGTGCTTTAAATAGTTATTCAACTAAATGAAATAGTGCAAGGTGTTTTAAAGAATAAAGTCATGAAACTACATGTATGTTACAAATAACTGAACTTTGTCGAACATAACACAGGTCTACAGGTGGCATTAGCGGGTATTAATTTTACCTAGTTCTTCGATCAGATGGGGTTCATGTGGTGTACATACCGGTATGTGTTTTCTGAATGCAGAATAGGATTAGTTGATATGCAGGAACATTTCTTTTGTGATGGATTCATATTGTGCTCTATTTGGATTACCATTATGAAGTTGACCAATATTAGTCAGCATAATACATGTAGTAGCACATTATTATGAGTCACCGGTATACAAAAGTATTACTTTCACTTTCTAAATAAGTCCCTTTACCAGCATACTGTATCGTAATCTTTTATTATTAGAGAGGTTAAGCATTTGAACGTGAACGTGTACAAGTAATTGTGAATAGGGGAATCCCGTAAATTTTTGTGTAGTTCGTCATAAATTCTGCATACCGCGTAATTCTACAAGTTGTACAAAACGTGTAGAATCAAAAGTACACGGACATGCATACTTGTAGCATTTTTAAATAGAAATATAGGCTTTGTTTATAATATGTTTTACGGTGCTGCCGTTCTGGCGAGCGCAGCAATAATTACACAATGACATACCTTGCATCATTGTCAAGCTAGTGTTATTTAGGTATCAACGAATGTCAAAGAATGTTTGAGAGAGTATTGCTGTACAATAAGTATGCAAAAGGTACAAATTTTAATGGTTATCATCGAATACATACAGCGCAACCTCCTACCCAGAGAGAGAGAGAGGAGAGAGAGAGAGAGAGAGAGAGAGAGAGAGAGAGAGAGAGAGAGAGAGAGCGGTCCCTGTTTGTAGGTTGTGTAATTTCCCACTTTAAAATTTAATGGTTTGACTATAAGCAATATCTACATAACTTTTAAACTGTTTATTCTTTTTATTCCTTTTTATTTAGTTTAAAATGTCCTATTGTTTATTTCCTTTCTACTCATATACTTATCTGCCTACTGTACATGCATGCACAATTATCTTAAAAATGGATCGATATGACAGTAAAGTGTGGCTCTTGCTAGTATATATTTATATAATCTCTATATAAAAAAATTAAAAACAAATCATATGTCAATGAGGCAGATATTGCAGTCTTTACTGAAATAGCTAGTACACTCATTACAGATGTTTGATCCACCTCTAAATGTATCGCGGGAAATATAGCGCGAGAGCACTGTGACGTCATCCATGACTTTGTTCGTCTTTGTTTACGTTTCTCGACTTAATACGAAGGAATGGAAGCATGTACAAAATCTTTTGAGTCTCGCCAAAGCATTTGCGGTACTCAAAACGTGTCTTCAAACTTAAAGACACCGTAAATTACGAGTTAAAAGTCAGCCATTTTTGGCATAGCACCACGGGTGAAAACATTAGAGAGCATTATGGGACGTAGACAAAAAATTTTGTTTGATGAACTGTAGGTTTAGCTCGTTCTTTTTCCCGCGCACACTGGTTCTAAGAGCTCGCTTCGCTCGCCAGCGCTGCGCGCCGGCGAGCTGCGCTCGCTATGAACATTGTTTTATGTAAAGCAGACGATAAATAGAGGACAACTGTGCTTTTGGTTTCATCAAATTCATAGAATTACTCATAAACAATAAGAGTAAACTAAACATGTTGAAAATGTTAAATCTAATTATTTTACACGTTCGCTTACACGTACAGTTTATTAAAAGTAGACCCAATTTTGCTACGTGTACTTGTAAACATGCTTGTAGCTCCACACGTACCCGCAGACGTACACGTTCAAATGCTTAACATCTCTGTTTAAATAAACTTATCATTGTTAACTATCATATCGCATTTGTGTAGTTTCTCTCATTTTAATTGCAAAAGTTATTTTTTAATTTGTCAAACTTACACTAGCTATTATTGAGTTGACTCATATTGACCCTGTGACGTTTTGTATTAAAGTTGTGTAATACATGAAAGTAAATGTTGAGACTATCATGTTTATATGAGTTATAATAGGAAGGCAGGGGTCTTTTTTATTAATGTATTACGAAGCATCATATATTAACCATTACCCTATAGGGTTGGTCTGACCTCATGAAACAGGAAAATATCAAATATTTTTTAAAATGTTGAGAATACATATTCTTGTTCCTAATGTCATTATGATGCATCAAATGGCGTTAAGTACATGACCCCCTGAAGTTGTCTTAAAGCCCCCTCCCCTGAAATACGAATTTATGTTATATTTCGATAACTTTTGAGATACTTATTCCTAAACCATATTTTACTGGGTTTTAGTGTCATTGCGCATCAAATGGTATATAGGTTATGCCCCCTTGGAGACACCCTGTAATTCTAGAACTGGAAATAATAAAGTATGTTATCTTATTCATATGTAGTGTTTGACCCATGTGGGTGATTCCTAGCATGATGATGATCCTGCTTTGTTTAAGAGACTTTTCAATTGCCCCGAAAACATATACCATTTCGTTTATCTTAAAAATTAAAAAGCAAATTCCAATATCTTGAAGTGCATGGTGAGAAAAATACCAATCAAGAAACGATTTAAAATTTGCTACTGTACACATGTAAAAATGTAAAAAGACTGGATCTTAAGAACCAGGTTTGATTGAGGGGGAGTGGGATGGACAAACATTTAATTTTTGATTTTAATTTTAATTTTAATAACATTTATTGTTATTAATTTTAACTTGAATATTAGTTATTGATACCTAGGTAGAAAAACCAGACTTCTGATTATATCTCAATAGATCATTATGCAAGGTGTAATGTGGTTTTTTTTAAATTAAGAACATTTTTTTACATGTTTATAATTCTTTTAGACCCCAAATTATATTTTGATTTTAATTGATCATTCAACAATTAAGAAGAGTGTACATATAAGGTGTACATAATTAAAAAGATGTTTTACATCTCTTTATTTTGTTTTTTTCTTCCTGTTTACATTATTTATGATACCCTATTTAGGGTTTACAGGTAAATGCAGCGTTCTAGAAGAGCATAAAAATCAGAAGGTTCACTTAGAGACAAACAAAAGCATCGTATGTAAATTACAAAAAAACAAAATGTAAATTTAGAAAACTTCACAGATTAGCAAAAAAAGATTTGACACAAACAATTTTTTATGAAATCGATAAAGCCACAGAAATAGATATAGGAACAGCGTAGAAAAATAAAAAACGAACAAGCACATCACTGCCTTCCAAGTTAAGAAAAAAACCGCTGAAAACATAATTGACATGTGTAACCTTTGGCAGGAATATTATTCAGATCTTGCGTGGGAACGACATTGTAAATTCGATGATAACTTTAAAAACTACATTAATGAAATCGTAGAAAACATCGATAATAATCTAAACTATCAGGAAAAACCATTCACGGAACAAGACGCTATAACAATGGAGGAAATAAAGCATCATATTGAAATTATATCTATCTAAATAAAGCATCATATTAAAATCATATCTATCTATAAAGGTAAAAATAAAGATTAATGTGATCCTACTAATTACAGAGGTATTACATTGACATCTGTAGTGAGCAAACTGTTTGAAAAAATAATTCTATCAAGAATTGAAAATGACTTCGCTTGCAAAAATGTATCATTCCCACATAAATTGCAATTTGGGTTCAGAAGTGAACATGGTGCCATACCAGCTTGCTATGTGTTAAAAGAAGCAATAAGTTATTATGTAGATAGAGGTTCATCAGTATTTTGTGCATTTCTAGATAATGAAAAAGCGTTTGACAGAATTTGGCATAATGGTCTCCTATATAAACTATATAATCTTAATATTGAATCAGGTTATGGCAAATTATAAAATACTGGTATAATGGCAGCAAATGTTTTGTGTCATTTTGTGGTGCAAACTCCAATTTGTTTAAAGTTTTACAAGGTGTAGGACAAGGAAGTGTCCTAAGTGCTTTTATGTTTCTTGTTTACATTAATGCTTTGTTATCTGAAATTTGCCAAAATGGTAATGGTCTTGTTTTGGGTGATATACACATACCAGGAATTTTACTAGCAGATAATACTGTTTTAATGACCAACTCGCCAAGATCTTTACAATGTTTACTTAATGAAGTATAAAAATATGCATATACTTGGAGACTTCATTACAATCCAAGTAAAAATGTCTTTATTGTTTTGCCAAGACACAAGAATGTTCTGTTTCCTATAGTATTAGATTATTTGGTAGTGAAATTCCTCAGTCTGATAACACTGTTTATGCTGGCTGACTTATACAAGCAAATATGAAAACTGACAAGCTAACCGAACGAGTGTGCAAAAATGCAAGATCAAAAATCCACTCATTATTCTCTATTGGTGTTAATAACTCCGACATTCATCCAGTTGTGTCTGCCAAAATATGGAAACGTGTTGTGCTACCCTCTGCCCTCTACTCCTGTGAAATATGGTCGTCACTGACACTCACCGACTTGCAACTCCTAGAGTATGTACAAAGACACTTCTCCAGAATCATTCAAGGATTTTCCAAATGTTCTCCGTCGCCCTACACCATCTCAAATATTGGACTGTGGACTATGCAAGGCCACAGTGATAAATGCCGCTTATTGTTTTTAGGCAGACTACACCGGTCAGACCAAAACTCTTTACAAAATCGAATTTTTAGGTTTATTTCTGATGTTCATGTCACTGAAAAACTTTTTGCAACTAAGAACGTGTTACAAACAGCTAAGAAATATAAGCTCTTCGATGTGATTTTTAACGACTGTAATATTATTTTTAACAAAAAAGAATATTCCAAATTGGTTATCAAAACTATTTGGGCAGAGGAAGAAAACCAATGGCATAGCTTTCTCTGTGAACTCTCTTTTTGTAGTAGCATACATACGAATTTGTGCCCTAATAAGCTTTGGCAGATTGCTAAAGAGGAACCCTCAAAACGACTGTTGATCAACTTTTTAGTACCAGTTTCATAAATGAAAACTGTATGCAAAACTTGTCCTTTATGTTATAAGGAAACATATAGCTATAATATGCACCTTGTTTTAAGCTGTTATAATCTTTTAGAAGACAGAGAAATTATGCTTGAAAACATTATAGAATTTCTTGATGTCAACGAATATATAATGTTTAAAAATCAAGATCAAGAATTGGAGTTTTTATAACTTATGGGATGTGTCAATGGTACAAGTTTTGAGAATATATCGTATACAAAATGGAAACAGATTATGTTAATCGTTGCATTTATGTTGTATAAAAACAGAGGTTTCTTTACAATAGACTGCCGTAATCTATAAATGTCTATCAAAATATGTACATATATAAATATGTTTTGTTTCTGTTTTATTTTCACCTGAGTTTATAATCTGATTATGTAATACTCTTCATTAATTTAGAGGAAATAAAGAATATCTTTACTTATCTTATCTTATTATACATACACTGTGTACCGAATAGCAGATTAAATAAAAGAATATTCAACAAAGTTATGTGAACATCATGCGCCAAATACTCAGGACATCATTGTTTTAACAGTTAAGGGTTTGTAGGAAAGTATAACTCCTTACGCCAGAGTAAAGTGTACGTCGTCTTCATCTAAAATTTACGGTTTTATATTGAGACTTATCCAATATAAAAAATATATAGTGGCATGGTACATACAATTTTATAACGTTAGAAATATATGTCTAAACGAATGCAATTTCCTATGTAATTGTTCTAAAACACCATTTGGTTTTATAAAATTGAAATAAAAAATTAAAATTGAAGTTAAATCTACGTTCTCTTCCACTCTTTTGTAAGAGTATTTAATTCTTAAGATTTACATTTTCCAGTGTATGTGCCTGTGATAACACTACATATCGATTCTGTACTATATAACCCATATTTTCAACTGACGCCAAATTGAGGCTCCAGCGGGGTTTGCTTATTTATATTTAAATATTTAATCGTGCGATGGCTTAAAATAATATGAATATAAGTAATAAGGAATCATTCTTTGAATATAATAATGTATTAATTTCTGTCGGGGCGTGATAAATCTATCATAAAGCTCTTCGGGCTTTATTGGATTTGATCACACCCCGACCAAAATTATCACCTCATAATACTCAAAGAATGATTCCTTATTCCTTAAAGGAATATGAGCGTATATTTTATGAATTTTTTTTGCTGCAAAAACCTGCTAGTATGATTAGTCTGCATGCAACTTTAACTTTTATGATATTTAAGATTTGAAAAAATCATTCATTTCTGTCAGAAGAAAGATTTCTCTTCTAAGGAATTTATATATAAGATCAATTATTGTACAGGACGACACACATTCAATTTTGCTTTGATTATGGTTTCTTTAAGGCTTTTCCAACAAAAATATGGCTAACAGAAATTCAAAAACCATGATATTTTTGTCATTTTAGAAGAAAAAAACATTTTCGTAAAAAAATAAATTCAGCATGTATAGCAGCTCATATTAGTTTAATTAACCATGTATAAAGAAACGGTCGTGTTAAAAAAATATTCTTCCTTAATTTCCCGAGCTTCAATTAGCCATCACACAGCGATTCAGAAATGTGTAACTCAACCCCTGTGTGAGCGATAACTTGTAGCAAATAAAAATTGACACTTATTTGTTAGAAAGCTTGCATGCGTGATGTCTTAAATCGTTTACATGGAATGCTTCCGAACAGCTCTAATTACTTGTTTTAATATACTTCCTATATGGTAAAAACGTTCAAGAATGGCATCACTGTGTGTTTTTCTTGGATTTGTTACGTTATCTCATGCCTTTGGTGAGTTAAATGTGTTTTAGATAACTAGTTACAGAGAAAGGAGTATATAAGTAAAATATATCGCCATTTGTTTATAACTGCACACTAATGCAAATATGTTAATATATGGGAATCCGCGACATTTTTGTGTGTCTACACAGTTTAAATATTTCGTCCAGTGCCTTAATATAACCTATCTTTTTTTTAATCGTGGTGTAGATTTTTATAATTTAAGGAAAATTGCTCATTGTAAAGAAATGTGTGTTTTAATAAAAAAAAAATTGTAAGATTTCTTGATAACCTTATAACACGATATTCAATTTGAATATTTTAAACCTATATAATTATGACACAGTTTAGTGATTGATCGTTGCTATTACTTTAATCAGCCAATGCTAAGAAACATAGCTGTTGTGACATATGATCATTGACAAACACAAAATCATTGACATGTTTCAACATACCCAGTCTCTGTCCATTACAGGTGCACATACACCTGTATTTCTATGTATATAGTTTTACTCCCTGGTCAAAAAGGTATTACAATAATGCTTCCACTGCCTTATTAGGGTCTTCCGTTTCCAACGGAAGACCCTCTTGTTAGTCTTTGGTTTCTTTTTCTTTATTATTCTTTTTTTTTCTTTTTCTGAATTTTTGGAGCGTTATTTTTAAAAAACTTTCCAACCGATTTGCAAAAAATTTTAAGGACTGATAGAGCATCATTAACGCTACATACTATAAAATTTTTAAATGGTAACGTCACTTCCGGTTTCAGATATTGACGATTTAAAAACTTTTTAAGGGTCATTTTGCCCACGCATCTCCTCCGAAACTAATCAAGATAGAAGCTTGAAATTTTTAGAGATTGTAGATGAATATCTGTAGATGTACCCCCATGCTTCCAATTATGAAAGTTGCTCAAGGCCTCAAAGCTCGCCTGAACCTGAAATTTAGGACCAAATTTTTCCATGAAATGTGTGCACGTTCTCTGTAATACCTTTTGATGTGTACATATTTTGTTAAAACATGTAATGCAAAAGTTGTTTCGTTTTGCATGGGCTTTCATTTGATATCAAGAAATTAGGGGCCAAGGGGGAAGTCTTCTTATAATTACTCTTTATTGATCTGAATAATAATTTGTTATTAATTATAGAAGGTAAAATGTCCATTGTACAGCTGTTTATCTATACAGTACCATACATAAGTCGAATGTTACGTAATTAGGGGTATTAAGGGGCCAGAAGTTCAAAACTTTGATAAATAATATCTGAAAAAGGAGAAATATTTTTAGAAGCAATGTAGAACAAAAGTTGTTTAAAATAATGTTCCTTTAATTTTGTTGTTAGTGGCCCCGGTAAGGGGTTAAAGGGTCGGCCCCTTAAACACAGTTGTTTAGATATCTCGATAACGGTTTACAATTCGTGAACACTTGTAGAGCAAAATATGTTTATGTTAGCGAGACCTTTTATTTGATATCAGGAAAAAAGGGGCTGACCCCTCAAATTAGGGGCCAAAAGGGCTATTAAGTCTTTTTATAATAACTCTTTTTTGACCAATAATTTGATTATAATCATAAAGCAACAAAGGAGCTTTTATTAAGCTTAATTAAAAATTGAAATCCGTTTTAAAATCGGACGACGCATTAGAAAAATATTGGGATTTGAAAATTGAGTTTTCCGGAAATTTTGATTACGCGTTTTTGGTTAGGAAAATAGTGTTATGTTCAAAGTTAGGTTAACTTGTACCTAAAATAATTCAGAAATTGTTAATTCGTACTTGAACACAGTCGGGGCATGTTTTATTAAGTCGTTATAGAAATTGTAAAGGTTTTTGTGAATTCGTTCTTGAAATCATTCAGTTAGGTTAAGTCATAGTTAAGTCGTACTAAGAATTATTCGACTTTTTAAAAATATTTTTTTTAATTTTCCCTTGTTGTTGGTTTTAGAACTCTGCTTCTTAGAGGAACTTCTAGCTTTACTCTCTAGCTTTACTCTCGACACTAACGGAAGACCAACTCGTTGCTTTGCAACGAGCTTTGCTCTAGTATATTTTTTTCTATTTATGATTTTCTTTTTTTTTTTTATTTAGAGCTTGTTATGAGTATTTAGCGGTGATTCCTTTGATTATGTTTCATTTCAGATATTATATTTTTGTAATCATGTGTGCCAAAATATTAAAACATTTAAAAATAAATTATGACTCTGATTAAAATTAACCATCTATAGATTAGAACAATCAAACTCTGACCCCTTTGTACATTATTTAGTAACATATATACAGAAACCTTCCGATAAATTGATAGCCTCTAATCAGTTTCATTCTTTTTCTTTAAATTATCGATTAATACGTGTGTTACAAAGATTTATTCACAACACGTATACATGTACCACGGTCCAATATTTGAAGGTATATCATTTAGGTAATGAATGCGTTTTAACTCGATATGTATAAGACAAATGTGTCAGTCAACCGGTATATTATGTCTTTAATTTACAAGCAGGTTTAATCCGAGTATAAAAATGACAAAGGCATCATTTTATCTGTATTTCTGAATTCACCTATTGAGTTTAGTTTTCAATTTCCCTCTATCCAATTTAACCCAAGAATTACAAAATGACAATAAAATATCATTTAACATGTTTTGCTTTTCTAGCTATTGTGTCGCGATTTCTTTTTTTCTCTGTATTGTTTACTTCCTCGTTAAGAGTTGTTTAACATTTAATATAATACTTTAGTGTAGGTTTTCAGTAAATATAATATCTTATATATTATTTCATATGACATGGTGCATACAAAAATGTGTGCATTCTTAACCTAACAGGAGATTTTATTGTAGATAATTCAACATAATTGTTAATGTAGATCATGTACAAAATATTCAAGACATTTTAATATATAACAATCCTGAGGATGAGAGACATTTTTGCCACGATGCATTGCACAGTTGAGTGTAGCTGAGGAGGCCACACAAAAGATATCACCCGCGTTGCTTAATTTCCTCTTGGTAGTGTTTTCAGATATCAGTGAATATATTGTATTAAGAATACAGATGGAATAATGTAACAATTTAGGCATGAGTTATGATCTTGTACCACTGCTTACACTTGTACGGCTTACTGAGGCTGCTACTTGTAGATTGTCTTGACTCAATATATAGACTACGTAAATAAAAAAAAATCATACATGTAACAGTTTGTACAAAGTATTGCAGAGGAGTCACCACTCAATCCACAAAAAAAAATAAACAGGACAACTAGAAATAATTCATCTAGGTTTAACAATCATATGGTTAATAATTTTAACAGTGGATTTAAAGAACATCTTCCGTCATTTTGTACTAGCACAATGACGTCATACATGCAAGTAGGGTACACAGATGTAGATCCTAGTGTTCCTTATAAGGGTGGAACCAGAAAGAAGACTTGGGACGAAATTGTAAGACGTATTTTAGACTTTGAAAGGTAAATATAATAATTCTCCAGAATCAGAACAATAAAGAGGAATTTAAACAATTTATTATTGTACAAATAGAGGCTCTAAAGAATGAACACTCTGTTTTTGTTTTTTTTTCGGGGGGGGGGGCAGTAGTAGGACTGAAAAAAAATGCTGTTTTGCCTGTTATGTTCCGTCTTTTATTTTGTCTTTCCAATTCAGTCCGAGCATTAAAAAGATGACAATCAAATATCCTTTGACCTTTCTTGGTAGTCTGGCAATTGTGACCTGCTTTCTTTAATTCTCTCTATTTATTTCCCTTGTATACTGTTTAATGATTTCTTAGTAAGAGTTTTTTTGTAGATGCAATATCTTATATGGAATGCCACACATACTTCTCTATGCAGTGAATCGCGGATTGGTAATGACACATAAGAAAATTCAACATGATTTTGTACTATGCGCAAGATCTTCAGGACACCAATGAGTTTGAATGCAAGAAACCCCTTATAGCAAGGTGAATGGCGATATGGATATAGTGACAGAGGCTACGCTTTGCAATTGGAGGTTTATATAGACTTAATATTTTACTTACATGCACCGACAAGTACAGAACAAACCTGTCTTTTTCATTTTGTTTATATTTTAACAATTGGTGTTCAAACGACGCTAAATAAAATAATAGATCTGTTGAAAAAAAGACATTAAACACCAAAACAAATTTCTATTTCTACGATATTCAAATTATGGTATGACATAGCTTTTATTACAAACGTTAAATAGGACTGTTGAATGCCTATTTGCATCGTATTTTTTATAACAAATTTCCGATTAAGACAGACTTTGTCGCATGATCCACGGAATCAGTCTTAGACGTCATTTGGTTAAAACATTTAAAATTAAGGTCTTTTATGAGAGTATTCCCTTTTTGTTTACAATATGTACACAGTGGTGTCATGTTCAAAAATATTTATTCCTAGATTTTAAAACTTTTAAAAGTCAATAAAGAAAGGCAAAAATGAAGGCAAACATAAAGACGCTACACCTTTATCATCATCTTTCTGTCCTAAAAATACTAATATATTAAAGGTAATGGTGTTAAAAAAAAGTCTTGTTTGCTTTGGTACCGACTTTCTACAAAAATATATCGGATTATTATAGTCAGTGGATTTAAGCAGCCCGACGTTTTCCGCATACGGTCAGTTCCAACCCTAATAAGAAATAATAGTTAATGACAAAAACAATTCTTAATTAATAAACTATATATGAATAAAATGCATAAAAACACCCTTAAATAGCGGGAAGTAAAGATGATGCAAATTTCATTCATCTTAACTGATAACTCCGATGCATACTAACATTTATAGAAATTCTAAAATTAATGAAGATTTTATTGAAAAGTGGTGCTTCATTCCCTAACAATAGTTGTCCTTAAACGACATGTATACCAACAGTTAACAATTAACTAACTATTTATTTCATGACATGGATACATAATTCATTAACACTCTATTAATAAACATGCATAAACACATTCTTGAATAACCAAAGTTTATTAAAGTAAAGATGATATACATTTCATATATCTCTAATGCTAAACTCCAATGGATGCACAAATTTATAGAAATTGTAATGCTTCATTTAATAACAACACTGTCCTAAAACGATTTGTTTACTAACAATTAACATTTCACAAACTAATAAGTTCTTGATACATATAATGTTATCTGTGTATAACAATAACGAGCGTTTACCACTGCGAGCATATTGCTAGTCAGGTAGGCATTCACACTTTTAAAGTTATGTATTACCTCACCTGAGATTTACCACCCGATAGCAAAATGTTTTCCTTTATTCGCCCTAGTTTTTTTTCCAGCTAGAGCGATCAGTTAGTCAAAAAGCTTTTAGTGTTTTAAATCATCGTCCAATACAGGGGAAATCTGTTATCATGAATCTGTTTCTATCGACAGCCGTTCTGGATACGACTTAAACAAAAGAAATGCAATTTGTTGAAAAAAGATATAACGCTACCAATATAGAATAAAATATCTAAGCGTGCTCAAGTTGTAATGTAGCATAGTATCATAACGGAAATGCTACAGAAAAGTGCATGCGTTATACAGATAGAGTATGTTTATTAATGTTCATGGAGAAATGTGTAATTAAGTCCAGTGGTAAAGCCTGTCGACGTTGGGTCAGAAATATGAATAAAATGCTAATACTGACCACGGTGCGTCAGATCATTAGTATGCACTTGATCGCATTTACTTATTAGAAAAAGAACGTTTAAGCGCACTGTCCTTGTGTATACGATGAAGGGGGACACAGCTCTTCAGTTGTCAACTGGAAGCTGTCTTTCTGCCTTCTCTTTTAAAACAGACTGGAACATGGGCCAGTTTCAAGGTAGAGAAGGAGACATTTCAGTAACACCTTGACTTGGAATAAGATCTCGAGGATCTATTTAAACTAAAAATAATTAATCATAACATGACAAAGAAATGGCTCTATAATAAAAGTTTGCCCTATACCTCTTTAAAAAGTTTACCTGATATTAAAAAACAGCTTTTCTAAACCTTAATATAGACTATAAAATATATTCCTGCTTCACTGATACGGCTTTATGTAAAGACTCTCCCAATTAATAAAAAAAAATTGTCGCATGGTTCACGGACTTATATAGTTATAATGTTGAAGATGTATATTCAAACGAACAGAATTTCCTCTGTATTTGTTCAAATACGCCATTTTGTTTGTTTAAAATAAAATAATAACGCAAATATAAAATTAAAGTCTACTGTAGGTTTACTTTCACTCTTATGTAATAGTATTTAATTCTTATTGACAATATGCATAACAAAAGTGCTGTGTTAGAAAATATTCTTCCTTATCTTCCCGTGCTTCAATTAGATATCACACAGCAACTCAAAAATGTGTAACTTATTAATAAATGTGTATGTAAACGATAATTTGTAGCAAATAAAAACGGGTACTTATCTGTTAGGGAGTCTGTATGCGTGACGTTAATGGTTTACATGAAATGCTTCCGAACAGCTCTAATTACTCTCTTATATGTTATATATACTTCCTGTTTGACAAGTACGCAGCAAAATGGCTTCACTGTTCGTGTTTCGTGGACTCGTCAAGTTATCGCATGCCTATGGTGTGTTAATTTGTTTTTAAGATGATTATCATCAGAGATAAGAGAAGATAATTAAAAAAATGTATGCCCATTTGGAAATGTGGAAATGAACTGCAAACTAATGTAAATATATCAGTATACGGGAAGCCACGAACTTTTCGTTTGTCTACACATTTCAAAATGAGTTTAAATATTTCGTGATGTTTTCACATGACCTACGTTTTGTTTTTTAAATTGTGTTGTAGATTTTTATACTTCAAGGAAAATCACTTATTTTCAAGATATGCGTGTTTAAATAATTAATTATTGTAAGATATCTTGATTACATTCTAACATGATATTGAATGCAAACATTTTTAAAATGATATTTTATTGAATATGTTACGGCACCTATATAAAAATGACACAGTTCACTGATTAATCGTTGCTATTAATTTGTTCAGTCCTTTCTGAGAAAAATATCTGTTGTGACGAATGATCATTGACAAACACCAGATCATTGACAGATTTCAACATACACTGTCCCTGTCAAATACAGGTGCACATACACCTATATTTTTAGGTATATATTTTTAAAAGGTATACAGTTTTATTCAAATTTGATTTTTTGAACGATGTCATTCAAAATTTGATGAAAATAGGAGAGGGCGGGCAGAAATTTGTTCATAGTCCTTTGTTTGCTGTTTTTGTTCGCATACTTTTTTCATCACTGATTTCAGTAAAACATGCAACGTTACAGTGCATTTGTTGTATGTTTGTGAGTGATCAATGTTTCGAAAGAATGTCATGTTTGTGTTGGTTATTAGATGGGGTCTTATCGTTCTTTATTTACGTAACATTTAAATGCAACGAGAAAATAAAATCCATTTGATCCTGTTTTTGTGCTTTAAATCCCTTATCATGCAGGGTACCCTGTATTACAAACAAATCAGTTCTTGACAAGGTCACACAAACAGATAGATTTACACATGTACAATAACGAATCTACCCGGAAGTTAAACCATATGAAAACGTCATATTTCGTACGATTTGACAAAGGATGTTGTCGAATGCGAGATTAGAAGTTGTTTTTATACAACTGATGGTCACAGGGTCATCATGCTTTGGTAAGAATCAGAATTGCTATTCATTACTTATCTATTAATTGATATAAACTGTCCGATTACATGTACATATGCATATATCATATTCGCATGGTTTCATGTTTCAACATTGTGATCCTCTCTCTCTCTCTCTCTCTCTCTCTCTCTCTCTCTCTCTCTCTCTCTCTGAGTGTGCGTGTTCTAGTGCAATTTATTCAAAGGGGTCCTTTTTGCCCAATCCTGTTTAAACCAATCAATCTCACTTCTTTACTTTTCGCAGAATTGTATTACTATATATAACTGTTTTATATTATTAATAAAAGCATTATTTTAAAAATATATTTTTGCTGGCATCAACTTCTGAATATATATATTTTCTATCATAAAGAAAACAATTTTGAACAACATTTACTTTATAAATTACAAAAATCAAAATGTATGTTGTAATGTTGTACCTAAGAACAATCCCATGAAACACATGTAAGTGATATATTATTTCATCGACATTTTGCACAAAAAGTACATACATTAGAATATATTTTACCGTTTTATACATACAACTGTTTTAGTTTTTACATAATGGCTGATTTTCTATACGGCAACCATTAAAACATAGAATTTGGGGTAGTAGTAAACGATCAATAGAAGATTCAAATCCATTGTTTTGTCTTTAAAAACAAAATGTTTACTCACGCTATCCTTTCTCTGAAAGTACAGCTTGTCTTACTCCCATATGTTTTAATAATGTAGTTGTATATTAAATTTTATATCTATTATTTAAAAATCTAAAAGGTTGTCTTTTTCATCAAAAATGTATTGTACTCTTTTGACGTACCAAGATTTCTTTTTTTAAAAAAGGGACGATTTTCCTTTTTTAATTATATTTTATTATTCCATAATGGCTGGTTGTATTGTCCTGCCATAATTTAACAATTTAGTTGTCTTGGATTTCTTCAAAAGCTGTGATAAATTCCTTTCAAAAACCATTTCGTAAATTGTCCTGCAATATCAAAACCAATCTTAACCTTATTAATAACTTTTTATGCTAGCAGTACTCTCCAACAATATTTTCAATTGTGAATTATCTTTAATTGGTCTCGTTATCCAAATAGATTTCAATCCTGTTAATATATGTTAATATAATTGATATATACCCAATTTTCATGTATTACGTTTTTAGGGGTTTTATGGGACATGTAGTTAAAAAATTGTGATCATCAGTATTTCAAAAAGAAGAAATATTTTTAAAAGAAATATATAGAGTTCATGCTCAAAACCGTTTACTAATCAACATTCAGGCATCACAATTTTGGGAAATGGCCTCGACTAGAAGATTCGGGGCCATTAGAACGTCGGTTCCAAGATAACTCATGAACGGTAACGAATTTGTTAACGAGTGCTCAAAAAACAAAAGATTTTAAGTTTGATATCAAAATACAGGTTGATCCTCTAAATTACGAACCAAAAGACGTCTAAAGTTGTTCATTCATACCTCGTTACTGAGGAATATTTTTTAGAAGGTCATACAAGCGGAACTATTTAACTTGCAGTTATTGACCCATACATTCTCATGTGAAACGTAAGTATTGGTTTTGATGGACCTGAAGTTAAAATTGCGGTCATAAATATCTCAAAAAGGAAAATATTTTAAAAGCAATAAAGAGAAAAAATTGTTCTGGATGATATGAATAACAATATTAAACCATATAAATATAGTTAAAATTGTCCATAACAAGAATATTCTAGTAAGTGATCGACCCCTTAAGGTAGCTCGCGGGTTTGCTGACGCCAAAATAGGATTCGACGTAAAGAATTGAACGAGAGCGAAATCAAACATATTTTAAAATGACAAATGATCTTTAGAATCATAAATGGAGGTATTTTAAAAAAAAGCTTATAAATTCAGTTAATACAAAAATATATTATCATCAAGTGCTAAAACTTTAAAGACGTGTCATACATTGCCACATTTTGTTCTATAAGGTATGAGTTGGAACTAATGAATTCAAAATCATGTTTAGACATGTACATATAATCAAACTGAACTGTATTTTCAACTACTGATTTAACTATTTAAAATTCTTTTGGCTAAAGCTAATTCTTGAATACGATTACAAACTTCTTAAATTTAAGATCTCCTCCTTGATCGCGACAATATTGTGTCTAGTTATCATTCTTTTTCTTCTAGACATTTTTTAAACCTGAATATCTCGCTTCTTCTGTCGTCTAATTTTATACAAATTCTATGCAACATCGGAGATTCTTAAAAGCTCAAAAGACACAAAAATGTGAAATCGTTAATTACTTACAGTTTTGAGTTATACCCCTTTAGATGACTCTTATGAGGATCTAGTAGCAGCCCCAAATCGGTCCGTAGCAAGTGGCTTAAAAGTATACATCTTTAACGTAGACATCTTGAAAGTTGTCCTCACAGTTTTATTTGCTTGGTTAAACCACGTATACAATTTTAAAATTCTGAATTGTGCTCAGTTTTGCTCTGTGGCTTTTCAGTTTTAAATATTTTCTAAATACACGGAGAACAAAAGTTGTGTAAAATATAAAGGACTTCATGAAATACTTTAAAGACAGGACTGGCCCCCTTAAATTAGCCTTTTTACTCTTAAACGGTAAATGATTCTATGTAGGCGTCACCGAAAAAAAATGTTGTCTTCGGGTACTGCGTAATACATGTATGAAAGTAAAAAGTTATAGACAGGCTTTCATTTGGCAAACTAACGATATCTGTCTGTGTGTAAAAGTAAGTAAGGTCATCTAAATATTAGATTATATTGATTCTGTGAACAAAAAATGCTGCAAATTATCAGATTAAAATTTTGAAGTGTACAATATTACTTATTAGGATTGTTACTGACTGACTACGGAAAAATATCGGTTGGTCAATCTCATAAACCGTAAGAAGAAGCTTACATTGCATTGTTGCTATTTAATTTTAATCGTTTTCTCTCTTTCCTCTGCAGGGGTTAGAACAAATTCAAAGCTACCATTTTATTCTTCTCAATACACACCAATGTGACTTTAATTAAATGGGCAACTACACTAATTTCAAAGTAATTTGAAAGGGAAACTACTCGAAATATTTTAAGAACTTAAGGAACGTAATTTTTGTATCAAATTATGAAAAGTCGAGGAAAATACTCAAAGCGTTGGCCATATTGCCAAATGATAGATTCACCAGACGGACATAGAGATAAATCCTGCTGTGTCATGATCAAACTAATGAGTGTGACATTTCAGTCCGAAAGAAAACAATGTTTTATAACTCGTTTAAAGATATTTAGTATTTACTTTTGTTGAGTTCTTATATAAAATCAAACCTTAAAAGCACAATTGGAAATTACTCTTATCTCTTTTAGTAATTAATAATATAATATAGATTTAAAAAAAAATAGCTCACAATAACTGTAACTGCATTCTTAATGCATCCATTCCTGTAATAGACTATGTGTACATGATTTTGTAACTAATCGCTTGTTGCCGAGGAGAGCCATCGAGCGTGGATCGGCTAGCGAATTGTAGTTATGTAAAAATTTCGTTTTGTTTTACCTTATGTCACAAAGAGTGTATCTGACTCAAACAAATTACTACGCTATATATGGTTTGTTTTTAATTATGGTTTTACTTAATCTTATCTTCGATGTAGTTTGAATTTAAAAAATGGTGAACATTACACATACCATGCTTATACGTTCAAATACAAGCGGTGGCTGTGGACTATGTTGATGAACGTGGATTCTGTGCTCATTACAAATTCCTTTAACCGAGAAATCTTCAGACGTTTTAAAAATAACACTAACGTCCCTTAATGACGTCCTAAATACAATTACTTAATGGTGACTGTTATTGTTATATAGGGATAATGCCATGTACATGGTTTATGGCAGTATTTTATGAAATATCCATACAATATACATCAAGTTATTTAATTAAATTCAATCATAGCAGTCTGCTAAGGCAAGGTTTTAAAGTTTGAAAAAAAAATCTTTTCTTTTCTTCCTGTTGCATTCTCTGTAAAAAGTTTATAAAAAGGAAATACTTTGAACTGCCCGCTTCAGGATACATGAATGTGCTGTTTGTATTTTATTTTACGGAACTCAAGGTCTTTCATCTGCTATTTCTTTTACAGTTAATGTAGCTCACAACGTTTCTCAGGGTTTGCAAGGAACGGCCACTATGAGTGAAGATCATTTTCCAAATCAGCCTTGGACAGCAGCTAAAGTAGTTGATGGAAATATAAACCAGAAAGCTACTGGATCCTCGTGTGCCATAACGAAATTTGCTTACACATCAGTATGGCTGAAAGTGCAATTAGGGAAACAGTTCAATGTTGCATATATTCAAATTTTTTTCCGAGATGAACTAAGTATGACCCTACTTCATTAAGTAAATGCAAAAATCATATGCAAAAATAATCATGTGTTGGAGATATTTATTGAAAAAAAAAACTTTAATGTAAATAACAAGCAACATTCCTTATGCAATTTCACCAGACTTGATTATTTAAAATCATTTACTTCTTTGAGTTTTAAACAAAGAAGGCTGCATTGCAAGATATCATACTAGGATTTAGTTCAGAATATAGCAAAAATTTTTAATATGCTTCATGTCAATACCCATTAATGAATTAAAATTTGATTTGCTGATAAAGTCACGGAAATAAAAATTCGGAATAAAGTTACTTTAGTGTTTGAGTCACTGGCATTTTTGCTCATATTTTATTTATTAGCTCTATATCGAATGTCTGGTTTTTCAATATACGCATTCTACGATGACACGTTCGATCCTCAATCACCTAGTCCTGACGACTTAGTGTATCACCATGACCCAATGTCTGGTTGTCCTGCTCCAATACAGAACATCACTATCAACAGACTTGTTCGGCAAATAGTGTTCACAAATCAGAGAACGACGGGATTTCGATCAGCATGTTCCGGTCAAGGCAGTGATTCCCTCACATCAATTGAGATTTGTGAGATAAATGTAATGGGTAAGTTTTTAAAATATCTGAAATACAAAATATAGAGAAGAAACACTACTTTAAAATAACAAATTCTCATATACAATCAGTAGACAAAAATTCAATTAATAACAAGTTGATGTCCCCTTGACGGCAACTATTTTACAATAAATTGCTATCGAGGGGACATTTAACTTGTTATTGTCTCAGTGCCAGTACATTGTTATTTTATAACACCGAAAAATATGTCAGCGACATATTTTTACGGTTAACAAATCAAGGTTATCTGACATTGAATTTAACGTAGCGACTCTGATTACAAAAAAAATACTCCAAGATTATAAACGAGGAAATCAAAGTCCACCGGAGAATGTGGCTTTTCATTTTGGGCAGATAGCACGAAAGCTATTTCACCTTAGATAAAATAGCAAGTTTTTTTTTGCAATTTAAACTTACACAAAAGTATACTATACTTCTAGGTTGTAATCCGGATAGGTATTATCCCGGATGCATGCCCGTATGTCCAAACAAGTGTAAGAACCAACACTGTGACGCATTCAACGGTTCCTGTGCAGATGGGTGTACAGATCCAAACGCTCTAACAGCAGAATGTATAGGTAAGGATTTCTGTATGTTAGATACGTTCAACTATGGCTTTCTTTTAAGGTTTGCGACGTTAAAACTGTTTTTGAAAATACTTACAAAGTTTGTACATCATATATATGTATCATATCATTTGTTACAATAGGTATTTTTATAATGATCCATCAAATCAAAATTTCAATTATATAATTAGAAATTTCTTCTGAATGAAGAAGTACAATACGTACAATAGAATGTATTTACACTTGTTAATGTTCCCCTTGTTTTCGCAGCAGGGTTTCTTCAAAGACATATTATTTCCTCTTAACTTCAAAAAAGATGTAGTTAGTAATGCAACACTGACATATTTTACAAATATCAAGTTAATATTATGCAACTTAATGATAAAACCTAGCAACGTCAATCAATCTATTATACTAAATGTAAAAATATATTTACTCAGTTGATATAGCTTATTCCGCATTTCATATCATTTTCTGAAATTTGAAAATATTTTAACAGTTTTTCTTTGCTTTTACTTTTGAACTTTATATGAATTTTACAATGTATATATCATAGACTTCAAAGATATATTGAAACTGTTAATAAAAGAAATATTGACCATTGAATAAGTAGAACAATTATGTGTTTTATTATTTTTTTGGCACAGATCTGTTTAGAACTTGAATGCTTTAAAATTGTGATTTGTTTGGGAAATAATGTTTCTTTTTTACATTTTGAAATGCAAGTCCCTAATTATTATCTCAAATTATTGAAAAATAATGACTGTTATTGTGAAAAAAAATAATACTGAATTCATAACTCCACAGTTATTTGGAATAGCTAATCGTGTAATATATTACTCCCGAAAGATAGTCTTTATTAGACTGTAACTTAAAATACTCTATCTAGGTGGGTTTGAACCCCCCCCCCCCCCGCCCCAAAAAAAAACAACAAAAAAAAAAACAAAAAAAACCAAAAGAACAAAACAAAAAAAAAGCAACTTAATAAACAAATTATTATATCAATTTCATGACATCTCAATTAAATTGATTTTGTTTTTTGAATATTCTTATATATCTGATATTTTGATAAATCGAAAAGAGTACAATGATACTTCTTTAGATGTAAATGCGAAATGGTTTTCTACATCAATTTAAATGCATGTCATAAATCTGGTTTGTTTTATTTCCAGTTTGTGAAAATGGGCAATATATATCAAATAGACAGTGTGTGAGTTGTAAAGGACACTGCAAAATGGGTACATATTGTGACAAGCTGACAGGTAGATGTAATGAAGGATGCGATACTCAATGGACAGGGGATTTCTGTGAACGTAAGTACACATATATAAAAAAAATTCAGATCTTTAGGAATCATTAAATCATAAGCGTATGCATTTGATCGAAACCCAATTGGAAATTGTTATGACGTACGAATGCGTTACCCCCCCCCCCCCACCCCCACCCCCCACATTTATGGTACTTTATCATTACAAGATAATGATAATTATCTTATATAATTATCTAATATTTTTAGCCGTATATTCGAATAATACTTTTAAAACAAATGACTCGATTCTTTAAAAAATATGTAAGATTTAAATGTGGTCTGCCTACATTAATACATACATGTATATGAGTTATGTTGTCACGATTTTTTATTGGATGCATATATATTTATAGCAAGGTCTCTGTTAACGTGAACATTGGTCTAATAGGTTGAACACCCGTTCAAATAATTGGTGGAAATCAATTATGCAACAAAATGGCTTGATATTATGTAAAAGTGATGCCAATTAAGATCAAAGGTCATTTCAAGAAAATAAAAGGCCAACTAAGATGACACCATTTAAGGACAGCAGGCCTAATTCGCTTTGCGCAGATGTATCGCGAACTTATTAGGAATGACAGTTACGAACATAAAATTCTCAAATATAATGTCACAATCACTAAAACTCAATGAAAGACCGCTTATGACGCTATTTATAGCTATCGAACGTCATCACGTCATCAGCACACACTTTAATATTGCATGCAGTAGGCGACATTGCTATTATTTAACATGCTGAAATACGCTTTGCAACATTAATTAAAAAATACAGTGTTTATTCGGGGATGTCAAATTTCTGTAGTGAGTTTTATATTAGCTCTCGATATTTATGAGCATATACATATATTTTTTAACAAAGTTTAAACCGGTGATTAATCATATATATTCTGATCCGTATCAATGCTTGTATGAAAAAATATAGTGAAACCGTTCCTGTGCATAACGTTTGAAGCATTTTATTTTAAAAAATATATAAATTGCAAACTCTAGTATAGTTCTTTGCTTTCATAAGTCAACTTTGAAATAGTGTACAAACCGAGTTTGCACAATACTTGTCATGACCAAATGACGAAAAATAACGTCACATCGCACTTTGACATATTCTCCCGTAAAAATAAATTCGATGACATGGTCATTTCATAAAATAATATTGAACAAACATCTTTGTTTAAGTATCATTTATCAATTTGAATATAGAAAATAAATTGACAATTAAAAAAGAATTCTCTTACAAGTACGCTTTTCCTTATTATGTTCATTTTTTAAAAAAGGAATACAAAGAATTTTTGTAATGGTCCCTACTAAAAATCTAATTCGATTTTTATGTATTGTTTGATTGTTTTTCTTATCTCTTTAATAACTCTAACTGATAAAAAAAGTTTCATAAAAATCACGACATGTATTGTAGAAATGAATATATTCCGCTCTCCTTAAGTTATTTATCAATTTCCAACTGCGTCAAGTATGTTCTAACATTAATTAATCTAGATCCAATTATGAAATGGTCATCATTTTAATTTATTTTGGTCAAAAAGTCATTACAATCATAATGCTTCATTTTATTTGAATATAAACAATACATTTTAAGGTCTTTAAGTGTTGCAAAATTAAAGATGGTTTACAACTGGTTTTCAAGACATCGGAAATACTCTTAAGTTGCAAGTTTTAATTTACTGAAGAAGCAAAAATATTTGCTGAGGATTCAATTTTGTTATCTTCGTTGGCAGTAAAAACAAACGAAATTCATATCATTTTTTAACCAAATTTTTAATGAATTCAAAGAGATTACGAAATTAAATGACAACAGAATATTATTATATTATGATATATTAATATGTGTGCTTCTACGGTATTCAGGGATTGTAAGTAACAAAATGGTCTCCCGTAACTTAATGTCATAACAATTTATAATAATTACTATTTCATATATTACTCCACTGAAAGGAAATTTACATGGTAGGTTTAAGGCGATGTAAGAGAAATTGTCAGGTTGGATGGTTTGTATCTTTCAAATATTGCCCGATTCGTTCAAAATAACAGAATATCAACATTTCTGAAAAATCAAACTATTGGAATTCTTAGCTCACTTGTTTTGTCCTACATTAACTATATTTGAACGATGGAGACACATCTTTCATTAGATACGTATTGACCTTACCTTAAATTTTATTTAGGATGCATTGACCATTACTATGGCGACGATTGTAACATCCAATGTGGACACTGTAAAGATAATGCCGTGTGTAACAATGTGAATGGTCATTGTCCTAGTATTTGTAAGAATCACTGGACGGGAGACAGGTGCGATGGTGAGATTTCAATAACACTCTTCATTAAGGATGGTAATGTGATATTGACTTAAATTTGGTGTGCTGTTTTGATGTTTGAAAGACCAGTAAATTATTAGTCGGAAATAATAAGTCAATTGTAATGACTGTTTTTTATTTGGTTAAAAAAATGTACATTTGAAACTAATTTCATGATGTCAAATCTTCCTTTTATAAAGGATTAAGGAATATAACATTTATTTACAAATGTCTTTCTTATATAAGAGTGTGCTGATAATTATTACAATGCAAACTGTACTGGAGAATGCGGCCATTGCCTCAACGGACAAGTTTGTAATAAAATTGACGGACGTTGTTCGAATGGGTGCAATCTTCATTTCAATCCTCCTTTATGCCAAGGTACTATGAAACTGCAGTCACACTCATTGTTTCAGTAATTTTTCGATATCCGTCATTTGTATTAACTATTTTTTACCTGTATAAACTTATGCATGACATACTTTTCTTTTTGTCTTTAAAATAAAAAAAATCTTTGTTCGGGGATGTCAAATTTCTGTAGTGAGTTTTATATTAGCTCACGCTTTTTATTAGCATCTACATATATTTTTAGCAGGGTATAAACTGGTGGTTTATGATTGATATTTTGATCCTTATCAATGCTCGTATCGAAAAAATATAGTGAAACCGTCCCTGTGCATAACTTTTATAGCATTTTATTTCTAAAAATATATAAATTGCAAACTCAAAGTCAACTTTTAAGCAGTGTACAAACCTTTTTCTAGAGTTTGCACAGTACTTGCCATGACCAATTAAGGAAAAATAACGTCACATCGCACTTTGACATATTCTCCTGTAAAATATTAATTCGATGGCATGATCATTCCATAAAATAGTATTAATCAAACATCTTCGTTTAAGTATCATTTATCGATTTGAATAGAAAATAAATTGAGAATTAAAAAAGAATTCTCTTACAAGGACGCTTTTCCTTATGTTCAATTTTATAAAAAAAGTAATACAAAGAAATTTTGAAATGGTCCCTACTAAAAATCTAATTGGGTTTTTATGATTTGTTTGATTGATTATGATATCTCTTTAGTACCTCTAACTGATAAAAAAGTTACATTTAAATCACCACATGTAGAAATGAATAGATTTTCTTTGAAATATTACCCGTTTCGTTACAAATAACAGAATATCAACCATTCTGAAAAATCAAACTATTGGAATTCTTTGCTTACTTGTTTTCTCCTACATTAACTATATTTGAACGATGGAGACAAATCTTTCATTAGATACGTATTGACCTTACCTTAAATTTTATTAAGGATGCATTGACCATTACTATGGCGACGATTGTAACATCCAATGTGGACACTGCAAAGATAATGCCGTGTGTAACAATGTGAATGGTCATTGTCCTAGTGGATGTCAGAATCACTGGATGGGGGACAGGTGTGATGGTGAGATTTCAATAACGTTCTTCATTAAGGATGGGGAAGTATTATTGACATATTTTTGTGTACTATTTTGATGTTTGAAAGACCAGTAAATTTTTGGTCAGAAATATCAAGTCAATTGTAATGTTTTTTATTAGGTGAAAAAAATGTACATTTAAAACTAATTTCATGAAGTCTAATCTTCCTTTTATAAAGGATAAGGAATATAACATTTATTTACAACTGTCTTTCTTTTATAAGAGTGTGCTGATAATTATTACAATGCAAACTGTACTGGAGAATGCGGTCATTGCCTCAACGGACAAGTTTGTGATAAAATTAACGGACATTGTTCGAATGGGTGCAATCTTCATTTCAATCCTCCTTTATGCCAAGGTACTATGAAACTGCAGTCACACTCATTGTTTCAGTAATTTTTCAATATCCGTCATTTGTATTAACTATTTTTTACCTGTATAAACTTATGCATGACATACTTTTCTTTTTGTCTTTAAAATAAAAAAATCTTTGTTCGTGGATGTCAAATTTCTGTAGTGAGTTTTATATTAGCTCACGCTTTTTATGAGCATCTACATATATTTTTAGCAGGGTATAAACCGGTGGTTTATGATTGATATTTTGATCCTTATCAATGCTCGTATCGAAAAAAATATAGTGAAACCGTCCCTGTGCATAACTTTGATATCATTTTATTTCCAAAAATATATAAGTTGCAAACTCAAAATCAACTTTAAAACAGTGAACAGACTCTTTTTTTAGAGTTTGCACAGTACCTGCCATGACCAATTGACGAAAAATAACGTCACATCGCACTTTGACATGTTCTCCTATAAAAACAAATTCCATGGCATGGTCATTTCATAAAATAGTATTAATCAAACATCTTCGTTTAAGTATCATTTATCGATTTGAATAGAAAATAAATTGAGAATTAAAAAAGAATTCTCTTACAAGGACGCTTTTCCTTATGTTCAATTTTATAAAAAAAGTAATACAAAGAAATTTTGAAATGGTCCCTACTAAAAATCTAATTCGATTTTTATGATTTGTTTGATTGATTATGATATCTCTTTAGTACCTCTAACTGATAAAAAAGTTACATTTAAATCACCACATGTAGAAATGAATAGATTTTCTTTGAAATATTACCCGTTTCGTTACAAATAACAGAATATCAACAATTCTGAAAAATCAAACTATTGGAATTCTTTGCTTACTTGTTTTCTCCTACATTAACTATATTTGAACGATGGAGACAAATCTTTCATTAGATACGTATTGACCTTACCTTAAATTTTATTTAGGATGCATTGACCATTACTATGGCGACGATTGTAACATCCAATGTGGACACTGTAAAGATAATGCCGTGTGTAACAATGTGAATGGTCATTGTCCTAGTGGATGTCAGAATCACTGGACGGGGGACAGGTGTGATGGTGAGATTTCAATAACGTTCTTCATTAAGGATGGGGAAGTGATATTGACATAATTTTGTGTGCTATTTTGATGTTTGAAAGACCAGTAAATTTTTGGTCAGAAATATCAAGTCAATTGTAATGTTTTTTATTTGGTGAAAAAAAAATGTACATTTAAAACTAATTTCATGATGTCAAATCTTCCTTTTATAAAGGATTAAGGAATATAACATTTATTTACAACTGTCTTTCTTTTATAAGAGTGTGCTGATAATTATTACAATGCAAACTGTACTGGAGAATGCGGTCATTGCCTCAACGGACAAGTTTGTGATAAAATTAACGGACATTGTTCGAATGGGTGCAATCTTCATTTCAATCCTCCTTTATGCCAAGGTACTATGAAACTGCAGTCACACTCATTGTTTCAGTAATTTTTCGATATCCGTCATTTGTATTAACTATTTTTTACCTGTATAAACTCATGCATGACATACTTTTCTTTTTGTCTTTAAAATAAAAAAATCTTTGTTCGGGGATGTCAAATTTCTGTAGTGAGTTTTATATTAGCTCACGCTTTTTATGAGCATCTACATATATTTTTAGCAGGGTATAAACCGGTGGTTTATGATTGATATTTTGATCCTTATCAATGCTCGTATCGAAAAAATATAGTGAAACCGTCCCTGTGCATAACTTTTATAGCATTTTATTTCTAAAAATATATAAATTGCAAACTCAAAATCAACTTTAAAACAGTGAACAAACTCTTTTATTAGAGTTTGCACAGTACTTGCCATGACCAATTGACGAAAAATAACGTCACATCGCACTTTGACATGTTCTCCTATAAAAACAAATTCCATGGCATGGTCATTTCATAAAATAGTATTAATCAAACATCTTCGTTTAAGTATCATTTATCAATTTGAATAGAAAATAAATTGAGAATTAAAAAAGAATTCTCTTACAAGGACGCTTTTTCTTATTATGTTCAATTTTATAAAAAAGTAATACAAAGAATTTTTGAAATGGTCCCTTCTAAAAATCTAATTCGAGTTTTATGTATTGTTTGATTGATTTTGATATCTCTTTAGTACCTCTAAGTGATAAAAACGTTTCATAAAAAGCACTACATGTAGAAATGAATAGATTTTCTTTGAAATATTACCCATTTTGACATAATTTTGATGTTTTATTTAGATGTTTGAAAGACCAGTAAATTATAAGTCGGAAATAATAAGTCAATTGTAATGACTGTTTTTTATTTGGTGAAAAAATGTACATTTAAAACTAATGTAATGTTGTCTTTTGTAGAGGAATAAGGAATATAATCATGGGATATGTTTATTTACAATTGTTTTTCTTTTATAAGAGTGTGCTGATAATTATTACAATGCAAACTGTACTGGAGAATGCGGTCATTGCCTCAACGGACAAGTTTGTGATAAAATTAACGGACATTGTTCGAATGGGTGCAATCTTCATTTCAATCCTCCTTTGTGCCAAGGTATCATCAAACTGCAGTCACACTCATTGTTTCATCAAACAGTTTTCTGTGTTTGTATATTCATGTAACCAAAAAAGAACATTAAAGTGAACAAAAATTTAAGTATTGACACTGATGATGAAATGACAACACGTACAATCAAAATTATTAAATTTTGAATAAAGCTGATGAAGACCACACTAAATGGAAGTATATGTAATCTTGATTGAAAATATCTGACGAAAGTAAATTTTGATTTTCTTTTGTATGAAACAAATTGATATTAAACCATATGCTGATTTACGAGATACAAAAAATTAACATGTATGTCACATAAAGAAAAATGGGTTATGTTCCATAGAAAATGAGTGCAAATAATTTTTATGAATTTACACCTATTGTGCCTATTAGAATTCTCGACATTTAAACCTGTACCCAGCGTCTTACGTTAAAGTATTTCATTCTTTTTAACGTTACATTTTAATACAGGTAATATGGCACTTAACAAAGCATTTCAGCGTTTCCTTTTATAAAAATTGTTTGTGTTTTCAATATAATCGCTCATATATAGACCAAAATAAGTTTGAAACAAAAGAATTCGATATCCGTCTGTTGTATAAATTATTTTCTTACTTGAATAAACTGATGCATGACACACTTTTCATCTTTGAACTAAAACCCTTTTTTTATTTTGGTAGAATGTGACGACGGATTTTACAACCGTTTATGTACCGGAGTCTGTGGAAATTGTAAAAACGGGGCATATTGTGAAAAGGATAACGGATACTGTCCTAACGGATGCATTAATAACTTTAAATATCCATTTTGTAAAGGTAGAGCGGTATATACGTTTTATTCAATTATATTTGTGCCTCTCACCTTAGGTTATTAAATTATTTCTAATATTATTAATTCTTTCTATATGTTCCAAAATTTACAGTCCTTATCGATAAAATAAAGAGTCAAACGCTTTAGTATATTTTGGCATTTGTTAAAACATCATTTGAAATAGGATCACTGTATTGAAAAAAAATTCAAATACGAAATATCCAGATATGTAATGCCGAAGATCTTAAGACTTTAATAGTTAATGTGTTGTGACTTTAGACTTAACAGTTGGATGCAAATTGTAAAACTTATTTGAAGTGAATATAATAACGTAAACAGGACTTTCTTTCATTGTTATTTGTTACGTAAAAATCGTTCTACTGATTGTTTGTTGCTTGAAATTTTAAACACAGTTTCTAATAACAAGAGGCCCATGGGCCACATCGCTCACCTGAACAGCAGTTCCTTGTAACATTACATTTCGTAGCATATGTTTTTTCTATTTTAAACATTGAACCCCTTTCTGGGGACCCAGTAATGGTCCGAGGTTTATGGTTGGCTTGAACAACATAAATAGTAACATAGGAATGAAAATGTGCAGCACTGCGGTGGGATCGCACGTACACAACCTGAAAAACTGAACGTAGAAGAGTTCCACTTCAAGAGGAATAACTCTCAGACTGTACAGAACATTAAGAAAGATAACTCTTGGTTCCACTACATTAGAGTTTACACAATTTGAGGATCCTTGCATAGTAATCTCACAAACTGTAGCATTATAGTTCTCGAGAAGAACTTTTTAAAAACATTTTCAATATATCTTTCTATGTTAAAGTTTGAACCCCTTTTGGGGCCACAGTATTAGTCCAGTGCTAAAGTTTTAATTATTTGGAATCTACATTATTTAAGGATGCTTGCATAGTTATCTCACAAGCTGAAGCATTATAGTTCCCTAGAAAAAGATTTTTCAACATTTTCCCTCTATATTTCTATGCTAAACTTTGAACACCTCTTGGGGCCCCAGTATTAGATTGAGGTCTCGGCTTTTATAATTTCGAATCTACACTATTTGAGGGTGCTTACGTAGTTATCTGACAAATTGATGCATTGTAGTTCTCGAAAAGAAGATTTTGAAACATTTTCCATATATACCGGTACTTCTACATTTAACTTTAAACCCATCTTGGGTCCCTAGTATTAGTCCAGGGGTCACTATTTTAAAACTGTCGAACCTTCATTATCCAAGGTTGTATGCATGATAGTAATCTCACAAATTGAAGCATTTTAGTTCTCGAGAAGAAGATTTTTTAACCTGTTACCTTTATATTTCTATAATAAACTTTGACCCCATCTTGGGGCCCCATTATTGGTCCGGGGGTCACGATTTTACGAATTAGGAATCTACATAAGCGAAGGATGCATGCATAGATATTCCACTAACTAAAGCATTGTAGTTCTTGAGAAGAAAATTTTTAAACTTTTCCTTTGTTTTTTAAAATGTTTAAATTTTGAACCCCTCTTGGTGCCCATCAATTGTCCGGGAGTTACAATTTTTTGAATCTACATTATTTAAGGATGTACATGTATGCATAGTAATATCCCAAACAGTTGCACGATGGTTCTTGAGAAGATTTTAAAACATTTTCCTATATATGTTAAAATCTAAACCCCTCCTGGGGCCCCACTTTTGTTCGGGGGTCACGATTTTTACAATCCTCACTATATATACAACCTTTTGTGTATGTATTGGCATTTTTGGTGAAGTGGTTCTTGAGAAGAAGATTTTTTAAACATTTTCCTATGTATTTCTATGTTAAACTTTGAACCCCGCCTGGGGCCCCAGTTTTGGTCCGAGGGTCACGATTTTTAAAATTTAGAATCTTCACTATGTATACAAGCTTTTGTGTAAATATTGGCATTTCTGGTGCAGTGGTTCTTGAGAAGAAGATTTTTTAAACATTTTCCTATGTATTTCTATATATGTTAAACTTTGAACCCCGCCTGGGGCCCCAGTTTTGGTCCGAGGGTCACGATTTTTACAATTTAGAATTTTCACTATGTATACAAGCTTTTGTGTAAATATTGGCATTTCTGGTGCAGTGGTTCTTGAGAAGAAGATTTTTTAAACATTTTCCTGTGTATTTCTATGTTAAACTTTGAACCCCGCCTGGGGCCCCAGTTTTGGTCCGAGGGTCACGATTTTTACAATTTAGAATCTTCACTATATATACAAGCTTTTGTGTAAATATTGGCATTTCTGGTGCAGTGGTTCTTGAGAAGAAGATTTTTTAAACATTTTCCTATGTATTTCTATGTTAAACGTTGAACCCCGCCTGGGGCCCCAGTTTTGGTCCGAGGGTCACGATTTTTACAATTTAGAATCTTCACTTTGTATACAAGCTTTTGTGTAAATATTTGCATTTCTGGTGCAGTGGTTCTTGAGAAGAAGATTTTTTAAACATTTTCCTATGCATTTCTATGTTAAACTTTGATCCCCGCCTGGGGCCCAGTTTTGGTCCGAGGGTCACGATTTTTACAATTTAGAATCTTCACTATGTATACAAGCTTTTGTGTAAATATTGGCATTTCTGGTGCAGTGGTTCTTGAGAAGAAGATTTTTTAAACATTTTCCTGTGTATTTCTATGTTAAACTTTGAACCCCGCCTGGGGCCCCAGTTTTGGTCCGAGGGTCACGATTTTTACATTTTAGAATCTTCACTATATATACAAGCTTTTGTGTAAATATTGGCATTTCTGGTGCAGTGGTTCTTGAGAAGAAGATTTTTAAAGACATGCACCCTATACTCACTGTTTCGCAATTATCTCCCTTTTGAAAAGGGCTGTGCCCTTTATTTTAACAATTTATAATCCCCTTTCCATAAGGATGCTTTTTTACCAAATTTGGTTAAATTTGGTCCAGTGGTTTTTGAGAAGAAGTTGAAAATGTGAAAAGTTTACAGACGGACGGACAGACGGACGGACGGACGGACGACGGACAACGGGTGATCAGAAAAGCTCACTTGAACCTTCGGTTCAGGTGAGCTAATAAAAAAGGTTTTTAAGTTTGACAGTAATTAATCAAATACTGGCATGGTAGAAGAATTATTTGCAATTATGTGTTACTAAATCTGAAATAGTCAGAAAACTTGAATAGACAGAAAGACAAACGTAGATACATTCTATATGTCCTCAATTGGTCAACATTAAATACATCAAACAAGTGTTTGGTTAAAGTATTTGGTTCAATGTAGTTATAATCAATATTGCTTATATTTGAAACAAATATTAACAAAAACACCTTTATACACCTATATAAATACGGAACAAAGCCAATGTTCTTGATTCATTTTGAACATACATGTTTATACAAAATAGAGTTTCAAGAATCTCTGTATTGAAATATTCACTAAATCGTCATGCTATATACAACGTTTTAATTTATAATTACAGAGTGTATAGACGGTTTTTACAACGACACATGTACAGCACAATGTGGTCATTGCGAGGGTACAAAGACATGTGATAAAGATAACGGGACATGCATTTCAGGCTGCGAACCCCTCTTTAAATATCCTTTGTGCCAAGGTGATCTAAATACTTAGTTACTGCTATTGCATATTAACCTAATTGTTGGTCTTTCAAACCCCGATTTTTTTTTATGAATATCTATACATTTTCAGACGTTAATTTTTAACCAAAATTGAACTTTGTTTTCATCACTTTTTGAGATGGTTGACGGTTTGTTATTGTCATTTTTTTATTCTAAGTCATAAGGAATATACATATTAGGGCTTGTATCTGACACATTTCACGAAGTTGTTAAAGGGTAATTAATGCCCGCGATTAAAAGAATATGTGACATCATTCCTCAAGAGCCTTTTAAGGTGGCTCAATATATCTTGAAATATTTTCTCAAATCAGCAGAAAATTACTTGATTATGATATATATCATAATGGATAAGAAGTATTTTAGTCAAAGAGGCAAAAAATGTGCAATTTTGGATGAAAAATTACATTTTTGAAAATTTAATTCAGTAAACATGAACAAAACTCCAGGCGGATTCGAACTCATGATCTGCGGTTCAAAAGCCCAATACTTTAACCACTGAGCTACGAAGATATACAACCAAACCGAACGATATAAACAGTTTAACAAAATATTTAAATCTTGTGACGTAGTGTCTTAAAAATTATAAGACTGGGTGTAGTGAAGTACCTTAAATAATAAGGTATAATTAAGATAATAAACTGTAAAAATATACCTATACATTTCTCGTACAAAATGTCAGTTTTTCTAATTATAGATTTTAAAGAATATAATAAAATAGAACAACACAGTAATGCTTGTTTTAAAATTTCATCTTTTTATACTAGTATAGTTTGTCTTTTTTTTTAAATGTAAAAAAAATCGGAGAAATAAAAACGTATATGAACTGTATCAAAAGGTTAATGCATCACAACCTTTGTGAGTTTTTCTGTTGTATGGGTTAATACAGTACGCATTTCTAGCATCAAGTTTCTATACAATCGTTTTCAATGGGAAAATCTACACTTTTTTTATTTTTTACAATATTTGGTAACAAAGGGAAATGTCTTTACACAATCACACTAATCTTGACAGTTGTGTTTATAAACATAAATTACTAAATAATTCTTCCGTATTAAGTTCTGCATTTCGTAAAGTTAATTTGTACAACATTTTATATAGAAATATCGCTTTAATGGTTAAACAAAAATAGACACAACATCTCTCTCTCTCTCTCCCCTCTTCTCTCTCTCTCTCTCTCTCTCTCTCTCTCTCTCTCTCTCTCTCTCTCTCTCTCTCTCTCTCTCTCTCTCTCTCAATAATGACTAATCATTAAGCAGCGCTAGTGATTTTTCTAAGAGTTAACAACTGATTATCTGCTATTATACACCTGTGAACAAATATTTATATATTAAGTGAAAGTGGAAAATCATACAATTGTGCATCACTATTACTTATTAGGTTAATTACTGACTCACTACGAAAATATATTGGGTTGATCAATCTCATAGATGGCGAGGCGAAGCCGAGCCGACTATGAAATTGATCAAGCCAATATATTTCCACAGTGAGTAAGCAACTAACCTAATAAGTGTTTTGTTTTCCTGAGGACTATCAAGCGACATACTCATTCACAAATAGCGGTGATCTACGCAAAGACATGTACAAGATGCCTTACATCTCGTCCAATTAAACTCATTTAAACTCTTCAAAATTATCAATACAACCTTTCAAATATGCTTTAAAAATCTTCGCTTCACCCATATTACTTATAACGTTTTATTGCTATTCAATGTTAAACCCGTGCAGAGATTTGAGCAAATTTGTTCATTTTGATCTGCTCCAGACACAACAATGTGACGTCAATATTCAAATGGCAACTACTTTAATTTAAAAATAATTCCAAAGGGCCACTATTCTTAATATTTTAATGACTTACTGAACACGATTTTTGTGTTAAATAATATGAAATATCGAGATGAGTAGGTGAGGCGGCGGTCAATGACGGCCATATTGCCTAATATTAATCCTCAAAGAACCTACACAGAGATACATGAGGCAATCACGTGTCATGTGTAATCCAATGAAAATATGACATTTCAGTCCGAGGGAAGACAAAACATATTTAGGTGAAGAGTAATCAAAAGTATAAAAAAAAATATTAATAATAACACCGAAAAAAATCGGCTGTAATCGATTGAATTGCGATAACAAGTAATCACCCGTTTACCACATGTCTAATATATGGACGTTTAAACATCATTCAAATAAAATGTATTCAAATATCTGATAAATGGTTTATGAAAGTTAATCTTCAAATGGCGTATTTACTTTGTCAAGGAAGTGTTTTTTTCAAAACTTATAAAGCAGAATATAATATAAATCGTTTACTAATTAAATTTTTGTATAAAATAGCAAAGTAAGCTCAGTGTATTGCAGAGATCTTTAAGCGTATAATTAAAACTACAAAATGTTCCTAAAATGACGTTTTTGTTAATGCATACATTCACTTTACTTTTTCTTTGACTGGCGTTATTTAAAAAAAACCGAAAACAATATTTCCATATATTATTTTGTGAATGTGGATCCATTTGGTAAAAATCATACATATATCTTTCAGAATCAATGGAAAGCGAACACAGAACCTCAAACTCGAATACAGGTGCAATAGCAGGTGGGATTGTTTCTGTATTGATCGTGCTGGTGATCGTTGGAATTCTGGGTGTTTTTTATAGACGGTAGGATAATGAAATATAACATATTTCAATTGTATTTCATTTTCAAAACGACGTCACAAAAATATCAGTGCCAATTTCTACAGATTTTTATAAACGTTACTATTTTGAACAAAATATTTTACAAGCCAGAAGATATAACTATTTACCCTTTTTAAAAATGAATACCAATTTGTTTTTAATCAAAGACGTAGAGGAAGCAATAACAGTGACAGCCAGGGTAAAGATCAATCAACATCACAGACGTTTCATTCAAAATATTCTGGCAAAGGAAAGAAATATGCTGATTTGAATGGTAATATTAGTATAAAGTGTCTGAATAAATTATGTTAAGATCTAGATATAATGAAAATTCCCTACTTTTTTATATTTGCACTAATCTATATCGTGCACGAAAATTATCAGCTTATATAAAAGTTATATTATTCAGAGTGACCAATAAAAGTACTAGAATCATATAGCAGCTGCTCAATTTGTGATTTATTAAAATAAAATGAATGTAGTTTAAAAATCATGTTAGGTTGTATCTCTATCGTTACGGTTCTACATTGCACACATTCATGGAGGTCCAATAGCGTTATACCTTAATTTTTAACTTATTCCAAATAGCTCATAATATGTTTACTGTGCATAGATAATCGTATTTCATCATGTAAATTTTACACGGCATGAAGTTGTTTTATATGTGTTGATGTTAAGTTAAACTGATCTTTATAAATCAGTGAGAAAACAAACCTGCCCATTATTTTCAAAATATTGGCAATGAAAATACCACTCTACGAAAACATGGGATGACTCTAATTTTCGAATTACACGAGAAATACACTTACAATGATTTATGCAATGTTCATTTGAAAAATGTTCCAGTATTGTGAATATAATGTTTATTTCGCAGCTGATTTGCCGGAAACGTCGCCTGCAGAATATATGAACGAAACGTTAATGGCAGACGACGAAGGTTATTATAATACAGCAGAATTCAATACGGCTATTCAGGTTGAAGATTTACAGCGTGTGGTATCCGAAAAAAGCGCCAGTGAAAATAACACATTTCAGTCTGAGTACAAGGTATTAATTCCATCATATTTGAACACATTACCCCTTCTTAATTAAACCGGAAACCATATATTAAATGATATAATTTTCATTAAGTAGTCATGGAGTACTCTTGAATGCTTTTATTATTGGAACAATCATGTATCCTCATTACCCTGAATTCTAGAACAACAAAAAAGATAAGAGTAAATTTAGTCGTAATTTTTGTACTGTAAGAAAACTTTCTAGGAATTTCACATATTGTATCATATTTTTATGATATAAAGTAGCAAAATCAAGCCTGCTATAGTTTAAATCTGTCAAAAAACATTGAGGTTATATTTTTAAATCTGCAAGTTGCTATATAATGATTTTTAATCCTGTAACCAAAAGTAATAATTTTTTTTCAAATTTCAAATTTACACACTCAGCCTAACCATATTTTAAAACAAACACTGGGGTCTATATGCTTCTTTTGGCGCTACGGTGCATTTAACATAAACTGTCTGCACTGAAGTGTAACCTATAGATAAATCGCTGTTTCCTCTATCTTTTATTTAGGAGTGAAACAGCGTCTCATACAAACTTATTTTATCAAAAATAAATGGAATCAAAATAACTGTAAAGAAAACAATTCCAAATTCCAGCCCCTTATCTATTGTTTGACATTTCTGCTCTAATAAAACCGTTAGGCTGTTTTCAGACATTGAAGATTCAACCTGCAATAAAATTATTTTAAAGTGTCATTTCGCCCAAATTATAACAGACGTGTCAGATGAATCGTGTGAATTTAGAAAGTAAAATTGAAGCTATGTAAAATCTTAGTTAAGACATGAAATAAACTAATTTAAAGCAAAACTCAGATTGTATATTTTTTTTAACTTTAACAAAATGTATATTTTTTTATTACGAATATAAAAAATGTGAAAATTTGTAATTCTTATTGGAACAGATATTAAGTGTGTAAATTTGCGTTAACTTTTTAATTTAGTGTATTTTTTTATGCATTCTTAAATATAAATATATGAGTAAACATATTATATGATGCAGAATATTTCTATTAATAGAGATGAACCAAAATGTTTACCAAAAACCACCAGAACGAAGTTTTTTTTATAAGAAATCTACAATTTTACTTGCAACGCAAACCAATGGTTAATTTTCTTTAAATGTTAAGCTTAGATTTAAAAACATTGAATTTCGTTACTGGATACTTTTGTTTTTTAATTTTGCAGAGACTTCCAGTTGGAAATACTTCTTTATGTAAGGAAGGAAAGAAACAAGAAAACATGGCAAAAAACAGATTCAAAACGACCTTCCCATGTACTATATTTTTTTCTTAACTAGTGTTGACCTTTTATGTCTATATATATTTTTTCTTTCTTAAAAGCAAAGTTGTGAAATACCTATGTGTTGACGTTTATTTTATGTAGACGACCACTCAAGAGTCATTCTGAAAGAAACTTGGAATGATGGAGATATGGATTATATCAATGCTAACTTCATTAAGGTAAAACATTTATATATTTCATCATTGATAATTGCGTGAAGTACTTGTTTTCCAATAGGAAATGCATAAAACATTTTTACATTGTGATGTTTCATTTAGGACTTTCATGGCCAAAGATTTTACATAGCCGCCCAAGGTAATTATTTTGTCATTTTTTTTCATTAAGAACTACTTGCAATCAATGGCTAGTTTGCTCATTAATACGATATAATAGGATGCATTTGACACCTTAAAATGTGTTCTTACAATGGACATGAAATTAACACAATATATTTGTTTGTCTAATACAATATATAGGTCCTAAGAACAACACCCTGTCTGACTTCTGGAGAATGATTTGGCAGGCGAATGTCAGGTTCATCGTCAATCTAACCAATATTATCGAAAACGGGAAGGTATTAGCATTTATATATGAGCTGTTTATTACTTCAAAAAAAAAATCTTTATTTTCTTAATGTTAAAAGGTTTTTTTTTTATTATTGAAATAAGAAATCTGCAAAATGAGTGTTTATTTTTAACTTTAGAACAAATGTACCCAGTATTGGCCTGCGAAAGATAAAATACTAGAAGTCGGTCCATGTAAAATGCAGCTGCTGAAAGAAAATGTGTACGCATTTCATACGTATAGGAAATTTACTGCCCAGAACACAAATGTAAGATAATTTAAAAATTAGGTTTTCTTTTCAAATGTGTTGATGGTATTCATTTTGTTATTGTTATTTGTTTGTTATATAGCTTATAGAATCAAAGCACTGGCTTAGAAACCAATTTATAATATTATTTGAATTACCATGATCATAACACATTTTATGACAATTAAATGCCAACATTTGATTTGACATTCATGCTGCATCGTATACAGTCTTCTGAAAAAAGAACAATAACCCAATTCCACTACACTGCTTGGCCTGATCACGGAACTCCAGAGGAATTAGGATTGGTTCAGTTTCATAAGGCTGTCACTAAAAGCTATCAACCAGGGGGGCTGATGTTAGTTCATTGCAGGTGTGTACTAGTACTGATTTGTATCAAGGCTATTTTGTGTAAGAGCCCTGAATAAAACTTACAGAAGTAAAATATCTTTGTGAAGTGTGAAAAATAATATTGGACGTATACAACAACACAAAATAAAAAGGAACAGAATGAAAACTAAAATTTGTTTATACATGTATAACCATAAAAGATTTTTTTCTTGCCTAATTTTTTAAGCGCTGGTGTCGGAAGAACTGGGACATTCATTGGCCTAGACTCCTTGTTAAAACAAGGAAGAGAAAAGGGGAAAATCAATGTGTTTGAGTTTGTTAAACAGATGAGAGAGGACAGAATGACCATGGTGCAAACAAAGGTAACAAAATAATTCTAAAGAAGCTACATTAATATCAGATATTGTGCATTCAAATGAGATTTGTTGCGATATATATATATATAATTAAATAAATAATTTTTAATACAAAACACCCCGTATCCATCTGAAATTCATATACAAGATACCTATAATTCTTACTTTTTAATTACTTTTTTTTGGAATCATATTTTTCACGATTTAAAGAATAAATATGCTAATACTCGTAAATCTCTAAACTAATAAGTTTTATTAAGGAGGGAGTTTTCTCGTTATCAAACATCCTTCTTATAATAAGAAATTCATAAAATTTGACATAGTAAAACATATAATATAACCAAATAATTCTATCAGTTTAATCAAGTTTGACCTTCTTTTCTTTGCATAAAGGTCAGGTTAAGGTCACTACCTTTTTTCTTAACTTAAAGGGTGATAAAAATAAATGAAGTTCTTTGCAGTTATTTAGACATCTGTTAAAGATATGAAAATTCTATTCTTCAATGAATGATAGAATATCAGAATGTCTATCAGCTTAAACTACTAAATTTAAATAAATATTGAAACTAAAATCAATATTGCTTAGCCTGCATTTCCTCTAATTTTCTTAAATTTTGAAGAAATTTTGATTATTTTTTTATGATTTCAATTTTAAAATATTTCTGATTTTTACGTATTATGAAGACTTTATATAAAGATAGAAATTAACGTAAAGCTAATATATTGACCATTTAATAAGAGAGAAATCTGGATTTTAGTGATTTTTTCACACAAATCAATGTATAGAATGGGCGCTTTAAAAAGCTTATAAAAATGTCAATTGATAAGCAAATATTATTTTAAAAACAAATTCCGAATCCCAAGTATCTTATCATTACTTCACATTAGTTAAAAATCCAACATTAATGTTATTGTTTTAAAAATGCTAAAACAGAGTCATTAATCTTTAGCCATTCTGAATTGCAAAACATGTGATATTTTCCTACGCCATATTCCGCCAAAATGTTAGACCCTAAACACTAATTACTATTTCATACCAAGTTGTATGATAGTAAATAAAAAAGAAAAATATACTATTTTAATATCCTTTCACATTGATTTAATGGATAATTAATTAAATTTACGTTTGACAAGTCAAAAACCAGAAAAGACTCCATCCTTAAAAAACAAAAAACTATTAAAAAAGCCACGACGTAGGTAAACACAATTCACAAACATATATTTTAAAATGATACTCTAAACTAGTATATATAAAAATAGAGATATAAAGAAGTGTCTCATAATTTATGCAACGTATACATGTAACACTCAATCACTGCATTTCTGGAAATCAGGATGTGCATTTTAAGTCAAACCAAAATATATTAAACAATTCTTTCAGGAAAAGGAAATATAAATTGTTTTGTTAGTCGTTTTGTGTAAAATGAATCGCTGAATAACAACAATTACTTTTTAACATTAGCTTAGAGTTTCATTCGAAGACATATTCCTATAATCAGTTGCAATTGTATTACATTTTTGTACATCTTACAAACAAACTCTGATTATCTTTTGTGTTTCCTCTTTCTAAGGACCAATACATTTTTCTTCACAAAGCATTGTTGTTCGGATTCCAAGACAAGAATACGGTTATACGTGAGAGTGACATACCGACCAGACTCCAGACATTGTTACAAGACTCGTCTCCGCTAAACCTGAGGGCTCTTTACAAAGAATACAAGGCACGAACTGATTACTTAAAGATAACGTTATAAAAGTTAAAAAGATGTATTTTTGTAATGAATTATAAATCATGGTCAAAATGAAGTAACATAATGAAATTAATCATTAAATCAAAATATAGGAAACATTCCTGTTTCATTATTAAATTACATGTAAGGTTCTTCAAAATCATAAATGACTTGTAATTTGTAAAAAACATCCTCATGTGTATAGCTCATTACGTAAGGTCGATCAAACAAAATATCAAAGCTTAAACTATCGTATTTTAGTTCTTACAAACTGTGAAACCAGTTTTCTAAGACGACGATAAAGAGGACGGAATGAAGCCAGAAAATAAAGACAAAAACTCAAACATGAATGTCATACCTGGTTTGTTATTCGATTAATCATAATCTAATTTATAACTTGCACTACGGTATGTTAAGATAATTTTATCATATTAGAATTTGTTTTTCGTGTAATTTGCAGCCCTTGGTTCTTAAATTGAAATCAATTGCATTATTTAAAGGTAACTTTATATTTTGAAGTGTATGGAAAATACAAATGTCTTTTTTTCATTATTACAATTTCAGAACTTTTGGAATATCGTTCTATTTATATGGTTGTGGTAACGTGACATTTTTTTTCTTTTATTGCAATGTTAGTTTCTAAGTATCGTCCTTACTTGACGTCGTATGTAAAAGGAAGAAACGACTATATCAACGCAGTCTGTGTTCCGGTAAGTAACATCGTTTAAGACACCTGCTATTCTATTGATAATATATCTTGTGTATAGAAATTCATCAGCATTCCGGTATTTAACAAAAAATATTTTAAATTCTTCATCAGTAGGTACTTTACAGATTTGCTTTATCATATGACAGTGCAATAATATCAATAGATATTAATTTATTTTCTTTAAGTCTTTCTCGAGCCTCGGTGCGTTTATTCTCACCCAAGCCCCTCTACCAGACACTAAGGTTGATTTGTGGACGCTGTGTATGGATCATGATGTTAAGGCGATTGTTATATTAACTGAAAACAACGAGGTATATCCATTAATCGACAGTCATGCATATTTTTTTTATGTTTTTGTTTTGTTTTCTTTTTAATCAACAGTCGTTAACATGTTTTTTGTTAAGCATAGTAGATGGTGTTTTAGTCATGAACATGATATATATAGCGACATTACAAATCAAATCACAATTTAGATATCAATATTATTTAGGGAATACAATGGATTCCAAAGAAAGGTTGTTCGTGCATATGTGCTCCATATACTTTAACTTCCGGTGAAACAGGAAGTAGTATCAGTGGAGTTACACAGGATACATTAACGATTTTTAATGACGTGAGTTTGTGGTTTTAATTTTATGATGATGACAATATTGTATAATGTTCATTTAAATAAGAAACAGAATTTGTTACATTGTTGAAGAATAACTATGATAGACTTATATGATCTGAACCATACTACACTCTACAATCAATAAGTTAGTCGCTATGATTGTGCATTTATTAACACAGAAAATGATATAAAATCATGTTTAATGTAAAACAGGGCACAAAGGAGGGCGTTGATGTATTCCATATACCTTTTGAAAACGATAATGCCATGATAAAGGGTGTAGAATTGCTTCTTGAAAAGGGAAAAGAGGACGATTTTACCTCCGTCGTCATCAGCAAGTAAGTTTGAGTAAAAACTTTATAAAAATTGTAGTTTACAGAAACTGGTTGAAAACCACCCCCCCCCCCACCACCCCCCCCCCAAAAAAAAAAAAAACAAAACAAAAAAAAAACAAAAAACAAAGAACAAAACAAAAAATAACTTTAAAAGTTCGATTTTTAAGTTTTATTTTTTTTTTAAAGAATTACAAATCTTTTATATACACGCAAAGCTGTACAAGCAATTACTTTCTTGGACGGAGTTTTTAACTTTCACATTTTTTTTAAATAAAAAGATATACAGAGTATATAAAAACTGATATTAATGTTTTTTGTTTGCATGACTTGCTGATGTATTAATAGTCAACGAATTGTGATATAACAAAAAAAATTTCATTATTTACTATAAACAGCCAAGCATTGACTGTTAAAAAAGTATATTATTATATGACGATTAATCAAATGACAATTCTGTTAAAGAAAAAAAAAACTTTTACATATATCAGATGATTGCATTTTTAATAATCACCCTATACAATATACATTGTAAGTATATAAATTACATGGACGGCCCTAGTCCAGTTGGTATATTCTATGTTTTAGATAACGCCATATAAAAATGATTTTATAACTCATAGAGAAGGTGCTTGTCTAGCTGGTGCATTTTGTGTTTGATGTATTGGCCTCCAAAATTACAGGGACGGATCCGGTCCAGCTGGTATATTCTGCGTTTTACATAACGCCCTCCAACAGTTACGTATGGACGGAGAGGTGGACATACTGACAACTGTCAGACTTATCCAAACAAGACGGCCGGAAGTCATCACTAAAATGGTAAATAAATGGAGATAAGCTGAAAAAAAAAAAAAAATATATATATATATATATATATATATATATATATATATATATATATATATATATATATATATATACACCAAAATGATACAATTAGTCACATATATTCTCTCTGTAGGAGGAATACAAGAGATGTCATGAACTGTTATTGCTCACTGTATCAGAAGATGGGATCTATGCCAATATGTGACAAATACCATGTAATATATAACCAAGTGTATATCAATTCAAATTACATTGTTAACATTAAAAAGACATTTTGCATGCAAAAATATAGTTATCCGTATGAAATATGACAATTTGAAATCGGCATATATTTAAAAACAACTTTGTCTAAGGATACATGTTATAGCGTACCATATATCAGTTTTTACTTTTTTATTAAATTCACCACTATTTTTTATATACTGCTTACATGTATATACTTATGTTTGATTGAATCAGTAGATGCCATGATACATGTACACAAGTTTAATGAATGTTATTTTTTTTACGACAAATGTCATATATTTTTTAAAACTGTTCAATTATAAAATATCCATTGCTAAAATTCAGCTTTGTCTTTATCGCAAAGGCTTGCTATAGTTCTGGGCCCGGTTTTTCGAAAGGTTGTTAAATTTAACACAGTGTTTAGGATAACGACTTGTTAAATCCTAATCAAGTGATTAGCTAACGCAGTGGTTAAATTCTTAAAGCTATTAGAATCTGATGTTGGACTGATATGGCATGGCTTCTTCTTGTTGGCCTCTGAAGATCATTTTCCAACAATTCTGTTAAAAAATTTAGCCCCCGCCTACCAAATCTATATCGTTTACGCAATTCCTCATCTGACCAGCCTTGAAGAGGGTCAACAGCTGCTCGAAAGCTTCTTTTTTTTTCTTGAGGTGGCTGAAGTGCCAAGCGAACGGCCATTTTGAAATCACTGCGTTAGTAGTTAACCATTGTGTTAAATCTTTAACCAAGGTACTGGGGGTGGATTTAAGTTAACACAGAGTTAACACATGGTTAAACCCTAACACACTTTCGAAAAACACTTAACCATTTCGTTAACTTTAACACCGAGTTTAACACAGAGTTAACACGGTGTTAGAGTTAACCACCTTTCGAAAAACCGGGCCCTGTTGTACTTGTTACAAAATAGTTATTTTATATGTAAATCAGATAATAAAGATTGCTTTTTTACCTCAGGCTTTATGTTGATTTGACATATGATAACCAATGATGCTAAGTGAGAGTTTCTTTTGATTGTTGTAAAATGAAAAAAAAGAGTATATTATACTTCGTTTCTGATTTTTATGAAAAATAAATCTTAGGGTTTTGAAATTGTCTTTGTCTATAACTGTTGGTAAAACTAAGCTCTTAATACATGCAACCAATTACAAAGACAATTTCAAAACCCTAAGATTTATTTTTCAAGTAAGTAAAATCCGAAGTTGCCATTTAAGACAAAACAAATTGATGCCTGATATCGACTTCACAAACTTCATTGGTTTCAACAGAAATAAAAAAATGAAAATATGATTAAAAATGTTAACGCTAATAATGATTAATATTAATTTCTTTGTAAGCGAAAAAACCATTAATTAACTGCACATGACATTGTCAAAGGATCTTGGCATACCTCGAGTAGGAAAAGTGAAATAGATAAAAAAGTACATCAATGGTCATTCTCTTTATTAAAATAATTTAAATCATTTATTTATAAAATACATAACAACCTATGCGTCCTGTACGGAACAAATTAGTGTACTTCGTCACATCTTATCTCTACTGTGTCAGTGCATTTGAAAGGTGTAGCAGGTATTCAGGCTTGGTCGTAACATGACTAATAGTATTATGGTACACTGTAATATGTTCATTACAGGTTAAGATATTTTGTTAGACGCTATACTATATACTTACACATAAACAACATTAAATACACCTTTAAAAATATTTAAATTATCCCAAGCTAATAAATCGAAAAAAAAATAATAAGGTAGTTCTGATTTTTAATGTTAATTCAGGCCTCCTGAATGTAATACGAAATGGGTATCATTTTGAGATTGGTCAAGGGGAAATGAATCTGGTTAGTACCTGATCAAATTTTCTGAAATGCCTTTTAAACTTCATGTGATTCGATAATATACCCATATCAGTAAATTTTCTCACATTGGTACTGTTTCCCTAATTTATTCAAGAGTGAAATGAATTTAAAAGAACAATAAACTTAATGCAATATATTTTAATACTAAAGAATTCCACAGTACATTAGAAATATGATAAGTAGACCAGATTTATGGAAACATGTTGTACAAATGATATCTAAATATAATACAACACTAAAATCTCTTGATTCTTCTAATAGCATTTAATATATATCCATATAGAAAAATGGATATCAAGTTATTGAAATTCTCAATATAAATTGGTCAGGTTTTAAATGTACGTTTTGACTATGTACCATTTACAATTATAAAGTAACTAGAACGTATCAGAAACAATAAATATTTTAACGCAAGGATTGCTATATAATACCCTCAAGAAATATATCGTTCAGTTATGTACATGTACTGTAATAAGTAAATGTAATATTTCAATTGCAACATACACCTATTACTGTCATGTGGTTAAATGTCGTATTCGGTAGTGTACATTCTGTGGTCACATTCATGTTTTAATAGAAAATTGCATGTCACCTTCTCTTGGAATGTTGTAAGATGTAAAATGGTAAAGTACATGTACATACTACAGTCAAATGAAAAAGATTTTACGCAAAGTATGACACACATATATCAGTAATTTTGGGATATTGTTGTACTGCAGTATATTGTTAATTACATCCAACTATAAATATGCATGTCCATAAAAGAAGATGATTCACCAGTAGAGAAGTTTCATATTCATGTCTGATCTGAAACTTGCAGCCTGATCACTTAAAATGTTGCTGTAGGGCTACATGCCGAAGTCACATGAAAAGTTATTACACAATGTATGACACATGTATCATCCAAATGGACATTGTTACATGTAACTATCAATACATTGTACACTGATGCATCTTAATAACAAGACGACGTCCAGCGGTGGAGAATTTTCATATTTTTGTTTGATCTAAAGCTTACACATTCATTTAATGGTTGGCACATATTTTTGTTCCATTTGAAACTTGCACATGTACAACCATACAAATGTTGACACATGTTCAATGGTGACTAACTTGTATGATATAATCACATGGAAAGTATGACACAGGTATCAGCCATATTGACTAACGGAGTCTACCACTAACCACATGTAACTGTAAATGCATTGTATCAAATACTGTGGAATCATTGGCTCAATTTTCGTGGAATTCGTTGGTATCTCTCGTCCACGGATTAATAAATTAGTTTTATAATTAAAGTAATATTTCTTTTTGAAGGTATAAGAGAATACATAAAATTACGTCCCCACGAACCAGTAAAATTTAAGTAATCCATGAAAATTAACCTCCACAAATTTTAAAGATTCCACAGTAAATGTTTATCACAACATCACAAGAAGAAAATGTCTTCAAGAAGAGAACTTTCTTCCGCTGTCTCCTCAGCTAGTTCCTCACTAAACTGGTCCTTGTGTGGAGGAATTCCGAACACGTTCCCTGTGGGGCACCCCCTTCCAGCACTTGAAAGGATCTTTGCTGTTCCCCCCACAGTTGCTGGCCTTGATCTGACCGGAGGGACGTCCCTTTGTGCTGGGGATCTGAGAGAGGAGGGGCGTGTCGTGGGTTCTTCCTCCAGGGAGTTGACTATTTCCACCACAGACAGGGTTTTCTCTCTGCAAAGAAAAACAAGCATTCTAAAAAAAATAACTGTACTGGCACTGTACCAGATATCGGCTAACATTTAATGTTTTCTTTTCGTATTTTCTTATTTCTTGATATTTTTGGATAAAACTTGCCATACTTTAAATAATGAACTCCTTATTTATCAATCTGTTAATTTATATCATTTTTTAGAACCGCAAACTTCTTGTTTTGTGATTTTTATCAGGCCCCGAATTTGCCGAGTTTTTACGATCCACTGTACCAGTTATCGGCTTTGTGATAATAACATAGTAAAATTCCTGTACATGTTGATTTTATACTCTGCTAAATGAAATTTGAATTATGTCCCTTGTGGGGTCAGACTAAAGTAGTCGGGGTTGTGATACATTATAAACAAAACTCATAAAATTATTTGTTTATTATCATACGGTAATTCACCAAATCGTACACTATTCAATACATAATTGTGCAATCAGGCGTTCAACTGCGCTACGAATCTCTCGGAAAATTAATTAATTCCTTTTGTTTATACATGTTATATGTATTGATATTATATGTCAAATCAAAGAAGGGATATAATAACGTATCACAAAGAGGTAATATTCTATTTTTAACTTATTACGTCATTTTCCCCACTGCTGAAAGTGCAAAGATGTAAATCAGCGGTAAACAATGATCGTTTAAGCTCATTTTTAAAACATATTCAAGAAAGTTTTCAAGCAAACCTACTTTTCTTTATTTGAAAAAGACGACTGAATTGAAAAAGCTTGGATTGTCCCCTGCTATAAACCCGAACTCTCAGTTTAGCCGATAACTGGTCTTAGCCGATAACTGGTACAGTACCAGTAAAGTTGTCTTATCCTCAGCAATGCACTAAAACTTTCACAATATTCGGGAGTAGTTTATGCTGATCATAGATTTAACTTAGAAACTATTGATATTTAATTACACTACATGTATATTGATGTTTTACTTTTCTTAATAACTATCAAAAGAAATTTTACTCCTAGTAAGATTTTTGGAGCTGAGGAGCTTTATTTCAGCAATTGGCCACTACTAGCATCCCTACCTAATCAATTCAAGTTGGCAATTTTAATAGGTTTCTCTGAATTTAGATAAGACATTTCTAAAACTGTGTATTGACCTTGTCAAAAGGCAGTATATAATATAGTGTATAAAAAAATCATTTCAGTGTTTGGAAATCAGTTGAAAAGTACAAAACAAAACAAATTCTGATCGCTCGTACCCTGGTGTGGACGACAGTCTCTGAGGTGGTGACTTTGGTGCCCTCTGGCGGTTCACTTGTAAGGGGAGGTTATTCTGTCGTGGTAATTCCATGAATTCTGGATCTGGCAGTGGTGAACTAAACAGAATATGTTTGAAATAATATATCTGCCAATTGAAATATGATTAGTTAGTTGCAATAAATTACTCAACTGTATAATAATTCATCTTTTTCCTAGCCGTTCTTAAAAAAAAACTAGATACTTTGGTAAGTATGATCTTCCATCCAATACCATCATAGCAAAATCAGCCTTGAGATAACTGTACTTTCATTAATTTTCGAGGACAAACTCTTCTTATTGAAAAGCTGAAAATCACTGCAAGGATATGCAAACTTGTAGCTGATTGTCACATTAAAACCTTTAAATCATCATAACAGTAACTTGATCTAAAGAGTTTAATCATGTCATGGTGCAGATCATCAGATCAAAAAAGATGCGAAGCACCAAGTTTGATCCGATGATCCGTGCCTGGCAATGAGACGTGATCAGACTCTTTGGATCATTCTACTGCTATGATGATATATTCATAATAAGCCCTTCCTTTAAAAGGTTTAAAATATTAACAAAACTCAGTTTTTGAACAATGTCAAAGCCAATTTAAACTCTTTTCAAAACTTGCTAAAAAGCAAACATTGTTTATTGTCAGTTTCAGAGGGGTGTGATATAAATTTGGACAACCACAATGTATTTGTCTGGAAAATCCAGTCAATCCCTGTAAATCATCAAGAAAAGAAAATTGATAGATATATAATCAAATGCATCTGGCCATCAAAAGTTAATTGCTTGGTTTAAATCTTCATCTGATTTAGCATTGCTCATTATTCAATTTTACTAGATATTGCACTTAATTTCTTGATTATTTCAACTTTAGATCAATGAAAATTGGTACTCAACAAATATTGATGTCTCTGGGTTAACAGGTGTATGACTGTCAAGTCTCAAACGGGACTCCCAACCCAAGGTCTCTGCCATACCGTGCCAGCGCTCTCATCGTTGAGTTATTGAGACCCCAAATGTTGACTGACATTCACACACCTGTTAACCCTGTGACATTGATGGCACCACAGTACTGCTATGTATGAGTAAAAAATGTTCATCATATATACATACCGTGGACTTCTGCGGGAGTAGCTGGTGGCTGCATCCATTTTCCTGGTAGGAGTGTTCAGGATACCATCTTCCACCACCTCCTCAATGGAACGATCCAGCCTCCTAGAATAACTTGTGGCTGCATCCATTTTCCTTGTAGGGGTGTTCAGGATTCCATCTTCCACCACCTCCTCTATGGAACGATCCAACCTTTTAGAATAACTTGTTGCAGCATCAATTAATCGTGGGGTAGAGGGGGCGGAGTCCACTTGTTCAGACTCCAGCTGGATTGGTGAGGTACCTCTGGTGTACTTATCTTGTATTTTGGTTTCTGCCCTTGTCTCTGCTTTAGGAGCACTTCTTGTAGCACCTGTTATAAAGAAATACAATTTTTATTATTGGTCATTTGGCTGGTTTACATCAAAACATAAATTTTCCTTTTTTTGTGATGAGAATTGCATCTCATCATATTGATGTATTCTGCAAGTTATTATGTTTTATGAATAAGTCATTAATTTAGTTTTTTTCCTTATTTCAACCACAAAAATTCCTCATCACTTATTTTCCCACCCAACAAAACAATTTTCTTTGTAACTGTTCAGTGTAAACAAATGAACAAATACTAGATTCAGTGATATCATGTCAAATACAAAACCTCATTATAAAAATATGCTCAATATTATTCCAGTTTTATTGTCTAAGAAATCCCAAAAGATAAAATTTTGACTAAATATGCAAAACTCTTCACTCAATGGAAAAGGTTTGATTACTTTTTTTTTTATTTCATTCATATTTTAGTTCAGACACTATTAAAATTAATTAGAATTGTTTAGAAAACTAGTGTTCTTATTTGAACACAAAAAACCCCACACACACTATTTCTCCTACAATGCACAAGGTAAATTTCTGCACTTAAAAGTCTATTCCCTTTACTTGGCCCTCCATGATGAATTTCCTCTCTATCACCAAGTCTGTCTGTCTGTCAAAGTCCGTCTAGAGTTGAACTGTTCAAACTTATTTTCATAATAATATAAAAGAACTAAAATAAATCTCCATACACAATCTTCCCCTTTACCTAGACCTCCCCATAGAAATGAATTTCTATTCTTCTTATCAATACTGGTACTCTTTTAACACAAGAAACACAGACAATTTCCACTACAAAATGACACAAGGTAAATTTTCCCTACAACGAGCCTCCCTTTACCTGTAACTCCCCGGTGGACTTCCTGTCTATCACCGACTCTGTGAATCTCCTCCTCACTGAAACACCTCTCTAGGTCCAGTCTCTCCACCCGCCCCTCACACTCACTCCCTGTATCCGGAACACTGAACACACTTCCTGCGTCATTATCATCCGGATCCTTCGGAAACTCTCCGTTCCTCTCCAGATAGTCCATCCTGGCCCGTTGATTTGACCGTCGCCTGTCTATCAGGTCCTGTTTCCGCTTTAGTTGTGCCTCCTGCTCCATCAGGATCCTCCTCAGTCTGTTTTGTTCTTCTAGCAGCGTCTCCCTCTGTCTCAACAGCTCTTGCTTACGTTCCGTGGGCGTCAGTTTCTTGTATTTCTGTTGGAACTCTTTGTTCCCGGGACCCTCTTTGTCCCTCTCTAACTGTTTCGGAAGTTCGTCGTGTCCAACAGCAAGTTTCTCTTTGAACCCCACCTTATTGTTTCCCCTTGCTTGTTGACCAATAGGTGATGATGACCTTTGACCTCGGGGGGAATTGGACGGAAATGAGGCCCTGGAGGACCTCGGACTAGCATCAGGTTCCAGACAATGGAACTCGCCTCGAGGCGAATCTTCATCCACGTACGCCCTAATGTCAGTACTCTTCTGCGTGCTTGACATGATTGGGTCTCTAAACGCTTGAATGACTGGGATAAGGTCACTGTACTCCACCCTCCCTCCTCCCCCATGTCTCGGGGGCGTGGTGGTGGACGACTCAGACGCCACGATTGTACTCAGACCCCCGTCCTCTGTCTGCCTTCTCTTGGCAATCTCCTTGTCAATCATCGAGGTGAAAGGTCGCCGGAGGCGGTCCTTCGTTGCCTCTGCCTCTATGTATCGCTGGTGGAGCTCCTTACTGCCTGTGTGTTGGTTTTCCTTGTTCTCTGTTTGACGTTGATTTGACCTTCGTTTGCCGTCGGAGATTTCATCTACTGACCCACTTCTCCCCCGCTGACCTTCCTGTGATATCAAGTACAGCTTTCATTAAGTTTTTTTAAAACTTGTAGCAATTAATCAACAAGCAGAATTCTGTATAACGTAAGATGTCACAATGTAAATTGTAGCAATTAAACATACTCTACATCACGTACAAAACACTGTAATTCGTATCAAGATTATTCAAATCTTTATTAAGATATATTATCCAAAATTAACAATTTGGTGGATATTTTCTGCACAGTATTTGCAAAATGACATCACAATTAATTCTACAATGCAACATGTATATACACTAAAGATCAATAAGAATAAATTACCTGCAAATAAAGTGAACTAAATTAAATGTAAAATTGTTAAAATAAGATATAATAATGTTATTCAGGTCTATAGTCTGTCTCCTGATATTTATGCAGCACATTTGGAAAATTTTTAATAAAAATAATATACCTGTGAAAGAAATACATTTGAAATTGATGAAAGGGAAAATATCAAAGATAATTTCATTCACACATCATCATTTTTCCCTCAAAAAAAGTCAGAGGAATGAAAACTGATTTCATACGGGGTTTATAATGGGGAATGTTCACATTTTTTCTCCATTTGAAAGTCACTTGGAATACCTCGCACAATTTTTTACGTTATCATCCGGGTCAGTTGCAATACAAAATCCCCGGTAGATATCACTTTTTTTTTAAGACGTGTATTTCAACCTAATAAGCTAGAGGGGGCGTTTCAAAGGAGAACTCTTGGAAATTTTTCATACTTTTGAATGAACATCTTTTGAACCATGAAGTATTTACAAACATTGAGCGATTAAGCAAAACGTGAATCGAGGATAGCTTGGGACAAAGTATAATCAAGGTGTGCATGGATTTATCCCTGGGTATATGGAACATAACCAGGGGTAGATCCCACACACCCTTGACTTGACCTAGATAACTACTTTCCCTGGGGCAGCCCACCTTTTTGTTGACCATCTCTGTAATGGAAGTATTAAGCTGGTCCTCCCTCTCCATTAACTGGTCCCTGTAGCGGGTCAGCAGCTCCTGACATTGGAACAGCTTGCTCTGGATGTCTGAAGGTAAACCAATCAATCGTTAAATTACATCAATTTGGTTGCAATGAGTTATTTGATTGGTTCACTAAATTGCATTGAAGTCAAAGCAGCTAAGTTACAATAGGATCTAACATTTCTGATATGTATCATATATAAAAGAGTGTGGATAAAAATCATGATAAATGTTTGACTGGAACTGTACACGAGATTATGAGAAATGACTGGAACTGTCGAGTACATACTTATTTCTCGCATTATCACCAGGGTGAGATCGGTTTGTCTGGTGTGAGACAGCAGTGTGAGATTTTTCTGTCTTACACTGTGTATTACTATGCTGTTTTAAAACGTAAACAAACGTTGTCTGCTGTAGGGAAATGCAAAATAGTGCATTGAGATTATCCATTAAGTAATTGTGTTGCATAATTAATTACAATTTTTCATATTTTAATTGAAAATCTGTTGTATGCTTTCATTTAACTTGCACTATTTGAAGCACGCGGAGGGAGAAACCGAAAGTAATCTTTTAAACGTCATAACAGAAAGTTGTCAAACATCAATCTTTAAGTTAATATAATGTGAGAAAAATAATCATTCATTATTTACTCGTGTGGGATAGTGAAATTCCACCCTGGGGCCAAGATTCATGGTCTAGGACTCGGCAAAGCCTGAATCTTGTCCCCTCGGTGGAATTTCACTATCCCACACTCGTAATAATAAATGATTCTATTAATCTCCCCCACATATGTATCTGTACTTGTATATGACCTTCTTTCACTCTACCTTTTTCTCTGTAAGTTGTAACACCTCTAAGAGTCTCTACATCTTACCCTCTCTCTGTAACACCTGTACATCTTTCTGTGATTGTGTGTGTATGTGTAAGTTGTTACACTTGTATATATTACCTTCTCTCTCTGTCAAAATCTGTTCCTGCTGATTGACCAGTTGTACCACCTGTTTTTCGTACTGTCGCCGCTCTGTCTGTAGTTGACCCATCACTGCCTCCTTCTCATCCCCCATCCTAAACAGTCAACACACTCTAATAACTTCCTTTAATACATGCAGTTTGAATTTTTTTAATAATTTCTGCTTAAAAAATCTATTTTTCCTTAATACAAGTTTTTAATCTTTTTTGGAATGGTATCTTAAAATATCTTGTAAATTAACAGCATGTACATAAATGTAGGGTTAAAGTTAAAAGTTGGAGTTACAAAACATAACAAATGCTTGAGCTCCTTTCAATTTATCCACAATATTCAGAGAGAAGTATGCAGCATTTTTGAGAGAAAAAAGCATTGCTGTATCAAGAGGCTAGCAGTGCCCTTGTTATAATAATAAAGGGTTAGAATTGCATTCATTAGTAATTAAACTTTTAGCAAGACATTTTAGCATGACAACGTTCCGGTTGACCTACTTAGCCAGCTCTTTGATCAGGTTGGCCACTCTCTTCTTGTCCTCGGCACACAGGTCTTTGAGTGAGACTTTCTTGGAGCCCGACAGCTGCTTCTTGGGGTTCTCCAAAAGACTCTCCACTGTCAGCTATAAATAAATATTAGGTTGTACTTTTACTTTCATTTTTGGATTTTTCAGTACAAAATCTAATACCCTACTACTAGATTAAGACAATTTGATAAGCTTTTATGCAGGGGGTACAGGGGACTCTTCACCATATTCACTGCAAGCTATAAATAGATATTGTGACATACCATTATCATACATATCTATAGTGTAGATGCAAATGAAACATGATACTTTTAACTTTCAACTTTAATTAAAAGATTTTCAGTACAGATGGATTTTCAAAGAAAACAAATTTGATATTCCACCATGAGATTTTGACAGGAGAGAGAAAAGTTAAGTTGTCATTCAAGGAGTCCCACTTTGCTGAATATAACTAAGAACCTAAGGTATGACACTAGATGTTAACTTTGCCACAAAAGGAAAATTTATTCATGGACAATTCTCAAATGCGAATATATACATTACGTACATCTTGCGTAATTGTTACAGTTAATCAAATGGGGTAACAGTGAGAATGTGCTGTTTATTTTGTATTACGTACATCTTGCGTTATTGTTGCAGTGTCAGCTGACAGGTTCATGACCTTGACCGGCGACCTGACAGGAATGGTGGCCTTGACCTCGGTGGTTTTATGCCCGGTCTTGTTATTGTTAGACTTCATTTTCCTGGGTTTGTGTGGACGACGATTTCCTGGCGCCGTCACCCCTGAGAACATAACATGAAAATGTAGATAACAAGGAAAATCGTATGATACCAATTATAAAGCAAATACTGTAGATTCCTTATTTTATGCGAGTACTTAATTCCACAATTCAACCGACTTGTATCAAATTGTGAGAATTTAAAATCGCAAACACCAAATTGTTAGCATAATTTCATATAGTTTACATATGTCTGCACAATAAAAGTGAGATTTTAAATTCCACGTCTTGTGCTTTTTGTGATATTACTTCCTTCTTTAATTAGGAATCTACAGTTATCTAACATTCCCAATAATTGGCCAGTTTAAAACTACTGTGGAATCATTAGATTTCGTGGTGGCTCAATTTTCATGGAATTCGTGGGTTCCTCTTATCCATGAATTAACATCCTCCACGAATTAATAATTAAGGCAATAAAGCCATAATTCCTTTTGTAGGTATACGATAATACTCGGAATTACGTCCCCACGAACCTGTAAAATTTAAGCAATCCATGAAAATTGCCCCCCCCCAAATTTTAATGATTCCACAGTACTTCAGGACAATAAGTTTTCAAAATCTGACCAAGAACTAAATCTTATACTTTTACCTAATATGGAGCAATTTATGAATAAAAATAAATATCTGTGAGTAGATCACCACAGGTGTGTAATATACTTTGAGAGGGAATAAGAATACAAACATTTCTTACCTGGTACAACGGCATCTCTATTGTTCTTTGTTTCTGGCTCTGAAATTGAAAATAAATTTGACATCTAGAAAAATTCAATAAAGAATGGCAATTTCTGAACGGATACTCTGTCAGAATGTTGGTAACCAGTTTCAAAATCAGTATTTAATTAGTTGTTTTAAATGTAAAAACTTGCATATTTAACAAATTTAATTTCAAATTTGATTTTGTACCGGTATTTTTTTAGTCATTACAATTTATTGAAACTGAGGTCATGGGGCTGAGATTATGAAGGGAATACTTCCATAATACCCTGTCTAAGGCTTTGATTTAATTGTAGTTTAGATTTTCTCCATAGAACCACATACAGGAGACTATCAGTTGGAATCTTGATATCAATGTAAAAAAAATATTTATATCAAAATATTTTTAAGGCATTTGCACTCTTAAAACTCAAGAGAAATTTACAAGAATTGTAGTTAAATTTCTAACAGGAATTCGCTTTGATGTTCTTTATCCATTTAGTTCCAGGCATTAGTAGTAGCACCAAATGTACCTTTAAGGGAGTACCGTAAAACTATGCACAAGACCAGGTTTGAATCTTAGACCAAAGCAGTCTGTCACAACATCATTATTAGGATAATTTCACGAAGAGCATATTTTTGTTATTGCTGTGGAGCAGGATGGGAAAAATAATGACAGACCAGACGGGGACTGGAACCCTGGCCCCCATGAATCTTTAATCAGCTGCTCTTCAAACTGAGCTACTGTAGAATCATATTTGTTCGTGGGGGACCAATGTTCGTGGCTTTTGTGGGTAACCCTTGCCAACAAATTTACATGCCCGTAAAACTTTACACAATCTATTTTTTAAATATTTATTAAAATCACAAGTATCATGATTACACTACCAACAAAATGAGGTCCCCACAAACCAAGAACGAATAAAAATGATTGCACAGTAGGCCTACTGGCGTGCGACCAATTCTCGCCGAGTACCATTTCTCGCCAGTACATTGTGACGTCATTTTTCGTATATAATTTTATGTGTTGATAAAATGACGTCACAATGTACTGGCGAGAAATGGTACTCGGCGAGAACTGGTCGCACGCCAGTATATCTGGTACTCGAACCTGTCTGTATTCACTTGGCAGGAGTGAACCTGTCAGTTCCCTGAGGTAGTTCCAGGGTTTGGGGTCATGATACAAAAAATAAATAAGCAAAATGTGATACAAATATATCAGTTGAACTTGGTACAGACTATATAACAGAGATAGATATTTTTGTTGAAATGCACCGAATACAATATTAAGTCGATTCTCGAACATAACGTCTATTGCCAGTCAAACAAATATCTTAATTTAATGATAACATGAAAATAAAATTGTTTCATTCAAAATAAATTATCAACGCCATCGACAAAGGAGAATTTCTGATTAAACGATGCAGCCGTCGGTGAACTGTCATGCGTGTTGAGACAGGAATCACAACAATGTCGTCTGCTGAGAGTTAGAGATCAAAGACAAGCCTAGCCCGCCCATGAAATGAACAGCAGGTTATAATCTGAGTCCTCTCGTCCTGTTTATTCCAAACTTACCAAATTTCGACCAGAAAACATCCTTGGTTGCCGATTGTTTACTTTCTGCCTCATACATGCCGCGGTTTCCGATCACGCATGTGCATTTTTAAAGCTGACTAAAAAAAGAAGCAAATCGGACAAGTTATTATTTCCCGGAATAATACACCATGATAATTTTGTTTTTAAAAATGGCCATAGATTATTCCTAAGCATATATGTAGTCCGTGAAAATTACTTAAATTCACGTTTAGGATTATGAATTAAAAGTTACCGCCCCAACACGTATTTTTGGATCGGGGAATAATTTAAACAAGTGCATAGTGGTTATTTCTTTATCAATGAATTGGTCACGTTACAATATAATTATATGTATAGAAAAAAGTGTATACTCAGTATTTACCGCTATAACTTTTTTTCCGGTCCTTTATACAAATTAAGACGGGAGTGTCAATGACTGATTGGTCATTGCTACTGACACTAACACGTACATGTATGGATGTACAGGTTTGTCAAAATATATATACTGTTTTATTGCAATATTTACCAGAAATCTTGTGTCACTAAAATAAGCATAATTTTCAAAAATTTTACCGTTTTATTGTAAATACATGTATTTACCAGAAATCTTGTGTCATTCACTAGTATTAGAACAATTTTTAAAAAATGGCCAATATATAAATTAATGATAGATATGGATAAATCATTAAGGTTATACGAGTTGACTATTTTTGATACGCACCTTCTACTTTAGGTTGATAGTGCTTAATAAGGATCCTCGACACCCCGTGACTTCTACTTTTTATGACAATACGTCACAACATGGTAATTTTTGCGCATTGTGAAACAGTTTAATACAACCAATCCGTCTTACCTATCTATGTGGCGCAGTGGGCGTTGCTTCGGTCAACCCATCCGCAGGTCCCGATTTCGAATACTGCAGGGATTTTTATTTTCATGAATAGCGGTAAAATTTAAAATAGTGATTTTTCCCCAAACAGTGATTTTTTGGGGCCATTTTCAAGTCAAACACATACTAAAAATCCGTATCTTTAAGTAATTTTGAAGAATGGGCTTGTAGGCAGAACTTGTAGGCAGAACTTTTTCCAGGTGTGTGGAGGACCCTTAAAATACCTACCGAATTAAGAAATAGGAGTTACTGTATTTTTTCTTATGTTTAGACGCGTATATTCACGAAATATCTAGTTACATGTTGATATTATACTTCATCATCTTACTATAACTTACAATAACAGTTGTGTAGTAATACATTTTAAACTAGGAAGTTGTCCGAAATTGTCTCTAATCCTTTTAAATTGTATATGCGACGTTTCTGTGACGGCCATGCATTCCGTCTTGACTATAAAAGCAACATATCTTCTTTTACGATATTAATCGCTGTGTGCCAATATGGAGGGACTTACCAATCAACATTTCATCGTATGAGTCAAGATGCACATCTGTGGCTACCATATATTTACTGTATATTTATCTTGTTTTCTGACACAGGTTCTGACACAGGTTAAACATAATTCTTTATGAAACACCTGTTCAAAGAGCCAATAAATGAAAACTCTCAAACTGCTGACGTATCAATTGAATCACACTTATATGGTTTACTTGAAACTGCCAATGCTGTGTTTTTGTCAATCTAAGGCCTATAAATTACACTTAAGCCTACTACCCAATATAACAGTTAACCTAATTAATTTCCTATAAATTGCCAAAAGTATTACATGATGAAGCAGTATCATTTAAAATGAAGAACGCCAAAAGTCAGCTTCTTCTTTTGATTATTGCTTTTTGGGCGTCATCAGAAGGTAAAATTCATCCTTAAAGTTGTTATAATCCGTTCCAGTTAATATGTTTTGTTTAAGTCATGTACCATTTTGTTTTGCATTTCTAAAGCATCACTCATCCGATGCGAAAAAGGATGGGTTCAATTTGGAAAGAAATGCTATAAATTCTCATCTTATACAGCGACATTTAAAGACGCCATGGTAAGATAATACATGTATATTACAATTATACACCATGCAGTGTATGTAAACTACCAAAATCGCACTCCAAGGAAATTATAATGTGTTTTAATGTTTCTTTCATGAACTTAATAACTGTTCTTTTTAACGAAACTTAGGTGATGTGTAACAACAATGGGGGTCGACTTTTAGAGTTGCAAAGCAGAGCGGAAGAAAACTGGGTCGATTTACATTGTCGCGTCAGAGGTAAGAGAGAGAGAGAGAGAGAGAGAGAGAGAGAGAGAGAGAGAGAGAGAGAGAGAGAGAGAGAGAGAGAGAGAGCGGTGTGTGTGTCTCTCAAGAAAATTACAAGAACATTTATCTATTTTATATTCAATTTTCATAGAACCACATCAAATCAAATTCTGAATAACTATTTCAGGTTATGGATTTGGAGTGTGGCTGGGCCTGACTGATCGTCAGAGAGAAGGTCAATATGTGGCCATGTCTGATGCTCGCAGACCACGCTATAGCAACTGGGTGAGAGGGGAACCCAACAATGGTAACAGACAGGAACACTGCGCCATGTATTGGATCGCAAGAAGGGGATGGAATGATACCGTTTGCACAGGAAGAATGAACTATGTATGTAAGAAATAAAGAACATTTCTAAATGACTTAAGAGTGTTATATATAAAAGAAAAAGTTGTAACAGCAAAATGTTTGATAAGGCATTGCATTATCATCAAACCTTTAATACTGTTGCAATGGTTCACCACTACTTTTCAGATTTTCAGATACATACTCTATAATATATCCCAATAGTCATTGAATTGATATATTCAAAGTGTTTTATCAAACAAATAATCTCAATTAGTAAACAATGAATAACGACTTAGACTCCAAACAGTATGGTGGCATATCTCTGCCCCTTGTGTGCAAGTTATTTTTTATTTATTATGTCGACATGCAAGATAAATATGTTGACATGCAAGATAGTTATGTCAACATGCAACATAACTATGTTGACGTGCAAGAAAACTACAATCAAATGAGAGTTATAAAAAATCTCAAATATCGCAAACATGTGACATCCAAGATGCTAGATACGCTACCTATTGATGTCAACATGCAGCTTATTTATATTAACTTGCAACTTCTTTATGTCGACATGCAACTTAGTTATGTTAACATGTAAGATAAATATGTTGATATACAACATATTTATGTTGACATGCAACTTAGTTATGTTGACATACAACTTATAAGTTGCATGTCAACATATTTATCTCGAATGTAACATAACTAAGTTGCATGTCAACATATTCATCTCGCATGTCAACACAAGTAAGTTGCATGTTGACATAAATCAGTTGCATGTCGTCATAAATAGGTTGCATGTTGATCTAAATAAGTTTCATGTCAGCATATTTATCTTGCATATCAATATAAATAAGTTGCATGTCGACATAAAAAGGTAGCATCTAGCATCTTGAATGTCACAGGTGGGCAATATTTGAGATTTTTTGAGATTTTGTATAAATCTTATCTGATTGCAATTTTCTTGCATGTCAACATAATTTTTTGCATGTTGACATAATTATCTTGCATGTCTATATTCATAGTGTGTAGTTAAGACTGGCAATCTCTCTCTCTCTCTCTCTCTCTCTCTCTCTCTCTCTCTCTCTCTCTCTCTCTCTCTCATTGAATTTCAAATACAAGACATGGCTCTCTGTGTTACTATTTGGTATAACACAAACTTTTACTGTTCATATTTTTGTGCTATTTATAGTAACATTGGCACTCTTGCTAATTTTTTCACGATACCAGTAACAATTCATATGTCAAAATTAAAACAATCATTCCTTTTTACGAGTGTGCTTTAACATATTAGATTATTTATGAAATTGAAGTCATTTTTTTGACCAAATAACCATTAATTGGACTGCAGTTAAACAATTCGAGATAAGTTATAAGTCACAATTTTAAGGTTTGTAAGGTTTTTATTTTCCTTAACAGTACCCCCCCCCCCCTTCATTAAAAAACCCCAAACTAACAAAAACACAACAAAAACAAAAACGAAAACATCTCACCACATATTGGACAGTAGATAGATGCTGCGCATGCTGGTTTAGATTACTCATCAGGCGACGGTCTGTTTGACAATGACCGAAAATGCACATTGACCTTCATCGATACTTAGGTGTGATTCAGTTAATTATGAAATACTAGAGCGGTGTTCATTTCTCTCATTTTCTCCATTTAACAACATGAAATGATACTCACAGATTTGCATGTTTGATTTTCATGGGAATTATCTAAATAAAATCTCCATTTTGTATCCGTCAGAGCTTGATTCATTTACAAATACAAGAAGTGATTTGACTTTGAATTTCTCCGGGTGTTTTCTTTTCTTGAGAGCTCCTTTTATATAATTAATTTATCATTAAAATAAGAGGCATTCACAACTAATTCAAGTCCAAGTTCATTTATTTCATTTAAAACAAATTATGTTACATGAGTTAAAGAGAAAATAATTACAAAAGGATATAAAATGTAGTAACGTAGGGGTAAAGATGTATTACATGTATCGTAAAGAACATGGTTACTGGCCTTAAAGTTAATTTTTGATCTAGTCTGTAGCACCATCGCAGATCGAGATACATTGAAGTAGTAATGACCATCTTAATCTCATCATAAATTCTTTCGTGTCAAAAGTTCCTGAAAACATAGTATCTTTTGATACTTCTGCCCAATTTCTTGATAAACTACGGAAGCCCATATAGGACCTATCAAAAAATATTTTTGAATTTGATATAACGAATTCTTGAATTTGTTAAAACGAATTTAAATCGTTATAACGAATTGTTGAATCCGTTATAACGAATTTAACTTGTTATAACAAATTTTAGGAATTCGTTATAACGAATTTAATCTGTTATAACAAATTCGCTGAATTCGTTATTTCAAATTTTGAAATCTGTTTTAACAAATGAAATTTGAAATAACGAATTCTTAAATTCGTTATTTCAAAGTTTTAATTGTAATTTCGGCTTTTTTAAATCGGTTAAAACATATTTTCATCCAATTTGTGGTAACAAATTTTATGTTTTGGGGAACAATTTAGACGGAGCGGACTTCATTTGTCCCATATCGGCGTACGACGAAATGTGCCGATCAATTGATCGGCGTTAAACGGCGAAATGGTAAATGAGGTAAACTGGCGTAAAAACAAAAGTGGAGGAACATATTGTCACAGCTGTTGCTGTAACCATGGTAACAGATGTAACAATTCCAAAAGACACCTTACTTTATCAGCTTTGCTAGAATTCCTACATGATAGAATCAAAATATTTAAGAACTGTTATATATGTAGTAATGCAATTTCACCAAAAATACAATTTATACAGATTTGTTTCGACAGGTTTCTGTGCAAAATTCGAAAAATTTGTTTAATTAATGCTATCAATCGATGAGCATGCTGATTTATTAACATATATCTACATTTTTAATGTCATTACATCACCAAACCGTGAGATTACGTTATACTTAAAAAAATACCGGTCTGGAATAGAAATTGATTTAAGGATAAGGAATCATTCTTTTGAGTATTACTAGTCTCAGGTGATTCTGGCCGGGACATGTTCAAAATCAAATAAAGCTCGAAGGGATTTATGATAGATTTGACAACGCTTGGCCAAAATTATCAACTCATAATATTTAAAGAATGATTTCTACACTTTAAAATAACATTTTAAAACTACTGTTTTTTAATGAATAACACATGCTATGTATTATTACGCAGCGCAGCCAATACTGTTTTTCGGTTATGCTGTTAGTCACGCCCATTTTGTGTCGCTCGTTTTTTTTAATGAAATTATTGGGCCGGGTCATCACAGTAAACGACACTTAAAAATATAATATTTTATATGATGTAGCCAGGCATTATAATCAGGATATGCGCATGCGTAAACCAACTTTCCATCAGAACGATGTATAGAATAGGTTATTTTTTATATAGTACAACCAGGAACTATAACCAGGATATGTGCATGCGTGTACCGACTTTTCGGTAAACGTTTGGGAGGAAATTCGAAAGCTGTTTGGGGGGAACTTCGAACTGATATTTACGCAATTTAAAAAATATAGGAAAATTCGATTTTTACATTATAAATGTTCATTAAGAGAGATAGGAATGTTGTGTACATTAGATTTACACCAAAATGTTGAAAAAATATTAGTATTTGAGAGAACAATAAAGAGCAATGTTACAGGAAAACAACAGGCACTTAGCATTGGAGTGGAGGAGGGGGGGGGGGGTGGAGTGGAGCAGAGACAGGGGGACGAGACTACCCCCTTCAGCACACGTTTTCTCGCAGCAAACATGTTTCTTATATTTACATATAAAAGGTGAATTAACAAAGAGTTGCCCCCCCCCCCCCCCCAATATTTTTGGACCAGGTAAAAACTGAAATGAAAGGGAGGATATAAACTGTAAAATTGAAGTTAAAGGTTCACCAAACCCCCTACCCCCACGGATCAGGATTTTTAAATGTTTTAATAGCATAGTCTACATATTACCAGGGTTAGTGTTCGTATCACCAGGGTCTGTATACCCATAACCTTGGTCAATATTACGATTATCAGGATGTCTGTATCTATTACCATGGTCAGTGTACGTATCACCATTGTCTGTGTGCCCATCACCTGGGTCTGCATACAAATAATCTGGGTCAGTGAACGTATCATCAGGGTCAGTGTACGTATCACCAGGGTCAGTGTTCGTATCACCAGGGTTTGTATACCCATAACCTGGGTCAGTATTACGATTATCAGGATGTCTATATCTATTACCAGGGTCAGTGACGTATCACCAGAGTCTGTGTGCCCATCACCAAGTCAGAAGGTCTTAATGCATATCACCAAGGTCAGTATACATATCACCAGGGTCTGGGTGCCCATTACCAGGGTCTCAAAACTTATATATATTGTTATAGGTATTGAGACCAAGATGATGGGTATACTGACTCTGGTTACGCGTATACATGTACAGACACTTGTAATTGGGTACACTAACCTTTGTTATCGGTAAACTGACCCTGGTAATGGGTATACTGATTCTGGATATGGGTATACAGACGCTGGTGCTGTGCACTCTGGCCCTAATAATAAATACTAGTATGCAGACCCTGGTGTAAGGCATATAGACCCTGGTGAAACGTACACTGACCCTGGTGATAGGCATTGAGACCTTGGTGATGCTTACGTGGATTTCTGGCTATGGGTAAACAGACCCTGGTGATGAGCACAAAGACATATTGACCCTCGGGATAGTTATTGAGACCCTGGTGTCCTGATGATGGGTATACTGAATCTGGTTATGTGTATACGGAACCGGGTGATACGTACACCAACTCTGGTAATACGTATTCTGACCCTTGTGATGGGTATACAGACCCTGGTGATGGGCACACAGATCGACCTTGGTGAGGGGTTATGGATAGAGCTACATGGGGTCGATGTTTTGACCACCCTTACCCCTCCCCAATAACCCCTGGAAAGAAAAGAAAAACAAAATGAATTATCCCTCTCCTCCTAACCTTGGATTTTTTCATATTGAATCTAAGCGTAGGTGTTTGTATGAGATACAGTAATATTGGTTTCTTTCTTACTGGTATATGTAAGGAAACCGTGATATTTTGTTCAGGCAGGTGGCATCGTAAAAAAGTGAAAAGAGGGGGTGGGGTAGGAGAATCGCCAACAATTCCTGACTGGCCAAAAAAAATGTTTTTCAAAACTTCGAAAATCGAACACCGTGCAAGCGTTGAAAGATATCGTATTCATCGGTAAAAGGCGATTAGAATAGCAAATTTTAAAATCGTTTAAAGAGAAATCTGACTGTATCAAAATAATTACAGATTCAACTTTCTGAATCTACGATACTTAAAATAACTAGATGCGTCAAAACAGTAGACCTCTTTCATAATCTTTTTTTGCTATAAAATCGAATTTATTTTGCATAGCTTTATAAGGAAATTTCCCCCGTGTTGACCTCGTGACGTCACTGAAGCCTTGTTATCCCCCATTTTTTTTTGTTATCTTGATTAAATTTCTAAAAGCAGGTAAAAATAGGCATTTTGAAGAGGCGTAACTCCATTATTTTTGCATCGATTTCGATGCAGTTTTTGCATTATTTTTAATTCTGGTAAATAAATTCTATAACATCAGTTCAACATTTGCTGGGCTGCAGGTACCCTTTAATAAATCAACATGCTCATTGATTAAAAGCGTTAACTAAACAATTTTCGTCGAAACAAATCTGTATATCCTGCATGGAAATTTTTTGTGAAAATGGATAGCAGTTCTTAAATATTGTGTTTCTATCAATGTAGGAATTCTAGCAAAACCGATAAAGTAAGATGTCTTTTGGATTTGTTACATATGTTTCCATGGTTACAGCAACAGCTGTGACAATATGTCCCTCCACTTTCGTTTTTACGCCAGTTCACTTCATTTACTATTTCGCCGGTTAACGCCGATCAATTGATCGGCACATTTCGTCGTACGCCGATATGGGACGAATAAAGTCCGCCCTGTTTAATTTGATCCCCAAAACATAAAATTTGTTACCACAAATTGGATGAAAATATATTATTACCGATTAAATTACGAATTAAAACTTTGAAATAACGAATTCAAGAATTCGTTATTTCAAATTTAATTTGTTAAAACAGATTTCAAAATTTGAAATAACGAATTCAGCGAATTTGTTATAACGAATTAAATTCGTTATAACGAATTCCTAAAATTTGTTATAACAAATTTAATTCGTTATAACGGATTCAACAATTTGTTATAACGATTTAAATTCGTTTTAACAAATTCAAGAATTCGTTATATCAAATTCAAAAATATTTTTTGATAGGTCCTAAATGGGCTTCCGTAATAAACCAATTAAAGTCAAATAAATTCATAAATCGATTACCTTACTTTATTAGAACATATTTAAGGTTGACTGAGCTAAGAATAAACACAAAAATACAAAAAAAACTAATAAAAACACACAACAAACTAAGATATGAGATAAATGAAAATAAACGTCAATTAGTTTTGCTTATTAGGAACTGTGAATAACAACGCTAATGTATGCATGCATAGTTTCCATTAATTTCTACAAGGTGTCTGACAAAACAACTGCTTGCAAATTGCGACACATGAATTGCACTAAAATTAAACCATTCAATAGTTACTTAGTTAACATATTTCTATTTTCAATATCCAATTTGTTGTCTTGTGATGATATCACTTTAACGCAAAAGCCCGATCTATTCTTTGGCTGTATACGGTCAATCATTGATGTAACCTCACAGGACTTGTTCAGGTAACTACGCTCAACCAATGTTAAAATCACAATACTGAATAATTTTACTCTCTGTGTTGTCCATACAATACCAGACTCCGTCGTCACCGATTTTCCTCAAGTCAATACTCAGCCTCAAATCTGAGGTTTTACCTCAAGTTAATGCACTTTTCTTTACAGGATTTGAGTTGAGGATTGAGTTGAGAGATTTGAAATTTTTGGTGACGGTGGTGCCAGGAACCTATGATATATAAAATAAGTTTTGTAAACTCTTCATTCAACGAATGACGAGATATTACACTTCAGATGATATATCGCATGCTAAGCCGCACGTGTGTGGCGACCAAATACGCAGTATATTTCAGCTGGGTTTTTTTCTTCCAAACATCACGCACTATTGAAATTATTAGTACTCAAATTCCAATAAACTTGTTCGTAAAATGTTGCATGCGCACTGTCAATAACCGACGCAGTTGTTATTAACACCATGTATACAGTTACAGAGAAATAAAGGGGCAATTAATGCAGGATTCCACATTTATTGGGCAAGACTCTACGATGGCAACATTATAACAATTTAACAGACATACATTTTACAAACAAGTCGGATATAGCCAGTAGTGGCCTCCGGACTCAAGACTCTGGGTGAGTCGAGTTGGACGTGGCCGAGGCTGACCGCCGCATTCCGGACTGCCGATTGACAATTGTACATAACTATATATAAGAATCTGAACAAAGAATATAAATTGACAGGTGATGACATAAGTAAGCCGAGTGAAAGGTTCAGAGATATAAACTAATCAAATAACTCAATGAGTCTTTGATGTCTAAGAAATGAGAACTTATAATTGCACAATGTTGTTTTAAGAGATTAACAGTCCTTGAGACATGGCACTCTGTCTCTTTGAAATCACATATAGAGTCCGAAAAGTGTCAATCACTAATAAATATGTAACTTTGTAAGAAATAAATTGTGAGAAAATATTACGAAAGATGTTGAATTTTGAAAGTAAAGTCCAAAGTAAAGTAATAATTGAACAGTGAATTTTTCACGTTTTGGGGTATTTTCCGTACCGGGCGATTACTAGGGAATTAGCTCAACACTTACTGTATTTTCCACATTTTTTCCAGTTAATAACACAATTATACAAACAGTTACTTTCCACTCTATACACAATAAAAAGGGGAAACTCGCTTATTAATAATTCTAACTCGATGTTAACCTACAGTGAGGGAAAAACGGATTACACGGACGACTTGTACCTTGACTCTTCACCTCTAACTATCAAACTCTAACTCTCTACTCTCTTCAACTAACTTACAATCATCTATAAAATATAATGATAATATTTTACTGGCGTGACCATCTAAATAATTGACATGTGTAAATCATCAAATCAGAGAATATTTCTTTATCCCTAAACTGACCATCTCCCAGGTAAACGCCCATTTATTCACCTGCGTTAATCTGCTAATTGTTATGTAATTGCACTAACTCTATTAGCGTCAAACACACATTTGTTAGCTGTAACCATTGTCCTCCAATCCTGCTTTTCTAATAAGTATATTTCCTAAAGCTTCACTTGATTACTTTGATGTCCTATTTCTGTGTTACTGTTAAGACTTTTGATAAACATCAATTTAAATTCTATCACACCACAGTCAGAGGAATTTCATGATAATTAAGAAGAGTAAATACCGTTAATTTACTAACAAGCTAAACTATAGAAAATGTTCGCAACATGTAAAATAGACATTTAAAATGGGGATATTATCATGAATGCAAGATTTTCAATATTGAGCTGCTTCATTGCTAGTAACAAGAACGAGCACCGCCTTTGTTAACGGCCTCTTGTGTCCTATACATGTATGCACTTGAATTTGAGTGAATAAATAAGATAAACACGACAATATACATGAACTAGGGCAAGTACTGCATTTACAAGATATGTTTTATAGAGTATAGAATTATTAATCTCTAAAGGAACATTATTGATAGTTTGTCACGTAACGTTAAATTTACCATATAAAAATTGCTTTTAAAACAATTTGTTGTTTAAACAAACTTTCAAAGTTTTTCAATAGCGTATAATATTTCATATAACAACTTGCTCTCATTAATGTACCACTTGATACTTAGGAACAGATAACCTACATATCTATATATAAGTTTATACATTTAGACTTCAGTTTCTTTTTTTAACCGGTTAAAATCCAGAATGGAAAGTGGAAAAAGTCAGCTTTGGTTTTTAATCATTGTCTCTCTGACTTCTACGGCGGATAAAGTTTTACATTTTTAAAACGAAATGGGATCAAATGTTCTTTAATATCGCTGCTTCTTTGGTTGAAATATCTCTGTCTGATTTAATGTTTTATGATTTTAAAGTATCAGGGACAAATTGCGAAAGAGGATGGGTTCATTTTGGAAAGAAATGCTATAAATTCTCATCTTATACAGCGACATTTAAAGACGCTATGATAAGAGAATATTTATCCAAACAATAAAATGCTTTCTTTGGTGATTCATGCGGGATATGACAGGCCTCTCACGCTCATTTTTGTTACTGGGGTCGGGGCCAATGGATTGGGAAAAATGCGACGTTTTGATATAAATTAGGATTTCTTTTCCCTTGCTTAATGAACAGTCCCCTAAACAAAAACCAGGGTACATTGATAAGATTTTTTAAAAGTAAATTAAAAAAAGAAAAAAGTTTAAAACTGGGAACATGAGTGCATAATAATGAGAAGGAAAAAAAGTTTATTCAAAGTGTGTGATACAAGTTTGTGACTGAAGATGTAAAATTTCCCAAAAGTGTTTTGTGTATAGTAGCTAGCTATATGTCAAATGGCAAAGAAAATTATATGAAGGTGGCGACATTGCAGAAAAAATACATAATCCGCGTTTTTCTGTTATGATCGCTACCTTCAAAACGCGCATGTATCATCAAAGAAAACATTTCATTGTTAAAATATTTTCTTCTTTCTTTTCACTGATGAACAAATTGATTATAAAAAGTAAGTAAAATTCACTAAATTACTGTCAATGTACCTAAGTACGTTAGCTAAAAGAAACAGCGCTAAATCGTCTCCTGTGAGACTTCGAGTCTGACATCAACATGATTATTTCGTGCAATCCATGATATTTTTCTTAGATCCCTGTAGGTTTCGACCAATCGATAAATAGGCGTGTCAATTTCATTCATGTCAGTTACCTGTCAGTTTCAGCCGCTGTAGATTTCGACAAATCAGTAAACAGGGCGTGTAGGTTTCGGCTGGTTGTTTCTTTGGAGCAAGACTATAAGTTTCATAAGTAGAGGGAATCCTACGTAGCAGATGTAAATATAGCTGTATATCTGTTATCTAGTTTACAATTATACACCATGCAATGTTTGTAAATACCACAATCGCACTTCAAGGAAATTTATAATTCACATTTTCATCAATGTGTTCCTCCGTTTTTAATGTTTCTTTTATGAATCTTATTTTAATCAATGTTTGCTTGGTATCTGATAAGTGTAAATGTGCATTTATACAAAATATATATTACAATAGCATATGGCTTTTCAAAACATTTGACATATAATGTCACTTAGACAATGCTAAACTGTTCTTTTTAACGAACCTTCAGGTGATCTGTAACAACAATGGGGCTCGACTTTTGGAGCTGCAAAGCAAAGTGGAAGAAAACTGGATTGATTTACAGTGTCGTGTTAGAAGTTGGTGTGTGTGTGTGTGTGTGTGTGTGTGTGTGTGTGTGTGTGTGTGTGTGTGAGAGAGAGAGAGAGAGAGAGAGAGAGAGAGAGAGAGAGAGAAAGAGCATTTGTCTTTTGTATTAAATTTTCATAAAACCACAACAAATCAAATTCTGAATAACTACTTCAGGTTATGGATTTGGAGTGTGGCTGGGTCTGACTGATCTTCAGAGAGAAGGTCAATATGTGACCATGTCTGATGCTCGCAGACCACGCTATAGCAACTGGATGAGAGGGGAACCTAACAATGGTAACGGAAACGAACACTGCGCCTTGTACTGGATCACAAGAAGCGGATGGAATGATGGCGTTTGCAAAGAAAAAATAAATTTTGTATGTAAGAAATAAAGAACATTTCTAAATGACTAATCAGTGTTATACAGTATAAAAGAAAACGTCTAACAGAAAATGTTTAATAGGGTTCTGCATTATCATCAAATCTTTTTATACTGTTGCTATCCTTCACCACTACTACTTTTCAGATTTTCAGATAAATACTGATTAATTTGTATTGACATATTTAAAGTGTTTTATCAAACAAATACAGCTCAATCAATATACAATAAGTAATTACTTAAATTCAAAACAGCGATCAAAGAACTGAAGTACTGGAAACCAGTTTTTTTTTTTGACATGTCATTATTCATATTGTGTGGTAAAGACCGACTATCTCTTTTCTCTCTCTCTCTCTCTCTCTCTCTCTCTCTCTCTCTCTCTCTCTCTCTCTCTCATGCTTTTGGTTATTTTTTTTAAGCGGATATTAACAAAAGTATGTCTGTCTCGTAGAAATAATCAACAGTAGTTTGAATTTTGAAACAAGACATGGCTCTTTTTGTAATTATTGGTATAGCAGAAGCGTTTACTTTTTTTTAGTTTTTTGAGCTATTTATAATAACACTGGCGATTTGTCTGCCTACAGAGTCCGTCTAAAAATGAACCATTACGACTTTTTTGGTGTTGTTTAATATGAAATCAAGCGCTTATAATTTCTTAAGATTTCTTTTTCAAACATTTGAAAACACAAATATCTGATCACTTTATAGCTGAATTGCATTGTACCAATTTTTTTTTCATACATACTTGAATCGAAATATCTAATAAATTATTATCTTTTTTTTGTTTCCTAGTAGAACTGAGACCATAAATATGTAGCCAATGCATTTGAACGCAGCCAATGAATCCAAACCACGTATTCTTGCTAATTTCTTCACAATTACCAGTATAGCATCTCATCAGTCAATATTAATGCAATCATTTCTTTCTACGAGTTTGATTTAACATATTATATTATTTATGAAATTGAAGACAATTTTTTCACAGATCTATTCTTGATAGAAATACTATATTTCACTCAAAACATAAACCAGGTTACGTGAAGAACAGAAACAAATATTTACAATAGGATATAAAATGTGGCAACGCAGAAGTTAGGTAAAGAATTTTCTTTATGTATATTAAAGAATTTGTCACTTGGAAGCCCTTAGTTGATTTTTAATCGAGTCTGTAGCACCATTGCAGATCGAGGTACCTTCGAAAAAGTAATGCGCATTTAAAACTCATCATCAATTCTTTCGTGTCAATAATTCCTGCAAACATAGTATCTTTTGAGCCAAATTTCTTGATAAACCTTTTAAAGTCACATTAATTCATAAATAGTTTACTCTTAATCATTAAAACATACTTAAAATCAAAATCAAATTTGTAAAACGTTGATGATCTATTACTTTTTTTTTTTTATCTATTAGCGGTAGATCTTAGCATAAAGGTTGCTTGGGCCAGGAATAAACACGAAAATACCCCCCCACCACCAATTAAAAAAAATGAAAACAAAGGACAATTTTAAATATAAGATAAATGAAAATAAACGGCAATTAGCTTTGCAAAATAGGAACTGTGAATAACAAGGCTAATATTCGCATACATAATAAACACTGTATAAAGTTTCCTTTGATTCCTTTAAGGTGTCTGACAATACACTGATAAGTTGCATTAACATTAAATCACTTTAAAGTTAACATGTTTTTTGAAACTCTTATGCAATATGTTGTCTGTTGATGATATACCAGGAACCTATAATATATAAAAACAAGTTTTGTGGACTATTCATTGAAGAGATGTAAAATAATAACACTTCAGATGAAATATCGCGTGCTAACCCGCGCGTGTGTGGCGAACAAATACGCAGTATATTTCAGTTTTTTACCTCTAAACATCACGCACTATTGAAATTATTAGTACTCAAATTCCAATAAAATTGTTCGTAAAATGTTGCAAGCACACTGTCATCAAACGACGCAGTTGTTGTCATGAATGCAAGATTTTCAATATTGAGCTGCTTTATTGCTAGTAACTAGAACGAGCAACGCCTTATAATTTTTTTCTTTTTCTGATGTTGCTATGAAATAGCTAGAAATAGATCACCACCTGTGTTATCGGCTTCTTGTGTCACACATGTATACACTTGGATTTGAGTAAATAAATAAGATTAACACGGCAATATACATGAACTAAGATCACTATTTAACTTCTTTTCATTGTAAACAACATGTAATGAATAGGTGTGTGTAATTAGATTGTAACAGTTCTGCATGTATCGGTTTTTACCTAAATTGAATGATGAGTGATGTAATTTTTCATTTGATCTAAGCATATTTAATTGATAATCAAATAGATTATGTAACTGGGAAAACCCAGATACAAAGACAAGTACTCCAATGTAACTTTATTGATATTTTGTGTACGTAGCGTAACAAACATATAAATAATATGTAAACTCTGCCATATATAAAATTGCTTTTAAAACAATTTGCTGTTTCAATATATGCATTTACTTCGAAAGCCCAGATTCGAGATTCAAACTTCAAGATTCGAAATTCGAGACTCTATATCCAAATTAACTAATTAAATAAAGGATCTGAAATCCTGTATCAGAACGACATCCATCTGTTCTGAAAAAAATCATCTGTACATGCTCTTATATACAAACAAGAGGCCCATGGGGCCACATCGCTCACCTGAGCAACAATTGGCGTTCAAAAGGTATCGTGCCATATGGTCCCTCGGTAGAATAACAAAAAATAAATATTGTCAAGTATTCGAATTTTACACTTAGTTTTGCATACACATAATCTTTGACATTGTACCTTCATGAAATACTATTTTTTACAAGAATAAGAAAATCCTACGCAAGATATAAAACTAAACATTTGGTAGGGGTACACTGTTAAGTTGTTAATTTCCAATTCCCTATATTTTCGTTCTGTCTCCCCTACTTTGTAAAGCGATCAAAATATATGATAGCATATAGGTACATTTTTTTCATCAACTACTTACTAGTTATTGTATTTTAAAAAGAATATAATAGTTATTGTATTTTATTTAAAAAATCCTACATGTATAGATGTGATGAAGAAAATTGTACCTCAATGTGCTCAATTCCTCAGATTAAAAACATTAAAAAATTTAATTTGTCTTCTCCATTATAATTAAATGACTGTTATTTACCTCGCATACAAACCAGGATAATTTTCCTCTGTGATATTTTCTTAGGAATAGCGAAAATTACTTTATCCCGGCAACAGAAATGTGTCAGAACTATGAAAACTGTTTTAAAGATGTCGTTTTTATTTACTCGTGTCTGAAAAACTATCAAAATTGATGTAGATTTCACATTATTTATTGTATAAAGAGGGGGCCCCAGAGAGTAAGTATATACAGAATATCATTGTTTTATTTTGTTTGTACAAGTATTTAACATACTGTCATTCATATTGAATTTTACTGTTCAACCAAAATTTCAGCGTCAATCGTAGAATTATAAGCAAGATACAGAGCTTACAGTTCCCCTAGGTTTGTTCACATGAGTTTATTACATTCAGCTTAATATTTTTAACTTGGTATTTCCTATTCAGCATTTAAAATGGAAAAATAATGGCCTAAGATTTTCAATTCTTTTATTCACCCAAGACCAGTTCACAGGTATTTGAGGTTCAAAATCAGTTTATACAAATGTACACAAATACAGTCAAGGATCACATGTACAGTAGGAGTAATAATGACGAAAAAAAGGTTAAGATTACAATACAATAAGTTGTTAAAGTTTGTTTCTGGAAGAACAGACTTTGAAAATTTTCGAAATAAATATTAACAATTTTTTTTTACTTTTTTAATCTTTAGTTTTTAAGATCTGTGTACAAACAAAGAACTGTGAGCAAATCTCTGTATCTTGCTTATAATTCGAAGCTTAACACTCAAATATGGTTAGTAATAGAAATTGTAAATAATTAAACAGAAGAAACATGCACTATAACAAATAAAGAACACAATTTATTTTTTCGAAATGAATCATATATATACCTACATATATCCGTCAGCGATATTAAACTCTATTTAAACTGAATAAACTCGAGAAAATGCCGAGCATATCAGCAGAACTAATGCATTAATCTACCATTATGCAAAAGATAATGCCGAATTTCCGATAGAATAATTTGTATTTCAGTACTTTTTTGATACATCAGATTTTGCTAAATTTGCGCAGGTAAACAGTTAACTGTTTGATTTACCAAAGTCTCTGTTTGATTTGATACGTAAAAATCACGAAATACAGACGAGAGTTCCCAGGTTACAAAGCATAAATAATGAAAACGAAACGAAAATCAGAACAAGCTAACACCAACGTCATGCGTAAAAACTGTCAACGCATTGAAATATTTAGCCTCAATTAACTTCACAAAATCGGCACCAATATATTTTGCATGTTTCAAAAATTTCCCCTACATATGCGAACTGTTGCATAACAAGCAAATTCATCATAGCTTTCAGCTCAGGTGAGCTAACAATGCTATGTTTTCTCGAACCAAATAATTATTTTTTTTATTTTTACACAGAATATATAATTAGACAAGTAATTATGTAGTGTGGTGGGCTTTCGTAATTTACTCCTACATTTACAATCATTCAATATTTTTCATTACCGTATAATATTTCAAATAACAACTTTCTCTCATTAATGTACCACTTGATACTTTGTAACAGATAACCTAAATACATGTATCTACATATAAGTTTATACATTTACACTTCAGTTTCTTTTTTAACCGGTTAAAATCCAGGATGGAAAGTGGAAAAAGTCAGCTATGGTTTTTAATTATTTTCTCTCTGGCATCTACGGCGGGTAAAAATTAACACTTTTAAAACGAAGTGAGACCAACGTTATTTGTGATTGTCATGCATTTTATATCATTGTTTCGTTGTTTGAAATATCTCTGTCTGATTTTATTATTTATAATTTCAAAGTATCGCGGACTCATTGCGAAAAAGGATGGTTTCCATTTGAAAATCACTGCTATAAATTCTCGTCCTCTACAGCAACATTTAAAGACGCCATGGTAAGAAAATATTCTGTTACTATGTTTTGATGTTATATTTGGACTATAATCTTAGCAACTAATTTTTAGTGATGCCTTTATTATCTCTTATCAAACAGAGAACGCAATGTTATTGTTATAAAGGTACGAGGTTGTGTGTGTGTATATATATATATATATATATATATATATATATATATATATATATATATATATATATATATATATATATATATATATTTATTGATATTTTTCACTTAAGTGTTTTACATTACTAGAAAAAATAGAAATAAGACCAGTCTCAGGACAGTTCAGATGACACATCTAAACTATCGTACAGTTTTCTGTTTTGTCGTTAAACCCTATTTATTCGTGTATATATTCATCTATAAGACCGAGTACAAATAGTTTAAACTGAAGAACCTGATTAAAGTGATAATAAAATGGCTAAATTTAATTAAAATTTGTTTACAATATTTACAAAGATATTCTGTAACAACCTCGGAGCAGAACTTTTGGAGTTACAAAGCAAAGCAGAAGAAGACTGGATTGATTTGCAGTGTCGTGTTAGAGGTAAAACACACAGAGAGAGAGAGAGAGAGAGAGAGAGAGAGAGAGAGAGAGAGAGAGAGAGAGAGAGAGAGAGAGAGAGAGAATTTCTACAAAAAAAATTATTTCAATTATTTTATAACAATTACTGCATGTACTTCATTGAAAAAAGTACGCTTGATTCATTTTCTTGAAAAGTATAGCAAACAAAATAAACATACCTTGTATGGTCATTCATCAAAGTTTTAAATCGATTGTCTGAATAAAAAGTGATTAACCTAATGGGTATCATTATTATATTATTTATTTGACTTGAAATATAATTCACAAAATCTTTGATTGTTTTTAAATAAATACAAAAACAAAATTGATAAAATTTGAAGTGTAATCTAACAGACAGTGACAAACTAATAGAACTCTTTCACTTTTGTTAAATCTAAATCTAAATAGCACAAAAGTTTGAGATATCTACCAAATATTTGTAATATATCTTTTCTTTACAGTAAAATATAACTTCGACAAAATAGAGAACCCATGAAAATAGAGATTATGCGACGACAATTCAGATTTCAGTATATACCTGAACTTTTTATACAAAGTAAATTGTATTGTTTTTAAGATAAAAATTAAAAGACATGGAAATTATTTCAGGTTATACAGATGGAGTTTGGCTAGGACTAAGTGATGTTCAGACAGAAGGACAATTTGTTAGCCTGTCGGACGCACGGAAACCTCAAGGAAATTTTAGGAACTGGGCAAAAGGAGAACCTAATAACAATGGACACAATGAACACTGTGCCATGTATTGGACGGCAATAACACTAACAACAGCGAACACTGTGCCATGTATTGGACGGCAATAACACTAACAACAGCGAACACTGTGCCATGTATTGGACGGCAATAACACTAACAACAGCGAACACTGTGCCATGTATTGGACGGCAATAACACTAACAACAGCGAACACTGTGCCATGTATTGGACGGCAATAACACTAACAACAGCGAACACTGTGCCATGTATTGGACGGCAATAACACTAACAACAGCGAACACTGTGCCATGTATTGGACGGCAATAACACTAACAACAGCGAACACTGTGCCATGTATTGGACGGCAATAACACTAACAACAGCGAACACTGTGCCATGTATTGGACGACAATAAAAGGCTGGAATGATTCTCAGTGTACAAGTAAATATAACATAGTATGCAAGAAATAAAAAGAATTTGCATATAACTAACCAGTGTTATAAAAAACCCAACCATTTGAATGTACAAGATGCGTGTGCATAATCATCAAACTTTATATTGACCTTAAACGTCTTTTACTTTTAAATACTACTACAATAATACCATTTTTAACTCTTCAAATAATACTTTATAAATTGTTCTCTAAGTCAGTGAACTAGTATGTTATGTGTTGAATGGTACTCGACAAACACAACTTCACCAATATGCAATAAATAACCATAACGATAAAACTCCATACAGCGAAAAAAAACCTTCAAAAAATAATATTGTGTTGTTTAACATGAAATCAAGCGAATAAGATACATGTTTTAAACATTCATTTCTTCGTTGTCTGTGTTTTTTCCCATTTATATGAATGTAAATGAGAATCAATCTGCACACTTTGTACAATTAGAACAAGTGATCTTGTTGCACTTTTTATGTATATAAAGCTGATTGAAGCCTCATGTTTATTTTTTGTAGTATAATTGGTATACAATTCCAACAATTCAAAATTGAAATCCTTATAATGCAATCGTTATGTTTCAAATTAAATCAGTTAATTAAAATTTACTTGGAATATTAAACAGTAGAAATCCAAACTTTTTTATCTTAAAACTCGTTTGATATCCTTTAGTACGTTATGATTTATATAAATGAATCATTTATTACTGATTGACAATATAAAACGCAATCTAATGCAACAATTTCTGTTTCCATACACGCATTTCCTTTGATTAGAATACGTATTGGTATGATGTTGTAGTATTAGCCACTGGGTATCATTTTGATAAAGTTATAAACTGAAAGAAAAAAAATAAAAGGATATGTTTCTTGGATTTCTACAAGACAGAGGTATTTGATGACTGTAGGTCTTAAATCTACAAACCTTTAAAAATTGTAAATAATTTTATTACTTTAAGTATACCGGTAATCACGAGAAGAAATATTTTAAACGTCTATTTAAAGACTTCCTTTTTACCCTACAAAATCTCTAGAATCCTGGAGCTTCCGGGGCCGGCTTTGCCCCCTGGGTCACCAACAGGACTTTGCCCTGGACCATCTGGAGGCCACAAAGCGGCCTCTCCAGACTCCCTGTCTTATACTGACGCCCCCTCTAACTTCACATTCTGGATCTACCCCTGGAACTAAATATTTTTAAGAGGAGTTGGTGTTGGTGTGTGTGAGTGGGGGGGGGGGGGGGGGGGCGGCGAATCCTATTTCCTATGGTTTATCTATACGATTGTTGTTGGGTTTTTTTTATTTTCATAAAACAGTTACTGTCTGCATGTGGAAAATATAGGCATATAAATCGCCTTTCCTCTGTAGTGTCAAAAACGCTGTGAAACTTAGAGTAATTTTGAACAAGGTTCATTTCTTTTTATCTCGAAATATCGATAATTAAAACCTATTTTGAAAGTTAACAAAAAGCAATCTTACTTGGAAATGTAGAAAGTAATCAAGAATCAGCAGTAAGTAATTAAAACGCAGGTTAAAGGGCGTTAGATGTAAACATAAAGATAATATTTCGAATTTTTAAGTTTTGTATTGGCAATATTTTTAAAATCATGACGTACATATTTGGCTTCCTAGGTGACCATATACTACATGTAGCTGCAGAGATCTAGATGTGTTCTTTGTCTAATATAGACCGCAACTTCTTTTTAATTTTACTGCGGGAAGGTAGAGTATCCATTCCGAACCATCTACCAGTAATTGATTTTTATTTTCCAAATATTAAAGAAATTTTACCATGGAACATCACCTACCTTACGATCTTTATTATTTATTTCGAATTAAAACATCGAGAGCATAGACATGTCTAAGTATACGTAAGGTGAAATTGTTTGGTTTAACATTTGATTATAAACGCTCGAATATAAGGATGGTGGGTCCCGGTGACCCCATAGTCTTAAGTATTATATTAGTATCTTTCTACAAATAAAATTTGGTGTTATGACATCAAATTTTATTCTTAAATACACAGTTATGGAAAAACATTAAGTATGATCGACGTATATATTCTGCTTGAGAATTCGGGTAATTTAAAGTTAATTAAAAGCTTGTTTATGTAAAAAAAAAAGAAAGAAAAAAAAGATAACACTTAAATTAATCATAACCCGCATGATAAAAGCTAGAATTTATGAGAGAGAGAGAGAGAGAGAGAGAGAGAGAGAGAGAGAGAGAGAGAGAGAGAAAGAGAGATTTGAAGGGGATTATTGTTATTCTATGCAATCGATTGAAAACACATGTACTACTTTAAATAGCTTCTTCGCATTTTCATGTGAGAGATTTTTCTCTATATAGCTTAGCTGTGGGAATATTCATCTCTTAAATTGTTTAATTTTATTAGCAAGTAACTATTTAGATAATTCATATAGCTATTCCTTTTTTATCTAAAGTAACCAAATATCTATGTCAAATGCATCAAAATTAACACATGTATTTCGAATTTTAAAGATGAATAGGAAAAGGCTTGCTCAAAAATATCAATGGACGTTACTTAAGATTAAAAATGACACAGTATGTATATATAAATTCTAAACACACATTTTCAAGCCTTGACTAAGTGAGAAAAACTTGAACCATAAATAAAACCCCACAAAAAGGGGTACAGCAACTTTAGTACACAATTTCCTTGAACACGTTGTTTCGGTTTAACGTGGTCCTCAAATTGGAAATTTCAAAAATATTTCAGTGAATTTTCTTAAACTCTCGTGCACATTCCCAAAAATATTAAAATGAGAAACTTTACGTGTGTCCTTGGCCTTTGGCATATGTTCATTGATGCAATTCCAACACCCACCCCACCCCACCCCTTCAAGATATTAGATGTTTTTTTCTCACAAGAATTTTAAAAGGCAAATATAGTACTAAATATGTTGCAATTAAATTGGAATACCCATATAATTTCCTTAGTGTATACTATATGAGTGTAAAAATAAACGGATCTTCTCAGTATTTTTGTGATTTTCCCAAGTATATGTTTCTATTTTTGAATTAAACTCTTCCCTGTTTTCCCTAATACAGGAACTGCTCACTAAATATCTTAAGAGATATCCACTTGGGGGCAGTGACTTTCCAGTTTTATATTGGCGTCGTTTCTGACCTTTTCCTAGCATGTAAAATATCAAAATCGTATAAAAGCCAGGAAAACTTAAGATATATCGAACTAAATTCTATGTTGAATACTCTCTTCATATCCGTGTAAATTCTTACTTCTTTCTTTTATTTTCATATCGTTCCTTACATCATAATTATACTTAATCATCACATGCATGAATCACTATCTGAGTCTCATGAAAGAGAGAGAGAGAGAGAGAGAGAGAGAGAGAGAGAGAGAGAGAGAGAGAGAGAGAGAGAGAGAGAGAGAGAGATTTGACATAAACACAATTTGTTGATAATTTTACCAATCACACTGGATTTATCGTCTCTGTTGCTCAAAAATTCATAAGTTATAGATGCAGACACATCTCCATGCTTGCAGATGGAGAAGGTAATATGTACATGTAAATAATGTGTTACATTTTGTTAATAAATAATTAATCTGAATACATGTACAGTTTGCCTACATGCCAGGACTATTTACATGAATTACCGTTCTGTCTTTCTTCAGAGACGTAAAAATTCATCGATCGGCTTTTGGAGCATACTCCAAAAAATACTCAGCGGAGAACGTACTCCAACACTTTTATAACCTCGGTTTTTAAAGTCGTACTCAGTGGAGCACATACTCGGAGTACGGAGTATGAGTATGAGTACGAGTATGAAAAAAGTTTTATAACCTCGGGGCCAGGTCGCACGCCAGTAGGCCTATCTGGTACTCGAACTTAACCTGTCTGTATTCACTTGGCAGGAGTGAACCTGTCAGTTCCCTGAGGTAGTTCTAGGGGTTGGGGTCATGATACCAAAAATAATATAAGCAAAATGTGATACAAATATATCAGCTGAACTTGGTACAGACTATATAACAGAGATAGATATTTTTGTTGAACTGATTAAACAATAAACCACCGAATACAAAATGTCGACTCTCGAACATAACGTCTATTGCCAGTCAAATAAATATCTTAATTTAATGATAACATGAAAATAAAATTGTTTCATTCAAAATAAATCATCAACGCCATCGACAAAGAAGAATTTCTGATTAAACGATGCAGCCGTCGGTGAACTGTCATGCGTGTTGAGACAGGAATCACAACAATGTCGTCTGCCGAGAGTTAGAGATCAAACACAAGCCTCGCCCGCCCATGAAATGAACAACAGGTTATGATCTGAGTCCTCTCGTCCCGTTTATTACAAACTTACCAAATTTCGACCAGAAAACATCCTTGGTTGCCGATTGTTTACTTTCTGCCTCATACATGCCGCGGTTTCCGATCACGCATGTGCATTTTTAAGGCTGACTAAATAAAGAAGCAAATCGGGCAAGTTATTATTTCCCGGAATAATACATAATGATAATTTTGTTTTTAAAAATGGCCATGGATTAATCTTAAACATCAGGCATGTAGCATTGTTTTTGAAAGTGTAGTGGGGGGGGGGGGGGGGGGGGCAGACTCATCCAAAAAAATCTTGACAAGCAAAAAAATAAGGGAAAAGGTTAATTTCCAAAATCCTGAAAATCCTAATCCGTGTGTGTGTGTGTGGGGGGGGGGGGGATTTTGGTTTTCACTTCAACTGCACTGTTTATTTCCTTATTTTCAATTCAATTTTACATGGTCATAGAAAAGTTGGGGGGGGGGGATGGGGGCAACTCCATGTTTATATAATTTGTTGTATGTAAATTTAAGAAAAATCTTTGCTTTTGCTGCCCCCCCCCCCCGTAAAAATCAGAATTCACAGTTAGGGATCATAAATTAAAAGTTACCGCCTCGACACATTTTTCTGGATCGGGGAATAATTTGAACAAGTGTATAGTGGTTATTTCTTTATCAATTAATTGGTCGCGTTACCCGAATTATATGTCAATTTTTAAGAAAAAATAAGGTGTATACTCTTTCCGGTTCTCTTTACGAATTAAGACGGGAGTGTCAATGGCTGATTGATCATCACTATTGACCTTAATTAACACGTACATGTACATCTTCGCTAGCCAAGCGTTTTCGGTCCACTCTGTTTCCCAACAAGAGAGTGCGGAACAGAAACCCTTGACTTGGGGAGATGGTATGTGTATGTATGTACAGGTTTGTTGAAATAATTACCGTTTTTATTGAAATCCTGTGTCATGCATGCGCACTAGCATTAGAACAATTTAAAAAAAAAGACCAATATATAAATTAATGGATAGAATACTAGGGTTAAATGAATTGGCTATTGTTGATAGACACCTTTTGGGGTGTTAGTGCTTTACTTACAGAATTTAAACATACCAGTTACTGTATTTTTTCTTATGTTTAAACGTCTATGTATATATTCACGAAATATTCAAAGTTACATGTTGATATTATACTTCATCATCTTACCATAATGTTAGTTTTTCAATTACTGTTGTGTAGTATTACATTTAAAACTCGGAAGTTGTTCGTGATTGTCTCTAATCCTGTTGTATATGTTTTCTACAATAAAATATGTTCAATTCCCGCATGACTTAGGGTAACTGTATAAGACACCAATGTGACGTTTCATTGACGGCCATGCATCCCGTCTTGACTGCGCACTCTGCCACAATATTCATGGCGCTACTGAAATTGTTTGGTGCCAATAAGGCAATATGGAGGGATTTAACAATCAAAATTTCATCGTATGAGTCAAGATGCACATCTGTGGCTACCATATATTTTACGTTATATTTATCTTGTTGATTTCTGACAAAGGTTACATCTGATTCTTTATGAAACACCTGTTTATAGAGCCAATAAATGAAAACTCTCAAGCTACTGAAGTATCATAAGGAAATACAGATATATGGTTTACTTGAAACTGCCAATGCTGTGTTTTTGTTAATTGAAGGCCAATAAATTACACTTAAGCCTACTACCCAATATAACAGTTAACCTAATTAATTTCCTATAAATTGCCAAAAGTATTACATGATGAAGCAGTATCATTTAAAATGAAGAACGCCAAAAGTCAGCTTCTTCTTTTGATTATTGCTTTTTGGGCGTCAACAGAAGGTAAAATTCATCCTTAAAATTGTTATAATCCGCTCCAGTTGATATGTTTTGTTTAGTCATGTACCATTTTGTTTTGCATTTCTAAAGCATCACTCATCCGATGCGAAAAAGGATGGGTTCAATTTGGAAAGAAATGCTACAAATTCTCACATTCTACAGCAACATTTAAAGACGCCATGGTAAGATAATACATGTATATTACAATTATACACCATGCAGTGTATGTAAGTACCAAAATCGCACTCCAAGGAAATTATAATGTGTTTAATGTTTCTTTCATGAACTTAATATTACGCATTTAATCAATATTTACCAAGTGTAGTTTGAAGACAATCTATTAAAGTCCGTTGTAAATTAGATGTGTATATGTGCATTTATACCATAAATTACTATAGAGCATCTGTATACAGTTAGACCATGTGAAACTGTTCTTTTTAACGAAACTTAGGAGATGTGTAACAACAATGGGGGTCGACTTTTGGAGTTGCAAAGCAGAGCGGAGGAAAACTGGGTCGATTTACACTGTCGCGTCAGAGGTAAAACAGAGAGAGAGAGAGAGAGAGAGAGAGAGAGAGAGAGAGAGAGAGAGAGAGAGAGAGAGACAGACAGACAGACATACAGACTCAGAGCGATATATATAGAGAGAAACAGACAGACAGAAAGAGAGAGAGACAGAGAGACAGAGAGAGAGAGAGACAGAGAGAGAGACAGACAGACAGACAGACTCAGAGCGACAGATAGAGAGAGAAACAGACAGACAGACAGAGAGAGAGAGAGAGAGAAATTTTATCAATAAATATAATAGAATGTGAAAATGTTGTTAATCCATATTTCTTCATCTGATGATATTCAAGGTTTATTGGATAACAACGAATCAGTTTTTTGTATAATTATTCGCCCACATGAATTTATGATTTCGTTCATTTTATTTGGTAAGCGAACATAAACCAAAATTACTAGTAATTGTAATACTACATACAACAGTTTTTTTTTCTGTTTTTTTTTCATATTCACTTTTGTTTTAAGAATGAAAAAAAATTCCACTGATGTTCATGTACATGGTTTTGATGTTTATGGCTGAATGTTTTAAACAATGAAATATTTTTGGGGGAATTCATGAGGTTTAAGTCATATGAAGGTAGCGCCATTGGAAAACAACATTATTAATCAAAATTTATTCTGCAATGATCGCTACATTCATAACCTACAAGATTCATCAAAGAAAGCATTTCATTGTTTATATTTACAATTTTCTTTTACGAAATTAATTAATGTATTGTGAAAGGTAAAAAATTTTAATCAAATTATTGTTATTGTAAATCAGTACGTTAGCTAAAAGAAACAGCCAACTTGTTTCCTGAGAGTCTTTGACTCTGACACCATCATGATTATTTCGTGCAGTCCGTGATTATTTTGAGTGTAGATTTCGACCAATCGTTTAACGGGGCGTGTAGATTTCAGTCCAGTCAGTTTCAGTCCTGCATGTGTCGACCAATCGGTAAACGGGGTATGTAGATTTTAGTCTGGCTGTTTCCACAGAGCTATGAATGAACTATAAGTTTGAGTAAGAAATAGAGGGAACCATACTCGGTATAGGTAGATGTAAATATATATGAATTTGGTTTTTATGCATATCTTTTTAATGTAAAGTTAACTTTAATACTCTTCCTCGCTTTGCCATATATTTATTTGCTATAAATGGCACGTATTTAAAGTGACAGTACGGCGCATCTTATTAAAAACCGACTTGTAAAATTTTTCGGATTGAGCTCGGTATTTTTCTACGACTCATGAATGTATAAATTTTCATTAACTTTATCTTTTTCTATGAAATAAATCTAATTATTTCATTGATAATTACGAATAACCCGTACATATTTACATCGCAACGTGCTTATATACTATTACGCATGCGTATTTGCTATAAACAAAACGCATGCATGCAGGGCTCGCGAAGATTCTCCTGTACATGTTTGTTGATAGAAATAGGTCTTCTCTACTTTTCCCAGGTAATAATTGTTCAAAAACTAAAATAACCAAAACTGTTATTTTGTAATCATGCACTTTTCGTGTTAATCACAGGAGTTGCTACAAGATAAGTTTATATTGTAAGTGAGGTCCCTTAATTAAGGGGTTATTTAAAATATTTATGTCTGTCCATTCTGAACTGATTCGTATTTAAATTTGGACTAAAATCTTATCAACTAATTTTTAGTGATGCCTTCATTATCTCTTATCAAACAGAGAACGCAATGTTTTTGTTATAAAGGTACGAAGTTGTATATATTTAAAAATTTCTACTGATATTTTTCACTTAAGTGTTTTACAATACAAGAAAAAAAAATAGGAATGAGACCTGTTTCAAGACAGTTCGGATGACACATCTTTTTGGAATGACTAAACTATTGTACATTTTTCCGTTGAGTTGCTAAATCTTTATTTATTCGTGTATATATTCATATTATAAGACCAAGTACTAAAAGTTGAAACTGAAGAACCTGAATGAAGTAATAAAACAATAGCTAAATTTCCACACTTAGGAGAGGGAGAGAAAGAGAGAGAGAGAGAGAGAGAGAGAGAGAGAGAGAGAGAGAGAGAATTGAGTAAATTAAAGTGGTGCTGATGAAGAAATAATCGTTAGTTATAAACTTGCAAACAAATTAATTAAGGTCATTACAAAAAAATTACACCAATATTCTATATTGGTATAACTTCAAAGCGTTTTAAAGAACGATTGGGAAGATTTCTTTGGCCGTGCACCGTCGACAACATGTACATGTAAAAAGAATGACATAGCTAACCAACAAAATTTCCTAGCATTGTGTCCGAGAATACAGACATTAAATATTTTGAAATGCCAACGAATGATCACTTTTGAATTTAGATGTAGTGAAAAGGAAAGGCAACGCAGGCGGATGCTTAGTGGAAAATTAAACTGACTTACAATCTCTGAACAGTATATATACATGTATGACAATGACTTACAAAGTTAGCACAGAATTCCGGACGCCTGACTTGTAGCTGTCTGACTGTAGTGACACATCCAACCCACCGTCAACTGTTGAATGGCGTGATGGACATATAAGAACACGCCGCACGAAGAAGCGCCATCACTGATAAACAAAGTAAATAAACCAAACATATATCTCAAATCTAATGCCAAAAACTAAAGGAAGGTGTCAAATTTGAATAACAATGCAATATGTAGTTCCCTCCTTGAAGTAATTGTGCGAGATAAAGTGTCATATTTTGCCATTCGACTTATTTAATCAAATTTACACAAAATTAAAACAATAGTTTTCGCTGCATTTCAACATTACCAATAATGTCGTTTTTGTTTACGAACAGTAATGGATATATCTATCCCATATAGTATTTAAATGCTGCCTATACAAAACTTCAGAGGTATGATGTACATGTACCTTGGGAATTTTCTGCTTAACCAATTCTAGCTCAAGGTTAAATTCACGACTAAACCTTAAAAGTGTTGGCATTTTCATTTTGTACTGATCAGAGCTGGTCAATCATGCCCTTGGAGACAAGGACGACCTTTTTTATTGCTCAAAGCAATGCATGAAAGGATTTCGAAATTTTTTTAAGTACCTTGCTTTAAGTAATGCACATTAACTTTATTTTATCAATGTCCTTTTTATTTTGAGAGACTAATGCTTCAAAGTAATAACATAATATGACTTTGCGACAAATGATGAACAAAAGATTGCTTTTTTGAGTAGCTGTAAAAATCGTACTTAAACCACAGAATGAGCTTTGTTTTTTCTAGTTGACACTTTCTTCAATGTTTGTTTAATTGTTCAAAGCTGTTTTTATGCTTTGTTATGAAAAGATATTAAGATATTTTCTTTCAAAAATTACAATCTTAAGCAATCTTTAGATACTTCGATCTCATAAATAAGATAATTAAGGTTAAAAAAGACGTAAGATGTGACCTTCGATGTAGTATATGTACACCCTGTTGTCCAAATTTGATGCCGGAAGTTAACAAAGCAATGACTGTATGAAATTTATTTTGCCCTGTCAATAGCAAAAAACAAACAAATGCATGTGTTGCATTTAATTCGATCTATATTTTTAATTACATGTATGTTGTTGTTTATTGAATGTAACGTAGATCTATGTTCATCATACTGATCCAATACACGGCGTGGAAACTATATAGTGGATTGTTTGGAAACAATGGAACAGGTGATCCACCTCGCCCACTGTTATCGGGAACTTGCCACAATAAAACACCTGTATCTTCGAACATCGATATTTAACGAATATGTTATACTCGACACCCACAAATTTATTTTTATTCAATAAATATCATCAAATATACACGGGGGTATGACACCATTCTTTAAAATCGTTAATATCTATATATTTTTATTTACAAAAAAAATTAAACCATAAATTTGTTTTATCCAAAGGCAGAAACCTGCTCAAAGATCATGTATTTTGAAGATTTGTGAGTTTCCGAAAAAAAAAGAAAGCATGTTTTGGTATAAACAAGTATTGCCTGGTTAAAATCTAAGGTTATGATTTTCATTATACCACTGAATAAACTTTTGTTTTTAAAACTAACACAAGTAAAAACTCTCTTGCTTCTTTAACAATAAACTTGAAATATTCGATATTGCACTTACATGTAATTGAAACTATAGAAATTTTTAAACTTGAGAATGTATAACTTTTATTGTTTTATGTCTTTTTTTAAAACACTGAAAATTGCTTTTCACTGAACGTTTGTTGTGTACATTGTATATTTCAGTATTTGTCCATGATAAAAAAAAACACTGAAGCAAATAAATAATATACAATATGATTACATGAGTTTACTACATGTAGTTACTAGGAGCCCGAACCTTTATCAAAGGAATATATATATATATATATATATATATATATATATATATATATATATATATATATATATATAATAAAAAATAACAGAAAGCCGATTCAAAACTCTACCGGTTTCATTAAAATCTTCAGGAGTTTTGAACAATCACCATAGATACATAAGATACATACATTTCAAATGATCATTGTGACGTCATATAACATCAAGTATATGTTGCGCTTTTCAGAGTTCATTATGACGTCATAGTATAAGCGTTTTATAATAGTACGGGAAAAACATAAAATATATTCAAATATTCCATAATTGTACAAGAAAAACATAAAATATATTGAAACATTCATAATTATAATGCATTCAGTTTTGGTTTATATAATGAAATGAAATGTTTTTCTTTTGTTTCACGCTCTTTTTCGGTTGTTGCTTTATAAAATTTATAAATAGGACACACTGTAAAGTTCGGAAAAATGTTCTTGGCACAGTTTCTGAGATGTCCGCTAACAGCCGTGCACTGGTATTTTGTTTCACGAATTTGTTGTCGGTGGACGGTCATTCGATGTCTGAGGGTATCTCCGGTTTGACCAATATAGTTTTCTCCACATCCTGCACATGTAATAACGTAGATTAGATTGGAACTTTCACATGTAATAGAGGAATGTATATTTATGTATATTCATACAACAATCATGGAAAAGATTTTTGGACGACTGTTTTATAATTTGGACCAAAACCAAGGATGAATTAAATAAGTTTTACAATATTTTAAACAATTTAAACAACCATTTGAAATTTACAATGGACTGTAGCGAACAAAAACTCCCATTTCTTGATGTTATGATCATAAAAAGAGAGGACATGATTATAACTGATATATATTATAAACCTACGGACACCAAACAATACCTTGTTTATGATTCGTGCCATCCAAAACACATTAAGAACAACATACCTTATAATTTAGCCAGGCGCCTTTGTACTATAATATCGGACAAAAATCTTCTAAATTCCAGACTAAGTGAACTACGCTACCTGCTACAACAAAGGAACTACCCCAAATCACTAGTTGAACATGGAATCAAAAAAGCCACATGCCATGATAGAAATGAACTACTACAGATAAAAGATAAATCAGAAAAATGTGTTATTCCATACGTCTCAACACACAACCCGAAAAATCAAGAGTTTTACCAAATTATAAAAAGCAACCTTCAACTTTTAGAACGTGATAAAAAAATGAATGAAGTCTTACACAAATTTCAGATCATCAAAAGTAAACGACAAAGTCCGTCTCTGAAAAAGATTTTAACCCGTGCCAAATTTGGAAATATCGAAGAAACACCAGATGTCCGTAAATGCCAGAAGCCAAGATGTGCAACCTGCCCTTACCTACAAGAAGGCCACCAATTCAAGTTCAAAAACGGCAGAAATTTTAATATACATTCCTCTATTACATGTGAAAGTTCCAATCTAATCTACGTTATTACATGTGCAGGATGTGGAGAAAACTATATTGGTCAAACCGGAGATACCCTCAGACATCGAATGACCGTCCACCGACAACAAATTCGTGAAACAAAATACCAGTGCACGGCTGTTAGCGGACATCTCAGAAACTGTGCCAAGAACATTTTTCCGAACTTTACAGTGTGTCCTATTTATAAATTTTATAAAGCAACAACCGAAAAAGAGCGTGAAACAAAAGAAAAACATTTCATTTCATTATATAAACCAAAACTGAATGCATTATAATTATGAATGTTTCAATATATTTTATGTTTTTCTTGTACAATTATGGAATATTTGAATATATTTTATGTTTTTCCCGTACTATTATAAAACGCTTATACTATGACGTCATAATGAACTCTGAAAAGCGCAACATATACTTGATGTTATATGACGTCACAATGATCATTTGAAATGTATGTATCTTATGTATCTATGGTGATTGTTCAAAACTCCTGAAGATTTTAATGAAACCGGTAGAGTTTTGAATCGGCTTTCTGTTATTTTTTATTATTTATTACTTGTGTGGATTACTTTACTTATTTTGGATTATATACGACTACACAAGATGCCGACAGGAAAACAAAGGAATTGTTGCGCAAATGATGAAAATTTCATGCAGTTTACGAAAGAAAATCTGCAAAGGATTACAGAGAGACTTGATTCCATTACAGTGGAATTACAGGAAATTAAATGCCATCTACAAGTAAGTGACGAATATAAACATCTTGAAAAACTGCAAAAAGATACCGAAATTATACGGGATTCTGTTCAAATACTAGAACCGCAGGCAGATGTTGTTTTACAAACCTTGGATGACCGTAGGAATGATACAGAAATCAATTCTGTCTATCAACAAGCAGAAACGATTGAATATCAAGTAAAAGATAAAAACATTCAATTCTGGAACCAGAAATTAAAGTTACGCCGAATAGCATTTTGGAATATGGTAAAAAATGCCGAAAAATCAAAAATCTATCAATCATGGCTAATGTCCGGACCTACTGTCATACCAAGAAAACTTCAAATTCCAGAAATTAGAGGAGAACCGGAGAATCAAAGAGTTCGGAGAGAAAAACTCGTCTTGGAAAAATTCAAAACTGAAATTGATCTTTTACAAATGAGGGGAAAATACAATGAAGATAAGTTTCAATCTATCGACCATGAAGTTTATCTACACTTCCAAAAAAATTTACAGCCAGATATTCTTGAGAGAATAATAAAATTATGGAACGATGACTGTATCAAAGAGGAAACAAACTCAATCGAAAGATGGACAAAATCGGAAAAATGGCTATTAGCATTTGAAAGAAAATTTAAAGAAGAATTCAGCGGTAAAAATCCTTTCTTCAAAAAAACCACGGATGACTTCCCAAGAAAAAAACACTGGAACGATCAAAAAGCTACCACGTCTTCGAGAAACAGCTCTGAAAATTACCCAAATAGAATCAATTTTAATGACGGTCAAAATCGCAATTCAAAAGATCAAAACAGACCTACAATCAACACATTCAAGGGATTTGGTAATTCCTACAGCAGAAGACCAAGGATTCCATTTCATGAAAGGCCTCATCGGTATGTAAGTCATCAAAGCAAATTTCCTATTGCTAAGAGTTCTTTTTTAGAGTTCGGCCCAAGGCAACACCAAATTACGTAGCGAAAAAAAGTTCAACTACTGCTAATCAAGGAGACGTTAAAGTTATAAACTTGTCTGATAAAACACTTACAGAAAAACAAATTAAAGTTCTTGAAAAGGGGCTTAAATTTACCCCAACCCCACGTAGAAATAATACAGAGGAAATGACAAACGACATTGAAGCATTTTGTAGAAGACTAAGATTAGCAGAGTTTTTCCTAGACGAGGAATGCATTGATGAATCCATCGTTTCAAACCCTAGCAATTTCGTTCCCCCTCGAGGTAGAAACCAAAACCTTGATAAATTCATTGATTATATCTCCAAATTTCCTAAGGACAGTGTTGATAGAAAAAAACCATTTGATAATACAGGAAGATCAGACTGGGAGGCCATTGAAAATTTAAAGAAGGACAAAAATATTATCATAAAAGAAGCTGACAAAGGCAATGCAGTAATTATAATGGACAGGGATCATTACAAGCACCTGTGTCTTTCCATATTAGAAAATGAACTTTACTATGAAAAACAAGCCAATCACCAGTCTAAAAATGTTATGGACAAACTTAGTAAAATTATAGAGGAATATGGACAAGAACTAACAAAAAAGGAAATAAATTACTTGTTATCTTTTGATGTTAGGACAAGCAACTTTTACGGATTACCGAAAGTTCATAAAAGTCAGATTATCAGCAACTTGTGTGAAGAATCATTCTCTACATATGTATGTGTTTCAAAACCTGAGGATTTAAAACTGCGACCCATAGTTGCAGGACCATCTTGTGAGACGCATAGGATCAGCAATTTATTGGATTTATTATTAAAACCGTACGTGTCAAAAGTTAAAAGCTATATTAGAGATACCGTTGATTTTTTAAATTCCATTCCTGAGAACGTTCAACTAGATGCCATTTTAGTATCATTTGATGTGACCAACCTCTATTCCAACATCCCACATGAACTCGGACTAGAAGCTATTGAACACTGGATCGACAAATTTCCAGACCTACTCCATGACCGTTTCACCAAGGCTTTCATTTTACAAAGTTTAAAATTCATTCTGGAACACAATTTCATGAATTTCGATGGGATAACATATAAACAAAAACTTGGAACAGCTATGGGAACTAAAGTTGCCCCAACCTATGCTACACTTGTACTAGGATTTCTGGAGGAAAAGCTATATAAAAACCTGGAGGACCAATTTAGTGTTGAATTTAAAAATTTCATACAACAATCATGGAAAAGATTTTTGGACGACTGTTTTATAATTTGGACCAAAACCAAGGATGAATTAAATAAGTTTTACAATATTTTAAACAATTTAAACAACCATTTGAAATTTACAATGGACTGTAGCGAACAAAAACTCCCATTTCTTGATGTTATGATCATAAAAAGAGAGGACATGATTATTACTGATATATATTATAAACCTACGGACACCAAACAATACCTTGTTTATGATTCGTGCCATCCAAAACACATTAAGAACAACATACCTTATAATTTAGCCAGGCGCCTTTGTACTATAATATCGGACAAAAATCTTCTAAATTCCAGACTAAGTGAACTACGCTACCTGCTACAACAAAGGAACTACCCCAAATCACTAGTTGAACATGGAATCAAAAAAGCCACATGCCATGATAGAAATGAACTACTACAGATAAAAGATAAATCAGAAAAATGTGTTATTCCATACGTCTCAACACACAACCCGAAAAATCAAGAGTTTTACCAAATTATAAAAAGCAACCTTCAACTTTTAGAACGTGATAAAAAAATGAATGAAGTCTTACACAAATTTCAGATCATCAAAAGTAAACGACAAAGTCCGTCTCTGAAAAAGATTTTAACCCGTGCCAAATTTGGAAATATCGAAGAAACACCAGATGTCCGTAAATGCCAGAAGCCAAGATGTGCAACCTGCCCTTACCTACAAGAAGGCCACCAATTCAAGTTCAAAAACGGCAGAAATTTTAATATACATTCCTCTATTACATGTGAAAGTTCCAATCTAATCTACGTTATTACATGTGCAGGATGTGGAGAAAACTATATTGGTCAAACCGGAGATACCCTCAGACATCGAATGACCGTCCACCGACAACAAATTCGTGAAACAAAATACCAGTGCACGGCTGTTAGCGGACATCTCAGAAACTGTGCCAAGAACATTTTTCCGAACTTTACAGTGTGTCCTATTTATAAATTTTATAAAGCAACAACCGAAAAAGAGCGTGAAACAAAAGAAAAACATTTCATTTCATTATATAAACCAAAACTGAATGCATTATAATTATGAATGTTTCAATATATTTTATGTTTTTCTTGTACAATTATGGAATATTTGAATATATTTTATGTTTTTCCCGTACTATTATAAAACGCTTATACTATGACGTCATAATGAACTCTGAAAAGCGCAACATATACTTGATGTTATATGACGTCACAATGATCATTTGAAATGTATGTATCTTATGTATCTATGGTGATTGTTCAAAACTCCTGAAGATTTTAATGAAACCGGTAGAGTTTTGAATCGGCTTTCTGTTATTTTTTATTATTTATTACTTGTGTGGATTACTTTACTTATTTTGGATTATATACGACTACACAAGATGCCGACAGGAAAACAAAGGAATTGTTGCGCAAATGATGAAAATTTCATGCAGTTTACGAAAGAAAATCTGCAAAGGATTACAGAGAGACTTGATTCCATTACAGTGGAATTACAGGAAATTAAATGCCATCTACAAGTAAGTGACGAATATAAACATCTTGAAAAACTGCAAAAAGATACCGAAATTATACGGGATTCTGTTCAAATACTAGAACCGCAGGCAGATGTTGTTTTACAAACCTTGGATGACCGTAGGAATGATACAGAAATCAATTCTGTCTATCAACAAGCAGAAACGATTGAATATCAAGTAAAAGATAAAAACATTCAATTCTGGAACCAGAAATTAAAGTTACGCCGAATAGCATTTTGGAATATGGTAAAAAATGCCGAAAAATCAAAAATCTATCAATCATGGCTAATGTCCGGACCTACTGTCATACCAAGAAAACTTCAAATTCCAGAAATTAGAGGAGAACCGGAGAATCAAAGAGTTCGGAGAGAAAAACTCGTCTTGGAAAAATTCAAAACTGAAATTGATCTTTTACAAATGAGGGGAAAATACAATGAAGATAAGTTTCAATCTATCGACCATGAAGTTTATCTACACTTCCAAAAAAATTTACAGCCAGATATTCTTGAGAGAATAATAAAATTATGGAACGATGACTGTATCAAAGAGGAAACAAACTCAATCGAAAGATGGACAAAATCGGAAAAATGGCTATTAGCATTTGAAAGAAAATTTAAAGAAGAATTCAGCGGTAAAAATCCTTTCTTCAAAAAAACCACGGATGACTTCCCAAGAAAAAAACACTGGAACGATCAAAAAGCTACCACGTCTTCGAGAAACAGCTCTGAAAATTACCCAAATAGAATCAATTTTAATGACGGTCAAAATCGCAATTCAAAAGATCAAAACAGACCTACAATCAACACATTCAAGGGATTTGGTAATTCCTACAGCAGAAGACCAAGGATTCCATTTCATGAAAGGCCTCATCGGTATGTAAGTCATCAAAGCAAATTTCCTATTGCTAAGAGTTCTTTTTTAGAGTTCGGCCCAAGGCAACACCAAATTACGTAGCGAAAAAAAGTTCAACTACTGCTAATCAAGGAGACGTTAAAGTTATAAACTTGTCTGATAAAACACTTACAGAAAAACAAATTAAAGTTCTTGAAAAGGGGCTTAAATTTACCCCAACCCCACGTAGAAATAATACAGAGGAAATGACAAACGACATTGAAGCATTTTGTAGAAGACTAAGATTAGCAGAGTTTTTCCTAGACGAGGAATGCATTGATGAATCCATCGTTTCAAACCCTAGCAATTTCGTTCCCCCTCGAGGTAGAAACCAAAACCTTGATAAATTCATTGATTATATCTCCAAATTTCCTAAGGACAGTGTTGATAGAAAAAAACCATTTGATAATACAGGAAGATCAGACTGGGAGGCCATTGAAAATTTAAAGAAGGACAAAAATATTATCATAAAAGAAGCTGACAAAGGCAATGCAGTAATTATAATGGACAGGGATCATTACAAGCACCTGTGTCTTTCCATATTAGAAAATGAACTTTACTATGAAAAACAAGCCAATCACCAGTCTAAAAATGTTATGGACAAACTTAGTAAAATTATAGAGGAATATGGACAAGAACTAACAAAAAAGGAAATAAATTACTTGTTATCTTTTGATGTTAGGACAAGCAACTTTTACGGATTACCGAAAGTTCATAAAAGTCAGATTATCAGCAACTTGTGTGAAGAATCATTCTCTACATATGTATGTGTTTCAAAACCTGAGGATTTAAAACTGCGACCCATAGTTGCAGGACCATCTTGTGAGACGCATAGGATCAGCAATTTATTGGATTTATTATTAAAACCGTACGTGTCAAAAGTTAAAAGCTATATTAGAGATACCGTTGATTTTTTAAATTCCATTCCTGAGAACGTTCAACTAGATGCCATTTTAGTATCATTTGATGTGACCAACCTCTATTCCAACATCCCACATGAACTCGGACTAGAAGCTATTGAACACTGGATCGACAAATTTCCAGACCTACTCCATGACCGTTTCACCAAGGCTTTCATTTTACAAAGTTTAAAATTCATTCTGGAACACAATTTCATGAATTTCGATGGGATAACATATAAACAAAAACTTGGAACAGCTATGGGAACTAAAGTTGCCCCAACCTATGCTACACTTGTACTAGGATTTCTGGAGGAAAAGCTATATAAAAACCTGGAGGACCAATTTAGTGTTGAATTTAAAAATTTCATACAACAATCATGGAAAAGATTTTTGGACGACTGTTTTATAATTTGGACCAAAACCAAGGATGAATTAAATAAGTTTTACAATATTTTAAACAATTTAAACAACCATTTGAAATTTACAATGGACTGTAGCGAACAAAAACTCCCATTTCTTGATGTTATGATCATAAAAAGAGAGGACATGATTATTACTGATATATATTATAAACCTACGGACACCAAACAATACCTTGTTTATGATTCGTGCCATCCAAAACACATTAAGAACAACATACCTTATAATTTAGCCAGGCGCCTTTGTACTATAATATCGGACAAAAATCTTCTAAATTCCAGACTAAGTGAACTACGCTACCTGCTACAACAAAGGAACTACCCCAAATCACTAGTTGAACATGGAATCAAAAAAGCCACATGCCATGATAGAAATGAACTACTACAGATAAAAGATAAATCAGAAAAATGTGTTATTCCATACGTCTCAACACACAACCCGAAAAATCAAGAGTTTTACCAAATTATAAAAAGCAACCTTCAACTTTTAGAACGTGATAAAAAAATGAATGAAGTCTTACACAAATTTCAGATCATCAAAAGTAAACGACAAAGTCCGTCTCTGAAAAAGATTTTAACCCGTGCCAAATTTGGAAATATCGAAGAAACACCAGATGTCCGTAAATGCCAGAAGCCAAGATGTGCAACCTGCCCTTACCTACAAGAAGGCCACCAATTCAAGTTCAAAAACGGCAGAAATTTTAATATACATTCCTCTATTACATGTGAAAGTTCCAATCTAATCTACGTTATTACATGTGCAGGATGTGGAGAAAACTATATTGGTCAAACCGGAGATACCCTCAGACATCGAATGACCGTCCACCGACAACAAATTCGTGAAACAAAATACCAGTGCACGGCTGTTAGCGGACATCTCAGAAACTGTGCCAAGAACATTTTTCCGAACTTTACAGTGTGTCCTATTTATAAATTTTATAAAGCAACAACCGAAAAAGAGCGTGAAACAAAAGAAAAACATTTCATTTCATTATATAAACCAAAACTGAATGCATTATAATTATGAATGTTTCAATATATTTTATGTTTTTCTTGTACAATTATGGAATATTTGAATATATTTTATGTTTTTCCCGTACTATTATAAAACGCTTATACTATGACGTCATAATGAACTCTGAAAAGCGCAACATATACTTGATGTTATATGACGTCACAATGATCATTTGAAATGTATGTATCTTATGTATCTATGGTGATTGTTCAAAACTCCTGAAGATTTTAATGAAACCGGTAGAGTTTTGAATCGGCTTTCTGTTATTTTTTATTATTTATTACTTGTGTGGATTACTTTACTTATTTTGGATTATATACGACTACACAAGATGCCGACAGGAAAACAAAGGAATTGTTGCGCAAATGATGAAAATTTCATGCAGTTTACGAAAGAAAATCTGCAAAGGATTACAGAGAGACTTGATTCCATTACAGTGGAATTACAGGAAATTAAATGCCATCTACAAGTAAGTGACGAATATAAACATCTTGAAAAACTGCAAAAAGATACCGAAATTATACGGGATTCTGTTCAAATACTAGAACCGCAGGCAGATGTTGTTTTACAAACCTTGGATGACCGTAGGAATGATACAGAAATCAATTCTGTCTATCAACAAGCAGAAACGATTGAATATCAAGTAAAAGATAAAAACATTCAATTCTGGAACCAGAAATTAAAGTTACGCCGAATAGCATTTTGGAATATGGTAAAAAATGCCGAAAAATCAAAAATCTATCAATCATGGCTAATGTCCGGACCTACTGTCATACCAAGAAAACTTCAAATTCCAGAAATTAGAGGAGAACCGGAGAATCAAAGAGTTCGGAGAGAAAAACTCGTCTTGGAAAAATTCAAAACTGAAATTGATCTTTTACAAATGAGGGGAAAATACAATGAAGATAAGTTTCAATCTATCGACCATGAAGTTTATCTACACTTCCAAAAAAATTTACAGCCAGATATTCTTGAGAGAATAATAAAATTATGGAACGATGACTGTATCAAAGAGGAAACAAACTCAATCGAAAGATGGACAAAATCGGAAAAATGGCTATTAGCATTTGAAAGAAAATTTAAAGAAGAATTCAGCGGTAAAAATCCTTTCTTCAAAAAAACCACGGATGACTTCCCAAGAAAAAAACACTGGAACGATCAAAAAGCTACCACGTCTTCGAGAAACAGCTCTGAAAATTACCCAAATAGAATCAATTTTAATGACGGTCAAAATCGCAATTCAAAAGATCAAAACAGACCTACAATCAACACATTCAAGGGATTTGGTAATTCCTACAGCAGAAGACCAAGGATTCCATTTCATGAAAGGCCTCATCGGTATGTAAGTCATCAAAGCAAATTTCCTATTGCTAAGAGTTCTTTTTTAGAGTTCGGCCCAAGGCAACACCAAATTACGTAGCGAAAAAAAGTTCAACTACTGCTAATCAAGGAGACGTTAAAGTTATAAACTTGTCTGATAAAACACTTACAGAAAAACAAATTAAAGTTCTTGAAAAGGGGCTTAAATTTACCCCAACCCCACGTAGAAATAATACAGAGGAAATGACAAACGACATTGAAGCATTTTGTAGAAGACTAAGATTAGCAGAGTTTTTCCTAGACGAGGAATGCATTGATGAATCCATCGTTTCAAACCCTAGCAATTTCGTTCCCCCTCGAGGTAGAAACCAAAACCTTGATAAATTCATTGATTATATCTCCAAATTTCCTAAGGACAGTGTTGATAGAAAAAAACCATTTGATAATACAGGAAGATCAGACTGGGAGGCCATTGAAAATTTAAAGAAGGACAAAAATATTATCATAAAAGAAGCTGACAAAGGCAATGCAGTAATTATAATGGACAGGGATCATTACAAGCACCTGTGTCTTTCCATATTAGAAAATGAACTTTACTATGAAAAACAAGCCAATCACCAGTCTAAAAATGTTATGGACAAACTTAGTAAAATTATAGAGGAATATGGACAAGAACTAACAAAAAAGGAAATAAATTACTTGTTATCTTTTGATGTTAGGACAAGCAACTTTTACGGATTACCGAAAGTTCATAAAAGTCAGATTATCAGCAACTTGTGTGAAGAATCATTCTCTACATATGTATGTGTTTCAAAACCTGAGGATTTAAAACTGCGACCCATAGTTGCAGGACCATCTTGTGAGACGCATAGGATCAGCAATTTATTGGATTTATTATTAAAACCGTACGTGTCAAAAGTTAAAAGCTATATTAGAGATACCGTTGATTTTTTAAATTCCATTCCTGAGAACGTTCAACTAGATGCCATTTTAGTATCATTTGATGTGACCAACCTCTATTCCAACATCCCACATGAACTCGGACTAGAAGCTATTGAACACTGGATCGACAAATTTCCAGACCTACTCCATGACCGTTTCACCAAGGCTTTCATTTTACAAAGTTTAAAATTCATTCTGGAACACAATTTCATGAATTTCGATGGGATAACATATAAACAAAAACTTGGAACAGCTATGGGAACTAAAGTTGCCCCAACCTATGCTACACTTGTACTAGGATTTCTGGAGGAAAAGCTATATAAAAACCTGGAGGACCAATTTAGTGTTGAATTTAAAAATTTCATACAACAATCATGGAAAAGATTTTTGGACGACTGTTTTATAATTTGGACCAAAACCAAGGATGAATTAAATAAGTTTTACAATATTTTAAACAATTTAAACAACCATTTGAAATTTACAATGGACTGTAGCGAACAAAAACTCCCATTTCTTGATGTTATGATCATAAAAAGAGAGGACATGATTATTACTGATATATATTATAAACCTACGGACACCAAACAATACCTTGTTTATGATTCGTGCCATCCAAAACACATTAAGAACAACATACCTTATAATTTAGCCAGGCGCCTTTGTACTATAATATCGGACAAAAATCTTCTAAATTCCAGACTAAGTGAACTACGCTACCTGCTACAACAAAGGAACTACCCCAAATCACTAGTTGAACATGGAATCAAAAAAGCCACATGCCATGATAGAAATGAACTACTACAGATAAAAGATAAATCAGAAAAATGTGTTATTCCATACGTCTCAACACACAACCCGAAAAATCAAGAGTTTTACCAAATTATAAAAAGCAACCTTCAACTTTTAGAACGTGATAAAAAAATGAATGAAGTCTTACACAAATTTCAGATCATCAAAAGTAAACGACAAAGTCCGTCTCTGAAAAAGATTTTAACCCGTGCCAAATTTGGAAATATCGAAGAAACACCAGATGTCCGTAAATGCCAGAAGCCAAGATGTGCAACCTGCCCTTACCTACAAGAAGGCCACCAATTCAAGTTCAAAAACGGCAGAAATTTTAATATACATTCCTCTATTACATGTGAAAGTTCCAATCTAATCTACGTTATTACATGTGCAGGATGTGGAGAAAACTATATTGGTCAAACCGGAGATACCCTCAGACATCGAATGACCGTCCACCGACAACAAATTCGTGAAACAAAATACCAGTGCACGGCTGTTAGCGGACATCTCAGAAACTGTGCCAAGAACATTTTTCCGAACTTTACAGTGTGTCCTATTTATAAATTTTATAAAGCAACAACCGAAAAAGAGCGTGAAACAAAAGAAAAACATTTCATTTCATTATATAAACCAAAACTGAATGCATTATAATTATGAATGTTTCAATATATTTTATGTTTTTCTTGTACAATTATGGAATATTTGAATATATTTTATGTTTTTCCCGTACTATTATAAAACGCTTATACTATGACGTCATAATGAACTCTGAAAAGCGCAACATATACTTGATGTTATATGACGTCACAATGATCATTTGAAATGTATGTATCTTATGTATCTATGGTGATTGTTCAAAACTCCTGAAGATTTTAATGAAACCGGTAGAGTTTTGAATCGGCTTTCTGTTATTTTTTATTATTTATTACTTGTGTGGATTACTTTACTTATTTTGGATTATATACGACTACACAAGATGCCGACAGGAAAACAAAGGAATTGTTGCGCAAATGATGAAAATTTCATGCAGTTTACGAAAGAAAATCTGCAAAGGATTACAGAGAGACTTGATTCCATTACAGTGGAATTACAGGAAATTAAATGCCATCTACAAGTAAGTGACGAATATAAACATCTTGAAAAACTGCAAAAAGATACCGAAATTATACGGGATTCTGTTCAAATACTAGAACCGCAGGCAGATGTTGTTTTACAAACCTTGGATGACCGTAGGAATGATACAGAAATCAATTCTGTCTATCAACAAGCAGAAACGATTGAATATCAAGTAAAAGATAAAAACATTCAATTCTGGAACCAGAAATTAAAGTTACGCCGAATAGCATTTTGGAATATGGTAAAAAATGCCGAAAAATCAAAAATCTATCAATCATGGCTAATGTCCGGACCTACTGTCATACCAAGAAAACTTCAAATTCCAGAAATTAGAGGAGAACCGGAGAATCAAAGAGTTCGGAGAGAAAAACTCGTCTTGGAAAAATTCAAAACTGAAATTGATCTTTTACAAATGAGGGGAAAATACAATGAAGATAAGTTTCAATCTATCGACCATGAAGTTTATCTACACTTCCAAAAAAATTTACAGCCAGATATTCTTGAGAGAATAATAAAATTATGGAACGATGACTGTATCAAAGAGGAAACAAACTCAATCGAAAGATGGACAAAATCGGAAAAATGGCTATTAGCATTTGAAAGAAAATTTAAAGAAGAATTCAGCGGTAAAAATCCTTTCTTCAAAAAAACCACGGATGACTTCCCAAGAAAAAAACACTGGAACGATCAAAAAGCTACCACGTCTTCGAGAAACAGCTCTGAAAATTACCCAAATAGAATCAATTTTAATGACGGTCAAAATCGCAATTCAAAAGATCAAAACAGACCTACAATCAACACATTCAAGGGATTTGGTAATTCCTACAGCAGAAGACCAAGGATTCCATTTCATGAAAGGCCTCATCGGTATGTAAGTCATCAAAGCAAATTTCCTATTGCTAAGAGTTCTTTTTTAGAGTTCGGCCCAAGGCAACACCAAATTACGTAGCGAAAAAAAGTTCAACTACTGCTAATCAAGGAGACGTTAAAGTTATAAACTTGTCTGATAAAACACTTACAGAAAAACAAATTAAAGTTCTTGAAAAGGGGCTTAAATTTACCCCAACCCCACGTAGAAATAATACAGAGGAAATGACAAACGACATTGAAGCATTTTGTAGAAGACTAAGATTAGCAGAGTTTTTCCTAGACGAGGAATGCATTGATGAATCCATCGTTTCAAACCCTAGCAATTTCGTTCCCCCTCGAGGTAGAAACCAAAACCTTGATAAATTCATTGATTATATCTCCAAATTTCCTAAGGACAGTGTTGATAGAAAAAAACCATTTGATAATACAGGAAGATCAGACTGGGAGGCCATTGAAAATTTAAAGAAGGACAAAAATATTATCATAAAAGAAGCTGACAAAGGCAATGCAGTAATTATAATGGACAGGGATCATTACAAGCACCTGTGTCTTTCCATATTAGAAAATGAACTTTACTATGAAAAACAAGCCAATCACCAGTCTAAAAATGTTATGGACAAACTTAGTAAAATTATAGAGGAATATGGACAAGAACTAACAAAAAAGGAAATAAATTACTTGTTATCTTTTGATGTTAGGACAAGCAACTTTTACGGATTACCGAAAGTTCATAAAAGTCAGATTATCAGCAACTTGTGTGAAGAATCATTCTCTACATATGTATGTGTTTCAAAACCTGAGGATTTAAAACTGCGACCCATAGTTGCAGGACCATCTTGTGAGACGCATAGGATCAGCAATTTATTGGATTTATTATTAAAACCGTACGTGTCAAAAGTTAAAAGCTATATTAGAGATACCGTTGATTTTTTAAATTCCATTCCTGAGAACGTTCAACTAGATGCCATTTTAGTATCATTTGATGTGACCAACCTCTATTCCAACATCCCACATGAACTCGGACTAGAAGCTATTGAACACTGGATCGACAAATTTCCAGACCTACTCCATGACCGTTTCACCAAGGCTTTCATTTTACAAAGTTTAAAATTCATTCTGGAACACAATTTCATGAATTTCGATGGGATAACATATAAACAAAAACTTGGAACAGCTATGGGAACTAAAGTTGCCCCAACCTATGCTACACTTGTACTAGGATTTCTGGAGGAAAAGCTATATAAAAACCTGGAGGACCAATTTAGTGTTGAATTTAAAAATTTCATACAACAATCATGGAAAAGATTTTTGGACGACTGTTTTATAATTTGGACCAAAACCAAGGATGAATTAAATAAGTTTTACAATATTTTAAACAATTTAAACAACCATTTGAAATTTACAATGGACTGTAGCGAACAAAAACTCCCATTTCTTGATGTTATGATCATAAAAAGAGAGGACATGATTATTACTGATATATATTATAAACCTACGGACACCAAACAATACCTTGTTTATGATTCGTGCCATCCAAAACACATTAAGAACAACATACCTTATAATTTAGCCAGGCGCCTTTGTACTATAATATCGGACAAAAATCTTCTAAATTCCAGACTAAGTGAACTACGCTACCTGCTACAACAAAGGAACTACCCCAAATCACTAGTTGAACATGGAATCAAAAAAGCCACATGCCATGATAGAAATGAACTACTACAGATAAAAGATAAATCAGAAAAATGTGTTATTCCATACGTCTCAACACACAACCCGAAAAATCAAGAGTTTTACCAAATTATAAAAAGCAACCTTCAACTTTTAGAACGTGATAAAAAAATGAATGAAGTCTTACACAAATTTCAGATCATCAAAAGTAAACGACAAAGTCCGTCTCTGAAAAAGATTTTAACCCGTGCCAAATTTGGAAATATCGAAGAAACACCAGATGTCCGTAAATGCCAGAAGCCAAGATGTGCAACCTGCCCTTACCTACAAGAAGGCCACCAATTCAAGTTCAAAAACGGCAGAAATTTTAATATACATTCCTCTATTACATGTGAAAGTTCCAATCTAATCTACGTTATTACATGTGCAGGATGTGGAGAAAACTATATTGGTCAAACCGGAGATACCCTCAGACATCGAATGACCGTCCACCGACAACAAATTCGTGAAACAAAATACCAGTGCACGGCTGTTAGCGGACATCTCAGAAACTGTGCCAAGAACATTTTTCCGAACTTTACAGTGTGTCCTATTTATAAATTTTATAAAGCAACAACCGAAAAAGAGCGTGAAACAAAAGAAAAACATTTCATTTCATTATATAAACCAAAACTGAATGCATTATAATTATGAATGTTTCAATATATTTTATGTTTTTCTTGTACAATTATGGAATATTTGAATATATTTTATGTTTTTCCCGTACTATTATAAAACGCTTATACTATGACGTCATAATGAACTCTGAAAAGCGCAACATATACTTGATGTTATATGACGTCACAATGATCATTTGAAATGTATGTATCTTATGTATCTATGGTGATTGTTCAAAACTCCTGAAGATTTTAATGAAACCGGTAGAGTTTTGAATCGGCTTTCTGTTATTTTTTATTATTTATTACTTGTGTGGATTACTTTACTTATTTTGGATTATATATATATATATATATATATATATATATATATATATATATATATATATATATATATATATATATATATATATATATATATATATATATATACATTCATTCCATTTGTGAAATTGCTACGATCCTCTTTAACGAGAAACTCCCGTTGTGTATTTAAACCTGTCCAATATATAATTGCATACTCTTTTGATTGTCCATGGTCGGAACGATTGGTCGCAACGAATATACAGATGTGTAAATGTTTAAACGATTTTACAATTCTAACATTAGATTTGCATCTGATAAATTTCTTAACATACGTCGTATAAAATGAGATAAAAATACGAGATTTAGTAGCGTTAACTGCTTACTTGCGTTTGCTAGATACTATTCTTTTTTATCTTAATACATGTAATACAAGATCACATTGTATCATACCATTTAAACTTAAAAAGTTACATTGTATCTTGTTTTGTGTCACCGTCTTTCACTGAAGTGAATGTTTTCTTCTTTGTCATATATGGTGTATTATATCACACAAAATCGTATAATTAATTTATAAAACACGTTTATTTTGTTTTGATACAAATATGCATAAAAGGAATAGTAATCTGATATATATATTAACAATCTCATCCATCAAACAAGATTAAGAGAGTTAGAAATATGTTTTCATAGTATTTTTGATAATCCAGAGCAGTTTCTTTCTGTAAATAGTAAATATGTAACGTTATCCATGAATTACATACTGAGCAACGATAAGGAAACCATTCCGAACACATTCGCAAGAGTGAAGTATGTAACGTCAACCATGAATGTCGTATAATAAATTTTTGTATCGTAGATTTCTTTAATGATGATGTTTTTAAATAATAATTTGGTACAGTGTTATGGGGGTTCATTAATGTATTATTGGAACACATTTCAGCATCATTATTCATAAACTTATCATAAAGTATCATTGGGCTATATTGATTAGCTTATTCGACACACTTTATTGTCATTAACATGCTGATGAAGTTTATGTATGTGGGTTTCAACAGAATTTCAATGACATTACCGCCGTAGATAAAGGTAAACCTGACATCAAAATTGAAGCTTTGAATTAAATTAACAAAACAAAGTTGAACATTTTGCTTTGTCAATAAAAAAAACAAAACACCTTCATGTGTGGCATATTTCAATATTTGTTATTATTTTGCTGTTTATTATACATTGAATGATACGATAGTCTTTTTTATCAAACTAATCTTTAATCCGCAAAGGATCTATAAATAACACTGATTTAGAACAATGGGCCAACTGTAATCCGTAGTTCGTCACAATAGAGCACCTGCATTCTATCAATGACTAATAAACGAATAAAACCTGTTTCTTAATATTTCATGACATGAAAAATACACTTAAGAAAAAAATTGCTCTATATACTTAATTGAACAAATGTGGAGTTGGTATAAGTTCTTTCACCTCATTCCGATGATGAACATAATGAATTCTTCACAATCAGAGAACCACTACTACTTAACAACACACATAACAGATCCATTTATCTCTACACATTATGAATAACATTCAACATTTTGCTAAGCAAAAGAATCATCTTTACTAAAATTTTCATATAACAATGTTTATATCAGCGAGTTTGGTAAGCCCAAATACCAATTCAACAATTTACAACGTATTTATACAAAGAATTCAAGATTTAATGACTATACTGCAATTTTAAGTTCAAAAGTGTGCCTAAAATGCATCAATTTTCACGAAGAGCGTTTATTGCAAAAGACACCGTTTGTCCTTACTAGTAATTGTTTGATTTCAGCCGTTACTGCTTAAAAAAATGTTATAGTCAAACATGAACGATTTAAACAAATGCCGATTTTAAGAATCAAAAGAAACCACTCATTTTACCGTAATGTTTCTACCTTACCACTAAATATTGTGATGTAATTACTTATCTTAAAAGTGATCAGTGTACAATGTAGCAAAAACGCATGAAATTTGTTAATAACTTAACGTTTATTCTTAAAATGACTGCTATGTAGATATTGATAAGTGTGACATGTTGATTGTTACATACCTTATTCATAGTTTTCTTTGTCTAATTCATGACAGGATGCCTCCCCGCCTTGCGACATATGTTACGTTGCTAAAGAATAAATAAATACAATTATCGTTTGAAATTACCTGTAAATATCTATACAACATTTGGTAGGTTTAATGCTATTATATTACACATAAGACCGATATTCGATAAAACATTTCCTTCTTAAATCATATATAATGCCAACAGTCTGTACATGTTGATAGACAAACCGTCAGCCTTTGAAATGACGACTCCAAGAAGTTTGCTTATGTACATCAGTTTGATCATTATTGGTTTTGGGGCATCGATTGAAGGTAAAGAAATTGCACATGCTTACTTAGGTTTTTTTTTTTTTATAGATTCGTTTATTTGTGAAATAGTATTTAAAATAAAAAATACTTAATAAATGAAATAAAAAAATGTAATGTTGTCTTGAGCAATCTTAATCAATTCACGTTGGAATCGCCATGTTTATTTATTTTTAACATGTATTAAAAAAAAACTCAAAAAAGTTTGAGTGTATATTTAATTTTTCTTTTCACATTTTAAAAGCATTTCTGAATAGATGCGAAAAAGGATGGGTTCCATTTGGAAGGAACTGCTATAAATTCTCATCATCGACAGCGACATTCAAAGATGCTATGGTAAGATAATAGTATTTTGTTTAGTTTACTTTTGTCTATTACGTGTATTGTGTTTGGAGCTCCGCTGTTCTTTCCGTATTTAACCAGACAACTATTATTGCAAAAAAGTCAAGACGTGGGTGGCTGGGTGCTTCTGTTCTAATTTTAGACAACACAAAAACCCAAATTTATATTTAGAAATCAGGAATCTTTGATATCTATTTTGGAAGTATGCACTTTATTTTGTTAATGCCTTCAAACTGTTATTGTCAAATTAAAGACAGTTTTTGTGTATATATGTTAGAACATTTTACATTTCTGACATGCATTTGTGTTTACACTTCGTATATTTTGTTTTGAATGCATGTCTTTCTTTTGTTTATTATATACTTCTTGAAATGTCTAAAACGTCCTAATCTATTTTAGCAGAATACATAATTTATACTTATTTATAATCATTTCACTTATAATACTCAAATTACTATCAATTACATGTGCATTTGTAACAGCTCTACAAATCACTATAGTCTGCATGTCCCAAGTTACTGCTTCCATCGCTTTTTGATGATTTTTAATAAAATTACACATACCTGTGAAAGACATACAGTTGAAATCGTTAAAAGGGAATATGTCTAAGATATCTTCATTGTACAATTATCCCTTTCTACTCAGAAAAAATTCACAGGAACGAAAACAGATTCCTTACGGAGATTTATAATGGGGAATGTTTACATCTTTTCTCCATTCGGAATACACTCGGAATACATCTCGCAATTTTTTAACGTTATCATCCGGGCTTATTAATGGATGTTGCAATGCAAAATCTCCGTAGACTTTCAATTTCGGAATGTGTATTGAAACCTGAAGCGGTAGAGGGGGCGTTTCAAAACAGATCATCTGGACATTTTTTATATGAGTGGATGAACGTAGTTTGAGCACAAAGGTATTTACTATTATTGAAATATCATGCAAAAAGTGGTGGAAGCAAAAATAGGGACAGAGTATAATATATATTTATGTTATTTAATTTATGTTATTTATCAAATTCATGAGTAAAACTAAATATTTATATTATACTATATACTAATGTGATTTATGTAACGACCTATTTTACTAGAAGAGGATGAAGAAGAGGATAAACATAGTTTATATCCTTTGTCAAACCCTTTTGAATGTATGCAAAGAAATATGTTTAAATTAGATTAACCGTCGCATCTTTTTATGGTTTAATTATCAACTATTTAGTACCATCTTGATCCTCGGTATACATTTTACATGTACTTTGTGTTCATTTTTATGACATTAAGTGTAGGATAAAAGGATGTTTACCAAGTAGTGTGAAGACAATTCGCGTCGGTATTTTCTGTCGGTTAAGGTCAGTAGAGTTTAAGATTATTTTCTACAACAACACCATAGCTTAGCATAGCACTTAAATTGCATACCATAGGATTAAAATCTCATACCATAGCATTGGGATCTAATAGCATATTATTAGATATATCATCATAGCATAAGATAGCATACCGTAGCATACACCATAGTTTCAAATCTGTTTTTAATGATTTTATTTACAAAAAAATTAGTGATAAACTTAGGTGTTTTTTAAAAATTATTTTACTTCGTATCGTGTGGACATTTTCTGTATATGTAGGCGTTGTTTTTTTTCAAATCTCACAGCAAAACATAAAATAGTGTACCACATAATGAAGCCTTTTATTTCAATATCTCATAGCATAGCATACAAATCAAATAGCATTGCATTCAAATCTCAGAGCATATCATTGAAATCGCCTACCATAGCACGGCATACAATTGATAAGGCTATGGATGAAATGACTGTATATAACAATGTGTAAGCTATCTTTACACACGTACATGACTGAAATAAAAGTGGGCTGTGAGAGTAAATGTCATTTTGATCATGGTTAACATTGTTTCTTGCGAAAGGTAATATGTAACAACTATGGGGCAATACTTCTGGAATCGGAAAGCAAATGGGAGGAAAGCTGGCTGGATTTACACAGTCGTGTCAGAGGTAAAGCAGAACATTACACAATGTTTGTGTTAAAATCATTTGGATAGCTCAAAAGCATTCACACATTATTCATATTGAGGAAAAACACATAAATCAGAAATACACACAAACATACAAACTAACATCTATATAACAAAAACGAGGGTGAAGAGAGAGAGAGAGAGAGAGAGAGAGAGAGAGAGAGAGAGAGAGAGAGATCTTATCTCAATCAATGGAATTGCATCCAAAAATGGGACTTGTCCATTATCGCCATGCGATGTTAAGGGTTCATCGAGTCATTAGTCACTTTAATATTTCTGTCTCATTGATATTTATAGAACATTATGATGTACTTTGTCTGATCGGGAAAACAAAACAAATTAAGTTGTACGTCGACAGATTTGATTATATGGTATATTTACTTCAGGCTACACATGTCTGGCTTGGAGTGAGTGACATTCAACGAGAAGGGCAATTTGTGACCTTATCTGATGCACGGAAACCTCGCTATAGCAACTGGTTAAAAGGAGAACCTAACAATGTCAACAACGAAGACTGTCTCCTTTATGGAATTGGGAGGGGAGGATGGAATGATGGAAATTGTGAAAGTAAAGTAAACTATGTTTGTAAAAAATGAAAATAAAAAATGTGTAGATGAATAGTTACTGTTCCTCTTATTTATGATAAAGACAAATGTGCATAATTAAAATAATATCGATTCTGTTTGTCATAGATGGGTGGGTGAACACTCTTGCAATAATAATATTAGCGATTGAGATGACAGAGTTTAAATTGTTTTATAGTATGTACAGTAGTCAGATATGTTTTAACTTTAACTGTATTCAATGAAAACATCCATTCACCTACAAATATAAATAATCAACCCCAAAAAATGTTGTTTATATAAAATCGAGCGATAGTTATAGATAATAGGTTATTTTTTCATTCATTTGTACAAAATAACTCTTATTTGTTTGATTGATCGATACGTCAATGTACCTGTTTGCAACGATTCATTAAAAATAAAACAACAATATGTATTTCAATACGGCTTCATATTACATTATATTCGCATGTATGTCTTTGAGATGAACTAAAAATGTTAGAATGCATCCATAATTAATCAAAAACAGGGTTTTAAATTGTTGTGAAATTATAAAAATATATTTTTGCGATGAATCTGTATGTTAATATTCAAATATATAATTATTATAGATTGACAATTTTAGACACATGTATCTGACATCAGGGTTCAGTTTCCGTAAACACTTTTTTTTTTCTTAAAAAAGATAGGCATTGCATTATTATCTTTCAACGAGGTCTTTGGTTAATATAACACTTTAAATGAAGGTTACTATACATTCTTTTGATATAAAGTTATCAAGTGTAAGTTCCTTTGAAAAATTGAAAAAAAGAAGAGGAATTCAGAAAGAGACTTGGATTACTATATAACCATACAATTAACGATGCTTTCGATGCAGAAAGCGCGCAACAACAACAACGTAATATGCCTGACCCCTTGTATTTATCAAACGTCTCACTAAATTACCAGATTACCGAAGAGGAAATCAGGAAGACTTTTCCAAATGAGGTCCTAAAGTCTGATAGTTTTATAAAAGTTTTACACCAGATGTTATGTTCCTCTTAAGGTCCAAGATAATGCCTGCAATATGGCGCAAAGCTATTATATGTCCGATACTGAAAAACTCGTCCACTGACCCACTTCTAATATTTATTATCATGGAATAGGCCTCCACTCCGTCGTCGCTAAAAATTATAGGTGTGTTTCAAACAAAAGGCGCGTCGCCTACCTAGACGACAACACCCTACTAGTCATTGCGCAGTGAATGATCACGTGTTTACTCTGAACAGCATAATAAAAGTATAAAAACTCTAATTTGTTACTTTAATCTATTTATAAAAGGCATTTGGTATGGTTATAGATGGAATTTTGTTTACTAAAAAAGGGAATGGATTGCCAAGTTTACCACGCGTTAAAATCTCTATATTGTGACCCGAATCATGTGTACGCCTGGGAGATCATTACACAGACTGGTGTGAATATAGATCAGGAGTGCGACAAGATGATAATCTCTCTCCAACACTATTTGCCATGTTTACCAACGACCTCGCCAAACAACTAAAACATCTCAACAGTGAAATTCATATTCGCCCCATTAAATCGAACGTTTTTCTGTATGCAGTATATTGCACTGCTTGCGGAAAACGAGGGCGACATGGATGCAATGCTTGATGTTGTTTCTGGCTGGTGTAGGAAATGGCTGCTTCGGATCAACGTTCTAAAATCTTAAGTACTAGTAGTACATTTTCGTAAACGTCGAAAGAGAAGTGATCATGTATTTTGCAAATTCGGGGAGAAGGGGGGTTGTCTTGATTATACTACATCTTATATGCATCTTGGAGTGCTATTCTTTGAATTTGCTACATTTAAAATTAAAACAGAAAATCTCACAGAGGCCTTACATGTTTTTTTCAAAAATACAATTAAACAAATAGATAAGATTGTACATGTATGAACAGATGTTTCTAAGCAGAATTGCGCCAACTCTAGACTACTGCAGTGGAGTGTGCAGCATCGAATCCGTACATATATGGGCGTGCATTACTTTCTGGGAGTGCACCGGTTTACTAAGAGTTTAACGATTTTAGAGGACAGTGGCTGGCTTCCTTTATTCTATCGTCATCAACTAAACATGTTACGATTGTGGAATCATTTCGTTTTTAAGAGTGATGGCAGACGTACGAAATTAGTATTCCAGTTGGATTTGAAAAAAAAAATCAAATAACCAGATGTGGTCACACCATGTTAAACTTTTACTCCAATCTATTAATATGTCAACATGTTTTTTTTCAATCGAGAGGTCTTTAATTTGAGATCAAACTTCAGTAGAAATTTGTGAATGACTGGTACAATGAACTACAACCTGTTTCAAAGCTCAAAACTGACATGTCTTTTCAGAAGTGATTTTAATTTAGAAAAATACGTTACAATGGGCATGCCCAGACCTCAAAGATCTAACTTGCTCAATTTAGGTGTGATGTTCTTATCAGACTGAAAACGGGGCGATCTAGGGGGGGGGGGGCGGGGCGGGGCGGGAGGAAGAAATCAATATGTTATGTATAACATATTCAATAGAACCAATGGAAGATGAATTTGTTTCTTTTAATTACATTGTACATCTTACTCAATATATAGAACCGTAATCTTTACTAGTATTGGCTTTAATAATCGATTAGTAAACATGTCGGACTCAGATTGCACAAGTTTTCTCTTATCCAATTTTCCTAGACAAACTGCCAGATTCCTATATTCAGCTTTTATGTGCAGACAATCTATCATATTCAAAATAGCAATGCGTAAACTTACAATTTCATGTTTATAAAGTGCCTTATAGTTCCAATGGGCCGGATGTTTATTCCTTAAGCTATTATACAATATGCATGTTTCTGTTATTACTTATGAAACACATACACATGTCACTATAACAGATCATTAACTTATTTACTTACTTACAGAACCTTTAACCCTGTTCAATTGAGCCCATGCGAACAAATCTGCAGTATTTATTTTTTAATATAAAGATATTTAATTTTTTACAATTTCCTTAAAAAAAAATTGCGCCTCTTTTATCGACCCACTTTTTTAGGTATCGTTTCTCAAAGCAATATTACAAAATGCAAAACCAAAACAATGATAATGATTTACAACTTATTAGGATCTGAATGTTTGTTACAATATGCATAACTGTCAAGTTGCTAAACTTACTGTAGCAAGTATGCTATTTACCGTTGATGTTCTGTTATTGCGGCGATGAAATGAAATGAAGGCTCTTCACGTTGGGAATTGAATGGAATTGTGATGAAATATTATTGCTTTTAGTTATTGCTTTCAAACTGGGTTATGTTAGTTTTGTCTTAATAAATACGGTTGAGCCTTTATTAATATGGCCATGTACATACTACATCATATCATCCAGCCATATAGCGGGCGTTTAAGCATTTCTGTGCATTAGAAAAATGCAAGTGTATCATTGACTTGTATTGCAACAAGACGTACGACAAGCATATGTTAGCTTCTTTACTACTCTTCTCGATTATTAAGTAGCTTTTGATAACTGGTAATAGTGTTTGTTATGATCAAATGTTAAAATTTATAAAAATTGCAAGTTCTTTAAATTATTCAAAGAGTCCTTTTCAATAGGGATACTAAGAAAGTGGCTGTTATTGTCACTACTGCCATGAAAGAAGATACACCTAACATTTGAAGCTTTTATTTAAGCCAACAAAACAATGTGTGAAATTTCTCCTTGTCAATAGTAAAAATATACTTGTTCATTGGGAGCGTGCTTTTAAATTTTGTTATTGTGTTGTAGTTTATTAAATATTTGAATGTAAGGAGCATCTGTCTGTCGCATAATGATCCATTATTTGGCATGAGATCAATAACAACTTTTGTGCTAGAACAACGGGCCAAACATGATCGGGTATTTGTCACAATAAAACACCTGTATTCTGTTGATGAGTAAAAATTGAATCATCGGAGCCTGTTACATAATATCTAACGACACAAAAATTAACTTAGGAAACATTGCTCTATGCACTTATTTATAACTTGTAGAGGTGGTAAATTACCTTAATCCAATTCCAATGATGAACACAATGAATACTTCACATACAGCCAAAAGTCACTTTTCAACAAACAGAATAACAGATTCGATTAATAAAAAAAACCAAAAAACCAAAAACAAAAACAAAAACCCAAAAACAAAACAAAACAAACCACAAAAAGCATTGGACATTTCGCTAAGCAAATGAATCATCTGTAGTATCATTCTTAAAGGACAATGTTTATATTAGCAAGTTTATTAAGCAGAAATACAAATTCAACAATTTACAACGTATTTGTACAAATAAGTCAAGATTAAATAACCAGACTACAATTTAAAATTCAGAAACTTGATCATTTTTTCATAAAGAACATTTATTGCAATACATTCATTGAGTCCTGACCAAATACTTGTTGATATTCGACGTTACTGTTTGAAAAAAAATTGTATAGTCAAACATGAACAATTTAAACAAAAACAATCACTAATTATACCGTAATATTTATACTCTGAGCTACTGTAATGTTATTACTTGTATTAGAAAGCGATGTCGACGAGACGATACTTTGCAGAAACGAGACTTCAAAGATGAATTGAGTCTTTAACATTTTTATAAAGATCTTTTATGCTCTCAGTTTAAATACCGATATTCATCCTTAACACTGTTTATACTGAATTAAAGTTGATATTTTTATAGTGATATTTATAAAATGATGCAAAATGGCAAAAATTTCATAATGAATAAGAAGGGGAAAACAAGCACACATTCTCATGAAATTCATACGGTGATACGGGACTTTTTTTGCAAAAAACAATTTGATAAAGCATGCATCCTCACGAAGAAAAAAGATACTGGAATTTGTGACGTCATCTCGACTTTGATTGGAGGTGTCGCATTTGAAAGATGTTACAGTTATTAATTTGCGTAAATTTATTTTTAATCAAATTATCAATAGCACAACTATTCGTGGCCAATGTTTCTAACAAAAAAAATGTATCTCTTTGTATATTGCATTTCAGTTAACATTGATTTTTGTTAATAAAATCAACAAGAAAATCTCCATATATTGGTATTAAAGAAAATTGATATAAACACTGTGATTCCTACAGCCAGGAGATGGGTTTTAATGATCTTTTATCAAATATACACAAAATGATGAACACAATCTTAATGTAAGCTATTTTCAATATTTCTTACCAAAAAAGGGAACTATACCCTAAAATTTACTCAAGGCAGAACTCTAATTGTACATGACGAATTTTAAACGTTCAGGAAAATTAGTTTGAAAGGGGTTCTTTGATCAGTGTACAATATATCTTTATATTATTGATTAACGCGTTTCTTTTGTTTCCTTTATATAAGACACACGAAATTTGGTTATAACTTAAGAAATATCTCAAAATGACTTCTTTACAAAATGAGTCTCACAAAGTATGTTTGTTTAGAAGGTGGATATTGATAAATGTGACATGTTGATTGTTACACACTTTATTCATAGTTTTCTTTGTCTAATTCATGACTAATGCTTCACCGCCTTGCGACATATGCTACACTGCTAATGAATAAAAACTTAACACAATTATGGTTTAAAATTTCCCGAAAAATTCAATATTACATTTTGACAGTTAAATGCTATAAAATTACACTTAAGCCCGATATTCGATTGCAGTTGATTTACCTTACTCCTATATAGTGTCATCAGTTTGTAATTGCCAATTAACAAACCGGAACCACTGGAATGGAGAGTCCACGCAGTCTGCTTCTTTGCTTGATCACCATTGGTTTGGGGACATTGATTGAAGGTAAAAGAAAGAAAAATAAACATGCTCACGGCAGCATTATATTTATTGACTTTTTGTTTTTTTAATCCTGTTTAAAAGTAATACTAAAAAGATCCATATGAAAACAATGTTGTGTTGTACCATATAGATCCTATTCAATTTGTGTTCAAACTGTTATATCAAATGGTTGTTTTTTTTATATGCATTTCCCAATCTTTAAAGTTTGAGTGATTATTAAGGTCTTCCATTTCAAATGCCAACACCCGAGTTTTTATCGTTTTTTCTCTATTCATCTTTTTTTCTTACCGATTTTGTGCACATGACTACCATAAAATGTTCCGACAGGCTGACTTTGATTCTAAGATTATTCCGATTGGCATTGTTTGAATTATTTGGAAATAATTTAATTTTATGGCGTCATTTTCATTTTTGAGATATTGATGTTATACCAATTTTTAGAGGATTGGATTGTCTTTGCGTGTTCAAGGTATAAAAGATGAGTTTAAAGTCTTGAAGATGGAAGAAGTCAGAACGAAAATTAATGTGTATTAAGCATTTGGAATTGTCTGACAACCCCCCCCCCCAAAAAAAAAAAAATATACAAAAAAAACAAAACAACAACCCCCCCCCCCAAAAAAAAAAAAAAACCCACCAAAATTAAGAAGTACCCAAATGTTGAGAATAAAAAGTGTCGTCGGTATGTGTTTTGTTTTTTAGAATATATTTTGTTACATTGTAGTTGTGTTTGTTTTTGAAGGTTGCGATGACGGATGGGTACCATACAAAAACAACTGTTACTGGTTTTCAAGGGGAACGGATTTGGTTTTTCATAATGCAGTGGTAAGATTGAAGTGATTCCATTATGTAATCATGCAAATATAAACAAGCAGTTTTGAATTCGGGTGAAATAATCCAACAATTTGTTATCAATGAAAATGCTTCTGCTGACATTTTAGCTGCTCTTACTAGTTGTTATTCATCAATTTAGTTAACACTTTAGAGATACTCAAAGTACTGTATGTGAATGATTGATAAACCATTGTTATCTAGAATGCTTTAAAGCATTGATGGAACTTTAATGATAAAATGACAATAAAACATTATAAATAAAAAAATATAAATGATTGCAAAACAGCCATTTTGATGTAATAGAGACACAAAGAGAAGCCTCAATCATGAAAACAGAAAAAAAAAACAAGGAAGCAGATATAATTTTGTTACAACTGGTGTCATACCTTTGTGACCTAACGATATGAATTCTCCCAAATAACTTTTGTACATTGTAGAATACTTGTTCCGACAAGGGGTCACATTTGATCGAATTAAAAAACACATCAGAAGAAAAGTGGGTGCTGCTTCAAAGTCTAATACGCCGTAAGTTATCTAAACTGTTATTTTTCTCTTAAGAAATATAATTGTCCCAAAAAGTTTTTATTGATTAATTTCAAATACAGTTGCTAAAGACATTCCCCACATTGTTGCATTGGTTGTATTTACTGACACGTGCATTGCCTACTATACCTGCTATACCCTTTGTAGTGTATTTAGAAAGAAAAAAAATTCATAATTTTTCATAATTTCATGAATTATGAAATTTCATAATTTTTCAAAAATGTCATTATCATTTTAAAAACAAGTCAGTATCGAATCTTTAAATTTAAAATTGCATTAGTTTTGACATTCATCCAGAATTTAAACATATTCTTGCAATATTTGGAAATATGATAAAAATATGATTGAGAAAGACAGAGGTTCTGTATTGAAACACATGAGAGTTTTAGCAGAGTATATCTTAATTTTACTCATACATGAAAGTCAATACCTTTACATATGATAACAGGATTACGGTTTGTTCGCAATGTTTTGAAGGTAATCCTACTATCTAATCACCCTTCTTGTTTTCTTACGCCCGATATTCTATTTTTAATTGTTTTCTATGCAACAGCATATGCGTGTTTATCAATCTAAAATTGATCATGTATACACTAGTATTTTCATGGACGACTTTTCAAACAGGTTTTGTATGCAATAATAACCAAGGTAAACAGGAAAAACCCTGTTTTCAATAGTACCGATCAGACCCAACCTAACACCAGAGTAACACAAACTAAACCCTGGGTTTAGTTTTTGGGTTTACGTGGGGTTTACTCTGGGTTTAGTTTTTGAAAAGTTGGGTTCATTCGGGGTTTACTCTCGGTTTACTCGGGAATTGCTTTTTTGGTCAACTGTACGCACGTGTGAAGTCCTTTGTCCTTTGTTCTCGGATATTTCGAATACACATGTAGCGTCTGGTTTCAAGGATATATTTCTGATCGGGGTTTGTGTCCATTCTGTGTTTACTCTGGTTCCATTCTAGTAGACCCGAAGTAAACCCAAAGTAAACCCAAAGTAAACCAAGATAGTAAAAGAGTTTAGTTGGGATTTACTTTCTGTTAGGTTGGGTCTGATGAGTACTATAAATGTATGAATCACAATAAACTACATCAGCAAATTTACCAAACATTTATTCACAGACACTTCTAAAACACCACAATGTATAATAATTTTTGCGGTTTTTTTAATAATTTTTTTTTGGTGTTTTGTTTTTAGGTTATGGTCACGTGTGGCTAGGTCTCACTGATGTTTCACGTGAAGGTCGGTACGTGTATTCATCAACTGGCGTTAAACCACGGTATCTAAACTGGCACAGAACGGAGCCAGCTGGCGGTAAAGGAGAAAACTGTGCTGTTCTGGTAACGACACAGCGTGTGTGGCACGACTATCCCTGTACCTCTAAAATGTCCTACGTCTGTAAGAAACCTGAAAAACGCATGGATTTGAATTCAAATTATTGTAAATGAATCAATTGTTAATCTTTAATCATGACGATAAAAACAAGAAAAAGAGCTACATTTATAACTGTTCAATGAATACTATCTTCAAATAAAAATAAAATCGTCACTTAATATGTCTTAATCTCTATATAATTATGATATTCATATTTCCTTATTCATAATTGCATATATTGTAAATGAATTGAACACAGTGTTTTTGAAAAAAACATAAAAAAAAAATAAAAATAAATAATAAATAACTTTAAAAAAAAATAAGTAAAACAATCTATTGATCGAAAAGTATAACAATCTACAGTATATTTTAAATATCCGATTTTTTTCCACTTTAAACTAGGTTGTGTGGCCTTGAATAGTTTGGACTAGGCCTATTAATCTATAAATTTTAACACTGTGATTTGTGTTTTCTTAATCGTGAAAATATTATTTATGAAGACATTTTATGGAAAAATTAATACAGTTAGGAAGGTGTAGCTGTAGAGAAATAAAATAAAGTTGCATTGAGCAACAAAAGTGCGAATTTTCTCTCTCAATCAATATAAAACTTTAGGCATTATAGATGCAATATTAGAAAATCCTAAAATTTTATTTTCCATATTTTGTTGCATTAACACCACACAAAGACAATGATCAATATTTTGAAAGATTTTATCTACAATACCTTGTGTATATTTTCTTTCCGAAATTGCATGTTTTATCTAAACTACTATATTAAAATAATAGACTCGAATTTTGATCTTTAATACCGAGAAATCGGAAGAGTACTTCTGTTTGCTTTATATATTTCAAACATCATTGGTACTTGAAAATTACCAATGTGTTCTTATTTTTTCTCAATCGAGCTTCGCGAATTAATAATCAACGAAAATTCCTTTAAAATATCAGGAAATTATCTGGATTTTTTTTTTCTTTTTGCAATCTTGCACATGCGTATTACATACGTTAAATCACGGAGATTTTTCAGTTTATGCTCCACAATATCACATTTGCATGGATAAACTCAGAGACGATATAACAAGTACATGTACATTTTCATTGAAAATTTGTCTTATATTTTGTTTATCAAAGGAATAGGGAAGATTACTCTAACTCAGTGCATTTAATATGAAATATCCCGAGAGTTCCGAATGTCAACATTGTGTGTAAATTCGAAGCGAGTAAAAAAGTTGGTGAAAAAGTATTGAATTCTTCATAAAAATGAATTAAATTTTTAGATGAAAATTTGACTGTTATTTTCATTGCAGCCTGTTAATTTTCTCAAAAATCGTTTCGGAGCGATTTTGCATTTTCTTTTTTCTACATTACGGGTAAATGGGAGTTATCTTAACTGTGGTGAAGGCCTGTCCCGAGATACAGTTAGGTTATTCAAACTAAGCCGAGTGTAGTGAAATTAATAGCATTATTGTAGTCATAAAGCTTGGTTATGTAAATGTCAACAATACGGTGTGTCGATGATTTTGTTTCGTAATTGTCCGATATCATATGCAATGTCAACCTGTGCACGCATGGGTCAAAGTCTAGTAATTATATGAAAGAATTAGAGATTAAACCAACAGAACAGGAACGTTGCTTATTTACATGACTAGCAGATTTATAACCAAACTCTTGTTATATCAGTGGTGGTCAAAATAATTGTGTGAAAAAAAGGGAAACCAATTTAATTCCAAAATTTCTGTTTAGCCACAAATCAATTCTTAGAGTTTCAAATTTTTAAGTTTCTTTAAAGATAGTAAAAATTAATGTCAATAGCAGTCCATTCCATAATTAGTAAATGTTTGTATATGATTGTATCCATTATCATTGAGGTTTACACCAATCTTATTTTGACAACTCAACCAGAGTAACAGTGTCTTTGATTCGGGTTTCAGACAAGTTTTTTTTCTACTGTGGATTCATCAATATTCGTTGAATACCAATTTTCGTGGATTTCGTTTTAAAGTTGATCCACGAAATGAAACGTTCATTGAAGTGTAACTTCTATTAATATTTTATATTGATAAGATCATTGGCCACAAATTTACGTATCCTTGAAACTGTGATTTCCACTTTATCCTAAAAAATTCATGCCCTTGAATATTAATGAAACCACAGTATGCGAAGTGTTTTTTTTTTTATTTGATTTAGTTTACAATTTCATAGCAATTTATTATGCTAATTTTTGTCTAGTCAAACATGTGTGAAGTATTTCAGGAAGGTTGTGCATTTGCACACAAAAGTGAGAAGAGGATGAATATTCATTAAAAATGTCATTGGCTCCTTTTAAAAGACAAAAAAATATTATGACATTGGAAGTTTCCTAAAAAAAAGATAAATAACTTTCCCAGTTTTTTTTTTATATAATTCAATTAAAAAGAATATATAATTTGATCTTAAGATTACATTATATATAAATGTATACCCATCTGTTCAAAGATTTATAGAAAACAAATACACATTAACCAAACTTTCAGTGAAAGTTTCTATAAATTTGTCAACTGAACAAAAGAAAAAGAAAGAAAACACAAAAACGAGCATAGCAAATAATGTTGTATCTGAGATTTCTTTGTAATAAGAATTTAAACAATGTGTTTATTGTTTATGCAAATGAATTAAAATTAATGATTAGAATTTTATACTATAATGTACATGAATTTACACACGCAGTTAAAAAGTCTCAATACAATACAGTGTAACGATATCATAGCAAGTTACATAGTTTAACTTAATAGTGTTAGTTCAATCAAAGCTATTTGATTATAACTGATTCTTATCCATTATATACACAACTGTTATTATATCAGTTAGCATATTTAGTGTCACCAGTGTCCTTTATTCATCGCCAGCTGATGAACTAATTTAGCTATGTAAACACAATTAGTTTGGTATATTTTGATTTCATTTTCTTTCAAAAACACGAAATCATGATGACAATCTTCATATAGCGAAGCAGCGTGGATTGTAGAATACCTAAAGTCTGTCCCAAGATGTTTATGCTACACATTTTGGACCATTTTTAACACAGACATACCTGTGAAAGAAGTGTAATTGAATTCGATAAAAAGGACAATTTCCAAGATGTCTTCATTTACACATTGTTCTTTTTTATAAAAAATCACAGGAACGAAACAGATTTCTTCCGGAGATTTCTCCATTCGAAAGTCACTCGGAATACCTCGTGCAATTTTTCAACATTAACATCTGGGCTTATTGCAAAACAAAATCTTTGTGGACATCTCTGTGGACATTTTAGACGTGTATTGAAACCTGATAAATTAACAGGGGCGTTTCAACTGAGAAATCTTAGAAATTTTTCATACTTTTGAATGAACTTCCTTTGAACCCTGAAGTATTTATAAATATCGAGTAATTAACCAAAATATGAATCGAGAAAATCTTGGGACAGACTATATATAAAGTCATTATAAGACTTTTTTGAAGAATGGTAATTGTCTACTTAATAAATCATGCATGGAATGTTACGATTTACACAGAACCCGGAGAATCTCAACTGTCCTATAATGAACATGGCCACTGACGTACTCTGGATGTGGTCGTCTCGGTGTTCGTTCACTGATTGGAGTAGATGGTCTCTGTTGTACTTTGAATGTGGTCGTACAGAGCCTTAAATACCATTTGGTACTCATTCTGTTCAGATGAAAACAAAACTAAGAAATATTGACATCAATATTAGCTTCAAATGCATATTCATATGGCAATTTTTCAATCACAAAATCCTACAAAACTGTATTATAGTTTAAGTGATGTTTATATTAGGTGGAAAGGGGCACATCTTTAATTACAAATCATTGTAACCTCATTTATGTCTTCGGAATTCTTTTACTATATTTTCCTCAGTTCCCATTCAGCACAAATACCTTTAATTCAATCCTTGTAGGGTCGACCATTGATTTCTGAAGAAATTTACCTGTCATAACCTGCAAAGGGTCTACACGTTTGGCTTTCTTAGATTTTGACCTTTTTTTTATTTTTCTAATTTGTCATGAGGTAATAGCTTTGTTGACATCCTCCAGCTAATTCCCCGCAAAGGGTTGACCTTCCGTATCGAATTCATGCTGCACCATCACATGTCAGAAACGTAAAGTTTATAGTTTACTATGTCTTATCTACCAACTTTTTGCGTTATTTTACCTCCTTGCAATTTCACTGTGTAAAGTCAACACAACAGTCATAGTCGGAGGTTTCGCATTTCCCCTCTGATTCTCATGTACCAAACATATGGGGCCTAAATATTGCAAACCAATTCCAACAAAAGACATTCCTCTAACTAACAAAAAACATTAAAAATTAGTTCATGAATTTCAGAAACACCCCCAACAATTCAAGTAAAGAACTCTCAATTTTACAAAAAAATGTTTTTTTTAATCGAAACTGTTTCTTGCTACCTTAGTGACCCTATAAAAAGGAACTAATATCTAAGAGTTGAAGAAACATCTAATTTACAAATGACTTGTTACATAATCTAGAAGTAAGAATATACAGATGCCATAAACCTTTTTTTCAGTGAATGAGACCAAAACCCAATTTGCGCTGCTGCACATTTGCAATTTACCAGACCTACAACCTTACCAATATTTTCTCTTCTTGAAAATATTGATTTTCAATTAGAAGGTGGACATAATTTGTTACTCACAATATTTGCTTAATCGATGTGATAAGTGGAGGAAGGTCTTTAATTTTGGAGAAAAGGTGATCTGTCACGGGTGTTTTTTGTTTAATGACACGTAAATATATTGAGAGAGTTAAAATCTTAGCACATAAACTATTTTTTTTAAAGACCTACTGTTTTAGTAGAATTATTTATAATCTGAACAGAGAACGTATAAGTCAAATGACTCGTTCATATGCAGATTTGCGTAACACCGTAGCACGCTAAAAATGGGTCCTGGTAAAGACTGACTTACACTCTTTGAACACAACTCATTTGTCAAACGTTTAAAATTACTGTGATTTTCAATGTTATGACATAACTCATTCATTTAAAGACTTGGCCATATGCGACTGATTTACAATCTCTATACAGTATATCTATGTTGATGACTTACAAAGTTCGCACAGAATTCCGGACGTCTGACTTGTAGATGTCTAACCGTAGTGAACACATCCACCCAACCGTCAATGTCCAGCTGCTGAATGGCGTTATGGACAGCAAGGAACACTCCACACAAAGAAGCACCGTCACTGGTTTATATTAAAGATAAGTTAAACAATTTATCCTCAAACTGATGCTAAACATCAACACTTTTCCTATCGAAAGGAAATAAATCTTAAGCAGAAGTAATCAAAGCCAGTGGGTACATGTATCTATTTTAGTGAAAACGGTAACCACACCGTAGTCTGTAATGCAATACTTTAAACCCTAGTGTATCGGCTCAACGTCACATGCACATACAGATAAGTTTAACGTTACAAGTAAGCTGCGAGTGTAAAATTAAAAAAATATGTATATTATACAACTATATTGAACGCACTTTTGTTAACGTACCTACAAACGACGGTGATGGGATTTTCTGTCTCAGACAGTAACGCTGCCGACACAAGACTCCGGAGGTGTGATGTATCTTGTGAAGTTTCAATTGGACCAATCTTCGCCCTCGGTTCCACCACAACCACAGAGTGCGACTCGTCCTCATTCTGAAACAAGTTAACTCCGGGATTACCTTGCGTTTTTTTTTCATTTAAGTTTACTTAAATAGCAAATGCTTAATTTTTAAGGTCTTCCGTTTCCAACGGAAGACCTTATTGTTTTCGTACGATTTCTTTTTCCCTATTATTATTAAGGTCTTCCGTTTCCAACGGAAGACCTTATTGTTTTCGTTCGGTTTCTTTTTCCCTATTATTAAGGTCTTCCGTTTCCAACGGAAGACCTTATTGTTTTCGTACTGTTTCTTATTATTATTATTATTATTTATTATTATTATTATTTTTTTCCAAATTTTGTGCACGCGATTTCTCGGAATCTATTCGACCGATCTCAACCATTTTTTTACAGATGTTAGGGCGTGATCTAAACTTAATACTTTTTTCTTAATTTTTTCGTAGTCACTTCCGGTACCGAATTGTCGGCCATTTTGTAATTTTTGACGACCCATTTTGTGCAGCTATAAACTCGGAAACCATAAGAGATATGAATATCAAATTTTCAGGATAGGTAGACGATAGTTTGAAGTTGTGCAGCATGTAGTTGTTTAATGCCTGTTGCGCCATTTCTTGGAGCTCGCCTGGGCACGAAAATTGGGTACGAATTTTCAATCAAAATTTTACACGTTTTGATTTATATCTTTTTATCAGTTGATATTTTGTTAAGACATATATAACAAAAGTGGTAGATAATCAAACGTTCTTTCCAACAAAATCAAGAAAAAGGGGCTGGTCCCTTTATTTAGGGGCCAAGGCACTCGTAAACTCTATTACAAATAACTTTAAAACGATAAAGATTTTGTAATGCATTATAGAAGCAAAGTTGTTGGTCGTACTAATATCTATTAGAAAAAATCTTTGCCACGCCCATTTATTACGTAATTAGGAATTTTTGTGGGGCCAGAGTACTTAAACTTTGACGCAATATAACTAGAGAAGTAGAAATATTTTGTTAGACATCATAGAAGAGAAAATGTTTGAATTTATGATTAAAATCGATTCCACTGATCAAAACACGAATTTCCCTTCTCATTAAGGATCTAGAGGGCTGGCCCCTTAAATATTCAAACATTTGTATCTCAAAAATGAACAACAATTTTAAATAGATGTCAGCACAAAAAATGTTTGAATTTGTGAGACCTTTCGATTGAATTTAAGAAAAAGGGGCTGGCCCCTTAAATTAGGGGCCAAGACACTCGTAAACTCTATTACAGATATCTGAAAAACGATAAAGATTTTGTATTGCATTATAGAAACAAAGTTGTTGGTCGCAACAATATCTATCAGGAAAAATCATGACACGGCCATTTATTACGTAATTAGGGATTTTTAGGGGCCAAAGTACTTAAACTTTGACGCAATATATCTAGAGAAGGAGACATATTTTGTTCAGCATAGTAAAAGAGAAAATGCTTGCATTGATGATTCTCATCGATTCCATCAATCAAAATACCAAAGTCTGTCCCCATTAAGGATCTAGAGGGCTGGCCCCTCAAATATTCAAACATTTGTATGTCAAAAATGAACAACAATTTCAAATAGATGTCAGAACAAAAAATGTTAGAATTTGTGGGACCTTTCGATTGAATTTAAGAAAAAGGGGCTTGCCCCTTAAATTAGGGGCCAAGACACTCGTAAACTCTATTACAAATATTTTAAAAATGATAAAGATTTTGTAATGCATTATAGAAGCAAAGTTGTTGATCGTAACAATATCTATCAGGAAAAATCATTGCTACGCCCATTTATTACGTAATTAGGGATTTTTAGGGGCCAAAGTACTTAACCGTTGATGCAATATATCTAGAGAAGGAGACATATTTTGTTAAGCATAGTGGAAGGGAAAATGCTTGCATTGATGATTCTCATCGATTCCATCAATCAAAATACCAATGTCTGTCCCCATTAAGGATCTAGAGGACTGGCCCCTAAAATATTCAATCATCTGTATAAAAAAAAAATGATCAACAATTTCAGATACTTGTAAGAACACATATTGTTAGTATTTGTGAGACCTTTTGAATGAACTCAGGAAAAAGGGGCTGGCCCCTTACATTAGGGGCTAGGCCACTCGTAAAGTCTTTTTCACATACCTTAAAAACAATCAAGATTTTGTAATGCATTACAGAAACAAAGTTTTTGATCATAACAATATCAGTTTGTAAAACCCATTGCCACACCCATTGATGACGTAATTTGGGATTTTAGGGGACTAAACTCTTAAATCTTTAATATGCAAAATGTGAAAAAGCAAAACACTTTGTTACGCATTATGAAGGATATTGACAATCGTTTTCATTATCTGAAAGGGAATGTTTTAGGTGGAATTCTGAAATTTCATTGATATTTTAATCGTATCGTTTAAAAATTGAACCGAAGACCTACTCGTTACTCGTAACGAGATCGTATCTAGTTATTATTATTATTATTTTCCAAATTTTGTGCACGCGATTTCTCGGAATCTATTCGACCGATCTCAACCATTTTTTCACAGATGTTAGGGCGTGATCTAATCTTTATACATTTTTCTTAATTTTTTCGTAGTCACTTCCGGTACCGAATTGTCGGCCATTTTGTAATTTTTGACGACCCATTTTGTGCAGCTATAAACTCGGAAACCATAAGAGATATGAATATCAAATTTTCAGGATAGGTAGACGATAGTCTGGAGTTGTGCAGCATATAGTTGTTTAATGCCTGTTGCGCCGATTCTTGGAGCTCGCCTGGGCACGAAAATTGGGTACGAATTTTCATTCAAAAATTTCACACGTTTTGATTTATATATTTTTATCAGTTGATATTTTGTCAGGACATATACAACAAAAGTGGTAGAAAATCAAAAGTTCTTTCCAACAAAATCAAGAAAAAGGGGCTGGCCCTTTTATTTAGGGGCCAAAACACTCGTAAACTCTTTTACAAATAACTTAAAAACGAGAACGATTTTGTAATGTATTATAGAAGCAAAGTTGTTGATCGTACCAATATCTATTAGAAAAAATTATTACCACGCCCATTTATTACGTAATTAGGGATTTTTAGTGGCCAGAGTATTTAAACTTTGACGCAATATAACTAGAGAAGTAGAAATATTTTGTTAGACATCATAGAAGATAAAATGTTTGAATTATTGATTTAAATCAATTCCACTCATCAAAACATGAATTTCTGTCCCCATTAAGGATCTAGAGGGCTGGCCCCTAAAATATTCAAGCATTTGTATCTCAAAAATGATCAACAATTTTAAATAGGTGTAAGAACAAAAATTGTTAGTATACTTAAGACCTTTTCAAAGAAATCAAGAAAAAGGGGCTGGCCCCTTTATTCAGGGGTCAGGGCACTCTTAAACTCTGTTACGAATAACTTAAAAACGATAAAGATTTTGTAATGCTTTATAGAAGCAAAGTTGTTGATCGTACCAATATCAATTAGAAAAAATTTTTACCACGCCCATTTATTACGTAATTAGGGATTTTTAGGGGCCAAAATACTTAAACTTTGACGCAATATATCTAGAAAAGGAGACATATCTTGTTAGACATCATAGAAGAGAAAATGTTTGAATTAATTATTTTAATCGATTCCACATATCAAAACACGAATTTCTGTCCCCATTAAGGATCTATAGGGCTGGCCCCTAAAATATTCAATCATTTGTGTCTCAAAATGATCAACAATTTTAGATGGGTGTAAGAACAATAAATGTTAGTATTCTTAAGACCTTTTCAAAGAAATCAAGAAAAAGGGGCTGACCCCTAAATAAGGGGCCAAGACACTCGTAAACTCTATTACAAATAACTTAAAAACAATAAAGATTTTGTAATGCATTATAGAAGCAAAGTTGTTGATCGTAACAATATCAGTTTGTAAAACTCACAGCCACACCCATTGATGACGTAATTAGGAATTTTTAGGGGATTAAAACATTAAATCTTTAATGTGCTGTATGTGAAATGTGAGTGGAAATTCTGAAATTTCATTGATATTTTAATGGTATCGTTTGAAAAATTGAACGGAAGACCTCCTCGTTACTCGTAACGAGATCGTATCTAGTTATTATTATTTTTCTTTTTTTTTCTTACAAATTTTGTGCACGCGATTTCTCAGAAACGGCTTGACCGATTTTCATGAAACTTTAAGATCTGATAGATACTGATCTGAACCTTATAGGTTTTTGATTTTATTGATGACGTCACTTCCGTTTTTGAGAAACTGACGTTTTAGCGATTATCAGAGGGGTGGCTTGTCCCTCTAAGTTCTCCTAAACTATAAAATATATTGAGTTCAAACTTTCAGGGATAGTAGACGAAAGATTGTAGATTTGCAATTTTATTTTCATTTTGATCTAGCTTTAAAGGCGCCGAAGCTCGCCTGGACCCGAAAATTGAGATGGAAAAAACGTCGTAATTTTTCGTGTTTTTTTTTAATTATCTCTTTTCTGAAAAATATTTTGTTAAGACATGTAATGTAAAAATAGTTTCTACTTACATTACCTTTCCTTTAAAATCAAGAGAATGAGAGAATGGGGCTGGCCCCTCAAATAAGAGGACCAAGGGGCTCGAAAGTCTTTAATCTGTAGCCCTTTACTGAGAGATATTTTGTGAAATGTTATAGAAGCAAATATGTTCATCTTACAGTTATGTATCCAAGCAATGTAATGATTTTTCCATGTGTTACGTAATTAAGGGTTTTGAGGGGCCAAAAGTCCAAAATTCGATCACCCATATCTCGGAAAGGAAAAATATTTTGAAATGCAGTATAGAAGAAAAGTTGTTTAAAATGATGTTCTTAACAATATGCAATCTTCAAAATTTCGTTAAAGGGCCCCTATAAGGATATAAGGGATCGGCCCCTAAAACCTTCTTTCTCATATATCTCCAGAACGGTAACAGATTTCTAAACACTTGTTGAACAAAATGTGTTTAGAATTCAGTGACCTTTTATTTGATATCAAGAAAAAGGGGCTGGCCCCTTAAATTAAGGAACCAAATGGCTCGAAAGTCTTTTATCTAAAGCCCTTTACTGAGAGATATTTTGTAAAATATTATAAAAGCAAATGTGTTTATCTTACAGTAATGTATCCAAGCAATATAATGATTTTCTCATGTGTTACGTAATTAAGGGTTTTTAGGGGCCGAAAGTCCCAAATTTCGATCACCCATACCTCAGAAAGGAAAAATATATTGAAATGCAATACAGACGAGAAGTTGTTCAAATTAATGTTGTTTACAATATGCAACCTTCAAATTTTCGTTAAACGGCCCTTATAAGGAGATAAGGGACCGGCCCCTAAAACCTTCTTTCTAATATATCTCCAGAACGGTAAGGATTTTCTGAACACTTGTTGAACAAAAATTGTTTAGAATTAAATAACCCTTCATTTGATATGAAGAAAAAAGGGCTGGCCCCTAGAACTAGGGGACCAAAGGGCTCTAAAGTCTTTAATATGTAGCCCTTTACTGTAACATATTATGTGAAAGGTTATAGAAGCAAATATGTTTATCTCACAGTTATGTATCCAAGCAAAGTAATGATTTTATTATGTGTTACGTAATGAAGGGTTTTTAGGGGCCAAAAGTCCAAAATGTCTTTCCCCCATATCTCAGAAAGGAAAAATATTTTGTAATGCAATGCAGAAGAAAAGTTGTTTAAATTAATGTTTTAAACAATATGCAATCTTCAAAATTTCGTTAAACGGCCCCTATAGGGAGATAAGGGATCGGCCCCTAAAACCTTCTTTCTCATATATCTCAAGAACGGTATCGGTTTTCTAAACACTTGTTGAACAAAATTTGTTTAGAATTAAATGACCTGTCATTTAATATCAAGAAAAAAGGGGCTGGCCCCTTAAAAAGGGGACCAAAGGGCTATAAGTCTTTAATCTGTAGCCCTTTTCTGAGAGTTATTTTGTGAAAGGTTATAGAAGCAAATATGTTTATCTCACAGTTATGTATTCAAGCAATGTAATGATTTTATCATGTGTTACTTAATTATGGGTTTTTAGGGGCCAAAAATCCAAAATTTCGATCACCCATATCTCAGAAAGGAAAAATATTTTGAAATGCAATACAAAAAAAAATTGTTCAAAATGATTTTCATAACAATATGCAACCTTCAAATTTTCGTAAACGGTCCCTATAAGGAGATAAAGAATCAGCCCCTTAAAACTTCTTTCTCATGTATCTCCAGAACGGTACCGAATTTTTAAACACTTGTTGACAAAATGTGTTCAGAATTAAATGACCTTTCATTTAACATCAAGAAACCTTTTTCCTGATATTAAATGAAAGGTCCCTTAAATTAGGGGATCAAAGGGCTCTAAAAAAATTATCTATAGCCCTTTAATGAGAGCCATCTTGTGAAAGGTTATTAAAGCTAGATTAGGTATAATACGTTTATATATCCTAAAATCATAATGATTTTCTCTTGCGTTACCCAATTAGGGTTTTTTGGGACCAGATGTCAACAAGTTTAATCTTTTCAATCTTCATTTATTTTAAAAAGCAATGAAATAGAACTTATAAAAAGCGATACAATAAAGCATTAGTAGTTCACTCCTTTTTCCATATCATGTTTTGTTGTCAAAAATCATAGTTGATGATGTCATATTTTCTTCTAAAAATCGGACGGAAGACCTCCTCGTTGCTCGCAACGAGATCGTATCTAGTTATTTTTCTTTTTTTTCTTACAATTTTTGTGCACGCGATTTCTCAGAAACGGCTCGGCCGATTTTCATGAAACTTTCAGATCTGTTAGATAATGATCAAAACCTGATAGGTTTTTTATTATATTGATGACGTCACTTCCGTTTTTGAGAAATTGACGTTTTAGCGATTTTTAGGGGGGTTGCTTGTCCGTGGAACTTCTCCTAAACTATAAAAGATATCGAGTTGAAACTTTCAGGGATAGTAGACAAAAGAATGTAGATTTGTAATTTTATTTTCATTTTGATCTGTCTTGAAAGGCGCCGAAGCTCGCCTGGACCCGAAAATTGAGATGGAAAAAACATCGAAATTTTTACTGGTTTTCTTTAATTATCTCTTTTCTGAAAACTATTTTGTTAAAACATGTAATGTAAAAAAAGTTTCTATTTACAGGACCTTTTCTTTGAAATCAAGAAAAAGGGGCTGGCCCCTCAAATAAGGGGTCCAAAGGGCTCTAAAGTCTTTAATCTGTAGCCCTTTACTGAGAGATATTTTGTGAAAAGTTATAGAAGCAAATATGTTTATCTCACAGTTATGTATCCAACCAATGTAATGATTTTATTATGTGTTACGTAATTAAGGGTTTTTAGGGGCCAAAGTCCCAAATTTCGATCACCCATATCTCAGAAAGGAAAAATATTTTGAAATGCAATACAGAAGAAAAGTTGTTCAAATTAATGTTCTTAACAATATGCAACCTTCAAAATTTCGTTAAACGGCCCCTATAGGGAGATAAGGGATCGGCCCCTAAAACCTTCTTTCTCATATACCTACAGTACAATATCGGTTTTCTAAACACTTGTTGAACAAAATTTGTTTAGAATTCAATGACCTTTCATTTAATATCAAGAAAAAGGGGCTGGCCCCTCAAATAAGGGGACCAAAGGGCTCTAAAGTCTTTGATCTGTAGCCCTTTACTGAGAGATATTATGTGAAAGGTTTTAGAAGCAAATATGTTGTTCTCACAGTTATGTATCCAACCAATGTAATGATTTCATTATGTGTTACGTAATTAAGGGTTTTTAGGGGCCAAAAGTCCAAAATTTCGATCACCCATATCTCAGAAAGGAAAAATATTTTGTAATGCAATACAGGAGAAAAGTTGTTCAAATTAATGTTCTTAACAAAATGCAACCTTCAAAATTTCGTTAAACGGCCCCTTTAAGGAGATAAGGGATCGGCCCCTAAAACCTTCTTTCTCATATATCTCCAGAACGATAATGAATTTTTAAACACTTGTTAACAAAATGTGTTCAGAATTAAATGTACTTTCATTTGATTCCAAGAAAAAGGGGCTGGCCCTTTAAATTAGGGGATCAAAGGGCTCTAAAGTCGTTTATCTATAACCTTTTAATGAGAACCATCTTGTGAAAGGTTATTAAAGCTATATTAAGTATAATACGTCTACATATCCTAACAATATTATGATTTGCTCTTGCGTTACCCAATTAGGGTTTTTAGGGACCAGATGTAACAAGTTTAATATTTTCAATCTTATTTGGAAGAAATGCAAGCATTTTAAAAAGCAATGTAATAGAACTAAAAAGCAATACTTTAAAGCATTAGTACTTCACTCCTTTTTCCATATCATGTTTTGATGTCGAAAATCAAAAGTCGATGATGTCATATTTTCTTCTAAAAATCGGACGGAAGACCTCCTCGTTGCTCGCAACGAGATCGTGTCTAGTTTGTTCTTCTATTTACTGCGACATATTTTTCAGAAGTATCTTTTTAACTTTTTTTTTATTCTACATAATATTTTTTCTTATGGTAAAATTATTGATATCGTAACAAATTAGCCAGCTAGCGATTAGCACCCTCAGTAGAAGTTTCTAAATATAAAGAAAAACGTACCTTTTCTTGAACAATATCAATAAGGTGACAGGTGACGTCAGTTTTTGACTTTGATTGACAGTGTACTGTGAAAGGTGTCACGACCGTTGACGAGGATGCATCTGGCAACCAACTGCGAATCTGTTGACAATATGAACACATCTATATCATAAAGAAACTATCCATGACATCAATATATCCTTATGTATTCAGTGTATAATATAGAATGCTTAAGTGTTTTAAGATTATAATTGTTTAACTTGTTTTAGATAGTCGAACATGTTTAGGAATAAAAAACCCGGTTCTTTTACCAATCAAATATTTTATTGCGATATGTTTGTTTTTCTCATACCGAATCAATATCCTGAACAGGGTCCATGCATATTACTGTATCAGACTCGTGGTCATCGAGCAGACGTAAGAAGTCCACAGCGCCATCTGGTGTTGGGTATTTTGTCACAATAAACCGCCTTCCGTTTGTCAATGACTACATTATAATTTGCAATTTTTATTTTTTCATTTGATAAATCAAAACAATTAAATGTTTTAGATTAAAAATATCATGTACTTACTGGTACAACGATAGCGTTGATGTAATTTCCTCTGTTTGATACCGACGATGACAAAAATAAACTATACTTATCAACTGTAGAAGAAAGATTAGGTTTTGGTTTAACACACACACAAAAAGAAACTAAGAAACAATTAATTATTGACACATGAAATTGCTTTTGCAGGAATACCTGGTTATTAGTCTTTGGGACAATATGCAAATATTTATGTTTTCATATGAAGCTAAGATATTCAATCTAACACGTTGTATCACTTTGTATTGATTGTTATGCAACTATGAACATTATGTGCAAGTCATAGAATAAACAGTTGTATGAAAAAAAATAATTACATTCAAATATATATTTGAATTTTTTCTCAGATAATGACCACACTTATTATCTAATTAGAATACGTACGTGGCAAAATAGTGTCCGCGCAGTTTTTTGCTGAGTTTTGCTTCGCAATCTTGTAGTCTACTCCCGTGTATGCTGGTCGAACATTTAAAAGAAGCTGGAAACATCAAATTAATTTCACTTACGTAGATATACATGTAAAGCATTCTCTTGATTAAAAGGGTTTCCAATTAAAATTAGATTAAAATCGATGAGCTTTCAATTATGTATAGCCGAGTGTTCTTGTTCTTGCCTGGAATTCTTTTCTGGTGGCTTGTGCACCTTGAATAGCTTTCTCTGCCTTGAAGAAAACGTCTGTGGAATTGTCCATCTTAATTGGAGCTTTGAAAATGTTGTTCAAAGCAAGATAGATCGTAGTGTACTGTTCCTATAAAATCAATACAATGTACTTAGTAATGCTATCTATATACCTCTTGTACTTTCTTTCCAAGAAAAGCTACCTTTATTTTTCTTTTGTTAATCACATTTATTTTTCTATAGAAACACCTGTAATATTGCAAATAAAACATTACAAAATTAGTAACTGATACTTTTTACATAGTTATTACAAAATTGCTTTTCAGAGTAAACTTACAAATGTCTGGACCATAGACACTCGGTTTCCTCTCATTTTCTTGACAAATTCCACCACGTTGACTGTTCCTGTCTGTTTGCCCATGTGATACAAAGCGTCCAGAGCTATATAGGTACCGGTCCTCCCTACACCCGCGCTAAAAAGGGAATAAAATGAAACCTTTTTTACGAAAAATTGTGTTGAGTAGAATTGATAAAAAGGAGGTAAATACGCTTTTTAAACATATGTATTTGTTTAAACGTTTTGTGCTTTATTACATCACATACAGACGAGTGTATTTCATTGAGTTGAACAATAAGTGACACAATGTTAAACAGGAGTCGAAATTGTGCTATTAATGCGTGCTAATTACCTGCAGTGGACAACAGTGGGTACATTCGTGTTATTATTAGTTTTGCTGATCACGTGGTTGTGAAACGTGAGCAAGCACAATGATTCTGGGGTTCCGTGATCAGGCCACGCCGTGTAGTGGTGCTGATAAATCACGCGTGTCTTCTTTAACTAAAAAAAAAATAAAGCACCTGTGTCTTCTCTAACTAAACGTTAAACAATATGTTAAGAAAACGCACTTTCTTTAACAAAAGAATCCCGCCAGTAGTGTTCATATAGATATTTGTTATGGTTTTTTACGGGTGAACAGCTGGACCCAGGGTTCACCTTGTATTCTGTATACCTTTTAATATCAAGCAGTCGTGGCCACTATCGCCAATAAATTAATAAAACTCATGTATTATATTTTTATTACTTATTTTTTATACTTCTTTATACATATATCTCTGTCAACATTTTTTGTCTTTAATAACACAACGTTAAATTCAATGTGAAATAAACTCCTTTTTTTAGCAAAAGATATCGAAAAACAAAAACGTAATGTATCTGTACTTTAACTATTTAACAATAAAACAAAAACTAATAGCATCGTCTACTACCTTCAGCAGCGTACAAAGTAATTAATAAGAAGCTACGTTACATTTTCTAAAACTTGTGCTTATGATGGTATTTAATATGTTATCAGATATGACGTTTTCTATTTACCAAAATGTAAACGTAAAACTAGTATAACAATACTGATATATGTACTTGGAGGACTCAAATATATGAACTACAAAATGTTAATTTCTATATTTTGCTTTGCTTATCAATATTTTAACGTTGACAAAAAAGTATGATGCAGAGACGAATGCATCTATAGAAGATTAAAAGATGCCTTTGCATGTTATTATAAAACGCCCCATGTAATAGGCTATAATGTATATAATATATTATATCCATGTATAATGAATAAATAACTAATGTTTTGTTGATTATTTTTGATAAGGATAACAAATGTAAAAATGTAAAATAGAAACACTTTATTCTATGGAATAACATTTAGAATAATTATAGTAGATCAAACCTGTTTGTTGCTAACTGACATTTTCCGTTCTATGTAAAAGGCGTACTCTTTCTCTACAATCAGTTTGACCAACACTGGCCCAGCACTAAATGGTTTGTTTCTTTCCGGCCAATACTGGGTACACTTAAACTGCGAAAATTCAATGCCTTACTTTTGATAAAATAAAACAACAGACATGTTATTTCCTAAAAGGAAAACGTTCACCATTGCTACTTGTACAAATTGTCTAAGATTCGTTTACTGAAGCGTCTTTCATGCTTGAATATTTTTTAAAAAATGTTTACAAGTTTATTTTAATATGTTTATAACTTACTCTCTAAAAATGCTAATTTTCGGTTTGTAATCGAAAAAATATTATTTTCGTAATACAAAAATGTTTCATAAGTTCATGGATAAAGCAAAAATAACGGACTTTTATCCTAATGATAAATGTTCTGTCCACTGTCTATTTTGGATAACTAATGAATCCGTACCTTTTCTCCTTCTTTAAGATTAGTAAGCATTACAATGGTAGCCACGTTTTCCTGCCAAATCATTCTCCAAAAATCAGCAAGAGTATTGGCTTTTGGTCCTATGGAATGTAAAGAATGACATGTCACGTAAATAAAACTTTTCATAATGTATCTTTAAAAAGTTTTTCCAAAAAGTTCTTACAATATTTTATTTCAGTTTAAGAAAATACATGTTTATTAAACGTTTTGATTTATTTTTGTTTTTGCATTTCAAACTAACGTCAGGGAAATATGTGATAAGTTAACCTTGTGCAGCGATGTACTCTTTTTGTCTGTTGTGTCCCTGAGATAAAGAAAAAGATATACATAAAACCATTGTATTGAACACTTATGCTTCATATAACGTTTGATTCATTATAGAAAAAAATAACCATTAAAAACCAAACATATTTAAAGGGGCAAGTTGTTCTACAAATTGCCCGTCTTATTTACTCTTGATTTCAAATCTGATTTTTGTATATCGACAATTCATCATTAAGTAAGAAAAAGATATATGTTATAAATAACGGTTTTTACAGAGGTTGTCTTACAATTTTTTTTTTATAGAAACAATGCCCATAGTATAACATATTTAAGAAGGCAGGGTGGTCAACAAATTGGCCGTCAAATTTTCTTAAAGTTTCTTATCTGAATTTTTAGCGGCAACTTATCATTAAGCAAAGAAAAAATGTTTCAGCTTCACAACATGCAGGTTTTTATACAAAATTTTTCTTAAGGAGGCTGGGGCTTCAAAATATAATATAATATGAAACCATCAGATTTATATGAAAATTTCATAAGCATTTTCTGAAGCTATCAACTACTACTTGATAAAAAAAAATTCATATATCTTAATATAAAATTTTATCATTTTCCATTATCTTTATATGGAGCTCTTCTTTTAAAGGAGATCAATATTGTCTAAAATGGCAGCTACCCCTAGCCCCCTTAATAATGATCTTTATATAGTTTTGAAATGGTCACGACCACCAAGCCAAAATAATATAACTGATGTTATACCTCGTGTATCTGAAGCCTAATATTTGTATTTAGGAAACACTGTGTATACGTACGTCAATATAGTTTGCATTAATGTAATCCGACGATGATTCGTCATCTACATGTAGCTTTACACGGGAATGGTCATCTATATTTTCAATAAAGACACAGTAGTTCAATAGCAAATCATACACGATTTTTAAGATACAAAAACCAAATATCAAATAATCGGTTTTGTTTCATACATATAATATAAACAAAGAAACTGTATAATGCAAAAAAGCAATATTAAAAAACCTGCAGATTTCAAATTATGTGAATAACATAGGTAATATAAAATGAAATGATTACATGGGAATGTTGTCTTGAACCTATTCTTTGCTATATTTTCTTGTTTCTTTCCGGCATCACAGCAGCGTATCTCACCCGAAGGAAGACCCTATTGTTAATTGTAAACTCAATTAAATCTCTCTTAGAAAAATAAAATAAATAAATGTGAAATCAACCCTAGACAAAATTTATTTGAAAAACCGTAAAAAATAATTACACAAATGAACAGAACAAGAAAGTAAAATATGACGTATGGTATATTAAAAAAGGGTTTTAGTTGTTATTACATTAAAAAACTAAGCGTTACAAGTCATAAGAAAATGTTTAAAATCTGATTCATTACTAATACCAATTTTTTTTAAAGGATCAATTTGATCATACCGCGTATTCTCTCTTAAATCCTTCATTTCCTTTACTTCTTTTTTCTGCAATGAAAGAATCCAGTTGATCTACTGGAATGTTTGGAGTAAACTGCTCGTTCATGTATATGTCATTGTCCCCTATGGGGTTCTCGCTCCATTCTTCTTTGTTGCTATCAGTCGGTTGTACAAGTTTTGCATAGTCGTTGCTATCGTTCATATCTGAGTCTTTACTGTTGGATTTTACCACCATTTCAGTATTGCTAATTAGATTTCCTGTGAATATTTATTCATAGAAATTATTCAATGTTCCTAAAATTGGTTACCTAATTGAATTAAAAATTGTGAATAAAACATACCGTTGAAATGACTATCAACATTTTTCTGTTTAGTTTTCTGATTTCTATAGAAAAAAAGACAAAACAAATGTAAGGTAAAAACCGATTAAAGTTGTTCTCCATCGTATGTGGTGTTTTAAAGTTTTTTTAAAAAACGCACACACGTTAAATATGAAACCAATTCGTTGAATTTAGTTCTACTTAGAGAACTATGCTTAAAGTCCTACAACTTATAATATGCAGCATACCAAATTGAATTAAAAAAAACAATTCACATATTCAAGTAGCAAACTTTCTTTAAGTCTATCATCTGTATTACTAAAGAAAAGAAAACCAATTTACCTCCGTCTTATGATTGTAAGCACTATCAAACATACTGCTATCAGAATGACAAGTACACCTATTGATCCTCCAATTATTGTTCCTTCATTACTCGTTTGGGGTAATTCTAAGTTAAAATAATTACAAACATATTCAAAATGAGTATTAAGTTAGAACAATTTTTTCTTCGAAATAAGGAACTTTGGTTTTGTCAAAGTCATGTTATTCAAGTGTAACGGGACCGTCTAGGGGTTAAGTCCCGTACATATGTATGTGATCCGAGTTCAAAAGGATAACGAATATATATTCAGTGTTTAGAAATTAAATTCTGTAATAAATAACAGACATAAACAATTATTAACATAACAGGTATGAAACAGTATCATATTAAAATCCAGGGGAGTGTGATATTTACCGTTACTATAAAATGAATATGAAATTTAGCCCCAATCCCTGAAAGTGGATCTGTATCTGATATAATAAAGTTAAAGACTGACTAAAAACACCCCGACCAGTCGGGCTCTTCAGTCCCGGCACGTGCATACCACGCCCGGTCGGGTTAAAGGGAAATGACTCTAAAATAAAAATAAGGAAAAAACCATCACACTAGTAAACCTTCATGGCAGTAGACTCCTTTCCAACCAGTTTTACAGCCAGTGTCACAAACTCCATTGATATTGTTACAACCTTGACAAGTGGTGTTGCATTTTAAAGCACAGTCTTGACCAAATCGACCTTCCTGACAAACTAAAAAATATGTTGATTCAGCAATGTTATAAGTAATCCATTCCTTCCTTTGTAAAGCATGGATTGAAAATGTTACAAAATATTATGCTAAAGAATCAATCTCAATACTTTTTAATCAATCAATAAATATAAGTCGACCACAAAGGAAAACAAAAACCAGACTTTTTTTGCAGAGATTATGTCGGTAGCCGGGACTACATCCGGTCCGACATGTTCCGTCTACATGAGAACAGTGGGAGATATTGGAACAGAACCCACATAATCCGGTGCACTTCATTCCGTAATTTCCTTCGCTGCATTCTGAATTGAAATAATAATATTTACATTTTCAGTGTCACCTGTGATAACACTACGTTTAGATTTTGTACTATAAAGTCCAATAAATTCGAATGAGGTATAATACGGGTGCAAATGGGATTTGCTTAATTCTTCTCAAGTATTCAATCGAACAATTTCTGAAAATTATATAAATACAAGTAAAATGAAATCATTCTTTGATTATTATGAGGTGACAATTTCGGTTGGGGCGTGATTAAATCTATCATAAAGCCATTTGGGCTTTAGTGGATTTGACTACCCCCCCCCCTCCCCTCCCCCCTGACCGAGATTACCACCTCAATATACTTAAAGAATGATCCATATTCCCCAAATAAAACTAATAATAATAAACAAAATGTTACAATTCGTAGTGACCAAAAAATATTCTAGAATGGATTTTAACCGTTGACTGTAGAATTGTTGACTTTTGCAAGAAAAAAAAATGTTATTTTAATAAATTCAGAACAAAATGCTTTTTTAATGTAAGTCTTTTTAAGATGAATGCAGTTTGACTTGTTCAACGTGATTAAGTTTATCTTTGTTAGGAAAAAAAGTGTTATCTGTCTACCTACACGAGTCCATAGGTATAGTAGGAATAAGAACAACATTTGTATTATGTATATAAATAATTATTGCAATCAAGAAAATGTGTACTGATTTCTTAAATTCTTATGTCTCAGTTACTGATTTTTTTTAAATATATGAAAAAAAATTGCATACCTATGCATACGATGTTTTAATGTTTCATATGCATTAAGATAACTTTCAAATCGTTTTTATATATTATTCGATAAAATTAGATTTAAAGTTCTAAACAGATGTTAAATCTATTAGACGTATTCATACAATAGTCATCACCTTCTGTGCAGTACGGAGTTTGGTACCCAGGGTCACATTCTACATCGCACGTTCCATTGATATGGTGACATGCTGTCTCATTCAAACAATGTCCACAACTATTGTTACAATTTTCTCCATAAAAACCTGCTATACATTCTGAAAACAAATATGCAAAAAGGCTTGTCTATTTCTTGAAAAGTAAAAGTATTTATCACTTTAAACAAAACAGCGAATGACTAATATATTTATAAACCTTCTTGACAAAAGAGTCCCCTCCATCCAGGATGACAACCATTGTCACATATTCCTGTCGATTTGTTGCAGCTTTTACACGTTATATTACACATTTCCATGCAATTTGGTCCGTAATGTTTATCGTCACATTCTGAATAAAAATGAACAGAAATCAGCAATTTTTAGCTATAAAATTATTATTACTTTTAGGTAAAATTTATTATAAACTCACCGTCTGTGCAGTTTAACCCTTCGTAGCCACTGTCACAACCATTCATACATGTCCCATTGATGTGGTGGCATTGCTCTGACTTAACACAGTGTCCACAACGCATGTTGCAATTTTCTCCATACTTCCTCTGATTGCAAGCTAAAATACAATATATCTAACGAGCATAAATAAAGCGTTTAAAAAAGATGTTCATATACTGCATAGAATCATTTAATTATAAATTCGAAAAAACAAAATCAGTTATTTTATTTTAAAATAAAAAAAAATATATGTTTAATTCGTTATGTTAAAATAATTTTCTTCTCTACTATGCTTTTTTATATTTCTATAATTGTTCCATTATAATTAACTTCATTATTTTAGATTTATAAAAAAATATATGTTTCCCGATTTTCAATCGTATTTCAAGACGTATTTTTTGCTTTAAATGATAAATTGCTTGGGATCTTTTGTTTTTGAAAACAAAATGGATCGTTTTTCATCAATATCAAAAGTAAATTGCTATTAAATCACGCGCAATGACAAACATAGTTTTGATTAAACATACTTTCGTGACAAAACAGTCCTTTCCATCCCGGATGACACCCAAAGTCACATGTTCCTGTTGTTCTGTTGCAACTTTTGCAAGTACTATTGCACTCTTTTTCACAGTTTGGTCCAAAATAATTTTCTTCACATTCTGGATAAATTGAAATATTTTATATAAATAGTTGTAAGTATGGATAGGAACTTTTCAATTTGATTGTACAGCAACATCAGTACATAGTTTACCTTCATTGCAGATTGATCCTTGATATCCACTGTCACACCCATTTATACAGGTTCCATTGATATTATTACATTGACTTGACTCTAGACAGTGTCCACAAGGCATGGAACAATTCTTTCCGTACATATTACTGTCACAAACTGTTATATGACACAACGAAGCTTGATGTTAAATCTATTCTACACGATAGATTTGCAGTTATTTCTAAATTCTCAAAATGATTTTTTATGCAAAAAATGTATGACATGATAGTGATATGGTATCATGGTCGCCCTTTTTGACACATGTTTTCTCCGGGTACTCCGACATCCTTCAAAATATTGACCCATCCGCTAACATCCGTGCGAACAATATATATATATATTGATATAAATTGTTAAACTTGTTTTTCAATCTTGGTAAAATAAGTTCAATTTCAAATTTATAAATGTACAATTGTTTTTTTTTCAACTTTAAATTCAAGTTATTATCAAATCATTTGGATACATGTTAAAAATGATGAATTAATAATATTTTGTTTCCAAAGTTATATGAAGTATATTATCAAATTCAAAAGACAAATATAGTTTTTGGTAAAAGTACCTATACATATACAGGAAATACTATTTCTTGTCAGGTATAATTGTTTTATTTATTGTTTCATTGAAATCAACTTAAAACCAAATATAATACCTTATGGTATTAACGGTGCCCCTAAATTTTTCGGTGCAACACTAAATATTTGTGCAGAAGAGGGAAGGAAATTGGCAGAGTAAGAGTGTCAATAAATGTTTCAGACATATGTAGCTGCTAAAGTTACAATAAATAAACAAATTATTATTTTGCTTGTGTAGTACATGGTTCGTATTTAGGTAATTTACACATTGATTAAGTACCTGTTTTACATCTTAGTTCCTTGTACCCAGGCAGACATCCTTCATCACAATTCCCGGTAACATGGTGACACACTTTTTCATTCATACATTGTCCGCACGTACTGGCACATTTTTCTCCGTAATAACCTGAACTGCATTCTATCGTAAAGTAATCGTGATAAAACATAACAATATGTAGCAGAAAATAAAGATGTATTTTACTTAACTGTAAGATGTGTTTACCAACCTGATGAGTTTACTTTTCACAATAAAAGAAACAAGATACGCCGATTTAAACAAGTACGAGCCAGTAGAAATTATACTTATATATTGATAAAACAAATACCTTTATGACAATACACATCTCTCCAACCAGGTTTACATCCAGTATCGCATATGCCTGTTTTTCTGTTGCAACCGTTACATGTTACACTACACATTTCTTCACAATTTTTTCCAAAGTAATTGGCATCACATTCTAGATCAAGATATGAATTATCGAATAAAAAAGATTTCAAGACTTTAATTCTTGTTTTTTTTGTTACACTTAGTACAGATGAAACCTTCTAAAATCATTCAAAAAAGAATGCAAACTTTTAATATAATGGTTTTATTTTGATGTTTTACCTTTGGTACAGAGATTGCCATGATAACCACTGTCACAACCATTCAAACATGTTCCGTTTATGTGATGACACTGCTCTGAACCAAGACAGTGTCCACAAGTATTGTTACATCTTTCCCCAAACTTGTTACTATCACAATCTGCGGAATATAATGCATAAAAGCTTTATTTTGATCGGAATGCTATTGTAAAAGCAAATTCAACTGATAATCATTATTTTAATAGAAAACTCTTATTGAACTGTTATGAATCTAGGACCAATGGAGAAAGTTAAAATATTTATAATTAAATAAAAATTATAATGATAATAAATCAAATAATGTTAAGTAAAAGCCCAAAATAGCAATACACATTATACTTTAAAAGATACTTTTGATAAATAAAGAGTTCATTTTTTTTCTTGGGCTTTCTACATTCATACAACTAATCATATTCAATGTTTTCTTTTTTGCTCTTTATATATTTTCCCTACGATACTCATCCAATTAAAGATGTAAATCATTACGTTGTTGACAGTAGTCCCCCTTCCATCCTGGATGACAGCCAGAATCACACAGTCCGTTAACGTTGTTACAACCAACACATGTAACATTGCATATTCTGTCGCAATCTTGTCCATAATATCCATCACGGCATGCTAAAAGGAAAAATTTTCAAACAGCTGCTGATTACTTTACCTTGTAAGGGATACTATTTTTATTTGCCGTCAGAAGGCATTCCGTTATTTGATATACATTTAGATATTGTAACTGCGTTTCTGCGGTATAGTTTAAAAAAAAATAGAATTATTATTATGTGTATTTTTTTGAATTAAAAGTAAATCTGCATGTAGAAATATGTTGTATGCCTTTAAAAAATATCACAAATTGTTTCTTCTACTCGTAAATGTAAATAATAATGTAGGTCACAGACTGTCGTGTTAGGTGCGTTTTTATCGAGACTATAATCTATTTGGAAAATTTCGGAGTTTTTCTTTCTTTTCAAAACATTGTATCGGGATCGGTATACGGGACATACTAAAGACCTGAAATACTTAAGACCTGAATGACATGAAATTTTATATAAATGATATATTTGAATTTCTATCTCGCAGGACATAGAAATTCAAAATAAAATGACTTTGTGTGTGTATTTATTATATTTCCGTGTGAGATGTAATAGAAAAATATCACGGAATGACATCCATATCAATTATTTACGAAAAATATGAAAGACCTAAAATTTGAATTGACCTGAAAATTTGAGCTTACCTGATTTATTTTTCATACTTTTGAGAACCTCGTGAAATTAAATATCCATGATTTTCTTCATAAACTGAAGTGTGGATAAGATTTATAATTCCATTTAGGAAAAACCCAATGATGGTTTATACAACAACTATATTTTTTGCGGCCCATTTGACGCTTGCGTCAATATGTTTTGCTTGTTTTCATTGCAACAAACTGCCTAGATTTAAAAAAAAAAAAAATTAATTTTAACTATTTTAAGATATACCTGAAACGCTATCTGCTTGAAACGTTTATTTTTTTTTGGATGGCATGGTAGTTAAAACCCTATTTCAACCAATGTGTTGTAAATTTGATTGCATCTTTTTTTTATTTAAACTCTTGTTAACATCATCTTTCGTGATTATTTAAAAAAATATTAACACAATTATAAAGAATATGGAGTTGAAATTGATAAAGGGGGTAAAATTATTTTTTTTCTTCGTTTGGCATATCTATTTTTTAACCTGCATAAAACCAACGTCTTTCAAAGTTTCAACGTTATCATCAGGATATTTTCATATCGCTTATAATGCAGACTCCCAGCAGATTTTATTTTAGCTGTTTATTAAAATCTGGCACGCAAGGGGGCGTCTCAATGATAAATCTTAAGATTTTTTCCATATTTTTGAATGAAAATCATATAATTAATGAGTCTAAAAAGCATATTTACTATACCTTCTAAAAGATTTATTATTTCATAATATTAGAAAGGAAACTCAGAAATTAATCCAAATCCAAATTGATATTTATTTGTGCTGTGTCTTGAACAGTAATCTTGCTTTTGTTCCTATAGTTGGTAAGAAATTATAAAATCGAAACATACAAAGATTTACTATTTATTTTTAAATTTACACTTTCAAAATTTTAAAATCAATTTTTAAATGTATCCGTTTCTAGTCCTAATTCTGTATATGTTATGGAAAAAAAATGACAATTACAAACTGTCAACCATCTCAAAAATCCATAAAACGAAATACAAATTCAAAGCAGAGCAACGTGGACCTCTAGAAAAATAGAGGTAGGATCAGGTGCCTAGGAGGAGTGAACATCCTCTGCTGACCGGTCACACCTGCCGTGTGCTTTTTGTCGTAATGTATTTGTATATCATATTAATTGTTTTATTTCAAATCATAATTACTACATACTGTGTCATATAAGATACGTTCGACAATTCAGTTAACATTTTTTTAACAAACCCCCCCCCCAAAAAAAAACAAAAAAACGATAAAAATAGTGTCAAAATTTAATGAAATGTTTTTAGAGTTTTTAAACATGTAACACCAACGTTGATCAATTTGTTATGCATAGTGCAATAATTACTTGTGAATATTGCATTTTCCTGCCGGTAATCTCTTGATTTGCGATTATTCGATTTAAGGATATTTTATACGATGTTAAACCATAGTAGTGATTTATTTTATCAAAAGTTATGTCTTTAATATATGATGTGATCAAAATATTCATTTATTTTTCAGATGGAATATGTTTGGTATCTTATCTTAACGGCAATATATGGCAATGGTTTTACGAACAAATAATTCACTTACTTTGGTTACAAAACTGTGAAGTGTACCCTGGTTTACATCCATTTAAACAGGTTCCGTTAATATGATGGCACTGTAAATTAACTGCACAGTTTCCGCAATGGCTTAAGCATCCGTCTCCAAACATATTGCCCGAACACTCTATAAAGTGTTGCAGTAACAATTATACCGCATAAAAATGAAAATGAAAATAAAATCTTGGTGACAAAGAAAAAACCCCCCAAATAATAACTATCTAAGCATAGGAACCACTTAGATTAATAATAGATACTCTCAAAATTATTTTGCAATGTATGAACATACAACAATTAGTAGGTTTTAAAATGTTTATGCTACCTTATAGATTATTGTGATAAATATGACATCATTCAAAACGATGGAGAAAAAAATATAAATTATATATTTGATTGGATAATAAGCTCTGAAAAATTGTTTGCTTATTTGTTGTGCAAAATGAAAGGTAAAAACTAAGTTTATAATGTTTGACGTACATGTGCAATGTACTTATTTTCTAAGCATTATTCTTTGTTTTCTTATCAAAACTAGTTTTAAAATAGGCATATTTCTATTTATCATTCAGTAATATATTTGTACAAGATAAATTGTCAATTTTACTAAAACGCGTAATAACACAATATTAAACAAACAAAGAAAAAAGAAAGAAAAAAACCATAAAAGTAAACTGTTATGCATAGTATGAAAAGTTTCATAATCAAATCAAAATCAGAGCGGTATGAAAACAAACACCTGTGTAGTTATTTCAATTTTAACTAAATTAGAATTGAATTCTATCAGATGAACAGAAATAATTACGTTGCTGACATTCGTTATCATACAGACCATTAAAATTGCTGAAACCCGTAAATGTGTCGTTGCAATGCACTGAGTTAGCCTACCTATTTTACAGTGGTCTCCCCTCCAGCCTGGATGACATCCTTTATCACACGACCCATTTACATTGTTGCAGCCTTTACATGTTTCTGGACACATCAAAGAACATTCTTGTCCAAAGTAACCAGCTGGACAATCTTGAAAAATATATTTTGATTTCAGTTTTTGATTAGTTTTTTATACCGTTTGATACATCTATTTTTAAGATAAATACTGTTATATACTACCTCATTAGAAATATTGATAACGTAATTTCATTTTATGCTTTTTGTCTATGCTAAACTTTTTTGTGCAAAATTTGGATCTTTTTTTACATTCACATGCAAGAGTAGTAAAAAGAAAATACAGATCTTTTAATAAATATTTAAAAAAATCATTTTTTTCTGATTTAAATTGACACTTTGATTGTGAAATGTATGGAAAAATATGTCTTTATTTACTTAATCGATGCATAACCGCGTAATAAGTATATCCCTATCATGTTTATTTTCTATGTATGTTTGATTGTTAACTGTAAATTCCTAATTGAACGCGAGGAATTAATATCCGCATAAAATCGTATGAAGCATCCTTCATGGATCTTAAAATCTCGTCATTATTATCTGAGAATTGAAAACAATAAGAAATAAGAAGAAAAACTGCACGCTCGCAGTTTTATATTCTTGCGATTTGATACAAACCGGCGAGATCGCGAAATTAAGTACTCACGTAAAATAACGAATTTACAGTATTAATATATAAAGTGCAACTAGATGATACCAAGACAAAGTTGTATATGCTATATCCTACTGAACACCCCTGCATGTTTAAAACATGAAATCAAATATTGTTTGTAATAAAATTAAATGAATACCTAGTTCACATTGGTGACCCTTGTATCCAGGTTTACAGCCCTGACAGGTGCCCGTCTCTATGTGACAATACTGACAGTTAACGTCTGGACAGGGAACAGAACAGTTAGGCCCAAAAAACCCAGTAAGAGCACATCCTTTAACAAATGCATGAACATGTCGATTAAAAATACATTCATATGGTTTACATGTATGTGGATGCACGTGTGTATTTTGCTAGAAAATTGTAAATGTAGCATTGTTTAAAAAGATGTCAAGAGGATTTTTTATTGAGAGGTCGGAGGACGTTTGTATTGATTTTTTAATCTGTATCAAACGTTGCGCAAATTTGTTAAGATTATATTGTAAATATAATACTGTGGTGACACCTGTGTGAAATAATGCATGTAGTGTTATACATTAACATGTTAACATCATTATCATGCACAATCTTATTTTGGAAGTCAATAGTTTGGTGGTAAGTTTTTTGTTTAAAAGCTCAAGTTATTTATAACGATTATATTAAGTTACTTAATACAGAGTATCTGCCGATAAACAAAACATCCGTATCCAATACACATATTACAAATAAAGATAAATGTGCCATGTGGTTAAATTTCGTGTTATCCTATCATAAAAAATGTAACACTGTATTAATTATCAGTTATTTAAATCATGAAAATGAACATGAACCTTTTTCAAAGGATTTTTTTAACAGAAAAATAACATTTTCTCAAAGACTTGCAGTTATCTCTTCATAAAAAGGAAGAACAATGATTTGAAAAAATTACCGACCAATAAGTCTTACTTATACAGATTATAAAATGATAGCATTTATTTTTGTTCGTAAATTGGAACCTCTATTTCAAATCGAATTGGTAATGAGCAGACAGCTTATATAAAAGGGCGATATATATGTAATAATGCCAGTTTTATCTTATATATTTTGAATCTTATGAACATTTTAACAAAGAGGGGATCCTGTCATTTTTAGACTTTGCAAAAGCTTTTAATTTTTTAATTCAGTAGAATCATTTGTTTTCGATATTTTATCTGAAAAAATAAAGAATAATGAAAATATACAAGGTTTTGAAGCTAACTTTATGGAAAAAGAAGTAAAAAATATACAACCTGCCGACAACATGACATTAACTCTAGAGAATATTGAATCACTTAAACATGCTTTTGAAACGATAAACAACTTTTGTAGTCTTGGGGATCTAAGATTAAAGGTTTTCTAGATTAAAAGAAACAAAACATAATATTAAAAGTGACGTAAATAGTTAATAAAAACTATGCCGATATTCTATAAACAAGCTTTCGCATGTTTTAACACATGCAAAGACTTACAAAACAAATTAAGCCCTGAAACATTTTTGAAGCAAATTATATGGACAAACCTGATGTTTTTATATAAAGGAAAAACAAAAGTCTTCAAACATGGCTTAAGATTAATATTTTGTTTGTTAAAGACTTATACTCTAAGGCTGGACATGAAAATCACCCGAGGAAATAGCAAACGTATTGATAAACAAAAAAACAACAACTGGTTTTGCGAATATAAAATAATTAAAACAATTTTCAAGAATTATGAAACAAGTTTGCCGATATATGAAACAAGTACAATTATATACCCCCTCGTACAATAAATAATCAACTAAAGATTTATATAATCATTTTATGAAGAAGAAATTTCAAATACCATACATGCAATCAAAATACAATAAAGAATTTGATATTCCAAAAGCGATTGGGAAAATATTGATTGGAGTAAAATCGTTTGGCTACAAGACAAAACGATTTCGGAATTTAATTACAAATTGTTTAATAATTTACTTTTAAATAATTATTTTGTAAGTAAAGTTAATAACAATTGTGATTATATGTGTAAAATATGTACAGAAAAAGTTTTTTTTTAAGTGTGTGAATGTATGATATACATACAAGACATATATAGAGCAATAATTTGGATTTTAATGTTAAATGGAAGGACATAGTTATTATTTTTTGGGAGTTGATTTTAATCAACTCTCCTATGCAGTTACTCTGACAAACAGAAAGTGAAACAGTGTTTGGACCAAAGCACAAATCATCGCTGCTGACAAGACTTTGTTCTTGAAATTAATTGCTAAATTTGAAACAATGTACGCTAAAGCATTTTATTTCAAGGAAACCTTTTTTATAAATACCTTGAAAATAGCCAGATTTTAAATGGTACTAACAATTTAGATATTTTTTGTAGTCGTATGTATTCTTACGCCAGAGTTCAATATAGTCTCGTTCAACTCGACGCTCTGCTGTCTCCGTAAATCTCCGACAAGCAGAGAGTCTCTCTTGCTTGTCGGAAATTAACGACGATAGCCGAGCGTTTCGTTGAACGAGACGAGAGTTTAAAATTGCTTGGATCCCTACATTTTCCAGAAATATATCTATCACTAATACATAGTTTGATTGAATTAATTAATTCTTTAATCTTTAAATCTTTAAATATTACTTAACATGATTCATATGGGATTTTATCAACATTCTTGTGTCGAAAAAGTCCAAAAATTCATATTATAAAAATGTGCGTAATTCAAATACAGATTAGAAACTACTTGCACTTGTCATGCAAAATAACATACCATTGAATTTAAAATTAATAAACATCGATAAAATCAACTACCGTCAGTTCTTGAGTACTTTGATTTCTCGGTAGAAATGAAACCAATGCCATGTATAATTTACTTTAATCTTTTGTTGCATTTAAAATTTACAAATAAAAGGTGTTTTGAAGACTAAAAAATGTGTTTGAACCATCAGAAGGAATTGTATGTAATTTGAAACTATGCATTCAGAAATACTTAGAAATTCTACACTATACTAGACATTCTTCATTCTTCAAAACGCTCTTGGATAAATTGTTGTTAATTTTATGTCGCCATGGGTTTATGATTTTTCACATAAATAGGGAGGGAAATGGAGACTCTGTGATGACCATACCTTGAATTTTTAAGCCCCCCCCCCTCTTTTCCCGTGACGTAATGAAACGATTCTATATACAATGGCATTCAGGTTTGCTCAGACGACTGACGAGAAAGGTACAAAATTAGAGAATAAGCCTATGAATTTTGAATTAATTGTTATATATTATCTTTTGTTGTTTACATATCAAACTTTAGGTCCTCGACAATACAAAACACTTATTAGATTTGTTACTGACTGTTTACAGAAATTTGTGGTGTTGGCAAAGTCCATAGAAGGCTCTCTCTCTCTCTCTCTCTCTCTCTCTCTCTCTCTCTCTCTCTCTATATATATATATATATATATATATATATATTACTACAAATATATTTGAATATTGTTCTTCTAACATGTAGTTTTGTAAAAAAAATATCTGTAAGAAAAAAAATTCCAAAGAAATTGCGGAGGACTTTTTACGAAAATAGTAAGAAAAAAAAGGACACAGCGCGCCATTCTTTTAAAAACAACGGCATTGCGAATGATCTGGGCAAAATTAAATTACGAATTAGGTATCATGTTGTAATTTTAATAAAACTGTTTGACCATAATCTCTACCTTTTTAATAACATTTCTTAAAATGAAAAAAAAAGAGATGCAGTGCGAACTTTCCCTTAGTATTCCTTGTATAAATATATAATGTCATGTTTTAATTGATTTTGAAATAACAACATTAACCTTACTTTACCAAAAAACAATCACAACAATCGCTATTGCAGGAATGAAATAAGTCGGTCGTATTTATATTCCGGTAAATGTGTGTTTTGGGTACAACTCAAATGTTAAACTGAGCGTTCAAAAAATATTTACGTTGTACAGTAAGGGGCACCGATGAACTAATTTATTTAAATAAAATAAAATAAAATTGATTTATATATGCCATTAAATTAACCAACTCACTGATAACTAGTAAACTAATTGTTTTCGAACAATTAGAGATCTTTCCACTTCCTTGTGTTTTATGTTTGAAATAAGATTGCTTAAATGGAATACAGTATTTTTTTTTTGGGGCTTGACCTTGACCTTTGACATTTATGTCATTTTGATCGGACAGGGTAGAAGCTTTAATACCAAGTGGTCCTATGTATCTATGATTATTGATTCAAAAGTTGTTTGTATTTTTATTGAATATATGAAACTTGCAGGGGCAGTAACTGTTAGAAAGTGACTTTGGGCTCTTTTGTTATGAATAGATTGAAGGAGCGTCTAAGTGTATTGAATACATTAGAAAATATTTCAAGTTGCTATCTCTAATGGTTTATGAGGACTAGTATTAACAAGCATTTTGCACAATAGGGGCTATAACTCTAAAATTGTTTCAAGGTAGGGGTCAAAGGGTTATATTTTGAAATATCTTAAGATATTCTACTACATCCATGTAAAAGTATTTCTCTACCACCCTAGAGAAAAGAGATATTTAAATCTCATTAATAAAGATATTTCCAAATGACCTTGACCTTTGACCTTTATGCCATCTTAATTGGCCAAGGTAGGCGCTTCAATTTCAACTGGTCCGATGTTTGTTCCAGGTATGGCAAAAAAGTTAGAAATGTTTTTATTGAATGTTGAAAAGTTTCAGGGGCGATAACTTTTAGAAGGAGGGGGGGGGGCTTAGATCTGTTCGGTATGATTAGACTGAATAACCCAGTGTTCTGTAGACATTGGTTAAATTTACAAGTCTCTATCTCTTATTGTTTCAGAGGAGTAGCGATAACAAGTATTTCGTACAATAGGGGCAATAACACAGTAGTTATTCAAAAATATAAGCCAAGGGGTCATATTTTAGAATGCCTAATGTCATTCTACATCGTGTAAAAGTTTTTCTCTACCACCTTAAACAAAAGAGATATAAAAACCTATTAATTAACAGATTTCCAAATGACCTTGACCTTTGACTTTTATGTCATTTTGTTCGGTAAAGGTAGTCGCTTTTATCCTAAGTGGTCCGAAGTCTCTATGATAGATAGTAAAAAAGGTTAGAAGTGATTTTATGGAAATTTCAATACTTTTTAATGGTTAATATCACAAAGAAAAAAATTGTTTCAATGTCTCTAAAAATAAAAAAAATTGCCGTGGATAAAAAGAGAAGAAAAAAAATAATACTTGTTCTCGAATAATTAGAGCTCTTTCCACCTCATTGTGTTTTATGTTTAGAATAAATTTGTTTCGATCGAATATTTTTTTTCTTTTCTTCATAAAAAGTGTCAAATGATAAAGTATGCAATTTTTATTGCTTGACCTTGACCTTTGACCATTATGTCATTTTAATCGGACAAGGTAAACGCTTCAATCCCAAGTGGTCCGATGTATCTATAATTATTGGTTCAACAGTTGTTAGTTTTTTTATTAAATGTTTAAAACTTTCAGGGGCGATAACTGCTAAAGAGGGACCTTGAATCCTTTTGGTATGAAGAAGATTGAAGAAGCCCATAAATGTACTGAATATATTGAAAAAGTTTCAAGTCTTTATCTCTAACGGTTTATGAGGGGTAGCGATAACAACCATTTCGTACAATAAGGGCATTAATTCAGTAATTATTTTACGGTAGGAGCCAAGGGGTTACATTTCAAAAGACGCTTCCATCCCAAGTGGTCCAAAGTCTCTATGATGAATAATAAAAAAGTTGGAAGTGATTTTTATTGAAATTCAAATACTTTAAGGGGCAATAACTACTAGAAGGGGGCCTCAGATCATTTTGGTATAAATAGTTTGAAGAACTCTCTAAGTGTACTGAAGACATTGGTAAAAGTTCCAGGTCTTTATCTTTTATGGTTTCAGAGGAGTAGCGATAACAAGCTTTTTTTTAAACAAGGGAAATATATTTGTAAGTTCTGGGAGCTATCATGCAAAGGGTCATTTGGTACCATATCTTTTAATGGTCAATAACATAAAGAAAAAAATGATCCCATATCTCTAGATATAAAAAAAACTGTCCCTGGAAAAAAAGAGAAGAAAAGAATAAACATAAAAAATACAAAAGGTCTTTAACCTGAAAGGTGGAAAGACCTAAAAAAATAATAAAAAAACATAAGAAATACAGAAGGTCTTTCACCTGAAGAGTGGAAAGACCGTAAAACATAAGAAATACGGTGGAAAGACCTAAATAATATGAAACATGTCATCTTCCCAAGTCAAGGATTTCTGATCTGCTCCGCTCTACATAAAGCCTTGACAAAATAGTCAGAGTTTGACAGGGTTAGAAACATCGCATGCTGGTTGATGTCATACAAGTTTGCATGATCCAAAGAGACACGTTGTTTCAATAGTGATGTTAATTTGGAAATGTTCAATGTTGAAACGTTGTCAAATAAATTTGAGACGGAAAAGTAAGTATTTGACTTACTGTTATCGGTTTTTAGTCCAAGTGAATATTTTCTACGAATTTGATTTTGTTCATTGGAGCAGCCATATTGCTACACTTTTTCGTTTTTTAACGCATTCTCTGATTGGTAAGAACAAGTGGTCACAGAAGTTTTAAAATGATATGGCGTAATCGTTTACCCGCATATATCTTGTCTTTTCTGTCAAGGGTTTGTGTAGATCGGATCAGCAACCCTTGAGAAGGTAAGATGGATGCATTTATAAGTAAGATATTATTTATTCTTACCGTAAACTTCTACTTCGCAAAGTTCGTTGTGTGCGTATTGACTAGCATTTGTTGGATAGGTAACATTTGATAACCTCTCGTTGTAGTAGATGACGTACTGTCCATGTACAAAACACTTGGTGTTAAAAACTGCTGGTATGGTCTCAAATGTAAAATTCATGTCCTTAAAACATTCTCTTCCTTGTAAACGATTTGTTGTATTGGAGATATATATCGAAAATCTAAGAAATCTTGCTTTGTATCCATTAGAAGGAACTGGAAATTAAACAATAGACCTGAGCAAGTTTAATGAGTTTCTCACTACATTAATTACACCGCCAGAATTATTACATAGAACAAATGTAAGAGGCCAATATTGCTACTAATCGTACTATGACAACCTTTGCTTCTTGATGACGCACAAAATGGACAGATAGTACGTTCTAAAGTATTTTTTGATAACGAAAAATAAAAACTAAATGTTGATTAAAGAATACTTTACCCAATTATTTTTTTTGGAGCATTTTAACAATTCCCATTTCAATGTTTTAAATTTTATCTCCTTAAACACAAATTTTGTCTGGGCGAATTCAAAAACTGACAAAACCATTTGCAAGTGAAGAAGGGCGGAAAAGAAAAAACCGGGCAAAAATTGCTATTCATTACTCTTTAAAAATGCTTTTTAAGTTGATACTGCTGATTCTTGCGATATCAAATTCTGCAGATGCGCTTTCCCGTAGATATTGAGAAGACGAATGCCATATGATGTATTTTCATCCAATAATCAAAGTACTGAAGAAGTGACGGGAGCTGATTTTGTCGATGTTTATTTATTTTAAAATCAATGATAAGTTATTTTGCATGACAAGTTCATGTAGTTTTTAATTTGAATTACGCACATTTTTATGATATGAATTTTTGGACTTTTTCGAAAGGAATGTCAGGAAACCCCCATATGAATCATGTTAAAAAATATTTAAAGATAAAATTAATTCAATCAAACTATGTATCAGTAATAGAAATATGTCTCGAAAATAGTATGGATCCAATATTGAACTCTAGTCTCGTTCAACCAAACGCTCGGCTGACAACGTAAATCTCCGATAAGGATTTACGGAGACAGCCGAGCGTCGAGTTGAACGAGACTATATTGAACTCTGGCGTATGAATACATTTGACTACAAAAAATATTTAAATTGTTCGTACCATTTAAAATCTGACAATTTTCAAGGTATTTATAAATAAGTTTCCTTGAAAAACAATGCTTTAGCATACTTTACATCGAATTTATCGATTATTTTCAAGAACTAAGTCTTGTCAGCAGCAATGATTTGTGCTGAGGTCCAAACACTGTTTCACTTTCGGTTTGTCTGAGTAACTGCATAGGAGGGTTGATTAAAATCAACTCCCAAAAACGGCAGGATTTTAGAAATAGATAATATATTACTTTTTTATGTCCAGCATTCCGTATGTACCAAGTTTTATGTAGGTTGATGTTTTGATTTAAAAACATTGAGTTGTTGAAATGACTTTTATGCTTATTATTGTTATAAAGCTCAAGATATTAAAATCCTAATACTATATTAAGTGTGACCGAAGCGGCGCATATTAATATAAAAATAATAACAGCAACAATATTCTAAATGGATGCGCTGTCAGCTAATGCAGAACTATTGAGCTGAATTTAATGAATTTAACACAACTAGAAAGTTGAAATCTAAACAGACTACATAAAATACGATAGGAAAATACATGCGATGGCTAATGATATTATTCACTGTGTAGCAATATTCGTAAAAACTGGTTTTAATGTGAGTTAGATCGCAAAAATATGCAACTGGGAAAAACCATGATGCAAGGAGGATTTTCCATTTTATGAATAGTAATTCCTTTTCTATTAGGTTTGTTTGGTATCATTTGAAAGTAATAAAGAGAACACTAAAATTATCAAACACAGAGATTTGAGCAATCTCGTACAATATTAACAGGCTTTGGTTTATCTTTAAATTTACTTTTTTTGATATTAATTATTTTTTATATCATGTTATATAAAACCCGAACTTAAAGCCATTATAATTTTTAAGTATTATTTTAGATTTAGTTGAAAAAAAAAATCAATTTATTAAAGATGCAACGTGTGATCCATTCAACTTTATGTTAGTAAAGGAAAAAGATAATAAATGAATTTAAATTGATGCAGATTTTTTTGGTATTTAATTCATTATGTTTTTATTCAATATTCCATATGTTGTGCTTTTTTAAGTTTACATATTCGATAAAATGTGCTGTTGTTGGTAGATTGACTTCTGTAAGCTTAGAAATTGAAAAAAAATATATAGAATATATGTTTACTGTTTCTTGTATTCATATATTGGTTACTCCTATCTGAAAATTATAAGGATAGTATACATGCGGTATATGAAGAGAAAAAAGATACTTACACCATGGGCTATTGTCTGTCCTGTAATAGATAGTGATGTCATGGATGCTGTGAATACTAGTCAGGTTTACCCACCAAATGGCGGTTCTATGTCCATCTTCTGATACAACACATTGACCCCCATCAAACCTCAGGTTTGATTTAAGTCCGTCTACAGCATTGCTGGCGTCATATGTATCACCTTTTAGGTATGGGTGTGATTGATGTGCTGGTTTGTTCAGTGCAAGGTTTACTGTAAGTAAAGATTCACATGTAAAGTAATAAAAATACATTTCTTTTCACAGGATGAATGACCATCTATAAGTCCTCCTTAAAAAGAGCTTAAAGGTGTTTAAAGGTAGCTTAAAGACGATCTTTAAGCCACCTTTAAGCTATATGTGTTGCTTAAAGGTGGCTTAAAGAAAGCGTAAAGATGGCTTAAAGGCAGCTTAAAGACTATCTTTGAGCCACCTTTAAGCCACCTTTAAGGACAACTTATAGGTCCTTAATGTCCAAACTTCTTTAAGCCACCTTTAAGCCACCTTTAAGCCACCTTTAAGCTACCTTTAAGCCACCTTTAAGCCATCAAAAAAAATTTAATTCAATATTGTGCTTAATTTCCAACAAAATGTATTAACTTTATGAAAGAAAAGGTATTAAAACGGTTTTTGTTCCAGAAAGAAAAATGGAAAAAAAACACAAAAAAAAAACCCGGCCACGGCGAGAATTGAACCTGGGACCCTTAGTTTACTAGCATCACCACACTTCCTCTGCGCCACGGCAACTTACATATATATGAGCGTTTTTATATCCTATATATCAGTGGATATTGAATCACTGTATTGAATGTGTTTACTTGTAAAGATTTTGACAAACCATTCAGTTTGTAACAATCAATTATATCTAATTTATAAATTACATGCATGCATGTATTTAGAATGAAATACGGAACTTGGTCTTCAGTGAACAAAAATTTATTATACCTAAGTGGAAACCGTTAGGTTCACTATAGTAGGCTTTCTAAAATCTTAGTTAATAAATTTCAACCGAGTATATATACGTTCATCAAATTTATACAGTAGCAATAAAAATGTAAGAAAGAAAATGAAATCATTTCTTTTATTAAATGCATTGATACTATTAGGGTATTTGTTCAATTTCCCGCAATTTCCCGGTTTTCATGATCGCGGCGCCGTTCCAATATGTTTAAATATTTACATGTAATTGTATGTACATTATTTTTAAACTATCAATTCTATAACAAACAAAATTACCAATTACCGGTGACGTATTTACTGCATGTGGCAATTGCAAATGACTTGTACATACAATTGTATGATGTGCCAGGCCGGGTATATTTGACATATTTACACTTATACATATATTTAAATAATCAACCCCTATTTATGATCACCGGTACATTAATTAATTAGCCTCAAGATTTTATTCTTACATACATGTATCGTTAATTTGTAGACGTAACATTTTTGAAAACCAGAGCTAGGAAATAATACTTTGAAAATGAATTACAAATGTAAATTAACTTTTATTCACTATACTTATCGTATACTCGTACATACTAAGATTCAACGCCTTTAGAAACCCTGACGTGCACCTGACACACCTGTTGTGTATATCTTGTATATTCTGTGTTAGTTCCAGGGGTTTTCTTAAGTTGGACAAACAATAGACTTTAATTAGATATACACAAGCATGCACCTGGGCACACGACAAAACTGTTGTGTATATCTTGTATATTCTGTGTTAGTCCCAGGGGTTTTCTAAAGTTGGACAAACAATAGACTCTAATTAGATATACACAAACGAACAAAACTATGTCTAGACAAAAAAAGCAGTAATATCCTGCCCGTTATAACAAAGGCAGTTGAGAGTCTTTTCATCTTTAACATGTATCTAGCAGATCTAGAGTTAAAAATAATGAAAATTGAAAATAAAATACAAACCTTAAACCGATTATCAAATTAAACCATGCATTTTTGGTTCATTATCTTTATTTTGTTTAATAACCTGAAACTCTGAGAGAGAGAGAGAGAGAGAGAGAGAGAGAGAGAGAGAGAGAGAGAGAGAGAGAGAGATTTTTCACCGATTAATTTATAATAGGAAACAAACATACTATAATTAGTTTTATGCATATATTAAGATACAGAGACTCCGCTCACCCCTTCAATAATTTTGAAACCCCCAAAAAATTATAAAGAATTTTATAACGGCAATCTGTGTCCATCGGAGCGGTGGTGATGATAGCGATCTGCGTTTAATGGAGCTACGATTAAAACCGCCTGGAACACCCCCCCCCCCTTCCTTGGAAATTATATTATCACTCGGATGACCCCCTCCCATCCCTATAAAAGAGCTTTTGCATTTAATATATGTTTCTATTGTTCAGCTTGATCAATATTGACTTAAAGGCCACTTAAAGACAGTGTAAAGGCAGTGTAAAGAGAGTGTAAATGCCACTTAAAGATGCTTAAAGGTGGCTTAAAGGTGGTTTAAAGGTAGCTTAAAGAAGTTTGGACATTAAGGACCTATAAGCACTTGCTTAAAGGTGACTTAAAGGCGGCTTAAAGGTTTTATAGCCTTTAAGCTCCTTTAAGTCACCTTTAAGCCACCTTTAAGGACTTGCTTAAAGATGGTTTTTTGCCCTGTGTTTTAAATCGACGCTTTATTAAAAAAACAGTTTGTGCAATGTTTGATAAATAGGGTGTTTTTTTTTTTTACTTTCAAGTTATTGAACTTAAAATTCTTTTTGTTCCCATGTTTATGCACACTGTTTGGATGTACAATATAAAGTTTCGGTTTTTACTTCCAACAGTATTAATTACTAATAATCATATATTGCACTTAACATACTAGTAACGACATAGACTTTTTTCTTATAGATAATCAATTTGTCAAAAAACTGTAGCACGCTATATTGTGTTTGCTTTTATTTTTTAAAAATTGTATTCCTTTTCAACAAAACAATTTTTTCTTTTTTCCTTTCTGGAAAATTGTGTTTCGTGCAACATTACATTTGTGAAATCAGACACTTATTCGTCAAATTGAAGTTTTTAGATTCGTAAATATTCACAATAACATGGGTTGCACCAAAACTGAATCATTTTTATCTGTCAAACTGTTGAGAATATAAACCTACTCAAATATTTTTGCACTTAATAGTTTATGTGAATTTGTTTAAAGTTTAAGACTATCGTCACAACTACAGATAAAACATATAGGTTATTTAAATCCTACATTGAAATATCTAAAATATCACTGAAAAATTATCCGTTGCAATGCAATGTAAATTCGGAGTTGGACATTTGATGTTACGTTTTAATGATAAGTTTAATTCAAAGGATGAAAAGCGTTGTCGCACCATACAAACATCTAATAATACATGTTTATAAATGAATTATAAAAGCGTAAAAAAGCATAAACACACCATTAACATTGTTTGCAGCTTTTAAGGAATCTTGTTTTCTCCCTCAGAATAGTATTTTGTAAATTTCTTAGAATAACCTCTTTATAGAGAGATTCATTTCAATCTGTTTCTATGAAGGTTTGAATGTTGAAATATGCTCATAGGTAAATAATAAAATCTATATGTTATATATAAGACACTTAACTATGTAACTGAAATAAAAATAAAATGCATTCCCGCTCGTTTGTGTCATGCTTAGTTCTGTCAGAATCATTTTTCTTTCTTTTTTTTTAAATTTCTTAAAATGCTCTCTCCCATTGTAATCAAAGAAAAATATCAAAATATATCGAGATAAGTTTTCTAAAGGTTCTTTGGGCTGAAATAATCGCAATGTGTAACAATAATTAAGGTTCAATACCAGTGAATGATTGCCCAATGTGCACCATATTATATCAACATATCTGTAAGTTCAATTTTTTCACTGTCAATGTGTATTTTCAAAGTTTCAAAGGCAGATCTAAGATCTATCCCGAAAAAACAAATGACCTCCACAACATTGTCTCAATCTACCCCTGGGGATCATACGTCAACAAACTTCAATCTACTGAGAATGTTTTCTCAAAGGTTTTAGACTTCCCGTCCAAAAAGAGCTTAAAACGAAGATTTTGAAAAATAAGTTTTCAATTATTTTAAATTATCCCCCTATAAAGAAGGCAATGTACTTCATTAGAACAAATTTAAGCCCCTTCACTCGAGTACGTTTTGTGCTAAGTTTGGTTGAAATTTCTACACGTGTCTTGTAGGTTTAGAATTACCACAGTGACTGTTATAATTGATCAAACAAGATTAATTAAGTGTGAGCATATGTTATAAGAAGATTTGTTTCTATTTCTTGAATTTTCAAAATTCACCGAATAGATATATTCTGATGTGGACAATAAATTCTTTTTTTTTTCGCCCTAACTACTTTAATGGAAGTTAAGATTCATCAAACGCAGCATTGTTAAGGTGTACTACAAAAACATTAACAGATTTAAACGTTCAGAAAACAACGAATGTATTATTTCAAAATGTTTATTTTCATCTTTTTTATTATGAAATAAATGTGATGTGATATTAAGGTATCCCACTCCTCAATGTTGTTATACCAAGATTTTCTTGAGAAGTATATCATTGAAATCTGTAGACAAAACAAACTTAAAAAATACAAAGATAATGGGGGATAAGTATCCATCCCTCTGAGTTATGGCCCATTTAATTTGACCTTTTTTCACCTAAAATGCAATTTCATCCTGATTAGGATTTGTTGTCAGTATTTTTGATTAAGCAAACTTATTTCTTCAAATATTGTTTTTAATTATGCACAATGGTCACACTGAATAGAGGGATTACGACAAAAATTTGAACAAAGCTGCATAAATTTTTGTGTGACCTTTTTGCACTTAAAATAGACAATTTCTATAATAGTTACAATTTGATTTAAAATAAAAACTTTTTGAATATCAAGAATTTTATAAGATTAATCCAGTTTGTCTAAAAATGTATTCAGTATCATTTTGACATAATATAACATGGGGGTAAGTGATGTCAAATTTTAGATATAGGGCTTCAATGGTAAAATTCTCGCAAAATTTGGTTAAAAAAAATTCAGACTTCTATATATACATGCATGATTTTATGCTAAACGGCAATCACATTCTCAAGATTTGATTTTGTACAAGTCACATAGAACCTATAAAATATTTTACAAACCTATCAAATGTTAAAAATGTGAATAATGAATAAAGTATAATAAAAAGAAAAGTATATTGAAAATTCATAAAAATTGCTTGTTTCTGTCATTTTCGTCTAAAATACCTTCCGCACGAAAAAATAGTTCCCCAAAAACTTGTTTGTTTCTTGAATTCAATTGGATTTTCTTTATGAATGTTGTGTAATTATGAAATAATAATCTATCTGTGATGATTAAATAAATAAAATCATATTCATTTTAAATATAATGATCATCTGCGCAATGAAATCAAAACATGAGGAGTGAAATACCTTAAATGAAACAGCATTGTAAATGCTATTTGGTATAAGACTTATTGTAGTCTCCTGAATTGAAAGTCACGTGATATGTGTTGATAATTCTACCAGATGGAAGTCTTACTCAGATTTCAATATCGCTAGGGCATACCCTTATCTGAATAATAAAATACGACTAACAGGGTCAATGAAAAAATACGATACATACATTTTTTCATAAAAGTCATAACTCAAAGATTTATGTACGCATCGACAAATATAAAATTGATATAAGAAGTTTCATTCCATTTGTTGAAAAGGTATTTTTACCGTATAGCGGGCTATTTTGGCGAGACACAAATTTGGGTGGTTTAAGCCTACAAGGTATACACGTATCATTAATTTTGGCGGATATATTTTTGGTGAATCCCTTTCTCTTTAATAAAAAAAAATGCGGTCAGTTCAGTTTATATAGCTTAAAACTTAGTGAAAAGTATGCATAATATTAGTCATCAGTTCCAGGCAGTCATATTTGAAGTCTGATCCTGGCTTTTAACACTTCAATCCTTTCAAAAACTAGATAGTGCTCAATATATGCATGACAAAAAAATATCTTTTTAACAAACAATTTTAATTTCATTGTAAGTGAAGAAACCGTTAATCAGACAATTATCTGAACCTAAGTCAATAATGGATCACGTGTATCCTTAAACTTAAACAAGCACCCTGTCACTTGTACACTTAAACACATTCGAACAGGGAAAAGTGAAATGGAGTTTAAACAATTAACTTCGTATTTAAAGCAATGTTAAGCTTTTAACTATTTACATTAGTTTTGGATTAATTAATATAAAATGAGCATTTGAATCTGTAAGACGTTTTATCATGCTCACAAATTAAAACAGATGATGAAAATTTAATACAAAAACGACATGGTTGTCATAAAAATCTACATAAAAGTAGTACTTAATTTTTTGTTGAATTTATCAAAAGTCACCAAAATATGCCAAAATTATATTCCTGCAAAAAGCCGATTATAAATCATGTTTTTATAACCACTATGCAAGGTAACGTTTAATAATATCGACAAGATGACGTACGCACAGTTAAAAGAAGTACCCAAAGAGTCTTCTGGCTTTTCAGGAAAAAAACAAAAACAAATGTGCAATATATCACTTGACATTTGTTCACATTTGTTCGAAAATCACAACTAAAGTTAGATGTAAAGTAAAGTAAAGATATATTCATTTGCTTACCGCATTTTCGTTTGTCTACAGTAAAAATAAACCCTGACCGTATAATGACGCTATTCATTCCTTTCAACAAACTATTTACATATATCCTACTCTCTTTCAGGATGTTTGATGTTTAAATACAATTACCATCAGCCCTTTAAAATATTACAGGTAAAAACACACATGAACAAATTTAGATTTTTACCACCATGGTTCATTTTCACAGTATGTTTCGGTTTTTTCTGACTTAAAAGGAGGGGCTATCAATGATGTCAAAAAGCCTGGACTTAAATTCATCATAGGGGATGGTTGTGTAAAGTGAAGAAGAGTCGAAAGCTTTGACGCTATTCATGTTGTGTAAAATGTTACATACTGAGAAATAGGAAGTGAATAAAACATATCTGGGGTGATCTGTTAAAAGGGGAGGGGTGTGTTCTACTGCTACGCAAATAGATACAATGTATAATCATCGAGAAAAGCACACCACAACAAGTTGATACAAGAGATGTATCAATTTTCTTCTCTAATAGCTACTGTCGTTGAACAAGGAATCGTGTATGTAATCAAAATACAAATATAGAAATAACCCAACTATCACACATAAAGAAAAATATAAAACTATGAATATTGATATCTAGCATAGTTCTAAGAGGAGAGATATTGTCCATTTAATAGTCTTTGACCTTGTACGACAATATCATTTGACAATACAATTTTTTTTCTTTGGATTAAAGATGACGACCCCTTAAATTGTCACAGGTTGCAGCCATAATATGTGTTCAAAATTGGTTTAGAAACATGTTCAATACGTTTTGGTTTTTTTAAGAATAATATAGTAATGTCTTTGTCTATAGACATTACAGATGAATATCATTGTGTACCTATTTTTAGATACATTAATTATTATATAACGTAATTCATACATGTGTAATGGATTAATGTAAAGAGTTGTTCCCCTTTAGCGCAACTTGCTCCTATTGTAATATTTTTATGCCGTATATTTATATTGTTGTTATCCATTTGTTTACCATCTATCTCAATAAATACTGGAGATGCCCAGAACCCGAACAGGCGTTGTTTGATTTCTTCAACATTCAACAAATATACCCCTTGGTTACACTTATATTTATAAATAACATTTAGAATATATAATTTTCATTTTCAACTTTTGCATAACATAGATGATAACAAAGCACCGTCCTCGTTTGATCAGTTGCATACGGATGGACATGGAAGTGACATATCATTTGAGTGTATATGCATAACCGATCCTTTTTCTTTTACAAAAGATCAGTCCAATTATTAGCCCCCACCCCGACCCGACTTCCATCCTGGAAAAAAAATCAAATTCGACTTTACATGTTTAAACTCATTCGTATTATAAACCAAAGTTCGTCTTCTTAAATCAGTTCTAGTGATTCTGGTTATGTTTTGACTATTTAGGAGAATTAAAGAAAATTGGTTGATCTGATAAAATTGATTTTTATTTTTTTTTCCAACGTTTAGTTTGTTAGAGCATTAATAGCTTTAAATAAATCTTAATTGAAACAGATAAATCAAATAAAGCATCGAACAACACAATTCATGTAAAAAAAAAACACGACAAAAAATCCAACAAAGACTGAAGAAAATAAACATTACACAGTAGTAGCATTTTTCCATGAAGCAAAACTACAGAAATGCAAAAACAACATAGATGCACCCTCAAACGACAGGAAGAGTCTGTCAATGATAAAATAATTCTAAATAATTATCTGTTTAATTTTACATATTGGCTGAATTAATAAATGTCAATTATAACGGATCTGTCAAAATCTTAATTTGCACCATGGAAATGATATTATAATTGAATATTATGAATTCATGTATTATACATATTTGAAAATAAATGATCATTTACACAAAGCTTTCTTTGAAACTCACTTTGGGAGTGATCATATAAGGATAATAACTAATCTCTCTCTCTCTCTCTCTCTCTCTCTCTCTCTCTCTCTCTCTCTCTCTCTCTCTCGTCTGCCATTTGGTTTCGAGTGCATACATTGTATTGACAAGCAGCATAGCAGCATGTCGTTACAGTAATGTATCGTGTATTTATTTTACTGACCCCCCTCCGCCCCTGGGATTCTGGGATATCAACAAAACCGTTATCAAAACTAAAATTAGAGGGACAATATAATAGCTAGAAATGCAACTTTTTCTTGTTACTTTGTAATGCTTGGGTTGATTTGGTAGAGAGAAATAGAATAGGGGAATACGTGAAATAAGAAAATATAATTATATATATCCATGTATCAGTCATTTTTAATATTTCGATTAAATTACACTTGTGTGTACATTAAACATACAACACACCTGTCGACAAATATTTGTGTCTTATACGTTAAGTTTAAAACCAGATTTATCATCTAAAAATATACTTTTAGCCAATATATATTGCAAAATCGAGGCATACATATTGTGTAACTTATATGTAAAACGCTTTATTAATTGATAATTAAATACAATAATGACACTTATTGGAAGTTACGGTACGGGTCGACTTTTGATGCAACACATATAACTATGTTAAAATACACGTTACAAAATCATGTACGACATGCACGAAGGGATCGCATTTTGATTGCGCTTATCTATAAATAGTTCCTTTTTATCAATTTCATGTTTTTTCGTCAAAATTAATACTATTAGGACAGCAGTGGTTACCAAAAAACACTGTATGACAACTAACAAAATCAAAGAAAGCGACACATTACTAAACGCAAAATTTAATCTAAAAGCGGACAAAAAAAATCAACCAATTTAAAAAGGAAAACACTACGCAGAAAGAGATAAAAATAGAAAGGTTAGAAACACTTGCTCTTGACAGAGTATGCTGATATCGTTCACTGACCTGGGATTTGTCAATGATCTCTTGTCACAACAGTTCAGTTTCTGCACATTGGCTGAATGAATTAATGACAACAGTTGACCAGTGAATGATGTCATTAATATATGGTTGTCGTACCTTATAAAAAAGTCTCTTTTGTTCAAATATTAACATCAAATATCATGTTAACATGTCATATAGGAATCGTAAAAAAAGATGCTTCTTTAAACACACGTTATTTAAAATCAGTGTCGATGCTCATAGTTTTATCTACAGCACATTAATGAAAAAAGGCGTTTTTACATATCTGCATGACTCTCTGCAGTTTATTCTCTGCATAGGGAATTTATTAATGTTTACTCTTTTCTCTAATATCTAGAAAAAAAAATCAAAGACAAAACCAAACAAAACACTTACTCACAGTAAGCATGAGGTAAGGTAACGAGTCCAAGACACACACAGTGAGGCTATTCTTGCACGTACTTGCCTAACAGGAAGTATATTAAACATAATACGGGATAATTACATGTTAGGAAGTAATTAGAACTGTTTGGAAGTAGTTAACCATTTCAGGCGCCATGCATACAGGCTCTTTATCAGATAAGTATCAGGTTTTATTTGCTGCATGTAATCGCTTACACAGGGATTACGTTTCACATTTCTGAATCGCTGTGTGATAGTTAGCCGAAGCACGGTAACATAAGGAAATTATTTTTGAACACGACACCTTCGTTATGTAATTGTTAATAAGAATTAAATACTCTTATAAAAAATACGAGAAAACCTAGGGTAGACTTTAATACATTAATTGTGTGTTGGTATTTTGTTTTTCAATTGTTAATAACCAAATTGCTCATTTGAACAATTACAGAGGAACTTCTGTTAAAATATACATTTTTAAGATTATGATTACACGTAATTCTGTCAAATCAAACTAGAAGTTTTTATTGCCGAGAACTATTATATTTAGTTTATTTATATTTTTAAGACAAAAAGACGATGAAATGGTGTAATATCGTTCATGTTTGTCTAAAACGTTGCCTTTAATTTGCTGTCTGTAGCTTTCAAAAGTGTTGGAATAAATATTTTTGAACACGACACGTTCGTAATACAGATTGTTAATAAAAGGCTGTCCAAGCTGAACATTTCATTATTTGGATGGTCTAAAATACATTTAAATTATTTTAAGGTTTTCAGTATTTCATGAATACGTAAATTTGAGAATAAAGATTCAAAATGTGTTAATCACTGATTAAGGAATAATAATCAATGCGGTTTAAAACTGAATGTCTTTTTCAAATTCAATGTATTTGTGTGTTTTCAATAAGTATTAACAAAAATTTTCTTCTTAAACTGGTAATAAACTTTGTTATAATAAATATTGAAGCGGTATTAGCTTAAATAAAGAAGTTTTTTTTTTTAATTTTTTAAATTGTGCGAAAAGGTCAAATCCAATGTATCATTGGTACTACTGAATTTGACGGGTTTTTGTTGTTGATTTTTTAAACAAAACAATTATAACAGTTGCATAATGTACAAATGCACATAAATATATTAAATCATTTCTTCTCAGTAGTAACATTTGAATTCATATTATCTCTATATTAAACTAAGACCACAATGGATCTAGCAGAAAAGTCAGACATCACAACAACAACAACAACAACAACAACCCCCCCCTTATTTTTGGATCCCCCATACTAATCCATCTTATAATCCATGTATGATGAGCAGCTAAAATATACATGGGACAGTATGCTTTGAAAGAACCCCTCCCCTTTAAACCCTATTCCCAAATCAAATCCATGGTCATATAAGAATCAGTATGCCTCTTTTAAACTGTATTATCCTCTTTTTAAAAATGTATTTCTAAATTACTCAGCTGACTAACTTTCAAGCATGTTGTACATATTTGAATAAATAAGCAGTGCAAAAGAGTGAAAAAATACATTTCATTTACATGTATCAATGCTATGTTTGGACAATTCAATTGGACAGTGCTATTTAATAATATTGCTAATGCTAAGTGATGTCAGTACATGTATTTGCATGTTTACAGTGGATACTGTTGTACTAATTAATATATTTAAGTATATTTAGTTATTTACTCAAGATATTGAAATCCCTTAACATACAAATTAACTAGGCTAGTATAAGTTACTTTCATAGTATGACAAACAACCATAAAAGATGAAGATATCAAACTAATAATGACATTAAAATTAAATTAGTTATCTAAGAAAGTGTGGAAATTTGGAAAACATAAACAGAGAATAAACCCATGCAAGATAACAATTTAAGAATTTAATGAGCATTAAAATGCTAAATGATAACATATACATACAGTGCATGAAGACAAGTTCATTCAATCTCTCTCTCTCTCTCTCTCTCTCTCATTTTAGTCTTGTTTGCATCGTTTATTCATTGAAGAAAAATGTGCTGATGATTAAATTGATAAAAACAAATTCCAAGTGATATATTCTGGAAATTCAACCACTACTTAGGAAAACATTGGTTAATTTAAATGAATGTGGCAATTTACATAATGACTTGCAAATCTAGTTACATTGTAGTTTCTCTGCCATCTAAATATATCCTTTCAAATTACTGGAAAAAACCTTCTGTATACAAATAAATACAATTATTAAGTGTTCAAAATTTTAAAGAACTGTGTAATTTGGGGAAGTATCTCCATCTAGCTTTCAATATTTATGATAATTAAGAAAAATTTCTCTGGGTTTTTTTTCGCTTGTTAGTAAAATTTTATTTTATATACATTGTCAATGTACTTTACATGTACATGTACCATGCCATTATTTCAATATTGCTATTATTTATATGTAATAACCTATGCCATAAGATGTATGTATTGTGCAAATAAAGAATATATATTACTGCTTCACATAATCCCTGCAAGAATATCCTTCTTGATCTTCTTTCTTATTCAGCACACTTTCACTGTTTCATATGCAGGAATATCATTTTTACCCATGATATTAGATGCTGTAAAAATCATCCAGATCCATCATGCCAAGCAAATTGATGAGTTTTTTTTTCTTTCAGCAATCTTGTAGGGTTTTGTTCTATGTTTTATCCAAGTTTAAATATAGAAGGACAGTATTTTCCAGAAGAATATTTCATTTGCACTTCTCTAAAAAAAATAATAAAAAAAAAAGAAACACATAATAAAACAAATTCATGTACCTTCAACTGTTAAGATCTTAAAATTGATAATAAATATTGTGGAACACATACAGAGATTCCATTTCATATTCTGATTATCATTAGCAAAACTAATATCATACTGTTGTGTGAAATTGTTTATTTACATTTCTTGTCACATGTCAGATATGTACTCTGACCGATTGCCAAGACAATAGCTGCTGTGTAAATTAATATTGCTGTGCTAACCAAAAAAAAAAACACCCCATATTTTCTGCTGTGTATGTAATAAAAACTCGTCATTTCATAACATTTTTTTTTCAATTTTTAACAAAGCAATATTTTTCAATTACGAAAATTTAAAGAGATGAAGATTGAAGACTAAATTGACCTATCAAAGGAAAAAAAGAGTACTCCAAATCTTAACATAATCCTATCTAAAAAATTTGTAGGATATTTTCCCAATATTAACCACATGAAACACTCTATGATTATTGTTGTACTTTCTTATTACAAAGATTATTCATGGTATGTGAATGAAATTAATACAAATTAAATTTGCAAGTAAACATCTGATATTAAATAATATAAATTATGTAAGAATGTTCTCTCTCTCTCTCAATGCATATTATTTACCTGACCCCTCTGGAACTACCCATTTGCCAAGAAATAACATTCCTCTGTCGTCATCAGGTGAACACCTCTTGCTTTTTTCTTTGAGGAGTGGATATGTATATCAATGTACCCATAGCTGCATAATTTGTTGGCTGACTTGTTGAAATTCGCCTGGTATAATTTATTCATCTCAGTTTCAATAAAAGGTTCGGGATGCTTACTTTTATTAGCGACCTGGTTTAACTTCCAATGGTATTTCAGATCGAGACAACATCACCAAAACACCGAAAAACAATCAACTCTGGCAGCATGCTGTGCACCGACGTTAGCGGCGGCCATCTTTGTTTACACTGGTTTTGAAAATATACCCGCACTGAATATTTTTTACAAATATATTTCAGCGTTAAAAAAAATTATGTCTTTCATAAACAATTAAGCTGATTTTATATGAATTATTTATAGTTGAAAATTTATTGCTTTTATTTTTTTCTTAGGTTTTTAAGCCTCCAAATATTCATTTGAGGTAACTGAAATTATCAAACATTACCAAAATATACTTGTCTACAATTTTTCAACGCAGGCTTTTCCAACTCATTTTATTTTATCAATAAAAAGTCAAAATATTTTTCTCATTTATAAAAAATACAAACCCTCACCAATAACAATGTATTGGATTTTAAAGCTTACAGTTTGGTACATGGTTTCAATGATTTATATAAGAGAATGAAATATATATCTTCCCGTCCGAATAACCACTTAAATTATTTTTTCAAGCAAATCATCATTATTGTGGGTTAAAAGAGAATACAAAGACATTATTTCAGAGGGAAAACAAAAAATTCGTGAAAATCGATGTGCGACAGTTTCTTATATATTCGCCTGATGTTTGCTTGGGCAGCCTCATAAAACGTAAATACACTTACAACATACTCTTAGAAAAAGCAGATTAGACTTAAAGTTAAAAGGTTTTAACTAAGTGACGTTTAAGAATGATTAATGAAGAACCCGTGTGCGCTTAGATAAACATCTATTTTTTCCGTCAAATTATAATTCCATAATTCCGTGTATCATGCGGCAATATTAATTCATACGCATTTATAGTAAGCTAACATTAATTAATTTGATCTGTTCAGTTTAATATCGGAGAGAAATATACGTCTCTGCTATCGGATATCGAATAGATTATATGCAACGTCAAAACTACACACAAAACAATGCCTGTCTCTTGTTTATATATTTATCTATCATTATGCAGAATTGTTATTCTATTAATTTAGTTGAGTGTTAAACATTTTGTAGACTTTAAATTAAGACAAGCGCGCATCAATGTTCGGCACTGATTTGTTAATATAATATATCAATATTCATTATTAAATGTTTTAACTTATGAAACGAATTAATTTGGCATTGATAATACATTGTTAGGTTAATTTTGTTTCGTAAAATCACTTTGAAATTTATACTCGATTCTTATTGGATACAGGATGCAGGATAGGGTAGGATAGAACTTAACTTTTATATGTCTTTCATGTATGGTACATCCTGCATCCTATCCTATCCTTGTCAACTTTCAGCATTGCAGCCCTCTTTTGTCTTAGTGGTAAATTTGATATAAAAATGCCATGCCCTGATGCATATTCTTAATTGTTATATGATTGCTGCGCTGAATATCTTGCACATATTAAAAAAAAAAATAAATTCTTATATTTAATTTGCTATTCGGGATACAATGTATAGAGAAAGATGTGCAGCTTGCCATATAAGATATTGCATTTACTAATGGAAACCCTTATTAGGGAATTCTACGAATATGTTAACAAGGAAAAAACAAAATAGAGTGAATCAAAGAAATCAGGACACAATTGACAGACAACTAAAAAAGGTCAAAAGATGTTAAAGCAATATGAGCTGTATTTTTTAGAATTTTATTTTGCTGCAAAAACCTGCAATTGTGATAAGTCTGCCTATAACTTAAACTTTTATGATAAAACAGATTTGAAAATATCATCAATTTTTGTCAGGGGAAAGATTTCACGTATAAGGAATTATATAGCAGATCAATTTTTGTACAGGACGATAATAATTCAATTTTGCTCCAATTAAGGCGTCTTAATGGCTTTTCCCACAAAAACAGAGCTAAAAGAAATTTTAATACCGTGATAATTTTGTCACTTTAGTAAAAAAAAATTCAACATGAAAAATGCAGCTCATGTTGCTTTAAATTGATATATTTTAAATGTTCAGATTGAATAAGAATGAGAAAAATAGAAGACGGAACACAATAGGCAAAACATCATTGTTTCTGTGTATTACGGAACTATTTTTATTATCTAGTATTTATTTATCTTTTTGGAAGAAAACATTCTTACAATTTCCACCAATCCCCTGAAAAAACACCCGAATGTCCTTCCTTTAAAGTCTTTGTATGTTCACGTATCAATTGTTCAGATCCCTCTTTATCCTTCTGATTATAGAGAATTATAACATCTATTTTTCAACGAAAATATGCACTGCACTCTTTCCTTAAAAAATAGCTCTCTGCCTGATAACTGTTATATAAAAATATCTTGCATAGTTTGTACATTATCTACATTAACAATTTTGTTGAAATATATTCAATATGATCTTCTTTTCGATTTAGGATGTATACATTTTTTATGCAGCATGTCATATCAGATAGTATTTCAAATAGTGTTCGTACTGAGAACTAACACTAGTGTATCACATTAAATATAAACTGGCTCATAAGAGGGAAGTAAACATAACAGTAATAATAAAGAAAACGGGAAACAATAGCTAGATAAGCAATAAATGTTAGAAGATACTATACTGTCATTTTGTAATGCTTCGGTAAAATATGATAAAGAGAAATAGAAGACAGGAAATAATACTCGAAACAAGAAATACATTTAAAATGATGTCTTTTTATCTTTAATACTCGGATTGAACTTACGTGTACATTTAACACATACCTTACCTGTCGACTGATACATAATATTTATACATATTAAGTATAAAACTGCACATTTCACCTAAAAATATACCTTAGTAATTGGTTATTGCAAAATCAAGGCATACGTGAATAAATCTTTGTAACACACTTATTGATCGATAATTTAAAAAAGGATGATTGAACGGATGAGAAGCTATCTATCGCATGGACAAGCTTCCACTGCATACATGTCACAAAATCATGTACAAAGGGATCATAGTTTGAGTGCTCAAACTAATCGATGGTTCATTTCAATCAGGATCATTATTCATCTCCAAAGTTAATTGATAATATTGGGGCACCACTGGCAACACAAAGTTACATGTTATATCTCAAATGAAACATAATCAAGAAAATCACCGCAAATATTCATAACAATCTGTATATAAAAAAAGTGAAAACATAAATAGACAAGAAAAAATAACGCAGTGGTAAAATTATCATAAGACCTTTTGACCAGGAAGTGAAAATATATACATAAAAATTACAGGTGTAAGTGCACATGTAATAAACAGTGACATGGTTTGTTGAAATTGTCAATGATCTGGAGTTTTTCAGTGATCATTTGTCACAACAGCTATGTTTCTGAGAATTGGCTGAATAAAATAATATCAATGATTTATCAGTGAACGGTGATATTATTATATAGGTTTCGTAAAATATTCATAAAAAATGGATTTCAAAAATATTTGCATTGAAAACCATATCACAATTTAATCAAAAAATCTTACAATAGTTGCTTATCTAAAAGCATATTTCTTTAAAATATTTCATTTTCCATGAAGTGTCAAAATCTACAACACAATTAAAAAAACCATAGGTCATGTGAAAACATCACGAAATATTTAAATTGTATAGACAAAAACAAATTTCGTGGATTCCTGTATATTGATATATTTACAGTAGTTTTTACTTACCTACTCCTTTCTCTGATGTAAAGTATCTTAAAAACACATTAACTCACCATAAGAATGGGATAACGTAACGAGTCCAAGAAAAACACTCAGTGAAGCCATTGCGCTGCGTACTTGTCAAACAGGAAGTATATATTACATGTAATAGAGAAATTAGAGCTGTTCAGAAGCATTTCATGTAAACTATTTTGGACGTCACGCATACAGACTCACTGACAGATAACTGCCCATTTTTATTTTCTACAAGAAATTGTTTTCTCAAGGGTTAAGTTACACATTTCTTAATCGCTGTGTGATATCTAATTCGAGCACAAGAAGATAAGGAAGAATATTTTCTAACCTGTCACTTTCGTTATGCATATTGTTAATAAGAATTAAATACTCTTACATAATAGTGAAAGAAAACCTTCAGCAAACTTTAATATTTTTTTGCGTTATTTTTACTTTTTTAACAACCAAAAAGGCGTATTTGAACAAATACGAAGGAAATTCTGCTCGTTTCTTCATAATTATAACTGCATAAGTTTTGAAACATGAGACAATTTTTTATCAATATGGAAAGTCTTCACATAAAGCCGTGTTAGCAGGAATATAAAGTCTAAATTAAGGTTTAACAAATCTAAAGTTTTTTTTTTTAAATTATCAAGTAAACTTTCTAAAAATGTATAGGACAAACTATTATTATAAAGCCATTTCTTTGTCATGTGGAGATTTTTAAGGTCTTCCGTTTCCAACGGAAGACCTTTTAGTGACTGTCAGGTTTTTTTCTTCTTTCCTCTTCTTAAAATTTTTTCCCCTTTTTGTCTCGTGAATATCTCAAAGATTTCTCGATATATTTTCCTAAAATATTTAGTGATGATTTACAAAATAAATCTAGAGGTTTTTAATTTTTTCTAAATTCACTTCCGTTCCTCCGTTTCCTGTCCTGCGACAAAAAGCTTGTCACCTCGAGATCTCAAAAACTGTAAAGACTTGAATAACAAAACTTTGTGGGATGATAGACCTTTATATGAAGATGTGTTTGAACTATTTGGGTTTGTTTGTTGTAACTTCCAGTCGTCACCGGAAGCACTTCAAAATAATTATTTTTACGCATTAAATTCCTCCTCCATAGAATAAATATTTAAGTATAAATCTATGCAGAGGTTATCTTTGGGATTTAATATCAACAAAAAAATTCTACTTCTACTTCTCTCAATCATCTCGGGTAGCTTTGTAAAAACACATTTTGTACCCTCGAGATCTCAGAAAATATAAATGATCAAAGCACGATACTTTCATGGATGATATACATTCGATTGACAATGTGTTTAACTGGTTTCATTTTGTCTTCTGTCACTTCCGGTCCACACAGAAAGAGTTCAAACAAATCGAGTTGTTTATCAGTTTAAGTTTTTTCCTTTGATATTTGTAGTTAGCTCGATGAACCATAATGTACAAAAGGCAAGTATACAAGAAATATTAAATACAATTAACATTGAGCACTTCCGTTTGTCTGTTTCCTGTCCCGAGACAAAAAACCTTATTTCGACAAGATCTCAAAAACATTAACAACTTAAACAACCAAACTTTGTTGGATGAAAGACCTATGTATGTTCATGTGTTAACACATTTTTGTTTTATCCAGTCGTTACAGGAAGTACACTCAATTTTGATTTTTTAACAAATATTTTGGTTATTTAGCATGGAAGTAACATTTATGCTAAAGAAATTATCTCAATTATCTCAGGTAGCCTTTTTTTTTTAAAAACAAAGTACCCAAAAAATCTTAGAAACTGTGAGAGATCAAGACACAAACCTTATATGGATAATGGACATTTAATTGAACATAAGTTTAACGGGTTTCAATTGGTCGTACAGCACTTTCGGTTCTCACTCGAAGCGTTCAAGCAATAGAAGTCTTTTTTTTAAATTTTTTTAATTTAGATTTTTTAAAACATTTTACTCAATGTGATGAACAGTAACATACCGTAGGTAACTTTACTAATATATCTACTTTCAATTTCCTAAATCACTTCCGTTTGTTCGTTTCCGGTCCCGAGAAGAAAACCTTTTCTCAAGGAGATATTATAACTAAAAATAACTTGAGCATCCAAACTTTGTGGAAAGACAAAACAATGTATGAAGATATGTTTACTATGTTCTGTTCTGGCGTAACTTCTGCTCGTCACAAAAAGTACTCAAAAATTGATATTTTGTCTTTTTGTTTTGTTTATTTCTTGGACATTCCTGTACAGTTTATAATATATCCATTTTCTGTTAACATGAGAAATGGATTTTTGTATAGATTAATACATGAGGAACGGAAGACCTTTTTGTTGCTATAGCAACAAGAGTCTAGTTTTATTTATAGTAATTATAGAACCTCGAATTTCTTATTTCTAACAAGCCCACACCCTGCATTGCCCTATCCAAGGTGTAATTGGAATGTATCCTCCTCTACATGGGGAATGACCCTTGTTCCAGTCTGTATAAAGAGAGGAGGCAGAAAGACAGCTTCAAAATGACTACTCTTTTTTTAGCTATAACATTTTAATATGATATTCAACAATAAATATTTTAGATATATTACAATGAAATTCATCAACAATTATTAAATTCAAATATCTATGAAACTCAAATATTAGTTGACCCCCCTGAATCTATTAACTTCACTTTTGAGAATGCGCACAAGTTTTACGATTTATCTTTCCTGAATAAAAAAGGGAGTCAGAAAATCAGCTCCCAGATGACTACTGGATAGCTGTGTTTCCGCAACCTCATCTTATACGCACGGACAGTGGACTAAAACGTTCTCTTTCTAATAAGTAAATGCAAACAAGTGCATACTAATGATCTGACGCACCGTAGTCAGTAGTAGCATTTCATGTATATATCTGATCCGGTGTCGACAGGCTTATCACATGACTTTATTACACATATCCCCACGAACATTAATAAACAAACGCTATCTATGTAATGCATGTGCTTTAACCAATTGCTGTAGAATTTCCGCTATGATACTATGCTACATCACAACTTCTAGACGCTTTGATATGTTATTTAAGAAGCGATCTATTCTTTTTTTTCAATCAATTGCATTTTTCTTTTGTTTTAGTCGTATCCACAACGGCTGCCGATAGAAACAGATTCATGATAATAACAGGATTTCCCTGTATTTGTCAATGATTCAAAGCACTAGAAGCTTTTTGACAACATGATCGGTCAAGGTGAAATAATAAAAAAACTAGGGCGAACAAAAAAGAAAATTTTGCTATCGGGTGGTAAATCTCAGGTGAGATAATACATTACTTGTACAAGTGTGAATGCCTACCTGACTAGCAATATGCTCGGATTGGTGAACGCTGCTTATTGTTATAATCAGGTAACATTCTATGTATCAAGAAATTATTAGTTTGAGAAATGTTAATTGTTACTTTACGATTCATTTAACAGTATTGTTACGGAATTAAGCACTATTCGATATGTTTTTCATTAATTTAAAATTTCTATAAATTTGTGTATCCACCGGAGTTTAGCAATGGAGATGAATGAAATATATATCATCTTTACTTTAATAAATTTGTTTATTGAAGAATGTGTTTATGCATGTTTATTAAAAGATTGTTAAAGAATTATGAAATATTCATGTGATGAAATACATAGTTAGTTAATTGTTAACTGTTGGTTTCCATGTCGTTTAAGGACAACCATTATTAGGGAATGAAGCAGTACTTTTCAATAAAATCTTCATTAATTTTAGAATTTCTTTAAATTTTAGTATGCATCGAAATTATCAGTTTAGATGAATAAAACCGTATCATCTTTACTTCCCGCTATTTAAGGGTGTTTTTATGCATTTTTATTCATATATCGTTTATTAATTATTAATATTTTTCTGTCATTGACTATTATTTTTAATTAGGGTTAGTACTGACCGTATGCGGAAAACGTCGGGCTGCTTTAATCCATTGACTATAATGATCCGATATATATTTGTAGAAAGTCGGTACCAAAGCAAACAAGTCTTATTTTTAGAGCACCATTACTTTTAATAAATTAGTGTTTTCAGGAATGAAAGATGATGAGAAAGGTGTAAAGTCTTTCATTTTTGCCTTTAAATTTTGCCTTTCTCTACTGACTGAAATCTGTAAAAATCTAGGAATAAATATTTTTGAACATGACATCATCGTTGTACTTATTGTAAAAAAGAAAGGGATATTCTCACAAAAGGTTGCAAGAGAAAATAAGTAACCCTTAATATTAAATGTTTTAACCTAATGACGTCCAAGACTATGTCAAGAGAAACCTTTGTCCGTTAAGATAAAAAATATTCTGAATTATAATTGAATGATGGAATAATTCCGTGGATCATGCAGCAAAGTCTGTCTTATTTCACCTGATCTATTTTTATTATTTAACGTCGTGTGAACAGCAATTGTTAGAATATAAAGAAAATGAAAAAGACAGGTTTGTTGCGTTCTTGTCGGTGCATATAAATAAAATCTTAATTTTTTTATGCACAGGTCATATATATATTCATAGGCATCGGAACCGGGGGGGGGGGGGGGGGGGCTAGGGGGGGGGGGGCTTAGCCCCCCACTTTTTTTGCAAAGTTATACCTAACCATTAGAAACATAGCATGATAGAGGGTTCAGCCCCCCCCCCCACTTTTTCTCGCAGGAAAGATTATTGTTCCTAAATTTACCTTGAAAGATTGAGAAGTTGGATTCAGAAGCATACTACCCCCCCCCCCCTCCCACGGAGTAGGAAATTCATGATTTTGGGAATTACGTTTTTCTCTATATATCTGAGGATTAGTCTAGCCCCCCCCCCCCACTTTCAATTTGCTTCCGACGCCAGTGTATATATATATATATATATATATATATATATATATATATATATATATATATATATATATATATATATATATATATATATATATATATATATATATATATATGTCCTTTATATATATATATATATGTCCTTTATATTTTGCGCAAAAATTAACAAACAGAATTTTGTTGAATATTCAGCACTGTTTTTATGAAATGAACAATATTTAGAATCACCATAATGTTGACGATTATCAAAATAAAATTGCCTTAATCTAATGGCGTGCCTCAAAACTGTCATACATAAATGTTCTGAAAATTTTGTACATGATCTTAATTAAAAACTTTGTCAAATTATATACAATACGATTTTACTTTCAGTTAAGATTGGATATATTTTTTGATTTGCAGCACATCATCACAGATAAAAAGTCATATATGGTATTAACTAGATATTCTTACTAGGGTATCATATAAAATATAAACCGACTCATAACAGGGAAGTAAACAAAACATAGATAATAAAAAAGGACACAATGGCTAGAAAAGCATTAAATGTTAAAGGCTGTTATATTGCCAGTTTGTAGTGATTTGATTGAATTGGATAGAGAGAAATAGAAGATGGGACACAAGAGTGAATCAAGACAAACATATAAACCGATGTCTTTGTCATTATAAATATAATGATCGAATTACACTTGCGTGTACATTAAATGCATAACACACCTGTCGATTAAGAAGTAAGTGTCATAGGCATTAAAAACAACCGCATCGATAACCTAAATGATATACCATTATTATTTGATGTTGAAAAATCAAGGATAATCTCCTGTGAATAAATATTTGGGACACAAATGAAACACAATCAAAGAAATCACCGCAAACTGCTGAAAACAAGCTCCAAACAAAAAAATGAGATCATATGTGAAAAAAACAACATTACGCAGTGATAGCATTATTGTAAAACCTTTTTGACCAGGAAGTTAAACTATAGACATTACAGGTGTACATGCACCTGTAATTGACAGGGTATGTTGAAATATGTCAATGGTCTTTGGTTTAACAACGATAGTTCGTCACAACAGCTATGTTTCTGAGCATTGGCTGAATAAATTAATGACAACGATTAATAGGTGAACTGTGATATTTTTATAAAGGTGTCGTTAAATATTCAATAAAAATGTATTTAAAAAAAATTGCACTGAGTACCATGTTACAATGCAATCAAGAAATCTTACAATAATTGCTTATCTAAAAGCATATTTCTTTAAAATAAGTGATTTTCCATGAAGTATAAAAATCTACAACTATTACACAAATAAAAAAACCCAAAACAAAACAAAGGTCATGTGAAAACATAACGAAATATTTCTTGGATTTCCGTATATAGATATATTTACATTAGTTTGCAGATCATTTCCAAATTATCAAATGGGAATATATTATCAATTATCTACTACTTTCTCTGTTGTTAAGTATCTTAAAAACACATTAACTCACCATAAGCATGCGATAACGTAACGAGTCCAAGAACCACACACAGTGAAGCCATTGTGGTGCGTACTTGTCAAACAGGAAGTTAATATAACATGTTAGAGAGTAATTAGAGCTGTTCGGAAGCATTTAATGTAAACCATTTAGGACGTCACGCATATAGACTCACTGACAGATAAATGCCCGTTTTTATTTGCTACTGGTTATCGCTTACACAGGAATAAAGTTACACATTTCTGAATCGCTGTGTGATATTTAACTGAAGCACAAGAAGATAAGGAAGGATATTTTCTAACATGGCACTTTCGTTATGCATATTGTTAATAAGAATTAAATACTTTTACATAAGAGTAAAAGGAAACCTACAGTAGATATTTTTTGCGTTATCTTTACATTTGTAACAACCACAATGCCGTATGTGAACAAATACGGAGGAAATTATGTTCGTTCGATTATACATCTTTATAATTATAACTATATAAGTCAGTGAACCATGCAACATTATTTTGTTAATTGGGAAAGTCTATACATCAAGCCATATAAGTGAAACATGAATATATTGTATAGTCTAAATTGAGGTTTCGAAAATCTAAAGCTTATTTTTAAAATTATCAAGTAAACTTTCTGAAAATATATAGGGCAAACTATTATTATAAAGCCATTTATTTGTCATGTGAAGATTTATTATTTTTAGAGATGGATAATCGAGATCTTATTTCCGACATCTGGCCGTGCCCTAGCCAATGTGTTACTGGAATGCCTCCTCCTCTACATGGGGAGTGGCCCCTGTTCCAGTCTGTATAGAAAGAGGAGGCAGAAAGACAGCTTCCAAATGACTACTCCTTTTATTTAGCTATAACATTTTAATATATATGACATTTTAACAATAACTATTTTATATTAATTACAATGAAATTCATCAAAAATAATGTTTATTACAAATATCTCTGAACCTCAAATATAAGTCGACCCCCCCCCCCCCCGAAATCTATTAACTTCGCTGGTGAGAATGCGAGCAAATTTTACGATTTAACTTTCCTGTATAAAAAGAGGAGGCAGAAAGACAGCTCCTAGACGACTACTGAAGAGCTGTATTTCGCGCACCCTTATCTTATACGCACGGACAGTGCACTAATACGTTCTCTTCCTAATAAGTAAATGCGATCAAGTGCTTTCTAATGACCTGACGCAACGTGGTCAGTAGTAACATTTTATTTATATGTCTGATCCGGTGTCGACAGACTTATCACATGACTTTATTTCACATATCTTCAAAAATATAAATAAACAAACGTTATCTATATAACGCATGTGATTTAACCAATTTCTGTAGAATTTTCGTTATGATACTATGCTACATCGCAACTTGAGGACGCTTAGATACATGTATATTATTTTATTTTGGAAGCTCTTTATCTTTTTTTAACCAATATTTTTTTTTGTTCAAGTCGTATCCAGGACGGCTGTTGATAGAAACAAATTCATGATAATAATTGATTTGCCCATTATTAAATTTGTCGATAATTTAAAGCACTAGAAGCTTTTTGACTACATGATCGCTCAAGCTGAGATAAAAAAAAAAAAAAAAAAAACAAGAGCGAACAAAGGAGAACATTTTGCTGTCGGGTGGTGGATCTCAGGTGAGGTAGTACATTACTTGTACAAGTGTGAATGTTTAAATGATTAGCAATATGCTCGCAGTGGTGAAGGCTGCTTATTGTTATACACAGGTAACATTCTACATTCTATTTATCAAGAAATTATTAGTTTGTTAAGTGTTAACTGCTAGTTTACGAGTCGTTTAATAGTATTGTTACGAAATGAAGCACTATTCGATATGTTCATCAATTTAAAAATTTCTATAAATTTGTGTATTCATCAGAGGTAAGCAGTAGATATGAATAAAATGTATATCATCTTTACTTTAATAAACTTTGTTTATTCAAGAACGTGTTTATGCATGTTTATTTAAAGATTGTTAAAGAATTATGAAGTATGCATGTTAGTTAATTGTTAACTGTTGGTTGATATGTCGTTTTAGGACAACCATTGTTAGGGAATGAAACACAACTTCTCGATAAAATCTTCATTAATTTTAGAATTTCTATAACTTTTAGTATGCATCGAAATTATCAGTTAGGATGAATAAAATTTGTATCATCTTTACTCCCCGCTATTAAAGGGTGTTTTTATGCATTTTTATTCATATATAGTTTATTAATTATTAATATTTTTCTGTCATTGACAATTATTTTTTTATTAGGGTTATTTCTGACCGTATGCGGAAAACGTCGGGCTGCTTTAATCCATTGACTATAATGATCCGATATATTTTTGTAGAAAGTCGGTACCAAAGCAAACAAGTCTTATTTTTTGAGCACCATTACTTTTAAATAAATTAGTATTTTCAGGACAGAAAGATGATGAGAAAGGTGTAAAGTCTTTCATTTTTGCCTTTAATTTTTGCCTTTCTCTACTGACTGATTTCTTTAAAAATCTAGGAATAAATATTTTTGAACATGACATCATCGTTGTACTTATTGTAAAAAAGAAAGGGATATTCTCACAAAAGGTTGCAAGAGAAAATAAGTAGACCTTAATATTAAATGTTTTAACCAAATAACGTCCAAGACTATGTCAAGAGAAACCTTTTGTCCGTTAAGATAAAAAATATTCTGAATTATAATTGAATGATGGAATAATTCCGTGGATCATGCGGCAAAGTCTGTCTTATTTCAACTGATCTATTTTTATTATTTAACGTCGTGTGAACAGCAATTGTTAAAATATAAACAAAATGAAAAAGACAGGTTTGTTGCGTTCTTGTCGGTGCATATAAATAAAATCTTAAGTCTTTTATGCACAGGTCATTCATATATATATATATATATATATATATATATATATATATATATATATATATATATATATATATATATATATATATATATATATATATTGCCATCCATCTTAACTATTTTGACATCGGTGTCCTTTATATTTTGCGCAAAAATTAACAAACAGAATTTTGTTGAATATTCAGCACTGTTTTCATGAAATGAACAATACTTAGAATGACCATAATATTGACGATTATCAAACTCAGGGTTGTCTTAATCTTATGGCGTACCTCAAAACTGTCTAACATAAAGGTTCTGAATATGTTGTACATGATCATAATTAACAACTTTGTTAAATTTTATACAATACGAGTTTACTTTCAGTTAAGATTGGATATATTTTTTGATATGCAGCACATCATCACAGATAAAAAGTCATATATGGTATTTACTAGAAATTTTTACTAGGGTATCATATAAAATATAAACCGACTCATAACAGGGAAGTAAACAATACATAGCTAATTAAAAAAAGGACACAATGGCTAGAAAAGCAATAAATGTTAAAGGCTGTTATATTGCCAGTTTGTAGTGATTTGATTGAATTGGATAGAGAGAAATAGAAGACGGGACACAAGAGTGAATCAAGACAAACATATAAACCGATGTCTTTGTCATTATAAACATTACGATTGAATTACACTTGCGTGTACATTAAATGCATAACACACCTGTCGATTAAGAAGTAAGTGTCATAGACATTAAAAAAACTGCATTGATAACCTAAATGATGTACCGTTATTATTTGATGTTGAGAAATCAAGGCTAATATCCTGTGAATAAATCTTTGGGACAGAAATGAAACACAATCAAAGAGATGCTGCAAACTACTGAAAACAAGCTCCAAATACAAAAAAATGAAATCATATGTGAAAAAAAAAAATACGCAGTGATAACATTAACGTAAAGCCTTTCTAACCAGGAAGTTAAACTATATACATTACAGGTGTACATGCACCTGTAATTGACAGGGTATGTTGAAATATGTCAATGATCTTGGGTTTAACAACGATAGTTCGTCACAACAGCTATGTTTCTGAGCATTGGCTGAATAAATTAATGACCACGATTAATAAGTGAACTGTGATATTTTTATAAAGGTGTCGTTAAATATACAATAAAAAAAATTAAAATATTTGCATTGAGTACCATGTTACAATGTAATCAAGAAATCTGACAATAATTGCTTATCTGAAAGCATATTTCTTTTAAAATAAGTGATTTTCCATGAAATATACAAATCTACAACACAATTAAAAAACCCAAAACAAAACAAAGGTCATGTGAAAACATAACGAAATATTTAAACTGTGTAGACCCACAACAATTTCTTGGATTCCCGTATATAGATATATTTACATTAGTTTGCAGTTCATTTCCACATTATCAAATGGGAATATATTATTAATTTTCTACTACTTTCTCTGATGTTAAGTATCTTAAAAACACTTTAACTTACCATAAGCATGCGATAACGTAACGAGTCCAAGAACCACACACAGTGAAGCCATTGTGGTGCGTACTTGTCAAACAGGAAGTTAATATAACATGTTAGAGAGTAATTAGAGCTGTTCGGAAGCATTTCATGTAAACCATTTAGGACGTCATGCATACAGACTCACTGACGGATAACTGCCCGTTTTTATTTGCTACTAGTTATCGCTTACACAGGAATAAAGTTACACATTTCTGAATCGCTGTGCGATATTTAACTGAAGCACAAGAAGATAAGGAAGAATATTTTCTAACATGGCACTTTCGTTATGCATATTGTTAATAAGAATTAAATACTTTTACACAAGAGTAAAAGGAAACCTACAGTAGATATTTTTTTGCGTAAGTTTTACATTTTTAACAACCACAATGCCGTATGTGAACAAATACGGAGGGAATTATGTTCTTTTGAATAAACATCTTCATAATTATAACTATATAAGTCAGTGAACTATGCAACAATATTTTGTTAATTGGGAAAGTCTATACATCAAGCCGTATCAGTGAAACAAGAATATATATATTGTAAAGTCTAAATTAAGGTTTAGAAAATCTGAAGCTATTCTTTAAATTATCAAGTAAACTTTCTGAAAATATACAGGGCAAACTATTATTATAAAGCCATTTCTTTGTAATGTGAAGATTTATTATTTTTATTGTATATAGATCCTCGAGATCTTATTTCCGACAAACTCACACCTGGCCGTGCCATCTTGATTGTCATCTTTTTGATGCTCGGATTGAATTGGAAAGAGAAAATGAAAGACGGAACACAACCGCCAAAACAGCATTTTTTCGCTGTATTACGAAACTTATTATTAAATTGTTAATGTAGTATTTATTTCTTTTGGTAGAATTTAGTCCTACTACTGCCCCCCCCCCCCCCAAACAAAAACAAAAACAAAGTGTTCATTTGTCAGAGCCTCAATATATACAGGAATAAATTGTTTAAATTCCTCTTTATTGTTCTGATTCTGGAGAATTATTACATTACATTTACCTTTCAAAGTCTAAAAATACGTCTTACAATTTCGTCTCAAGTCTTCTTTCTGATTCCACCCTTATAAGGAATACTAGGATCTACATATCTGTATGTATGCCGTCATTGTGCGTATACAAAATGAAGGAAGATTTTCATTTTTTTAAATCAACTCTGTTAAACTTATTAACCATTGTTAAACCTTAATGAATTATTTCTAGTTGTCCTGTTCATTTTTTTGTGGATTGATTGGTGACTCTTCTGCAATACTTTGTACAAACTGTTCTGATTTTTTTCTTTTACGTAGTCTATACATTGAGTCAAGACAATTTTAAGCAGTGGTACAAGATCATAACTCATACCTAAATTATTACATTATATCATCTGTCTTAATGCAATACTTATATTATAGTGTTGTGTTGTGCATGTACTATGCCTAAATAGTAGTCAGGGTTTGATACATGGTGCACGAGCCGGAGGCGAGTGCACTATGTATCAAACCCTGACTACTATTTAGGCATAGTACATGCACAACACACCACTATTGTTATTATTATGCCGACTGTTGAATATACTGACGTGCTTTGCTATAAGTAGATGTGACATTAGAGTGTTGACAATTCCCGAAAAATAATCACTGGAAAAGCAAGCGTTTATTTTTTTTTTCAAATTATTCAATTGATTTGATTGTTAATTTACTAAACAATTTGTTGTACATTAAAAAGTCAACAACGGTTTATGTTCTTATGAGAAATGAGAGACGTTTGGCCTTACCGAGAAAACTCGAAATGTTTAGCAGACGAAATCTCATTGAATTTTTTTCTTGTACACTCTTCATCAAGCGTCATTTAAAAAAGCGTTTTTGTGATTCTCATGTAAAATTTCTTTGAAAAATGTTCAATCAATTTGTTCAAAAGTTTATAAGAAACTTTAACTTTAAAATTACCGTCAATAATGAAGTGTTTTTGGAAAAATGAATAATTGTAATTGCTTGATGTCAGTCGTATATATCTACGTTTTATATATATAAATACCATCATAAATAATAACGGCTAATTAAGCATAGCGGTAACGTGTTGGGCTTCAAGCTGGAATGATTTTAGCGTCGTAAGTTCGAATCCCGCAGTCGGCGCTTGAAAGATTTTTGTTGAAAACAGTTGCCGTGCTCTATTTCGGCATAGTATGCTTACGCAATATAAATCCTTTAGTACTATGCGAAAATAGATGAGTATTGAATATATAGTGACAATCTGACAGAAGGCATAATAATCAATGGTATATGAAAATACTACCGAGAGGAAATTTAGCAACGCGTGCGATATCTTTTGTGTGGCCTCCTTTATTACACCCAACTGTGCAATGCATCCTGACAAAAATGTATCTATGCCTCATGATTGTTATATATTAAAATGTCTTGAATATTTTGTACATGATCTTCATTAACAATTATGTTGAATTATCTACAACAAAATATCCTGTTCGGTTAAGAATGCACACATTTTTTTATGCACCATGTCATATGAAATAATATATAAGATATTGTATTTACTGAAAACCTACACTAGGGTATCATCTAAAATGTTAACCGACTCTAAATAAGGAAGTAAACAAGAAAGAAAACGGGACACAAAAGCTAAAACAGCAATAAATGTTAAATGATATTTTATTGTCATTTTGTAATGCTTAGTTTAAATTGGAAAGAGGGAAAGAGGGAAATTGAAAACTAGACACAATAGGCGAATTCAGAAATACAGATAAAATGATGACTTTGTCAATTTTATTACTCTGATTAAACTTGCTTGTACATTAAAGACATAGTATACCGGTCGACTGACACATTTGCCTTATACATATTAAGTAAAAACGCATTCATCACCTAAATGATATACCTTCAAATATTGGACTGTGGTCCATGCATACATGTTGTGAATAAATCTTTGTAACACACTTATTAATCGTTAATTTAAAAAAATAATGAAACTGATTAGAAGCTATCTATCGTATAAGAAGGTTTCCACATACATGTCACGCAATAATATACAAAGGGGTCATAGTTTGATTGTTCTAATCTATCGATGGTTCATTTTAATCAGAGTTATGATTTATTTTTAAATGTTGTAATATTTGGGCACACATGGTTACAAATATGTAATATACCAAATGAAACATAATCAAAGGAATCACCAAAAAATACTCATAACAAGCTCTGAATTAGAAAAAAGAAAATCATAAGTAGAAAAGAAAACATAAGACAGTGGAAGCATTGTTGTAATACCTTTTTGAGCAGGAAGTAAAAGTCTATATATAGAAATACAGGTGTATGTGCACCTGTAATAGACAGTGACTAGGTATGTTTAAACTTGTCAATGATCTTGTGTTTGTCATTGATCATATGTCACAACAACTATGTTTCTTAGCATTGACTGATTAAAATAATGGCAACGATTAATCAATGAACTGTGTCATTACTATATAGGTTTAAAATATTTACATTAAATATCGTGTAATAATGTAATCAAGAAATCTTACAATAATTGTTTATTAAAACACACATTTCTTTACAATGAGCAATTTTCCATTAATTATAAAAATCTACACCACGATTAAAAAAAAAAAAGATAGGTCATATAAGGCACAGGACGAAATACTTAAACTGTGTAGACACACAAAAATGTCGTGGATTCCCGTATATTAACATATTTGCATTAGTATGCAGTTCATTTCCATATTAACAAATGGCGATACATTTTATACTCCTTTCTCTGATATTAGGTATCTTAAAAACACATTTAACTCACCAAAGGCATGAGATAACGTAACAAATCCAAGAAACACACACAGTGAGGCCATTCTTGAACGTATTTACCAAATACATGTAGGAAGTATATTAAAACATGTTAGAAAGTAATTAGAGCTGTTCGGAAGCATTCCATGTAAACCATTTAAGACATCACGCATGCAAGCTTTCTAACAGATAAGTGTCAATTTTTATTTGCTACCAGTTATCGCTTACACTGGGGTTGAAGTACACATTTCTGAATCGCTGTGTGATAGCTAATTGAAGCTCGGGAAAATAAGGAAGAACATTTTTTTTACACGCCCATTTCGTTATACATAGTTATTTAAAGCAATATGAGCTGCATTTTCATGCTGATTTTTTTTTCTTACGAAAATGCTATTTTCCAATAAAATGACAAAAACATCATGGTTTTTAAATTTTTGTTAGCCATTCTTCTGTGGGAAAAGCCTTTAAGAAACCATAATCAAAGCAAAATTAAATTTATGTCGTCGTATACAATAATTGATCTAATATATATATTCCTTAGATAGCATAACAGTTTAAGTTACATGCAGACTTATCATACTAGCAGGTTTTTGCAGCAAAATAAAATTATAAAAAATACAGCTCATATTGCTTTTAGGAATAAGGAATCATTCTTTGAGTATTATGAGGTGATAATTTTGGTCGGGGTGTGATCAAATTCAATAAAGCCCAAAGGGCTTTATGATAGATTTGATCATGCCCCAACGGAAATTAAAACCTCATTTTATTCAAAAAATGATTCCTATTACCTATATGCATGTTATTTTAAGCCATCGTAAGATGAAATATTTAAATATAGATAAGCAAACCCCGCTGGAGCCTCAATTTTGCGTCAGTTGAAGTTATGGGTTATATAGTACAAAATCGATAAGCAGTGTTATCACAGGCACAGACATTGGACATTTTACGTAGATTTAACTTCAATTTTAAATTTTTTTCAATTGTTAATAAACCAAATTGTGATTTAGATCAATTACATAGGAAATTGCTTTCGTTTAGACAGATATTTCTAAAGTTATAATATTTCATGTACCATGCCACTATATATTTTTCATATTGGATAATTCTTTATATAAAACCGTATCGAGTGGTAAATCTTAGATGAAGACGATGTATTAGTTGTGTAGGTTTGAATATCTATAGGATGACAATCAACTTGTGGTAGAAATAATTGACTTTCATTGTCTATAGAAAACATTCATTGTTACAGGAAATAAAAGAAATGTTGACATCTACATCTTGATTAACATGTCGTTTTAGGACATTTTTGTTATCACGAAATCAAGTCATACTGTATATAAATGTGTACGTATCCTTTGGAGTTTACAGTAAAGATAATAAAATTATGCATCATATTTGCTTTTATGAACTATATTTATGTACAGTTATTCTAGAATGTGTTTATGCATTATTTAAAGATTGTTTATTACTTATGAAGTTCTCAGGACATATCGTTTTATCATTTATTAGGTTTTTCTTATTGACTGTATATGGTACAACACAGACTACTAAAATCTATGAACTTTAATACTGTAAATCGCTTTAATTCCACGGTGTTAAAATTTCACGGTTTCTAATAAAGTACCAATCGCGATGATTTTAATTTCTCTCTGCTAGAAAAAAAATTGATCAGAATACAAGGATTAAAACGTTTTTGAAAACCAATGATAGTTTTAATGATGGGTTGAATCTCGCGGGAAAGTGATAAATCGCGAACATAGTGAAATTAAAACTATCGTTGTTATTTGACAATTTACAGTAATTCGAAGTATTTTAAAAGAAAAACAATGGAATGAAATGACTTAAAAATTGGAATAAATACTGAACTCTAACTGTTTTACCAAAAACGGACAATTCAACTCTCGTCAAACTTAGATTGAGCTATGACTCTTTTGCGAAGAATATCCGAGCTGCTATGAAATTCAATATTGCAATGTACATAGTGTTTAAGCGAATGAAGTCATTGCGCATGTAGTTACTCTAATCTGTACACCGTACTTCAATTATAAAATATCAGTCTCTTCAGTCTGAATGCGCTACGTATATGTTACTAAAAATACTGCAGTGCAGGAATGACAGCTAATAGTAAAGTGTGCAATTTCCCCCACTTCATCCAAATGTGCAATATACTCTGGCGTAAGGAGGTATACTTGCCTACAAACCCTTAACTATTGAAAACAATGATGTCCTGAGTATTTTGCGCATAATTTTCACATAACTTTGTTGAATATTCTTGTATTTAATCTGCTATTCGGTACACAGTGTATGTATAATATGTTGAATTTACCTGTAAACCATAAATAAGGTATCAGAAATAATGTGAACAGGAAAAAAAAACGAAATAAAGAGATGTAATAAAGCAGGACACAATAGTCAGAAACGTAATAAAGGTTAAAGGATATTTGTGATCTTTTTAAAAGCTCTAATCGAGTTGGAAAGAGAGAGAGAAAAAAAAAAGGAGACATAAAACACGTTAGGAAAAAGTGGATTTCAATGTCAATTTAAACCGCTAAACAAACTGTACTACACTTACATGTACACAAAACAATGAACACACCAGTCGATTGATTCATAACTGCCATACGCATTTAGTCTAAAACCGAACTAATCACCTTATTTATCTCCCTTAAGTCACCGAATATTGCAAACTCCTTACACGCATATACATCATTAATACATATGTTTAGCTCACTAATGCACAAATACAACCATAGACGGTTAAATGTTACAAGCCCGACTAGAAACTGTGGTAAAGGTAGCTCCCCGTTGCATTAAACACGGGGATGTATTATAACATGCTAAAAACTCATTAAGAAAGTAATGTCACAACAAAATTTGAACAGTGCGTAATACTTTTTTGGACTAAGAAGTAAAATTATAAAGATAACTTTTTTTTGTGTTTGTTGACGGTCGTAGGTGACCTTCCTAGGCAAAGCGTGTTGGCAAGTCGACGTGATGTCTAAAGCATGGTTCTCATCTTCGCTAGCCAAGTGTTTTCGGTCCACTCCGATACCCATTATCTCTTGGCAAACTCGATGACAAACTCCGTTTTATGATTGGCTTCTGCTGCGAGTAGCTAATCCAATAGAAGCGTTTTGAAACAGGCGTTTGTGAATAAACTTTTCAAGAAACACACGTGTGATCTTTGGTCAAACATTTGGTGCCTTTAAAAATTGAGGCACTATTGCTCGAGTAAGAAGCCTCCCTAACAATGGTCTAACTAAATAACTTCAAAAACGAAATATTTTACTGCATTGGATTGATAAACTTGTCAAGGCTCGCGTGATAGTTTCGGAAGCAAAATTAAACATAGCGAAAGAAGAAGTTGCCTATTCCGTAAATATAAACGTCCTTGATTAGAGTCATTGACTTTAAAGGGTTAAATTATTTTTTTCCACAATATTACCGACGACGATACCTAATTTTATGCATATCAAATTTCAGATGTCAGCGACTTGTTCACATGTTCCTACAGACACTCTAAATAAAACATTCCTTGCTTTCTCTAGCTTATATTCCTATTTAATAGCATCATGAATAATGTTCCAATTTCGCAAGTCAACATGTTTTCAAGTTGTATTTATGCTTTAGCGTGTGTACCACCCGTCGTATTATTCGATTAAAATGTACAAATGCAAGGGGCGCAACTCCAGTTGCTCGATAGATAGCACTGCCACATCACCGATTTTCATAATGAGATCTGCGAAGACTTAATGTGGAGCAGAGTGGACCGAAAACCCTTGGCTAGCGAGGATGCATGCTTCTTTGGAAACCGAATGTCGGATCCACAGAGGTTTTGACATTGGGGGCAGTACAATGGTCTGAGCAATAGCGTACATGTACATTAAGGTGGCACAGGGCATTTTTCTTTATAAAATTTATTGTAGCCAAGGGATGTATGTCTTTGGAATTCTGTAACTAGAAGATCCCATTAGCACAATTACCTTTAATTCACTTTTTATAAGGCCAATCGACAATTTCTGAAGAAATTACTAGTCAAAACCTGTAAACTTTTCTATATACCGCTTTTTATGAGATTTTGACTTTTTCATATTTCGTATTTTTTCACGATTTTTCAGCTTTTTAGACCTTCCTTAGCTAATTCCCTGCAAAGAGTTGACATTCTCATCACATGTCAGTAACTTAACAGTGTATAGTTTACTATGCCCCATCCACCTACTTTTTGCATTAGTTAACCTCCCGTCTATAACGTGCAATTTCACTATGTAAAGTCAACTTAACTGTTATAGCCACAAGTTTCCCATTTTACTTCTGATTTATATGTACTTGACATTAGGGGCCTACATATTGCATACCAATTTCAACAAAAGACATCCCTTTTACTAATAATAATCAATAAAAATCATTTCATGAATTTTAGCAATACACATAAGCCTTAAGTACAGCAACTCTTACTTTTACAAAAATATTATTTTTGTTTGAGAGATAAATATATTGTTATAATATAATTGTTTGATATATATAAATAAATTATATTTAAAAAAAATGAAAAACCCAAACAAAGATTTACTTATCAAGCCACAATGTGTTATGACAGCATTTAAAACATTTAATGATGGAATCTAGCACTTTTTAATTTAATACAGCCGAAAATTTGCAATAAAACCCCTCTAAGGTAATGTTTTTATCCTTAAATGGCCTTAGGTTTTTGAAGCCAGAGATAAAAGTTGTCATTTCTTGTTAACAGTGGCGTACTATACCCATCAAGTTTTCGGCTAAAACGAAACCTATATACTTTGTGTATTCATGAGACGCTTCGAAAATATTAATAAATACGGTTTAAAGCCTGTGAATGATGCAAACGAAAAATATGCACTACAATTGCACAGGAAAATGAAATTATTAACATCAACATGTCACATGTATCAACAGACTAAATACTAGCAACGGTTGCAGAAACCAATCGAGAGTATACGCCTGAGGAATACGTTTTCTTCATTTGAGAAAAATTGTTACACTTAGAGATATAGAATAACAGCTATAAATAATTATACAATTATATTAAACCAACAAAAATACTTCCAGTTGGCATTTCTTCATTTCTTCATTGATGGAATGAGTATGAACTTTAGTCTCAAAAATGTAGTTCATTTTTGGAAAAGTATACACACTGATTTCTTTAATAACATACATGTAATCAATTATAACTCATATTGAAATTAAGGTAACATAGGCAATACGTTTTTATTAATGCTTCTATAAAACCATTATCGTTAAAAATCGGAAATTTTTTTTTACTGCATATAGGTGTTAAATTATATAGCAAGTATTTATATAGTATATATATGTATACAGTGCAAACTATACATGATCGAAAGTGATAAATTACAGTATAAAATACATATCTTATCCAGAATTAAGGTCTTAATTCCATCGGTTGGGTATTTTGCTGTTATAAACCAGGACAGTTTCATTTACTGAATATTGTTCATCCTTAATCAAAAACGTGTTTCTCTAAACAAAATAGTTTCGAATAATTCATCGTAATGTGATATTTAAATACAGAACAGTGGCATGCTTACGATTTTTCTTTGCTCATTTATTTTTCGAAGTTCTTTATTTCAAGATGATTTGAAAATAACATTAACGGAAATATGGTTGCGATACTACTAAGTATATATTACCAAAAATGTTACATCATGATAATCAAGTAAATGGCGGCTGTTTTTAGTTCCATAACCATTGGAAAATGTTTCTGTGGTTAGAGACAAATGTCTTTTTGAATCGCTGTTTTTTTGTAATTCAAATCACTATTGGTTTTACTAGATATTACGTTTTGCAATTTATAGGACAAAATGTGTTTGTTTAGACCATTATATAACTGTTCATTTTGTTATTTTTTTTCTTTTCATGTTGATGTAGCCAATGGGTTTTTTTCTTTTTGTAAACTTTGATTTCTCGATTTGAAAATTGCTAAATATCATGATTATGAGCTACGTCCTGAAGAGTATCGTATGTCTCAGTTTTGCTAAATTCTCCGAGCTCTTGGTATTCACTTCTATTATTTTCGTTGATATAAACATTGGATACCTCGCCTGCACAATCTTTTTGAGCATTGTTCGATTCATGAACTGCTGGTTGTCTAGTTTTCGAATTCCTAAAACTTGTAAAACAAAATGCAATATCATAAATTGTATCAATCAACTTTTAATTGTATAACGTAATTAAAGCATTCAAATTCAGGGCAGTGATTTTTCTCTTACCGTTTCATCGCAAAGTACGTGATTACTACTCCATTGACAAATAGTAAGATACAAAATGCACTGAGGATTCCATTAAATTCTGACGTTAATTTCTTTTCAGTGACTGTAAGTTTTGATACTAAAAAAGAAAAATATATGTAGTAGATTGTGAAACATTTAGTATACTTGCATTGTGTTTATATTCATCATGGACTTTTTTTTTTTGAAGTAACTCACAATAATTCGACCTTTTTGAAAACCGTAAGCTCATTGTTTTGTTGATTAAATTTTGTTCATTATTAGAAATTGTTTCTTATTTAAAAATTTATCGACAATTTTTATTTTAGTTTAGTGAACAATGCAGATGTATGTAAAAAAAAAAGCAAAAAAACAAACAAACAAACAAAAAAAAAAAAACCAAAAAAAAAAAACCACCATTCACATACTTACCCTCTAGGCAGTCAAGTCCCTGCCATCCACTTTTACAGCCATCTTTACAATTTCCAGTGACATGGTGACAGTCACGTGATATTTTGCAAAACGTGCTGCATTCCTGATTACAACCAGATCCATAAGAACCGAAATCGCATACTAAATGACGATAATGGTATAAAGAGTATCTACATGTACATGGTATTGGTTGAAAAAACGGTGATTCATTCGGGATATGAAGGTAGCGACATTGCAGAAAAATACATAACCCCATATTTGTAAGCTTTTTATAGCGCCCATTCTATACATTGGTTTTGGGAAAAAAACACTAAAATCAGTTTTTCTCTCTTGTTAAACGGTCAGTACATTAGCTTTTCTGTCAATTATAGCTTTATATAAAGTCTTTATTATACTTAAAAATCAGAGATATTTCATCATTGGAAGCATTATACAAATTTATTCCAATTTAGTAGTAAGAGCTGATAGAAACTCTGATATTCTATCATTTCATTAAAGAATAGAATCTTCAAATCTTAAACAAATGTCAACAGAACTACAAAGAGATACATTTATTTTTATCACCATCAGTTGAACAAACTGTTTTTAAATCAACTGACTTTTGAAAAAGTAATAACAAGTTAAAAAGATCCAAATTAATCCAGTGAAAACGTTTGTTCGCTACAAATAAGGTAAAATTTATTCCACTTAAACTTTTACTTGTTCTAAAATATTTAATAAGTGTTTATAATCAGGCAAATGATCTTTGGAACATTTTTAAAGCATTTTTTAACCATAATTATATTCAAAATGTTTAGAATCTCAAGACATTTTCATAAATGAATGCATAAAATAGCTTGACAACAAGGGAAAAAAAGACCTCTCTTGCAGAGATTGTCCCGATAGCCGGAACTACATCCGGTCCGACAAGTTCCGTCCACATGAGAGCAGTGGGAGATATTGGAACAGGACCCACATAATTCATTACATTTCATTCCATAATTTCCTTTGCTGCATTCTAAATTAAAGTAATTTTGTCTTTGTGTCTTTGATTGTGATTACTCTACGTAACGGTTTTGTACTATGCAGTTCAATAAATTCGAATGAGGTGTAATTAGGGCACAAGTTTTTGGCTAATTCTTTTCAAACATTCAATCGTATAATTGCTGAAATTTATATAAATATAAGTAACAAATAATCATTCTGTGAATTGTATGAGGTGACGGGGCATGATCAAATATATCATAAAGCCATTCGGGCTTTACAGGATTTGACAACGCCCCGACCAAAATTATCACCTTACAATATTCAAAGAATTATGCTTAATCCTTAAACAAAACTTTTAAAAATAAAGAAAAGTGCTTGCTCTCTATCTACACGAAACTATAATTATAGTTGAAACAATAAGATATGTATATAAACAATTAATGCAGTCAAGAAAATATGCACTGGTTTTCTTAACATATTATGTCTAAGTTACTGGTTTTTTCTTTCATAAATGAACAAAAATGGCATATATATGCATACGATGTTTTAACGTTTTATATGCACTAAGATAATTTTCAGGTTGTTTTTATATATTGTTCGTAAAATTTGGATTTAAATTTCTAAACAGATGTATTATTTATTAAACGTATTCTGACAAAAGTCTTCACCTTCTGTGCAGTACGGGGTTTGGTACCCAGGGTCACATTCTACATCGCACGTTCCATCGATATGGTGACATGCTGTCTCATTCAAACAATGTCCACAATTATTGTTACAATTTTCTCCATAAAAACCTGCTATACATTCTGAAAACAAATGTGAGTTTTTAAAATACCTTTCAATTTTCTGAAAAGTAAAAACACATATTACTTTTAGCAGAAATGGGAATGACCATCAGATATTTTATTAACCTTTGTGACAAAATTCTCCCCTCCATCCACGATGACACCCATTGTCACATATTCCTGTCGATTTGTTGCAGCTTTTACAAGTTACGTTACACATTTCCATACAGTTTGGTCCATAATGTTTATCGTCACATTCTGAATTTAAAAGAAAGAAAAAAACAACAACATTTTTTAAATATAAAATTACGGTCTTATTAGGCAATAATGATTATAAAAATACCGTCTGTGCAAATGAACCCCTCAAAGCCACTGTCACATCCATTCATACAGGTTCCATTGATGTGATTGCATTGCTCTGACTTTACACAGTGTCCACAAGGCAGGTTGCAATTTTCTCCATACTTCCTGTGACTGCAAGCTTTAATACAATATATTTAACAAACATAAATAAGCGTTTCAAAAAGAACTTTTGATTTTTACAATGCATATTAAAATTTATTTCATTTTAACTAATTTTAACTAATTTTATAATTGTTCCAAATTAATTAACTTTATTATTTTAGATTTGTAAAAAATATATGTTCCCCGATATTCAATCCCCCCCCCTTCCTCCCTTTAAGCGGTAGATAATTTGTCGTCTTTGGCGTATTTTTTTGCTTTTAAATGATAAATTGCTTAAAATCTTTTTAAAACAAAATGGATCGTTTTTCATCAATATCAAAAGTAAATTGCTATTAAATCACGCGCAATAATAAACATAGTATTAATTAAAAATACTTTCGTGACAATAGAGTCCTTTCCATCCCGGTTGACACCCAAAGTCACATGTTCCTGTTGTTCTGTTGCAGCTTTTGCAGGTACTGTTGCACATTTCTTCACAGTTTGGTCCGAAATAATTAGCTTTACATTCTAAACAAAAAATATGTTTATTGTAGCATGTATTGATGAATTCTTTGTAAATTGTTTATACAGCAAGAGCATTACGATCGTTACCTTCCTTACAGGTTGGTCCTTGGTATCCGCTGGCACAACCATTCATACACGTTCCATTGGTGTGTTGACATTGCTTTGACTCCAGACAGTTTCCACAGGGCATGATACAATTTTCTCCATAAAAATGACTGTCACAGGCTATTAAAGGACGCGAAAAAAAATTCAAATCAACACGATAAAATGTTGAAGTTGCCTATTTACGTTTTTGATATACATGCACCTCCTCTTGAGTTAGTTCAACGATTCCTTATCGCTATGCTTATAAATTCTTCCTCAATAATTGACACGTTAACCATAAATATAAAATATGGTAAACATATGTTAAAACTCATACATAATATTTAGATAATGGCTACAGAAAAAATAGTTCTGGATGGTCAGAATCACAAACATCAATAATGTGCGGATTATTATTAAGGGTAAGTTCAATTAATGATATTAAAAAGGTACATAACTTTCTTTAAATTGCATTTTATAATAATTTGGTAAGCCTAAAGCTTTCAAATGAACATAATAATTCTTGTAGGATTAAAAAAAAGCTATAACTTTATGCAAAAAAAAAAAAAAGAAAAAAAACAACAACAACAAAACAATAGAAACAGCTGATAACTTTGTAACCACTGCCACAACTATTTAATGACCAATCAAATTGCAAAGTCTTATTTAAATTATATCATTATGTTTTACCTTCTATGCAAAGTAAACCTTTGTATCCACTCTCACAGCCATTCATACAGGTTCCGTTAACATGATGACACTGAATTGAATCAAGACAGTGTCCACATGGCTTGCTACAATTTTCTCCAAATAAGTGACCATTGCAATCTGTAGTATAGTTGATATTTCATTAAAAATTAATACATATTGTATATGAAAGACGAGTTGACAGAATATGCAAAGTTAAAGTCAAGTATTGCACAATACTTCTTGTTAAACTGATATCGCATCGAGAAAAAATGTACAAGGTCATAAATTTACGGAACCGTATAATTGCCACTTGATGTTGCGTTAACCCTCTTAATGTCAAATTAAAATTAATGTCATCTTTCTATAAAATGTATACATTATCAAACTTATGTCCACCTGTACAGAGAAATAAAAACAAGTCGATATATTCAAAATGATATAACCGCTTACTTTAAGCTTTCATCGAGTCATAATATCATTTTGCGTGATAATTTTTTTGCATTTATAATATGTTTTACGGTGCGACCGTTGGGGCGAGCGCAGCAGGTGATCAAAAATGAATTATGATAAATCAATAAAAATACAAGTAGTGGCGTAAAGTACACGTAAATGAAGAATGCAAAATAAAATAAATATACTAATTTCCAGTAAATTTTTATTATTCATAATTCATAAGATTTTTTATTTATTTATATACCAATCTGATTAAAATCAGATCTTAACAACGCTCCGAAATTCTGATAGTCGCTGAACAAAGTGTAGCGACATCAGAATTTGTCGGAGCAGATCAAAAATCTGATTTTGATCAGATTGTTTATATACTGGTCGCACGCCAGTATGGAATTTATCTCAGATAACTTTGGGTGTTGAATAATAAAGATTTTAACATAATGTTTTAACATAATATTTCCTCTTTTCTTGCAGCAGATATTTTTCTTAAACAAATAAAAATTGACTTATCACAGAATACCCCCTCCCCCGTTTAAAATGAAATCAAATTTACGTATAAAAAAATTTGTTGATCACATAAGGAAAATGGATCCCCCGGTAGCATGTAATACCGTAAATAGTAGTGAAAATAAAGACACTTTTGAGCAGCTAAAGAGCTAAACGCATACCACGCACTCCCCATTCCTCATCCCGATTAGAATTTTCCTGATTTTGAGAATTGTATTTTTCTTTTTGCCTGTGAAGATTTTTTGAATGATGTTGCCACGCCCCATTTAAAAAAACGTTCCTGGAAATTACCGTAAATACAGTGAATAAAATAAATGTGAGCATTCATCCAAATGAGAGCAAGTTACAGCTGTTTTATATCTCTGAAGAAATATCTCGATTCGTTAGCTCTGCAAGATTTTGAGAAGATTTTGGTATTTTTATTTCAGCAGATTTACAATAACTACTTAGAGTTGTTTCCCCATATTGTGACGTCAAAGTTCACGTCGGTCAATTGTAGTCTGTCTCTTTGAAAACACACTAGAAAAAACTACGCGAAAAATATTGATTGTTTACTTAAAAAGCATGATGTTCTGGAAATTACACAATTTATCTGTTTCTCAAAAGTTTTACTTTGATTCTCGCGAGATGGTATCCAGTCTAGTGAGATCGGCCGACATTGAGGAATTGCATTGTGGGTCGAAATTTACTGACTCCGAAAAATTCTGTTAGATCAATGTGCAAGAAATCCATTGTGACGTCACTCGAAAGGACGATAACTCCGTTAGTCTTAAAAGTACATGTAATGGAAATTGGTGTTGTGTTATTTACAATGCATGTACATAGTCTTTTATCTTGTTCTCGTGAGAGTGTGAAATTGGAAACCATAATTACAGGGAACAACTGGGGCGATTAAAACAATGCATTACTGGTCCGATTTACTGACGCCAAAAAAATCCGTTGAATGAATGTGCAACTAGTCCGAATTGTCTATTCACACACGCCTTGCCAGTAGAGCTCGCTTCGCGCCGGCGTTGCGCGCCGGCGAGCTGCGCTCGCTATTAATGAGTGGACATTTTCTTGCAGTAATTTATAATGAAAATTAAGTATGCTGAAGAAGTAGAATTCTTCAGGTTTTTGCGTCCATATTTTGGCATCTTCATGTCTGTTACGAAAAACGTCAAAAGTTTGAGCAACAATTTGACTTAATCATTAAAAACAATCATATAAAGCTGTTCACATACAGTGCTGATATCGTGGAAGTTGATTAAACAATCATACTATATCCTGTTTCCTGCATCCTATCCTGCAAAAAAGCTTAATTCCATTTCCCATCCCATCCCATACCATTCATATTTAGGAATAATAGTTATAAAACAAAATTTAAGAAAATAATATCTATATTAAGAAAGGAATTTAATAATTGCTCTATTTATCGAGGTATCAAAGGAAAAATTGATCAGAAAAGTTCATCAATGCACGTAGCGCATTGATGAAAAAGTTTTACGCTCAATTTTTCTTCAATTCTTATCATTTAATAAAACATTTTCTAATCAAATGTGAAGTGTTATTGATCAAAAATGTAAATAATGTAAACGAAGCGGTGCGTATGAATACAACACAACAACAGCAACAATTTTCAAAATGAATGCGCCTGCAGCTGAGGAGAGCTGAATTTAATAGATTAAACACAAATACCCAGCGGGCATTTTAACTTTGAAACAACGTTGTTTCAACGTCAGGCATCAACGTTGAATCAACGTTGAAATAAGGTTGCATATGAAAGTTGAGACAACGTTGAAAATGTAACGTTGCTTCAACGTCAAAATTCAACGTTGATTCAACGTAGAAAATATATAGATATGACAATGAAAAAAAAAATTAAGTGATTTTTGTAAAATGTTTATAAACATATCGTCTTTTATCACGTTGTGCTGTTTTATGTGTTTTGACAATTTATAAAAAAAAAATCAAAATGTATAAATCGGCCTTCCTTTAAATCCTAGTAGTATTTGAGTATATCCTTTGCTAAACAACTTGTGTATTAAGTCCTCGTTAAAAAGTTACTTGGCATTTCAAAATGGTTTAAATAAGGCCGTAGGAATACGATCACAAAGAAACCACGCACATTCCCCCAAACGGTAGCAATGCTTGTTTTCCATGACATTAAACAAAGGGTGTCAACAGAAAAACGTAGAATCCACAATAGTTAGTTCATCATTTGCATTCTGCAGACTGTTTTAAAAAAATAACTCCCAAGATACTCCAATGTAAAATATAAAATAGTCACAAAAGCTAAAATCCCGGGATTTTACTGTACATAAAACCTGTATATTGACTGCACGAAGTGTACCTATGAACTGATTTTCTTTGTTCACCAATAGCGTCTTAAGCGGCCAAGCTGACATAGAGCAGCCTGGTAAATTGCATAACTCCCTTGATCAGCAGTGCCTGCAGTAGTGATGGGTCCGCGGATCCCCTTCTCACTGACCCAGTTAAAATGCTTTAGCCACTTGCTGTACGCACAGCTCAATTTCAAATTTCTTGTATGAAAACACTCTTTTCTTAAAATGTAATGTGAATTATTAATTTAACTTTTCATTTAAAAGAAAATTGATATTTTAATTGGATAAGACAATAATATATTAATTTTATTGGAATATATATAAGATAAAATTGTATTCAAATTAACATTTAATATTTGTGAAAACACGTCATTTAATGCTTCCACTTTACAAAATATAAGTAAAACCTAAATTAAGCAAATGATAAGGAAGTTTAAATTTGAAAATATGTGTACAGTTTCATTAATATATTTAAACGCTGTTTCAACGTTGAAAAGTGGTTGATGTCTTCAACGTTGAAAATAAGTTGGGTCTTCAACGTGGAATGATATATTTGGTGAATTAAATAATGTGTTTTGTTTATTTTTGAAGGTTAAACTTTTAATCTTTTCTATATATAAAGTTGTTTTGCGTTTGCTAACATATAAACAGACACAACTCTACATTTTGTTTACATTGTTTATTTTGGAAATTCCCGTTCTATAAAAAGTGTTAAATCAGAACAGATGAGAAAATTAGATCCGGCAAAAATTTTATTGATGCCGGTATCAAAGGAATTTTTCGACCTATCAGACGCGACTCTATTTCATCAAACTGATAAATCTTAAATGATTTAAAAATTTATCGAGTAATGTGATAATCAAAACTTCAGCATTCAAAATTTAAACAAATTCTTTGTTAACATAGCAAAGAATTTCAAGCTCTGTAACTTGCATAAAACTCAACAAATGGCATTTAAATTTTGGTCGCGTATTAAAAAGGCCTTCCTGAAGCAGTGTAATTTTTAAAATCGGAAAATAGTTTTTAATTAAAATTGTGACCATGCCCTTTTTAACTTTTTGTGTAAATTAGATGTATTCATAATAATGATTAAAAAAGAGATATAAAAAACTTTCATTAATCGTTAAACAAACCTTGTAATCATATTTATTTCCTTATAATATAAATATAAAATAAATGTTTTAAAAAGAGATAAAAAAAAAATATTCCACTAATCGTTTAACAAACATTGTAATCATATTCATTTTCTTATAATATAAATCTACGTATATTACAGGTAAGCGACTAAATCAGTCGCGGTTGATTGAAAACACGATTCAGGAAAGCATTACTTAATGAATGCATTCAAATATCGCATTATTTGTTATTATATCATTAGCATTTATTGATAAAAAATAAATTTTTGCGCATTTATATATGCTCTTACATATTTCTTGATTTGATGTTTTCAGCTCATTATTGGCCCTTATACGACCTGGTGATCAGGCATCGAAGAAATTATATGAAACGTGGTAAGTACTGTATTAAAGTACACACAACGTCCCTTTCTTGTTTATATACTTGTCTATATAAATCTCTTATTGAGAGTAGACTGAAAGGCTTCTGTTTATATGCTGTTGAAGTCTTAAAATAAAACAATGTTTTTATGTAGTACCTTTACGTTGTTGGTGCAGCCTATGAAATTAATTCCATACTTACGCTGTTTCCGTATAGACAAAAAATGTAGCGCGCATCAAATTTCTTCATCGCTTTTTTAATATGTAACATTAATATTGATTCTGAAATGTTTTATTTGTATTACAAACCAATTTTTGTAGCAAATGTATTTCTAAATCAATTTTCGTTCGCAAAACCACTCTGAAATTTATAATCGAATCCGATTAGCTACAGGATGCAGGACAGGATATGATAGGATATGATAGATTTTGACCAGTATTTCTATAATAGCTACTTGAAAAACTCAATGGCAGGAGCGTAGCAAATTGTTTTGATTAAAAAAAATGAACAATTTTAACGAGGAAATAAACAATTCCCCCCCCCCCCCACCCCAAATGGTTTTCAAGATATGTTGTTTTTTTTTTTTTTACCAAAATCATTAGTTATTCTACACTTGTATTGCTTTTGAATGATTAAATGCAATAAATTTACAGAGAGAAAAATCGGTTTTCAATGCTTTCAATGATTTTTAAACTTCAATTTCAAAGTTAACAAAGAAAGGTTAAACCTTATGGCTAGGAACTTACATTATTTTATGACAGCGAATTGTTATAGAAGAAATACAGTCTTATGTGAAAAGCGGCTGAAATATAAAATAATTTTCTTATTCAATAAAGTTAATTGCAGTATTCATTGATGATCGTAAGCAGAGTTTTGACTGTTAACTATATTTAACATCCCGATACACGCTAATCGGTAAAGCCTCAAAGTATCTAGGTAGCTGACCACCCACTCTCCATATCATAGCATTTAAAAAAAATAAATATTCTATTCGCTTAATCCTCTCTGATTTAGATCAGCTGCCTACATGAATTCTCAATACTCGTATACAGTAGGTTGCAATACGATCTGTAACATTTAATTTTGGCAGTATACTTTACATGTATATGCATTTTTTGTACTTCATTGAAGAATTCGAATCAATAGATTAAAGTGCATAGTTTGTCCACAAATGTCAAAGTAGTGTCACTATATTGAGTATATATAATGTTATAACTAAATTTGTTAAATTTGAAACATTCATAGATGACATTAAATGCTCTATAGTATGTCATAAAGCAACAAAACGAGGCGGCTATACGTTTCTGTACAAAATAAATGTTTTTTAACATAAGGTACGGTAAAATGCAAAAAGATAAAGGTACGAAATGATAAATGGATAGTGCTGAAAGCTAACTACACGCATGGTTGTGAACATCAAAAACTCTTTTAAAAACTCAAATGAATAACAATTGATAATAAGATAAAGTTTTTATTATGTTAAATGTTCAAATGTTACAGTTAACCTAATATAATTTTTCGTGTTTGTTGTATCAAATGTAACAAACAGTAATAATAATGTTTAAAAATATAAAAATTAAATGTCATTGTGTTTGTATAAGGAATTGTATTGTGATTATATGAATATTGCAAATACATGCATAGAACTTATCCCTTTATATAATGTGTTTTTTTTAAAATGCATTTTTAAGCTTTAGATGAAAAAAGTAATAATAGATTTTGAAATGATCTACAAGAATCTATTATTATATCATGAATAAAGTAAAAACAAAGTACAGTTTCAGTCATATTTTGCCCTGTTTTATAGCGAATTTTAACAAATATCACAAAAAATTGTAATGTAACGTTTAGTTATAGAAGAATACTCATAAATTAAGAATCTATAACTAGTTTAATGATTAAACTTTAACAAGGTTGATTGTGACGTCATAAACCATGCATGTTCCCGTAATTTTCATAAAACTGAGCAGAAGACATCTCAGTTTCCTAGAGGTTTTTTGATTAGCAAAATATGTCCGCAGCTGTCGCGCACGATGAAACTTACATTTTAACTTAATCATGTGATATTACATTAAAGATATTAAATTTGTTGTAGGCGACGGCTGCGGACACATTATTCTTTTTAAAAAAAGTATGAGAAAATGTGCCATTTTTCATCATATTTTACCTAATCTTAGCAATATGCCAAAATGGTGAAGTCGTAAATATTTTTTTAAATAAGATAAAAGTGCATGACTTTGTACTTTTTACAAATACATGTTCAAGATGGTATATGTGTATTTTTATGATATTTGAACAACTTTTGAATTTTAGGGCAAATATTGATAGAAACTGAACTTTATTCTTTCTAAGATAAGACATTTTAGTTTGTGTTTGGACTGTTTAAGTGCTTTCAATTGACCCTTTTTGTGTAAAACTTATATTTATCGTTTTAAACTTAATTTGGTAAGTAAGCTTGTAATCTCTTACGTGTCTGACAGTAATCCCCCTTCCATCCTGGATGACAGCCAGAATCACACAATCCGTTAACTTTGTTACAACCAGCACATGTAACATGACATTTCCTGGAGCAATTTTGTCCATAATTTCCATAAGAACAAGCTGAAAGAAAACGTGTAAATCTTTTTTATTATGTATATCCTGAGTAATTTATATGTTTCAAAAAGTATTTGTTTAAATCAAAAAACTACTGTAAAAGCTCTGGTTTGCAAATATTTCGGTAAAATATTTCTAATTTCCATCGCAATACTGATGTCATTTTTTCAAATGAATTATTCACCTACAAGCTAAATGAAAATATTTTGACCCTTTTAATGTATTTGTTTAGTATTTTACTTGTGTTTGTATTTGTTCAAATCAACAAACTACCTTACATATATACTGACATTGACCTTTAAAAAATTGTTCACTTACGTTGGTTACAAAGCTGTGAAGTGTACCCTGGTTTACATCCATTTAGACAAGCTCCATTTATATGGTGACACTGTAAATTAACTGCACATTGTCCACATTGGCTTAAACATCCTTCTCCGAACATACCCCCTGAACATTCTAAACAAAAACAAAATAAATACTGTAGACGCATTTTTTTCCATGGGGTCATAATTCCGCGGAATCGCAATATTAATTTAATCAGCGGGTAAAAATTTACGCGGATTCTTTGAATGAAAAAAAATCATTTGAATAAATATTATAGAATTTAGTTCTGAGCGATTTTCATTACCTAGAATTTGTCCAACTTTGGACTTAAATTGTAAGAACTGTTCACATTGAACAGTAATTATCGGTTGTGCACTGGTCGGTAGTCATTAGTTAGCCGTCAAGATGTTACGACGCTAGCTAAAATCGTCTTGTGAAACTCCACATGAAGAATATTTAAATTATGAGTTGATCAGTTTTATCCATTAACGGTCAGAGCACAAAGGGATCTAAAATTGCAGTAAAAACACGGGTCTTAGCTTCAGTTAATTGGGTCATTGAAAGACAGACCCGCTTGGGGCTATTTGTCGTCTGACACGTGCCGTTATCTCAAGCTGGGAGAAGTTTAAATTTCATGCAAGTAAATTTACAGAAAATTCAATTCTTTAAGAGATTAAATTATTTATTATGTGAATTCTCAATACAAATTTGTTTGACATTTTGCATAGATAAAAACGATATACATTGGGTACACGTATATGCATGTGTTATATAATGTAGAAACTTCCGATTATCCTTATTCATGTAATGCAATTTCAAAATTTTATTCTAAAATGCACTTTAAGTACACTGGGAAAAAATTCCGCGGAAAATTTGTTCCCGCGTTCATAGCGTAAATTAATACCACGCGGACAAAAGTACGTCTACAGTTATCATAAGATCGCTTTACTTTTTAAGTCTTTATAACAATATACTACTCGTAAGTAATTCACAGGGAAGTTGTAAAAGAACCCAACGAAGCAACACTAAACCGACATAACTTTAACGTCACAGTCACTTTTGATCACATGAAATAACACTATCTGTATTAACGGTAAATCGAATTTTCAAAATCTGCCAAAATAACAGAAACCATTTAAATCTTGTAACAAATAACGCATGCTGGCATTTTATCAGAGTAAGATAGCAATTTGTTATTTGCATTTCAGTATGAGTGCTCACATATGAACGATTCTGAAGATACTGATGATTTCCACGAATTTTGGAAAAGGGGTTCTGTATTTACAACATCACGTACAAAACCATCTACGGCATTGTACATGTATCCAAGATTCAACGAACAAATAACCAAGTCCACCTCATAAAAAACCAGTAGTATTGAATTCTACTGCAGCGTAAAATTTAAGGATAACGAATTTTTTTCTTCAGAAAGAAGGTTAATTGTATCTTACTTTGTTTTCAATTTACTTCGTTTTGTAAAATCGTGCTCATTTTTTCCCTTAAACTATCCAAGGACGTAAACACTAACGATAAGTATGACTCTGATGCATCATACTGATACACACGTACCTTGGTGAATTTAATGATATGCTGCGGTCACCCAACTGTCGCATTATAAAACATATTAGTTAAACAATACAATATACCAAGCTTCCGGGCATTTTGAACCATTGTACCATTTAATTACCCATGGAGGAAAATTCTTACAAAGAATAAATTATTATAAATATCTTGATTTAATATATATATATATATATATATATATATATATATATATATATATATATATATATATATATATATATATATATATATATAAAGCACTAAAAATGGCTAACGACACGAACAATAGAAATTGTCAAATTTTCGGGACAACCCGTCCCTTCTTCAGGACCAAAAAATAAATTACATAAGTAAAAAACAAAGAAAACAAAATCTAAAGCTACTACTAAACTACTTAAGAAACTATGAAAAAGAACAGCTACATTATACACATCATTTGATCACATTCTTAAAGGTGTTGATACTGTCGCCGATCGCTATAAAGTAATCAATCGACTGCCAACTTCACGCCTGATTAAGTTAATTAGCTAATTAAAATTGACGACCGAGTTAATAAATAAAAATTTGAACCCCCGTTGTTAACTCGTACGGCACATATGATATAGAGTCGACTTTTTGATTAAAAAGAGATAAAATTAAATGAAAATAAATAAATAAATAAATGAATAAATAAATAAATAAATAAAATTAAGAAAAAATGATTAACAAATAAAAGGTAGTAAAGAAACTAATAAATGAAAGAGGCGCAGTTGACAGATTAGATAAAATTACTATGTGGGTTTCAGGTGATATATGGCTATGAGACGTTCATTTTAGTGAAGTCCATTTGTTTGTTCATGCCATCAGGTCTGAATGATTTGAGTCTGTGCATCCAGAACTTTTCTTTGCTTTTCCTCTCCGCGTCTGTCCAATTAGGATTATGGTCAATAACCAATACTGTCATGTCTTCCCATTTGTGGCCACTGGTATTAAAATGTTCTCCGACGGGCTCCTTGACTTTTTTGGTCTTTATGGTAGAGCGGTGGTTGTTGATCCTTCTGCGGAGGTCACCTGTTTCACCGACGTATTGCTTAGAGCAGACTTTGCAACTGATGAGATAGATGCAGTTGTCTGTGCGGCAAGAAGTGTTGCCAAATATCTTGTACGTGCGACCCGTGGTGGTGCTCTTAAAACTGTCCGCGTTGGTGCTGTATTTGCACAATAGGCACCTGACATCGGAACATGTTTTAAAACCGCCATTTGGCAACGGGTTGTCTAATCTTGCCCTCACTACCATATCCTTTAAGTTCCTCGGGCGTTTAAACGCAGCCATTGGTGGATCCTTGAAAAGATCAGCCATTCTTTCGTTAGTGTAAAGAATGGGCAGATTATTTCTAAGGATGCTGTTGAGGTTCTTAAGGGCGGGGTGATATGTAGTGACAAGTGGAACCCTGCTTTTGTCTGTTTTCTCTTTGTATTGTAAAAGGGTTTTCCTGTCTTTTGTAATCATCTCATCAATTGCAGATTGAACTGTGTGGGCTTTATAGCCTCGATTACACAGATGGGATTTCAATATTCTGCTCTGTTCTTCAAAGATCTCATTAGAAGAACAGATTCGTCTGATTCGGGTTGTTAATCCTTTAGGAATTCCTCTAAAAGTATGGGGAGGATGGCAACTCGAAGGCTTGAGGTAGAGGTGAGAATCAGTGGGTTTGGTGTGGAGACTGAATTTTATTTCACCATCTTCCAAGGTGGATGTAGTATCCAAAAATACATTTTTGGAACTAGATATGTCCACTGTGAATTTAATCGAATTGTGGAAGGAGTTGGCAAAGGTGATGAAGTCATCTAGGCAGTCTCGGTTTTCGACCCATTTCATCTCAATATCATCAATGAACCGCAACCAGCTCAAAGGTTTGAAAGGAGCTCTGAGAAGCAGGCTGCGTTCCAATCTTCCCATAAATATGTTGGCGTAGGAGGGAGCCATTTTGGTGCCCATAGCTGTACCACTTATTTGTATATAATGTTCGCCATTGAACATGAAATTGTTCAGCTTGAGAACATGTTCAAGGAGCTTGAGTAGAGATTCGGTTGACGGCTGCTGAATCGCTCTACTGTCCCATACCTCCCTGCAGGCCTCGATACCTTCATCGTGAGGAATATTCGTGTACAAGGACGTGACGTCCATTGTAACGAGAAGAGTATGGTCTGGCAAGCCAGAGGAAGGTGTTTTATTCAGGTAATGTGTAGTGTCCTTGAGGTATGATGGCAAATCTTCTACATGTGGACGGAGATGTAAATCTATAAATTCAGATATTTTCTCCGTGGGGTGTCCGATGGCACTAACTATAGGGTGCCCAGGCATTCCTTCCTTGTGGATTTTTGGAAGCAGATAAAATTGACCCGGTCTACAGTTGGTTGGGCGAAGCGTTTCATAAACATTAACACCAATCTCATCATTTTCATACATTTTGTCCAGGGTGTCAGTGATGAGAGCTGAAAACTCTTCAGTGGGATCAGAGTCCAGTTTCTTGTAGAAACGATCGTCTGTTAGTTGTCTGTTGGCTTCAGCTAAATACGCTTGTTTGTCTAGGACAACCACTGTGGATCCTTTGTCTGCTTTCTTTATGACTATGTCGTCCCTGTTTTTCAATCGTTGTAGAGCAGATCTTTCTTCTTTCGTCAGATTGTCAGAGACGATTTTTTGGTTGGTGAGGAGCTTCTCAATGTCTGACTCAACAGCATCAATGTAAGACTCAAGTGCTCCACATTTGCCCGGTGGCGGTTCCCAAGTACTTTTGGGTCTGTACAACTTATGTTCTTCTAAGTTGTGCAAGGGCGGAGGAGGTTCGTCTGTGTGATCATTGCTGGAGTCCTTGCGCGAGAAGTGTTCCTTTAGTCTTAGCCTTCGGAAAAATGCTCTGGTGTCCTCTCTAACCTTTTTGTCATCGACCTCATGCGGTGTTGGACAGAAATTGAGACCTTTAGATAGTAGCGATGTCTCAACGTCTGTGAGAGGAACCTTAGATGTATTCAGAACTGGGCAGGTGTTGGTATCGACCAAGGACTCGTCTTCACTTGTTTGCTTTTTGCGCTTGAAGCGTCTAGAGCGCCGTTTTTTGGCAGAAGGACGAGATGACAACATATTAGACCTGGTTCTGTTTGTTGCTGGAACATCATCCCGAAGGAACTTCCTTTTTTGGGTATTATTGAGGTCATTAGATAGGGTTGTATTGAATGTTGTAATAATTCTTTTTGCTTCAACAAAATCTGCATGGGAAGTGGATTTATTAAGAGAAGACTCCAATGAAACTACATCTTTCTCAAGTTGTCGAAGTCTGTGGTTATCCCACGACAGACAGAGAGACATTAATTCTTTGGAGCATCTTCTTAATATGAAGTCCCAGCGTTTTTGGAAGTTTTTAGAAACTAACCCTATGTTTGGAGTGACATTAATCTGGAAGCCTTTTGGTATAATGTCACAGTTGATATATGTTTCTAAATTTGATATTCTGTGTTTGGTTTTGATACATTTCTTATTTTGTTTTTTCAGAAGTTTAAAGGTGTTGTTTTGTTTAAGAGCCATGACAATAGATTTAATTTCAATTAAAAACTAAATAGCCAAAATATGTTTAAGTTTTTAGAAAAAGGTAAGCCAAAATAAATGATGTTCAATGGCGAACATTATATACAAATAAGTGGTACAGCTATGGGCACCAAAATGGCTCCCTCTTACGCCAACATATTTATGGGAAGATTGGAACGCAGCCTGCTTCTCAGAGCTCCTTTCAAACCTTTGAGCTGGTTGCGGTTCATTGATGATATTGAGATGAAATGGGTCGAAAACCGAGACTGCCTAGATGACTTCATCACCTTTGCCAACTCCTTCCACAATTCGATTAAATTCACAGTGGACATATCTAGTTCCAAAAATGTATTTTTGGATACTACATCCACCTTGGAAGATGGTGAAATAAAATTCAGTCTCCACACCAAACCCACTGATTCTCACCTCTACCTCAAGCCTTCGAGTTGCCATCCTCCCCATACTTTTAGAGGAATTCCTAAAGGATTAACAACCCGAATCAGACGAATCTGTTCTTCTAATGAGATCTTTGAAGAACAGAGCAGAATATTGAAATCCCATCTGTGTAATCGAGGCTATAAAGCCCACACAGTTCAATCTGCAATTGATGAGATGATTACAAAAGACAGGAAAACCCTTTTACAATACAAAGAGAAAACAGACAAAAGCAGGGTTCCACTTGTCACTACATATCACCCCGCCCTTAAGAACCTCAACAGCATCCTTAGAAATAATCTGCCCATTCTTTACACTAACGAAAGAATGGCTGATCTTTTCAAGGATCCACCAATGGCTGCGTTTAAACGCCCGAGGAACTTAAAGGATATGGTAGTGAGGGCAAGATTAGACAACCCGTTGCCAAATGGCGGTTTTAAAACATGTTCCGATGTCAGGTGCCTATTGTGCAAATACAGCACCAACGCGGACAGTTTTAAGAGCACCACCACGGGTCGCACGTACAAGATATTTGGCAACACTTCTTGCCGCACAGACAACTGCATCTATCTCATCAGTTGCAAAGTCTGCTCTAAGCAATACGTCGGTGAAACAGGTGACCTCCGCAGAAGGATCAACAACCACCGCTCTACCATAAAGACCAAAAAAGTCAAGGAGCCCGTCGGAGAACATTTTAATACCAGTGGCCACAAATGGGAAGACATGACAGTATTGGTTATTGACCATAATCCTAATTGGACAGACGCGGAGAGGAAAAGCAAAGAAAAGTTCTGGATGCACAGACTCAAATCATTCAGACCTGATGGCATGAACAAACAAATGGACTTCACTAAAATGAACGTCTCATAGCCATATATCACCTGAAACCCACATAGTAATTTTATCTAATCTGTCAACTGCGCCTCTTTCATTTATTAGTTTCTTTACTACCTTTTATTTGTTAATCATTTTTTCTTAATTTTATTTATTTATTTATTTATTCATTTATTTATTTATTTATTTTCATTTAATTTTATCTCTTTTTAATCAAAAAGTCGACTCTATATCATATGTGCCGTACAAGTTAACAACGGGGGTTCAAATTTTTATTTATTAACTCGGTCGTCAATTTTAATTAGCTAATTAACTTAATCAGGCGTGAAGTTGGCAGTCGATTGATTACTTTATAGCGATCGGCGACAGTATCAACACCTTTAAGAATGTGGTCAAATGATGTGTATAATGTAGCTGTTCTTTTTCATAGTTTCTTAAGTAGTTTAGTAGTAGCTTTAGATTTTGTTTTCTTTGTTTTTTACTTATGTAATTTATTTTTTGGTCCTGAAGAAGGGACGGGTTGTCCCGAAAATTTGACAATTTCTATTGTTCGTGTCGTTAGCCATTTTTAGTGCTTTATATATTCAGTTTACTGGCTTAGTATCTATATATTAGATCCGACACCTTAAAGATGCCTAGTGTTGTTGATTCTATTCAGTGCTTTTTATATATATATATATATATATATATATATATATATATATATATATATATATATATATATATATATATATATATATATATATATATATATATATATTACACTTTGTGAATTTGATAATACGTTGCGTTCGCGTCAACGGTTGCAATGTAAAACGTATTGGTAACAAATTACAATATGTTTACCCTCCGTGCATTTTGAACCACTATACCCGATCTCGCAACCATTCTTGCAAGTTCCATCAATATGATTGCATTGTCCAACGCCAAGACATTTTCCACATTGCATACTGCAATCTGTCCCAAAGGTTCCATCCGGGCATGCTAAAAAAATAAAAAAAACTGATTTTTAAAGTAAATAAATTCAAATGTAAATATAAAACATGACAATATGAATAAAATGAACAGTATGCAAAGAGAAACACATAGGTATACCAATAATGATTGCATCTGTGTTTGAAAGTGCAAAAGACTATGCGTATATCAATATTTCTTTCTTTTAAATAAGATTTATATTGATAGCGAGTGATAACTACAGTGTGAAATTACTTACATTGGTTGCAGAATTTGGATATATATCCCGGCTTACAGCCATCTAAACATGTTCCATTTACGTGGTGACACTTTGACATATCTAAACAATGTCCACACTGGCTCTGACACAGGTCTCCAAACATTCCGTCGTTACATTCTGCAAATATTGAAATACAAGTTAGTTGCAGTTGAAAGAATGATTGAGGATAAAAATATCAAATGACCGTTGACTACTGTTATAGTTATGATTTTAATTAACCTACTTTATGTTTTTATTTTACATTTTGACATAAATAAGATTGCCACTTAGATCAAAATGGATTAATTAGTTTTTAAAACAGATTATTTGCGACCTCACATAGGTCATGGCAATATACGAACTTTTTCTTGATGAGCCTAGATGACTAAACTATTCACGAATGTTTCCTTTATTTTCTTTTTTGAGCGATTATTTATTTTCGCATTTGAGCTTGATGTGCACTTTGCTATCGTTGACCGTTCATCTTTTTAAAACGGTTTAGAATCTACAAAGCATTTACGTATGGTTTGCCCACCGGTGATGAGAGGCAGTAGAAAGTTTCAGAATCTATAATCTATATAATACGTTTTACCTTTTGTAAAAGCTATTCTACTCACATACCTGATTGACATTGATAACTCTTGTATCCCGGTATACAACCTGTACAATTCCCTTCTGCATTCTCACAGTATCGACATTTTTCATTTTTACAAGTGCTTGAGCAACTAGATTTGTTTGCAGAACATTCTGAAAGATGAATATAATCGCAATATGAAATGATAACGTAGTGCCATTGTTAAGTAAATGAAATCAACAAATAATTTTAGATGTCCTTGTAAACCTTCTCTGTAATTTTTCAACAACATTGATAATAGTAATATTTATATTTGAATTAATTATAGCAATATGTAATAACATTAACAATACTAAGGAGAACTACAATATTTCAATAATAATGTTGATAAAATATTTCCATTTGACAATAGTTTTGTTGGCTTGAAATTAGAAATATAAAAATAAGTACTCCTTGCTATGTTTTGAAGGATTTTTTTTTAAAATATATCATCTACGCAGCACTGTTCAGGCTTACTATGAAAATATCAGCGGATTAAAACGTTCTTAAAACGATGGATAATATTATTACGAAATATTTATAAAGTTATTTTATCATGATATAAAGTTGACGTTAAATGAAACAGTACAATAAATGCTACTTTTTATGACACTTTGTGTGGTCCCCTTAATTGATAGTCATGTGATATGTGTTGATAATTCTCCTTAATGGAGGTCATAAACATATTTCAATATCACAAGGGCATACCCTTATTTTAATCAAAATCTTATATGTTAAGTAAATTCTACTTTTCTGGTAAAGTGCTGCTGCTTTGTATAGAGTTCATATTTTATTAAAATAATTATCAAAGAAATAAGCTCAATTGGAATTTATATGACCTTCATTTAATATTCTACGTATTTATTAATTCACTCTGTAGATAATATTAAAGCAGCAGATTTTTTCTTTAAATTCGACATCCCCTCAATTTATATCTTAAAAATCGAAATGATCTGTTCAGTTTATGTCCTTGTAAAAAGCGAATTTAGATAGGCTTCCCAATGTCATACACATCGAATCTGTACATTGAAAAAAATAATACACGCTACAAAAAATAATTACATGCCGAATCTAAACAAGCATAGTAGATAGGATTTAGTGATATAATAACTGTTTTATGATTATGCTCTGTTCATTTATTAAATGCATTTTCTCATGTTATAAAAATTGATTGATCCGCCTCTCTTTACAAATAATATGCGTAAAAATTTACAATATTGCGTCACATCGACAAGTGAACCGCGATCAGTCCGTTGTTTATATTTATCGTTGTTTGTCTTATATTAATGCAAAGTTGCACTCATAGTATTAATGTAGTTTAATGTTTTCGTACCCATACCTATCGGAAATTACTTTATTTATTAGCATTTTTTACGACCTTTTGTTTTGTATTATGTCATAGTTAACATTTCCCGCACTTGCTCGTCGGTGCGAGCACAAAGTAAACCTTAACAGTGCTGCATACTATGAAAAATATTTTAATTTAAAATTCGAGCGACCAGCGTAACAGTTTGTTGTTTATCATAAATAGTGTTCAAACTATAATTTAAGACATAGATTAGAATAAAAGACCATTGATAATATTGTAGTTTTGAAATCTGCAGAAGCTTGAAATTTAAAATCAACCTGCAATTATTGGGGATTGCCAAACATGGAAAAAATGAACCACAGATAATATTGTTATGCATAATTGATTAAAACGAACTGCATCAGTGAATCTTTACATTCGAGAACTACCATCAATTTTTTTTGCCATTTTAAGTAAGCGATTAATCAAAACGAAGTATGCTTTGTGGTGTTATTTTACTAAAAAATGAAATAATTTTATTCTAATAATTGATTTATTAATAATAATAATAATAATAATAATAATAATAACAATAATAGTTGAACAAAAAAGAGTATAATAAGACGAACCGTAAACTTCAACTTCGCAAAGTTCATTGTGAGCGTAACGATCATAGTATGTAGGGTAGGTAACTCCTGATAGTCTTTCATTGTAGTAGATGACGTACTGGCCATGTACAGGACAGGTGACTGTTAAGACACTAGGTATGGTGTCTAATGTAAAGGTTTTATCTTTGAAACATAGAACACCTTGTAGTTTGTCTGTTGTATTGGAGACATACACCGAAAATCCAAGAAATCGTGGTCTGAAGCCATTGGTGGGTTCTTAAAAGAAACCATATATAATTGTTACATAGGACGTATAAATTAATTCCATGGATTTCATAATTAAAAAGGGAAGGTAAAACATATGATTGAGAAGACATATCAGTCCTGGTAATTAGCATAATTTTGATTAAAGCGTATCCTTATGAATATTGAAAAAATAAAATAAGTAAAAAGATTATACAATTAGTTTCCATGTCAATTCATTAAACTGTTTTTAATTAAGGATTGATTAACTATCTTTTATAAAGGTAAGATCTAATAACTGCAACACTGTATGCATGCAAATTAAGTACAAGCGTAGGCGCTTTATAAATCATGAGACTATAATTTTTAAAATAATGAGTTAGTTCTTATATTTACATTTTTTTTATCCATTTGCTTTGTCCGCAAATGTGATTTATTTCTCAAAATTAACGTATTACCCTACATGTAAGTTCATCAAATAGAAGGCCTACCGTAATAGTCATAAACGTAAATTTGGGTTTTCGCTTTTGATGTTTCACTTTAACGGCGTTTTTTTAACACAATGGAACTCACCATTTTTAACCTTTATGTACTCTGGTTTATGTTACATGTATTGTGTTATATCTGTAGTAGCTTTTCACACACTTTATATAAACAATATGTTGTTTAAATATCAACAAATACATTTACATGCAGTGAATATAGTTAAAATGTAATTTACAATAGCGATGAGTAGCTTACGCCAAGCGACATTGTCCGTCCTGTAGTAGATAGTGATGTGATGGATACTGTGTATACTTGTCAGGTTCACCCACCAGGTGGCGGTTCTATATCCATCCGCTGATATTACACATTGGCCACTGTAAAAACTTAAATCAGATTTACGTCCATCAACAGCATTGCTTGCGTCATATCTGTCATCACCTCCTCCTTTGTATGCGTTCTGTTGAAATGTTGGTTTGTTGAGTGCAACATTTACTATAAATGTAGAACTACCAGAAATGAACAAATTAACAGAATACATTATGAACCAAAAATTAGGGAAAAACCTACACCAAAGTTGAACTAACCATTTATGTAATGAATCACAGTTGCCTGTGTTCTTCAATGTTTTTATGATTAAACCAATAACTTACCTTTTTTTAAATTTTAATTTAAAACTACTATCGACCTATTTCAAACAATATTTAGTTTGAAAGTAGGCATTAAATGGCGCATTATGAAAACAGAACAAGATAATTTTTGACCATTTCTTATCTTTTCTTTCGCTTTTGTTGCTGCCGCGCTATGATTATCGTGCCGTCGTACGATTGTCATATGTGTCTGATAGTCAATCTTCGTAATATTACTCCGAAATCACGCCATGCTTTAATGTTTTACGACGATGGAATTTTGATATCTCGTTTTGTCTCTATGTATCTCTACCACACTAATAATATGCTGTGTGATTTAAGGTTTAAGTTACAAAGTACTCAAGGGACCAAACAAAAATATGTTTTACAATTTCCTAAATAAAAATCAATGATAATTGATAATCATACAAATAATGGTATTGTATACCGCTTAAGTAATGAAATATAGAGTTATTTTGTAACTTAAAAAAAGAAAAATATTATTAAACATAAATATAATCAAAAGGTTGTGTTTCTTCTGTTTTTACTATTTTTGAAAAAAAAAAAGTTTTGATAAATCATACCATCTGAAATATTTTCATTGGTCAAATGCTGCATCAAGTTTATTAATCTCTAGAATCTGCTTATGATCATGGTGTTTCTTTGATTATATATCAGCGATTTTCAATGCTACAGTTGTATGTCAAAAATACTATGCTAAAATCTGTAAAGTTTAAAAATGGTTGATTAAACGGGCAATCATTAGAGGCAGCATTTAGAGTTAAACTATCGGAAACCCATGTCGCAAGAATAAAAACAATCACGTTTTTCTTTTCGTCAATAACATTTTGTTAATAAATAGATACACACATATACCACTCCAACCTTGCAATCATTGCAAGACATGCAATGCACAAAAAAACCCACACAAGGGTGTTAATCAATTATTAAGCTGAAAGCAAAACTTTATTAGATTTGTTTTGCTTAATTTTTAGGAAATATAACTATTTGAAACTTATTAAAACAAATGCCATTGATTTAAGTTTCTGAAATTAAGTTATGACATTACAATCCATGGTCTAAAATATGAAAAACATGTTTATCCTTTTAATATCAGCAGATGTCATCCTTAGAAATATATTTAGATAATTGTTGTAGTCTGTGTATTATGAAAGGAGGAATGAGCACATAAATGAAATGAAAATATATGGCTGGATCGGTTATCAAACCGAGACTCCTGTTACTTTAGTCAGGCGCTCTACCACTGAGCTATCTTGGACGATATCCATGGTCAATTAAACCCTAACTACTACATTCCTCCCTCCTTAGATAGTATTCGACCCGATAACACAATACAAGTTCACCTATATATCATATTGCCTGAACAAGAAAGGACACGACACAATTTTAGAAGGAAAGATCTGGTCGATTTGAATACTAGCGCAAGATAGTCCAGTTGATAGAGCACCTGGGTAGAGATTAGGGGGGCCTGGGTTCAAATCCCTGTCTGCTCCTTCATTATTTTTCCCATCCCGTTACATTTGGTATAAACTTGAACTGAGTTTCCATTTACTAGCGTAACGAAATTAGAGTAAAACAATTGTCTGACAGTATAGTTTTTTGCATTGATTTACAAAGGTGAGTTTTGTTTTCTTAAATTTAATGACCATATATTAATATTTTTTTAAAGTTTGCGCAACATTTTAAAACTGTTCATGTTTTAATGTCAGTGCAATGTAAGTTCACATCATGTGTTACGTGCATTTTTGCCTCGCTGTATGTAATGCTTTCTGTGTTTGTTTCTTTTTCGACCTTTTATTCTTAATTTGAAGAAAATAAAAGAAATATTTGTGCTTTACGTGAAAAAAGTGATACAATGATACTAAAGTATATCGTATTTATGCCAATATGTATCTGGGAACTTACTTTATGACAAAGTCCATTGCACAAAAAAAAAAATAAACCTGTAAAAAACTTAACAAACACCAAACAAATTTACCTTGTTGACGCTTTAAACTTTAACCCGGAAGTAAAGTAGAGAATACAACTGTTATTCGTAATATACGTAAATTCATCTTAAAGAGCATTCGGTTCCAGTGCTAAAATCATTTGTGCGGGTTTTAAAACCTATCCTGCTGATTTTTTTCTGTTTTCTGTAATTTACAAATTAACTTGCACAATAAAAACGACGAGTTATGAACAAATTAATTTTGTAACTAGAAATACGTATTTTAAATTTGTAACGTATGTGTATGTAAAGCAAGATTTTTGTTTGTTTGGTTTTTTTAAGACAAAAAGTTTGATGCATGATGTAGTATCAATGAGTACTTTAAAAAAGTCTGAGAAAAGTCTGTATAACATAAATACAACAAGTTCTCACTTTTTAATGTTTATATATTATTTGAAAATTGCACTTTGAAAATTGTATGCAGATAAATAATTTTAATTTCTAGCGTTTGAAAATTACATAGAAATGGTTCATTTCACTATAAGCATTAACAAGCGCAATAAGTCTTAAACACACAATCAAAACTACAACATGTTTGACGACATCGTGTAACATATTGAGAAAACAGATAGGATATAAAACAATAACATTATCAGAGCTATTTTAAAGTTCCGTCTTCTGCCACACACATAGTTATAACATTCAAAAATCGCACAACATCAAAAAAGTTTATAAATTTTCGTCCTTATATGGCTAACTTTGCTTGTTGATCAAAATATCAAGTTTGTGAACAGAAATCTAATACAAATTTAAATATCTTGTTTCAAAAAATATCAAACAGACAGCACGAACTTTTTTCAATGCGCTTTGTTTAAACAAAACAAATAATTTAAGCCTTACAAATACTGCCGAAACTAGATAGTTTACATGGACTAAACAGTTTGTAAATAGTAAATATTGATACCGAACGCTCTTTTGAGAAAAATGAAAAATATATGCGCAGCTATTGTAATTCGAAAGGTTTTCATAAACATCCTCGGACAGTTTGTTTTTCCATTTCTTCACACATGATAGCACGAACAGTATTATTATCACGGAGCTCAGCCATAAAATGTGTTTAAAACAAAATTGTGAATGTTTTCAAAACACATTTTTTATGTATATGTTTTTTATAATTATGCCAAATTATTACGCATTTCAGACAACCTTATTGCATAATGTCATGCTATTTTCGGTTGTCAATACAAAACTATGTTAATCTGAAGGCACTAGAATACATTTTGATTTTTATTGTGTAGAAAAATAGATTTTTAATTTTCATTGTGTAAAAAATAAAACACTTAATTCTAGCAAGAATTCATCAATCATGATTTCCTAGACTGTCTTTTGAAAACTGTTATCACTAAACAACACTTTAAATAAGATTCTTAACATAACAAACGAATATCAAATGAAACGTCTAGACATGTTTTAAATGGAATAATTATGAAATCAACTTTAAATTACATATTTAATGCTTATTGAGATCCAAAGGTGACAAAAATGTTAATATTAATATACATCATAATATCAGAGACATAAATAACAGAAATTGGCAACCCTGCCATTAGCAGGTTTTGTTGTTGCAAAATGGTACGGGACCAACCTTACTTTGAGAACTACATTTTAGTAAACTGAGATAAGGATCTTAAATCAAAAGTATATTCTATTAATGAAAAGTGTTTAATGAAATGTTTTAGACATTTTTAAAACAAAAGTTGAAAAATACGATAAATATATATAAAATAAATTGGTCAGCTGTAAAACATCGGCGAAAACTCGGACGACGGGTAGCCAACTGCCTCCTAAAAACTCCTCTTTTAATATTATTTATATGACATAAACTCATAAAATTTTATATTTGGAATGCTTTGGTAATAGGGTTTAGCTGTTTATAATTCGATATAATTGTTTATTAGAAAGATATACTGATTTAAACTGGGAACACATTACAATAGGGACCGTGGGCTTTAGCGTGATTTCGATCTGCTGCCAATCTCTGTTATTTACGTCTCTGATAAGATTTGATGCTATTCCAGTTGTCAAGTTATTTTTTAATTCGTTATAAAATTTCACAGTTAATAAAAATGTCTTTATCTTCATAAAATTGTAAATCATACAGTGTTTTTTGAAAAATGCAACCAAGATGGACAAAATATATACATAGTCAAATAAGATCTACATGTATAATTTTAATATATATCTTTGCATTTCCTTATTTAATTTGGCAATCGCGAAAGTACGACAAGCTAAATTTCAAATGTAAAAGAGACCTTTATAGAAGGCAAAATGATGCTTCATGTAAAGATATCAACACCACACTAAATCTTTATCTATTTAAAAGCACCGTTCCATCCGTTCTAATTGTAAATATTATTTTTATATGTATCATTTGTGTTTATAGTTCGTTTAAAGGATTTAAGAAGTTGACAAGAAATTGCCCACATACTCTTTATTGTATATCATGATAAAATAAATTATTAACAACCTAGTATTCAATTCTTTGGGAGGAAAATATTCCCACCATCCCCCCTCCCCAAAAAACCGATGTTGCATTCTTTACACTGGATGAAAAATCAAGTTTCAGCAAAACTGAAACTATATGGAAACCTTGCTGAAACTTGAAGTTGAAGTTTCATGTATAGTTTCCGCAATGCGGAAACCATTATATCGATTCAGCAAGTATCCGTTAGGTTTCAGTCAGCAGAAACTTTAGTCTAAGATTCCTGATGGTTTCCGCAATGCAGAAACTAAATTTGAATCGTGTGAAAAGTTGTGTAAATTATTATGGAAATATCAATCAGTTTCAGAACATTTCCGCTAGGTTTCAGTATGCTGAAACTTTAAGTTAAGATTCCAAATGGTTTACGCATTGCTGAAACTATTACTAAAATTGATTTTCAACAGGTTTAAGTTTAAGTCTAGCCTAATGATAATGAATCCGTATAGTAAGGTTTCAGCGCGACTGAAACTATATGTATACATGTAACTATCTTCAAATGTGCCAAATAAGGCGATTAAGAACCTTACTAAGTAATTAATTGAATTTGAAAAGAAAAACTGATGTCTGATCTTGTTTAATGCATATGATGAAATCATTAATCTTAGGTACTCGGGCACGTGTATACATGTGTATACATTCTTTGTCCAGGTGACCTCCTCTGTGATTTTCCTGTATATTCTGTGTGGATTGCAAGGTTTTTTCTGTCAGGAGTGAACAAAAGACTGTTACATAACATATACACGGTACGAAGCGTGAGTTTATATCTGGAGCCCGGCGGGAATTTTTTTTCAATTTGTGTGCACCTGAGTTAGTAAAACTGATAAGTAAATTATAATTATTTAGTAAAAGAATCTAGCTAGTTGTATATCGCAAACAGTGTATGAAGAAGTATTTTACTTAATACACTCAATAAATTAATATACCTATTTTGTAAGACTCCTTCTTAAATCATTTAGTTATCATTTGAATGAACCTTGCGGTACAGTAACTAATTAAGCAAACAAATTAAGGTAAAGTCGTTGTAAATTTTTACAAATCGTACAAAATATTCGTACAACCTGAAGTTTAGAGCTAATTCATTTCTTTTTTAATACCACGCCAACGGATGTACACAGGAATTATTTTTTACAAATTCTACAGTTGATAATAACAAGTAAAACCCACTTGGAGTTTGAGTCTAATATAATAATTGTTTAATTATTTACATGCATTTCAGACTTTACTACATGTATGACTGTATCATGATTCACTGGCGTCGGAAGCAAATTGAAAGTGGGGGGGGGGGGGGGCTAGACTAATCCTCAGAAATATTGAGGAAAAACCCTAAAAAAAAAAACCTAATTCCCAAAAAAAATCATGAAAATCCTTATCCGTGGGGGGGGGGGGGGGTATACCTATACAATTACATTTCCGGCGAGAAAAAGTGGGGGGGGGGGGGCTATGTGCTTATTGGTTAAGTCTAACTTTGCACTAAGCCCCCCCCCCCCCCCTAGCCCCCCCCCCCCCCCGGTTCGACGCCTATGTGATTCGTGCATTTCTATACTTTGTATTTACTTTCTGTACTGTTAACACAGATATTGATACATGTTTATGAAACATGCACACTAGTGTTTCTGTTATAAGATATAATAAGCATTATTCATAATTTTACTGAAGTTATACGTTATATTACAAAATCAGTTTAAAATCCAGCACTAGCCATGTGGTGCACGTGATTTTAATCCCATTTTTAAAATTTGATTATACATTCGTATACATTTGATGTAGAAAGTATACCAAATAATTAAAATTTTATTTTGTTTATATATCAGTCCGACGTGTACGTCTTACTTCCCGGCTTGTTTAACGCGTTTGTATTTTAATTTCAGAAGTATTCTTAACGTACTGTTCATCGTATGACCAATCAGTGCACATGTGTAACTGTAAAATAATTGCCATCAATTTATCGTAGTTGTAAATTCACCGTAAGGGGGGAAAAACTGTTAACCGGACCCCGTTAATTGATCGGCATCTAATTATATTTGTGATTTCTGTGTGTTCATGCAGAACCTGCTCTGTGATGAACATAATATTTTCACACCTCTATATTTTGAATAAGAATATGACCGTGCTTAGAATCGCGGTGGAAATTGGACAAGTCAAGACTAACTTGTCAGTAAACTATATATGGCTCTATTATAATCATCAGTACATGTAAATAAGATATAGTTAAAGACAAAATCTGATACATATGTTTCATTAAAACATGTTTAATTTCATTAGACATTTGTAAACAAACGGTCGGCCATTTTTTTTTGGGGTTAATCACGTGTTACAAATACAATTGTAACAAACACACGCCAATGCTTTGTCGTATTTAACCAGGAAATACTGACTCCGACAGTTCTTATCTAAAATAAATATACATGTAAAAAGTATACTATTCGGTAAAAAATGATAATTTTGATTAAACATTATTCATTTTAAACTATCCCAAGATGCACTTTTCCAAGATTTAGGGGGTTCTGATTGATCAGTATTGGCGCACTTTATGATTCCGAGCAAAGGTTAAAATGGACAAGAAGGTGCTGTTGTAAAATGGAGAATTGAGAAGCATTAATAGCCTCTACAACAAGGAGATAATGCAGGAACGACGAACTCATGTCAAGGTAACTTAATTCACAATATAGATACTCCCAATAACATTTTCAAGGCTCTAATTTATCTCTCATTTGTAAACGAGATCTCGCGCCATCAAATCAAGATGGCGTCATTTTTTCAAACTTGGTTCGGCGTTTTAATTTTTATTACCGTATCTCTTTTAAATATACGTTTTGACCAAGTTAACCATTAACCAACTTTATATGCATGATAATCATGATTATCCAGGGTATACACATATATAATTATATAAACGTCCCTAATATATATGAATGCTTGGTTGGTAAACAAGACGAACAATGAATCTTTCGCACATTATACAATTTACAAATGTAATGAAAAAAAATTATTAATTAAATCCGGAAAATGAAATCTTTCACGTTTTTCTTTTTCAGCATTGACAGCATACAAAGTCAATGTTTCCGGTGATTAGTTGCTCCTCTGTTCGGTGATTCGGGTGAATGTTTTGACCAGCTGGACGATGTGAACGCAAGGTATTGCTTTGAAATTGATTATTTTCACCATTAACTTATACATGTGTTGGATGTTTATAATTTACTGAAGTAATTTTTGGGAAATCCAGGTCTAAGTTCTTGAAAAGGAGGTTGATGGGGGGGGGGGGGGGTGGTGGTGAAGCACACTTATTGTTGATAAGTTTTTCCATTGTTCAACAAACAATAATTGAATCAAAATGAAAATAACATAGCTTCAAACTTAAAATGAAACATTTTAGACCAGATACTACTGTAGCCATTATATGACATAGTTTAAACAGCAACTGACAACTGCATAGTAGCTTCTGTATTCAGAATTTTATTCAGAATGCTTTTATTACATGTTAGGCTGAATGTTTATTGTTTAAAAATCTAAATGAAACTTTATTATTCTTGTTTAAGATAAATAGAACAGACATAAAGTACAGCCCAGTGAAAGGAACAAGTTCATCGCAAGAAGAAGAATTTTAATGCTACCACTGTCCAGAACTATTAAGTCTGCTGTAACCATGATGTGATCATATGAGTGCTTCACCGGTCTGGACAATGCTCGAAAATACCCCCAAAAGGCCTATTTCCATAAACTACGACTCGGGTTACATCAACAACAGCCAAGGACACTCCTTATTGATTCGAATGGACACATCTCTACGACCCGACTAAACTTCTGCAGAACAAGACTTTTTAACTGTAAAGTATTCTCATTTCAAAAAACCTATAAACTATAAAAGTACTTTTTTTATATGATCAAATACCAGTATATTACAATGTCTGTCTGTAAGCTAGAATCTTAGAAACTCACATGGTTTTGACTTATTAAATAATTGATTAGATATTAACTTTCATTTTCTTAAATAATTTGTTATACTTGCAAATATTGCATAAAATATTAGACTCCATGTAACATTTATCCTCACACCTCCAAGTTGATAAGTGTTAACTACTTTTTTTTCCATTTTCTTTGTGTAAACATTTATTGATAACTTAGTTTTTATTTGCAGCAATATATGAAAAATTAAGAAACCAATCTTGAATGTAAAAACACTGCATTAGGAGATGAATGCATGGGTCATAGAAATGATAAAATACACCAAACAATATTCAATTATGTCGTATATGAAAATATATAAAGACAACAAATACCCCATGTATTACAATTTTTATTACTTGGATGGAAAGTTGTTTCCATGTGGGTTTTATTTTAATCTGTGTTATGTAACTAATATTGGAATTAGCTTTTATATCATAAGTAAAATGCTGGTATTGATGAGAATTGTAAGGTGAATGATCTGTGTGATACTTTGTATTTTATACATTCATGCTACAAAAAGCAAGTACATGTACATGTAGTAATACTTGTCATATATAAACAATGTATATTTTACTTCATGTCTTGGATTTAAAAATATTAATGTAGGTAAAGTAGTGAAATGTAGGAAGGTAAACCGTGTGTAAAGAAGAATATTCATCAGGAATGAAGTGTGTTGCAATCAGCATAATTAATTAAATGTGTACATCATATTTTTGCACATGATTTGACAGACTGCTCCATTATTAGCTTTTTATTGGCCAACAAGCTTTTCATATCTCCCTCTGGGTCATCTATTAAATACTGACAGGCTTATGATATTAAAATCTGATCAGTTGGTACATCATGGGTGGAAATGAAAAGTTCACATTGGACTTAATGGATTATCAAAAAATGATATCAAATCCTGTTCTATTGTAAAACATTAGATTATATTACTAACAAAGAAAAGGTTTATCCCAACTTGTAAGTGGGTCACTTTGACCTCATTTTGGAATTTATTGACATATTCAAATCAAATCTGGGTCATACCTCTATAGTCAACTACTATCTTGTAGTGTATTTTTTTTTTTTAAAAGATGGATACTTTAGACTTTTCAAAAATATTTTATGGTGTACATATTCATTGTAGTTCAAAACAAATTGAGACAAGTGTATCATGTTCATGTAACAGTGAAGTTTTCTGTGTTTATTCATGTACGTGCAGTTATTTTGTAAATTGCATTCATATTTTTAAAAAAGTAAGATCTTTGTTTCATTTTTAAAGGGAGATTTGATAGGCATTTAATCGAGATGAAAAAAAATACAAATGTAAAGATTTCTATGGGAATTTTTTTCTTGTGCAATTTTCTCATTTTTTAGATAAAAGTCCCTAATAAGGGAATTGCCATATGGATGTTTTTCCATTATTGTATCTTGGCTGTATTTTATTTATTATTGGAAACAATTTCAGATTTTTGAACAGAATAAATTTGGAACTGTTTTAAATTGTTTCTCCAAACGTATATGGAGATTGAAACTATGCAGAAACTTCAAGTTTCAGTAAGTTTCCGTTGCGGAAACCATTTGGATTCATGGACAGCCTAAGTTTCAGCACTGCGGAAACTTAATGAAACTTGAAGTTTCCGTGCTGAAACCTGTCGGAAACTGAAAGTAACCTTAAGTTTCCGCAGAGTTTCCAAAGGGTTTCCGCAGCGCTGAAACCAGATATTTCATCCAGTGTTAGAGTCTTTGCATGTAAATAAATCATTAAATCAAACCCTCTATTTTCTTATTACAGTTACTTTTCAAAGTCTAAAAATACGTCTTGCACTCTCTCCTCCAATTTTATTTTTAATGCCAGCCTTGTAACAAATACTATGATCTGCATCTGAGTACAACATGTATGCTTGCATATATCTTGTCATTGTGCTAAGTACAAAATGACGGAAACAAATTGTTCTTCAAATCAAATGTTGAAATTATTAACCAACGTTACATCTTCCTTGATTATTTCTAATGTCCCGTCCATTTATTTTTAAGACAAACCATATTTTAAATAGTTATGTAAAATTATGATCATGAAGTTGCAACTACAATCAAGTTCTCAAACATTAGAGTGAGTGGTGACTCTTCTGTGACACTTTGTACTTTTTTTTATTTACGTAGTCAATACATTGAGTCAAGACAATGTAGATAAAACAACCTCAGTAGGTCGTAAACAACAGTACATGTCTATGGCTTGTACCTAACTTATGACATCATATCATCTGCATGCAATACTCATCGATATCTGGAAATACTGTCGAGAGGAAATTTAGCAACGCGTCCAAAATCTATTGTGTAGCTTCCTTAACCACACCAAACTGTGCAATGCATCCTGGTACATATATCCCACTGCTTAATGACTGTTACATTTAAATGTTCTGCATATTTTGTACATGATTGCCATTAACAATTTTGTTGAATTACATGTATATACAACATGATCTGTTTTTTTTGGTTTATAATTCACCATGTAATATTACATAATATATCAGATATTGTATTTACTGAAAACCAACACTATGATATCATATAAAATGTAAACCAACTCATTACAGCTAAGTAAACAATACAGAAATAATAAAGAAAAGGGGAGACAATAGCTAGATAAGCAATACATATTAAAGGAAGTTTTATTGTCATTTTGTAACGCGTAGGTTAAATTTGATTGAGGAAAGTTGAAAATTGGACACCATAGGCGAATTCAGAAATACATATAAAATGATGTTTCTGTCAATTTCAGAATTTGGATTTACTGTAGGTATTGGATATTGCGTAGATCCATGCAAACGTGTTGTGAATAAATCTGTGCAACACACTTGTAAATAGATAATTAAAAAAATAATAATGAAACTAATTAGAAATTATCTATGGTATGGGAAAGTTTCCACTGCAAACATGTCAAAAAATCATGTACAAACGGATCACAGTTTGACTGTTCTACTTTATTGATGGTTCAATTTAACCAAAGTCTTGATTTATATTCAAAGTTTATAATAGAACGGCACCAATAGTTACAAATAGATAACAAATCAAATGAAAAATAATCAAATAAAGCACCGCAAAATACTCATAATAAGCTCTAAATAAAAAAGTGAATCAGAAATAGAAAAGAAAACATTAGCCAGCAGAAGCATTGTTGTAATACTTTTTTGACTAGGAAGTAAAAATGTATACATAAAAATGCAGGTGTAAGTGAACCCGTAATTTGTAGAGACATAGAGACAGGGTATGTTGACGTCTGTCAATGATTTTAGGTTTTGTCAATGATAGTTCGTCACAACAGCTATGTTTCTTAACATTGGCTTAACAAATTAATGGCAATGATTAATCAGTGAACCGTGTCGATTTTATAAACGCGTCACATTTTCAATAAAAAATATTTTTCAAAATATTTGCATTGAGTATTATGTTATAATGTTATCAAGAAATCTAACAATATTTTCATATTCAAACATACATATCTTTAAAATAAGTGATTCTCTTTGAAGTATAAAAATCTACAACACAATTTTTAATAAAAAAGTTTATATAACGAACATGTCCAAATATGTAAACTGTGTAGATAAACAAAACTGTTGAGGAGTCCCGTATATTAGCATTCACTTAATAAAATGGCGATATTTTTACATATCTAGTCATTTCCATGATATTAAGTATATACAAAACACATTAACTCACCAAAGGCATGCGATAACGTAAAGAGTCCAAGTAACACACACAGTGAGACCATTCTTGTAAGTATTTTTCAAACAGGAAGAATATCAAACATGTTAGAGAGTAATTAGAGCTGTTCAGAAGCATTTCATGTAAACCATTTCAGACGTCATGCATATAGGCTCCCTAACAGATAAGTATCCGTTGTTATATGCTACAAGTTATCTCTTACACACGGGTTAAGTTACACATTTCTGAATTGTTGTGTGATAGTTAATTGAAGCACGGGAAAATAAGGAAGAATATTTTTTTAACGCGACGCTTCGTTATGCATATTGTTATTAAGAATTTAACACTCTTACAAAAGAGTGCAAGATAACGTAGATAAAACTTCAATTTAAAATGATTTTTTTTCACTTGTTTATAAACCAAATTGTGTTTTAGAACAATTACGTAGACAATTGCGTTCGTTTATAAACATATTTTATAGTTATAAAATTTCGAGTACTAAGCCACTTTATTTTTCTAATTTGGTAAACCTTTATGTAAACTTTATCGGGTGGTAAATTTTAGATGAAAACAACGTATTAGTTGTGCAGGTTTGAATGCATACATGATGCGCTATCTACTCGTTGCGGGAATTACTGAATTTCATTTCATACAGGAAACATTCATCTAAAATAGGTATCATAAAAAATGTAAGCAGGAAAATAAAATAGAGGAAATAAAGAAAGCATGACACGATAGTCAGGAAGGCAATAAAGGTAAACGGATATCTGTCATCGTTTTAATGCTCTAATTGAATTAAGAAAGGAGAAATAGGAGACGTAACACAAAACGCATTAAGAAAAAGTAGATACGTGTCATACAAGACAAAACTTATTGCCTTATTTTTTTTTTACTTTTAGTTGTAATGAATATTGCAAACTCTACACATACACACACATAAATATCGATTATACATTTTTGTAGTATACGTATACACTAATACATGTACAATCAACGCTGCATTAAACATTGGAATGTTTATTTAATACATTCTTAAACTCAATTAAAAAGAATACCATAAAAAATCACAGAAAACAGTACGTAATGATACCTTTTGGACCAGGAAGTCAAATTATAAAGATAGCAGTTTTTTTGTTTTGTCGACAGTCGCGGAAGACTTTCCAAAGCCTAGCATGGGGCAATTCGACGTGAAGTCAGAAGCATGGTTGTCAGATCCCCAGACGTTGTGACATTTTTGTACAATGGTCGGCGCCACAGCGTATATTACGACTGCGGAAGCACTTAGCGGGCACTGAGAATGTCGAGGATTATCGTGGACCTGAGGGTGGATTCTGCCGAGCACACCGATACCCGGGCAACATGAGCTCTCTCTCATTTCAATTCGTTTTGTATATATTGTTATTATCTCTGGCAATGTTTGCTAAAAGTGGGGGGGGGGGTCTTCATTAGGTCAATATATGCATGTTGAGGTAATCTTTTATTCTAAATTTTATTGACTAAAGCTAATAAATTCCCATTATCGTCATTCACACACTCATTATTATTATATTAAACATTACAGCTGAAAAGTATTGCAATTCCTTTTGAATTAGATGGATAAGAATTAAATACAACTTTAAAACCCCATTCCTTTCTGTTACTGTTTTTTCAATTTCTTCTGTAAAATGAGTATCTATCACACAAAGCTTGTTACTGTTTTGTTTTCTGTATTATTGGAAAACGTTTTCTCTTTTGTATCGTCATTCAATCCGTGGCAGTTTACTGAGAGTATCTTAATCAATCGACCGTGTTTTTTTATTTTTTTATTGTTTTTTTTTTTACTTGCAATAAGCATTGTTAACCCAAACGTGGAAATTCAACAAAATAATTCTTCAAACAAATCAAACTTTGGATGAACAGTATGGTTTCAGTGGAAGAAAAAGAGGGAGAAGGAAGAAGTACACATGTATGCATGCTCACTATAAATATGACAAAATGTAAATGTCAACTTCTGCAATTTCATTGTTCATAAACACAAACCAGATGTTTCTTATGCGCATTTAAAAAAGAATGGAACATTTGAACATAATAAATTCGGAAAAATAGATAGAGTAACTGTACATTTGAATGTTGGTGTAATATTCACACGTGTAAATACATACGTCATATTGTAGGAAGAAATAAATGATTATTTTATCCGCTATAAATATTCGCAAGGATTGTATATTTGTACATGTGTAACCTATTTTACAGGTGGTCAAGTAAGTTAACACCATTGCACACGTGTTCCTCTATAATATTGAATCTTGCTAGACCCAATGCTGCATTTTATTTGTTTTTATGTAGTGTTGTAAGCGCCTGCCCCCGTTGAAACGGAATCTACTGGTTCCACATCGTGCGTCACAATTTGTAATACATCAGAAGATTCCAGTTTAAAAATCGGTTACTGATACTTCTCGCCGTAATACGATGTGGCCCGTATCAATCTTTGTTCTGATATCCTGCGATCCTAGAATATCTGAGATTGTGTAAATATGCTTTTTATTCTTTATGAAAAAAGGGAGGGTTACCTGCCAATTTTTTATTTTTTTTAGATATTTGAGTTTGTAGTAGTTAATCTTTCTTCGTGCGATCTACTTATTTCCCTGTATGTGAACTAGCTTTGAATTAACAACACCTTTTTCACAGTTCATGTGGCGTCTCACGAATTGGATATCGAACCCTCATGTCCCTTTAATTGTTTCGGGGATGATCTGCATTAAATTTTCTCCTTGTTTGTACGGGGATTGTGATTAACAATGTTGTCTCTCATGGACCTTGCCCTCAAATCTGTTACCTCTGATCGCAAATTTTCCAATTTTATCGTATTTGACCATCGTGCGTTTTCTGCGCGAACAAAATGAATTTCATCGTAATTACTCCCTGGTTGTTCTCAATAATTGACAATTTTTGATATCCCAATTTCTGGATATTGAAATAATTTTAATAGCATTTCCTCTTTTTTTGCTAATAGATCCTGTTGATAAGCACTGAAATACAACCTATACACATGATTTATTTTTTAAATATGCATTGGGTATATAATTCAAACAAAGTTTATTTTTATATTGAAAACAAGAAAAAAATCCCTTTAAAGTAATATGTCCTCTGTGATTTTTTTTTTTTTTTTTTTTTTACAAAATTAATGTATCATATCCATTTCTATAAAACGGAAAAATATGTATTGTTGACGTACACTAAGATCCAAATGCAGTCATGCACATAAATATGTTAACTACAATGTATAGACGTTAAAGTCCTTTAAAGTTGACGATCAGCTAGCAGTTAAAAGGAGACTAAAGTTAGCTCTGCTTTTGTTGTATCCTTTTAAATCAATTTTCGAAAGATCGATCTAGACACCGTTTAAATCGCATAAGTCAAGATCATGCACTACAATGACGCTACATTTTAACCTTGTTTTGTGTTTTAAACGATTATTGTGACATTGGCTAAGCCTTGGTATTGTGAAAAGAAGAAACGGACACACATTTTTTGATAACTGTGATACAGGAAATGAATTGTTTTTAAAATAATGTTTAAAACCAGATATTTTAAAGCTTGTTTGATTTACCTTCCATCTTAACCATTTTTGGGAAAGCTCTGAATTTCATTAAATGTAAGTCTATTTTAATGTTCAGGGAATTAAAGTTGAACAATACTGTTATGTTGTATGTTTTTAGTTTACCGGATGGCAGTGAATACAAAATTTACAACATGACAACTGATGTTTAATACGAAGTTTACTTATTAAGGAAATCAAACAAATATTTCAGAAAATATTTAAACTCTGAGAATCATATTCATGTCAAAAAAGAATCTTTTATAAATATCGCTTTAAACCATTCGCTTAACATTTTTTTTACATTAAAAACCAGTCATACGGAAACTCTATTTACTTACTGTAACCGGGGAGGGGGGGGGGGGGCGTGTTGAAGCCTAGACATCTAGCACAGCACAGGGGTTGTAAAGGGATCAATTGACTATTTCAAACACCAGTTATTCTATGTCAACCATGCATTATCGAAAGAAGATTTTGTTCCAAGTTTCTATGAAAGCAATATAATCTATTTAACTTGCTTTGAAAAACCTTCTAAATTAAAAAAAAATCTCATGATACCTTCCAATATGTTCTATCGTGTCATTGAGTATCAGAGAGTGAACGTTCAACTGGAGAAAGGTTAAGGTCTTGGGCCTATCGGTATTATCACTAAAACGTTTATCGACATCTGAAGGAGAAAATTATACAAAGGCTGCGTTTGCCATGTTGTTTTAACGATCAAAAGTTGGCACGTTTCCTCCCTTACCTTGGCTAAACAAAACATTATCATGCAAAACGAACCCATTATATACTCCGCGTCTAAAGTATTGCATCTTATGCTTGTGCATGAAGGTCCTCTTTCCCTTTTTGTCTTTGTGTTCATATCCTAAGTAAGAACTCCTCTGTTAGAGTGTTTACCCTCTCTCAACACTATTGGAAAAAACTATTGCAAAACAATATTGCAAATTCTGATTTGCAAGATCTATCTTTTCTTTTGATTTTGTACCCCCATGTTATTGTATGTTGACATATTTTAACTGGTTTGCATGAAAAAATGACAATAACAAACCGTGAACCATCTCAAAAATCCCTAAAACGAAATACAAATTCAAAGCAGAGCAACACGGACCCCCAAATAGATAGCGGTAGGATCAGGTGCCTAGGAGGAGTGAGCATCCTCTGCTGATTGATTTGACACCCCTCGAAAACCATTGTCAACCACTGCTTCGCGTCGGTTGACAATCGTTTTCTCGGGGTGTCAATTTTAACTGTTACCCTCCCAAACAGGCACTATTTATACAGTGTATCACAGACTGAAGCTTCCTGTTCCTTTGTTTATTTTTTAAGACTACCAGATTAATTTTTTGTTTCGAATCTAATTGTTCATTATGGTCGTATTTCCCTCCCATATGCAAGCCCTCGCGACATGAATTTTTTGTGAGTTGTGCATTATCTAGGAATATACAGTTATGTAAATGTAATTGAGGATACCAAATTGTACTAACCCTCTATTACTTCAAAACTTTTTTTTTTACCTGCAGTAGACCTAAATCGAAACAATATCAAGTTGGTGATTTAAATACTAACCTTCATTTTAGTTTCACAGTAGTGAAGCGGAAGTAGTTATTGTCTAGTCGTACATAAAATGTCTGTTAAAATTGTGTTTTTTTAACGATATATTAAAGAGTATTCAACTGATTGACTTCGCGGGCATGTTAAGGCTTCCCGATGCGATATGTAGAAAGTCACTTGTCTGTACTTCATACGATATGACGTCATAATTAACTTTGACGTCACGATCTGCATTCCTGTCGATAGTTCTCAGGGAATGTATCTTAACGTTAAAAGTGAATTATATCAAACCAGTATAATACCGCATGTTTCCTTTATATAGATGTTGCAGTTAATTCTAGACGCACAGAATTCATTCATATTAAAAACCAGTATCAAATAATCGGCAGTTTTAAAGCTTCGTTTTAAGTTAAAGACTATTTATAAACTAGTGGTTTGGAGACTCTCCCTGCTACGTGTAAACAACTGAATGAAGAAATTTTAATGCATGTAAAACCAGCTTGGCGCAGGTGAAAGATCAACACAATTTTAGAATATTTTACGTAAAATTGGTAGAGAATATAAGTACCAATGTGAATCGTGCTGCGGAAACCTACGGATTTACCCCATTTTTTTGTAAATCGCTTTTGATTAGTAAAAATGTGCATTATTTTGATGATTTTGTGGAATGTTTCAACAATATCTTCTATAAACGAAATATCTATTTCTTTCCCAAGCAAGAACTTCAAAGTTTATGACTTAACAAAGGATTATTCTTAAAAATATGTATGATTTAATGTCATTAATCACCTGCGCCGATGCGTTTTAACTAGATCATTTGCAATATTAGGATTCGCCTGTCACGTGATTACGAAGTACATATGACGTCACAAAAATGCATCAAATATAATGTTTAACATCGATGTCAATAAATGTAACATAGATTTAAAGAAATACTCCCGGTAAAATTATTTTTGCCATGATTAAAATAATATCGTTTTCCAGCCGTATTTTAGCATCGGGACGCCTTAACAATGCTGCGTTGAAAATGAATAGAGTTTGTCCGTTTACCATGCCAAATACGTGTACGAAGTTTAATAAATATCCGTGCAAGTTTTTTTTAAAAATGACATCTTCCTTCCAAGCTGAAGAAGACATACATACATACATACATACATACATACATACATACATACATACATACATACATACATACATACATACATACACACAAACGCTCACCATCGATGCTATATCCACTTCGCAACAAGTTGTATGAGGGGATAGTAACTGGAGACTTCCGTATTGAATAGGTGTGGGTAGACTCGTTTCATTTATAGCCACGATACGTCCAATTATTTGGGATGGATTTTGAGTCGAGCTAATGACTCACAAGGTCCAAGCAATTCTGCTCTATATTTAGCTACTTTTCTTTTCGGAGATCGAAGGTCATTTTTTCGAGTTTAGATTGAATCCTAAATGAAATTGATTAGAAGCGACTTTTGGTGATTGATCAAAAACCCTAGATTCTATTAAAGATGGACAGTTGTTGACAGATCTAATTGATTGCTTGTGAGAGATTGGTTCAAAATCAGATTGTTGTCTAGGTAAATTACCAGCTGTATACTAGGATGACATTTGCAATTACAATTTCTATTATGTTTGTATACAACCGTGGTGTCATTGCAATCCTAAAAGGAAGGGAGGTAAGTTCCATTGATTTGTTTCTCAAAAAAAAAACTCGGAAAGTGTTCTAGCATGTTTTTTGTCAAACACCCTCCTTTTAATGTAGTTTTACAAACAAATCTCCCTTTCTCCATGAGATATCTTAACGGCTGAAACCCTCTATTCAAAATGTTCGTGTAAATTTCTTTTGTTGCATTCTTAGTGATAAATCTAAAATATTTTTTACGGATTTTTTGGCATAAAATTTATGGTATTGGATCTTGAAAAAAGATCAGTGTCCAAGTCAGACTCAGAACTAGAGCTTGGGATGACAGAGGAGCTAGGACTTCAGTAGATGTTCTGTTAATCTTGCATTGTCTTGAGGTTCGCAAACAACGTTAAGGTGTCCCGGCGCAAAAATACGAAAAACTATATTGTTTTAATAAGCGAAAAAATGCCTTAACCGGGAGTATTTCCTAAAACCTAAATAACATATATTGACAACAATGTTAATTCACAATATTTTTTATGCATTTTTGTGACGACATATTTATTTTGTTGTCTCGTGGCGTGCGTATCCTAAATTGCATACTATTTATTTATGACAATAAATCACAAATAATTTTAAGGAAAATCCTCTGTTATGTCATATATTTTGAGGATCTTGGTTGGGCTTGAAATAAATAGTCTTTCACTTCAAGCGCAGCTTTAAGTCTGTCAATTATTTGATACTGATTATTAATATTAATAAACCTAAAGTCAAACATTAGGGGCAGCTTTTATATAAAGGCAACAAGAAGTTTTATTGCTGCTTTATTATAATTCACTTTTAACGACACGACAATTTCACTGAGAACAATCGAATGGAATGCTGATCGTGACGTCAAAGTTGATTATGACTTCATATTATATGAAGTATAGCACCTCGCTCTGGGAAGCCTTAACATACCCGCGTTGCACCTATTTAATTTGAAACATCTCTTTACTTACTTTTGCCATTCAATATTTACTCTGATGACCACAGTCGCGTTAAGACATTCTCTGATTTATAAGTCCCAGATATATAATCTTAGTCACACTGAGAGTCATCCACCTTGTATTGCTCGATCTCAACTGCCTCTGCCGGTGGTCATTTTCTCTTTTATTTTGTCTTTATCAATGGAGTTGGGTTTACTGGTAAATGCTCAGGAGGTTTTCATACCCGGGTGGTGTTTTTTTTTTTATTTACAGGTAGTCGCACGTTTAGGAGCTGTAATGTTATTGGTGAATTGATGGGCAATGTATTATCACATTTCATGGAAATATTAGAATTATAATGTGTACATATCAACCGTGAACTTTAAAGTTTAACTATGAATTGAAATATAAATTATATTTTTTTAAGTCATAAAATCAAAAAAAAAATTGAAAAAGAGTTTTCCTTTAAACAGGTTGTTTAAAGACCTAAATATCTACAACATGGACACACCGACAACTCCATACGATGTACATCAATGTTGGAAATGTTCAGGCAACACAAGGTACTATTGTAAATCGTGCTTGTGTAATTTATGTCTATATTGTAAAGAGAAGCATTTTAAAGATCTCACAACAATAGCCCATAATGTTGTGACATATCGTAAGAAACATACCTACACAAAAACACAAGAGAACTGTGCAAGACATACGACCACATTTTTTGAAATGTATTGTGATTCCTGTAAAGTGCCTGTTTGCTGTATGTGTTCAGAACATAGACAACACCGATTGATAAATATCCAAAAAGCTTATAAAACAAAGCGACAACAACATAGAGGCACCATTCACACCATTCGATATGAAACTCTCCTTTACAGACCTATACTACAAACAATAATCGAAGCAGATTTCGAAAGTTGTTACACGAACTTTTCAATATACCAATCACGGATTTTGACCAAGGCGAAGGAAATAAAGGATCTGATTGATTATGTAAAGCACACGTTTATGTGCAATGTTTTTTGTGACGTTGACTTCAAATACAGCTGCTTATACCAGAAGACAGAAATGAGCAAACATATTGTCAGCCTTCAGGAATATGAGCACAGATATGTACAACCAGCATTCACATTCAGTGCCCTACAATTCCTTTTGTTCATAAAGACTGCTCGTCTTTCCCAGATACACTTTTCCGTCCATACCAGCAAGCTCTCTATGACTGAGTCACTCAACAAAAAGGATGTGATGGAGTCCCTGAGTGGAATCCAAATCACATAGAGAGGACATCGAAGCGTAGGATGTAAGTATAAGTTAACAATGATGAACGGTATTGAATTATGTCAATATTTCATGTTAACAGGTGTTGACAGTTGCAATCACATTTCATGCATGGCATCATCAGACCGGTTCTGGGTTAGTGATGTTTGCCAAAGTCTCACACTGACAAACACAGCAGGTTTCGTTTTACATCGTGTGGCGGATTTATGTATTGATTCATATGGAGCACACACCTTGAATAGTGAGAATGAACTTATTTATATCGATAGTAATTATAACATCAAAAAAGTGTCAAAAGATATAGAAACAACCACCAAATTTTTAGAGATTTCACACCTAGCACGGCAAGCAACGTGTGTGTACTGGTCCCCTTCTACTGGGGATCTGCTGATAGGCACTTATATAAGGAAACTAGATATAGGCCATGTAATGCGGTACAACAAGAGCGGACGACTTACTCAGATAGCACAACTTCATAACAGAGAATTAAAAGTGTGTGGTCAACCTAACTTCATTGCAGAGAACACAAATGGGGATATCGTGGTGTCTAACTATACCAATTTTACAACTGGTGCTGTTGTAGCAAAAGACCGTAGTGGAAAACATCGTTTCTACTACACAGGAACTAAATCAGAATTTCGGCCAAGGGGAATATGTACTGACGCCTTGTCACACATTCTGGTGTGTGACGATGCAACCCGTTCAATACATATGTTACACAGGGACAGGAAATTAATAACAAGAATACTTGAAGGTTCAGAGATTAGTCAATGCAGCCTAAGTTATAATAGCAACACCCACCAGCTCTGGGTTGGATTAGAAAACAACGAACTGTATGCCTTCAGGTATATAAACAGAACGGACGTTCTGACAGGTGGGTTTGCTTAACATCGTAAATATCAATAGAATAAACAAAAATTGTTCACACAGCGCACGTTTGTAATAAGTCATTTAATACATTGGAAAAATCCTAACTGTAAAAAAAAATAAGCATTACATAGTGCATTTACTACTTGAAATTGATAAATAGTAACAGTTTTAATCATAGTATGTCATAGTAAATGCAATGAAACATTAAAAAAAAACCATAATGCTTTGATAAGTCTTTCAACAGCAATTTATTCATCAGAAAATTAGTTGAAGACATACTATGTAAACAGTATAACTGTAAAGAGTAATTATACAATTATTAAAGATTAGTTATATATATATATATATATACTAGCATATCATTCACTTGCTGTAAAAATATACTAGTATATCATTCACTTGCTGTAAAAATATTCTAGTATATCATTCACTTGCTGTAAAAATATACTAGTATATCATTCACTTGCTGTAAAAATATACTAGTATATCATTCACTTGCTGTAAAAATGTACTAGTATATCATTCACTTGCTGTAAAAATGTACTAGTATATCATTCACTTCCTGTGAAAATATACTAGTATATCATTCACTTGCTGTAAAAATATACTAGTATATTATTCACTTGCTGTAAAAATATACTAGTATATCATTCACTTGCTGTAAAAATATACTGGTATATTATTCACTTGCTGTAAAAATATACTGGTATATCATTCACTTGCTGTAAAAATGTACTAGTATATCATTCAATTGCTGTAAAAATATTCTAGTATATCATTCATTTGCTGTAAAAATATACTAGTATATCATTCACTTGCTGTAAAAATATACTAGTATATCATTCACTTGCTGTAAAAATATACTAGTATATTATTCACTTGCTGTAAAAATATACTGGTATATCATTCACTTGCTGTAAAAATGTACTAGTATATCATTCAATTGCTGTAAAATATTCTAGTATATCATTCACTTGCTGTAAAAATATATAGTATATTATTCACTTGCTGTAAAAATATACTGGTATATCATTCACTTGCTGTAAAAATGTACTAGTATATCATTCACTTGCTGTAAAAATATACTAGTATATTATTCACTTGCTGTAAAAATATACTGGTATATTAATCACTTGCTGTAAAAATATACTAGTATATCATTCACTTGCTGTAAAAATATACTGGTATATCATTCACTTGCTGTAAAAATGTACTAGTATATCATTCAATTGCTGTAAAAATATACTAGTATATTATTCACTTGCTGTAAAAATATACTAGTATATCATTCACTTGCTGTAAAAATATACTAGTATATCATTCACTTGCTGTAAAAATATACTAGTATATCATTCACTTGCTGTAAAAATATACTAGTATATCATTCACTTGCTGTAAAAATATACTAGTATATCATTCACTTGCTGTAAAAATGTACTAGTATATCATTCAATTGCTGTAAAAATATACTAGTATATCATTCACTTGCTCTAAAAATATACTAGTATATTATTCACTTGCTGTAAAAATATACTGGTATATCATTCACTTGCTCTAAAAATATACAAGTATATAATTCACTTGCTGTAAAAATATACTAGTATATCATTCAATTGCTGTAAAAATATACTGGTATATCATTCACTTGCTGTAAACAATTCACTTCTTATTAATGGTTTGTTGTAGATGAGCATTCATCATCCTGTCTTTACTGCTCTGGAATTAGAATTCATTTTACTCCAGCAATTTGGATTTAAAAACAAAGCTGACCGTTAAATATTAATTCATTAATATGTATTTCTTTGTTAATGTGTTTTAATAATCGGCCAATATAATATCAAAAGTATGTTCATTAGTAGACTGACTGATATATTGCATTTAAATAGATAAACATTTTAGGGGTCTGCCTAATTTTCCAAAACTATACAGTCGACTTTAGGTTGTCAATATATACATGCAAATACAATATAAGGTAGACATATGTTCATATTTAAAATGTATAAGGGCAGACAATACACAATAGTCAATCAAGTATATATATATATATATATATATATATATATATATATATATATATATATATATATATATATATATATATATATATATATATACATATTTTATTTATCATATATTTAATTTTGTTTATTATGTTTTATTACATTTAACCTTTATGCCTAAATACATTTTTTTTAAGTGTATGACGTGCCACCAAACCTGATTGAAAAGTTTTATTATATTTATTATAGGAAATGATACTCTTATAAAAATAAGTAGATACAATACGAATTAGGAATCCAAATAAATCAATCCTTTCAGTTCCTCGCTGAAACTGCTTGCGATATATATGTAACTATGAATGTTTGAACACTGTAGAAATACGAAAAAGAAAAAAAAAACCATAGTCCTAACACATTTTATGTAATTTAGTATTACTTATCTCATAGAAATGTTCTTGGTAGTCATGTTAACAAATGTACTACCCTTACAGTTATCTTTCTTTTTGGGACTATACTTACGGTTGGCAGCTTAAGGCAAGGACACAAGACAATTCTTAAAGATAGGTATTAACACATCGACACAGACATACCATTGCCTGGCTTAATTTCAACTTGACATTTCAACATAACAAATCTCATGACATTGATTTAATTTTAATGCGTGGTTTGTTGTTTGGAAACCAAACTGTGGATATGGCTGTTGAAATGATTTGTAAGAAAAATCATTATTAAAATAATGTGAATGAAATATGTAACTTTAAATGTAATTAACAAAGACACTTAAACCATTTAGTTGCGAACTACAGAGAATCAGAACGATTAACAGAAATTAGTTTGGTGAATATCATATTTTTAAAATGAACCTGACTTTCTTTCCGTGATCATAGACCAATTATCAATTTAAAAAAAAAAAAATGTTGACTATCATCAAAATGAAAATCTAATAAGGATTTTTGTTGAAATAGATTTTTCAAGAACAACAATGATAAGTTGTGTACGTTTGTTTAGTTTGTTGAAATCAAATTGTCATAATCTTAAAATAATCCCAATAATGGAACAAATCATTATTGTCTAGAGTACATGTAATAGTCCTTTGCTCTTCAAAAAATATCATGAATCAATAATCCATATTTTATTTTAAATAGCTTGTACACGTTATTTAAAAACTATCGTAATCACTGAAGGTAATAAAAAGAACTACAATTTTGCAATAAAGAATGTCGACCAAAACATTATAGCTTTAGATATTTTTTTAAAGATTAATCACCGTACTAAAATATATTAACTATGTTAATAATCTTGAGGGATGACGTCTTACAATTCAAAATTAAATGCAATCCCTAAAAAATAAGATAAGAATAAAATACATTAATAAAAAAAATCAACACAGAATATTTTAAACAAACGAATTCATGGATCTTAAACGTTGGAAATATTTAGATGTTGCCTTAACATCTATTAGAAGTGTCTGAGCTGACAACTAAATTACGTTTAGAATCAGACATTCTTTTTCCAAACCACAGATGATGATGTTTTTATATATGTATCACAAGCAAAGTCTTGGGAACTAACTTAATTTATACTACTGTATACAGGTCTATTTTCGCCCCGTTTATTTTCGCCCTTCAACACATGCAAACGGTTTCGCCCAGTCTTAAATCCGTCCACTTGTGTACTAAAGAGATAACTTGGAACATTGGTTTTCTCCCAGTCTTTTATTTGCCCGCTGACAAAGAGGACGAAAGGGGTAAAAATAAAACTGGGCCGAATATTTCCCTGTATACAGTAAATATATTAACATTGATTAATACATACCATAAATATCCAAGTGGAACGCGATAAAATGTAATATTTTGAGAACAAATTCAAGTTATCATTATTTAAAGACTCATGGTTAGCATTATATATTCCACAGGCAAGGTGGGAACACTTACCCACGATTCTCTGCCAGCTGTCATGAACAACCCGGATGTCTCCAAAACAAACAAACGCGATATCATGCAGTTGATCGTAAACCTATCAGCTTTAAAACTGTATACTGTTATTTATGTAGGGTAAAATCCGTATATTTTACCATTTAACGAGGCCGAGTACAGATCGAGTACACACGCAGCGTTTAATTTGTATTGTTACGTCATCTTTTTGCTTGATTGACGCCATGGCGTGATAGTTTCAAATGCAGATATTTAGCGAAATAATTTGTTGAAAATAGCTCGTTGGATGCGTAAAATTGATATTATATTGTGCAATAAACATAAACATTTCGACGTATAGGCTATATTTGGGCTCGGGTCAAAAACGTGAAGAGGATTCAGCAAGCCTAGCCCTCTGTCATGTTTTCTTAACCCGCCTAAATATAGCCTAATTCATATATTTTAAGACAGTAACCATGTATTTTATATTTATGACCCTTAATATGTGAGGTTATAAATTTATTTATTACTTAAATATGTCTGAATGTTTTAATACTACTATAAAGACCACCATTTCTGCCTTTGTCAAATAAAAAATAGCCATTATCTTAAAAAAAACTGGGAAATTGGGCATACAAAAACAAACTCATATAGAACTGAGAGAGAGAGAGAGAGAGAGAGAGAGAGAGAGAGAGAGAGAGAGAGAGAGAGAGAGAGAGAGAGAGAGAGAGAGAGAGAGAAGATATGAAAATAGATATAGCGATAGAGATATGAGAGAGAGAAAGAGAGAGTGAGAGAGACACACGATATGAAAATAGATATACAGTGATAGAGATAGAAAAAGAGAGAGAGATACGAGGAAGGGAGAGTCTAAAAATGGCCACGACCATGAACATTCTTAAATCTAACCGTAATTTATCTAGCATTCAGAACGCGTAATGATGTTACTTCAGTGTAAACTTGATCGTAAGGTTTATCATGTGTTTTTGAACATAGTATGTCGTGGATTTCCGTTCTATTTATTTATACATAATATCTTTTTGCAGAATTAAATACAGAATCATTTTTCAATGGAACATTGCGTATAATTGTTCTTGAAAGATATTTAATTACATACGTCGCACTGTTAATTGCAAGGCTTAAATGTCAAGACTATAGCCGTATATGTTTATTATAATTTGTTTACTTTAGAGTTGCACATAAGCAGCTTTACCTAGTTCACATCGGTAACCTCGATATCCAGGGTTACAGCCTTGGCAGGTGCCCGTCTCTATGTGACAGTACTGACAGTTAACGTCTGGACAGGGGAAGGTATTGCTTGACCCGTAACATCCCGTAGCAGGACATCCTTTGATATGAATAATATTTGTGATTATTACACTTGGATAATTAAATTTTGATGATATGTTTCTACTGTGTATACTTTTATGTTACATAAAATAATTTACTTATGGTTAACATACAATAAGCTACTTAAGGGTATAAAATATGCACCATGCGATAAAGCAATTCATTTTTAAATAGTTCATATCAATTTTTTTATGAAAAAAACCGTGTGGTTCATAATTATCAATGATATAAAACAGACATCAGTTACTTTAATGCACAATTTTGTCTTTTTTTGTTTTTTAAATGCGACTTCCTTATCGTGCGGGGGGTTGGGGGGGGGGGTGGGGGGAGAAACACTGAGACTTTCCCCATCAAATTTAGGACCTTATGCCATCAATCAATTATTTTTTTTAGATATTACGTCATGTACCTTTACTAATTCTGATCATAATTTGAAAGCGGTATAACAGTACACTCACCGTACACCTCTACTTCACACAGTAAAGTGGCAACAGAATAAGAGTACTCGTCAGGGTAGGTAACTCCTGGTAGTCTCTCGTTGTAGTATATGACGTACTGTCCATGTACAGGACAGGTGGTGGTGAAGACAGCAGGTATGGTGGCCCGTGTAAAGTTGTCGTCCTGGTAACACAGTGTTCCCTGTTGTCTGTCTGTTGTGTTGGAGACGTACACCGAGAATCCAAGGAAGTACTTAGTGAGCAAATTAGAAGGACCTGTATAAAATATTAATTATAGTATGTCCCAAGTTATAGCTTCCATCACTTTTTGATGATTTTTAATAAAAATACACATAGCTGTGAAAGAAATACAGTTAATCGATAAAAGGGATATATCCAAGATATCTTCATTAATAAGTTAACTTTTTTCACTCATAAAAGTTAACAGGAACGAACACATTTTTTTAACGAGAATTTATAATGAGAAATGTCAACATTTTTTCTCCTTTCGTAAGTACTCGGGACACCTCGCACAATTTTTCAACGTTATCATCCTGGATTTGGTTCCTGGATTGCACGAACATTAGTTAAATTTACGTAGCCGTTAACTTGACGTTAACGTGACGAAAAATTAACTGTAAGTTAAATAGGTTGCTCAAAAGTTAGCTAGCTGTTAAAGCTTAGTTAATTATCTAATCTAACTTACAGATTTAACTAAGGTTACCTAGGTACATTAAATTTTTAATTAACATTAAAATCAAAATCTCAAACCAGTATACAGGCAGATAATAGAATAGAGATAAACGATAAGTGACGATCGAATCCGATCCAGGTTTCGTTTCAAGCGAGACTTAATCCTATACATCGCAAACCTGTTGTGTGATGACCTACATACGACTACTAAAAAGCCAATCAGTTGCTGTAGAAACGCAGGTATGTCATACGGGTATGTCTATTTTATTTTATTTTTATTTCAGGAATAAATAATCATACATGTTAATCCCTCTCTCTCTCTATCTCTCTCTCATTAGATAATATATGTATATAGTCGAGGTTAAACCGGATGCAATGGGGAAACATTCAGCCTGCGCATGAGTTTGCCTGGTTCCTGTGCAAGGGTAGCTGAGGGAACCAGGCTAGCACACCGTTTATTTGAATCGAGATGCCATGCGATTTGCACACATTAGTTCAAAGGTGCTGTAATTGTAGTGTTGTCGGTAAAAAATACAGAGATATAGAATTCCTTTTAAAGAAATGATCGGCATGTGATATGAACTGTCAGTATATTGAAATAAATTAATGTTATGCCGAAACTAAAACAGGCGTCAAAAACATAAGTTGCGATGTTTTGTTGTTATCCGAATACACATGAAGCTTAACTTTACTTTTACGGTAAGCGAGGCTAGAGTACTTCCCGTTTAAACATTTTTTTAGCGTTTAAGTATGGTTCAGTAAATATATGTCTGTATATAATAGATAATTAAATAAATATGCCACTGTATAAAAGTTAAAATCTCAAGAAAAATGCATCAAAATATGCAATTAATTTACACAAATCTGCAAGTGCATAATTAACAAAGTAGTGCGAAGGGTAATGTGTGCGCAAATAGTAGAATTCGCCGAATGCCTGATACTATACATGCAATATTCATTAATATAGATCTTAATAATTTTAGAAGTATGAACCCTTTAACCTTTGAGATAAAAAAAGTCAGGGCTATACGAGATCTACGTACAAATTTAGTGGTCAAAAGTAGGCGGCTATAGAGTCGGAGGAATCTCTGATCACTTAAAGCTTTCGTTGGAAACACATGCTTATGGTCCACGAATTGTAGTCCTTTTTTAAAGGACAGCAACTTGTATATATACAATATAGGATGTATTTGCATGTATCTATGCTATTTTTTTTTTTACAATTTTCTGTAAACGAACGTCGAATATGACGTCATTTTTACTTTGACGTCCCAAATGAAGTGCCCTTTATTTTATTCACAGGATCTCTCTAAATTTTTAAACCCTGTTGAAATTTATACCATTTACCTGATAGATAGAGGGTTTTCATTTTAATTATTAGAAAAATACATATAACGTCAGGTGCATGTGCATTTTTACTATAAAATGTGTGTTATATTTTGAAATCTCATGGAAATTTTTTTTAAAAAATATTGGTATAAAAAAAGTGAAATGCAATATTTATGTACATGATTGTTCTGCTGATCATTAAAAAATATAAAAATAAAGCATAAACGTGAGTTGATATGAACGATAAGTATTTATCTTAAACTCTTCCACGATATGTAATTTCGCATGGCACGTACTGGTAGTTTCTTAGATGTACTTGAATAATTAAGTTTATTTTTTCTAATATGAAAATTGGGCTGAACAAAGGGCTTTCCGAACTGTAGACGGAAAACTTCATGTGTACTATTTTTTATTAACTGAAATTTTATGATTGTGTATCAACCATAGTATTGCATTCAACTTGCTTTAGTTGAGTACGAAATGAAATCAAAGAACTGAAGTACTGACGGGAGTTGATTTTATCGATTATCATTTATTTAAAAATCAACTTATCTTGCATGGCAATTATTTTCTAGTCTGTTTTTGAATTACGCTTTTTTATATTATATGAATTTTTAGACTTTTCCGACAAGAATTTCGAGAAACCCCATATGAATTATGTTGTGTAATATTTAAAGATAGACTTTAAACTATGTAATAGTAATCGAAACTATTCTAAGAATCGTATGGATCCAGGCACTATTGATATCAAACTCTAGTCTCGTTCAACCAGACGCTCGGCTGTCTCCGTTAATCTCCGACAAGCAAGAGAGCCTGGTTGAACAAGACAATATTAAACTGTGGCGTAGGAACACATGATACAACAAAAATATCTAAATTGTTCGTATTATATAAAAGCTGACTATTTTCAAAGTGTTTATAGAAAAGTTTCATTAAAAAACAGTGCTTCAGCATACATTACAATGAATTGTTCTATTATTTTCAAGAACTAAAGCTTGTCAGCGGTGATGATTTGTGCTTAGGTCCAAACACTGTTTCACATTCGGTTTGCCAGAGAAACTGCATAGGAGAGTTGATTAAAAGCAACTCCCAAAAACAAAATAATAAAATCTAAACACAATGTGATGAAATGTTAGGGTGGCTGGACGGTCAACAAATTCAGATCTATTCTGGTCACAGAGGTATTTATGATTATCGAAATATCAAGCAAAAAGTGGCGGAAGCAAAAACTTAGGACAGAGTATAAATTTCATGTTTATGTATTTTTTATAACTTTAACAGACGCAGTTACAAACTGCTTGATATGATATCTTGGCGTTTTAACGGTTTGTTTATCAGACGTATATATACGTGTAGTAAATTAATTTTACATCACTCTACATTTCAGAAAAAAACAATGTACTTAATATTTTATTTTTACAACAACGTTGATATTGCTTATAATAATCATAATCACAAATTCACCATTTGATAGGCGGACAGTTATATCTTTCTTGAACTTGAGAAAATGCAATTCCAGAGGATTTAGTTACGTTTAGTTGCACGCATTCTTGGGTTTTATATGATATTGTTTCGAACGTGTAACGTTTTATGTTAGCAATGAAGATGATAATTGTTCTATTGATCAACGTACCAAAGAAACAAATGACCGGAAAACGTCATCAATGCGCGTAGCGCAATGATGAAAATGGTTGCCGGTCAATCTTTTCGTTGCTACGTTGATCTATAGAAAAACTATTTTTATTTCTTTGCATTTATCAAAACATTTACGAACCATAAAATGTGAAGTGTCATTGATCAAAAATGTAAATAGTTTACATGAAGCGGTGCGTACGAATACAAAAGAACAACAGCAACATTATTCAAAATGGACGCGCCTTCAGCATATGCAGATCTATATAGCTAAATTTAATGGATTAAACACAAATATAAAATGAGGTAAAATCTGAACCGGTGTAACGAAGAATTTTGACCCGGGTTGAAAATTGACCCGGGGGTCATTTTTCCACGTTGAATATTGAGACCAAAGGTGTTGAATAAAGACCCTAATCAGTTGAAAATTGACCCGCATCGTAGAATTTTGATCATGAAACCGGTTCAAAATTCAACAGCAAAGAAGCACAAATTAACGAATCAATATTATAACTTGAGTTTATTTAATTAAAAATGATCTGTTTTTATATATTTATTCTTTAGATTTACATGTTTACATGTTTCAACGGGGGGGGGGGGGGGGGGTTAAAATGAGACTTAAATGATTATTTTTTTAATTGACATAGTATCCCTTTAACTATGTACATGTAATAACTTTTTTATTCATAATAAACTTTTCGCGTATAATTGCTGTGTGTGATATCTATATATTTTTAAAGAAATATATGGGTTTTTTTATAATATTAGTTTACATTGTTACACGTTAAAATATTCAATTCAGTAAATCACTTTTTTTAAATTCGCTGGAGAAGTGTACAAATATAAATAATTTAAAAAAATTACAATACGTCATATTATCTAATTTTTGTTTTACGTTCACCCAGTAAATTGAAACTTTGATATTGTTCATTGTAAATTTTCTGAGTGGGTGTAAATAGAAAAAATTACAGTATATCATATTGAGATTTTTGTGTTTGCACCCACTCAGTTTGTTAAAACTGTGACTATCTGAATTTTGTATTCACACCCATCCAGCCAATAACAGTTTACAAAATGATGATATGCTAACATGATTGTACTCTTTCATGAACAATGCTGCAGTAACTATATCTTGAAAGCCGATTTTTGGTGTTTTATTTGTTCCGTTAGAGTAACTTTTGATGTAACTAAATATCATCAAATCGCTAATTTTTCTAGGCATTAACAATTCTGCTTCATGGAATCTGTAGCAAGTTAGCAACCTAATATTTGTACAGGATGACAATAGAATTCTGCTTTAAAGTTTCTAAATTGCTTTGATCACAAAAATTTATCATAAATTTACTAACAGTAATTGTTTTCGGTAATAAATTAGTAATTTGCACTTTTTGAATAGAAATAAGTAGTAGAAGATCATACAGCAGCGTTGGATTAGATGATTGACCTTCGTATCACAGCCACCTACATTATTAATTTAATTTAAACGTGTTAAATGTGTATATTATTTGTATATAAGACATGAGGTGCTTGAATATTAAATAATTATCTGAACACTTATCATATATGATTGTATGACATATTGTTGGTAGACATGTTCACTCACACCTATATTAACAAACATATCACCTTCATTTATACCTGCAGAGATACAAACATGAGAATGAGATTTTCATGATCCAGCCCATTTGAAAAGAACAGTAAATAAAAGGGAACTGTATATTAAGTAAATATACAGGTATAATACTTAAATAGGTTTAAACAGTGCACCTTAAGAAAATCAAAACACGCTTTGGAGATCTTATATAAGTATAAACATGGGAAACAATTTTACAATTTTATCTATATGAAAAATCAGAACCACCATAAAGTATATAGTTCATATAAAATGGTACATTAATGTCAAAAAGTTGTTTAAAAAGTTCGTCTCTTTGTTGAGTGTATCTTGGATATCCAGGGGGGGAATCACATTTCCTTCAGATTCAGACCCACATTATAAACATCGACTCACATCAGTTAAAAAAATCCTTAAATAAGTAAGCTTTACTAGCTTTATTCCGTAATTGACGTAAAATAATATTTCCTATTGTCTTAACTGAAAGGTTTGTAAGCTCTAGGTATATTTTGTTTTTTAAGTTTTGACTTAAAAGAGAGATAAAGTTGATGAAATTTTCTTTTCTGCATGAAGATTATTCCATAATTTACATGTAGACGGAGCAAAGCTATTGTAATAAGTATATAGTGGTAGATAGTAAAAAAGCTAATTCGATCTATGATTATATGAATGTTTAGTAAGAAAATATGATTGAATTCAATCTAACATATCCTGTGGTGCTAAACCATTTATATTCTTGTAGAATATAATTAGTTTATGGTTATCCCTTCGAGACTGCAAGGTTTCCAAATTAAGCTCACTATATAAAATTATTTTAGAAGAATTAACTCTGATCTTTGTCACTGTCCTGGCTACGTCAATTTGTACATGGTTAAGCAATTCGGATTTTTCCTTGATACAGCCGCTCCAAACAACATATCTATCAGTTGTATACTTTTCGCATACCTTTTCATGTAAATACCATTAATATAATTAGATCAACAATCCTCCGACTGTATATTTAGATGCAAACCTACTTTTTTTTTAAATTGATAACATTTTTGCTGTAGAGGGTATATGTTTTTAATTTTGAGGAAATATATTACGCCAGTTGCCTGTGTTTCTAATTTACAGGTAAATAATAGAAGTGAAAACTCAAAATAATAGAAATAAATTGCATTTTTAAGAAGAACTATGACTGTATATGCATAAAATTGGATGGTGCTTCAATAAAGTTAATCAGACAAGTTTATGAAAAATTATTTTTAAGTCGTAAAAAATTAAAAACATGTGTAAAAATGTATTTGCTATATATACTGTATACGTATAAAAAACCTAGTATATATGAAAAAGGATAAAAATATGACAACCAATCATTTCTTATTTTGTCAGTGAAATATTCTGACTTCTTCAAATTAAGCATAGGTATCTGATATTATATCCTTTTGTCTTGATATAAATATACATACCCTTTACCCAATAAAGCAGTATAGAGGTTATATATTTTCAATTATTAGAAAAATATACAACGTCAGGTGCCTGTCGAATAGAGCTCTGTTGAATTGCCTTAAAAGTGACGATAACGGGCAATATGTTTGTTAGATATATTTATCAGAGATTGTGACAAGTTTAAACTTTAAATTCTGTCACATGAGGGAATGAAAATCATGTCATCTATGTCAAAAAGTATTCTAGTCTTACTCGCCTGCTCCATTCCGAAGCAAACGGTCATCTTCTTAGCTTTTATACATAGTATTGTAATAATAAATGGATATCATATTTTCAGTCTAAAAACTAAATGTTTAATTGGACATATCAGCCTAAACGAAATTAGCCATGTCCGCATATGTATCGGACAGTATGTACATTTTAAAACTGAAACTTTCAAATATGTGCATGATTTTACATTTAAACCGTGTAGAGTAAGTTCCAGTTCAGATCAAAACTCTGAGATTTGGGTCAATTCTCAACAGGATCAATTTTCAACGGGTCGAGGTCATCAGAGTTTAAAAAAAAAATTTTCTCATACCGTTGAAAAATGACCCCGGGTATAAATTTCACGATTTTGGTCTCAATTTTCAACGTTGAAAAATGACCCCCCGGGTCAATTTTCAATCCGGGTCAATATTCTTCGGTACACCGGCTGAATTGAAAGCGAAAGGAAAATGCATGCGATAGCTTGTGAAATTATTCAATTTGCAGAAAAATTCCTTAACACTGGTTTTCATTTGAGATCACTGGAATATGCAACTCGGCATGGCCATGCAAGGATAGGCGATCGTGGACGAAAACAGTTGCATTTGATATGTCGACAAAGAATAGTATGTATAAGCCACTTTTGTAAACGTTGTGGTAACTTGATAGCCAGTGATGCACTTGAGTGGATATCTGCCGCTTGGAATGCACCGAAGGAGTTGATGCACTACTCGTACAGTAGCTTTGCTTTACGATGCTTATTCCGATGACCGATCATGTGCGTGTGTAAATTTAAAACTCATCGTTACCAAATTTGAACAGCAGTGTTACCGTGAAAGTGTATAGGCCTATATGTTCGTTATAATTATTCCTGAAAAAGGAACAGCCAGCCTCGCAGTATGTTGATTGATCGTAAGAAAACGCTTAATTTTCTATTAAGTGAATTAAATAATGTGTATTGTTTATATTTGAAGGTGAAACTTTTCATTTTTTATATTTATAAATCTGTACTTTGTTTACTGACAATTAAAAAGATACAACTTTACATTTTGTTGACTGTATTTTTTTTTTGGAATTCCTGTTCTGTAAATAGTGTTAAATAAGAACAGATTGGAAAGTAGATCCGGCCGAAATTTTATTGAGGCCGGAATCAATGAAATTTTTCGACTAATCAGAGGTGCTTTTAATATCTCATCGAATGAACAAATATTAAATGATTGGTATATCATCGGGTTTTTTTTTAGAGTACAATTATTCCTATAGTCTTATATTTCGGTTGATATGCCGGGCTAACGAAGGAAGGTATCGATGCCGCTATAGTCGAAGCATATCTTATGCCTGTTTTTACTTAAACAAGAACTATGTGAGCCAATGCTCACTAATGATACCCCCGCTCTGATGTGAATATGCAAAATAAGCAAAGAGGACATTTAACAGAAAGCTGGCATTTGATTGGTACAAACATATAGCCTCTAATACGAAATGCCTAAAAAAATAGTGTGTTAAAATTTCAAGCATCTGCAATAAAAAGTTGTTGCGAAATCTTTGACGGAAATTTGTTTAAAAATTGAGGCTTAAAATAACCAAAGTCGACATTTAACAGGAAGTTGACGTCCGATTGGTACACAGGTATATCATACGATAAGGCAAAAAAGTGTGTTAAACAAGCATCTGCGATAAATTGGTGCTGAGAAAAACGCGACAGAAATTTTTGTTACGGACAGACAGACAAACGAACAATGTAAAACAGTATACCCCTCCTCCTTCGGAGCGGGGGTATAATAATTACATGATATAAGTAATTTTGACTATACCCCATGGATTATTGTCCGTCCTGAAATAGATGGTGATGTGATGGATGCTGTGGATGGTCGTCAGGTTCACCCACCAGGTGGCGCTTGTTATGGCATAGGACACAGCACATTGACCTCCATACTCACTCAGGTCTGATTTACCTCTGTCTACAGCGTTACTGGCGTCAAATGCGTCACCTTTACGCGAGTAAGAATGGTATGCTGGTTTGTGTTGGGCAACATTGACTGTTAAGAAGATAAAAAAAAAAGCTTGTAAAAATGTTAAGCTGCTTTTCATTTAGAAAATGTAAATTATTATGGAAATGAAGTCATTACAATTATACATCATTTTTTGTTTTTCTTATCACATAAATATAAAAAACTACATGATTTAATGGCACAAAAAATAACAAACAAAATCCAAATAAAAAATATTGGTAAATCGATTTTTTCCCGTATAACTGTTTTTAGCTAGAATAGAAATTAATCATCCTTTTATGAATAATGTATACAACGACTACGCCGTGGCTCGTTGATAACAGTAATAAAAGGTTTTGTAGTGATTCTCTGGTGATTTGATGAAAATAGTTAAGACATGAACAAATTTATAATTATCATTAGGATTATTTGGCGTCATATTGTTATGTATCAAAATATTACAACACTGCCTATTGGTTGATGATCTGCAGTTTTCGGTCTTTTCTTTTACCTCGGACTAAAGTTGACGTGCCAAAAAAATAAAAATTTAAAAAGGGGGAGAATACACGAACGTCATTGATTTACATGTGACCTTGAAAAAAATATAATTGAACAGGGTGTTCTATGAATAAAATACAAAAAATTATGATAAATTACATCCGGCATTTACATTAAATTTGATACCCACTTCAAAAAACTGACTCACGCGCTTTAACTTGCATCGTCATAGGTAATAACTTATTGGCCTTACAACAATATGGTTCTCATCTCTAATTGACGTATTAAGGGTTATGTTTTCGTTTTAAATCGAACAGAAATATAGCAAAGTTCAGTATTATTACAAAACATCCGTTACAGCATCCCTATGTCATGATCCTTGTACATGTACTTACATGCAATAATTAGAGCAAATCTCTCTTTTACATATCATAACTACGATTTCTTTTCATCTAATGAAACAAATTAACATAACTTGCCATTAATTAAATTAAAAAGTTCATTCAGAATATAAAAAATCGGCCGATGTTAATCAAAAATAAAAATGTAAAGTTAAAACTTGAAAAAAAAAAGTTTTAGCTCACTATAACCATTGACAAAGGCAAGAGTTCCAAAACACAAAAACACCGGATACATCTTTGTGACGAGCCCGGGCATTAGGAAATAGAAATTCCACACGATTTATATATGTCTATAATTTCACTTTGACATTAGTTAAACAGAGTATCGTAGAAAAGAACACTTAGCCTTAAATAACCATGCCTAAATAATTTCTGATATGCTGCCGAAAAATAAAAAAACTTAGGTTTTTCATGCAATTTTGATAGCACAATTTCCTCATTTGTGAATTTCCTTCGTATTATAAGTACCTAATTAGTATCTCTTTATTTCTTAAAATAGATATTAAAAAGAGTGCTCTTTGACATTTGCAATAATTTTCCGGAAATATGTCCCTCTTTTTTGACACCCCGGTAATAGCATGATAGTAATCACATACATTACACTAGGGATATAATGTTAAGGATATGTGACCCTGACGTGAAACTTATTCAATAATTGAAAAAAAAAAAATGTTTAAACAGACACTAACGGAATCACCTTTGTCAAGAAAGACAATTTAAAAAGGTTCGCCCCTTAGGTTTTAGGTAGCCTTTTGGGTCACCTCTAGTCCGAAAATTCTGCATCAAATATTAATTCTAGCAGTATATTTATATTTTTACAATGACAAATAAACTATATTGAATAAAATTGATTTAAAAAAAAAAAACTACATTTTTACAGAGTTTAGTAAGTGACTATATTTTGTGGTGAAAGGTTTTCTAGAGGGAAATGAACATTTTTCATAACTCACTAGCTTTAGAGTGATGTCACTTCCACATTTTCAGCGCAGACCCAACTTCTTTTGTGTTTGTGTATTACGATATATTTATGATATTCTGAAAAACATTTAAACAATATTTTGATATTTATATCAATATATTTTGGCATATTTGGCTTATTTTTTGTAAAAGTTAAGAAAAAATAAACTCCAATTTTGCCAAAAATTAGCTTATTGTATGCAATATTCAAATTATTGAGATGTGACCCTCCACTTGATTTACTTTTAAATGAGACATTAAATGTATGTCTTTTTGAATGCAAAGTTTTGAAAAAATGACATTGCTATATTTTTTTTGCGTTATAATTTGATAACTCCAAAACATCTGTCTTTGTTATTATTGTACTGGCCTTTCAAGCCACGAGTAAAGCAAAAACTTTGACTTAGATTTTTTTTTACTTTTATAGTTACTTCATGTGTTCAACTTCATATGGTATTAAAATCCTAACTCAATAATAGTTCAATCTCAAATTATCGATTCCTATGTCAATTTAAGCAAAACTTAGCGAAAATTTAGCAAAAATTATCATTTTTGTTTGAGGCCCTATATTTCCAAAAAAAAATGGCATGTGACATGGGTCACAAATAAAATAAATGAATATTTTAGGTCCCCATCTTTATATCTAAGTGATTTTCAGATGACTGATATTACTATTATTTCAGTAGCTGACATCCTTACGCATATGGAAATGAGTTCGGTTCCATGGCAACGACCTTTTAACTAACCCATGTTCAAAAAATTAGAACAAGACAAAACAACTTAAATGCCATATGCCATAATGCCATAAAATGTCATAAAAGACATCTTGACAATTATCTAGAAAACTTCTCTTACAAATATATTAAAAAGGTTAATAAAATACATTATTTATCTGAAAATCGATTGTTGGGATTCCTTTTATAAAATCCGAAATTTTAGTTTATATTTCCTCTGACCACTAAAAAAGTGACATTTTGTTATGTGACCCAGCTAGAAAATTTGCAAATTTTTAAATGTTATTTTGGTTAAACGATTAAAAGCAACATATTTTTAATTAACAATTGATATGTAACATGTAGCGAATGAGATAAAAAGATAATAACGTCTGAATATTCTCGGACCTTTATGAAAAAAGATGCCTCAAACCCATAAATCAGTTTTGAAATGGAAATTTCTTGCAACTAGTTATACTGTTAACCTGCATAAGTGAATAAAACGGACTGTTACTTATATAGAATGTTATCATAGTTAAATAGCAATTGATCATGGGCTATGATATGCGCAATGGAAATGAGAAAACTTTAAACAATCTTACCCTTAATGGAACTTGTGCTTTTTTGTTAGAATAGTTATAAACTACCGTCATATTAAGTACAGATAGTAATTTCAAAGGCAAGAAATGGTGATCAGTGATAAGAATTGTCTGGTTTATGGAACTGGTTTCATTTTCTGGATTGTTATATATAACTCGGCGTCGTGCACAGGAACGTTTGTGTATTGTTTTAACAAAGGACTAAAGGAGGTCTAAACAGGCATACCCAGTGATGAGTGTTATCTGTAAGTCATGATCATATATCCAAATCAGTCAAAATATACTTTCATGATGATAGAAAATGATGTCCGTAAGAAATCAATCTCAAGGCATTGGATCATTTTTGGTTCACTAGCAATCACGTTAATGAAACCTTGCTAACTTGAAAAAACAAACAAACAAACAAACAAACAAACAAACAAACAATAATATATCCCATTACTCAATACATTATCCCTCATGTTTTTAAATACGTAATTTTATTTAAAAAGGAATGTCCAGTAATATCAATGTTTTTTAACGAGAATAAATATTTACATAAATGTTAAAAAAGCATATTCTGTACATAATTTTCAAAGCCAAAAAAAGAAATTTCAAATGACAGGAAATATTTTAGGCAGCTGGAACAAAAGAAAAGGACATAAATGCAGTGTTTTCTGTCACCCATAGAGATATTTTTACTGAGTTTCTCCTATTGTGCACAAATGAGACAGTATATTTACATATAGGTGCAAAGAGTCAACATAAGTCGTAGTTTGACCTCATTATCTTTAACATTTATATACGTAAATGACATTAGCTAAATAGCTCTAGCACACAAACATACTGTTGTTTGCTTTTAAGAAATGTGCATTTTTGCCAAGCATAAAATTTAACGATACGTGATATAACAGCAATTTGACTAATACGTTCCTAATTTGTCCCTAAATTCATGGAAGAAATGTATAGAAAATACCAATGCCTGTTCGCACATCACATGTATCTGATTAAAATGATCTTTCTTTAGGATTTGTTCAGTGCTTATATTATTCAGCTTACTCTTGCGTTTTACTTTCTATCGAGTTTGTGTGTAAATTTTAACCGCATGCCCTTGCGCAAAACCGATTTCTTAGAACATTTACATTTGTCGAACATCATGTCTTTTCTAAATTTCTAAAGGACTATATATGGTTTGAGCCTAAAATGGCCCCCTAAAATGAACATTGTCATTTTACTGTAATTCTTTGTTTTATTTGTACAAATATACATTTGAAGTTTTTTCATAATTTTCATTTTGATTTTAGTACCCACATTTTAAATATATGACATCATAAAGTTTACCTTTTCCCGCCATTTTCTCATTTTTAGCATAAAACGGCTTGTTTTTAGGTAGTTTTTCTTTAAGGAAACATTGAGCGACTGCTTGAACAAACAAAATATTTTCACCAATGATTAATCTATCCAATACTTATAAGTGACAAAAAGTTCGTTCTTGTTCAAGGAGTCGCTCTATATTTCCCATTCGAAAAAAGATAAGAAAAATGTCAATTTTTGATAGATTTTGATTAAATCATAAAAATAGCGTCACTTCTGACGTCATATACTGCCATTGAGCGCATATAAATCAAATAAATAGGTGAAAAACGTATTTCATGTCAACTCTTTTATAAAATAACACAACAAATTAATGTACCTGAATCATTTTAAAAATAGTGAATTTTGGGGGCCAAATTTGACTAATATCATATATAGTTCTTTGCCCTTTGTTTTAGGTTTTCTGTATTTATTCCTTGATTATGTGAATTATAAAGGTAAGGATTGACAAATATTCAATATAATAATTCTTGATTCGTAATAAAAAAAATATCAATAAGTTTGTGTCGTATAGATTGTAATAAAAGATGAATAAATCTATGATCAGGTAGCAAGTAGTAAAGGACATCTACGATGTTAATGCTCTTTATATATTCAACTCTATGGAATTATTATAAACACTACCAACAGTTTAACTGATTTACATACACATGATAAAGTCTACAAGAAAATAAAATAAGTGAGTATTTACTCCACCCACAGAATATCACAATATATAGTGTGCAACCTTTATGTATAGACAGATGTTGTGTTTACTTTATTTTAAATTACTGATAACCTTATAATAATAAATGAATTATATGAATGAAGTAAATTGTAAATGATATATACATACAATATTTTGAAGGAAAAGAAAACCTAGTAAATTCATACATTCATTGATTTGTACTTATTTACAATAACTTGCTTTTTTGAACTGATTGTAAAGTTTCTCTTTTTTATTAAGATAAAAATGCGGAATATTATTAAAATCATTAAAATTAAATGCATTATTTTGAGTTTGAATTGTTTTGGTCATAATACATTATTGTATAGTACAATATTTAACTATGAATAAAAACGATTTATCGAATCTTACGTGTAATAAAAGCATAATTATTTTTAAAGCCTGAATTTAGCCTCATTTTTATTTGGACATCAGCAAAATATATGTTCGCTATAGATTCGGAAGAATGATTTTCCGGGAAAGAAATGCTGTGGAAAGTTAAACAAAATTACCTCACTAGTAAATGATCAATTTCCTTATCTATGTTATATATACTTATCAATATTCTTATATTAACTGATACGGAAAATTACATGTACATATACCTGCATGATTTTTTTTCCTTTTAGTTTCATTTTTAGACGGAGGCTCTATGAGCCTCCTCTATTGCTACCGGTCAGCTCACATGTGACGTCGATAGTGGATTTGACGGACACCACCTAGCGGCAAAAATTGCAACATTCGTTTGGGATTCATATTTCAGTATTATTATTGAAATAAATATCTTATTTGCATTTACAATAAACAGAACTATACATATTGCGATCAATAAACATAATTTCTCTCGAAAATTTTAGTCCATATGTTAAATTCAAGTAAGTATGAATATGCATGAGTTTAAGAATAGCAATGGTGTGTAATCGTCTAGTGGCTATTTATACTTTTTATACAGCTTCCTGTCCTTGACGTCAAATAATGAGGATTCCTCAAGAACCATCTTGTGTTGACCGAAATATTGAATAATTATGAGCTGCAATGGATAAACACGGCGTGGTTCTTAGTCTTTATCGTATATTACTTGCGCATTATCAATTAATCCTCTGCGGAGATATATCTTTCTATGTATCGCTACACTCTCCCCACCCCCCCCCCCCCCGGCATCGATCCAATAAAATGATTATTCAACAAGTTGAACCACTGCTATGTGAACTTGAGTATTCTCCCAATTAAGAACAGACAACCGTGATCGTAGCATGACACATTTTAGTTTAGTTTTACTTGGCATGCATACTAAACCTACTATAAGGATAGTGAAACAAATAAATTAAACATCCAGATTACACCCTTTAACGCAACCCCCCCCCCCCCCCACACACACACACACACACACATTCAGTATGTGCATAGGTAAAATACCCAGGCCACGTGCTGTGAAGTTTGATTAATCCTGCATTGTCTGGCCAGCGCTGTCGATTTCAAAGTAAGTTGGGAAGTCAGTGTGTGTTTTTGCAAGTTGATAAAAGAATTTCGCGTAAAAAAAAGTGTGAACACATTTGACAGAATGTACATATTTTCTTTTAAAAGTGAAGCACGGGGTATTATAAGATCTACCGCGGTATATTTTTTTTAAATATAGCTTTAAAGAGATACATGTATTACAGCGAATTCTCTTCATCTTGGATATTTCCGTTTTTAAACATAGTTAGATAAAAGAATAGGAGTTTGCATATACTGACAGATTGAATCTTTTTACAGCAAAAAAAGCTCGCAATTGCGTGTTAAATATTTTTCCGAAATTCTAAATTTATATCTCTCAATTTTTGTTTTCACCACAAGTAAAATCTGTATAAATTCGTAATATTTTAATCCCATGCAGAAAGTCACGATGAAATGTTTACAGTTGATTCGCTAAGCTGTTGATCAAAAGGCTGAGCTAGCAATATTTACTTTTTGGACCGCCTGAAATGATTAAATCAACGGTAATTTTGAGCAAAATGAGCTGTAGCGTCTCTTATATATAAATATTTCATCCGCTTAGAAATATATTTGATCACTCTCTACAATCGAATCGTACATTCTGCAAAAGAAAAAGAACAACTATGCGAGATTGAGATCATGCATGTATTACCTACATGTAACACTAGGAGTTTTTAAGCATGAACGATTTTTTTCATATGAAAAAAGTTCACTGTTCAACAGTTTTTATTGATTATATATCATAAATTTTAGTATATATTGTGAATCATTAGGTATAGTACTAACTAACAAAATATTTTTTTGTTTGTACATGTAATTTGTTTTTGCATATTCCATAAAAGAGCCTGAATATGTTAGCAAAGTAGTTTTTGTCCTTTAGTATTTAGTATTGCAAACTCCTATTTGATACTTTAAACCTTCTATACCTTAAAATTTGAAGAAGAAAAAACCATTATTATTTTTGGGATTTGATTTTTATCAACTCTCCTATACAGTTACTCTGGCAAACCGGAAGTGAAACTATGTTTGGACCTAACCACAGATCATCGCCGCTAACTGACAAGACCTTGTTCTCGAAAGTAATCGATAAATTCAATGTAATGCATTCTGAAGCATTAAATATTATTATAGTTAAACATTGCTCGGATCCATATAATTTTCCAGAACTATTTACATTACTGATACATAGTTTGATGGAAATAATTATATCTTAAAATATTAGGCAACATGATTCATATGATGTTTTCCTATAATTCTTGAAATTGTTGGAAAAGCCCAAAAATTCATATTATGAAAATATGCGTTATTCAATTACGGATAAAAAACTACTCGGCATGCGAAATTACATATCGTTGATTTTAAGATAAATATCAATCGATGAAATCAACTCCCGTCGGTACTTCAATACTTGGAATTAAATTAATAGTAGATTAATCTCCTCCGCAATGATGCCTCCGTCTCTCAGTACTCTAAGTACTTTGATTATAACAGGAAAACTATATATAATATTGACAACAAAAATATTGAGTCTATATGAGAACTGACTCTTTTATCAACTTATTGCTTGACTTATTCCTTACCAGAATTTGACTAGAACTTTCATTGGTTTATGTTTATAAAGCAATGTTGTTGTTTTTTTTCATTTGTATATCTATCATTAGAGATGGATAGATAACAACTGGATAACAGGGATTGACATTGACGCATTAAATGGGTTATCATAGCTGAAAACATTGTCAGTACTATTATTTGTAAACAGTTCTAGTCTACTCTGGATGGACTTCCGTCCTTATTCTCCTTTCCTTTAACGTGAAGTGACTAAACCCCTTAATATCCAATGGTTTGTTAGAAGGAAGAAGTTTTAATTCATTAAGCGAATTTCATAACGTTTGATCGTATTGGACTGAGGACAAAAATAGTATTAAAGATATTATTAAACAATAGCAATTTTTTAGTAATGCTTGATTCCGCCTCATTAAGCTCACACGGTGCTTAGAGTTTGTGGTTAGGAAATTGATAAGTTTTGTCTGATTATATTTAGAAAAAGTCCTCACACTTTGAAATGCGTTTAATAACGAAAGTAGACGTGATTTTAAATATTTAGTTATGTTGTTTTTGGGTTGTTATTATTAAAATACGATCAATTTTTAACACGAGAAAATTATAGTAAAAATTGGTTATAAACTTCTAAATCAATGTATTTATTTGACAACACTAAAGAATGTATTTACTCACAAGCAGTTATAATACAGAAACAAAAAGTTTAAACGTATGCTTAATATGTTTTTGAGAAAATTTCTCTAGCTTTGTTTTTTATATTACAACAGCTGATATATTCAATACATATAAGTCAGAAAAAAGCGGAAACTACACGGAAACGTAAGTTGAAACGATACAAAATTACGTGGAGACAGTAAGTAGGTGTTTGTTTTAGGTGTTTGAATCAGTCACATCTTTCCCAGTATTTAGTAAATTCAACAAATAGTGTTGAAATAATCTCGACATGTATCGATTTACACTGTCACACATGCTAATGTAATGCTTATGATTATTTACATATGTTTTACCATAGGAAGTATTGGTGTTTGATATGTAATTAAACATTAATAATGTTTTATTTCTTTTTACAGTACGGTTAACACAGGATTACACTATGTAACATGTAGTTAACGTCCTTGGTGTTTCTGTTTTCACCATTTTGTTCATAACCGTCGCGACCTTGGAAGTAGCAAGACGAAGACTGACTCAGAAAAGATATTTATAAAAAAAAAAGTAATTAAAGCCCGAAGCTTCATGAGAACAGTACTTTATTTTTGGGAATTGATTTTAATCAACTCTCGTATGCAGTTACTCAGACAAACCGAAAGTGAAACAGTGTATGGACTTCAGCACAAATCATTGCTGCTGACAAGACGTCTTGAAAATAATTGATAACTCGATGTAATGTATGGTAAAGCATTGTTTTTTAAGGAAACTTATTTATAAATACCTTGAAATTAATCAGATTTTAAATGGTACGAACATTTTAAATATTTTTTGTAGTCCTATTTATTTACGCCAGAGTTTAATATAGTCTCGTTCTACTCGACGCTCGGCTGTCTCCGTAAATCCTTGTCGGAGATTTACGGTGTCAGCCGAGCGTTTGGTTAAACGATACTAGAGTTCAATATTGCTTGGATCCATATAATTTTCGAGAAATATTTATGTACTGATACATGTACATAGTTTGATTGAATTATTTTTATCTTTAAATATTATTTAACATGATTCATATGGGAGTTTCTCGACATTCTTGTCGAAAAAGTTAAAAAAGTCATGCATATTATAAAAATGTGCGTAATTCAAATTATGAACTACATGTACTTGTCATGCAAAATACATATCATTGATTTTAAAATAAATAAACATCGAGAAAATCAACTCTTGTCAGTTCTTCAGTACTTTGATTTTTAGATTACAATCGTGTACCATATGATATCAGCAAAAGGACACTTTATTTATCAATATACACTATTTGTATGTATACATATTGTGTGTAGTAGACTACTTTGCAAAATACTCAATTTAGATAAAAAATATTTGGCTTTTTTTTTAGTTAGACAGCGCTTAATTGGGATGAAACCCTGTATGTAAATATGCTATTCAAATTCTATGAACATTTGGTCAAAAAACATTCCATAAACTAGATTTGAGATTTAAATGATGATGCGCTGTAAATAGCCATAACTTGATGTTCACAAACCATAATATATCTTTTATGTTTTGTAACAGTAGCATGCCTGGTCTAATCAACCAATTTCTGTGCCGACTAGATTGCTACCTACAAATCAGATGGAGGCAATTTACGGTCGTTTAGAATAAGAGCCCTCGACTAAAGAAGGAAGTTTATCTTAACAAACATCTTAAGGTTGTTTTAACAATTCTGGATATACGGCTGTACTTATTATGGAGCCTATAATAATGCAAACAATTTTAACCGATTAAGTGGGATGATGGAATCAGATAGAGGCAACTTATACTTTAACGTTTTTTTCTAACGAGAAAAAAACCTCGCATGCTCAATCTTTTAAAACTAAAGAGACGAATAAACGACATTTTAGAATACGGCATCCGCCTGATGAAAAGTGGAGCAACTCGTTTTTTGACGACTACACGTGATAATAAATATGTAGTAGGTTGCTGTTGAAATAGTTATATTTATTGTAAAGTTTTATTAGCGGAATAATCCGTTTTTCAAAGGTTACACGTTCTCAAAGGTTACAAGTCCATGGTAGGTTGGTTCTGAAACATCAAGTGAATCGAATGTAATGATTTATTTGATGCATAACTTTTTTCTATTCTTCCATTCAGTACCATGTTTCTTTTTTCTTTGTAATATACTGTTCTTTGTTCTTCAATAACTTGACTCAATTCGTTTGAGGCAATATATATATATATATCCCGCCGGTTAGCACACTGTTTATAAATTGAATTGAAAAATGAAACGTTTATTCAATTCATCTACACTTTATGGACAATTGTCATGTTTGTATCCTTAATATATAGACGTTTTAGGCCTTGTGACCTACCCATTTTTAATATAGAACGGTTAGGGTTTACCTTGGGCATGCGCATCGGGGTTTCATACCTGAGTGATTTTTATCTATTTATAGGTAGTCACACTTTAAAGAGCTGTATTTCTATTGTTGAATTGAAGGTCAATGCATTATTATATCTCACGGAAATATTTGAAACATAATTCCTGACCCTTGTATATTCCGAATACACAGTTAGCGTCTGCTTTCAGGTGTTTTCTTCTGACCGGGTTTACTTTCTATGTCCACTTTTGGTGTACTTTGGGTTTACTCTGGGTCCATTGTTGTGAACCCAAAAAGTAAAACCAGAGTTTACTTTCTGTTAGGTTGGGTCTGATCGGTACTGTATATCAGCATCGACCCTGCTTACTTCCTGTTCATATCTTTTCTGGTTATATGCTAAAGTACCATCTATTATTTTCATTTGGGAAATTTTAAAGCAACATAACATTAATGTCTGCTTATGCCAAATTAAACACTATTTTTGCGATAATGGGAAAAATAGCCAAACTTTGTCAATATAAGAGGCTGAAAAGGAAGCATGTCACAAAAGAGTCATTTGTTGTTATTTATCGATAATTAACTTTTTTTAAGTAAAGAAACCATTCAAGATGTTTTTATATATAAGCGTTACACTCTTATATACATGAACGCAAGAAACACATTCTTTTAACACACAGTTGTTTTACGTTTTTGGAAAGTAGACGTTTATCGAAGTACATAGTATAAGGTACATATTCAGTGTTTTCAAAATTTTAGAGTCAATGCGTTAATGTGTATCAATAGTCAATATGGTATTTAACAAACATATAAATTATCATTAAACTTTATTATATGCCACAACGTTATGTTTTGCAGTGGACTAATATCCATCTTCTCCGAGGAAAAAAATGCAAAGGAAATCCAGATGTGGTCTTAAAGAAATACTGATATTTACATGATACAGTGTATATATGTTGCTTTACATTTTTTAACATAAAAACCTTACAAAAAAGTACACTTCATATACGACTTTGCCCGAAGTATTTTTCTTTCATTTCATATCTCTAGATATGAACACCTGGAACTGGTGGCCAACATGTAGCGTTTCTTTCGTTGCCGTAGACATTGTGCATTTATTTCTTGATTTATATACATTTTGTATGAAATAATGCAATATTTAGGTTTTATTGGCCTCTTTGCCATGTTAAAATATTGAAATCACGCTATCATAAATGTACTTGTTGTGTGGCTCTCTTTGTGTTACTGTGTTGATATATGATGTTAATATTGAAAACCGATCATTAATGAATATAAATTTTCTAACAAAAATACCTTTTAGCCAACATTTGGCTCAAAAATTAAACAGAAAGAGGATAAAAGTGCCATAGGAGTGTCAGCAAAGCAGTCGTGTCTATTCAGTCCTTCTTTTTTTAACAATTTTATCAATAAAAAATCAAAACATACAATTGTTCAAAACTTAAGAAAAATCAAACATTGCCAAAATGATCAAAGTATCAATGGATGGCTTCAGAACAGTTCCTTTTTACATCATACTCCTGAAAACCAGATCCTCGGGGATATATGTCTTTATCCTTGCATGGTATCCAATTCATTCGGCTAGCATACAAACCTTTTAAATAGAAATATAGATACAATGGGTTTAAAGAAACCATGGCTATACGCTAGGTCTTCATCTGTCATACGAGACACAAAACCATTCAACGTTAATATACGCTAACTGCACAAACCATTAACACCTAACAGAACACATTGAACAGTTTCTGAAAGAAGACTGGAAAGTGATTAAATATGGTAAAAACAAATGCAGACGCATCTCAGAGTTTCGACTCGTATATTATTTAGCCCATGTAGTAAAAACAAATTTAACTACATAAATATCATGAATGCAACTTACCCCAAGCAATAGAAAATGTAACCAACAATCAAGCCCAGCTTTGTACTCATAGGAAACATTCATGGTCTAGTGTACTATGCTATGCAATGCGACTATTTAGATATCACGATATGACAATTAAAACATCTTACCTATAAATTTGAGTCAAGATGACCTTTACATATTTCAACAATGTTTTGTTATCAAAACTCCTAGAGGCTCCAAGCATCAATTGATTTTACATTTAGATGTAAAAAGAAGCAACTGCAACACGTATATTCTATATAATGTTAAGCGTTTAGTCTGAGTCGTCTTCAAAATAAAGGTATAGTTGCAAACATTTGATTACAATATCACAACTGAATTTATATTCCTCAAAAATAAATCAAACACAGAGTTAACGTTTTGTCAATATTAATCGCAAAAAATGTAAATTAAATTTAAAAAAGATAATAAACTTTCCGATTTATTAAAAAATGATAGTAAATGTTACTCTTTTAATCATAAGTAGATACAATAAAGAATAAAGAATCTAATAAATCCATTTTTTTGGTTCCTTACTTAACTACATGTGTCGTATATGAAAATATGTTTGTACAGTGTAGACGTAAGAAAAAATGAAAAAAACCCAATAGTTTTAACATATCTTTTGTAATCTAGTATTGCATAGTCCAAATACATTATTATGTATAATTTAGTATTACTTAGATCACAGTGTTCAGGGTAGCCATGTTTACAAATGTACGACCCTGACAGTTATACTTCTCTTTGTGACTACACTTGCAGTTGGCAACTTAACAAGCAAGGGCGCAGGATAATTCTTAATGACATGAAACGACACATCGACAAAATACCACCACATTGATTAATTTCAGCAAATGACATAACAAAACTCATGACATTGATATTATTTTGATGCGTGGTTTGTTGTTTGGAAACCAAATTGTGGATATGGCTGTTGAAATGATTGTAAAGAAAAATTTTGATAAGAAAATGTAAATTAAATATATAGGTTAAAAAAATGAACTCAGACACTTCAACAATTTGATTGCAAACTTCAGAGAATAACCATGGTTATCATTAGGAATGTACAATTCAAACGCGATAAAAAAAATGCGTTCGTTGAATATTATGCTTCCAAAATGTTCCAGAGATTTTTTTTATTGTAATCGTAGACCAATTTAATATATTTGGGGGGGGGGGGGGAAGAGTTAAGCAATGTTGACTCTCATCAAACTGAAATTATTTAAGGCATAATTATAATGCAAATTGTTACTGAAATACATATTTTTTCAAAGAACAACAATGATAATTTTCCACGTCTTATGTAGCTTTGTTGAATCAAATGATCATCATCTTGGACCAATATAACACAACAAAACATGAGGTCTTGAGTACATGTATTCGTACTTTGCTCTTCAAAATAATTAGTTAAATCAATAATCAGAAGTTTATTAAATAAATTATATCAGATAGCTTGTATAAGTAATTAACAATTATCATCACCATTTGAGGTTATCAATTAAAAACTACTATTTTGCAAATACAAATGTCGACCAAAACATTCCAGCTCATTATTTTTCTATAAGATAAATCAACATACCAAAACATCCGTGAACAATGTTGATATTTCTTCAGGAATGAATGCTTATAATTCAAAATGAAATGTAAACGTTAATAAATACGTTAAGGAATGAATATATTAATGAGAGAGATAAACAATGAATAGTTTAAACAAATGAAATCGTGGATCTTAATCGTTGAGAGTAATTAGTACATAAACTACCTACATGTTGCTTCAGTATTATTATAATACATTTACCATTTACAATCAAACATTTGATGGTTTATATAATTTATACAGTTACCAAAACAAAGATATGGATACTTACTCAAGATACACTTAATACATTCAATATTGATTAACACATACCATGAATATTCAAATGGAACGCGATAAAATGTAGTATTCTAAGAACATATTCAAATAATGGTTTTCCAAAGCATCCTCGTCTAGCATTACATATTTCACAGGCAAACTGAGAACACTTACCAACGATTCTCTGCCAGCTGTCATAAACGGTCCGGATGTCCCCAAAACAAACGCGATATCATGCAGTTAACCTATCAGCTTTAAACTGATCGTGACTTGGTTAAGGAAAAAGTATTTTTAAAATTATTAAAAGGCTACACCAAATTTTATATCAACTCACTTATTTTCATCTCATACTCCAGTTCCATTCACACTTTTTTTTTAAATAATTGCATCTCGATTTGAATTTACTGTACAAATTTGAAAAGTTGAACAAATCTTTATTTTTGGTGGTTAATGTTTGTTTTTATTAATATGAATATGAATATTTATTTTATTATTTTTGTTTTTTGAACTGTATGGAAAGTAATCAAAATGCTTCTAATTTATTGATGATTTCTTTTAAATAAAAAATTAAACACGAAAATAATTAAATAAAGATCCTTACTTTTTTGACAGAAGTATCCGATCCAGCCAGGACGGCAGCCATAATCACATGTTCCACCGACATCGTTACAACCTTCACACGTGTAACTGTTGATGCATGTCTCCAAACAGTTTTGTCCAAAATATCCAACGGGACAAGCTTGCGAAATGTATAATTAATATATATCTATATGTATGTTTTTTCTGTCCAATAAAACAATCTATCTATCTATCTATCTACGCTGGGGTTTAAAAGAAGCATATGGAATCCGAGTTACATGCATTTCCGTGAAATCTCAGATATTGATTTGGATGTACCTATTCAATTATCTATACAATGAAATATAAAGACAATATTTTTTTGACAAATTTAGTTTTATTACATAAATTGACGTCATGACTGCAAAGATGAATTTCGTAGATGTGTCAGAAAAATTTATGAACATTTTCAAAAATATAAGTAATCTAAGAACTCTAATATATTATTTTTGGGTGAAGTATTAGAAATTGAACATACACATATTTGAAGAGAGGTTAATCATTTAATTAAAAATATGTAATTTTGCTTTATTTCTCGGCCAGACTTTCTCTGTCGTTGTTTACGATATACATATCCAACTATGACAACACTACTCCGTATATTTTGAACTTCAAAGTTAACATGTAATAATAGTGTGATTAAAGCATAACGTAAAAAGTGCTGCTAGAATCCCGTGTTTTGTGTTGCTTTGATGTAACATACCGTTTTCCGTGCAAAATTTACAAAGGTATTTTGAGAACGAGATGAATATCTACTTAATTGAGGTGACTATAAGATTCTAGAAGCGATTTTGATTAAACTGAGATCTTTTGTCTTTCCTTGATATGTTAATGTTTTGTGGAAATCATGGGGTAGGGTTGTTCTATCTCATTTTATATTAAGGAAAATACGTAAGCTATTTATATATATCACATGATAATGCACCGATGTGGCAGTAATATACTACTCGAGTTAATAATCTCGAGAGGATAATACCAAGTGTTTGGACTGGTTCAAAACAGTTCTTCAATCTTAAGATTAAGACCCTAAATTGCCCATATGCTTCCTTCAACTATCCGTGTTTTAATCTAACTATTTATCACGTTATTTATCTAATCTATCAATTCTTCCACTTACGAGTTTTACACAAGTCTCCTTGATAATCAGGATCACATCCCGTTAAACATGCTCCATTGATATTGGAACACTGGTTTACGTCACGACATTGTCCACATGTTTCATTGCATTCAGAACCATACAACCCTCTGTCACATGCTACAAATACAATGTTCACTCTTTTAATGTGTAGATGTTATATATACTATATATCTATTTTCAAACAAAATATTTTACATGCGTATCTACTCACGAGTTCTACACAAGCCCCCTAGATAACCAGCATCACATCCAGTTAAACATGTCCCATTGATATTGGAACACTGGTTTACATCACGACAGTGTCCACATATCTCTTTGCATTCGGATCCAAATAATCCTTCGTCGCAAGCTATAAAATAAGTCAGCTTAAATATTTACACGCATGCGGAAATCAACAGTCAAGCTATTAGTTAATACTCTGATTATTGCAGAAAAGGTATAGACGACCCCCTTCTTAGCAGGTTACGGTACCTTTTCTGCACAGTCGTGTCCTTCATATTTCGGAAAAACCATTTTACAATTTTGGCGAACTAGTTGAAATATTTTATATGGTTTTGTAACTTTAAATGACTTTAGATTTAAGAACTTAGCTGGATATTTGAAAACAACACCATTAATACTTCAGATTTTAACTAATGTAAAATAATAAAAAGATTTCAGAGTGTATTAAAAATTATTTTCAAAAACAAATTAACGTTTTATGAGTTTTTTAAGCGTTCATTCCTTAAAGGGATTTGTCTAAAAAAATTACGTAATCTAATCTCTATTTTTTCTAAGTAGTCAATGTGTTAACTTTCCAATCAATCTATAGCGAGTGCATGTCCCCGGCGCGAAGGACTGGCAAGAAAAGCAAGCTCTAAAAACCAGTGGAAGAATAGAAACAAAACCAAACTATCCACTACCAAAGTGACTAATGGTCAAAACATTAACCATCAGCTCTACCTAAAATGTTCCTGTATGATTTGTTCAGCTGTAAACTTTATTCTTTTTAAGGAAAAAATCCATATATTTCATCATTTAAATGTGGTTTTTTCCCTTAATTTTATTTAATGGTCAAAATATTAACATTCAGCTTTGTTTGTAGATCAGTTGAATGCCAGGACGGATTTATTTAAAGATTAGGGTATGTTTATTTATTTATATTTTACAATATACTGGGGGCTGCCACCCCAAGCCCCTGCTTGCAATACAAAATGGCGGCGCCCATTACTGTGTATACCTTGCTAAGTTATTTTGCCTCTCCGGGTCACGCGCGGAACCTCATACAAAATGGTGGCCGTACCGGTTAAGTTCATTCTATCCTAGACTTTTATCTTTTTTAAAGGAAAAAAAACATATCTCTTACCATTTAAATGTGTGATTTTCCTTAATTTTGTTTATAAGCTTTTCTTCTGAAGGAAATTAAAGTAGTCTAAAATGGCCACGACAATCGACCCCTCTTAAATCTACTCACATTTTATCTAGTGTTCAAAACGCGTTTAGACGTTAATTCTGCTTATAACACATGGTAAGATTTATCGTGTGTTTTTGAGCATTGAATGTCGTATATTTCCACTGCAAACATAGCGAAAAATATAAATTCAATGTAAACAGTTAACATTTTACAGAGTTAAACACAAAATATCCTAGATAATTTTACAATGTGAAATTGCGTATAAACATTGCTGAAAGATTTTTAATTGCATATATAGCACTGTTAATTGCAGAGATTTTAAATGTTAAGACTTTGGCCGTAGAATATGTTAATCATATTTTGTTTTCCTTAGAGTTGCACATTAGCCGTTTTACCTAGTTCACATCGGTAACCTCGATATCCAGGTTTACAGCCCTGACAGGTGCCCGTCTCTATGTGACAGTACTGACAGTTGACGTCTGGACAGGGGAGGATATTGCCTGACCCGTAACATCCGGTAGAAGGACAACCTTTGATATAAATAAGATACTTAAGGGTTTTAAAAATATGCACCATGCGATAAATCAATTTATTTTTAAATGGTTTATATCAGATTTCAATGTACAACCGTGTGGGTTTAAAATGGATAGTTACATAAAACGGTCTTCAGTTCAACAGCTTTTTTTTTTTTTTTTTAGCTTTTTTTAATTGCAATTTGATTCTTATCGTGCGAGGAAAAATAAAAACTCTGAGATCTTCACCAACAAATAAAGGACCATATGCCATCAGTCTGTTAATTTTTATTGATATATCACGTCATGTACCTTGACTAATTCTGATCATAATTTGAAGCGGTATAACATTACACTCACCATACACCTCCAGCTCACAGAGGTCGGTGCTAACATTATCAGAGTAGTCATCTGGATAGGTAACTCTTGGTTGTCTCTCGTTGTAGTAGATGACGTACTGTCCATGTACAGGACAGGTGATGTTGAAGACAGCAGGTATGGTGTCTAGTGTAAAGTTGTCGTCCTTGTAACACAGTGTTCCCTGTAGTCTGTCTGTTGTATTGGAGACGTACACCGAGAATCCAAGGAAATACTCAGTGAGGTCATTAGAAGGACCTGCATAAAATAATGATCAATTAGTGATGGACGTACAAAGTTTAGCAAACAAATGATATTAAAGACAACTTAAGATGTTGTATCGGTAAAAGAGAGTGCTCAGACTTGCGTTTGTTGTACTTTTTAAACATTGTGAAATAATTATGAAGGTTCGGAGTATAATTAGATAACTATAGTTCCTAAATATAAATCGGGTTGGATTAGCTTGTTTAGTTTTAAAAACCCATCAACATCAGATCAACGGTATTCCATACATTCTGTCTTTCTGTTGTATGTGTATATTGTATTGAGTACATAACCAAGTATCCAAAGAATTTAATGTTGTCATTACATGAAGTTGCAGTAAACAGAAAAAAGTAATATTTATTTCTTCTTTTAAATTTTTTGATTACGAAAGCTAGAAAATCATTGGAAGTAGTTCCGATATCGCATTCGTTGTAATAGATGCACACTATGTTGATATAATTTACTTTACATGTAGCTAGCAGCATAGCAGCAACATACAAAATTTAAATAAGATAATTACCTTTATGAAATTAGTGATTGCCTACAAATAGCCAAAAAAGTTTAATAACACATTTTAATCCAAGTTGTAAGCATCCATCAACTCTTACTGCATCAGTATTCACATGTATGGTCACAGTATGGATTTATTTGTTAGGATTCTAACACACTATTATCTCTATGTAAAACACTTTCAAAGATATTTGTGCAGAAATGTTCTAGAAATATCTTATTTCATTTAAAGTTGGGGACTAAAATGATACGCATTTACATTTAATAACAAGACATTCCTGATACATTTCAGAGGATATAACTAGCTGCTTACATAAGGCAGGTGTTTAACTTAGCGACCATAATACAGAGTATTAACACCTTGCTTAAAAAAGAAGCAGTGTACCCAAGGAGAACGTTCTGTTTATATTGTAAACCATTTCTTCACACAGCGGCTTACAAGAGAAGTGAGGGTCCTTTATCGTGCTAACACCTTCCGTGACACTTGGAATATCGATCATTACGGTGCGGTATATATAATCTATTTCGTTATGAGTCTAACATTTTAAAGATTTGTAAAAATGATGTGGCTTTAATAGAATTAAATATGTCTTAAATTGTAAGTAGTTATAACAGCGTTATAACATGTATTTTATGTTATAGTCTGTCCAAAGATATTGCTTCCGTCAATTTTTGATGATTTTTAATAAAAATACACATACCTGTGAAAGAAATAGTTGAAATCAATGAAAGAGAATATATCCAAGATATCTTCATTGCACAATTATCCCCTTTCATTCATAAAATTTTCACAGGAACGAAAACAATATTCTTAGGGAGATTTATAATAGGAAATGTTTACATCTTTTCTCCATTCGGAATACACTCCGGGCTTATTAATGGCTGATGCAATGCAACATCTCCGTTGACTTTCATTTTTTGGTTGTGTATTGAAACATGAAGCGGTAGAGGGGGCGTTTAAAAACAGATAATCTGGACATTTTTCATATTAGTGGATGAACGTAGTTTGAGCACAAATGTATTTACTATTATTGAAATATCAAGCAAAAAGTGGTGGAAGCAAAAACTCTGGACAGATTATAATACATGTTGCATTACTGATCATTTTTATAGTGATATGATATTATGTCGTAATAAAAAGATGTTTATCAGATAGTAATTAGTAATATAGTAATATAGTAATTTAAATTTACATCGTTCTACATTTGATAAAATACCCAGTATGCTTGACATTTTATTTTTATTTTAAAATTGATATTTCCTTCAATAATCATAATCACAAATTCATCATCTTGTTATTCGGACAATAACATATTTGTTGAGGATGAGAAGATGTAATTCTAGAGATGAAACTTCATAAAAGCAATTTAGTGACGTTTAGTTTCACACACTTTTGGTGATTTATATGCCATTGTTTTATATATGAAACGTATCCATGAATTTTATTTTTCAGAACCCAATATAGACTGGTTTACTGTTATAAGAATTTGGTTGATATGCGTGGCTAAACACTAAACATATCGATACAGCTATGGTTGAAGCATAAATATATCTTACTGGACTTCAGAATGATTTAGGTTTAGTAAATGTGACTATACCCCATGGATCATTGTGCGTCATGAAATAGATGGTGATGTGGTGGATGCTGTGGATGGTGGTCAGGTTGACCCACCAGGTGGCAGTTGGTTTCAGATATGATCCAGCACATTGACCTCCACCACTACTCAGGTTTGATTTACGTCCGTCTACAGCGTTACTGGCGTCCCATGTGTCGTCACCTGGTTTGAATGGGTACTGCATGTATGCTGGTTTGTTGAAGGCGACATTAACTGTTTCGAAGTAAAAAAAAAACCTTGTTCATCAATGATAAGCCACAGTTTGTATGAAAAAAAGACATGTAAATTAATATGAAAATGGAAAATTTATTTTTTATAAGTCATTACATTTCTAAATCAAATTTCTACGTATTACAATCATTAAAAGGTACAATAAAAACAGGACGATTTTAATAAAAAGATGTATGCATTGTGATTTTTTTCGTCTCGTCGCTTTTTGCGGACATTAATGTTCCTTTATTCTTTATTGTACACAATGACTGCATCATTGGTTGTTTTATATCATCAGTATATTATTTGATAAAAGTTTTGGAGTTGATCACGTGCTCTGAATAAAAATATTTTGAAAATATACAATGTCTGAGTTATCGGCACGTTAATTAGGCGTCATTTTATTTTTATATGTTAAAATATCACCCACTATGACAAGCTGTTGATCCTCTGTAGATTCATATCATGTTGTTTTACCCACTGTAACGTCATGAACATCATTACTTTACACGTTACATTGAGAACAAATATAAATGAATAATGTGGTTAAAAAAATAACATTACTTTTGATTTTTAAACAAATGCAAGAACCAATTTACGTTGTTAACGAAATATAAGGACGTGAAGCGTCATAGTCAAACGAATGGGCCGTGGAACAATGGCATTTTCTTTTCTTATTGATATGCTCAGCTTTTTGTAAAAAAAAAATATTGGCATAGAACAGTACTATAACAAAACACCCGTTACATCATTCCGATATCATGATCCTTGTACGTGTATTTAGATACAGTAATCAGAGCAAATATCCGTTACTTAAAAAGAAAAAAACAATTTTATTTAATCTGTTGAGTCGAACGAGAAATGTTCTTTCTGAATATCAAAAGTTGACCAACTATAAAAAATTAGGCCGTTTTTATTTATTAACAAATTAAATGTAAACTTAAAAAAAAAACTGTCTCAACGTAACCGTTAGCAAAGACAAAAACTCCGACACACACAAACACTGCATACATCTTTGTGACGAGCCCGGACATCAGAAAATAAAACAGGAAACACACCGATTCTTGAATTCTGTTTATAGTTTCACGTAGACATTGTTAAACAGAGTGCCATAGAAAACGGTATTTACCCCCGAAATTATCAAAGTTTACTTATTTCAAGTTTGCTTCGGGATGTTATATTATTATAAGTCATTTCCTCGTTTAAAAATGAATGTTCATTGTATGTATTTAATTCTTGTCGCTTTTTGAATTGAAATTGAAACAAAGGAAGCGAGTGCTCTTTTAGATTTACAATGAATTCACGGAGATATCTCCTCTAGCATTTTCCTGTTTATCGACATTCCGGTAGCAAAAGGCTAGTCATCACAAATATTACACTTGGAATACCATGTTAAATATAACCATGTCCTATTAAACGTTTTTCTGTTAGTGTAATTAGTAGATAACAGAGGAACTAGGGACAATGTAGAAAATTTTAAGGTCTGGTGTTAAGCATTATAAAAACAATGGATGAAATATTACACTGAACAGCTTGGTAAAACAAAAAACCTTCCAAAAGTTAAATTTATCATGAAAAGGCAAACACGCCTTACTTTTAAACATTTTTTTTATTAGATATTAAATACTTTTATGGTCACATATGCTAATTCATTGATTTCATTGTTTAAAATAATCTTATCCATAATTGATTTCCGCATGAAGGGGTTATAACATATGTAGTTTACTTCACGTATGACCATCACCTCCATCTTTCGATACATAATACCATGTATATAAACAAAACAAGACATGGTATATGTTGCTCTTTGCCACCAGCGTGACTTTAAATGTTACGTAACATTGTAACACATTGCGCAAAATTATATGAAATAATATCACATAATACTACAATTAAAATTTAATTGAATTATGTCACAATTATGCATTTGATCTTAATATTATGTAACTATAATTAATTTCAGAATAGTAACTAATAATAAAATACAAATATGAATTTTATTAATTGTCTGTATTGAGAAACTGAAATCGAAATTGGTTACGTGATATCGTCAAACAATTTCCTTGTGGTCTGAAAACGCCATGAACTTGATAAAACTTATTAATCAAGTTCAGACCCCAAGGAAACATAAAAGGAGGAAAGAAATACCGGTGGGAAAGAGCAAACTCATAGCTTATACGTAAGACGTAAGCGTGTTTCTAAATATTTAGTTATGTTGATTTTGAATTACTGCGGTTGCAATACGATTAAGTTTTAACAAGAGACAATCTACGGATTCGAATTTTTTCTCTAATACTGTCTTGTTGCCTAACGTCTGTCTTCACAATATGTGTCGTTCCGCATTGGGTTGTCCAAATCTATTGCTCAGCATTTTTCCTTTAGTTGATGTTATCATACTCGACCGAACATGTTCGAAGTTGACAGACCAATTATCTACAAATTCATTTTAAACTCGGTTGGACTTCACATTTATCTTAGCATTGGTGCGGGACCCCAAATTCCGACGTCGTCATTTTATTACAACTTCACACAATAACTGATCACAAAAGGGTGTTTTTAAATCTTTTTTAAAACTCGCTATTAAAATTGTTATAGGTTAATGATAGAATAATAATAAAAAACTGCATTTCAAAACAATAACGTAATGCGTTGTGGATTGACAGTTTAATTTTTATCACGTTTGTATTTTACAGATTAGAGCTCTATTAAAAGATTTTAACAGATTTATTTCATTTAAATTTGAATGGTCATTAACTTTTGGTCTTTTTTTAATGAAACACAACGGAACGGACGGAAAAATCCGGTTATTAAAATGGTGAAAATGGCCGGCGGGCGGGCGGCTGCCAAAAGGGTATCCTCCTACAGTTCTCAAGATAGGAAGTTGTTCTTTTGCAGATCAATTGTACATATATCAGAGATGTGCATATTGCTAGGATTTTGATTCCTAATTATTTATAAAAAAATACCAGCTTTTAAACTTATTCATTTTTGGCAAAAAATTGCATACAGTACCGTCAACGCGGATCCCGTATTTTCCGCGCACCCCCGCGGTCCAAATTGCAACGCGGTTTAAAACAGGTGTCTCAGGTAAAACCGCGTACCCCCGCGGTAGAGTTGTCCAGCAAATCAACACCGCCGCGGTCTTGACGATAAATTACAGGTGAACAAAAGTATCGAACTGAAACGCGAGTTATCTCCCTCGACTAAAAAATAATTGACAGCTACACGACCTTACATGTATATATATCATTTTAATTAATGGAACGATCTAGAATAACATACGATATGTATATATTTTTAAAATGTTAAATTTATAGAGTGTGTTTAAAATCATTCATCAATGCTTCTTCATTTAGTTACTTGACAGTGTATTTTTACATTCCATTCAAATTGACATAACATATTCAAAAATTGATAAGTATGCGTGGCAGTCGGATTATAATTTTTGTTTATTCAGTCTTGTTAAACTGTGAACAAGTAATGAAAGTTTCCTATTTAATCTACGTAAACTGCATACCGGGTAAATTAAATTGATGACATGCTTTTGCCGATCTATATATGTCCGTGCGATCGAGTTTCAACAAACTTTCAAACAGTTTGCAATTGTAATATAGAAAACAATAAGTACACATTTAAATGTATTTATCATATTTGTATTTTGTGTGTATTTTATGTTCTTAATCAACTTCATCATTGGCAAGGTTTTCTGTACAAATGATATAATTCACGATCTGGAAAACAGTTACTCATTATATAAGAATATTCGCAAAGCGGTTTATGGCAATTAAAGGTCGCGAGGATATTTTTCAGGTTAACATCAGAGTTCTATTGTTAATATTAAAATAATTGTTGTAACTACTGACTTTAACTAGATTATTTAAGGTGTTATTCTTTACAAGAAACGGAATGAGGTTGTTACATCACAAAACAACATGGGAAGTTGTACATGTTATTAAATGCATACATCTCGAGTTACTTTTAAAACATTCAAATGCCAACTATTTTGTACACATTTCCTTTATTGTGTATATCAATTATAAGTCGCGATCATTTCCTGTGTATAGTGATTAACAAACCCAGGGTAGAAAAAGGCATGCCCTTGGGGTTTTCACACCTATTCAAGACAAAAGAAATCTCCAAATTGCGTACGGCTTCGTCTAACCGTACAACTATCTTACAGAGGAGGCTTCTTGATTTAGTGTCGCCGATCTTGATTTTATCTACGATCTTTATATGTGTGTGTGTGTGTGTGTGTGTGAGAGAGAGAGAGAGAGAGAGAGAGAGAGAGAGAGAGAGAGAGAGGTAATGCTCTTTAGCCCCCCCCCCCCCCCCCCACGACGCCACTGCATTCAATTCAAATATACTAATATGAAATATTCCTAAGTTTAGTATTCATAAAAAAAATAGGGACCGTATACATTGTGATTGAATCTAATATGCAGTTTCTGTCTGAGTGCTTCACCTGTCAATCAAATCAGCCCGCGAGCTGCACCACGTGCTCCTTTCTTGATAAAGGAAAACAGTTTCGTTCTATTAGTTTTAAGGTACAGGAAAAAAAGAAGTTTGTGTAACAATAAAGTATTTAAACACTGTTAATGATGTTTAATTTAATGTTTGGCACTGTGTTTGTGAAGTTTAGTTCGTACACAACGTTATTTAAAAAGAAAACTAATTCTCTCTCTCTCTCTCTCTCTATCTCTCTCTCTTTATTTCGGGGGAAGAGACAAGTTAAACACCTTTTACAGTTTAAGAAGGCAGTAAAATGAAACAATTATTTATTGTTACTGTTAGATAAATTGTTTGATATACGGGTAGAATTCCTGGATGTCACTTGTTGCAAGGAATATCCACCTGTCTCATACCCGTGTATTCTGTGCGTTCAAGCGAAGAGTAATTTCCTGTCTGTGCGATGGTTTCACGCCTTTGTGTAAAACAATTGGGACAAGTACAGTACATTTTGACAGTCATTAAAACGTTGGAAAGGGGAGGGGGGGGTTAGAAAAAACGTTATAATTCGCAACTGATACGACATATGTGTAGTAGCTTCATATTCAACACACATAAAATGATATCAATATCTTTTTATATTTTAAGGGTAAAGTAAAATTTTCATATTTTGCCGTTGATCGTATGGTATACGTACACCGTGTAGCGTGTGCTTGTCACGGACTAGGTTAATTGTCTTGAGTATTGACACACTCTCTCTCTCTCTCTCTCTCTCTCTCTCTCTCTCTCGTTTAGTCTATATTGAAGGTTTCAGGTTTTTGCGGAGGGGGGTGCATCTTAAACACGTTTAAAAGTTAAACAGATAACAGTAAAATGAATAACTATTTATTGTTATTACTGTTAGTAAAATTGTTTGAAAAACATGAAATTCCTGATGGTCACTCGTTACACGGATTATTCACCTGTCTCATATACATGTACATGTACCGGTGTATTCTGTGCGTTCAAGCGTGGAGTGATTTCCCGTCAATGCGATGATTTCACACCTTTGTGTTAAACAATTGGGACTGAAGTCAAGTACAATTTACATGTACTTTGACAGTCATTAAAACGTTGAAGAAGTGGAGGGGGCGGTTACGAAAAACGGTATTCGCAGCAGATACTACATGTACATTTGTGTTGTAGCTTCATATTGAACTCGCATAAAATTATATCAATATAACTTAGTATTTTAAGGGTTGAGTAAAATTGTCATATCATGCCGTTGACCATAGGTAAACATTCTCCGTGTAGCATGTGCCTGTCACGGACTAGATTAATTGTCTTGAGCATCGAGAGAGTGTCGTAAAATGAGCTACAAACTGATATGGATTAAAAGCATTTTTGTAGTCGGAACTGTATAAATCATTAAAAAATCGAAAAATAATATATTATAGTTCTTACCCTCTCCTTCATGTAGATTATATTATAAAAATGATTAAATATTTTTGAAATAATATGTATATCAACAGTTACAAATGTACATGAAAATTATTACGGGTGCAAATGATTCTTTAATTAAAATATCTCTAAAAATATTGATAAGGAGTTTTGAAAACGTGCATTAAAAATACGTAATCATTTTATGTGAAATAAAAACAATACATCAGACATGGCCAGTATAGAATGACTCTCAGTGTTAGGTGGCCGTCTTAATGTCTAATAGCATACAGGTAAAAATCTTCGATCACCTTGTTCAACGGTAGGTCACACCGCCGCGGTTTAAACATGGCTGCAACGAGGACCGCGATGAATTAACCGCGATGGTGTAACGCGGAAAGGATTAAATAACCGCGGGGGGAGCGCGGTCAAATACGGGATCCGCGTTGACGGTACTGTATATGGTACCCTCATTGTACGGATAACTCCTCCTACAGTTTTCAAGATAGAAAGTTGTTCTTTTGCAGATATATTGTACATATATCAGAGGTGTGCATATTGCTAGGATTTTTATTTCTAATTATTTATGAAAAAAATACCAGCTTTTAAACTTAGTCATTTTTTTGGCAAAAAATTGCATATAGGGTACCCTCATTGTACGGACAACTCCTCCTACAGTTTTCAAGATAGGAAGTTGTTCTTTTGCAGATCAATTGTACATATTCAGAGGTGTGCATATTGTTAGGTTTTTTTTTTATTTCTGATTATTTATGAAAAAATACCAGCTTTTGAACTTAGTTATTTTTGGCAAAATATTGCATATAGGGTACCCTTTCACCTTATCCATAAAATTCACTGGATACGGGTTGACATGATACAGTTCACATAAAAGTAAACCCGGTTTGCTGTCACATTGGCAGCTTTTCGCTTGTTTACAAGATTCAATTATTTATTCCTAATTTCAAGTTCTTATATTAAAGGCATCTTGATATTTAAAAATGAGTGTGTACATCTACATAATTTGCTAATGAGGTTATGTCTCTCAATTGGCAAGAACTGGCTTTTAATACAAACAATTCTTCAAAAGAGGGAAAGTACTAAAACCCGACTTGTTGAAACAAGAATATCAAAAAACCTCGACTAAAATCATTTTGACGCAAATATGGTGGATACAGTAACAATTCAGAAAATAAGTTTGATTAAGACACATGCTGAATGATGTTATTCGTACTTGTTAGACAATTAATAATACACTAGACTATCTACAGTTTCATCTCGACAATAAGCACACGGAGGATTAGACTGATCGGCAGGAGATGCTTACTTCTTTTATGCACATGATCCTACCTCTATCTTTTAGAGGTCCGTGTTGCTCTGTTTTGAATTTTTTTGGCCTTTTTTGGGTTTTTTAATTGTCTTTTTCCATGTAAAGGTCTAAGAGAAATTCAGATAACAAGAATCGACAGTGACACTTTCTCAACTGACAAAATCGTAAACAATCTTTATTTTTTTACCTGTTTCCTTATTGCATAAAATTAATTTATATTTTGTTTAAAAAAAAACGACATCGCATCATATTTACAAATACTACACGTACATGAATCTATATATAATCTGTAAATGGAATGTGCTGTGTCGAATTTAAATCTTTCATAACTGTTTTAACATATGAATATGTGCACATATGGTGTTATACATGTATGTTAAAAAGACCAAGTTTTCCAAACTCGTTTCTTGTGTTTTGACTTTAAATACTGAAAAAGTCTCCAAACGTAACATTCTTCCGAACAGTATCTTGTGAAGAGATGCATGTATTCTATTAGCTGGTACAAAAATGACGTCTGATTCCCTCAGTCATATAATGGCGTGATCAAGTACCCCCTACGTAGAATACACTTGCATGTCACGACCCAGAAACAGTAAAAAAATGTCTAAAAAACAAAATAACTAGTGAGTATTCAAGATTATTTTTACGTAACTGATAATCTGGAAAGGCTAGCGATATTATTTCTCCGTTATTCCGTATCAGTTTAATCCATTTCCGGTCCCTGTGCCTTATTTAACTGGCTAAATAAATACATCTTTATTGCATAGAATAATTTTTCTACTTCGCAATACCATATACTTAAAAGTTATTCCGGTTGTCGTTAAATTCAAATTTTACTCCAGTTAACATAATGGTGTATGACATGTGGTAATAACGACATTGTTCAAAATCAAAAGTCAAAATGGAAAACAGGTGCATTGCAAACACAGACCTCAAACAGAAATTTAAAAGCACCACATAATCGAGTTGTGGTTACAAACGCCTGCGCACAAAACAGGGAGAATGTTTTGAAGTGAATAGTTGGTGCTTTGATGAATAAAGTTAAGAAATGATAACTATTTAATTATTGTTATTTGTTAAAATATCAACAACAATGCACTTGGTATATGCTCTGCAGATTCATATCATGTTGCTTTTTTTCAGATTATAAAAGGCGAATATCGAAAAACAAAAAACAATTGGGAAACTCAACAAACATCATTAATGTACTTCAGACCTCGAGAACAAAAATAATTGAGGAAGCTGTTTGGAGAAAAAATAGGATAAACAATGTCCATCATTCATATTACTTTTTAAATCCGCTTCAAAAACTGACTAACACGCCTAAACCAAATCTAATGACTTGAAGCATCAGATTTAATTGCTCATTGGCCTTGCAACAATAGGGTTTTTATTTCTTATTATTCTTATTATTTTGCTTTCTTTTTAAATCCGATAATAAATATGGACATTGTACAATATTATTACCAAAAAAAAAACCAGTTCCATCATTGTAAAACAATTATCCTTCTACATGTACTAAGATACAGTAATCAGAGCAAATCTCCGTTATTTATAGAAATTTCTACCATTTTTTATCAACGGAGATAAATTGCCATTGATTAATCCAAAAAAGTTCACCCAAAATACAAAAATTGCTTTTTATTATTTTATTAGATTTTAATTATGAATTATAATAATGTCAAGTAAAGGTTCTAGCTCACCGTAGCCATTGGCAAAGACGAAAAATCCGACACACAGAAACACTGGATACATCTTTGTGACAAAGCCGGACAACAGGGAATGGAAGAAATCACTCACGATGCACGTATTCTGTTTATAATTTCACGCAGACAAAAGAACACCATAGGATGATACATCAAACCTTAAATTATCATCCTTTAATAATTTATGGGCTGCTGCTAAAAAGTAGGAAACTTTCTTGCGATCTCGTGTAGTTTTATAAAACTCTTTCCTCGTTTAAAAGTTCAGTTATATTGTAAGTACTTAACTTTGTCGCTTCAGTTATTTCAAGAGAAGCAAAGGAAGTGCATTTCGAGACTTGCAATGATATCACAGAGATATCGCCTCAAGCATTTTCCTGTTTACCGACACGTCGGTAATAGCAGGAGATTTGTCAAAGATATAATATTTGAGCTAGTTATGCCCTATTAAATGGTGTCCTGTTAGTACGATAAATGTACACAAGAGAAAAAAGGACAATGTTAACAAATACCAGTTCTTGTGTTAACTCTTTTATATGAAAATTGATGACATATGAAATTGACCGGCCTAGTAAAATATCCTTTCAAAATATTAATGTTATAATGAAAAAGAAAACACGCATAATTTGTAGACAACGTTTTTTGGTTAAATATTAAATATATGTACCTCCGAAAGTCATATGTGGAACATCCATCGGTTTCAACGTTAAAATCATCGCTGTGCCTGACTAATGTTGGAAACCAGGCACATTGTTTTACGTTTGAAATATTACATGAAAGATTATTATTATTATTTATTTAAAAACAATCATATTAATTTCGGATATTAAATGCATTGAGCTATTCTATTTCATATTTAAAAGCACCACACAAACAAGTTGTGGTTTTTACGCATGCGCGCGAAAAAAAATAAAAACTAAGTGCACTGAGAAGAGAGCCCAACGGAAAAATTGTTAAAAGAATAAAAAAAGAACAAAAAAAAAAAAAAAGGCCAAGACAGATGCCTGTTACGTCTTTGTCAAATACATATTTTTAAAGTTAAGCAAACCGACCAATGGCAAAGTTTAACTACATTATACTGTTTCAACTTGTATTAGGCAATTCTATCAGACTAAATTTAAAAAAGATATATCGTTCTAACGAATTTGTTAGACGATTTTTTGTTTTATTCAAGATGACACCACTTTAATATTTTACACGTGGTTACACTGCACTGTTTTTGTGTTTCATGTTTAAAACCTTGCACTGCCGTCATCAAGATTTTTAATTTCCTAAACTAATATCTTAAATGATGTGTGCATAGGTTTGAGCTCCGTAAGTACCTCTTGTCAAAGGTTTTTGACATGAGGAAATTAAGCTTAGTTTTGGATTGAATTTTGTATCTTTTCAACAGTAATATTGAAAAAAATTTCAAGTATAGTAATGTTTATACCGTTTGTTTCAGTAATCAATTAATTTTATGTAAGGAAATACATTAGTAGTTAACTAATGCAAATTACAACTAGTATACAACTACAATATGGCATAGCTTTAATTTATTACGGGCCGCCGGAAGGCGGTCCGTTATTTGATACACATTTAAATATTGTTACTGCGTTTCTGCGGGATAGTTCCTTTTTTAGTAGAATTATTACCATGCTTATTTTTATGAAATAAAAGGAAATTTGCATGTAGAAATATGTTGTATGCCTTTTAGAAATATCACATATTTTTTGTTTTACTCGTAAATGAAAAGAAGGTCATACTTAGTAGATTGTCATATTTCGCGAGTTTTTATCGAGACTATAATATATTCGGAAAATTCCGGAGTTCTTCATTCTTTTCAAAACGGTATGATGGACATACTAAAGACCTGAAATACTAAAGACCTGAATGTCATTAAATTTTATATAAATGATATATTTGAATTTCTAAGTGCCGTGTCAAATAAAATGTCTTTGCGTGTGTATTTATTATATTTCCATGTAAAATGTGGTAGAAAATATCATGAAATGACATTATATCAATTATTTACGCAAGAATATGACAGAAATGAAAATTTGAATTGACTGGAAATTTAAACTAATCCATTTTTATTTTATTATGAGGTCCCTTGAAATCATATAACAAACTAATAACAACCAAAAACCAAAATGGTTTGAAATACATAATCTCTTAGAGAAATTTCAAATGATGAGTTGGACTTTGTATTGGAGAAATGTACAAATCAATGTGTTCTCCATTACTTCATACTTTGGCAATGATCATGCAATTTTGGTTAGAAATGCTTACAGTAACGAAAGCGATTCTTTATGATAATAGTAAAATGTTAAACTTCAAAACAAGTTGCTGAAAGTATATCATACAACAATTTTTTTGTGGCCCATTTGACGCTTGCGTCAATATGATTTCTTGTTAATTATTTTATTTATATTTAAAAAGTGCTAAGTATAGCCCAGCGTGTTTTTTTCGTTAGACTTCTCATTCCGGTGCATAACAAAAACGTCCTCCTATGAGTAGAAATATACATCATTTAAACTGGTTAGGGAATCATTTTCAGAAGTTAATGCACAGAACTGCACAGGCTAATGTGTGGGGCTTGCATACATCAATGCAGGGGCTGCAACACAGTGATGAGGGGATGTAATGTGTATACAGAAGCTACAGAATGTAAAAATATCAAATCAATTCTTTGTACAATGTATATAAGCCCATACCCAGTGATACGTGTTATCTGAGTCATAACCATATGTCTAAATATGTCATAATCAACGTTCATGATGATGAGAGAATATGATGTCCATGAAAATCAAACTTAATAATTGAATATTCTTTGTTCCTTAACGTAAATGGAAACTGGCTAACTAACTTAAAAAAGAATATCTCCCAATACTCAATACACTAATGGGTTCTCTTTCTTGACGAGAAAACTATTTTACTTGCTAGGTAAACATTGTAAAATTTTATTTAATTTGCTTTTATTGATTACGTTATATAAAAAATAAGATGTCCTGTAATAATAATGATTAATATTAAGCCGAATTATTTTTTACATAAATTTTAAAAAAGCATCTTCTGTTCATGTTTTTCAAACCTAAAGTTAGAAGCTTCATAAGAAATCGACATCAATAATTTTCGGCGGTATCACAGCTTAAAATAGGTAGTAGGTAATATCTACTGGAACACAACGCAAATTGATGGAGCTTTCTGGTAATGTTTTACAGTGATACGTCGATCAAAAGACTTTTAATAAAGTTATATTAAGTTCTTACACCATAGCATATCGTTATAATCACGATTTAATATAAAGAAAGACACAAATCATACACAGACAGGCGGCGATTGGTCAGTTCTATCGGATATGCATATTTGGAATATGTTTTTACCATAGCTGAAATAATCTAAAACAAATCGGTATCCTACCTCATTTTCATATTTCTATAGAGGAAAACTATGAAGGAGAGCCTCATCTGTATTTCATACGAAAGTGTTCTTTATTACATGCATGCAAGGCATTAAAATGTGTTCCTTATAAAATTCGATAAGGATATAATTGACGATCATATATCCATGAAAATAAGTTTTTTTAATGCATAGATAAGATATGGATTTCAAAAAGTTCATTTCGAATATTTGTTACCAGAGTTTGAATAGAAGTATTCATTGGTATGTTTATGAAGCGTTTTTAAATGTGTATATATATCATTAAAGATTGCTAGATTACAACCGGATAACACGGATCGCTATCGACGCATTCAATGGATTATCACAGCTACATACATTGTAAGTAATCTTTTTTTAAACATTTCTAGTCTACTCTGGATGAATTTCCGTCCGTGTTCTCCTTTACTTTAAAGTAAAATGGCAAACCCCCATAATAGTTAGTGGTTTGAAAGAAGGAAGAAGTTTTAAGTTCAATAAGTGAATTTTATATTATTTTATCATTAGTCATTTCTAATCGTATTGGATGGAAGAAGTTTTGAAAACATCAACAATGTCAATTTTTTCAAATGCTTAACTTTGCCTTCTTTAGCCAACAAAATGATCAAATTATGTGGTTAGAACATTTATCTATACATAAAATGATCAACATACTTTAAAATGCGTTTAATAACAAAAAAAGACATGCTTCTAAATATTAAGTTATGTTGTTTTTGATTTACTACGATTGAAATACGACCACTTTTCAACACCAGACAATTCTAGGGAAAAATTGGTCACATACCTTTCATACCAATATATTTATCTGAAAACAATACATGATTTAGTGACTCATAAGCTGTAAAAATACAGTAACCAAAAGTTAAATTGTATGCTTAATATTTTTTGGGATAAAATTTTTTTAAGCTTTGTTTTCATATCCCTACGTAAGAACAAACGATCTACCGATGAAATATGTCCTGCATTACTTGTTGCCTAACGTACGTCTTCATAAGATGTGTTGCTTAGCATTTGGTTGTTCAATTCTATTGGTCAGGTTTTCTTTTTTTCTTAATGTCATTAGACTTGACCAAAAACGTTCGATTTTTAGAGACAATTTATTTACAAAACGCAGTGCTTTGCAAATATGATTTCCTTTTTAGCTGACCTGAGCTGAAAGCTCAAGTAAGCTATTCTGATCACATTTTGCCTGTCGTCCGTCTGTCCATCAGTCTGTCTGTAAATGTTTCACATTTTAAACATCTTCTCAAGAACCACTGGGCCAATTTCAACCAAACTTGGCTGAAAGCATCCTTTGCCTATGGGAATTTAAAGTTGTGAAAATTAAGGACCACGCCCATTTGCAAAGGGGGATAATTAGGAATTTATGAACATTTTCGAGAATTTTTCAAAAATCATCTACTCATGAACCATAAGACCAGGAAAGCTGAAATGTGTGTGGAAGCAGTATCAGATAGTGAAGATTCAAAGTTGTGATGATCATGACCCCCGGGGGTAGGGTGGGCCACAATGGGGGTCGAAGTTTTACATAGGAATATATAGAGTAAATCTTATTAATTTTTTTTTTAATTTATGAACTGCACAAAGCCTTAACAAATATCCTTATGAGGTCATTCAGACTGTTTGCGTTATTCTGCTTCAGTGTACTAGGGTGTGCATTTCCATCTTTTCCGTGCGCAGGCGAAACTCACTACTTAACATCTGTATGGATAAATCATTTTTATGTACTGTGGAATCATTAGAATTCGTGATGGCTCAATTTTCGTGGTATTCGTGGGTAGCTTTTCTCTCAAATTTACATCCTCAACAACAAAAAATGTTAAGAGTATTCTTTTTTAATAAACATGAAAACTAACGAATCCGAGAAAATCAGATCACGAATAATTAAAAAAAAAAATAATCCACAAAAATTGGCCCCCAAGAATTTAAATGATTTTACAGTATTGTAAAAAGATAATTTGAATGAAGTAGATAATGCGCAGCCGTAAGTCACCCACATAATTAATTTCTTCACTAACAGTGCCACCAAACTTCAAAACAATTGACCATATAAATCGAATAAAGTAATTAAATACGTGCATTATTCGTTTGGATCACTAAATCATGTTCCCGAAATGATGCATGGATGATCAATAGCTAAAAATAGTTAAGCGTTCCATCTTACGCTAAACCGAAGTCAATTTTTTTTATCCATTTGTTAGGCTCAAAAGTATTAAAGACTAGATTGTATAATAGTTTTCTTATTTATGCAATGGTTTATGCCCTTGTTAATGAGACGATAAAGATAAGACACCGACATCATCCTCTTTTCTTAAACATTCATTTAAAGAAATTTGCCGTCAGGCCTTTCTCAGTTCTCTCCGTTACGGCTATTTTTTTTCGCATGCGTTTATAACCACTGCTCGATTATGTGCTCTATTTTAATATGAACGAGAACATTCCTTTGCATTTATTATCAGAAGTACATGCAATTCATCAATTCCAATAAATAATAGTCATTAAACAATAATTTAAAACACGTTGTCTACAAGTAATGCTAGGTTCCTTTTTTTATGATAACCTTTTTTCCGACAGATTATTGTAAAGTTAGTTCAAGCATATCTTTTATATCAAACACCATTTGATATAATGTACTCAGAAGCATTGTTTTTCAATGATATTATTTATAAATACCTTGATATAATAAGAATTTAAAGTTTGCAAACAAATTGGATATTATTCTTGTAATCGTACAGTCAGTTAAAGAATTTTTTTACAAAATAATCCATAGCATAGCATTGAAATATGATATAATAGCATTATAATCTGATAGCATAGCATTATAATCTGATAGCATAACATTGGAATATGATGGCATAGTATTGAAATATCATAATATAGCATACAATATTATAGTTTTCATTTGGCATAATATACCGTAGCATACTATAGCATGCAACATGATTTTAACTGTAAAACATGTTTTATCAAAATAAAAAAAATGAATGTTAAAATTAGTGTTAAAATTTGTCTTCTAGTCATTCTACGTTGAAATGTTTGGAACTCTTCTGTGTTTAAAGGCCATTTTGTTCAAACATCATAACATACTATAGCACAGCACAGCAAACAATACCATATCATTAAATCCTTCAATCTAATTTTCCCATAGCATAGCATACAAAATGCATAGCATTGCATTAAAAACTGATATCACATCATTTAATCGCATGCCATAGCATAACATCAAATTGTAAAAGATATGCTTAAAAGTGTCTGTATGAGGCCTGAAATAACAAAATGTTTTGATATCATACTTCATCTAATTTTCCTTTTGATAGTTAACAACAGACATTAAAATCGTCCAAAATGAGTTATTTTCTCTGTTAAATACTGGTCATACACATAGAAAAGCCTTTATCAAAGAATTACATCCTAAGAATAATGTATGTGACTTTCTTGCTATTACTGGCATGTCGATAAACAAGTATATGCTAGAGGTGATATTTACATAATATTATTGCAAATTTTAAAGAGCACTCGCTTTCTTTGTTTCCTTTGCAATTGATAAAGCAACAACAGTTAAGTACTTACGATGAAAATTTATTTTTCAACGAGGAAATAAATGATTATATTATAACATTACGAAATCAAATTTGTTAAGCAAACTTGAAATAAGTAACTTTTGATAGTTTGGAGGTTAAGGCTCTCCCCTACGACACTATTTAACTAATATCTACGTGAAACTATCAACAGAATTCAAGAGTCGGGTGTGTTTCCTGTTTTATTTTCTAATGCCCTGGCTCCTTACAAGGATGTATGCAGTGTTTGTGTGTGTCGGCGTTTTTGCCTTTGCTAATGGTTATGGTAAGCCATATCTTTTAAAGTTAACTTTAAATGTGTTTATAAATAAAATCGGTCCTAATCTTAGATAGTTGGTGAAATACTGTGCCAATATATCTTAATAAAAAAGAAGTTAAGAATAACAATTATGGTCCCATTGTTGCAACGTCAATGAATAATGAACTATGACGCTTCACGTCCTTATATTTTTTGAAAATCAAAATGAAAGACGGATGTTTATTCCACCTTGCTCATTTTTATTTTTTCTCAACGTTACATGGAAATTGATGTAATGTTTGCATTTCCATCTGATTGTTTTTCACCTTAAACATTCTAGTTCAAGATAAAACAACATGATTTGAATCTGCAGAGATTAACAACGTGTCAAATTGGGTGATACTTTAACATATGAAAATCAATGACACCAAACTATCTTCTGATAATTCTGACATTGAATATTTTTTTAATATTTAATTAAGAGCACGTGATCAACTCCAAAACCTTTTTTTTTAAAATTATATACGGATATATCAAACGGCCGACGATGTTGCCATTGTACATGTATACTTAAAAAATAAAAGGGAAAATAATGCTGTTTTTAGCGAATATCAATGAAATAGGGACAATTACAATACAAATATCTTTTAATCAATGTTTCCCTTGTGTTTGTTTGTACCTTTAAATGGTGAGGTTATTCGAACGTATATGATAAATGGTAATGAAATTATTTAGAAAAAGGTATATTCCTTTACGAATTTCTTTTTTAATGACATTTTTGAGCAAATTTTATTCCTATCTGCTAAACAGTTAATATCGCCCTATACAAACAAGCATACCAACATAACTCTGAGGCAGGTGACACATTTAACGCCAGTAACGCTGTGGACGGACGTAAATCAAACCTGAGTGTTGATGGAGGTCAATGTGCTGTATCATACTGGGGAAAAAAAACCGCCACCTGGTGGGTGAACCTTTACAGTATCCACAGCATCCACCACATTGCCATCTACTTCATGACAAACAATCAACCATTGGGTAAGTCAGATTAACTAAAGTTATGCCATTTTCAAGTCCAAAAATACATAACATATGCTTCGACTATAGTTGTTTTCATTACGTTCAGTGGTTAGCCTCGCATATCAGCCGAATTCTTTGAAAGGTATAACAGCCTATACGAATATGTGTATTCTGGGATAAATTACGACGATATATAATAGAACGTTACACGTATGGAGCAGTATCATATGAAACGTGACCTAATTGTTTTAAGGACGATTAACCATCTAGAAATGCATTTACTTAAAGATATGTCACTGTCGGGCTAACACGATGATGGGTTTGTGATTATGATTATTATAAGTATTAAATTATCAACATTGTAAATAAAAATAAGCATACTATGTAGTATATAAATGTATAGCGATGTACAACTAATTTACTGTATATATATGCATGATGAAGATCTCGTTAATACGACACTATATCATATCAAGCAGTATGCAACCATGGCACCCTCTTTTACAGATACGACATCATAAATTGTCTTTAATAACATGCAGGTCCTTCTAATTTGCTCACAAAGTACATCCTTGGGTTTTCTGTGTACGTATCCAATACAACAGACAGACTACAGGGAACACTGTGTTACAAGGATGACAACTTTACACTATTCACCATGCCTGCTGTCTTCACCACAACCTGTCCTGTACACGGGCAGTACGTAATCTACTACAACGAGAGACGACAAGGAGTTACCAACCCTGACGACTACTCTAAATATGTTTTCACTGGACTCTGTGAGGTGGAGGTGTACGGTGGGTGTATTGTTATACCGCCTTCAAAATTTGATCAGAATTAGTTAAGGTACATGGCGTGATATCTCAAAGAAATTGTTTGATGGCATATGGTCCTGTATTTGTTGGTTAAAGATCGTTTTATTTTATTGATTATTATGAATTTACACGGCTCAATGTGGAAATTCGATATAAACCATTTTAAAATAACTTGCTTTATCGCATGATGCATATTGAAAAAAAAAACTTAAGTATCAAATAGACTGTTTAACATCATTAAACTGTTTAATTCAACATAAGAGTATATATAGTAGAAACATATCAGAAATATACTATTCAGAATTACTGATCACTTGAATTATCCTATTCAAAGGATGTCCTGCTACCGGATATTTTGGGTCCAACTGTTCCGTTCCCTGTCCAGACGTTAACTGTCAGTACTGTCACATAGAGACGGGCACTTGTCAGGGCTGTAAACCTGGATATCAAGGTCACCGATGTGAACTAGGTAAAGCTGCTTATGTGCAACTCTAAAGAAAACAATATATGATAAACGACTATGGTTATAGTTTTAACTTTTAAAACATTGCAATTAACAGCGCGACATATGTAATTTAATATCTTTCAAAAACATTCATAACCCCCCCCCCCCCTAATTTCTCAGTGAAAAAGGATTAAAAACATTATGTGTTAAATTTGACAAAACAGTAATGTTTCAATTCATCAAATGTTTACATTCAGTTTATATTGTTCGCTATGTTACCATTGGAAATCTAGTCAATGTTAAAAACACACGATAAACCTTACCCGGTGTGCCTCAGTACATGTAAAATACAGAATGAAAAAATGACAAAAACAAACCGTGATCCATCTTAAAACATCCATAAAACGAAATACAAATTCAAAGCAGAACAACACGGACCTCCAAATAGATAGAGATAGGATCAGGTGCTTAGGAGGAGTGAACATCCTCTGATGACCGGTCACACCCGCCGTGTGCCCAATGTAATATCGGTAAAAAAATCATTATCGGGAAAAATGCTGTAAATTGGAGAAAATTTCATAATCGGGGAAAACGAGAAAAAAATCCGTGGACAATTCAGTATGCAATCATAACCTAGAGCAGAGCAACACGGACCTCTGGAAAGTCCAAGAGGAAGGATCAGGTTCCTAGGAGGAGTGGGCATCCTCTGCCGACCGGTCACACCCACTGTGTGTTCTTTGTCGTAATCGAAAAAAAACAACCGGTAAAGTCAGTAGACAATTATGTGAATAATTATAGTCTAACAATTAGTATAAAAAACGTCAGTCAGCCTGCGACCGAGTGGAAGATTGTATCTGCTGACAAGGTCGTTGTATCGACCATAGAACTTTGATAGACCATAGATCATGATAGAAGTTACATATTTTTATTGCATAAATATCATTAATTAGAATGTAATAAAACGTTGCACGCCTGTTATAACTTTATATATAGTCTTGTATAGTATAGTATGAAAATAACAATTGTTAATTGATATTACGTCGTCTATATACTTGAATGTTGAGTTGAAAACCACATCGAGTGATTTATTTTTTACACGTAAAAGTTTTTAAAGAAATTCTTTAAATGTACCCATGGGAATTCCAACAGATTGTTGGAAGACTTGATTTCCAACAAGAGGCCCATGGGGCCACATCGCTAACCTGAGCAACAATGGCTTTATACGGGTGTTAAAAGATAGTGTGCCATTTGACCCCTCGGTAGAAAAACAAAAAAGAATACCATAAAATAAACTGTATTTAAATTTTACATGGCTGCCAAACACAATGAACTTTCGTTTTCGATATGAATACCGAACCCGAAGTTATAAACTGATTGACAGCGATTATCTCTTTACTTTTATTTTCGTAAATTACTCAAATTTGAAACAGAATTCGCCGATAGTTATCGCAATTTATATTGTCCCTTCCATAAGGATTATTTATGCAGAATTACGTTGAATTTGACTCTTTAGTTCTTGAGAAGAAAATTTTTAAAAACGCACCCCATTTTCCTACAGTTTCGAGGTTTTCTCCGTTTTAAATTAAGATTGGTATTTCATTTCGGCAATTTATAATCACCTTTGTAAAGGGATGCTTTGTGCCAAATTTGGTTGAAAATTGTCCAAGTGGTTTAAGAGTAGATGTTTAAAATGTGAAAAGTTTACAGACGGGCGGACGGACAGACGGACGACGGACAAAAGGTGATCATAAAAGCTCAGGTGAGCTAAAAACTACATAGATTTTGTCTAGTAGAAACTCAGGCATCGTTTTAATGTCAACTTCAGAGTGCTTTCGTGTGCAATCAGAATGCTTTACATTACTGCATTACATTGTATCTGGCCATTAACAATACTTGTATTGTTTTTATTTCTATGATTATTAAAATTACAACGTGATCTCAAAAAATCTTTAACTGTGCTATTATTTTCTAAAGGTTATTTAAGGTGGCAAGATCATATATTTTTGTCGTTATCTGACAATTCTTAAATGACTGGATGAATGTCTGCCATTCAGTCTAATGAAAGCTGACTAAAAGGTAACTGAAAAGTGACTGAATAGCATATGTGTGCCATTCAGTCACATTTCCATACCGTTCAGTAATCATTCTGTTGACTGAATGGTAGAGCTGCATCCTGTGTAATTTTGTCAAAACAATTTTATTTCTATTAAATCATTTTTTTTTAAAAATTATCATTTATTGACCACTTAGAAGAAAGGAAGATCCAGTTAAGTGATTTTCACACAAATGCTTTTTAAAGAATAAGCGTTTAATAAAGCTCTTAAAACGTTATTTTGTTCGGAGATTCATATTTAAAACACTCTGTAACCCAAGTATCTTTTAGTTATTTTACATTCATTAAGATCACAATCAGAAGTATTAATGGTATTGTTTTAAAAGATCCAATTAAGTTCTTAAGTCTAAGTAATTTTAAGTTTAATTTTAAAAGCAAATTATATTTCCCTACTAATCCGCAAAAACAATATGTATTTTTTTTATAAACGATAATGATAAGGATGTTGATCAGCACTACTCATTCACGCATGTATGTTCAGATAATACTTTAAGAACTACGAATTAAATTCATTCGGACAAATAGATGGAGAAATGGATGAACTAACGGATGGATGGATAACTTATATCCGATATCAATGACAATGTGTGACTGCTGGGCTGCGTTATAGACATATAGATAGATAGATAGATAGATAGATAGATAGATAGATAGATAGATAGATAGATAGATAGATAGATAGATAGATAGATAGATGATAGATTTTTTCATGGTTTTATATGTTATTTAGCGTGTTAGGCTTATCTTGAGTCCTGCTAGGTAAAACACATTACCATTTATTAGAATGGGAACTATAAGAGAGGCGTATGGAAGTCCCGGAGAGCTTGTTTAACAATTAATATCTGCTAAACATTGTCCAGACACTTTACTGCATTGACATGACATGATATGCCTGCTTTAATTTCAACACATTTAATTGTTTTAATTGTACACTTTGGAATCCAACGTTTCATCTTCATTTGCCCAGGCTGTTTAGATAAAAAAAAGATGCTTTAGCAATGTAAACATAATGTGTTTATAAATTATTTTTCAAGAATAAAATCATAGATAGACTGTTTTATTCTGCCTACGTTAAACTATTTATACTGAACTTTTTTTATAGCTTGTGACGAAGGTTCATATGGACCCGAATGCAAACAGATATGTGGACAATGTCGTGAAGTAAACCAGTGTTCTAATATCAATGGAACATGTTTGACTGGATGTGATGCTGGTTATCAGGGGAACTTTTGTAAAACTCGTGAGTGGTTAAACATAAAATATATAATTTAATGCACAAAAAATTAATAAATGATGAGACATATACCACCTAAACATTATAATAGTTATTATTTTATTCGTAGCATGCGACAGGGGGTTGTATGGATTTAAATGCAATAAAACATGTGGACAATGCCGTGGCCTTAGCCAGTGTTCCAATATCAACGGGACATGTTTTACTGGCTGTGATGCTGGTTATCAAGGGGACTTGTGTAAAACCTGTGAGTAGCCTCATATATAATATACAATGCAAAACAAATAGATTAATGATAATACATATTCCGCCTTTACATTATAATAATTAAAAGATCATTCGTAGCATGCGACAGAGGGTTGTATGGTTCTGAATGCAATGAAACATGTGGGCACTGTCGTGACCTAAACCAGTGTTCAAATGTAAATGGAACATGTTTGACTGGATGTGCTGCTGGTTATCAAGGGAACTTGTGTAAAAGCCGTGAGTAGTTAAATATATAAAATACAATGCACAAAAAATAGATAAATGATAATACATATACCTCCGAAACATTATAATAATTATCATCTTATTCGTAGCATGCTACAAAGGGTTGTATGGTTCTGAATGCAATAAAACATGCGGACATTGTCGTGACGTAAACCAGTGTTCCAACATATATGGGACATGTGTGACCGGATGTGATGCTGGTTATGAAGGGAGTTTGTGTAAAACGTGTAAGTGTTAAGTTTCGTTATATCAATATTAATCAGCATACATTCGTTAATAAATCATGTTATGAATAGCGTAAGAACAAAACCATTTAGTTTATATAAAGTTTAGAGTAGCCTTTTTTTTCAATTAAAAAGACATTTTTCTACCAAATCCGAATTACCACGACCAGTTTCAAAGCGTATATCTTTACGATCAACTGCATGATATCGCGTTTGTTTTGGAGACTTATGGTACGTTTTTGACAGCTGGCAAAAGAATTGCGGGTAAGTGTTCTCTACTTGTCTGTGAAATATACAATGTAAGACCATTATGTTGTGATTTAATATTGTTTGAATATGTTCTCACAATACTACATTATTTTATGGTATGTGTTAATTTATTATTGATAATTGATGCATGTATAAAATGTATAAAACATCATTACTTGTAGTTTGGCATAAGAATGCTTGATTGTAAATGATAAATATGTTTCAATTGTCAACTCATACAGTTCTAATTAAGGCTGAATCAACATGTACATAGTTTTAAATACTAATTATTTCCAACGTTTAAGATTATTTATTCCATTTGTTTAAACTATTCAGGGTTGATCTTTCTCATAAATATTTTCATTATTTAACTTATTTTTTAACGATTAGATTTAATTTTGAATTGTAAAGCAATTTTAACATAGTAAACAGATTTTCAGGTATGTCGATTATTCTTAAGGAAATATCATCAGCTAGAATGTTGTGATCGACATTCCATATTACAAAATCGTAGTTTCTCATTGATTACCTAATTCCCCCTCTTATAATAATTATATAAAATATTCGTGAAACTGAAAATAAATATATAAGAGGTATGGTTTGTAAACTGTTGCTGAAAATAATTGCTCATTAAAGATTACTCATGATTAAGAGCGACTGTTGTGCGATAAGAACACATTGAATATTGCGATAAATCGTTCGTCTATATGCGACTATAGTACAATGAACGCGAGTGTTGTAAGACAATGCGATAGGATCGCACGAAAATCCAGATAATCAAACGATTGAACGATTGAACGTGCGTCAACGCATCAAAATTCAACCGATGTCATGAGTTTTGTTTTTTGATTTTTTTTAATGTTGAAATCAAGCCCGGTTATGGTATGTCTGTGTCGATATATCGATACCTATCATCAAGAATTATTCTGTCTCTTTGCCTGCAAAGCTGCCAACTGCAAGTGGTGTCACACAGAGAAGGATAACAGTCATGGTTGTACATTTGTAAACATGGCTTCCATTAACACTTTTGTGAGCTAAGTAATACTATATTACATATAATGTGATAGGACTATGTTGATAAAAAGATACAATTATCTGAATTCTTTTTTCATATTGTATCTACTTATGATACTAAAACAATCATTTGTTATCTTTTAAATAAACCAGTAAGTTGATTTTTTTTTAAGTTTATCTAACGTTTTAGTAGTTAATACTGAAAATAACCGTTAAATCTATGTTTTGTTTTGGAGAAAAAGTTCAGTTGTGATATCGCAATCAAAATTTTGCAACCGCACCTTTATTTTCAAGACAACCCAGACTAAACGTTTAACATTAAGAAAAATCTACTTGTAACTTTAGCTTTGTTTTACATTAAAATGTAGAGATATTTCAATACATGAAACCTCTATGAGTTTGCTAATGAAGCATTTTTGAAAATACTTTTAGAAAACTTCGATAAAAATTCGTATGTATTGTCAATTGTCTTAATTGTCTTCTCCTAATATCTAGACGGCCGCATTGCACACCTTGGTACACTGGACCATGAATGTTTCCTATGAGTAGACGCAGCTGGGGTTGAATTTGGTGACCTTTTTTATTACTTGGGGTAAATTGCATTAATGTTACTGTATTGTAGTTAGCGCCCAATAACCTTGAGTGATTTTGTGTCTTGTATGACAGATTGTCAAAGTCATAACTGTCAACTGTTTGTTAAGTCCTAGCGTATATCCATGCTTCTTAACACGTATTTTGTATATTATTCTTTTAAAAGGGTTCCCACGCTAACCAAATTAATTCCATACTATGCCATGGTTATGGACAAATATCCTTTGGGGTCCGGTTACCAGGAGACTGATGTAAAACAAAACATTTCCGACGCAATGCTTCATTCACTAATAATGTAGCAATGTTTCATTTTTTTAGTTTTGAACATTTGTATATTTTGATACGGCATTGATAAAATTGTAAACAAAATAAATATTGGTGTTGTTTGACTGACGATACACGACTGTTTTGCTGACACTACTATGGCACTATGTTTACTTTATACTGTGGACTTAATTCTTACGCAACGCACTCAGCTTAAACTCTTCAACATTAACTTTCTAAGAATATTAAAAAAACCCTATAAACTTCATAAATGTATGTTTTTTGCGCACGTGCGCAGATTGTCAAAAGCGTGTATCCTTTATATATGCAGATATGTATTACAATATGTTGATTTTTTTTTTTTACATAAAAGCTTAAATGTTCCAAAGATACCAATAAATAACTCCATTGTGTTAGGGTTCTGTTTTATTTAGCTTCTTTTATCGTCAAAGTTTGGATCTTTTACCATTATCGTAGTTTATAAGGCATAAATTAGACATAAATGTAATGTTGCATTAACATCTCCCCATTGAAATGAGTTAAATGATAATCCTGCATATTAACAAAAACATGAAGAGGAAGTAAAAAGAATCGATGTTATCATGTGTTTTCTGCAAATTACAGTGATCAATTCCATTATTTCTTTCTTTACAAAAATAATGCAAAAGCGAAACAAGGAAAAGATGATTACTTACATTTTACAATCATTAAGCATTAAAAAGTGTTTTTATAATCATAAGTAAAGCATCACATGTTTAATCAAATTGTATTTAATGCTACATGTAGCACATAAAAATATATCAAACCACCTATTTTATATGGTGGGTGACGAGCCTTGTATACGATACACGTTATGTAAAGTGCCTACTTGAAGTTATATAAAAGAAAAATATATCAATTCATCTTTATTTCCTGGTTTTTCAGTTTGCCACAAAGATGTGTCTGGTGTATGTGTTTGTCGGAGTTTTTATTTTTTTCCCCTGGTTATAGAAGCTATATCAGTAATTCATTAATGAAGGTTCATCAAAAAACTGTTTCAAATAAAGTCGGTCCATCTATCTGGTAATAATCTGACATTGATAAATACAATTAAGCCCATCTAGTTCATCTTAAATACCCCTTTGACTCCTCAGATCGAGAAAAAAATAGCGGCTAGGAATAACAATGCCTTTATGAAATTTTCCTCTGCTTTCGACACTCAGGTATAAGTGCTACATGTATAATGGTGTAATGCTACTTCAGATGATATCGCTCTTTGCTCAGAATTCCTTACGTTTGATCAGATTAAAGAAAAACAAAAAAAATCGCTAATTACATCTATAAAAATAATAACTAATGTTATAAATTGTTATTATTGTTAAGGTGTTTCAATAAAATTGGTTTTATCAATAATATATACGATATATATTTTCGAATTGGATTCAAAATAGGAAACTCGAGCATCTAAACTCCAGTAAAAACTATTTCCAGAACACCACAGACAACTATAACAGTTATCAAATTTAAATCTTAAATGTGCTTGAATTTTCTCCGAGCTGTATTTCACTGTTCTAGTTTGAGACCAGAAAATATTGTTTGTAACTATTGAATATCAACAACGTGTCAGTGTTTGCGTTAACATTGCTATGACGCCATGATGATATTTTTGATGATTTTAATACTATACAGTGCTCAAATATTTCCTTCAAAACAATTGATATTTTTGATAATATATAATGCATAACTAGTTCCTTCAAAACACTTGATAGTTTTTATAATATATAATGCTTAACTGTTTCCTTCAAAACACTCGATACTTCTCATTTAGAAAAATTATATAATAATACACTTAATTATTCTAATAATCACATGGAGTAAAACATGCCGTACAATGTAAATTTATTGATAATTTGTTTTCGGTTAAAATGAATCTCAAAGAGACATTAATTCTACATCCAACATTATTCTTGTTATTTCAACAAATTGAATAAACATGAAAGCTAAAAACAAACGAAATAGAAAATATTAAAATATATATGGGCTTTAAAGTTATTCATCTTAATTTCACATGATCGCCGTGTAGTCATTATAACTTTCTTATTTGTATATATTTTACCCGCCGGGTAATACAGAGAATGATCTGACATGCTAAGGCACCATGATGCTTATCAAATCACCATTCACATTGCCTTAAGTTTAATTAATCCGTATCAAACAACCATCGACAACGTTTGCTCTCTCTCTTACGTTTGAAACACTTATTTAAATTATCTTAAAGACATTTTTTTTTCATTAGAAATGAGCATCATGGTAAAACATCACTGTGATATGAACTTGGTTGTTCACGTGATAAAATCATGAGAAGCCAGTAGGATTTTTTAATAGCACTTTATGGCGTACCATCCAAGTTCATGTCCCAATCTTAAGATGGCAAACATGTTTTCTTATACGAATCTAAAGAATAGCCAACAGGTACATTTCTCTGTGAAATCTTTAGCAACGTCACAAAAAGTACCGCACACTTGTTTAATAGTTTTTGTTTTCAAATTAACATGATCTGCAGTAAATATTTACAACATGTTTAAATTGTTTGCTTTTTTTTTTTTTTAAATTCAGGTTTGAAAATTAATTACTGTTCTTGTGCTATTGCAATAATATGTTATCTGAAGAGCGATAAGGCGCGATATTTCCAATCTTCTTGTCTACAAGATACTAATGGAAAACGAAACTATTAAATTGTTCCTGTTTCCTGTTTACGCTGGAATATATCCTAAATATTTTATATTTCCTTCAAACCAAGACGCTTGTGCACTTGCATCAGTAAAAATAAGCAAGATTATGTCATACCAATTGACTTATGCATTATTATTCACAAAGCATGCATTTTTTTTTACACATCAGCCATTCTAAGTTCAAATGATATAGAAGGCTTGATTCAAAAGTAATGCCACACTATGCACCACGTTTCACGCGGGCGCTGTATTGTATAAAATGATACATCAAAACTGTCCTTATCAAAATTTTGATTTAAAGTAAAATTTTGATTAAATATTGTTAAACACTTAACAGGATATTGATGTCTGTAGGATGATATATACGTGACATCGCCGCGTCATGAATTTACGTCTTTTAAAAGGTTTGTATTTATGCATGCTTCCAAAATTCGAAAAAGATCAAAACAACACAATATTTTGAAACAGATATATCATTTACTTTTTCTAACTGTTTAAAAAATTTAAGGACCATAACCGTCCATTCGGACATCTACGCAATGCCTTTTGTCTCCAGATCAAGGAATAAAAATACTGGACATGCTGTCCTTTACAAAACTTTAGATTATTTAGAATCAAAATTTCTCATGTTTGCTTCGATGGATATAAATCATTAGAAAATGCACTGGAATTGACATATCAATCTAAAATTGAGAGCAAATGAAAAGGGTTCCCTTAAAGTGGTTCCAATATTTAATAAAAGCATATGTCAGGTTAAGAAATAAATTAAATAGACAGAAGATATGGGCTCTGAAGGAAAGTTAGAACTAGGTTCTGACGGCATGAGCTGTATCATAAAGCTACGTTCAAGACTTCTTAAAGAGACCTCAACAAACTGATCGCACATTAAATAATATCTATCATATTACCCAATCGATTACAAGAAGAGTAAATATTTACTTTATGAATAAAAATGGATAAAAAAATTAAATAGAGCATCGTGGCCAATTTTATAGAGTACCAAATTATGAAATTCTACAAGAACGCCAAAGATCTAGAAATGACGTCGCGAGCGTGCAACGACTACCGTTGTTTCACGCTCTAAAAAGACATTATCTTCAGAAATATTTATCATAATGCATTAAAATGTTTAGATCTGAACTGAATTAGGTAGATATCTCAACGCACAAGTTTTGTTGTCACTTTATGCGGAATTTTCACGATTTTATTGCATATGTGACATTACTTTTGGATCAACCCCCGTACAAGTATAGCCTTCATTGAGGTTTATACATGGCTATAACAAAGGCTATAATTTTCTTGATTTAATAATCAAAAAATATTTCACTTTATTTTCTTCATGGTTATAGCAGTATTTTTTTTTTAGTTCAAAATGCCAAGGCGATGATTTCACTATTATGAAGTGACAATGGCGCACATGTCAAAAACCACTTATTTGTCCCAAAAATAATTTTCTGTGGTATTTACTGTGGGGTTTATAAATTATCTATCTTTATTATAGCAAGGCCTATAATACAATTTATTGCACGATCAGGTGACAGTAATCGACCAATCATATGATCGGGAAAAATACGATATTATAATAAACAACGCGGACTTGCCTTAAAGTAATAATCTCTGCAGTAAACAATTCTTCTTCCAGTTTGTTATACAATACACGAGGCAGTTCAAAAGAAGTCAAATAGCTTGTACTGTCAAAATGAGGCAGTGAAAAAAAAAGATATTTCATTAATTTCGGTGTTTTCCCTCTGGAGATATGCCTTCTACTATCTCTATAGAATCAGGTTCCATATCCACTATATCAATCGTATCACAATAATTGAGGAATAAGGAATCATTCTTCGAGAATATATGAGGTGATAATTTCGGTTTGGCCATGATCAAATCCAGTAAAGCCCGAAGGGCTTTATGATAGATTTGATCTTATATTAAAACATTATCATGGTTATTTTTTTTTATTGCCTAAGGTATCTATATAAACATGTCTCAGTGATTGTTCACAGCAGTTTTAGTGAAAATATTCAGCCACGTTATAGTTGATGTGTTACGGTTTTTATTTTGAATTGCACAGTCTGATAGGCAATGTTCTTACACGGTACACTCAGGGATTCCCAGTATGTGTCTCCAATACACCAGACACTGAGTTTCAATATTAGCAACTCTATAAGTATATGTTCCCCAGCATTTCGCTGTTCACACATATTGTTGACCTTTCCATAGAAAAAAAAGTTCAAATACGTTTCCAGGTGACGTCAAAAGGTCATGATGCTCAACACATGTAAAGGTTGTAAGTTATAGATTGGCACAATGGAAAGCGAATAAAATTAACAAATTCCGTACATGTATTAGGTAGATGTAACACGAACGAGTAATAACATTTGTTTAATAACTGCACAGTCCCTGAACTAATCCCCTTTTGGGGCCACTGTGACTGTTTGCGCTATTGTGCTGAGGTGTACCATGGTGTACATATGTATTGATAAAAGATTTTTTTTATGTAATTTGAAAAGAGTATTTGAATGAAATAGCCATTGTGCAGCCTTATGTCACCAATATAACTTTTTTTTTCATTAAAAGTCCTTTCAGACTTCACAAAATTCAACCACAAAAATCGAATAAATTAATTATACTAGGGCACCAAATGTTTTGAACACTGAGGATATGTTTCTGAAATGATGCATGGACGATCAGTTACGAAAAATAGTTTAGTATTCCACTCTTACGCTAAACTGACGAACATATGTCATCCATTTCCCATGCCAAAAATTATTAAAGACTGGATTCTTCTGTAGTTTTCCTATATAAGCAATGTTTCATGCTCCTGTTAATGAGTTGATAAAGATTATATTCCGACATCTCCATCGTTTTTTTTTTTTGGTTTTTTTTTTTTTTTTTTTTTTTGTTCTTAAATCTTTTTTGTAAACAAATTTGCCGTCAGGTCTTTTCTTAAGTGCTCTCCGTTTCGATTATTTCTCTTCTCCCGCGCATACGTTTTTAGCACATAAACATTATTTAAAATATAAAAAAGGTCTATTTTCAAACATTGAGCGTGCACAATAATAATTAACGATTACTTTTATCATTGACACTGATTAAAACTGCGCATATAACCTTCAAAAGTATCAAACATTCAATAAAAGTCTACAGGTTAAGCTAGGTTCCTTTTTATGATCAACTTAATTTTCTGACAGATTATTATATGAGGCCTGAAATAACAAAATGTTCTAATGTCATATCTAATCCAATTTTCCTTATTATAGTTAACACAAAAACATAAAAAATATCCATAGTTTCCCTGTTATACACTAATCTTACAAAAAAGCGTTAAATATAGCTTTAAATTTATATATCATAGGAAGAATGTCTGTGATAAATCTCCTGCTATCATCGGCATGTCGATGAACAGGTATATGCTAGAGGTGATATTTACATAGTATCATTGCAAATGTCAAAGAGCACTCGCTTCTTTTGTTTCCATTTCATTTAATAAAGCGAAAATAACTAAGTACTTACAATAAAAACATATTTTTAAGCGAGGAAATGAGGTATAATATTATACCATCACGAAGTCTATTTTTGTTTAAAAAGCAAACTTGAAATAATTGATAATTTGTGGGTAACGGCCCAATCCTACTTCACTCTCCTTAACTAACGTCTACGTGAAACCATCAACAGAATTCAAGAATCGTGTGTTTTCTGGGTTTTTTTCTGATGTCCGGGCTCGTCACAAAGATGTATGCAGTGTTTGTGTGTATCGGAGTTTTTGCCTTTGTCAATGGTTATGGTGAGCCAGATCTATTTTTAAATTAAAATTTGTTTAAAAATGAAATCGGTCCGAATCTTATAAATACTAGCGGAAAAAAAGAAATTGTGCATTATAAAAATTAGTATAATTTTTCTATATCTATTGTTTGTATTTATGAAATTTAAACAATCATTAATGGTAATGTTTTTGACTATATCAGATGGTAACCGTCCGGGTGCACGAACTTTTTCATGGTTAGAGGGCACCTGTTGTTTATTAAAGAATTTGTACGCATGAGTTTTACGGGCCAATACCGTTTGGAATAAGAACTGTAAAGGATTTGTTTAAACTTTTTTTGTTAAGGCAATCACTTTAGTTTCAACAAAATTTACCCCTATGTCATGCCACGACTCAACGAAAACCAACGTAATCGTGCTGTTGGGATGCTTGCACAAAATACTGTAGCAAGACACTTTGGAGTTCATCGGAACACCATCCAGTCATTATGGGGCGTTTTCAACAATCTGGCAACACTCAGGATCGATCGCGCTCTGGGCGACCTCGTGTGACATCACGTCAACAGGACACCCACATTAGACTTGAGCATCTGAGAAATCGTTTCCAGACAGCAAGTTGGACTGCCCCTGGCATTCCAGGGCTTCGACCAATTAGTCCAAGAACTGTGCGGAATCTTCTGCGCAAGCAAAACATCAGACCAAGACGTCCAGCGGTGCGCCCAGTACTGCTTCAACCTCATCGTATTGCCAAACTGGCGTGGTGCACACGTCATCTGCTATTAAGAATACAGGACTGGGCCAATATTCTGTTCACTGATGAATCAAGATTTCATTTGAATAGCAGTGACGGCCGTTGTAGGGTGTATCGTCGCGTTGGGGAGCGTTACCAGGACGCTTGTGTTGTGCAACGTCAATTTGGTGGAGGTAGCGTTATGGTGTATGGTGGAATATCAGCACGTGGAAGGACCCCTCTACAAATTGTCAATGGAAATCTCACCAGCGTACGCTATCGAGATAAAATTATTCAGCGTCATGTGATACCCTTCATACAGAAACATAAAAATCACATTATTCTGCAGCAAGACAACGCAAGGCTACGCGTTGCTCGTGTAGTCAGGGACTTGTTTGTTCAACAAAATATCGATGTCATGCCTTGGCCAGCTATTTACCCCGATTTGACGCCGATCGAGCACGTCTGGGGTGAAATGCAAAGACGTTTACGCCGTTTACCATTGAGGCAGTGACATAAGCTGATTAAGCCAGGCTTTAACCAACATCTGGAACAACATCCCTCAAATATATCTGAACACTTTAGTGGCATCAATGAGGCGTCGCTGTCAAGCATGTGTGAACGCAAATGGTGGTCACACGCGTTATTAATTTTGTGAATTCATTTTCAAATTACAGTGACTTTCGATTGTGCTGAAACTGGCGTTATTCGACGTTGACATTAATGTGGTATGAGATGTTGTTACGAATACATGTGTTAACAGTGCTACAATAAATACAATTTGTTTATTGTAATTCTCAAATGTTTTTTCATATATTAAATAGGGCCTTGTTTCTTTTTTCCGCTAGTTTACGTCATGTTGTTGGTGAAATTTTGATATTCAAAAAGCAGGCACGTAGCATCGTTTTTGAAAGTGGGGGGGGGGGGGGGCCAGGCCCATCCAAAAAATCTTGACAAGCAAAAAAAAAAAAAAAAAAAAAAAAAAAAAAAAAAACAGGAAACTTAAAGTTTCCAAAAATCTTCAAAATCCTAATCCGTGTGTGTGTGTGTGGGGGGGGGGGGGGGGGTCAACTATACTTCCAAAAAAAATTTTCCCCTACCAAAATTTTTTCCCCTCCAAATCATGAAATGCCTAATCCGTCGGGGGGGGGGGGGGGGGTAACTTCAATTTCACTACTCATTTCCTTATTTTCATATCAATTTTTTCCTAACTTCCAAAAAAGTGGGGGGGGCCAACTCCATTATGATTCATTTTTTTATATGTAGATTTTTAAAAATTTGTTGCTGCGAGAAAAAGTGGGGGGGCCAGGCCCCCCCTGGCCCCCCCTGATGCTACGTGCCTGAAAAGAACATTTTTCGTTCGTATGACTCAACAGATTTTATAGAAAAGGTTATTTGCTCTGAATATTGTATATAAATACACGTACAAGGATTATGATATTGGAATGATGAAACGGGTGTTTTGTTATAGTACTGTACTATGTCAATATTTCTTTACAAAAAGCTGAGCATATCAATTAGAAAAGAAAACCTCATTGTTGCACGGCCAATTAGTTTGAACTATGACGCTTCACGTCCTTATATTTTGTTAACGGCATTAATTAGTTCTTGCACTGGATTTAAAAATCCAAATTAATGTCGGATTTTTTTAAAACACATTGCTCATTTATATTTGTTCTCAATGTTGCGTTTAAAGTAATGATGTGCATGACGTTACAGTGGGTTGTATTTTACATTAAACATTCTAGTTCACGGTAAAACAACATAATATGAATCTACAGAGGATCAACAGCTTGTCATAGTGGGTGATATTATAACATATAAAAATAAAATGACGCCTAGTTATTATGCCGATAATTCCGACATTAATGTATATTTTCTAAATGTTTCATTCAGAGCACTTGATCAAATCAAAAACTTTTATAAAAAAAATATATACTGGTAATATAAAACATTCAACGATGCAATCATTGTGTACACTGTTAATTAAAAGAACATTAATGTCCGCTATAAAGCGACAAAACGAGAAAAATCACGATGCATATATCTTTTTATCAAATTTGTCCGGTTTTTATTGTACCTTTGAATGATGTGGTTATACATATGACTGTATTAGGTAGACATTTGATTTAGAAATGTAATGACTTATATCAAAAAAAAATTTCCATTTCCATGTTGATTTACATTTTTTTAACGAGCTGTGGCTTAACATTGCGTAACAAGGTATTTGTTTTTTACTTCTAAACAGTTAATGTCGCCCTCAACAAACCAGCATACCAACAGTACCAATACCAGCCAGGTGACGACAGATATGACGCCAATAACGTTGTGGACGGACGCAAATCAGACCTGAGCAGGGATGGAGGTCAATGTGCTGTATCATATGGTAAACAAACCGCCACCTGGTGGGTGAACATGACCACTATCCACAGCATCCATCACATCACCATCTACTTCAGGACGAACAATAAACCATTGGGTATAGTCACATTTTCTAAAACTAAGTCATTCTTAAGTCCAGTAAGACATATGCTTCAACAATAACTGTATCAATATGTTAAGTGTTAAGCCCCGCATATCACCCAAATTCTTTTAAGAGTATAACAATCTATCAGAATATTGTGTTCTGAAATAAAATATGACGATATATCAATACGTTACACGTATAAAACAAAATCATGTAAAACCCCAAAGTGTGTAAAACTAATCTTCACTAAATTGTTTTTGTGAAATTTAACCTCTAGAATTACATCTTCTCAACCTCAACAAAAATTCAACACTCCGACTAACAAGATAATGAATTTGTGATTAAGATTATTGTAAGTAGTATAAACATTAAAAAAGAAAAAATATCAAGCATATTGGGTATTTTATGAAACGAAAAACATCTTTTTATTACGACACTACATCATATCACTATAAAAATGATTAGTAATGCAACATGTTAAAACCTGAAACCCACTTGTTATAAATACTTAAATAGAAATAGATCAATACCGTAACCATGTAACGTCAGAAATCCCCAGAGTCACGGTAGGAACATTCTACTATTACATGTAAATGAGTATTTCATTTTAATTCCCAACGTTTCATGAAATGAGATGTTTCTATAGAACATTTCTTAGCGAATATCTTTGAAAGCGCAGTTTTACCTAGAGATAATAGTGAATTATATAACATTATTGAATAAGTTTTTTCGTTATGTCACAAATGAAATAATTTTATTATTATGCCCTGAAATTTGCTGAATAACAACGGAAATAGATTTATTGCCCTCCCGGAAAAAGTTATATTTCACAGGAAATGGTTATATTGCCCTCCCGAAACTGTTATATCATCCTAGCATGCAATCATTCTGCATATTTATTACGTCGTGTTCGAAATTTAGCTAAGCAAACGTAAACAGTTCTTCAAAAATAAAAATGTCATGACAGTGTCTCCTATTCAGAGAAACATACTTTTATTGTTTAATTTGAATAGTTATGTTCTGTTTGAAGGCATCGATCGACATTTTACAAAAAAAATGATTTGTAAGATATGAAGATGCATTGATAATTAAAGATACACATGTTGATGAGGTAAATATGTTCTTAAACCGATTTTTATTTTTAAAAATGTTATATAACATATATTACATGTCTTCTCGGGCGACAATATCAGAATATTTGTTCCTCGGTGACAGGAATGCCCTGGAGTGTTATATCGCCCTCTGCCTTCGGCATCGGGCTACATAACACTCCAGGGCTTTTCTGTCACCTCGGGGCAAATATTCTGATATGTCGACCAAGAAGATATGTAATATATGTATAAGAATCCAAACAAATAAATCTATACTGTGACCAAGTAACGATTAATGTGCCCAGTGTTGCAGTAGGTGTTTGCACAATAAAGGACAAGCACTGCTCTTGTGAGACTTGGTGTGAATCAACAGGTGTGATAATGAATGCAAAACGTTTTTTCTTGGATGAAAAGCTTCTTTAGGTTTTCATTGAGTAAAAGGCTTCTTTATCACAAACCCGTGAATACTCAGTAAGAGTTGATGGGTGTTAACAACTGAGAGTGAAATGTGTGATTTAACGTTTGTCTGCTCTTTGTGAGCAGTCACTAATTCCATATTAGTAATTTTCTTGTTTTAATTTAATTTCTGCCTCGTACATGTAGGTTAATTATATAGACATATTGTGCACGTCTCTAATACAACAAATGCAATTTAGGAACTTCCAATAATTGTCTAGCTTTATTAATCAAAAATTCTAAAAGAAAATAATAAATATTATTTTCGATGTGTACTGCAAATTTATTTGTCAACAGTGCTGTGTGCGATTACTTTGTACGTACCCAATACAATAGAGAGACTACAAAAAAATAATGTACGAAATACCGTTGATCTTATGTTGTTTCTGAAGCTAAACAAGCAAATCAAACAGGATTTATATAAAGGTACTATAGTAATCTTATTTTACCGCACATCCTTCAATTTGTTTCACAATGTTTAAAAAGTACAAAAAACACAATACTGGGTACCCTCTTTTACCGATACGACATCATAGGTTGTCTTTAACACTGTTTGTTAAACTTTGTTTGTCCAGCTACATGATTATGTACGTTCATGAATAATTGATTAACATTGTATGCAGGTCCTTCTAATTACCTAACTAAGTATGTCCTTGGATTCTCTGTGTACGTCTCCAATACAACAGACAAACTACAGGGAACACTGTGTTATAAGGACGAACACTTTACACTAGACACCATACCTGCTGTCTTCACCGCCATCTGTCCTGTACATGGACAGTACGTCATCTTCTACAACGAGAGACGACCAGGAACTATCTACCCTGGCGACTACTCTAAATATGTTTTCAGTGACCTCTGTGAGGTGGAGGTGTACGGTGGGTGTAATGTTATACCGCTTTCAAATTATGATCAGAATTAGTTAAGGTACATGGCGTAATAGCTCAATGAAAATTAATTAATTGATGGCATATGGTCCTGTATTTGTTGGTTAAAGTTTCATTGTTGTATTGTTTTTCGCACGATAAGGATCAAGTCGCAATTTTAGAGAAGGAAAAACACCCCTCCCCCCCCCCCCCCCCAAAAAAAAAACAAAACAAAAAACAAAAAACAAAAACAAAAAAAAAAACCCAGAAAACTGCGCATTAAAGTAACTGAAGATTGTTTTATTTTATTGATAATTGTGAATTCACACTGCTCTATAAAAAAATAGATATAAACCATTTTAAAATAACTTGCTTTATCGCATGATTGCACAATTTTAATAATCTTAAGTAGCAAAAAGACTGTTTAACATATTTAAATTATTCAATTCAACATAAAAGTAAACATTGTAAAAATATATCATCAGAAATATACTTTTCAGGTTAACTGATCACTAATGTAATTCTAATTAAAGGATGTCCTACTACCGGATATTTTGGGTTTAACTGTTCCGTTCCCTGTCCAGATGTTAACTGCCAGTACTGTCACATAGAGACGGGCACCTGTCATGTCTGTAAAACTGGGTATCGAAGTTACCGATGTGAACTAGGTAAAACTGCTTATGTGCAACTCTAAAGGAAAAAAAAATATGATCAACATACGGCTATTGTCTTAACATGTAAAACCTTGCAGCTAACAGTGCAATGTATGCAATGTTTCTTTCAGTAATATTTATACCAATGTCAAATTGTAAAATTATTTAGGATATTCTGTGTTTAATTCTGCAAAAAGTTATGTGTAGCAATTAATTAAATGTTAACATTCAGTTTACATTTTCGCTATGTTTGCATAGGAAATATACGACATTCAAAGCTCAAAAACATACGATAAACCTTACCATGTGGTATAGACAGAATTCACGTCATAACGCGTTTTGAATACTAGATAAATCGTGAATAGATTTAAGAGGGATCAATGGTCATGGCCATTTTCAGACTGTTTCATTCTCCCTCAGAGGAAATTCTATAAATAAAATATACAGGAAAATCACACATTTAAATGGTAAAATATATGGATTTCTTCCTTTTAAAAATAAAGGTTTACATCTGAAGAAATCATGTCTGAACATTTTAGGTAGAGCTGATGGTCAATATTTTGACCATTAAGCACTCTAGTAGTAGATAGTTTGTTTGTTTGTTTTTTTTTCTATTCGCGCACTGGTTTCACAACTTGCTTTTCTGGTCAGTGCTTCGCGTCGGGGACATGCACTGGCTATAGATTGATAGGAAAGTTAACACACTGACTACTTAGAAAGAATGAATATCCGGTTTCGTGATTTTTCACATATTAAACTATTAGAAACCTCATATAACGTTAATTTGTTTTGAAAATCATATTCTAAAACACATTGAAATCTAAGTATTTTTTAATTAGTTTACATTAGTTAAAATTTGAAGTATTAATGGTATTGTATTAAAATATTCAACTAAGTTCTTAAATTTTCAGTACTTTAAAGTTAAAAATGCAAAAACTATTTTCACAATGGTCTGCAAAAATGTTTGGTATATTTCTTAAACAGGAAGGGAGCGAGTTTTCAGAAAAAGGTACCGTAACCTGCTAACAAGCAGGTTGTATACACATTTTCTATAGTGATTGCTGCATGTTTATTAGCATATACAAATTACGTTTGTTTTAATGACAATATTACAATGCCAATCCGATGTGCACTGCCCAATAAGACTATGTTTAAATACAATATTTAAAAAAAAACCAATAAATTATAAGGGTTTTGAATAGCATTGTTTATTTACACATGTATGAACAATTGTCACCTTTGCAACTAAGAATTCATTCAATTGGATAAATTAATAAAAAAAAATGGATGGATGAATAAACTGATATATTTGATATATATAACGGATGTTACTAGGTGTGATGCAGTGTATTAGATTGACAGAAAAAATATAGAATTACATGTCATTGAAGTTTTACAAGTATTAAATCATAGCTCCAGTGTTATATAACGCAAATGAGTAACTGTTTATACTGATTTATTCTATAGCTTGCGACAAAGGATCATATGGATCCCAATGCAAAGAGATATGTGGACACTGTCGTGACACAGACCAGTGTTCTAATATCAATGGGACATGTTTGACTGGATGTGATGCTGGTTATCAAGGGGACTTGTGTAAAACATGCAAGTGTTTAGTTTTATTATATATTTGTTAAAGAAGAACTAATATTCGTTATCAAGGATATTTCTGTAAATCATGCGAGCACTTTTTAAAATTTTCTTTATACATAGAAAAATATGGTTATGCTGTAAAAATCAGTGATTAAGAATATTCAAGGGATGGATCTCTGCCGTTTAATCAACGAAGTGTCAACTAGGATGTTATTTAAAGAGAAATTTGACGGCAAGGTTTCGTGATTCAGTCACCTATCATATTGTTTCAGTATCATTTATACAATTTTTGCTTTATTCATAGCTTGTGACAGGGGAACCTATGGCTACGATTGCAATTTGACATGCGGACACTGTCGAGACGCAAACAAGTGTTCCAATATCAATGGAACATGTTTGACTGGATGTGATGCTGGTTATCAAGGAGGCTTGTGTAAAAACCGTGAGTGGTTAAACATAAAATATATAATTTAATGCACAAAAAATTAATAAATGATAAGACATATACCACCTAAACATTATAATAGTCATCATTTTATTCGTAGCATGCGACAGGGGGTTGTATGGATCTGAATGCAATAAAACATGCGGACATTGTCGTGACGTAAACCAGTGTTCCAACATAAATGGAACATGTTTTACTGGATGTGCTGCTGGTTATCAAGGGAACTTGTGTAAAACTCGTGAGAAGCTACATATATTATATACAGATAAATGATATTACATATACCGCCTTAACATTATCCTAATTAATATTTTATTCGTAGCATGCGACATGGGGTTGTATGGATCCGAGTGCAATGAAACATGTGGAAAATGCCGCGGCCTTTACCAGTGTTCCATTATCAATGGGACATGTTTCACTGGCTGTGATGCTGGTTATCAAGGGAACTTGTGTAAAACCCGTGAGTAGTTAAATATATATAAAATACAATGCACAAAAAACAGATCAATGATAATACATATACCTCCGAAACATTATAATAATTATCATCTTATTCGTAGCATGCAACAAAGGGTTGTATGGTTCTGAATGCAATAAAACATGCGGACATTGTCGTGACGTAAACCAGTGTTCCAATATAAATGGGACATGTGTGACTGGATGTAATGATGGTTATCAAGGGAGTTTGTGTAAAACATGTAAGTGTTAAGTTTCCTTATATCAATATTAATCAGCATACATTCGTTAATAAATCGTGTTATGAATAGCGTAAGATCTAAACCATTTAGTTTATATAAAGTTTAGCGCAGCTTTTGTTTTTAATTAAAAAGAAATTTTTCTACCAAATCCGAATTACCACGATCAGTTTCAAAGCGTATATCATTACGATCAACTGCATGATATCGCGTTTGTTTTGGAGACTTATGGTACGTTTTTGACAGCTGGCAAAGAATTGTGGGTAAGTGTTTTCACCTTGTCTGTGAAATATACAATGTAAGACCATTATGTTGTGAATGAATATTGTTTGAATATGTTCTCCCAATACTAAATTATTTTATGGTATGTGTTAATTAATATTGAATGTAATTGAAATATATTGGGTTAGTATCCATGACTTTGCTTGTGATACATGTATAAAATGTATAAAACATAATTTGGTATAATAACGCCTGATTGTAAATGGTAAATACTTTGGAAGCCTTAGGTTTCGAGGTGGTTCAAATTTCGTGGAATTCGTGGCTATTTCTCATTCACAAATTTACTTCACGAAATAACAAGTCGGTGTTATAAAATCATATTTCATTTTGTAGGAATAAGAGAATGCACGAAATTACGTTCCCACGAACCAGTCAAATTTAAGCAAAAATTGGCCCCTACGAATTTTAATGATTCCACAGTATATTTCAATTGTCAACTCGTATAGTTCTAATTGATGCTAAAGCAACATCTACATATTTTTATGAATTAATTATTTCCAACGTTTAAGATTCTTTATTTTGGTTTTTTTAAACTATTCAGTGTTAATATTTTTCATTACTATTTTCATTATTTAACTTATTTTTAACGATTAGATTTCATTTTGAATTGTAAGACTTCACCCCTAAAGAATTTTAACATAGTTAACATATTTTAAGGTATATCGATTAAGCATCATGAAATATTATCAGCGAGCATGTTCTGATCGACATTCATTATTGCAAAAGCGTAATTTCTCATTGATTACCTTAAGCCCCCTTTTACAATTATGCGCACGAGCAGAATCGATAAATATATTCGAACGACCGAAAAAAATAGATAAGGTTCGTTAACTGTTGCTGAATATAATCGCATATTAAAGTGTACTCGTGTAGAACTCATATGATTAAGATGAACACTTTTGTGAGCTAAGTTATACTAAATTACATATAAATTACATATAATGTGTAAGGACTATGTTGATAAAAGGATGAACTTATTTAATAGATTCTTTTTTTATATTGTATCTACTTGTGATAATAAGAGTGTATCATTTGCTATATTTACAATTAAACAGTTAGTTGATTTTTTTTAAAAGTTTATTTTATGTTCTAGCAGTTATTATTGACAAAATGTTAAATCTATGTTTTGTTTTAGGAGTAGAAATTCAGTTATGATATCGCAATCAAATGTCTGCAGCCGCACCTTTATCTCAAGACGATCCAGACTAAACGTTTAACATTAAGTAGAATCTATTTGTAACTTAAGCTCTGTTAAACATTTAAATGTTGAGATATTTGATATATTTACATTGAACCTCTATGTGTTTTGATAATAAAGCGTTTTTGAAAATATTTGTAGAAAACCTCGATAAAAAGTCGTATGTATTGTTAGATGTTTTAACTGTCTTCTCCCAATATCTAGACGGCCGCATTGCATACCTTGGAACAATGGACCATGATTGTTTCTGTGAGTAGACACAGCTGGGATTGATTTTTTGTAACGTTTTCTATTACTAGGGGTAAGTTGCATTAATGTTACTCATGTAGTGAAAATGTATTTTCGATTATATTGAGTTCATAATATACGAGTCGAAACACTAAGATGCGTTTGCATTTTTTCTACCACATTTTATTCACTTTTCTTTCAGAAGCCGGTCAATTTATTGAATTGTAAAACTTTATCCTGTATAGGTTGGCGTAATACTTTTAATATTATGTGCAATTAGCGCTCAATAACGTTGAGTGATTTTATGTCTTGTATGGCAGATTTCCAATGCAATAACTGTCAACTGGTTGTTAAGATCTAGCGTACATCCATGTTTCTTAAAACGTATTTTGTATATTATTCTTTGAAAAGGGTTTCTACGCTAACCAAATGAATTACATACCATGCAATGGCTACGGATAAGTATCCTCTGGGTTCCATTTACCAAGAGTCTGATGTAAAACGAAACATTCCAACGCAATGTTTCATTCACTGAAAATGTGTTCACTGTGGCAATGTTGGATTTTTCTTTAGTTTTGAAGATTTGTATATTTTGATTCGTTATTGATAAAACTGTAAACAAAATAAATATTGGTGTTGTTTGACTGACGAGACACGACTACTATGCGGACACTACTATGTCATTATTAACTGCTTTCTGTTTAATTCCTGAGTCAAACGTTGGCTAAAAAGGTAGTTTTTTAAGTTCAGATTTTTATGACAATTTTATGTTCATTATATTATCGGTTTACAATACTATCATCAAATATAAATATAATACTGTAAAACATAGGAAACAACACATCATGTATACGTAGTATTAAAGCGTGATTCCAATGATTTTTTCATGGAAACGGGACCAACTGAACTTAAATAGTGCATTTACCTGTTATTTAATTATTTACGAACAAAATGTATATGAAGCAAAACATAAATACACAATATAAGGCAACGGAAGTAACGCTACACGTCAGCCACGAGTTTAAGGTGTCCATCTGTAGAGATACCGGTGATGAAAGATACATTTGGCAGAAAAAAAACCCATAAAGGAAGTTTTTTTATTTGTATATTTTTATGTTATAAACAGACAGAGCAAAACAGATATCCCATGTATTTTTCAGTAACTTTTAATGACTATTTACATTGGCTATAGCCACACATAAACACATTGATTCCTAAACATTGAGAACAATTAATGTTTACCTTATACCGTGGACTTCAATATTACGCAACGCAATCAGCTTAACCTCTTAAACTTTAACTTTCTAAGAATATTAAAAAAACTAGGAACTTCATAAATATATGTTTCTTGTGCACGTGTTCAGATCGTCAAAAGCGTGCTTCTTTTATATATGCAGATATGCATAAAAATATCTTGATTTTTGTATTACATAAAAAGCTTAAATGTTCCAAATATACCTATAAATAATTCCATTGTGCCAGGGTTCTGTTTTATTTAGCTTCTTTTAGTGTCAAAATTTGGCTCTGTTACCATTATCTTGTTTAATTAGGCATAAATTAGAAATAAATATAATGTTGCTTTAACATCTTCTAATTGAAATGAATTAAACGATAATCCTGCATATTAACAGAAAACATGAAGAGTAAGTAAATTAAGTTCATGCGTTTTCTGCAAATTACAGTGATCAATACCATGATTTCTTTCTTTAGAAAATAATACAAAAGTGAAAAAAGCAACGATGATTGCTTACATTTTAAAATCATTAAGCATTAAAAATGTTTCTATAATCATAGGTAAAGCATCACATGTTTAAGGCTTAAAGCATCACATTTATTTAATGCTACATAAAGCACATAAGAATCTATCAAACCATCTATTTTAAATGGTGGTTGACGAGCCTTGTATACGATACTCGTCATGTAGAGTGCCTACTTGAAGTCATTTAAAAGAAATATTTATTAATTCATCTTTATTTCCTTGTTTTTCAGTTTGCCACAAACATGTGTATGTGTTTGACAGAGTGTTTTGTTTTTTCCCCTGGTTATAGAAGCTATATCATTAATTTATTTATAAAGGTTTACGAAACGGTTTCATATAAAGTCGATTTATCAATCTGGTAATAATCTGACATTGATAAATACAAGTAGACCCAACTAGTTTTATTTTAAATATCCCGTTGGCTCCTCAGATCGAGACAAAATTAGCGGCTAGGAATAACAATGCTTTTATGAAATTTTCCTCTGCTTTCGACACTCAAGTATCAGTGCAATGATGGTGTAATTCTACATCAGATGTTCTCACTCTTTGCTCAGAGTTCCTTACGTTTGATCAGATTTATGGAAAAAAATCGCTAATTACATCAATAAAAAATATAACTAAGGTTATTTATTGTTATTTTTGTTAAGGTGTTTCACAAATATTAGTTTTATCAATAATATATACGATACACTTCACGTCGTTTTATTTCGTTAAGTATGTTTGCATAGTTTCGAATTGGATTCAAAATAGGTAGATCGAGCATCTACACTCAGTAAAAACTATTTTCAGAACACCATGGATAACTATAACAGTTATCAAACTTAAATCTTAAATATGCGTGAATTTTCTCCGACATGTATTTCACTGTTCTAATTAGAAGCCAAACAACATTTTTTGTAACACGGTACACTCAGGGATTCCCAGTATGTGTCTCCAATACACCAGAAACTGCGTTTCAATATAAGAAACTATATTTATATGGTCCTCAGCATTTTGCAGTTCAAACATATTGTTGACATTTGCATAGAAGAAAGAGTTCAAATAAGTTTCCAGGTGACGTCAAAGGTTATGATGCTCAACAAATGGAAAGGTTGTAAGTAATGGATTGGCACAATGGAATGCGAATATAATTAACAAATTCTGTGCATGTATTAGGAAGATGTAACACGAAAGAGAAATATAAATAATTTAATAACTGTTAGTTCCTAAACAAGTCCCTTTGTGAGACCACTATGACTGTTTGCGCTATTGTTCAGCGGTGTACTATGGTGTACTTTTCAATCATATCCGTGCACAGGCGAAACAAAATATTATACATCGTTTTATTTATGCATTTTGATAAGAATATTTGAGGGAAATAGCTATTGTGCAGCCTTGTGTCACCAACATAACTATTTTTTTCCATAACAAGGGCTCTCAGATTTCACTAAATTTTAACCACAAAAAATCAAATAAATTAATTTTACTAGGGCACCGAACGTTCTGAACACTGGGGATATGTTTGTGAAATGATGCATGGACGACTAGTTACGAAAATAGATTAGTATTCCATCTAACGCTAAACTGACAATCATATTTCATCCATTTGCCATGCAAAAAAATTTTAAGACTGGATTCTTTTTATAGCAATATTTCATGCTCCTGTTAAAGAGTTGATAAAGATTATATTAATCGTTTGTTTTGTTTTAAATTTGTTTATTAACCAATTTTCCGTCAGGTCTTTTCAACAATGCTCTCCCTTTCAATTATTTTTTTTTCCTCCTGCGCATGCGTTTTCACCACATAAGCGTTATTTGAAACATTTAAAGGTCTATTTTCAAACATTGAGCGTGCACAATAATAATTTACGATTACTTTTATCATTGACACTAATTGAAACTGCGCATATAACCTTCAAAAGTATCAAACATTCAATAAAAGTTTACAGGTTAAGCTAGGTTCCTTTTTTATGATAAACTTAATTTTCTGACAGATTATTACATGAGGCCTGAAATAACAAAATGAACTAATGTCATATCTAATCCAATTTTCCTTATTATAGTTAACACAAAAACTTAAAAATGTCCATAGTTTCCCTGTTATACACTGATCTTACAAAAAAAGCGTTAAATATAGCTTTAACATTATATCCTACGAAGAATGTCTGTGATAAATCTCCTGCTATCATCGGCATGTCGATAAACAGGTATATGCTAAAGGTGATATTTTCATACTATCATTGCAAATTTTCAAGAGCACTCGCTTCCTTTGTTTACATTTCAATTATTAAAGCGACAATAAGTAAGTACTTACAATAAAAAATTATTTTTTAGCGAGGAAATGAATTATAATATTATATGGTCACGAGGTCTATTTAGTTTATAAAGCAAACTTTAAATTAGGAAACACTGATAATTTGTTGGCAACGGCCATATCATATGGCGCTCTGTTTAACGAATGTCAACGTGAAACCAAAAACAGAATTCAAGAATCGTGTGTTTTCTGGGGTTTTTTTTTCTGATGTCCAGGCTCGTCACAAAGATGTATGCAGTGTTTCTGTGTGTAGGAGTTTTTATCTTTGCCAATGGTTATGGTGAGCCAGATTTTTTTTTAATTAACATTAAAATTTGTTTAAAAATAAAATCGGCCACAATCTTATATACATGTAGTTGGTGAAATTTTGCTTTTCAAAAAGAACATTTTTCGTTCGTGTGACTTAACAGATTTTATTAAAAAAAAAAAAAAAAAAAAAAAAATCATTGTTGCACGGCCAATTAGATTGTACTATGACGCTTCACGTCCTTATATTTTGTTAACGGCGTGAATTGGTTCTTGCACTGGATTTAAAAATCAAAATTAATGTCGGATTTTTTTTAAACACATTGCTTATTTATATTTGTTCTCAATGTTGCGTGTAAAGTAATGTTGTGCATGACGTTACAATGGGTTGTATTTCACCTTAAACATTCTAGTTCAAGGTAAAACAACATGATATGAATCTACAAAAGGATCAACAGCTTGTCATAATGGGTGATATTTTAACATTAAAAAAAAAAACTGACGCCTAGTAATCGTGCCGATAATTCAGGCATTAATGTATATTTTCTAAATATTTCATTCAGAGCACGTGATCAGCTCTAAAACTTTTATAAAAAATATTCTGATAATACAAAACAATCAACTATGCAGTCATTGTATACGTTGTAAAAAAAGGAACATTAATGTACGCTAAAAAGCGACAAAACGAGAATAATCACGATGCATCTATCTTTTTATCAAAATTGTCCGGTTTTTATTGTACCTTTAAATGATGTTGTTATACATATGATTGAAATAAGTAAAAATTTGATTTAGAAATGTAATGACTAATAAAAATGAAATTGTCCATTTCCATATTAATTTACATTTCTTTTTCTAACGAGCTGTAGCTCAACATTGTTTAACAAGGTTTTTTTTTTACTTGGAAACAGTAAATGTCGCCCTCAACAAACCAGCGTACCAACAGTACCCATACAGTCCAGGTGACGACACATATGACGCCAGTAACGCTGTAGACGGACGTAAATCAGACCTGTATTATGATGGAGGTCAATGTGCTGTATCAAACAAGAGACAAACCGCCACCTGGTGGGTGAACCTGACCACCATCCACAGAATCCACCACATCACCATCTACTTCGGGACGGACCATAAACCATCGGGTACAGTCACATTTACTAAAATTTGGTCATTCCTAAGTCCAGTAAAACAAAAATATGCTACAACAATAGCTGTATCGACACATTTAGTGTTTCGCTCCGCATATCACCAACATTTTTATAACAGTGCAATAGTCTATAAGAATAGTGTGTTCTCAAATAAAACAAAATACATCAATGCGTTACACGTATGAAACAATATCATATTAAACCCAAAAGTGTGAGAAACTAATCTTCACTAAAAAAAATTCATGAAATTTAACCTCTCCAATTACATCTTCTCAACTTCAACAAAAATGTTACTCTCCGACTAACAAGATGATGAATTTTTGATTACGATTATTGTAAGTAATATTAACATTAAAAAAATATATTATATCAAGTTTATTGGGTATTTTATGAAATGTAGAACGGTGTAAATTTAAATTACTATATATACGTCTGAGAAACATCTTTGTATTACGACGTAAAATCATATCACTTTTAAAATATTCAGTAATGCAACATGCTTAAACCTCAAATCCACTTGTTATAATTACTTAAGGTAGCTCGCGGGTTTACCTGCTTGTGAAAAAACCTACCTTGAAAATTTGTCCACGTGATCCATAGGTTTTATAGTTTTATTTCTAAAATTTATTTAAGATTTGTCTGCGCGGTAATACTGTTATCGTGTTTCAAATACAGTGTCATTAATAAAATCAAGCAACGCCATTTCAATGAAATATATAGTAAAATGCACATTTTAACCGAGAAACGCATTACAAAACTATGCTCCAAACTTTTAAACGATTCAGACGAAATTAATCATACTCAACACAAAAACAGAGGAGATAATTATGAATCAATTCATAAAAAAAAATCAGTATGTGTTCTCGGCCAATTATTGGCAAACAATTTTTTAAAGATTTAAAAGATTTCTCAAAACCTTATATTTTCATTACAACGTTAGCCTACGTCATCATTTCCTTACTTCTTAGAACACCAAAATTGAAATGCATTTATTGACAAGACTAGCTGTTTAACACATTTTAGAACATGTAAATGCTTATTAGACATTATTGTGAATGTTATCTAATGCAATTAATGTACGGCTGTAAAGATACAGAAAATTGCTATTTTTGTTTTTATGAAACTCTGAGTCAATCAATGCAAAAATAAAATGCCAGGCAACTACTGACATTATAAGTAAGTAATCGAATAAAACAGTTATCTCAAGCCAAAAGAAATTTAAGAATTTAATCGGTAGTACAAATTACGGAAGTTATAATTGTAAGGAAAAAAAGCGAAGTAAATGCATACATTCTATTTTAAAACATGACTTTAAATGGAAGAGTTCTAACGCACACTCATTATTTGTCTTTATAAAACAAAATGTGACAATGTATGTGACATCTTTAAATTTTCAGCACTTGATATTATAAATCTTTGTATAAACAGTCATAAACCGCAAATAAGCTTTTTAAAATATTTTCTTTTATACTTCTAAATATCTCATTTGTCATTTTAAATAAAATTATGAGTTTACTATGACGGTCAACTCTTTACGTCGATTCCTATTGTGACGTCAGCAAACCCGCGAGCTACGTTAAATAGAAATAGATCAATACCGTAACCATGTAACGTTAGATATGCCCAGTGTCACGGTTGGTGCTAACACGATAAAGGACCCTCACTTCTCTCGTAAGCCGCGGTGTGGAGAAATGGTTTACAATGGAAGCAGCACGGGTACACTGCTTCTTTTTAAGCAAGGTGTTAATATTCAGTATGAGGTGATGGACGTTGAACAACTGAATTCTTAACTGTGCTTAAACATCTGCTGTATGTAAGCAGTTATTAATTTCCTATGAAATGTATCGGCAACTTCCTACTATAACATCTGTATGAAAATACGTTTAGTCCCGATCATTAAATGAAATCAGATGTTTCTAGAACATATCTGCACGAATATCTTTGAAAGAAGGCGCGTAGCATCAGGGCCGCCTGCCCCCTACTGTTTTCTCATAACATTCTTTACTTAAATGGACCAATGAAAAAATTAAATTAAAAATAAGGAAATAAACAGTGAAATTTAAGTAAAGGGATACACCCCCTCCCCCAGATTATGATATTGAGGATTTTGGAAATAACCTTTTTTTATTTATTTTGTTTTTGCTTGTAAAGATTTTTTAGATAAGTCTGCCTACCCCTTTTTAAAAACGATGCTACGTGCATGAAAAGTGCAGTTTTACCTAGAAATAAAAGTGTGTTAGAATTCTAACAAATAAATCTATACTGTGACCATGTAACGGTTAATAGGCCCAGTGTCGCAGTAGGTGTGGGCTCGATAGAGGACCCTCGTTTCTCTTGTAGCCCTGGTGTAAATCAGTAAAGGTACAATAACGAATGTAAAGCTTTTTTTCTTGAATTAAAAGCTTCTTCAGGATGAAAGACTTCTTTATGACCAACTCAGTATGAGTTGATGGATGTTAAGAACCGAGATTAAAATGTGTGAATATAAGTTTATATGCTCTTTGTAAGCAGCCACTCATTTTCGTTCTCATTTTCATTCTGTAATTTTCTTGATTTAGTTTTTTTTTGGCCTATTACATGTAAGGTAAATGTATAGACATATTGTGCACGTCTCTAATACAACAAATGCGATTTAGGAACTTCCAAGAATTATCTAGCTTTATAAATCAAAATTCTAAAAGAAGTAAATATTGTTTTTGATGTTTCCTGAAAATTCATTAATGTCAGTAGTATAGGTGTCTGTATAGGGGGCTAAACAATAGAGCTATTGTTCTCGAGGACAATGGAAGTCGACCTTGACCTAATTAATTGGGATGTTTCTATTGTTTTCTTTATAAAGGGATCGAAGATCAAAGGAATCAATGATCAATTACAAATCAACAGATCAAAGATAAAAGGTAATACTATCCAATGGATCGAAGATCAACGAAGTCAAGGTCAGTCATCGAAGCATTCCAGAGTCAATCAAGCGATGACTATTGTAATCAATAGTTTGAACCCCAATAAAAACAAATAAAAAAACCCAATATTCAATGGGGGTATTACTTGATAAAGGTATTTACAGTTACTTAAGATGAATGCATCGATGATCATAGAAATAAACAGCTAGTGAGCCATGACACGGGGGGGGGGGTGTACGATGTAGATCTATCATTCTTATCATTGGGTTAACTATCCCGCCTGGATGTACCTCTATTCAACAGCCAGTCAAATGATATTTTATGAAATTAATTGATTCTTAATTCATTCTTATTTGTTTTAAAAAGCTGTGTACGCCAATGATCTACATCATAACAATGACACCTGCATTTTCTTACGCAGTATCTAAAAACACACCACACCAGTATACCTCATCGAATTAGTTTGATGTAATTGGTTATCATTTTGTCACGGATATTTAATATCGTCAAATTTCACACAGTCGTAATTTTCATCATTGAAACATGTCTTGGTTAAATGGGAACGAAAACAAAAACAAATTTGGCTTTTTCAAGATGTTGTTATCATGTCGTAGTGAGAAGTTAAATTTTTTAGAATAGTCTCTTGGGCTCTTGAACTTCGTCCAATTCGTTCCTTGAAAAAAATAATAAAATTTTAGCCAGTAAAGTAGTGAAAGTATGAAATAATATAAGAGTCAAATTGATTATTTTATGTAATTTGAAAAAATCAGACACAGAGGAGAAAACATCAATTTGATAATAAATTATATAGGTCAAAAAAGTTAATCAGAAAAGTTAGCGTGAACGCTAACACGTTATCAATGTTTAAAACAAACTACTTCAATGTCTGCGAGTGGGTATGCAACACAGGACTGTCAAATTCCTCTTTCTTCAAAATAGATATCATAACATAAAACGTTTACTGTTAATCACGTTAGGCCTTATAAGGCGTGAGGTTTGATTACGACTTAAAAAACATGCACCTCTAAACCCCCATTTCTTTGTGTCACTCTTGGAATTGCGGGACTGGTCCCGAGGGCGTCGTTGTTCCTGGGAGTGTGGCTGGTCTCAAGGGTACGACCCTATTTTCCTCCATCCCCCCACACCCCGAGAACATCGGGAATCCTCCTTCTTTTGGAAAAAATGTGCCAGAAATCATCCTTAGGCATTTAAGGCAGGCCCTTAGTCTCGTCAGCATGATCAGACACCTATTCTACTAATGTCAAGAGTGCTGTGTGCGATTTCTTTGTACGTACTCAATACAATAGACAAACTACAATAAAACAGAATGTATGAAATACCGTTCATCTTATGTTGTCTATTTAAGCTAAACAAGCAATTCCAACACGATTTATATACAGGTACGATAGTAATCTAATTCTACTGCAAACCCTTCAATATTTTTTACAATTGATAAAAAGTATAAACACATTACTGGACACCCTTGTTTACAGATACGACATCATAAGTTGTCTTTAATAACATATGTTTGTTAATCTTTGTTTGTCTAGCTACATGGTTATGTACGTCCATAAATAATTAATCATCATTTTATGCAGGTTTTATTAATATCCTTCCTGAGTTACCCCTTGGATTCTCTGTGTACGTCTCCAATACAACAGACAGACTACAGGGAACACTGTGTTACAAGGACGACAACTTTACACTAGACACCATACCCGCTGTCTTCACCACCACCTGTCCTGTACATGGACAGTACGTCATCTACTACAACGAGAGACTACCAGGAGTTACCTACCCTTACGACTACTCTAAATATGTTTTCACTGGCCTCTGTGAGCTGGAGGTGTACGGTGGGTGTAATGTTATACCGCCTTCAAATTATGATCAGAATTAGTTAAGGTACATGGCGTGATATCTCAAAGAAATGGATGGCATATGGTCCTGTATTTATTGGTTAAAGTCTCAGTGTTGTATTGTTTTTCGGACAACATGGATCAAGTCACAATTTTGGAGAGACCCCCCCCCCCAAAAAAAAATAAATAAATAAATAAAAAAAATAAAGAAAACAAAAACAAATAAAAAATCTGCGTATTAAAGTAATTGAAGATTGTTATATTTTATTGATAACTGTGATCTCACACTGCTTTACATTAAAATTTGATAGAAACCATTTAAAATTAACCTGCTTTATCGCATGATGAACATTTTTTAAAATCTTAAATAGCAAATAGACTGTTTAAAATATTAAAATTATTTAATTCAACACAACAGTATACATCGTATAAATATATCATCAGAAACATACTATTCATTTATACTGATCACTAATGTAATTCTAATCAAAGGATGTCCTGCTACCGGATGTTACGAGTCAAACAATACCCTCCCCTGTCCAGACGTTAAATGTCAGTACTGTCACATAGAAACGGGCACCTGTCATGGCTGTAGAACTGGGTATCAAGGTCACCGATGTGAACTAGGTAAAGCTGCTTATATGCAAATATAAAGAAAACAAAGTATGATAAACAAGTACGGCTACAGTCTTAACATTTAAAACCTTGTAATTGACAGCGCGACATATGTAATTTAATATATTTCAAGAACATGTATCCACATTTTCTCATTAAAAATGATTTAAAATATCATGTGTTTAATTCAACAAAACGTTACTGTGGAATCATTTAATTTTGAGGAAGCCATTTTTCGTGGATTGTGGGTTTCTGGCTTATTCGTGGGGATATAATTTCGTGGACGCACTGGTTTTCAGTTTTAGCTTCAAAAATAACGCTTTCTAAATTTGTTTTCATTGAGGATGTAAATTTGTGGACGAGGGCTACCCACGAATACCACAAAAATTGAGCTACCACGAATTCAAATAATTCCACATTAATGGTTTACGTTCAGTTTAAATATTTCGCTATGTTTACAATGGAAATCTACGACATTCAATGTATAAAAACACCCGATAAACCTGACCATGGGATATAGGCAGAATTAACGTTTTAACGCATTTTAAATGCTTGAAGCATTCTGGTTAAATTTGAGAATGTTCAATGGCCGTGGCCATTTTTAGGTTACTTTTAATATCCTTAAAACAAAAGCTGTATATAAAAAAATATAAAGAAAAATCACACATTCGAATGGTAAAAAATATGTATTTTTTTCTGAACTAAATAGCAATTTACAGCTAAACAAATCATATCTCAAATTTTAGGTAGAGCTGATAGTCAATGCGTTGATCATCCAGCTACAATAATGAAATAAGTTTATATTCAATCCGCGCACTGGTTTTTAGACCTCGGTTGTCTTGCCAGAACTTCGCGCCAGGGACATGCACTCGTTCTAGATTGATCAGGAAGATCATTCATTGACCACTTAGAAAGAATGGAGGTCCGATTAAGTGATTTTCACACAAATGCCATTAAAAAATAAAGCTCTTAAAATGTAATTTTATTTTGAGATTTATATTTAAAAACCCTCTGAAACCCAAGTATCATTTTTATTATTTTACATTAATTAAGATCACAATTTGAAGTATTAATGGTATAATTTTAAAATTCCAATTAAGTTCTTAAATCAACAGTAATTTTAAGTTACACAGACAAATTAAATTTCCCCACTAGTCCGGCAAAAGCTTTACGAATTTTTGAAGAAAAAAAGCAAAGTAAAAAGAAAAATAATAAAAGTGTTAATCAGCATCGCTCATACAGATAAAACTAAGAATTCAATTCAATCTGACAAACAGATGGATAAATGTATAACTGTATAAATTAACGGACAGTTGGATAAACTGTTATACCAATTCAATCTGACAAATATATGGATAAATGGATAAATTAACGGATAGTTGGATAAACTGTTATATCAATTCAATCCGACAAATCGATGGATAAATGGATGAATTAACGGATGGATGGATAAACTGTTATATCCACTATAAATGAACAGGTGTGACTGCTTTAGATAGATAGATGGGTGAATAGATAGATAGATAGATAGATAGATAGATAGATAGATAGATAGATAGATAGATAGATAGATAGATAGACAGACAGACGGACGGACGGACGGACGGACGGACGGACGGACGGACGGACGGACGGACGGACGGATAGATAGATAGATAGATAGATAGATAGATAGATAGATAGATAGATAGATAGATAGATAGATAGATAGATAGATAGATAGATAGATAGAACACCATATTATTTCACATGGTTTTATATTTCATTTAGAGGTTTTGGCTAATCGTGAATCCTGCTACGTAAATCACACCACACTGTATTGGAATGTGAACTATAAAAAAACAAGGCATACTTAAGTCCACGATAGCTGTTAACAATTAATATACGCCAAACATTGTCCAAGCTAAATATACAGTTTACTGCATTGAAATGATATGTCTGCTATGATTTCGACACATTTAATAGTGTTAAATGTACAGTTAAAAATCAAAATGAAAAGATATCATATTTTATTTTACAAAGAATTAAATCATACATCCACTCACTGTTTTATTCTGCATACATGTAACTATTTATACTGAACTTTTTTTTAGCTTGTGACGAAGGTTCATATGGACCCGGATGCAAACAGATGTGTGGGCAATGTCGTCTTGTAAACCAGTGTTCCAATATCAATGGGATATGTTTGACTGGATGTGATGCTGGTTATAAAGGGGACTTGTGTAAAACCCGTGAGTAGTTACATTTTACATATATAATATACAATGCACAAAAAATAGATAAATGATATATTTACCACCTAGACATTTTGATTATTAACATTTTATTCGTAGCATGCGACAGAGGGTCGTATAGTTTTGAATGCAATGAAACATGCGGGCACTGTCGTGACCAGTGTTCCAATATCAATGGGATATGTGTGACTGGATGTGATGCTGGTTATCAAGGAGACTTGTGTAAAACTCGTGAGTAGTTAAACATAAAATATATAATGCACAAAATGATAATACATATTCCACCCTAACATTAAAATTGTTAACATTTTATTCGTAGCATGCGACAGGGGGTTGTATGGATCCGAGTGCAATGAAACATGTGGAAAATGCCGTGGCCTTAACCAGTGTTCCAATATCAATGGAACATGTTTTACTGGCTGTGATGCTGGTTATCAAGGGAACTTGTGTAAAACCCGTGAGTAGTTACATTTTACATATATAAAATACAATGCAAAACAAATAGATTAATAGTAATACATATACTGCCTACACTTTACACTAAAACCATTCATTTGTAGAATGCGACAGGGGGTTGTATGGACCTGAATGCAATGAAACATGTGGAAAATGCCGTGGCATTAACCAGTGTTCTAATACCAATGGAACATGTTTGACTGGCTGTGAAGCTGGTTATCAAGGGGACTTGTGTCAAACTCGTAAGTAGTTAAATATATAACATACAATGCACAAAAATAGATAAATGATAATACATATACCTCCTTATCATTATAATAATTAACATTTTTTTCGTAGCATGCAACAAAGGATTGTATGGTTCTGAATGCAATAAAACATGCGGACATTGTCGTGAATTAAACCAGTGTTCCAAAATCAATGGAACATGTTTGACTGGATGTGATGCTGGTTATCAAGGGAATTTGTGTAAAATACATAAGTGTTTAGTGTGTTATATCAATGTTAATGAGAATACATTCGTTAATAAGTCGTGTTATGAATAGCGTAAGATGAAAACCAATAAGTTTATATACAGTTTAGAGTAGGTTTTGTTTTTAATTTATAAGACATTTTTTCTACCGAATCCGAATGACCACTGTCATTTTCAAAGCGTGTATGTTTACGATCAACTGCATGATAGTGCGTTTGTTTTGGAGATTTATGGTACGTTTATGACAGCTGACAAAGAATTGCGGGTAAGTGTTCTCACCTTGTCTGTGAAACATACAATGTTAGACCATTATATTGTGAATAAATATTGTTTAAATATGTTCTCACAATACTATATTTATGGTATGTGTTAATCAGTATTGAATGCATTTTTAAAAAATTGAGGTAGTATCCATGACTTTGCTTGCATAAAATGTATAAAACATCATCCATTGTAGTTTGGCATAATAACACCTTGTAAATGGTAAATACTGTGGAATCCTTAGATTTCGAGGTGGCTCATTGTTCGTGCAATTCGTTGCTATCTCTCATCCACGAACTTACATACTTAAAGAAATAATAAGTTGGTGTTTTAAAATCATATTTCATTTCGTAGGAATAAGGGAATGCACGAAATTACGTTCCCACAAACCAGTAAAATTTAATCAATTCACGAAATTTGGCCCCCACGAACTTTAATGATTCCACAGTATATTTCAATTGTCAACTCATAGAGTTCTAATTGATGCTAAAGCAACATCTACATAGTTTTATAAACTAATTATTTCCACGTTTAAGATTCTTTATTTTGTTTTTTAAACTATTCAGTGTTGATCTTTTTCATTACTATGTTCATTATTTAACTTATTTTTAACGATTAGATTTCATTTTGAATTGTAAGCCTTCACTCCTAAAGTAGTTTTAACATAGTTAACATATTTTCAGGTATATCGATTAATCATCATGAAATATTATCAGCGAGCATGTTCTGATCGACATTCATTATTGCAAAAGCGTAATTTCTCATTGATTACCTTAAGCCCCCTTTTACAATTATGCGCAAGAGCAGAATCGATAAATATATGCGAACGACCGAAAAAATAGATATGGTTCGTTAACTGTTGCTAAAGATAATCGCATATTAAAGTGTACTCGTGTAGAACTCATATGATTTAGATGAACACTTTTGTGAGCTAAGTTATACTAAATTACATATAATGTGTAAGGAGTATGTTGATAAAAGGATGAACTTATTTGGATTCTTTTTTTTATATATTGTATCTACTTATGATAATAAGAGTGTATCATTTACTATCTTTACAATTAAACAGTTAGTTGATTTTTTTTAAAAGTTTATTTTATGTTCTAGCAGTTATTATTCACAAAATGTTAAATCTATGTTTTGTTTTAGGAGTAGAAATTCAGTTGTGATATCGCAATCAAATGTTTGCAGCCGCACCTTTATCTCAAGACGATCCAGACTAAATGTTTACCATTAAGTAGAATCTATTTGTAACTTAAGCTTTGTTTTACATTAAAATGTTGAGATATTTTAATACATTGAACCTCTATGTGTTTTGCTAATGAAGCGGTTTTGAAAATACTTGTAAAAAAAACTTCGATAAAAAGTCGTAAGTATTGTCAGATGTCTTAGTTGTCTTCTCCTAATATCTAGACGGCCGCATTGCATACCTTGGAACACTGGACCATGATTGTTCCTATGAGTAGACACAGCTGGGATTGATTTTTGGTGACCTTTTCTATTACTAGGGGTAAGTTGCATTAATGTTACTCATGTAGTGAAAATGTATTTTCGATTATATTGAGTTAATAATATACGAGTCGAAACACTAAGATGCGTTTGCATTTGTTCTACCACATTTTATTCACTTTTCTTTCAGAAGCCGGTCAATGTATTGAATTGTTAAACTTTATTCTGTGTAAGTTGGCGTAATTCTTTTAATATTATGTGCAATTAGCGCTCAATAACGTTGAGTGATTTTATGTCTTGTATGGCAGATTTTCAATGCAATAACTGTCAACTGTTTGTTAAAGCTGACATAAATTCATAAAAGCATTTGGTCGCCATATTAGTATCGATCGCTCTTTTACTGCCACTGGGGTATATGTACCGGTTGAGAAAGTTACGGTCGGTTGCTTTTCGATAGAGGCATTCAGGCTGCACGGACTTCTAAATGCATGAACTACATATTGTAGTAAAATGATTATAGTAAAGAATAAAGAAACCAACAATCAATGAAATACACAATTTATTTATTCTTTGAAAGGATTTCCCAGGTTTACTTTATTATTTTGCACAGACAGTGTTGCTTTACTTCGCATGCACATCGAACACGTGTGTCGTTAATACAGAGTGAATAACGTCTACATCTTTTTGAAAACCCCGGTGGCACTACATCCAACACAGTAGATAAATGATTATCACAGTAAATCCAAGAAAGTAACAACCTAACAACCTTTCCATCCGTTCCTATAAAAACGCTCCGTTTATAATATTTAATCCATGCGATCATTGACATTGCTCGATCTGCCACAGTGTGTGGTTTGCGCATGTGCAATGTTATAATATACACAGGAAAACGGTCCACAATTATCGAGGAATTTTATAAGTATCTGCGCCTGGATTTAAGTCTGTCTTGTTTCGTCGTTTATTGGATATATCTTGCCAGAGCAGTGATTGTCATTTTATTTTTCTTCAAAACACGTTTCTACACATCTTCTCGTCCAAGGTAACGTGTTCGGGTGTACGAAATTCCTGAATGCGGTGAATCATGAAAAGTGCTCTCGGCTTTATATAGGGGTGTGTAGCGATGAGCAGAACAATAGAAATTGACAACTAATATGGCGGTAGTCGGAGATAAAAGTGAAATAATCCGTAGTTATGAATTCATGTCAGCTTTAAGATCTCGCGTACATCCATGTTTCTTAAAACGTATTTTGTATATTATTCTTTTAAAAGGGTTTCTACGCTAACCAAATGAATTCCATACCATGCAATTGCTACGGACAAGTATCCTCTGGGTTCCACTTACCAAGAGGCTGATGTAAAACGAAACATTTCCAACACAATGTTTCATTCACTGATAATGTGTTCACTGTGGCAATGTTTGATTTTTCTTTAGTTTTGAACATTTGTATATTTTGATTCGTTATTGATAAAATTGTAAACAAAAAAAATATATTGGTGTTGTTTGACTGACGAGACACGACTGCTTAGCTGACACTACCATGGCATTATTATCTTCTTATTGTTTCATTCCTGAGTCAAACGTTAGCTAAAAAGGTAGTTTTTTAAGTTCAGATTTTTATGACAATTTTATGTTCATTATATTATCGGTTTACAATATTATCATCAAATACCAATATACATCTGTAATACTGTAAAACGTAGGAAACAACACATCATGTATACGTAGAATTAAAGCGTGATTCCAATGATTTTTTCATGGAAACGGGACCCACTAAACTTAAATAGTGCATTTACCTGTTATTTAATTATTTACAAACAAAATGTATATGAAGCAAAACATAAATACACAATATAAGGTAACGAAAGTAACGCTATACGTCAGCCACGAGTTTTAGGTGTCAATCTGTAGAGATACCGGTGATGAAAGTAACATTTGGCAGAAAAAAACCCATAAAGGAAGTGTTTTTGTATATATTTATGTTATAAACAGACAGAGCAAAACATAGATCCCATGTATTTTTCAACAACTTTTAATGACTATTTACATTGGCTATAGATACACATAAACACATTGATTCCTAAACATTGAGAACAATTAATGTCTACTTTATACCGTTGACTTCAATCTTACGCAACGCAATCAGCTTAACCTCTTAAACTTTAACTTTCTAAGAATATTAAAAAAACAACTAGGAACTTCATAAAAAGATGTTTCTTGTGCACGTGTGCACGTGTCAAAAGCGTGTTTCTTTTATATATGCAGATATGCATCAAAATATCTTGATTTTTGTATTACATAAAAAGTTTAAATGTTCCAAAGATACCAAAAAACAACTCCATTGTGCCAGGGTTCTGTTCTATGTAGCTTCTTTTAGTGTCAAAATTTTGCTCTGTTACCATATCGAGTTTAATTAGGCATAAATTAGAAATAAATATAATGTTGCTTTAACATCTCCTAATTGAAATGAATTAAACGATAATCCTGCATATTAACAGAAAACATGAAGAAGTAAATAGAGTTCATACGTTTTCTGCAAATTACAGTGATCAATACCATGGTTTCTTTCTTTAGAAAATAATACACAAGTGAAAAAAGCAACGATGATTGCTTACATTTTAAAATCATTTAAGCATTAGAAATGTTTCTATAATTATAAGTAAAGCATCACATGTTTAATGCTTAAAGCATCACATTTATTTAATGCTACATAAAGCACATAAGAATCTATCAAACCATCTATTTTATATGGTGGGTGACGAGCCTTTTACATACGATACTCGTCATGTAAAGTGCCTACTTAAAGTAATTTAAAAGAAATAGTTATTAATTCATCTTTATTTCCTAGTTTTTCAGTTTGCCACAAACATGTGTATTTTTATACTGAATTGGTTATTTATCTTATGTAACTCATTGATATATTTTCATTATTAGATCGCGATATGGGGATTGCCCTTTGATTGCTGCATAGAGTGGAAGAATGGATTAAGTCAATGTCACAATTAATCTTAACGTATAGTTGCCAAATCGTTGTGAACAGCATCGTTACACATTGTATTAAATTGCATTTAGAATTCGGTTTTCGCCATGATCATGATACGAACAATGTTATGAACGCTTCTTTTTCTTATATGAAATGAAAATGCATTAAACATGTTTACTCTTATGTATGCACTGAGAGCATATTAGACTCGGACTTCGTTTTGGTCGATATGTAACAGGGACAATCATTGCCTCTGCTGGGGTTTGAATCCGGGTTCTCTGGAATGCAAATAAAGCACTCTACTAATCGAGCTGAAGTGTTAGCCCACTAGCCAAAGCTAGACGTAATGCCATATATATGACTCAACCACAGAAAATTCTCAGCAATTCTATACACATTTCAAAATAATTAAATTTCGATTATTGTAAAATAAAAATCAAGCTGTGTTTTGATATTTAAAAAAAATCTTTTTCGGTATATTATTTCAATCGTACGTTTAAAAACCGAAAAAAAAAAATAAAAAAAAATGTTTTGTGTAAAGTACCTTTGATTGCGCTATGTTTTACACATTAAATTCTGAGATGAATTTAGCATTTGTGTTGCGCATGTCTTGTAATAAGGACAATAACTAAGTATTTCAAAGCTGTGATTCTTCGGCTGATTAGTTAAAGATTTACTTCCTTCATTGCGTAGACAAATACATATTATCTATACATGTTAAATCGTCATATGGTTAGGAATTGGAATGTAAATGCTCTTTGAATAACAGCCACGTCATTCTGTAATGAGTAAAAAGGCAAATAAATAAATAAATAAAATAAACGCTTCAACATCATTTAAATTTGTATCTACTCCGATACTTGGTTGTAAGCAAATCATCCAACAGATCTACATAAAATTTAAATACTTTTATAGCCCAAAACTATGAATTTGGATAGAACAAAATTCCAAACATTTTAATTTGGGTATTTTCCTATATTATAATATACAACTCTCTTTTTAGGGACGTCAGTGAACTATTACACCTGCCACGACCATCAGACAACTTTATTTATGTTATAACACACATTTTAGTGGGTTGGGTCACGTGATCAATACGCATAGTAAGGATACATAAAAGACAGTGGATCATTATATAAGTTAAGGTTGAAAATGAATAAAAGAAAAAAATTATTGATTCAAATTCATATACGCTGAGTCAAACAGTGGGATATACATGTAACTACATTGCTTCAAACAAGTTGAATCATAGCACTTGAAAATAAAACAACAAAACAAGAAACATCATGTTTAAAAATACATCGAATGAAAGAATAAATATAAAAAAGCTATGCATTAACTTAATCTTTATATTCAATACCGTTCAGCACAACATACAATATACTTATTATCACGGATATACCTTTAAAATAGGGTTATTTCACAAATAAAACATTCAATTTAATCGATGTTTCGGCAATAACATATTCTATAACTACTTCCACTTGTATTCTTTAAAATACGATAGATTCCATTTTTCATACGGAGTATGCAGTAATCTTGAATGTCGTGCATTCGTCACTTTAGTTCCAGAAGATTCGGTCTATTTTCTCGTTACTTTCTACGACGCATCTATCCTATTCCATCATCCCACTAGTCAGTCAAAATTGTTTGCATTGTTTATCTGCTCATTAATAAGAACAAGCGTATACCCAGATTTGTTAAAACATCTTTGAAATATTGATTGATTTCGTTTTCCTTCTTCAGTCGTGCGCTCCTCTTCTGAACGTCTGTCAATTGCTTCCGTCTGGTTTATAAGTAGAAATATAGTTGACGCGTGAGTTGGAGGATGTTGTTTGACTGGACCAGACACAAATATGTAACAAAACATAAAAGATATTTTATAGTTTGTTAGAACATTTGATCTGCATCCAATGAGTTCTGCATTTATTGTTATCTAGTAATGGTGATTTACATGGTACTATCATTTAATTATCATTATATCAAGTTCATGAAATGTTCATGAAATTTACAAAGAATATTTACATACAGGTTTCGATCCTAATAAATGAGCTATACCTAATTAAAAAAATAAGTTTAAGCTTTTTCACTAGACTGAGTATTTTCCAAATTAGTTTACTATACACAATATGTACACTAAAGTATAAATAGTATATTCTGAAGAATAATGAGTCATTCTGCTGATAAAATAGGGTACATGTACACAAATGTATTCTTGACAATCATGTTAATACTGTTCGCTTGATGTTTTGTGCTTTATTATTTTTTGATAGAAACTTTTTCTGAGTCCCTCTTGTTAATCTTGACACTTCAAAGGTCGTGACAGTTATTAACAAATGACGAAAACAGAAAACAAAGAACGATAACTAACACAGTGTCACCCTGTGTTAACTGTGCCATCAAATGAAACTATACATTGTAACACCCATCAGTACATACATACATGTATCAAAAGCCAATTCTTCAAATGAAAAAACATGTGTAGACAAGATATCTGTGAGCCAATCCTTTTTATAGAGAAACATGTAAACAAGATATCTGTGAGCCAATGCTCACTAGTAAGGAAGTTGGAAACTAATTGGTGCAAAAATGTATCCCACAAAATGGCATGCCTAAACAAATAGTGTGCTAAAATTTCAAGCATCTGTAAAAATTTGTTTGACAATTTAGGCTAAAAATAAACAAAGTTGACGTCCAATTTGTACAACAATATTTAAAATAATATGGCATCCTTAAACAAATAGTTTGTTAAAATATCAGGTATCTGCGATGAATAATTGCTGAGAAAAATGCGACAGAATGTTTTGTAACGAAGAGAAAGACATAAGGGCGGACAGACAAACGGACGGACGGACGGACACAGACAGACAGACAGAAAAACAGACAGACAGAAAAACAGTATAAACCCCTTCTCCTTTGGAGTTGATGTATATTAAATCAAAATCATAACATTAACATGTGCAGCAGTGTTTAAAGATGCATTTGGAGATTATTGCAAAATATTTGTTGAATTTACTAAACACCTGATAATGATTTAATTGATTCAAACATGTAAAAAAAACAACTACTTGCAGACTTCACGACATTTTAAAATCTTAAGGCCGTCCTCGGGGCCTCTAAGGTTTTTTTTGACAGTGTCACGTTTTGTTTCCTAAGGATCTTTTTTGATAGTTTTTAGTGAGTTTTTTTTTCATTACAATAGTGATAGTATAGGATAGAACTTAACTTTTATATTTCTATCATGTATCGTGCATCCTATCCTAATTGTATCCATGACAACTTTCGTGATGGCAGCACTGTGGCAATATACTTTCAAAACCTGTATAAAGAGTTAATTCGACACGCAGAGGTATGTTCTTCGTATGAACAGTTTCTAGGCGAGACAAAACATTAATAAACCATAGGCGTCAGAACTGGGGGGGGGGGGGGGCTTTTTTGCAAAGTTATACCAAACCATTAGAAACATAGCATGATAGAGGGTTCAGCCCCCCCCCCCCTCCCCCACTCGCAGGAAAGATTATTGTTCCTAAATTTACTTTGAAAGACTGAGAAGTAGGATTCAGAAGCATATTAGCACCCCCCCCTCCCACGGATTAGGAATTTCATGATTTTGGAAGAAAAAAATTGGGTAAGTAAGTATAGGTATATACCCCCCCCCCCCCCCGGATTAGGATTTCCATGATTTTGGGAATTACTTTTTTTCTCAATATATCTGAGGATTAGTCTAGCTCCCCCCCCCCCCCCACACACACTTTCAATTTGCTTCCGACGCCAGTGTAAACGATTTGATGACCTAGGACTAAACAGTCTCGATTGAAGTCATCTTTTTGCAAGTTTTATATTCGATACAACGACCTTGTCAGCAAATAGAATCTTACACTGTGTCGCATGGGGACTGGCGTTTTTATACTTATTGTAAGAACGTAAACAATCATCTAATTGTGTACGGATTATTCAGTTTTATGACAAAGAGCATACAGCGGTTCAGACTGGTCAGCAGAGGATGCTCACTCATCGCAACGGCACCTGATCCTACCTCTATTTTATTTTTAGAAGTCCGTGTTTGCTCTGCTCCTGTTTTGTGGGTTTTTTTTCATTTGGATGTTTGATTTTGAACACTGTTTGTTATCATCACATGTCATCTTATAATTTTTAATCATTAAATAGGTAAATATAATAAAAAGTAAAATATCACGCAGTACCCACTAGAAGTTATACACACAATACATAATATATAAATATATGAATACTAACTTAACAGAAGATATCAACCTATCACATTCGGAGAGTGACGAATCTTGCTCATGATTTCTGCTTAGGAGAGTGCCCACTTGATATTATGTACATAATAAGGATATGATTATGAGTACTAGCACACTAGAAGATTTTAACCTTTCATATTCTATGAATGACGAGTTTTGTTCACTATTACTGCTAAGGAGAGTGCACAATTGAAATAAGTACAAAATAAGGAAATGTTTATGAACACTATAAAACCAGAAGATTTCATCCTATCACATTCGGTTGGTGAAGAGTCTTGTCATTATGTAAAGGTCCCACTTGAAGTAATGTACAAAAAAAATTTTTTTTTCTTTATTTCCTTGTCTTGGTTGTTGTAAAAAAGATAATTTTTTTTAATATTGGTCAGCAGGGGATGAATACTCCTCCTAGCCACCTGATCTCTTCTGTATCCTTTTAAAGGTTGGCGTTGCGCTGCTTTGAAATTGTATTTATGAGATGTCGATATTTTGAGACAGTTAGTGGTTGTCATTTTATGATTATTTAAACGGAAGGGAAAAGTGCTGAGAAGGGAGGACGGGATGGTCAACAAGTTAAAAATAAGATCTTTTTTTTTTTAATTCTAAGATATGATTTGTTAAATTGTATCAATAAATTAATAAAAAAATATAGTTTTTATTTGATAATTTAGGCATTTTTTTTTATAATTTGATATAGAGCTCTTCTTTTAAGAAGATCAATAGAGTAAAATAATGACCATGACAATCGAGCCATCTAGATGAACACACCGAAAAATAATTAGAAGTAGTCCGCATTTGACTTGGAAAATTAATACGAGCAATTAAAGACATACCGTGAAATAAAAAGATACACTTAAGATATACCATATTGAAGTTGTCTACATTTTGTTATTTGCATCAGTTTACTTGTGTTGTATTACCTTGCAAATGATCAACTATTATTAAATATCACTTTTTTACAATATGAATAATGTTAAAAATATTATCAAACATGAACATTTGTTCAATATTATTTTAATAAACTCGATCAAAAAAAAAATAGTTACAAAATTAAAAAAAAATAATTGTTACACAATTCATTCCTAAACTTACTCATTTTCTTCGAGTCAAACTCTTTAGTCAAGAGTTACTGAGCTTAAATCTATGCACGTATCATTTAAAATATACGTGTAGGGAATTCAAAGTGTTAGTAATTGTGGGACCAAGTTTAAATTGGCAGTGTGCATCAAAACTGTGCATTTTACACCACGAGCAAAATGTTAAACTGCTCTATTTTTGTTAACGACAGGTTGTAAATTCGTATAATCAAAGCAATATCTTGTAAATAGGCTATACATTAGCTTTATCAATCTTTTGTAAATTCAATCAAAATTATTAAAATGGTATTATTGAATACATGTTCAAATAAACTGCATATTTAGTTTCGACCTTGCTAATTGTCGATTCGCTTAGTTATGAATTAATGTTTTTGTAAACGTCATAACAATTTTTTTTTTAAAATATGAAATATATTATTTTTCTGCATGTAATATCAGACGTACATGTTTTTTTCATAAATTGTAATAGAAAATACAATTTGTTTAATGTTTAAAACAAAACAAAGTGCCTGGTTTTCAACAATGGGCATGCGCAGTTATTATTTAAGAGTATTTCAAACATTGAAATCGATGGAATTAGCATATGTCACTTTCAAATGTTTTTGATGTCTAATTAAAAGTTGTTTACAAGCTAGGCGTGTTTGCCCTCTCATGATAAATTTAAATTTTCGAAGGGTTTTTTTTTTTTTTTTTTTTTTTTACCAGGCTGGTCAATGTTATATCACATACATTATTACTTATTAGGTTTGTTACTGACTGTTTAAAGAAATTTGTGGGGTCGGTAAAGTCCATAGAAGGCGAGGCGGAGCCGAGCCTTCTATGGACTTTACCGACCCCACAAATTTCTTTAAACAGTCAGTAACAAACCTAATAAGTGTTTTGTTTTGTCGAGGACCTAAAGTTTGATATGTAAACAAACGTTTGTGTCGAAAATCAGTTCAAATAACGTTACGTCCGCCATGTTGCGCTATAAATTTTGACGCTTGCCTTTTAAAGAAATTTGTAAGGCAGCCACGTGACGCGTTTCATCCAATGACGTCGCGACATTCTAGTCCGAGGCAAAACAACGTCTTCTATAATGCTTAAAACCAGACATTGAAACTGTCTATATTGTCCATATTTTCTCTGTTATATACTATTCACACTAACAGAAAAACGTTTAATAGGACGAAGTCGTATTGAACATTGTATTTCAAGTGCAATATCTGTGATGACTGGCATTTTATTACCGGTGTGTCAATAAACAGAAAAATGCTATATGAGATATATCCGTGATGTCATTGTAACTTTTAAAGAGCACTCGCTTCCTTTGTTTCCATTTCTTTTGAAAAAGCAACAAGAAATAAGTACTAACCATGAACATTTATATTTAAACGGAGAAAATGAGTTATGATATTATAACAACCCGAAGTCTACTTTTTTAAAAGGCAAACTTGAAAAAAGTAAACGTTGCTAATTTGGGGGGCTAAGACCCTCTTCTAAGGCACTCTGTTTAACGAATGTCTACGTGAAACTATAAACAGAACTCAAGAGTCGGGTGTGTTTCCTGTTTTTTTTTTCTGATGTCCGTGCTCGTCACAAAGATGTATACAGTGTGTGTGTGTGTCGGAGTTTTTGTCTTCGTTAACGGTTATGGTGAGCCAGTTCTTTTTTAAGCTAACATTTAATATGCTAATAAATAAAATCGGCCTAATATTATATAGTTCGTGAACTTTTCATATAAAAAAAAAACATTTTTCGTTCGTTTGTTCAACAGATTGAAAAAAAAGAGGTTTTTTATGTAACGGATATTTGCTCTGATTGTCTAAATACACGTACAAGGAATATGACATTGGAGTGATGTAACGGGTGTTTTGTTATAATACTGTACTACGTCAATGTTTCCTAATCAAAAACAAACGCTTAGCATGTCAGTAAGAAAAGATAATCCCATTGTTGCGCGGCGTATTAGTTTGAACTATGACGCTTCACGTCCTTATATTTTGTTAACGGCGTGAATTGGTTCTTGCACTGGATTTAAAAATAAAAAAAATAATGTATTTTTTTAACCACACTATTCATTTATTTTTGTTCTCAATGTTACGTGTAACGTAATGATGTGCATGACGTTACAACGGGTTGTATTTCACCTTAAACATTCTAGTTTAAGGTAAAACAACATGGTATGAATCTGCGTAGCATCAACAGCTTGTCATACTGGGTGATATTTTAACATGCAAAAAATAAAATGACGCAACATTATCATGCCGATAACTCAAACATTGTATACTCTTTTTTTAAAATATTTCATTCACAGCACGTGATCAACTCCACAATTTTAATTAAGTTATATATTGACGATATAAAACAATCGACGATGCAGTCATTGTGTACAATGTAAATTAAAGAAAAATGAATGTCCGCAAACTAAAAAGACACGAAATGAGAAAAATCACAATGCATATATCTTTTATCAAAATCGTCTGGTTTATATTGTACCTTTAAATGATGAGGTTATACAAATGATTGTAATAAGTAGAAATTTAATTTAGAAATGTTATGAATTATTGAAGATAGATTTTCCATTTCTATGTTAATTTACATTTCTTTTTTAATGAGCTGTGACTTAACATTGTTTTACAAGGTTTTCTTTTCCTTCGAAACAGTTAATGTCGCCTACAACAAACCAGCATACCAACAGTACCCAAAGAAAAATGACACATATGACGCCAGTAACGCTGTAAACGGACGTAAATCAGACCTGAGTGGATGGGGTGGTAAATGTGCTGCATCATATGGTAAAAATAACGCCACCTGGTGGGTGAACCTGACCACCATCCACAGCATTCATCACATCACCATTTATTTCAGAACGGACAATGTTCCATGGGGTATAGTCACATTTATTAAAATTAGGTCATTCTTAAGTCCAGTAAGACATAAATATGCTTCAACAATAGCTGTATCGATACGTTTAGTGTTTAGCCACGCATATCACCCAAATTCTCATAAGAGTATACCGGTCTATCAGAATATTGTGTTCTGAAATAAAATACAACGATACATCAATACGTTACACGTATGACACAATATCATGTAAAACCCAAAAGTGTGTGAAACTAATCTTCACTATAAAATTGTTTTCATGAAATTTAATCAATTACATCTTCTCAACCTCAACAAAATTTCAACTCTCCGACTAACAAGATGATGAATTTGTGATTATGATTATTGTTAGTAATTTAGCATTAAAGTAAAAATAAAATATCAAACAAATACGGTATTTTATGAAATGTAGAACGATGTAAATTTAAGTTGCTATATATACGTCTTTTAAACATCCCTTAATTGCGACACTATATCGCATCGCTGTTTTGATCAGTAACGCAACATGCTTTAACCTGAAATCCACTTGTTAGAAATAGATCAATACCGTAATCATGTAACGTTAGATAGGCCCAGTGTCAAGGAATGTGTTAGAACGATAACGTTAGATAGGCCCAGTGTCAAGGAAGGTGTTAGAACGATAAAGGACCCTCACTTCTCTTGTAAGCCGCGGTGTGAAGAAATGGTTTCCAATGGAAACAGAACGTTTTCCTTGGGTACTCTGCTTCTTTTTTGGGAAGGTGTTAACACTCAGTATCAGTTGATGGACATTCAAAAACTGAAATTTTCAGGACGTTGGATCCTGCGATCAAAAGTCTTTAAGTTTTTTTTCTAAAGTATTTTTTAAACATCTACACACATAGCTCAACCAAAATTCAAAACAAGAATTTGGGGTCTATATCCTCCTTTCAGTGCTACGGTGTATTTAATATGACTTTTCTGCACTGAAAGTGCAAATTCCGCCTAAATCGCTTTTTCCTCCAACATTTTTCATCTAAATGAAACATGGTATCAAATACAAATTTACATTATTTAGAATTAAAGAAATTAAAATTAACATAAAGAAAAACGTTGTAATTTCTTCACCTTATTGATATTTTGACCTTTTTGCCCCAAAAAACCAACGTTTTTCATTCATAAACGATTCAACATGCAATAAATTTATTTAAAAGTCTTATTTAAATAGACTTGTCAAAAGAAACTTTAAAAATCAGAAAATTAAACCAAAAGTATGGGTCTATAATGTAAATTTTGAGATATAGCGTGAAATAAGCTAATTTTAGTGGAAAATTGGAGTTCATTTTTCTTGACTTTTATGAAATATCGGTGAAATATGCCAATATATGTCGATAGAAATATTAAAATATTCACTGGATGAAATATCTGGTTTCAGCGCTGCGGAAACCCTTTGGAAACCCTGCGGAAACTTAAGGTTACTTTAAGTTTCTGACAGGTTTCAGCACGGAAACTTCAAGTTTCTTTAAGTTTCCGCAGTGCTGTAACTTAGGCTGTCCATGAATCCAAATGGTTTCCGCAATGGAAACTTATTGAAACTTGAAGTTTCTGCATAGTTTCAATCTCCATATACGTTTGGGATACATATTGTTTACAAATGGTTTCCGCGACGGAAACTTACTGAAACTTGAAGTTTCTGCATAGTTTCAACCTCCATATACAATTGGGAAACATACTGTTTACAAAGGGTTTCCGCAACTGAAACTTACTGAAACTTTTTATAATTTTGCTTTCACAAAAGCTGAGCAAGGTTTCTACTTTATGTAAAAACAAAACAATTTCAAACAGTTCCAAATTTATTTTGTTCAAAAATCTGAAATTGTTTCCAATAATAAATAAAATACAGCCAAGATATAATAATGGAGAAACATCCATATGGCAATTCCCTTATTAGGGACTTTTATTTAAAAAATGATAAAATTGCACAAGAAAAAAAACTCCCATAGAAATCTTTACATTTGTATTTTTTTTCATCTCGATTAAATGCTTATCAAATCTCCCTTTACAAATGCAACAAAGATCTTACTTTTTAAAAATATGAATGCAATTTACAAAATAACTGCACGTACAAAAATAAACAAAGAAAACTTCACAGTTACATGAACATGATACACTTGTCTCAATTTGTTTTGAAGTACAATGAATATGTACACCATAAAATATTTTTTAAAGTATCCATCTTTTAAAAAAAAACACACTACAAGATAGTAGTTTATTATAGAGGTATGACCCAGATTTGATTTGAATATGTCAATAAATTCCAAAATGAGGTCAAAGTGACCCACTTACAAGTTGGGATAAACCTTTTCTCTGTTAGTAATATAATCTAATGTTTTACAATAGAACAGAATTTGATATCATTTTTTTGATAATCCATTAAGTCCAAAGTGAAGTTTTTATCTCACCCATGATGTACCAACTGATCAGATTTTAATATCATAAGCCTGTCAGTATTTAATAGATGACCCAGAGGGAGATATGGTAAGCTTGTTGGCCAATAAAAAGCTAACAATGGAGCAGTCTGTCAAATCATGTGCAAAAATATGATGTACACATTTAATTAATTATGCTGATTGCAACTCAATCCTGATGAATATTCTTCTTTACACACAGTTTACCTTCCTACATTTCACTACTTTACCTACATTAATATTTTTAAATCCAAGACATGAAGTAAAATATACATTGTTTATATATGACAAGTATTACTACATGTACATGTACTTGCTGCTTTTTGTAGCATGAATGTATAAAATACAAAGTATCACACGGATCATTCACCTTACAATTCTCATCAATACCAGCATTTTACTTATACAGTAAAACACGCTTATAACGAAGTCTCAGGGACGGCCAATTTAACTTCGTTATAAGCGTAATTCGTTATATCCGTCAAGTTTACAACATGAAATAGAGACTTGGGGAATGAAATTCACTTCGCTGTAAGCGTCAATTCATTATAAGCGTGTTCGCTATAACCGTATTTTACTGTAATATAAAAGCTAATTCCAATTATATATTAGTAACATAACACAGATTAAAATAAAACCCACATGGAAACAACTTTCTATCCAAGTAATTTTGTTATATAAAAATTGTAATACATGGGGTATATGTTGTCTTTATATATTTTCATATTCAAAATAATTGAATATTGTTTGGTGTATTTTATCATTTCTATGACCCATGCATTCATCTCCTAATGCAGTATTTTTACATTTAAGATTGGTTTCTTAATTTTTCATATATTGCTGCAAATAAAAACTAAGTTATCAATAAATGTTTAAACAAAGAAAATGGAAAAAAAAAGTAGTTCACACTTATCAAGTTGGAGGTGTGAGGATATTTGTTACATGGAGTCTAATATTTTATGCAATATTTGCAAATACATGTATAACAAATTTTTTAAGAAAATGAAAGTTAATATATGCAAGGTCTAATCAATCATTTAATAAGTCAAAACCATGTGATTTTCTAAGATTCTAGCTTACAGACAGACATTGTAATATACTGGTATTTGATCATATAAAAAAAGTACTTTTATAGTTTATAGGTTTTTTGAAATGAGAATACTTTACAGTTAAAAAGTCTTGTTCTGTCGGGTCGTAGAGATGTGTCCATTCGAATCAATAAGGAGTGTCCTTGGCTGTTGCGGTGAAGCACTCATATGATCACATCATGGCTACAGCAGACTTAGTAGTTCTGGACAGTGGTAGCATTAAAATTCTTCTTCTGGCGATGAACTTGTTCCTTTCACTGGGCTGTACTTTATGTCTGTTCTATTTATCTTAAACATGAATAATAAAGTTTCATTTAGATTTTTAAACAATAAACATAAGTCATTCAGCCTAACATGTAATAAAAGCATTCTGAATAAAATTCTGAATACAGAAGTTACTATGCAGTTGCCAGTTGCTGTTTAAACTATGTCATACAATGACTACAGTAGTATCTGGTCTAAAATGTTTCATTTTATGTTTGAAGCTATGTTATTTTCATTTTGATTCAATTATTGTTTGTTGAACAATGGAAAAACTTATCAACAATAAGTGTGTTCCCTGCCCCCCCCCCCAATCAATTTTCAAGAACTTAGACCTGGATTTCCCAAACATTACTACAGTAAATTATAAACATCCAACACATGTATAAGTTAATGGTGAAAATAATCAATTTCAAAGCAATACCTTGCGTTCACATCGTCCAGCTGGTCAAAACATTCATCCGAATCACCGAACAGAGGATGCAACTAATCACCGGAAACATTGACTTTGTATGTTGTCAATGCTGAAAAAGAAAACCGTGAAAGATTTCATTTTCCGGATTTAATTAATAATTTTTTTTCGTTACATTTAGAGTTTGTAAATTGTATAATGTGCGAAAGATTCATTGTTCGTCTTGTTTACCAACCAAGCATTCATATATTGGGGACATTTATATAATTATATATGTGTATACCCTGAATAATCTTGATTATCATGCATATAAAGTTTGTTAATGGTTAACTTGGTCAAAACGTATATTTAAAAGAGATACGGTAATAAAAATTAAAACGCCGAACCAAGTTTGCAAAAAAGACGCCATCTTGATTTGATGGCGAGAGATCTCGTTTACAAATGAGAGATAAATTAGAGCCTTGAAAATGTTATTGGGAGTATCTATATTGTGAATTAAGTTACCTTGACATGAGTTCTTCGTTCCTGCATTATCTCCTTGTTGTAGAGGCTATTAATGCTTCTCAATTCTCCATTTTACAACAGCACCTTCTTGTCCATTTTAACCTTCGCTCGGAATCATAAAGTGCGCCAAAACTGACCAATCAAAACCCGCTAAATCTTGGAAAAGTGCATCTTGGGATAATTTAAAATAAATAATGTTTAATCAAAATTATCATTTTTTACCGAATAGTATACTTTTTACATGTATATTTATTTTAAATAAGAACTGTCGGAGTCAGTATTTCCTGGTTAAATACGACAAAGTATTGGCGTGTGTTTGTTACAATTGTATTTGTAACACGTGATTAACCAAAAAAATGGCCGACCGTTTGTTTACAAATGTCTAATGAAATTAAACAAGTTTTAATGAGACATATGTATCAGATTTTGTCTTTAACTATATTTTATTTACATGTACTGATGATTTTGCCAAACTAAATATGATAGAGCCATATATAGTTGACTGACAAGTTAGTCTTGACTTGTCCAATTTTCACCGCGATTCTAAGCACGGTCATATTCTTATTCAAAATAAAGAGGTGTGAAAATATTATGTTCATCATTGAGCAGGTTCTGCATGAACACACAGAAATCACAAATATAATTAGATGCCGATCAATTAACGGGGTCCGGTTAACAGCGTTCACCCGTACGGTGAATTTACAACTACGATGAATTGATGGCAATTATTTTACAGTTACACATGCGCACTGATTGGTCATGCCATGAACATTACGTTAAGAATACTTATGAAATTAAAATACAAACGCGTTAAACAAGCCTGGAAGTAAGACGTACACGTCGGACTGATATATAAACAAAATATAATTTTAATTATTTGGTATATTGTATACGATTGTATAATCAAATTTTAAAAATGGGATTAAAATCACGTGAACCACATGGCTAGTGCTGGATTTTAAACTGATTTTGTAATATAACGTATAACTTCAGTAAAATTATAAATAATGCTTATTATATCTTATAACAGAAACATGTACAGAAAGTAAATACAAAGTATAGAAATGCACGAATCACATAGGCGTCGAACCGGGGGGGGGGGGGGGGGCTTAGTGGAAAGTAAGACTTAACCAATAGGCATACCCCCCCCCCCTTTTTTTTCTCGCCGGAAATGTAATTGTTCCTAAATTTACCTTGAAAGATTGAGAAGTTGGAGTAATAGGCATATACCAGCCCCCCCCCCCCCCCCCCCCCCCCGACACGGATTAGGAATTTCATGATTTTGGGGGAAAAAATTTGGGTAGGGAAATTTATTTTCGGAAGTATATAGTATAGGTATAACCCCCCCCCCCCCCCTCCCCCACGGATTAGGATTTTCATGATTTTGGGAATGGGGGTTTTTCTCAATATTTCTGAGGATTAGCCTAGCCCCCCCCCCCCCCCCACACTTTCAATTTGCTTCCGACGCCAGTGATACATGATACATGATACAGTCATACATGTAGTAAGGTCTGAATTGCATGTAAATAATTAAACAATTATTATATTAGACTCAAACTTCAAGTGGGTTTTACTTGTTATATCAACTGTAGAATTTTTTAAAAAAAATTCCTGTGTACATGTGTTGGCGTGGTATTAAAAAAGAAATGAATTAGCTCTAAACTTCAGGTTGTACGAATATTTAGTACGATTTGTAAACATTTACATCGACTTTACCTTAATTTGTTTGCTTAATTAGTTACTGTACCTCAAGGTTCATTCAAATGATAACTAAATGATTTAAGAAGGAGCTCGAGTCTTACAAAATAGGAATATTGATTTATTTTACTAAATAATTATAATTTACTTATCAGTTTTACTAACTCAGGTACACACAAATTGAAAAAAAATTCCCGCTGGGCTCAAGTTATAAACTCACGCTTCGTACTGTGTATATGTTATGTAACAGTCTTTTGTTCACTCCTGACAGAAAAAACCCTGCAATCCACACAGAATATACAGGAAAATCACAGAGGAGGTCACCTGGACAAAGAATGTATACACATGTATACACGTGCCCGAGTACCTAAGATTAATGATTTCATCATATGCATTAAACAAGATCAGACATCAGTTTTTCTTTTCAAATTCAATTAATTACTTAGTAAGCTTCTTAATCGCCTTATTTGCCACATTTGAAGATAGTTACATGTATACATATAGTTTCAGTCACGCTGAAACCTTACTATACATTTTAGTATGTACGGATTCATTATCATTAGGCCAGAATTAAACTTAAACCTGTTGAAAATAAATGATATCACTATTAAACTCAAATCAATTTTAGTAATAGTTTCAGCAATGCGTAAACCATTTGGAAACCTAACTTAAAGTTTCAGCAAAACTGAAACCTAGCGGAAATGTTCTGAAACTGATTGATATTTCCATAATAATTTACACAACTTTTAACATGATTCAAATTTAGTTTCCGCATTGCGGAAACCATCAGGAATCTTAACTCTAAGTTTCAGCATACTGAAACCTAGCGGAAATGTTCTGAAACTGATAGATATTTCCATAATAATTTACACAACTATTCACACGATTCACATTAAGTTTCCGCATTGCAGAAACCATCAGGAATCTTAGACTAAAGTTTCTGCTGACTGAAACCTAACGGATACTTGCTGAATCGATATAATGGTTTCCGCAGTGCGAAAACTATACGTGAAACTTCAAGTTTCAGCAAGGTTTCCATATAGTTTCAGTTTTGCTGAAATTTGATTTTTCATCCAGTGATTGTTAAAAATGAATGTGTTTTTTGAATCAACACAAAGTTATCCTAATGCAAAAATATCTGAAAATTTGATTTGGACTGAAAATAAGAAAGCTTAAATTACGGTACTCTAAAACAACTGAGTTATAAAAAAATATTCATTCTCTTCTTCAAAACTTTCCGCCACAAAACACAGTCCCTTACTAAACTTTGTAAATATTGAAATTTTCCTTAACTTTTTTATTCAATATTAATAGTTTATTTGGCATTGTAAAAAAATAATTTACAAGTAGAATTCAAATATGATACAGAATTTTTAGACTAGAGGTGACCCAAAATGGCTAACCAAAATCGGAGGAAAGAACCTCTTTAACTGTCTATAACGACTGCTATACGTAAGCAGTAATTAATTTTTCTGAAATGTATGAGAAACTTTCTACTATAACATGTAAATGAGTATCATTTTAGTCCACGATATTTCATGAAATAAGATATTTCTTAAGAATATTTCCTCACAGATGTCTTTGAAAGTGTAGTTTTACCTAAAGATAATAGTATGTTAGAATCCTAACAAATACATCCATACTGTGACCATGTGACAATTAAAAGGCCCAATTTAGCAGTAGGTGTTGGCAGGATAAAGAGCCCTCGCTTTGGTGTAAATCAGTTAAGGTATGATAATAAATGCAAAGCGTTTTTTCTTAAGTTAAAAGCGTCTTAAGGATGAAAGACTTTATCACCAACACATGAATACTAAGTATGAGTTGATTGATGTTAAGAACTGAGATTAAAACTTGTGATTACACGTTTATATGCTCTTTGTAAGCAGTCACTAATTTCCTATCGGTAATTTTCTTATTTTAGTTGTATTTCTGCCTCCTACATGTAAGTTATTTAAACATATTGTGCACGTCTTTAATACAACGAATGCGATTTAAAAACTTCAATAATTATCTAGCTTTATTAATTAAACAAATCTAAAAGATAAAAAAAATATTAATATTGATGTTTACTGCAAATACATTTAATGTCAACAGTGCTGTGTGCGATTACTTTGTACGTACTCAATACAATAGACAGACTACTGAATGTATGAAATACCGTTCATCTTATGTTTTTTTAGGCTAACCAAGCAAATCCAACACGATTTATATATAGGTACTATAGTAATCTAATTTTACTGAAAACCCTTCAACTTTTTTCACAATGTTTAAAAAAAGTACAACAAACACAGTACGGATTACCCTCTTTTACAAACACGACATTATAAGTTGTCTTCTACCATATGTTTGTTAAACTTTGTTTGTCTAGCTACATGATTGTGAACGTCCATCAATAATTGATTAACATTTTATGCAGGTCCTTCTAATTTGCTAACTAAGTACATCCTTGGATTTTCGGTGTACGTCTCCAATACAACAGACAGACTACAGGGAACACTGTGTTACAAGGACGACAACTTTACACTAGACACCATACCTGCTGTCTTCACCACCACCTGTCCTGTACATGGACAGTACGTCATCTACTACAACGAGAGACTACTAGGAATTACCTACCCTTACGAGTACTCGGATTCTGTTGACAGTGACCTCTGTGAAGTGGAGGTGTATGGTGGGTGTACTGTTATACCGCTTTCAAGTTATGATCAGAAAAAATAAGGTACATAACGTGATATATGAATGAACATTTACGTGTTGATGGCATATTGTCCTTTGTGTGTTGGTGAAAGTCTCAGTGTTTGTATTTTTTACCCACAATTATGATCAAGTTGCCCCCAAAAAATAGAAATAAAAATATGTCCATTAAGGTAACAGAAGTCCTTTTTATATTAATGTCAATTGTGAGTTCACATGACCCTACATTGCCATTTGATATAAACCATTTGAAAACTCATAAATAGCCTTTATGTTTAACATTAATTTATCAAAATACTATTTAAAAAAAAATTAACTTAAGAGAAACATTTTATCAGAATTTTCATATTTAGTTCTACTAATCACTAATGATATTCATTATACAGGATGCGCATATTGTTAAAACCCTTAAGTATCTTATTCATATCAAAGGTTGTCCTGTTACCGGATGTTACGGGTCAAACAATACCCTCCCATGTCCAGACGTTAACTGTCAGTACTGTCACATAGAGACGGGCACCTGTCAGGGCTGTAAACCTGGATACAAAGGTCACCGATGTGAACTAGGTAAAACTGCCTATGTGCAACTCTCAGGAAAAACAAAATATGATTAACATTGCACGGCTATAGTCTTAACATTTAAAATCTTTGCAATTAACATTGCGACGTATGCAATTAAAAATTTTCCAGTAATATTTCACATTGTAAAATTATCTAGGATATTTTGTGTTTAATTCTGCAAAAATTTGTGTAGCAATTAATTACATGTTTACAGTAAGTTTATATTTTTTGTTATGTGTGCATTGGAAATATACGACATTCAATGCTCAAAAACACACGATTAACCTTAAAAATAGCCTATTTTAATCTTTTTCATAAGAAAAGCTTTATATAAAAAATTAAGGAAAATCACACATTTAAAAATGGTAAAAGATATGGATTTTCCTTAAAAAAAGGTTTACAGCTGAACAAATCACATCTAAAAGTTTTAGGTAGAGCTGATGGTTAATGTTTTAACCATTAGGCACTTTGGCAGGGGATAGTTTAGTTTTGTTTTCTATTCGGGCACTGGTTTTACAGCTCGCTTTTCTTTCCAGCACTTCGCGCCGGGGACATGCACTTGCTATAGATTCATAGGAAAAATAACACATTGACCACTTAGAAAGAATAGAGATCAGATTACGTGATTTTTCACACAGATCCCTTTAAAGAATGAACGCTTAAAAAACTAATATAATGTTTATTTGTTTTGAAAATTATTTTAATACACTCTGAAATCTAAGTATCTTTTTATTATTTTACATTAGTTAACATCTGAAGTATTAATGGTGTTGTTTTGAAATATCCAACTAAATTCTTAAATCTACAGTCATTTAACGTTACAAAAGCAAGTTATATTGTTCCACTAGTTCACCAAAAATGTTTGGTGTTTTTCCGAAATATGAAGGACGCGACTGTGCAAAAAAGGTGCCATAACGTGCTAAGAAGGGGGTTGTCTATACCTTTTGTGTAATAATCAGAGTATTTACGCATAGCTTGACTGTTGATACTGACTTATTTTATAGCTTGCGACAAAGGATTATTTGGATCCGAATGCAAAGATACATGTGGACACTGTCGAGATGTAAAACAGTGTTCTAATATCAATGGAACATGTTTAACTGGGTGTGATGCTGGCTATCAAGGGGGCTTGTGTAAAACTCGTGAGTAGTTAAGCATGCCAATTTTTTTTTTGAAAATAGATATATAATACATAGAACATCTAAACCTTAAGAGATTGAATTAACATTGTATTCGTAGCATGTGACAAAGGGTTGTATAGTTTGGAATGCAAAGATACATGTGGACACTGTCGCGATGTAAAACAGTGTTCCAATATCAATGGAACATGTTTGACTGAATGTGATGCTGGTTATCTAGGGTGCTTGTGTAAAACTCGTGAGTAGCTACGCATGTAAAGTATTTTGTTTAAAATAGATATGTAGTAGATATAACAGAGTGAACATTTGATTTGTAGCATGTGACAGAGGGTTGTATGGATCTGAATGCAATGAAATAGGTGGACACTGCCGTGATGTAAAACAGTGTTCCAATATTAATGGAACATGTACTTAGGCTGTTTGTGTTTATTACATCATGTATCAATGGTTTGTTTACAAGTACGTGTTAACATTGTTCCTCTGTGTGGGTTGATCTAGGTTGTCTACTGCAAACGTACACGTTAATAATCAGAATATACCGAACGTTTCATTATTTCAAATGTCTCAATGACATCGAATAGTGTTTAATTAAATACATTTGCCCAAAACTGGACGATATTGAGTTTATTGCTTTTGTGTACGGAGGCACCAAGTACGCATAAACCAGCCTGGGACAATACACCCAGTGTATCAAGGGTAAGTAATTTTGTAATTAATTCATATCATCATAAAATATAATACGTTAATATTCAATGTAATAGAATGCTAAGAATTTCTTTTCTAAAAAAAATCTGAAAAACCTCGATTAGTTATCATTTTAATGCATTTGCGCAAAACTGCACGTTATCAAGTTTATTTATAGAGTTTCCAAGTTCATATAAACCAGCCGGAGATAATACACCCAGTGTATCGTGGGCAAGTGTTCAGGAATTGTTTTTGATAATATGTTTTTCTGTTTTTTCCCCCTTGTTTTTGTTTTTCAGCTCACTTGAACTGAAAGCTTAGGTGAGCTATTCTGATCACGTTTTGTCAGTCGTCCGTCTGTTGACTTTTCACATTTTGAATTTTTTCTCAAAAACCACTGGGCCAATTTCAACTTAACTTGGTACAAAACATTCGTAGGCTAAGTGAATTCACAGTTGTGAAAATTAAGGACCATGCCTTTTTACCGGGGAAGATAACTAAGAAATATTAAGAATTTTCGAGAATTTTCAAAAATCTTCTTCTCGATAACCGTATGGCCAGGAAAGCTGAAACATGTGTACTGTCAGTCTCAGGTGATGTAAATTTTTAATTTGTGAAAATCATGTGGGGAGGGTGTTTTTTACAAGCATTTTGCGATCATCAATATGAAAAAGTAATCCCGCTGACATAAAGTAACTTTATTCAATTTGCAACAACCGACGATGTAAGTATGACTTATCCAATCAGCCACTTCTACATTACATGTATGGATTGCTGTTTACAAGTGTAACTATTGTGAAAGACTTGTTTCTACTCTCAATATTCAATAGGAAATCAGCCATTTGCTTATTAGATAAGCGATATTACAAAAAAATAATTGTTGGTTTTTGTTTTTGTTTTTTTTTTTTTTTTTTTTACAAATGTTTATTATTCGTTAGACATGCATCAATAACACAACTAAATAATCAACTAAAAATACCCCAAATTGTTTATCTGATAATTAAAAAGCGTTCAAAGTATTTGTTATGTAATGATGATGTCGATATATGCAGACAGTATTTTTAAAAATTGTCAACATTTCTCGTTTCAGCCAAAAGTAAAGCACAAAAAGTACACCTTTTTGTAGGACATCCTCCATCACATATACCCTCAGCAGTACGGATAGGCAAGCCTCACCAATGACGAGAATACACGTGAACTTTGATACCACTGAAATCTTTGTATGACATTGTAATACAAATCAGCAGCCGGACAGGGAAATAATATTCTGTTATTTAGAAGCATTACTGTAATCTATGAGCTTATACTAGAGGAGAAGTTTGCTTATAAATACAATGATGGAGCAACTATGGCTTTATTTTATATTTATTTCAAGTGGCAGTCTGATAACTTATCATTATAAAAATTCAATAAATGATGGTTAATTTTTATACTGGATTCGTTATTTATCTTATGTGACCCATTGATATATTTTCATCATTAGATCGCAATATGGGGATTGTCCACTGATTGCTGCATAGAGTTGAAGAATGGATTAAGTCAATGTCACAATAAATCTTAACTTGTAGTTGCCAAAGCGTTGTGAACAGCATCGTTACACATCGTATTAATTTGCATTTAGAATTCGGTTTTCACATTATGATCATGATATGAGAAATGTTATGAACGCTTCTTTTTTTTTATGAAAATGCATTAAACATGTTTACTCTTATGTATGCACTGAAAGCACATTAGACTCGGACTTCGTTTTGATCGATATGTTACAGGGACAAACATTGCCTCTGCTGGGGTTTGAATCCGGGTTCTCTGCACTCTACTAATCGAGCTGAAGTGTTAACCCACTAGCCAAAGCTAGACGTAATGTCATATATATGACTCCATCAATATATGATTCTATCACGGAAAGTTCTCAGCAATTCTATACACATTTCAAAATAATTAAATTTCGATTATTGTAAAATAAAAATCATGCAGTGTTTAGATATTTAAAAAAAATATTCTTTTTCGGTATATTATTTCAATCATACGTTTACAAAACCTAAATAAATAAAAAAAATTGTTTCGTGTAAAGTACCTTTGATTACGCTATGTTTTACACATTAAATTCTGAGATGAATTTAGCATTTGTGCTGCGCATGTCCTGTAATAAGGACAATAACTAAGTATTTCAAAGCTGTGAATCTTCAGCTGATTAGTTTAAGATTTACTTCCTTAATTGCGTAGACAAATACATATTATCTATACATGTTGAATCGTCATATGGTTAGGAATTGAAATGCAAATGCTCTTTGAATAACAGCCACGTCATTCTGTAATGTGTAAAAGGCAAATAAATAAAATAAACGCTTCAACATCATTTCAATTTGTATATACTCCGATACTTGGTGGTAAGCAAATCATCCATCAGATCTACATAAAATTGAAATACTTTTATAGCCAAAAACTATGAAGTTGGATAAAACAAAATCCAAACATTTTAATTTGGGTATTTTCCTATACAGTGGAGCCTCAGTTATCCGAACGCTTTCGTTCCCAAGTCCAATCGTCCGGATAGGTGAAGCGTCCGGATATCTGAAATATGTCTATTGTTGACATGAATGATAATGTATTTGTATACAATATAATATTTGGCTCCCATTGTTGATACTAGGTTATTTTGCCTTTCATATCATATAGCAACACATACTAGAGTTGTCTTTTGTTATGAACGTTTTTAGATATAAAGAACTGCTTTATTATTTTGTCATGAAATATTAACCGGACAATAATGATAACCGAACCTAGCTAAATTCTTTGTGTCCAAGTGTGATATGTGTGTGATACACTGTTGTTCGCAATTTTCCAATTTTTGAAAGTGATTTGGGAACTCAGTGTGTTTATACAAGCTACTCATGAGGGTCTAGCACGTAAAAAAGGTGTGAAACTTAATTGACAGGGGTAATCTTTTGTATTGAGTAGGGTATCATCAAATTTTACCGTCCGGTTAAATGAAGCAAGATGAGTAGTAAATCAGTGTTTTGTGGTAAAAACAGACCGTCCGGATGCGGAACGCGGAATTTCGGATAAATGAGACAAAATAACATATAATAAAATCTGTTCCCAAATAAAATCGTCCGTAAACTGAAACGTCCGGTTATCTGGCGTCCGGATATCTGAGGCCCCACTGTATTATAATATACAGCTCTCTTTTTAGGGACGTCAGTGAACTATAACACCTGCCACGACCATCAGAACAACTTTATTTATGATATAACACACATTATAGTGGGTTGGGTCACGTGATCAATACGCATAGTAAGGATACATAAAAGACAGTGGATCATTATATGTGTTTAGGTTGAATATGAATTAAAGAGAAAAATATTGATTCAAATTCATATACGTTGAGTCAAACAGTGGGATATACATGTAACTACATTGCTTCAAACAAGTTGAATCATAGCACTGGAAAAAAAACAACAAAACAAGAAGCATCATGTTTAAAAATACATCGAATGAAAGAATAAATGTAAAGAAGCTATGCATTAACTTAATCTTTATATTCAATACCGTTCAGCACAACATACAATATACTTATTATCACGGATAGACCTTTAAAATAGCAAAATTTCACAAATAAAACTTTACATTCAATGTAATCGATGTTTCTTTAATAACATATTCTATAACTACTTCCACTTGTATTCTTTAAAAAACGATAGATTCCATTTTTCATACGGAGTATGCAGTAATCTTGAATGTCGTGCATTCGTCACTTTAGTTCCAGAAAATTCGGTCTATTTTCTCGTTACCTTCTACGACGCATCTATCCTATTTCATCATCCCACTAGTCGGTCAAAATTGTGTGCATTGTTTATCTGCTCATAAATAAGAACAAGCGTATACCCAGAGTTGTTAAAACATCTTTGAAATATTCAGTCGTGCGCTCCTCTTCTGAACGTCTGTCAATTGTTTCCGTCTGGTCTATAAGTAGAAATCTAGTTGACGTGTGAGTTGGATGATGTTGTTTGACTGGACCAGACACAAATATGTAACAAAACATACAATATATTTTATAGTTTGTTAGAACATTTGATCTGCATCCAATAAGTTCTGCATTTATTGTTATCGAGTAATGGTGATTTACATGGTACTATCATTTAAATATCATTTCAAGTTCATGAAATTTCCAAGGAATATTTATATACAGGTTTCGATCCTAATTAATGAGCTCTACCTAATTTAAAAACAAGTTTAAGCTTTTTCACTAGACTGAGTATTTTCCAAATTAGTTTACTATACACAATATGTACACTAAAGTATAAATAGTATATTCTGAAGAATAAGAAGTCATTCTGGTGATAAAATATGGTATATGTACACAAATGTATTCTAGACAAGCATGTTAATACTGTTCGGTTGATGTTTTGTGCTTTAATTATTTTTTGATAGATACCTTTTCTGAGTCCCTCTTGTTCATCTTGGTACTTCAAAGGTCGTGACAGTTATTAATAAAATGACGAAAACAGAAACACCAAGGACGATAACTAACACAGTGTAACCCTGTGTTAACTGTGCCATCAAAAGAAACTATACATTGTAACACGCATCAGTACATACATACATGTATCAAAAGCCAATTCTTCATATGGAAAAACATGTGTAAATAAGAAATTTGTGAGCCAATGCTTTATATGGAGAAACATATGTAAACAGGGTATCTGTGAGCCAATGCTCACTAGTAATACTTCCGCCCTGGCGTGCATAATCAAAATAAGCAAAGACTTCACTAAAAAGGGAGTTTATATCTAATTAGTGCAAAAATGTATCCCGCAAAATGGCATGCCTAAACAAATAGTGTGCTAAAATTTCAGGCATCTGTAAAAAATTGTTTGACAATTAGGCTAAAAATAAACAAAGTTGACGTCCAATTTGTACAAAAATATTTCAAATAATATGGCATCTTTAAACAAATAGTTTGTTAAAATATCAGGCATCTGCGATTAATAATTGCTGAGAAAAATGCGACAGAATGTTTTGTAACGAAGAGACAGACATAAGGGCGGAAAGACAAACGGACGGACGGATACAGACAGACAGAAGGAAAAACAGACAGACAGACTAGGGTAAAACAGAATAACCCCCTCCTTTTCTTTGGAGCGGGTGTATATTAAATCAAAATCATAACATTAACATGTGCAGCAATGTTAAACGATGCATGTGGAGATTATTGCAAAATATTGATTGAATTTACTAAACACCTGATAATGATTTAATTGATTCAAACATCGAAAACAAAATACCTACTTGCAGACTTCACGACATTTTGAAATCTTAAGGCCGTCCTCGGGGCCTCTAAGGATTTATTTTGACAGTGTCGCGTTTTGTTTCCTAAGGATTTTTTGATAGTTTTTAGTTGTTTTTTTTTTATTACAATAGTGATAGTATAGAATAGAACTTAACTTTTATATTTCTATCATGTATCGTGCATCCTATCCTATTTGTATCCATCTCAACTTTCGTGATGGCAGCACTGTAGCAGTATACTTTCAACACCTGTATATAGAGTTAATTCGACACGCAGGGGTATGCTCTTCGTATGAACATTTTCTAGGCGAGACAAAACATTGGTAAACGATTTGATAACCTAGGACTAAACATTCTCGATTGAAGTCATCTTTTTGCAAGTTTTATATTCGATACAACGACCTTGTCAGCAAATAGAATCTTACACTCTGTCGCATGTGGACTGACGTTTTTTTATACTTATTGTTAGAACGTAAACAATCATCTAATTGTGTACGGATTATTCAGTTTTATGACAAAGAGCACACAGCGGCTCAGGCTGGTCAGGAGAGGATGCTCATTCATCGCAACGGCACCTGATCCTACCTCTATTTTATTTTTAGAAGTCGCTGCTCCTGTTATGTGTTTTTTTTTTCATTTGGATGTTTGATTTTGAACACTGTTTGTTATCATCACATGTCATCTTAAAATGTTTAATCATTAAACAGGTAAATAAAATAATAAGTAAAATATCACGCAATTTTCACGAATTGTTTTTGATACTAGTACACAGATAAAAACCAATGGTTCTTTTTGGTGATGTGTCTTGTGAACGATTTCTGTTAGTTGGAGACTCACTTGAAGTTTTGTAGACAATACAGAATATATTTATGAATACTAGCACACTATAAGATATCAATCTATTCACATTCGGAGAGTGACGATTCGTTTTCATAATTTCTGCTTAGGAGAGTGTCCAATTGAAATTACGAGGGTTGTCCAAAAAGTTCGTGGACACATGTAATTTCATTCTAAATAACGACGCTATATTTAGAAAAGTATTAAAATATTTTAATATAGACTATAATAATGCATGTGTATAAAAATCAGAACAATGTTCATTCTCATAATGTAGTTATCACTACAAAACATTGCCTGTACAGGCCGCACGGCCCAGTCTGACGGTTACACGACGTTTTTATAACGTCGTACGTAGCGCGTTGGTTTCTGTTAAATTTTCAACGTAGTCACCTTTGCACTGCAAACACTTCTCACACCTTCTTAGCCATGAATCGAACACATCCGAATACCATTTACTGTCGATTTTAGATACAATGGTCCGAGTAGCATATTTAAGTTCATCAGAATCCTCAAATTTTACTCATCTTAGCTGTGATTTGATGAAAGGAAAAATTGCAAAATCCATCGGAGCAAGATCCGGACTGTACGGCGGGTGTTCAAGAAGATCGTATCCTAGGAGTTCGATTTCCAGACACGTGGAAGTTGCTGTATGTGCTGGTGCATTATCTTGGTGTAGGATGATATTTCCAAGGTCCACAGCCATGGCAGGGCGTTTTTTCTTAATTGCCTTAACTAAGTCGCGGCGTAACACCTGTAATAAATAAAACCAATGTTTCGTTTGGTACACTGTATGTGGCTTTAGAATATGTGAATTTATTCATATATATATAGTAATTAAATAAATCAAAATTAAGATTAGAATGTCCGGGTATTAAATTTATGAATTACGATATGCTAAATGTAACGAAATGGACGTGTTTAAATCTGTAATTACAATTTGAATGTGATGAAATAGGTAGTTCTCTACCTTGGAGTAGTATGCCGTCTGACCGGAGGGTACAGCGTTGACCAAAATCATTCCGTGCCGATCAGCAAAGAATATGTACATTTGTTTACCCATGGATTTCGCAACCTTTGCCTTTTTCGTTGCTGGTTAACCCCGGTGTTTCCAAATGCTGGATTCTGTTTTTGTTTCTGGATCATAATGATGCAGCCAAGTCTCGTCCGTAGTAATGATTCTGTCAAGCCACTTCTCTCCTCCTCTTTTGAAATTCTGTATGAAAGCCTTACTTGTCTGCATTCGTCTTTTTTGTGCTCATCGGATAAACGAAGATTTGCTAACATCACTTATTGACGCGACTTCTCTTAACGTCAGACGTCTGTCCTTCATGACAATGTCATGAATGTGGGATTTCATTATATCGTCACAAAGCAAAGGCCTTCCACTTCTTTCAGCGTCTTTTAAATCGCAAACTCCATCCGAAAATCGTTTGTGCCACTTGTAGACTAGTGATCTTGATATGTGACGATGCCTTTTTGTGTTCTCCATCATTTGTTTCGTTTCGATAGGTGTTTTCCCCGAGTCTACGCAGAATTTAATGATGGTGCGCTGTTCCATGCGATCCGCCGACGTCGCTTTTTCTGGCGTTTTCAAAGACATGTTCTTGCCGTTAACTCCTTGAAATATCCTCTGCCCAATTAAAAACGGCTTTAAATGACGTATGAAAATGACGTTCACAATTCTGACTACGTCACAGTTGAATATTTTGACGTTTTTACCTGTATTAAAAATACTGTTTATATTCATATCTTAAAATTCAATCTCGAAGTTTGGACAATTTTGACAATGGGCCGTTCGTGCTTTTCGCGTCATTTTAATACAGTATAATTTAAGTTTAATTTTAATGAAACATTCAAAACCACTTTAATCTGATTTGGAATTTTATGACAAATATTTTGGTATACAATATGCATATATAAACCCGTTTAAAATGACAAAAACGCGATTGTCCACGAACTTTTTGGACAGCCCTCGTATGTACATAATAAGGGGATGTTTATGAATACTAGCAAACCAGAAGATTTCAACCTTTAACATTCGATGGGTGACTAGTGTTGTCTATGATTTCTGCAAAAGAAAGTGCCCATTTGAAATTATGTACATAATCAAGAAATGTTTATGAATACTAGCAAACCAGAAGATATCACATTCGGTGGGTAAAGAGTCTTGTCATTAAATATAGGTCCCACTTGAAGTCATATACAAAATAAAAAAAAAAAATGTTCATGAATGTTTCTTTACTAGTCTTGGTTGGGAGAAACAGATTAGAATTTGTTTTTATTGGTCGGCAGTGGATGAATACTCCTCATAGGCACCTGATCTCTTCTCAATACTTATAGAGGCTGGCGTTGCTTTGCTTCGAAAATGTATTTTTGAGATGTCGAAATTTTGAGACAGTTAGTGATTGTCATTTAATCACAATCGAGCAATTTAGAGGTTTTGAGTACTGTTGAGTCGGTAGATATTGTATTCCTTTATATATGGTGTGTTATGTTTACCGAGATTCATTAAAACGGTGAAAAACAAAGAATGGAATTGGAAACCGACAAAAAAGAATTGTTTTGAGAATATTACTATGATAAACCTTCTGTCTATAAACTTTTTCAATTACTTTCAACAAAGAATATCAAAGAGTGGGCAATTAGGGAATATAACTATATTAATGCTCAAAATTACGATAAAATTATATTACTGGTTTTGTTTTGAGAATATACTCTTCCCTATCCTTTTTACTTATGTGATGTACATTTTGCAGACTGCTATGTCCACACACAGTCTAATACAAGATCGTTATGGTCTTTTTTTTTTGTTTTGTTTTTTAAAAATGTTTACATGTTTGTTCACTTTACTTAAGTATATATGTTAAACCCATGAATCGTATGGTTCTTGGTAATAAACAATACAATACACACCGAAAATAATTATAAGTAGTCCGCGTTTGACTTGGAAAATTAATACTACCAATTAAAGACAAACAGTGAAATAAATAGATACATTTTGGATATACCATATTAAACTTGTCTACATTTTGTAATTTGCATCCGTTCACTAGTGTTGTATTACCTTGAAAATGATCAACTATTATTAGTCCCTTACTCGTTTTCACCAGAGGGGACGGGACTATTGCTTTCCTCTGCGTCCGTCAGTTCGTCCGTCTGTCGGTCTGTCTGTCCCACTTCAGTTTTCCACACTTTTTTTTCTTTATGCGTTTAAGGAATAATATGAAAGGACTGCGAACGATATCATTATCTGGAAGTAAAATGTAGGCGGGAAACGGGCGTTAGCGTTCGCAGTTCTTTGCTAAATATCTTCAAAATGTCAAACTACAGATCAAGTTTACACTTTTGTAGCGTCTGGTTGACATATTCTCCAGAAAATTGATTTTTTATTCCTTTTTTTTAATGTTCGGGTTCGATATTCTGCATAACATTGCATTGTTTTCACAATTTCCACAAACCGGTAGGGAACGTGTATTGCTTATGCATATTTGACATATTTGTTTTTAAAAGAGGAAATGCGTTATAATATTATAACATTACAAAGTCGACATTTTTTACTTCAACGATATCTGCAAATTAGTCAACTTCGATAATTTGGGGGGTTAAGACCCTCTTCTACGTCACACTGTTTAACGAATGTCTACGTGAAACTATAAACAGAATTCAAGAGTCGGGTGTGTTTCTTGATTTGATTTCTGTTGTCCGGGCTCGTCACAAAGATGTATGCAGTGTTTGTGAGTGTTGGAGTTTTTGCCTTTGCTAACGGTTATGGTGAGCCAGATCTTTTATATGTTTAATTTACATTTGTGTATGATAAAATCGGCCCGATTATTGTATACATGTAGTTGGTGAAATTTTGATATTCAAAAAGAAAATTTTTGTTCGTTTGACTCGACAGATTTTTTTAAGTAACGGATATTTGCTCTGATTACTGTATCTAAATACACGTACATGGATCATGATATCGGAAAAATGAAACGTGTGTTATATTATAATATTGTACTATGTCAATATTTCCTAATCGAAAACAAAACGCTTAGATTGTCAATAAGAAAAGAAAATCTCATTGTTGCACAGCCAATTAGTTTGAACTATGACGCTTCATTTCCTTATATTTTGTTAACGGCGTGAATTGGTTCTTGCACTGGATCTGAGAATTAAATTGAATGTCGGAATTTTTTTTAAACATATTGTTCATTTATTTGTTTTCAATGTTAGGTGTTAATTAATGACGTGCATGACTTTACAATGGGTTGTATATTATTTAAAACATTCTACATGGTATGAATCTGCGGAGCATCAAAAGTTTGTCATAATGGGTGATATTTTAAATTATAAAAAAAAATGACGCCTAATTATCGTGCCGATAACTCAGACATTGTATATTTTCTAAATATTTCATTCACAGCCATCAATTGATACTCGAAAACTTTAATGAATATATATACGGATGATATAAAACAATACACGATGCACTCATTGCTTATGCAATACTCTCAGAATTCTTGATAGATATCATTTTTATAAGATGAATAATGGAAAAAAATATTATCCAACATGAAAATTTGCTCAATATTATTTTAATAAACTGGACAAAAAAATAGTTACAAAATTAATTTAAAAAAAATTGTTACAAAATTCATTCCCAAACTTTATTCTATTTCTTCAAGTCAAACTCTTTAGCCAAGGGTCACTGAGCTTAAATCTTTGCACGTATCATTCAAAATATACGTGTAGGAAACTCAAGTGTTGGTAACTGTGGGACCAGGTATAAATTGGCAGTGTGCATTTTACACCACGCGCAAAATATTAAACTGCTCTTTTTTTGTTAACAACAGGTTGTTAAGTCGTATAATTAAAGCAATATCTTATAAATAGGCTATACATTAGCTTTATCAATCTTTTGTCAATCAAATTCAATCAAAATTATTAAAATGATGTTGTTGAATAAAACTGCACATTTAGTTTGGACCTTGCCAATGGTCGATTCGCTTAGTTATGAATTAATGCTTTTTGTTATCGTCATAACATTTATTCATTTTTTACCAGGCTGGTCAATGTTATATCTCATACATTGTTTTTTATAATGCTTAACATCATACTTTAAACTGTCTACATTTTCTCTATTTTCTCTGTTATATACTAATCACACCAACAGAAAAACGTCTAATAGGACAAAGTTATATTTAACATTATCTTCCAAGTGATATATCTGTGATGACTATCTTGATAATACCGGCGTGTCGATAACCAGGAACATGCTACAGGCGAGAACCAGGAACATGCTAAAGGCGATATCTCCGTGCTATTTTTGTAAATTTTAAAGAGCAATCCCTTTCCCCGTTTTATTTCATTTAATTAAACGACAATAATTAAGTACTTACCATTAAAATTTGTTTTTAAAAGAGGAAATGCGTTATAATATTATAACATTACAAAGTCGACATTTTTTACTTAAACGATATCTGCAAATTAGTCAACTTCGATAATTTGGGGGGTTAAGACCCTCTTCTACGTCACACTTTTTTAACGAATGACTACGTGAAACTATAAACAGAATTCAAGAGTCGGGTGTGTTTCTTGATTTGATTTCTGTTGTCCGGGCTCGTCACAAAGATGTATGCAATGTTTGTGAGTGTTGGAGTTTTTGCCTTTGCTAACGGTTATGGTGAGCCAGATCTTTTATATGTTTAATTTACATTTGTTTATGATAAAATCGGCCCGATTATTGTATACATGTAGTTGGTGAAATTTTGATATTCAAAAAGAAAATTTTTGTTCGTTTGACTCGACAGATTTTTTTAAGTTACGGATATTTGCTCTGATTACTGTATCTAAATACACGTACATGGATCATGATATCGGAAAAATGAAACGTGTGTTATATTATAATATTGTACTATGTCAATATTTCCTAATCGAAAACAAAACGCTTAGATTGTCAATAAGAAAAGAAAATCTCATTGTTGCACAGCCAATTAGTTTGAACTATGACGCTTCATTTCCTTATATTTTGTTAACGGCGTGAATTGGTTCTTGCACTGGATCTGAGAATTAAATTGAGTGTCGAATATTTTTTTTAAACATATTGTTCATTTATTTGTTTTCAATGTTAGGTGTTAATTAATGACGTGCATGACTAATTATCGTGCCGATAACTCAGACATTGTATATTTTCTAAACATTTCATTCACAGCCATCAACTGATACTCGAAAACTTTAATGAATATATATACGGATGATATAAAACAATACACGATGCACTCATTGTGTACAATGTAAATTAAAGAAAAATTAATGTCCGCTAAAAGCGAAGATGGGAAAACAATGTGGGTGCATATATCTATTTATCAAAATCGTCCGGTTTTTATTATACCTTTAAACGATGTTGTTATACATATGATTGTAATAAGTAGAAGATTGATTTAGAAATGAAATGACTTATAAAAAAAAATCAATTTCCATATTAATATACATTTCTTTTTTTAACGAATTGTAGCTTAACACTGTTTAGCGAGGTTTTTTGTTTTTACTTCGAAACAGTTAATGTCGCCCTCAACAAACCAGCATACCAACAGTACTCTATAGGTATCGACATATATGACGCCAGAAACGCTGTAGACGGACGTAAATCAGACCTGAGTATTGTTGGAGGGCAATGTGCTCGAGCATTTAGGAGACAAACCGCCACCTGGTGGGTGAACCTGACCACCATCCACAGCATCCACCATATTACCATCTACTTCATGACGGATAATGAACCATGGGGTATAGTCACATTTACTAAGAGTCCAGTAAGATATGAATATGCTTCGACAATAGCTGTATCGATACATTTAGTGTTTATCCCCACATGTCACCCAAATTCTTATACGAGTATAACAGTCTATCAGAATATTGTGTTCTGAAATAAAATACGACGGTACATCAATACGTTCGTTACACGTATGAAACAATATCATGTAAAACCAAAAAGTGTGTGAAACTTATCTTCATTAAATTGTTTCCATGAAATTTAACTTCTAGAATTACATCTTCACAACCTCATCAAAAATTCAACTCTCCTACTAACAAGATGATGAGTTTGTTATTTTGATTATTATAAGTAATGTCAGCATTTAAATAAAATAAAAATTCAAGAACATTGGGTATTTAACGAAATGTTGAACGATGCACTATTACTAGTACTAAATTACTATATATACGTCTGATAAACATCTGATTATAACGACACTATATCACATCAGTATTATAATTATCACTAATGCAACATGCGTAAACCTGAAATCCACTTGTTATAACTATTTATATGAAAATAGATCAATACCGTAACAATTTAACGTTAGATATGCCCAGTGTTACAGTAGGTGCTAGCACGATAAAGGACCCTCACTTCTCTTGTAAGCCGCGGTCTGAAGAAATGGTTTACAATGTAAACAGAACGTTCTCCTTTGGTACACTGCTTTTTTTTTTTTAAAAGGTGTTCATACTCAGTATCATTTGATGGATGTTGAACAACTGAAATCTAAACTGTGTTTAAACATCTGCTATATGTAAGCAGTTAATGTCTATGAAATGTATCAGGAATTTCTTACTATTAGGTCTACATGTAAATGAGTATTATTTAAGTCCACGATTTTTCATGAAATAAGCTATTTCTACAGAACATTTCTGCGCAGATATCTTTGAAAGTGCAGTTTTACCTAGATATAATAGTGTGTTAGAATCCTAACAAATAAATCCATACTATGACTATGCAACGATTAATAAGTCCAGAGTCGCAGTAGGTGTTAGCACGATACAGGACATGTACTTCTATTGTGAACCCTGGCGTGAATCACTAAAGGTATGATACTGAATACAAACCGTTTTTTCTTGAATTAAAAGCTTCTTTAGACTTCTTCATGACCAACCCATGAATACTCAGTGTGAGTTGATGGATGTTAAGAACTGAGATTAAAATGTGTGATATTACGCTTATCTGCTCTTTGTAAGCAGACACTAATTTTCTTATTTTGATTTTATTTCTGCATCCTACATGTAAGGTAAATTATATAGACATATTGTGCACGTCTCTCATACAACGAATGCGATTTAGGCACTTCAATAATTATCTAGCTTTATTAATTAAAAAATCGAAAATAAGAAATAAATATTATGTTTTATGTTTACTGTAATTTCATTTAATGTCAAGAGTGCTTTATGCAATTACTTTGTACTTACTCAATATAATAGACAGACTACAGAAAACAGAATGAATGAAATACCGTTCATCTTATGTTGTTTTTTTTTTTAGCTAAACAAGCAAATCAAACACAAATAGGTACTATAGTTATCTAATTTTACTACAAACCCTTCATTTTTTTACAATGTTTAAAAAAGTACAACAATCACAATACTGGGTATCCTCTTTTACAGATACGACATCATAAGTTGTCTTTAACACCATATGTTTGTTGAACTTTGTCTAGCTACATGATTATGTACGTCCATCAATAATTGATTAACATTTAATGCAGGTCCTTCTAGTTTTCTTACTGAGTATTTCCTTGGATTTTCTGTGTACGTCTCCAATACAACAGACAGACTACAGGGAACACTGTGTTACAAGGACGACAACTTTACAGTAGACACCATACCTGCTGTCTTCACCACAACCTGTCCTGTACATGGACAGTACGTCATTTACTACAACGAGAGACTACCTATAGTTACCTATCCTGATGGCTACTCTGATAATGTTGGTACCTACCTCTGTGAGCTGGAGGTGTATGGTGAGTAATGTTATACCGCTTTTTATAAGTTAAGGTACATGACGTGATATATCAATAACAAATAACAAACTGATGACATATGGTCCTTTGTTTGTTGGTGAAAGGCTCAGTGTTTGTATTTTTTACGCACGATAGTGATCAAGTTGAAAAAAAAAAGAAAAAAATGTCTATTCAAGTAAGTTCTTTTTAAATTATTGTCAAGTGTGAGTTCACATGGCTCTACATTGACATTTGATATAAACCATCTGAAAATAAGTTTTATCGCATGGTGCAAATTTTTAAACCCTAAAGTAGCCTTTAAGTTTAACATAAAATTTATTGAAAGACTATTTAAAAACTAATAATGTTATTCATCATAAGAGAAACATTTTATCGGAATTATACTATTAAGTTCTACTAATCACGAATGATATTCATTATACAGGATGTCCTACTACCGGATGTTACGGGTCAAACAATAGCCTCCCCTGTCCAGACGTTAACTGTCAGTACTGTCACATAGAGACGGGCACCTGCCAGGACTGTAAACCTGGACATCAAGGTTACCGATGTGAACTAGGTAAAACTGCCTATGTGCCACTCTAATGAAAATAAAATATGATTAACATTGTACGGCTATAGTCTAAACATTTAAAACCTTTGCAATTAACAGTGCGACGTATGCAAATAAAAATCGTTCAGTAATATTGATTTGCAATTTCACAAAATAATCTAGGATATTTTGTGTTTAACTCTGCAAAAAGTTGCGTAGCAATTAATTAAATGTTTACATTAAGTTTATAATTTTCGATATGTTTGCATTCTAGATAAATTATGAATAGATTTAAGAGAGGTCGATTGTCGTGGTTATTTTTAGACTATTTTAATCTTTTTCATAAGAAAAACTTTTTTATAAAAAATAATAAAAACTAGTAGACTAATTGTTCTCGAACAATTAGAGGTCTTTCCACCTCATTGTGTTTTATGTTTAAAATAGGATTGCTTCAATAGAAAAAAGTATTTTCTAATCTGCGTTACTTCAGAAAAAAGTGTCAAAAGATTAAGTAAGCAATTTATTATTGCTTGACCTTGACCTTTGACCTTTATGTCATTTTCATCTGACAAGGTAGACGCTTCAATACCAAGTGGTCCGATGTATTTATGATTATTGATTCAAAGGTTATTTGTGTTTTTTATTGAATGTTCGAAACTTTCAGGGGAAATAACTGCTAAAAAGGGACTTTGGATCCTGTCGGTATGAGTAGACTGAAGAAGCGTCCAAGTATACTGAATACATTAGTAAAAGTTTCAAGTTTCTATCTCTAACGGTTAATGAGGAGTGGCGATAACAAGCATTTTGTACAATAGGGGCAATAACTCTATAATTGTTACATGGTAAGGGTCAAAGGGGATATTTTGAAATGTCTTACGATGTCCTACTACATCCATGAAAAAGTTTTTCTCTACCATCCTAAACAAAAGAGATACAAAAACTCATTAATTAAGAGATTTTAAGATGACCTTGACCTTTGACCTTTATGTCATTTTGTTCGGCCAAGGTAGACACTTCCATCCCAAGTGGTCCAAAGTCTCTATGATAAGTAATAAAAAAGTTGGAAGTGGTTTTATAGAAATGTTAATACTTTCAGGGGCAATAACTACTAGAATGGGGGCTCAGATCCTTTCGGTATGAATAGATTGAAGAACCCTCTAAGTGTACTGAAGACATTGGTAAAAGTTTCAAGTTTCTATCTCTTATGGTTTCAGAGGAGTAGCGATAACAAGCTTTTCGTACAAAAGGGGCAATAACTCTGTAACTATTTAAAAGAAGGAGGCAAGGGGATATATTTTAAAATGTCTTAACATGTCCTATTGCATCCATGAAAAAGTTTTTCTTTACTACACTAAACAAAAGAGATCTAAAAACTCATTAATTAAGAGATTTTCAGATAACCTTGACCTTTGACCTTTATGTCATTTTGTTTGGCCAAGGTAGACGCTTCCATCCCAGGTGGTCCGAAGTCTCTATGATAAATAATAAAAAAGTTGGAAGTGATTTTATGGAAATTGAAATACTTTCAGGGGCAATAACTGATAGAAGGGGGTCTCGGATCCTTTCGGTATTAGTAGATTGAGGAACCCTCCAAGTGTACTGAAGACATTGGTAAAAGTTCCAAGTTTTTATCTCTTATGGTTTCAGAGGAGTAGCGATAACAAGCTTTTCGTACACAAGGGCAATAACTTTGTAAGTTCTGGGAGTTATCAAGCAAAGGGTCATTTGGTACTATAACTTTTAATGGCCAATAACATAAAGAAAAAATTGTTTCAATATCTTTTGAAATAAAAAAGCTGTCCCTGGAAAAAAAGAAGAAAAAAAATAAGAATAATAAAAAACATAAGAAATACAATAGGTCTTTCACCTGAAAGGTGGAAAGACCTAATAAAAGAACATCACACATTTAAATGGTAAAATATATGGATTTTTTCCTTAAAAGAAGTTTACAGCTAAACAAATCATATATAAAAATTTTAGTGAACTGATGGTTAGGTCTCACACAAGGAATTAATTTCACTATATGTTACTAAATAGCTTTAATTCAGTTAATTAATTAACTATACTCTCAGCATATAATTCATGAAAGAGAAATTTTAGTTAAATGCTTAATAAATTTCAGATCAGAAAAATAACGCCTTAAGCGGTTTCTAAGAGAGATAATTGAGAGTAAACATACCTACCCCCAAGTACACGTGGGTTCCACATGTTGACAAACAGGCTCAGCACCATCCAGGAAGTTGCATCATGCGCATCTAAAAAAATAGTCCCACTGAAATTAGTGTGACAATTCCCCTAAAGTAATAATTCTCCTAGCCACTGAGTCCAAAATCAATACTATAGGCCTAAAATAAGGTGCGAAAAAAGGAAGAAAGAAAAGAAATTGTCTCTATATATATGGAACTACAATTGACTAAGTTCTAAGTTCAGTTTGATTGGCTATTTCCTTGCGTAAGACCTTTAAGTAGTGGATAGTTTGGTTTTGTTTTCTATTCGCGCACTGGTTTTTAGAGCGCGCTTTTCTTGCCAGAGCTTCGCGCCGGGGACATACATTTGCTATAGATTCATATGAAAGTTAACACATTGACCACTTAGAAAGAATAGAGATCAGATAACGTTATTTTCACACACATCCCTTTAAGAAATGAACGCTTTAAAGACTCATATAACGTTAACTTGTTTTGAAAATCATTTGTAATCCACTCTGAAATCCTAACTAGATTATTACCCGCGGAAGCACGGGAATTAACACTTTAAACATTATGATATAATGCTTAATATGTTGAACCATATTTTTTGTTCTTTTTTTTTCTTTATCTTATCCTCTATAACTGAAAAAAAAAACAAACTGCATGTATATTTTGAGGAGCGGGCAGGGGTAAACAAATCTAAACTTAAATGGATAATATACATGTACGTGGCCTTAATCTCGTTTGTTGCAGCTAATTGAAAAAAACAACCTTCTTTTTTCCAGTGAATTGGTATGTTGTGTATCTCTCTCTAAATTTGGGTCTTTAGGTCAATTGTATATATAATTTCTATTACTGAGAATTAGACTTTCAGATAAAAGACTGCTTTTTAAAACAATCTGAAAGAGGGAGTGGGGTGACATTAAACTTCTCCGTTTTATGCATGCATCGTTTATGAAATTTAAACACGCTAGGTTATGCATTATTATCCATGTGCATGCATATTTTAAACCAAAGTTGTCGGATTCAAAGTATCTGCCCCATGGTTAGTTCGCCCTACACTATCAACCATGATGTCAACTAGTCAACCCGTTTCTAGGCACCCGTTCTGGAAAGTTCTTTTCATTAATACTAAATCGCATTAGTTGTTCTATTTCATTTATTAACCTTTTGTATTAATCGAAGTCCGATCGAAGAGATATCTCCCAGCGATGCATGATGAACTGGTCCTACACTTTTCGTTGATTAGTAAATTAGCGTCCTTGGTTACCCCTTTCTGGAAAGTTCTATGCCATTCTCTCACCAGAGGTCGTACTACGCAAGCCAACAAGTCTCAAATAAAAAATCGCACACTAAAGAAACGAACTGACTCATTTTATGTATTCAACATTTGTCAAAACTTAACTTTTATGTTCTCTCTAAATAGGCTCATAGTAAATGAATTAACCATTTACGTAATCATTCAATATTATTTCCTTGCAATTATATATTTTGATCGAGACTATCCCTGACTTGGATCCGCCAAAGCGTTTCCACCACCTAACTCTCATTCTTGCTATTTCGGGCTTGTTTATCGAAATTAATCATAAACCTACTTTCATTTTCGTTTCATTTAAAATTAAATTATACCTTACGGGCATCATATAACCTGTATTATTTATTGAAGGTAAACGCAAGCACTCTCATGCAGGCATTTTGTAGTTTATTTGCAAAATGTTTTAATATATAAGTATAGATTAGCTAAAATCTGAAGTATAAATGGCGTTCATTTAAAATATCCAACAATTTTTTTTAAAATCTACAGTCATTTAAAGTTACAAAAGCAAATTCTATTTTCCACTAGTTCGCCAAAAATATTTTGTTTTCTTTCGAAATATAAAGGACGCGACTGTGCAGAAAAGGTACTGTAACCTGCTAAGAAGGGAGTTGTCTATACCTTTTCTGTAATAATCAGAGTATTAACTCATAGCTTGACTGTGATTTCCGAATACGTGTACACAATTATACTGACTTATTGTAAAGCTTGCGACGAAGGATCATTTGGATCCGAATGCAATGAAACATGTGGACACTGTCGCGATTGGAACATGACTTGATGTGATGATAATTATTTAGGGGCTTGTGTAAACTCGTGAGAAGATGCGCATGTAGAATACTTTGTTTGAAAATAAATATATAGTACATATAACATCTACGCTTTAAAGGAGTGAACATTTGATTTGTAGCCTGTGACAGAGGGTTGTACGGTTCTGAATGCAATGAAACATGTGGACACTGCCGTGACGTAAACCAGTGTTCCAATATCAATGGAACATGTTTGACTGGGTGTGATGCTGGTTATCTAGGGGACTTGTGTAAAACTCGTGAGTAGTAGAGCATGTATTTTGTATGAAAATAGATATATACATTTAGTATATATAACATCTATACTTTAAAAGACTGAACATTTGGTTTGAAGTATGTGACAGAGGGTTGTATGGTTCTGAATGCAATGAAACATGTGGACAATGCCGTGATGTAAAACAGTGTTCCAATATCAATGGCACATGTTTGACTGGATGTGATCCCGATTATCAAGGAGACTTGTGTAAAACTCGTAAGTGTACAATTATTTTACTATACATATACATAGTCATACAGATTGATAGATAAGATTAAGTGATAGATAGAGAGTTAGATTGAAACGCGGGTAGGTGAAGGAAACATATAGGCAATTTAGGGTCTTAATCTAAAGATTTAAGAACTGTTTTGAACCAGTCCAAACACTTGGTATTATCTTCTAATAGATGACAATGCCACAAACTCGAGAAGTACCTTACTGCCACATCGGTGCATTATCGCGTGATAACTATAAATAGCGTACGTATATTCCTTAATATAAAATGAGGTACAATAACAATACCCCGTGGTTTCCACAAATCAATAAAACATATCAAGGGAAGGCAAAAGATCTCAGTTTTATCAAAATAAATCGCTTCTAGAATCCTATATTCCTCTAAATTAAATAGATATTCATCTCGTTCTCAATAAACCTTCGTAACTTTTGCACGGAAAACGGTAAGTTTCATCAAAGCAACACAAAACACGGGATTTTAGCAGCACTATTCAAGTTTAGCTTTAATCACACTATTACATTTGTAATACATGTTGAATTGAAAGTTTAATATATACGGTGTATAGTGTTGTTCTAGTCGGATATGTATATCGGAGGAAAGTCTGGCCGACAAATAAAGCAAAATTACATATCTTTAATGAAATGATTCATAAAAATAACATCGCTTCAAATATTCAGAGATAGATAGATAGATAGATAGATAGATAGATAGATAGATAGATAGATAGATAGATAGATAGATAGATAGATAGATAGATAGATAGATAGATCTGAGACATGAATCAACAGTTACACGTGTGATGGCTGTAACGATATCAGTGGTACATGTGATTATGGCTGCCGTCCTGGCTGGATAGGATACTTCTGTCAAAAAAGTAAGTTTGTTCACATATATGTTTTTTTAATTTAGCAATTATTTTTTTTAATAAAAAAAAAGAAATGAAGTTATTGAAAATATATATAAGTTTCAATTCAGTGTAAAGTATAATTTTAAAAAAAAACAGTAAAAAAAATCATAAATAACAAGTAATAATGAAATCATATATGCTTTCAATAATAAACACATTTATCAATAACATAAAGAATACCCTAATTTTCTTTTACATTAATTCGTTGGTATTAAAAGGTACTTAGGCTTGTTTTTATTTATTACATCATATACCGTAGTTTGTTTACACGTTCGTGTTAAAATCGTTCATCTGTGTGTTTGATCTAGGTTGTCTACTGCAGCCTTACACGTTAATATTCAGTATATACCGAACTTTTTAATTTTTTAAAGGTCTCAATGACCTCGATTCAATTTAATACATTTGCCCAAAACTGGACGACATTGAGTTTATTGACTTTGTGTACGGAGTCTCTAAGTATGCATTAAATAGTCGGGGACAATACACCCAGTGTATCATGGGTAAGTAATTTTGTAAATAATGCATATTATCATAAAATATAGTACGTTAATAGTCTGTGAATACCAAAATGCTAAGAATTTCTCTTTAAAAAAATCAGAATGACCTCGATTAGTTTTCAGTTTAATACATTTAAACAAGCCGGGGATAATACATCTAGTGTTAATGTTTTCAATACTTAACACATTTATCAATAACATAAAGAATACCCACATTTTCTTTTTCATTAATTCGTTGGTATTAAAAGGTACTTAGGCTGTTTGTGTTTATTACATCAAATGCCGTGGTTTGTTTACAAGTACGTGTTGACATCGTTCCTCTGTGTGGGTTGATCTAAGTTGTCTACTGCAGCCTTATACGTTAATAATCAGAATATACCGAACGTTTTATTTTTTTCAAATGTCTCAATGACCTCGATTAGTGTTCAATTTAATATATTTGCGCAAAACTGGACGATATTGAGTTTATTGCGTTTGTGTACGGAGTCACCAAGTATGCATTAACCAGTCGGAGACAATACACCCAGTGTATCATGGGTAATTAATTCATATTATCATAAAATATAGTACGTTAATATTCAGTGTATACCAGAATGCTAAGATTTTTTTTCTAAACAAAAATCTGAATGACCTCGATTAGTTTTCATTTTAATACATTTGCGCAAAACTGCACGTTATCAAGTTTATTTATAGAGTTTCCAAGTACATATCAACCAGCCGGAGATAATACACCCAGTGTATCGTGGGTAAGTGTTCAGGAATTGTTTTTGATAAAATGTTTTTCTGGTTTTTTCCCCTTGTTTTTTGTTTTTCAGCTCACTAGAACTAAAAGCCTAGGTGAGCTTTTCTGATCACGTTTTGTCTGTCGTCCGTCTGACATTCTGAAGTCCAGTAAGATACAAATATGCTTCAACCATAGCTGTATCGATACGTTTGGTGTTTAGCCACGCATATTAACCAAATTCTTATAACAGCAAACCAATTTATGAGAATATTGTGTTCTGAAAAAAAGATACATCAATACCTTTCAAAGAATGTCACATAAATCACGAAAAGTGTGTGAAACTAAACGTCACTAAATTGCTTTATGAAGTTTAACCTCTAGATTTCATCTTCTCAACCTCAGCAAATATGTTACATGTATTGTCCGAATAACAAGATGATGAATCTGTGATTATGATTATTGAAGGAAATATCAGTATTAAAATAAAAATAACATCGCTTTTTGATGATTTTTAATAAAATTACACATACCTGTGAAAGAAATACAGTTGAGATCGTTAAAAGGGAATATATCCAAGATATCTTCATTGAACAATTATCTCTTTTCACTCAGAAAAATTCACAGGAACGAAAACAGATTCCTCAGGAGATTTATAATGGGGAATGTTAACATCTTTTCTCCATTCGGAATACACTCGGAATACATCGCGCAATTTATTAACTTTATTATCCGGGCTTATTAATGGCTGTTACAGTGCAAAATCTCCGTAGACTTTCAATATCGGGATGTGTATTGAAACCTGAAGCGGTAGAGAGGGCGTTTCAAAACAGATAATCTGGATATGAGCACAAAGGTATTTACTATCATTGAAATATCAAGCAAAATGCGGTGACAGTAAAACTCGGGACAAAGTATAACAAAAATATCCATACTGTGACCATGCATCGAATAATAGGCCCAGTGTCGCAGTAGGTGTTGGCACGGTAAAGGACACTCGCTTCTCTTGTTACCCTGGTGTAAATCAGTAAAGGTATGATAATGAACACGAAGCGTTTTTTTCTTGAATTAAAATTCCTTTTTTGTTGGCTATTTGTAAGCAATCACTAGTTTCATCAAGGTATTTATCTTATTTAAATTTTATTTCTTGCTACAAGCTACATGTAAAGTAAATTATGTCAACATTGTGTGCACGTATCTAATACAACGAATGCGATATCGGAACTACTTCCAATGATTTTCTAGCTTTCGTAATCAAACATTTTAAAAGAAGAAATAAATATTATTTTTGTCTGTTTACTGCAACTTCATTTACTGACAACATTAAATTCTTTGGATACTTGCTTACGTTGTACGTATTCAATACAATAGACAGACTACAGAATGTATGACAGAATGTATGAAATACCGTTGATCTGATGTTGATGGCTTTTTTTTTAAGCGAAACAAGCTTTTTATATTTTGGAACTATAGTTATCTAATTTGACTGCTAACCTTCCAAATTATTTTACAATGTTTTAAAAGTACAGCAGACACAATTCTGAGCACACTCTTTTACCGATACAACATCTTAAGTTGTCTTTATAACATTTGTTTGCTAAACTTTGTACGTCAATCAATAATTGATTAACATTTTATGCAGGTCCTTCTAATTACTTCAGTCAGTTCTTCCTTTAATTCTCTGTGTACGTCTCCAATACAACAGACTACAGGGAACACTGTGTTACAAGGACGACAACTTTACAAAACTCACCATACTTTTTGTCTTCAATACCACCTGTCCTGTACATGGACAGTACGTCATCTACTACAACGAGAGACTACCAGGAGGGACCTACCCTGAAGACTACTCCGATTCTGTTGACAGTAACCTCTGTGAAGTGGAGGTGTACGCTGGTGAAAGTCTCAGTGTTTGTATTTTTACTCGCACGATAAGAATCAAATTGCAAATTAAAAAAAACTAAAAAAGCTTTGGATTAAAGTAACTGAAGACCGTTTTATGTAACTGTCTATGTTAAACCCACACGGTTCTACATTGAAATCCGATATAAACCATTTAATAATAAATTACTTTATCGCATTGTGCATATTTTAAAACCCTTAAGTATCTTATTCATATCAAAGGTTGTCCTACTACTGGATGTTACGGGTCAAACAATACCCTCCCCTGTCCGGATGTTAACTGTCAGTACTGTCACGTAGAGACGGGCACCTGTCAGCGATGTAGACCTGGATATCAATGTTACCGATGTGAACTAGGTAAAACTGGCTAATAGTATGTGCACCTCTAGGAAAAACAAATATGATAAAAATTGTACGGCTATAGTCTTAACATTTCAAATCTTTGCAATTAACAGTGCGACGTATGCAATTAAAAATCTTTCAGTAACGTTACATTGTAAAATTATCTAGGATATTTTGTGTTTAATTCTGCATAAAGTTTTATAGCAATTAATTAAATGTTTACAAGAAGTTGATATTTTTCGTTATGTTTGCATTGGAAATATACGACATTCAATGCATTCAAACACACGATAAACCTTACCATGTGGTATAAACATAATACACGTCATAACGCGTTATGAATAATAGATAAATTGTGCATAGATTTAAGAGGGGTCGATGGTCGTGGCCATTTTTAGACTATTTTAATCTCTTTCATAAGAAAAGCTTTATATAAAAGTTTAAGGAAATCACACATTTAAATGGTAAAGGATGTGGATTTTCCTTAAAAAAATAAAAGTTTACAGCTGAACAAATCATATCTAGAACTTTTAGGTAGAGCTGATGGTTAGTGTTTTGATCATTAGTCACTTTAGTAGTGGATAGTTTGGTTTTGTTTCTATTCGCGCACCGGTTTTACAGCTTGCTTTTCTTTCCAGCGCTTCGCACCGGGGACATGCACTCTCTTTAGATTGATAGGAAAGTTAACACATTGACTACTTAGAAAGAATATAGACTGGGTTACGTGATTTTACTCAGATCCCTTGAATTGACGCTTAAAAAGCTCATTTAATGTTAATTTGTTTTAAAAACCATACTTTAAATCGCTCTACAATCCAAGTTTTTTTTAAATTGCTTACATTAGTAAAAAAATGAGGTTTTAATGATTTTGTTTTAAAATATCCAACTAAGTTCTTATATCTACAGTCATTAAAAGCAACAAAAGCAAATATATTTTCCCACTAGTCCGCCAAAAATGTTAGGTGTTTTTCCAGAATATGAAGGAAGCGACTGCCGACGAGGTTCCGTAATCTGCAAATAAGCCGGTTGTGTACACATTTTTTGAATTAATTGCTGCATGTATATTAGATGTCCTGATACGCGGGTAGGTTAAGGCAACTCCGAGTTGAATGACAGTTAAAATTATGATAATTTTAAAAACTGTTTATTTTTATGAAAACAGTGCTGAAAATCAATAATGAGTGAATGTGTTCACCGAAATATTATTTTTCTACTTCGGAATTGACCTTATCTTTGAAGCTGTCGTTCCATGGTATAACGTGACAGTTAAAAATAGATCATTTTTTTTTACCTTAACAAAAAATCAAAAATTGTAACACTACCCCGAAGTTTTTTCGTATGTATGTTACAACAATTCGATCGGGAATCAGTTCATGTTTATCAGTATTACTGCTAGAATCCTATTATTAATCGCATAGCATGAATATTGTCAATATTTATCGGAAACCCCTCAACTTTAATTTCATTGAATAGACTACGTATTTTACGTTTACAGCAACGAAGCATAGAATTCTAGCAGCACTTTTCAAGTATATTTTTAGGTCATATACTTTTGATATTTACCTAATTCATCTTTTATAATGTTTGCGGTAGTGTTACACTTTAATGTACAAACTGACAGAGTCAAGCCATATACATGTCTATCTGCTTACCTTATAACACTCGCTGATAAAACAAAACAAAACCCATGCCTGTATTAACTTGATTATATCCTAACTGACACTCATCTAAATCTTGGGTAACTGATTTAAATGAGTCTTTTTTCAGCATTTTTAACACTGTATTCCGATGATTTGTCTCCCGACATTGATCATCTCTTTTAAAGACGCTTGTGAAGTCATCAATGTTAAAAATACGTTATACAGAGAAATTGAAGATATATTAAGTTAAAGGAGTTTCTAGTGACATATAGTTTTTTTTATAATTTAAACCAGAGCTGATATTAATTTAACATGTTTCTGTGTAAAATATGACATCATGCTGCTTATTTTGACATCATATCGATCAGAGGAATTTTTACTCAATCAATCGCTGAGAGTTGCATTTTCATACCCGCGTATTGGACGTGATACAGATTTTCTATGTAATATTTTCTAAATATCATATTTTATTTTTCAAGTACCATTTTTCCGAAGAACTAAAAAATTACAAGAAGCAAATTAATCAAGAAAAACAAAATTATAACATTTCATAAATCTCTAAGTCATAATATACTTTTTAAATACCGGTAAACTTATGGGAATAAAATCTTTGAAATAATTTGCATTTATTATACTCATTGATATTTATAATTTTAACATTTTTTTTTTTATTTAAAAGTAAATTTTGTAAATAACTGTAAAATTTACGAACATTCATGCAATGCCTTTTCACAGTACTGCCTGACACTCCAATGCCAAACTAGATCTAGACCTCTATTTCCATGTAACAGTGTAGGTTGTTGCTGTTGCCTGAATTCTAAAAATAAAGGCGTTCGCTCTCTCCAAATTGCAAGTTTTTTGGGGCACTGAGCATAGCAGCACGAGCCGAGGTCAATATACAAAGCCTACTTTGCGATAATTGGTACAAACAGCACATTCCATTTTTCTCGAAGGAACGCGTCACTGAGTGGGGTTTTGAATGGCTAACTTCGGTGACTGTATTTCTCAGAGTTCGCCACGCATCCCATCTACATCACCTATGTTTTTGCTAAATATGTAGTTGATATATTTGTGGAGATGCTGAATTACTTGGTTAGTTATACTGACTTCCTTCTTGTTTCTCAGATCAAACAACTTTTTGACATTGTTTTTAATACAATGACTCTTGTCAAGTTTTTTTTTCCACATTCAATCCCATACTCCTTTGTAATCAAGCAAAAAAAATTATATCAACATCACCCTCAATAATTTCTACATGTGTACCTTGTTGGATCATTTCTTTGATTGCTTGTAGGTCAGCTTCACATTTCCATCGCTCTAGCAGATCCTTTATGATTCCACACACAACGATGCTCCCTAACAGGCACTCCTTGTATATTTCTCATCCACCACTTACACGTTCCACAAGTGCGGTACTTTACTAATGTCTTCAGAACATTATTCTCTTTGCTCATCATGAATGAATGGTCTATAGGGAAAAATTAATTTCAATATGATATGACAAATCCATACACCCAGTTGTAACTTAATTGGAATTATTTATCTGATTTACTTTCATTTCTAATCACCTGTTAAACTGTCAAACCCTCTTCTTTGCCACCCATGATCACTGCACACTGTCTCGTTGAGTCTTTGGAGCAAATTATTTTTTTCTTCACAACTGGATGCTACTTCTGTGATGTAGGTGTCTATCATCATGTGCCAGTCCCATCTTTCTGGAGCTACAAAAGTCTTAAAAACATGTTACCTTGTACATTAAGCATACATGTATATGCATACAATTTTAAAAAGTGAAAACTATAATATGCATTTGTATTTTACAGTGTATAAAAAAAATATATCATACTTACCAGTGGTCTTCGTCAAGGGGATCAAATGATGCATTTAAACGTCATTTTCATTTCTGTGACAAATTTATTCTGCTAATCTGTACACATTTCTGCAAAATCAGTTCGAAAAATATCAAATCTAAAAATCAGGTATTAGCTGTTATCTAAAATCACACTGTTAACATGATATATATAAACATGTAAAAATCAAATTTACCCAACAAATATATCAGAAATGACAGCTACCCCCAAGTGTACAAACTCCTCATTAAATGTTTTTTTTTCCTCTCTTTTAAACAACTCTTAAAAAAACAAAGGTTACAGCTATAGGTACCAGTATATATTTTTTTAATTGGTTAGGGCTGTGCGTGAATAAAAATAGTTTACAAAACGTACGTGGGTCAATTGAACAAATTATACTCTGTCCCAAGATATTTTGGATTCACGCTTGGACGATTTTTAATAAAAATACACTTACCTGTGAAAGAAGTGCAATTGAAATAGTTGAAAGGGATATTTTCCAAGATAACTTCATTGACACATTATCATCTTTCACTCGGAAAAATTCACAGGAACGAAAACAGATTCCTTACGGAGATTTATAATGGGGAATGTTTACATCTTCTCTCCATTCGGAATACACTCGGAATACATCGCGCAATATTTCAACGTTATCATCCGGGCTTACTGCAATGCAAAATCTCCGTAGACATCACATTTTTTAGCATTGTATTGAAACCTGATAAGCTAACAGGGGCGTTTTGACTGAGAAATCTTGGAAATTTTTCATACTTTTGAATGAACATCGTTTGGATCCTGAGGTATTTATAAATATTAAACAATTAAGCCAAACGTGAATCCAAAATATCTTGGGACAGAGTATAATAGTTGTACCATTTTGCATGGTTTTGTCTGAGTTGTGCTCTTAAAATTTACATTTTGCGAAAACTAAATTATCTGTGTAAATATATTTGTGTGTATATGTATATTAATGTATAAATGGTTAACACACAGTATTGCTTTTAATATTTTTTTTTTTCATAGGCTATTATGCTTTCTTGTCTGCATACTGCTCAATTATATATTCAGGTTTTTTTTAAACTCCTGATGTTTATTATTGGCTAATCTAGAGTGGAAGGAGGTTATTCATCCTCTGGGGGACCAAACTATGTCAATCATGGCTACAATCAATTAATGTTTTCTTAAAATTATATTATCACCCTTTTACATGTACCATACTTGCAGAATTAAACATCATTTTATTTTTTTTTTAAATCCGTTCATTAATGAATAAAGCAACATACCCGAACCTACGGTTGTGTTTATACAGAAATTCGGCATCCCATTGTCTTCTCGTTTTTATCTTTACGTCTTCCCATTTATTATTCTGTTAAGTGCCAGACAGAAATTACATTGAATATATAGATCACAATAATTCAGAACTTCATTCCGCCCTTTAACAGAATGCTTCTTAAATAGAGGGGTCCACATTTACATTGCTGGCAAGATCCCTAGTCTTCGCTAACGGACATTAACTACGACTCGTCTGCTATTTCGCCATTCGGTAGTACTGAATTTCCTACTATTAAATAACGCCTTAATTCTTGCAAACATACTTGACAGCTTTCATCGTCTTAAATATGTCCAGAAACATATTTGAAGGTGCTTTCTTCAAACGCCCCTTTTTGTATTGTTTTATCGTGGTCGCCGCCATATTGAAATTTTGTTTACAACGACCATGACGACGTCACGGGCATTCTTTCACCAGAGGTCGTGCTTCACAGGCTTCGCTTACACTTCAGTCAACGCCGGAAAAATATGTTTTCACATGATCAAAAGAAGCATGGCGAGCACGTGGCAATGTTGATTCGCTTCTTCTGAACAATCAGCTTGGAGGGAAGTCTTCGACGGGCGATGACTTTGAGGACACGTTTAAAAACATTCCATGAGATGACATTGCTGCTGATTTATGTAAAATCATCGATGAATCAGTAGCATACAGAAACTGATTGTTCAAATATCTGTCAAACTAGATCATGTGATCATATTTTAATGTTTACCCCCCGCAAAATAGTTCTCCTAGTAACGTTGAAATAAAGATGAATAACGGCGTTAAAGATTTAAATTTAATTATTCATAATCATGTTCATAGACAAAGGCGTCACGAGATGTTAAGTTATTTTGTTATAAAAGTTTAGAAAAAAAACTATTGCATAAATAAATGCATCAATCGTTTATTACTGACTGTTTATTGTGTTTGATTTGAAAAAATGGATGTTTTAATAACTTTTAATGATAATTTCCAAAAAATACCGAGTTCATTCGGGAAAAATCCGAGCTGTCGTGCTTAATTGTGCATCCCAAACCTTAAATCAACGCAAACTGATGCCCACGAAATGCAGTGTCTCAAACTAATCTTCTCTATGTTTTTGTTTTTTTACAGCCCGATCAGGCCAGATTTCCACTGGTTTTATTATACATGTAGGGATCTCTGTGGCCAGCGCTTTCTTACTAGGGATGACAGGATTAATATTATTCATTTGGCGTAGGAATAAAAAAAGGTGATATTTATTTACTAAGTGTCAATCCAAAGTCGCTTACATGTAGATACACATGTAAAACCTTTACGTGGTGTTGTGCTTTTTTTATTTTATTTATTTACATTTTTGTGTTTTAAGGGTCTTCCGTCCGAGCGGAAGACCCTACTAATATTCTATTGTTATTATTATTAGGGTCTTTCTTTTTCAGCTGAAGACTCTACTAATATTCTATTGTTTCTTTTTCACTTTAATTAAGTTGGAAACGGAAGACCTTATTAGTCCCCTACCAGTTTTCACCGGAGGGGACTTAAGCTTTCCTCCGCGTGCATCAGTCCGTCTGTCCAACCGTTCGTATGTCTGTCCCACTTCAGTTTTTCACATTTTTTTTTCTTTATGCGTTTGAGGAATAATGTGAAATTTGCTGAACAGCTTCAAAATATCTAACTGCAGATCAAGTTTACACTTTTGTAGCGTCTGGTTGACGTATTTTCGAGAAAATTAATTTTTTATATTCCATTTGTTTTAATGTTCGGGTTCGTTATCGGGTTCATTGTGTATTGAATAAACGAAAGTATGTAGTCAGTAATAATATCGTGCATTACTTGGATCATTCCTTTCATTATTTGTAACAAACAAATAAGTTCTGTAAAATAGTGTCAAGCATTGTGTTGTAAATTTAATCGACATGGGTTTTTTTGTATTATTACACTCGGGTTCGTTATCGGGTCGGTCTGTTGATTCGTGGTACAAACGGTAAGAAATAATATTCTGCATAACAGTGCATTGTTTTCACAAATTTCTACAAACCGGTAGGGGACGTGTATTGCTCATGCAATACTCTCAGAATGCCTGTTGTTTTTGCCTTGTTTCTTTTTTCCTATTCTTCTATATTTTTGTTTAGTCCCCTACCGGTTTCACCGGAGGGGACTATAGCTTTCCTCTGCGTCCGTCAGTCCGTCTGTCTGTCTGTCCGTCCGTCCGTCTGTCTGTCCCACTTCAGTTTTCCGTTGTTTTTTTCTCCATGCGTTTGACGAATGATGTGAAACTTGCTTCAAAATATCAAACAGCAGACCAAGTTTATACTTTTGTAGCGTCTGGTCAACACAATTTCCAGAAATTTAATTTTTTCACTCCAAATGTTTTAATGATCGGGTTCGTTATCGGGCTCGGTGTGTACTAAATGAACGGGGACATTATGTGGTCAGTAATAATATCGTGCATTATTTGTATCATTACATTTATCATTTCTAATAACAAACAAATAAGTTCTGTAAAATGGTGTCAAGTATTGTGTAAATTTTAACGGCAGGGTTTTATCATTATTTTTATTACAATCGGGTTCGTTATCGGGTTTGGGCTGTTGAATAATAGACTAGCTACTTCTGTGTTTGCTTTGCTTCAAATATGTATTTTTTTAATGGATTTCTGAGATTGTTTGCTGTTTATTATAATAATTTTTCATAATTTCATACTATACAATTACTACATTTATGATAGGGAATATTTAATATACAGGGTCTCAAACTTTTGCCATTCTCAATCAAAGGGGTTACCGGTAGGGGACGTGTATTGCCTATGCAATACTCTCAGAATGCTTGTTCTTACAAATTGTTATGAACGCAAGATTTCGAAAACTGCTCAATCGATTTTCATGAAAGTTTGCAATCTAATAGATAATTATATTAACGCATTACAATTTTTTTTTGGATGATGATACTTCTGAATTTAAGATATGGTCATTTTATCAAAATTTCAGAGGGGTCTTTTGTCGGCAGGACTCCTCTCAAAATATAGCAGATATAAACTTGAATTTTTCAGTGATACACGTAGTAGACGGAAGACTGATATTGTGCATGAAGGTTAAAAATCATATCGATCGAAGCTCGCCTGGACCTGAAAATTGAGATTTAGAAAAGGACTATTTCTGGTTTTCTTTGTTTATCTCCTTCCTGAAAAATATATTGTTAAGAAATATTTATATTTACAAGAACTTTCATTTGATATCAAGAAAGAGGGGCTGGTCCCTCAAATTAGGGGACCGAAGGGCTTTCAAGTCTTTAATCTGTAGCCTGTACTCGGCGATACTTTGTGAAAGGTGATACAAGCAAATATGTTTATCTTACAGTTATGAATTCAAGCAATGATATGATTTTATAATGGATTACGTAGCAATATGCTAAAATATCGTTAAACGGCCCCTATAGGAAGATTAGGGATCTGTCCCTTAAACGTTCTTTCCCACATATCTCAAGAACAGTAACGAATTTCTAAACACAAAATGTCTTTAAAATTAAAAGACCTTTCATTTTATACGATTAAAAAGGGGATGGCCCCTTAAAAAGGGACCAAGAGGGCTCTTAAGTTTTTTTTATCTAAAACTCTTTTCCTATGGATAATTTGTAATAGATTAAAGAAGCAAATATGTTTATCTTGCAGTTATGTAGCCTAACAGTATTACGATTTTTCCACGTGTTACGTAATTAGAGGTAATTAGGGGGCCAAAGTCCAAAACTTTGATCCCAAATATCTCGAAAAGGAAAACATATTTTGAAATGCGGTAAAGAAGAAAATATGCTAAAAAAGATGTACCTAACGAAATTCAACCTTCAAAATCCTTTTCAGCAGCCCCGATAAGGAGAGAAGGGACGCAGCAATATTAAGGCATCCCGGTGCTAAAATACGGCTGGAAATCGATATTATTTAAATCATCACAAAAATACTTATACTGATAGTATTTCTTAAAATCTTTGTGACATTTATTGACAACGATGTTAAACATTATTAGTGAAGTACTTTTGTGACGTCATATTTACTTGGTATCACGTGAGGGGTGAATCCTAATATTGCAAATGATTTTTTTTAAATCGCATCGGCGCAGGTTATTAATGGCATTCAATCATAAATATTTCTAAGAAAAATCCTTTGTTTTATCATATACCTTGAAGTTCGTGCTTGGGCGTGAAATATATGCTTCGTTTATTGAAGATATTGTTGAAACATTCCACAAAATCATAAAAATAATGCACATTTTTACTTTGTCCAAGTAGCGTAGTGGACAATGCACTCGCTTTTCACCGCTGCGACTCGAGTTCGATCCCCGTGATCGACAGTGGTGATATGGGAATGGCGGTCGTTTGCTTGAACTCGTGGGTTCTCTCCGGTTACTCCGGCTTCTTCCCACAACAATGACCCCCTCGCGTTAACATCCCTGCCAACGAGAGATATTAATATAAGTTGTAGAACTTGCTGATCAATCGTTGTAAAATAAATAAAGTTCAGGGTTTTTTCAGTTTTTCAATTGATTTTTACTAATCAAAGGAGATTTACAAAAAATGGGTTAATCTGTAGGTTTCCCAACCACAATTAACATTGGTACTTCTCTACCAATTTTACGTAAAATATTCTAAAACTGTCTTGATTTTTCACCTACGCCATTTGCAAGCTAGTTTTCACATGCATTAAAATTCCTTCATTCAGTTGTTTACACGTAGCAGGGAGAGTCTCTAAACAACTAGTTATCAAATAGTCTTTTACTTAAAACGAAGCTTTAAAACTGCCAATTATTTGATACTGGTTAGAAATATTAATGAATTATGTACGTATAGCATTAACGACAGCATCTTTGCAAAGGAAACATGCAGTTTGATACTGGTTTGATATTATTCACTTTAAACGTTAAGATACATTCCCTATGAACCATCGACGGGAATGCAGATCGTGACGTCAACGTTAATTATGACGTAATATCATATGAAGTACATACAAGTGACTTTTTACACATCGTTGTAAAATCAATCGGGAAGCCTTACATGCCCGCGCACCAGCCTCTTAAAAGTTTATCTCAGATATTTCAAGAATGATAACAATTCTCTACAAACTTGTTGAACAAAATGTCTTTAAAAGTAAATGACATTTCATTTTGATATTAAGAAAAAGGGATTGGTTCCTTATAATAAGTGACCTAGAGGGCTCTAAAGTATTATATCTATAATTCTTTACTGAGGGATAGTTTGTAACAGATTATAAAAGCAAATATCTTTATATTACAGTAATGTAGCCTAACAATATAATGATTTTCTCACGATTTACGTAATAAGGGATTTTAGGAATCGAAAGTCCAAAACTTATATCTCAAAAAGGAAAATATTTTGAAATGCAGTATATAAGAAAAGATGCTAAAAATTATGTAGCTAACAAAATACAGTCTGTTCAGCTGCCTCAAAAAGGAAATAATGGACCGGCCCCTAAAACGTTCTCTCATATATCTCAAGAACAGTCACACTTGTTGAACAAAAGATCTTTAAAATGACCTTTCATTTGATATTAAGAAAAAGGGGCTGGCCCCTAAAATTAGAGACAAAAAGGAGTCTTAATGTTTCCAGCCAAAGCTCTTATACCTAAACAATATAGTATCGTCCTTTAGAATGTATACCCTTTTTTTATATTTAAATCATGTTTAGCTGTTAGATAGCCAAAAAAAAGGTCGTACATGTATTTCAAATTCTAAAATCAGACGGAAGACCTCCTCGTTGCTCGCAACGAGATTGTATCTAGTTTTATTTTTGGTTTTGTTTCGTTTAGTTTTGTTGTGCAAAAAAATATTTGCTGAATCATTCCAATCATATTTTTTATTGTACATGTATCTACATTCCATTTATGCCAGACAAAATCAGAACTCGTATATATTTCAAATAACATATTAGATTACGAAGAAATTTAATAAAGAACGCAATGCATATTTATTGGAAATCATTTATTAAAGGGACCAATATGGACTTTCTAATTAAAAGTTTAAACGCATTTGCAAAAGAATATTTACAAGTACTTGACATAATTAATGCTAAATGAAACTTGAATTTTTGTTTTTCATTTTTATTCATTTGTCAAAGAATATATAAAATCATTTGTTCCTATCATTTTAATTATTCTTCTTTAAAAATTATTAACGTTTATTCATTTGTTGATACACAGAAAACATTAATTAATTAAACAAGAAATTTTATTTTTGAATATCATCTTATAGATTAAATACCCAAGGACCAAATTATGCTAGACCACACACCTCTAGATTTGAGCCGGTTAGCATAGAAATGAATCAACCATTGGCGGTTAGAGGGACAGCAGACGGTTACGAAACTATCGACAAATCTAAGACAACAGACCATTTATTAAAAAAGAAGAAAACAAATAACGAACAGGCAACAGACAACACATTCCTAAATAAATACAGAACAAGAGGCAATGGAACATCTGAAGGTTACGAAAATATCGGCCAATCAAAGAACAAAGAACAATCAAAGAACAAAGACCATTTAATGAAAAAGAAAAAGAAAAACTACGAACTAGCAACAGATGACACACTCCTAAATGAATACAAAACAAGAGGCAATGGAACATCTGAAGGTAACGAAAATATCGGCCAATCAAAGAACAAAGACCATTTAATGAAAAAGAAAAAGAACAACTACGAACAAGCAACAGATGACACATTCCTAAATGAATACAAAACAAGAGGCAATGTAACATCTGAAGGTTACAAAATTATCGACACATCAAAAAACAAAGACAATTTAATGAAAAAGAAAAACTACGAACAAGCAACAGATGACACATTCCTTAATGAATACAGAACCGTAGGTAAGGAAAATCAAGATTGGCCACATGTCCCTCAGAATAGGACAGCGGATTTTGAGGAAGCGTTATAAACCAATGCTAGACATGGTCCAGATGAAATCACAACAATCACCTTTGCTTAAATAGAGCAAAAAAAAAAGATTATCAGAGATACTAGTTCATTTTATATACAAAATGCATCGTTTTCAGTTGAATACCTGGAAACTGATAATGTAAATAGAAAAGGTGACAAAACAAGAGAATACCCATATGTAATGTGTAACAAAGATTTTTTGTTATTAGCAATTAATATTTGTGGTCTAATGACTTTTGTATATAGTGTTTCTAATAAGAGAAAAACAAGTCATCATTATAAAAAAATAATATTTTCATGTATTTAGTATAGTCCATGCCATCGATCTGTAATTAAGGGGTTGTAAGGGTTTTTCTATCTTTCGTATCGTATTAAGGTCTTTCGTTTCCAACCTGATTGTTATTCTTCGGTTTCTTTTTCCCTAATATTATTTTTTTTCTAATGATTTTTGTGCATGCGATTACTCGTAGGTTACTGTGTAGGTAGGAGAATGATGAGGCATAAATGCAATTTATAATTATAAATGGTTTTATGCAGCCGAATGTACTTTTAATCTGTACCGATATAAACAACATCATTTTAACATGCACAGCTTCCCCCATGGGGAGCCCCTCAGTTTTAATGCTGAATTTGAAGCAATCTGATTTGCTGAAAGATGGCGTCACTTTTGTTCTATCAGTCCACAAATTGTACAGTCTGTGTTTTGTCGAATTTCCCTCCCACCTCCCTTATTCACTGTATGCCCCGCCTTTATCATGTAAATAAACTTGCCATTGTTAACTTATCTATTGTATTTGAACGGCCTATTCCCCAACTTTCTGCCATCAGTTTGTGTTATAAATAGATTACTTCTGTGTTTGAATGCATAGTTTACCTTGTATAATATTCTGCTCTACAAATTATATATGTTGTAGTTGGTTTTAACATATGTTTCAGTATTTTGATTTTTGTTCTACCTGAATTATTGGTATGTACTAGAGATGATGTACATCAATGTTTATATGTTTTGATCAGGATTTAATCATATTCTGATCAATAAAATTTCAACACATTTGTGAGTTTGTTTGATGTGTAGGTAGGAGAATAAGGAGGCATAAAGAGCTTTAAAAATAAGGTGAAAGATAGTTAATATCATATTGAAAATAAAGATGTCAAAGGTTATCACCACAGTGACGTCATAATGTAGAAATGACGTTATGAAGGTTGCCTTATTGGATAAATTTATGTTTAAAAGCCAAATATGGGTGTTTTCCGATGGTTTTTCGAATGGGAAACATCGAGCGCAGGCTTGCTCAAGTACCTTTTTTTAGTATAATGTGTATAACTATCTGAAGAAAAACATTTGTTAAAATCGCACTTGAGCAGACCTGCGCTCTATACTTCTGAATGCAAAATACCGGTATAAAGCAAAAATGAGAATATTTTCATTTGTTGGCAAATTTGCGGGAATTAAGTTATTTAAGTGACGTCATAAATAAACAGCGAATGAGCAATGTTGACAAAAATCAAAACAAAAGTGATAAGCATCCTCTGTACAATGATTTATGAAGATTTGATTTTAATACGATACTTTTTAAAAATTGGTTGAAATCGGGGGCAGATATTTCACCATACCGTACATAGGCCTTTGTGCATTAATGACGTCACATCCGTTTTGCGATATTGCCATTTTAGTGATTTTTATATGGGTATTTTGTCTGCGGACGTTCTCCTAAACTATAAAAGATAATGCGCTCAAATTACTCAGTTGGTAAAGGAAAAAGTGAAGATCTGCATAGTTGTTGTCGAATTTGTCTAGCACTTAAAACGCCAAAGTTCGATAGGGCTCGAGAATTGATATATAAAAAGCGTCTTTGTTCATCTCTTTTCTGGAAAATATTTTATTTTCACCTGTAATTATGTAAAAATAGTTTTAAATTTACAAGATCTTTTAGCTGACATTGTTTTTCAATTTCAATGAGTTCTTGAACTTTGTTTACGTAATATTCATCATGTAAAAGTGAATTGGTATGTATCCAAACACCTGGACCTCTTTCAGACACATCTGTATCAAAATCCATAACAACCATAGAGTGATCACTAATTGGTTCTACATAAAAAATATTTCTAACATAGACACATACAATTTTTTTCTTTTCATTTCTTTGTCTCCAAACATCAACCACATTATGTTCAGTCATCATATATATCAACGCTTTGTAACTATGATCATACTTATGTACAGTTTTTCCATATCTATCTATGTCTGCGAGAGTATTGATAAAATCTCCCATAATAATTAAACTTGTAGAACGTGGCATTATTTAATAATATTTTTAAAAAACAATGCTCTTTCTTTTACATCATTTGGTGCACATACATTTATAATGTCATATTTGGTGTCATTTTCTTTGTATGTTATATGTAAATATCTACCACCAAACCCATTTATATTTTCAACTTTTGTATTGATACTATTCTTCACTAAAAATGCTACACCTTTAGATGACACATTTGTGCTATCATACTATAAATAAAATATAATTGTCTTTCCAGTGGGTTTCCTGTAAAGCTACAATGTCATATTTTCTATCTTCAAATAAACTAAATACCATTTTCATTTTATCAACATTGCACAAACCGTTACAGTTCCACGAGGTTATAAAAACCATTGTTAAGATAAAGTAAGTACTTAGTATTCCTTTCATTTTATTTGTTCTTCTTTGCTTTGCCTTTGTTTTTCTCTTTACCTTTTCTCTTCTTTGTGTTTTTAACGGTAACTTCCGTGTCGAGGTCTGATTCCACGGTTGATGATTCTTTTTCACTTTCGCGTATTTCGGAATCTATAACATCAGGTGGTATTTTCTCTGATTTTGTTTTGTTCGTTTTATCATTATCACTTTTTCCGTTTTGATCACTAGTTTCGGTCTTCTCCTCGTCTTTTTCCTCTAAATCTGGTTCTTTTTAACCGATTTTTCTTGGTCACCGATCTCTTGATCAGCGGTTTCCTGGTCCCCCTCTGGTGCCTCCTCGTCACTGACACTGTGTACATCCATGTCATCCTCGTTATTCACCTCATGGCCCCATTCATCGATTTCGCCTTCGTCACCGTGTTCACTCACCCTGCACGAACATCTGTATTCCCATTCATCACACTGTTTACATCTGGTAGATTTACATGCCCTTGCATAGTGTCCTTGTTCTTTGCACTTAAAGCATCGGAATTCTGGACATGCCCTAAAAAGGTGTTCACTAGAATAACACAGCGAACACACTTTTAATTGTACGTTGTGAATACATCGGTAGTTATCTTTTTGAAACGCTAATGTGTAAGGAAACGAGGTCATATGGTCTGGTACTCTGACTTTTGCATATCGTGTGCCGTCGGCTATCGTAGTACCTGGATAAAACCTTCTGTTGATTGGCGACAATAGTTCAACACCCATTGATTTTAATGTTGCTTCGATTATATTGTCATCGATGTATGCAGGGAGGTGCATAAAACTAACCACTAACGAGCTTGGTACAACTTCATTACATTCGAACGTGTTGTCACCTATTTTTATCCCTTCAAGGAGGTACTGTATGGGGGCTTTTCCGTCTAATGTTATTTCGTACAGATTCCCACATTTCGGTACACATGCTAATAAACTACCAACTCCACAGGTCTCGTGAATACATTTGATTATTTCCTCATGTTTGACAAAGGAATTATCTGTAACATTTACGAATAGAGTGTTTTCTCGACAGTATTTTCTGCAAGCAAACAAATTCTTTGATCCGCCAAAATGGCGACCACCTGACATGGCAGCCATTCACACTTGATTCACCATTTATACTGTCTTTTTCAGCACAATATATACAAAATAATCAAAACATACAAAAGTATATACATAGAGTCTTCCCGTCGAAGACACATTTAATTGGTTCACTATAAACAGTAGACACTGTTGGTTGTATTCGAACAGTCAAAATACATGTCCATTAGCAAACCGGAAGTTCCTGTAATGTCAAAATAGTTTTAAATTTACAAGACCTTTTAGCCAATATCATGAAAAAGGGGCTGGTCCCTTAAAGTAGGGACCTAGAGGGCTCTAAAGTATTTAAGCTTAAGCTCTTTACCGATGGATATTTTGTAATAGATTATGGAAACAAATATGTTTATCTTACAGTTATGGAGCCTAACAGAAACGTTGATCACTTATATCTCAAAAAGAAAATATATTTTGAAATGCACAGTACAAGAAGAGATGCTCAAAAGGATGTACCCAACAAATTGCAACCTTCAAAATTTGATTCAGCCATAGTATGAATGACCATCTTTAAGTTCTCCTTAAAGATAGCTTAAAACTGCTAAAAGGTAGCTTAAAGACGATCTTTAAGCCACCGTTAAGCTATATGTGTTGCTTAAAGGTGGCTTAAAGAAAGCGTAAAGATCACTGAAAGGCAGTTAAAGATAGTGGCAGCTTAGAGACTATCTTTAAGCCACCTTTAAGGACAACTTATATGTCTTTAATGCTCAAACCTCTTTAAGCCACCTTTAAGCTACCTTTAAGCTACATGTAAGCCATTAAAAAAAATAATTCAATATTGTGCTAAATTTACCAACAAAATGTATTAACTTTAAGACAAAAAAAAGTTTTATAAGCGGTTTTTGTTCTAGAAAATAGAATGAAAAAATTTCAGGACGCATAGGACAAGGATTGAACCCGGGCCCCTTCGTTTACCAGTATTACCTCACTCCCTCTGCGCCACGGCAACTTATAACTCATAGGTGATTTTTATATCCAATAAATTAGTGGCAATTGAATCAATGTATTGACTGTGTTTTTTACTTGAAAAGATTTTGACTTCCATTTAGTTTGTAAGAATCAATTATATCTAATTTATAAATTACATGCATGCATGTATTTAAAATGAAATATGGAACTTGGTCTTCAGTGAAAAAAATATATTATACATAAATGGAAACCGTTAGGCTAACTAGTACTTAGTTAATAAATTTAAACCGATTAGATATACGTTCATCTAATTTATTGCTAAATGAAATGCAAGAAAGATGCTGAAACTATTTCTTTTTATAAATACATTGAAACTATTATGTTGATCACGGCGCCGTTCCAGTATGTATAATTTTAATAATATTGATTATTACACATTTACAGCAGATCTAGAATAACAAATTAAATGATATATGTTTAGATATGTAATTGTATACATGATGTTTAAACTATCATTTCTATAACAAGCAATATTACCAATTACCGGTGACGTATTTACTGCATGTGGAAATTGCAAATGATGTATACATATACTTGTACATACAATTGTATGATGATCATGTACCATGCCAGGTATGTGACGTATTTACCGTAATACAATCTAAATAATTAGCCCCATGCATCTATGATTACCGGTACATTAAATAATTAGCCTCTAGACTTTACTCTAACACACATGTATCTTTAATTTGTAGACGTAACATTTTTAAAATAAAAACAAGATTAAGGAAATAGTTCTTCGAAAATAAATTACAAATGTAAATTAACTTTTATTCACTAGACTTATCGTACACACGTACATACTAAGATTTCAACACCTTTAGAAAACCTGACGTGCACCTGGGCACACGACACACCTGTTGTGTTATCTTGTTTATTCTGTGTTATTTTCAGGGATGTTTCTTAAGTTTGACAAACAATACACTCTAATTAGATATACACAAACGAACAAAACTATATCTTGACAAACAAAGCAGTAATATCCTGCCCGATATAACAAAGGCAGTTGAGAGTGTTTTCATCGTAAACATGTATCTAGCTGATCTATAATTAGACCTAGAAATAATTAAATTGCAAAAATATACATATCTTAAACCGATTATTAAATTAAATCATGCATTATTGGTTCATTTTTTTTGTTTTGGTTAATATGTGGATAAAGAAAGAGAGAGAGAGAGAGAGAGAGAGAGAGAGAGAGAGAGAGAGAGAGAGAGAGAGAGAGAGAGAGAGAGAGAGAAAGAGAGAATGAGAAATATGTCACTGATTAATTTATAATTAGAAACAAACAAGACAACTGAAAAGGAGCGTAAATGCCACGTTAAGATGCTGAGCGGAAGCTTAAAGATGGCTTAAAGATGACTTAAATAAGTTTTGACTTAAAGGACCTATAAGCTCAGCTTAAAGGTGACTTAAAGGTGGCTTAAAGATTGCATATCCTTTGGGCCACCTTTACGCCACCTTTGAGTCACCTTTAGGGACTTGCTTATAGATTGTTTTTCGCCCTGTGAGCGAGCGAATGAGGAGTATGTTCCTCCGTTTCCTGTCCCGCGACGAAAAGTTTGTCACCTCGAAATCTCAAAAACGGTAAAGACTTGAACAACCAATCGTTGTGGTATTATAGATCTGTGTATGTAGATGTGTTAAAACTATTATATTTTGTTCGTCGTAACTTCCGGTCGTCTCCGAATGCACTTCAAAAATAATTTTTGTACGCATTAAATTCCTTTTTCATAGAATAAATATACAATTAACTAGACACAATCTCGTTGCGAAAACGAGGAGGTCTTCTGTTCGATTTTTAGAAGGAAATATGACATTGTCGACTTTGATTTTAGACAAAAAAATATGGAAAAAGGAGTAAAGTACTAATGGTTTTTTGTATTGCTTTTTTAAAGTTCTCTTACATTGTTTTTTAAGTACTTGCATTTCTTCCAATTACATGTTAGATAGAAAGGATTAAACTTGCTTACCTCTGGCCCCTAAAAACCCTAATTAGGTAACGCAACAGAACATTGTTATATTGTTAGGATATATAAACGTTTTATACCTAATTCAGCTTAAATAACCTTTCATAAAATAGCTCTCAGCAAAGGGCTATAGATAAATGACTTTAGAGCCCTTTGGTCCCTTAATTTAAGGGGCCATACCCTTTTTCTTTAAATCAAATGAAGGTCATTTAATTCTGAACACATCCTTTATTACCTTTTAGGGACCGTTTAACGAAATTTTAAAGGTTGCATATTGTTAAGAACATCATTTTGAAAAACTTTTCTTCTGTACTGCATATTGGAATATTTTTTCTCCTTGAGATATGGGTGATCAAATTTTGGACTTTTGGTCCCTCAAAACCCCTAATTATATAACACACGATGAAATCATTATATTTGGTTGAATACATAACTGTAAAATAAACATATTTGCTTCTATAACCTTTCACAAAATATTCCTCAGTAAAGTGCTACAGATGAAGACTTAAGAGCCCTTTGATCCCCTTTTTAAGCGGCCAGTCCCTTTCTAAAGATCTTGTAAATATATACCTTTTTACATACATATCTTAACAAAATATTTTTCAGAAAAGAGATAAACAAAGAAAACCCGAAAAAATAACGACGTTATTTAAATCTCAATTTTCCGGTTCAGGCGAATTTCAGCGCCTTTTGATTCAGACAAAAATGAATGCCAAAAGACACATCTACAATCTTTCGACTACAATCCCTGAAATTTTGAACTTTATATCTGCAATCGTTCAGAAGAAGATCTCAGGACAAGCCGACCCTCTGAAAATTGCTAAAACGTCAATATTTCAAAAACGGAGATGACATTATCAAAATAAAAAATTACGTATAGAGTGTATATCAGTATTCTTCATATCTGAAGTTTAATGAAAATCGGTTGAGTCGTTTTTGAGAAATCGCGAGCACAAAACTTGTTGGAAAAAAAAAGAAAAATAGCGAAGAAAGACCTTAATGATCTATACATATGTCATCTATGCGATGCTATATCAACAAAAAAATTTTACTTCCAGCGAGATATCTCAATTATCTCAGGTAGCTTTTTTAAAACACATTTTGTACTCACAATATCTAAGAAACTAATTGTGATCAAAGCACGGAACTTAAATGGTTGATACACATTTGATTCAAAATGTGTCCAACTGGTTTCAATTTTGTCTTCTGTCACTTCCCGTCTACACAGAAAGATTTAAAACAAATCGAGTTGTTTATTAGTTTAACTTTTTACCTTTGGTATTTGTAATTAGGTCGATGAACAATAATGTACAAAAGGCAAGTATACAAGAAATATATGATGCAATTTACATTAAGCACTTCCGTTTTTCAGTTTTCTCTCCCGAGACAAAAAACCGACGAGAGCTCAAAAACCTGATCATGCCCCTTTAATGAGAAGATGATGTATATCTGATGTGCCTTGGCTATACAACCTTTACTCAACAACAATATACAGTACCCGCAACGTTATCTTTTACAATCATCTCCTATCGTATCGTGTATCAATCCTATCATATCTTGCGTGTATTCTGTTCTATCGTGCATTAATCCTATCCTATCGTGCGTGTATCCTATCAGGTTTATCGTACATTTTAAACAGTTTCTTCCGTTTATTCTATCGTGTTAATCATTTCAAGCCTTTTTATAAGCAGGTATATTAAATTCAATGTTACAAGTCGTTTAATGCGCCGTATACAAAAATTTATCAAGAAATGTAAAATCCTATCCAGCATTCTATCATGATACTAATGTCTTAATTCTTTAGATCAAAACTAACCAATAGAACATGTAAATCATCTCTGTAAACAGTGAAAATGAAAAAAAAAATGTAAACTATCGAAGTTCTTTGGGTACACGGTAACATATTTACCTGTATATATATCAAATACATTAAATCGTACGCCGAGTGTATGTATACCTGCGTAAATTTGTGTGTAATATAATTCGTTTCTTATGCATATTTATTTTTTTTTTACAGAAACAAAATTATTTATGATATATTTTATGTTTCCTTAAAACAAGAATTGTATTTCACTTGAAACCGTTATTTTCCATTTGATATTTGATTTTGGGCTGAAGTGTTCTCTGCAATCGGCTAGGGTGTGTTGTACATGTATTGAATACATTGTAAACAAATCGTACGCGGAATTCGTGTCTGCGTAAATATTTAACTTGAATGTAATATACTTCGTTTTTATTACATCATTTTCTGATACTGAAAGAAATGCATTTATGATATATTTCATATTTATTTAGAAGCACAGTTGTATTTTAATTGAGCCCGCCATTTTCCGTGTGATTTGATCTCGGGCTGAAATCTTCGCGGCGATCGACTAGGGTGTACGGTAAAAGAAACAATGTAAACAATTTAGATAATTAATTAATTATTTAAGCTCTTAATTTTTGTTAACAGAAGTCAACTGGTCGTTTTTATACATTCTTTTAATAATGCAATGGTGATTAACAATTCGGCATCTGTTGCTAACGCAAAATTCTACGTAAATCTTTATTCGTACGTGTTCTTTCTCAAATTCTGCCATTATTAGATTAATCACGAAGATCGTCTAGCGCGATCGTACGTTTATCACGAACATCGTTAATCCTTTCCTATCGTGTATCAATCCTCTCGTATTGTGTTTGTATACTGTTCTATCGTCCGTTAATCCTATCCTATAGTGCGTGTATCCTATCTTATCGTCTATCTTGTAAAAAATAAACTTGCGGGTACTGTACATGTACGTTTAAGGAAAAAAAAGAGGGTGTGTTCATTTACACAGTAACCTACATATATAACTTTTACGACTAAGATTTCAATTCGATTGGTGAATGAATGGATTATTGGATAGATAGATAGATAGATAGATAGATAGATAGATAGATAGATAGATAGATAGATAGATAGATAGATAGATAGATAGATAGATAGATAGATAGATATTCAACCTGAATGTTATTTCCTGTTGGAAAGTATGATCTACCAGTGTGAAAGAATGTTATATTTCCTACCGGGGAAATATCTTGAAGACGCCATGCAAAACAATCAATTCCTTATAAAATATCATATATCTAAAAGCCGCTTTTAACTTTTCATGTGAAACACTTCATGGCCTCTGTATCACGGGTTAGGACTCTAGGGTGGGGCCAATATGGCCATATAGGAAAATGTATTAAATCTTAGAAAATCTTCTCTACTCCCAGATATATTTGTTAAAAACTAAATGCATGTTATTATATATGATGTTAATGAAGCCCTCTACCAAAATTGTGAAATTCATGACCCTTGGATCAGGGGTTCAGGCTCTATGGTGGGGCAAATATGGTCATATAGTAAAAATGTATTTACTTTTAGAAAATCTTCTTCTCTACCTTCATATATATTTGTTAAAAACTAAACGCCTGGTTATAATGTTCCATGAAGCCCTAAACCTAAATTGTGAAATTCATGACCCCTTTGTTAGGGGTTCAGGCTCTAGGGTGGGGCCAATATGGCCATATAGTATAAAGGTTTGATATCGTTAAAAAATCATTTTCTTTACTCCCACTGAATAAAAAAAACTGAATAAATGGTTATAATTTCCACTAACGCTTCTACCAAAATTTTGAAATTCATGCCCCCTAAGTCAGGGGTTCAGGACATGGGGGGGGGGGGGGGGCAATATGGCAATATATTGTTAATGCATATAATGTTTCAACATTTTCTTCTCTAATCTCCCACATCTGTAAAAAAAAAAAGACTTATAATTATGTTAACTTTTAATTTTCATGTCCCCTGCAGTATGGGTTTTGACTCTAGGGCAGGGTTAAAAATGGATGTATAAGTGTTAATGCATATAATGTTAAAAAATTATATTCTTTACTTCCACAAACCTAAAATGAAAACTAAATTCATGATTTTGTAGACCAGATCTTTAAGTTTTTCGCCAAAATTATAGGTTTCACAGTTATTTTTGAAATATTTCAGGCAGGGAGGTGGTCGTCATTACAGATTTATTATTTGTTCTACTCCAGAATGAAACTTTATTAACTAAATGCATATATGAGACTCCTCGACAAGTTTTTGTATGGGTTATATGCTACTAAGGTGATCGTTAAGGCTAAGTGGCCTCTTGTAACAACAAGGAGAGGATAATAATCTAACGGAAACCTAAACGGAAACAGCTTGTTCGGTGTCATCACTTGTAATTTTGTTCATCAAAAAATCCGGAATGATGACAAACAGCAGGATGTTTAGTAATTCATTAAAAGGAAAAATAGGTTTATTGATCAATATTTACACTCTACTGGGTTTTTCCATTCAATTTGGTGATCTTTAATGCCTCTAAATGCAACAACTAATCACTGCAAATGAATTTACATGAAATCAACATTAGTTGTTATCAACATTAGTTGTTCCCAAACAGTGATTTCTATCTTATCCGTTAAAAAATATAATTCAACCATGAACTTCTTTTCATGATCATCGACCTAAATTCAACAGTCTATTTGATAACCAGTTTAAACCGGTTTTCAACAAAACAGCTGTTCTTGCCTTACTTTCTTCGTGATCTGGAATTTGTATCGATTATTTAAGTAAATAGATAACTTATTTCATCAGTAAGGGAATATAAATATTAGCATTTTAGGTTTTTTTTTTTGACGTCGTCCTGCCAATAACTGCCGTCCGATGATCAGCCAAATTATCACAACGCGCTACTGCACGTTGTTCGATTTGTCTGTTTGGCAATTATTGACACGGCGATGTAAAAAATAAATCATTCAATGCTTCATCCCCCCACCACACCTCCGCCTTCCATTGCAAACATGGGAAAGTTTCGTAGAGAGAGAGAGAAAGAAAGAAAGAAAGAAAGAAAGAGAGAGATTTATCTAAATGTATATACTATTATGTATAATTAAGCCTACTTATTTGTTCTTCAAAGTAAAGCAATAATGACTGCTTTGGATCGCTTTTGCTTTTTTAAGTTTTTTTTTTAAATGAAAAAATGTTAGCCTGGAGGTTTGAACCAATTTATTTTTTAAAAAAATAGTAAATTAAAACTTATATAGTAGTGAATTGTAAGGGAGAATGGTAACTCTTAAATTTGGCGAATTTTAAGGTCTTTCCACCTTTTTACTCTAGGGCAGGGTTAAAATGGATGTATAGGTTTTAATGCATATAATGTTAAAAATTATCTTCTTTAATCCCACACACCTAAATTGAAATATGAATCAATGATTTTGTAAACCAGATCTTTAAGTTTGTCGCCAAAATTATAGGTTTCACAGTTTTTTTTAAAGATTTCAGGCAGGGAGGTGGTCGTCATTACAAACTTGTAATTTTTCTACACCAGAATGAAACCTTAATAACTAAATGCATATATTAGACTCCTCGACAAGTTTGTGTATGGGTTATATGCTTCTAAGGTGATCGTTAAAGCCAAGTGGCCTCTTGTTACAAGTAGGAAAAGTGTTTGGCGTAGGATAATAATCTAACGGAAACTAATGGCAGCTTGTTCGGTGTCACCACTTGTAATTTTGTTCATCAGTAAATCCGGAATGATGACAGATAGCAGGATGTTTAGTAATAAATTGAAAGGGAAAACAATGTTTATGGATCAATAGTTACACTCTACTGGGTTTTTCCATTCAATTTGGTGATCTTTAAATGCCTCTAAATGCAACAACTAATCACTGCAAATGAATTTACATGAAATCAACGTTAAAAAGTATGTTTTAAGCATGAACTTATTTTCATGCTCATCAACCTAAACTCAACAGTCTTTGTGATGGAGTGTTTAAAGCGGTTTGCATAAAACAGCTGTTTTTACTTTACTCTGCAATTTGTATCGATTTATTTAAGTAAATAACTAAATAATTTCATCAGTAATGGAATATAAATATAAGCATTAAATGATTTTTTTGACATTGTCCTGTCAATAACTGCCATCCGATGATCAGACAAATTATCACAACGCGCTTATTTGTCTGTTTGGCAGTTATTGACACGGCGACGTTAAAAATAAATCATTAAATGCTTTATTTCACTACCCTCCCTTTCCATTGCAAACATAACAAACATGGGAAAGTTTCAAAGTGAGAGCGAGAGAGAGAGAAGAAAGAGAGAGATGTATCTAAATATATATACTATTATGTATAATTAAGCGTACTTATTGTGGTTTTTTTTTCAAAGTAAAGCAATATTGTTTTGGAATACTTTTGCTTTTGTGGGTTTTTTTTTTTAAAAGCGTAAGCCTGAACGTTTGAACCATTTCAATTTTTTTTTTAATAGTAAATTAAAAATTATATAGTAGTGAATTGTAAGGGAGAAGAGTTACTCTTAGATTTGGTGAATTTTTAGGTCTTTCAACCTTTCTGGTGAAAGATATTTTGTATTTCTTATGTTTTTAATTCTTATCAGGTGAAAGACCTTTTGATTCGTTGTTTTTTTTCTTTTTATTTCCAGTGACAGCTTTTTTTATTTCTATCGATATTGAAACATTTTTTTTAAGCGATTGACCATTAAAAGTTATGTATGTATGGCACCAAATGACCCTTTGCCTGATAACACCAAAAACCTATAAAGTTCTTGCCTTTTGTGTATGAAATGATTGTTATCCCTACTCCTCTGAAACCATAAGAGATAGAGACTTGAAACTTTTACTAACGTCTGAAGTTCACTAAGACGCTCTTTCAATCTATATAAGCTATGCGCTGTGCCCCTGAAAGTATTTAAATTTCCATAACATCACTTCCAACTTTTCCAGTATTTGCCATAGAGACTTCGGACCACTTGGGATGGAGGCGTCTACCTTGGTGTTTTTGTAACTTTTTTGTTTAGGATGGTATAGAAAATCTTCATCAAGGATGTAGTAGGACTTCTTACGACATATCAAAATGTAGCACTTCAGTTCCAACCTTGAAATAGTTAGTGAGTTATTGCCCCTTTTAGACAAAATCCTTGTAATCGCTACTCCCCTAAACAATAAGAGCTAGAGACTTGAAATTTTTATCAATGTCTTCAGTACACTTAGAGGTTTTTTCAGTCTATGATCTGAAACGAGACCAACGTCCCCTTTTGGCAATAATTTCCCTTTGAATTTCATATTTCACAAACACATACAAAATTCACACTCCTCCAATGTTTTTTTGTAAGTGTGACCTTGACCTTGTGACCTTTGGCCTCTAAGTATTGGTGTATTATAAGTATCTGCAACACAAATATCAGATTTAATTATAATTATGTACAATGAGTTTTATCCCCTCCCCCATTTTTAGGTGTGACCTTTGACCTTGACCTCAAAGTACTAATGTATTATAAGTATATGCAACATATTAATCATCAGTTAGTAACCCCCCCTCCCCCTTTTTTTTTACAAGGATTGAATTCTTATATGAACTTGACCCTCGATATTTGAACTTGAAATTTAATATTTTTTGTTTTAAAAAAAACATCCAACAATAGTTACAACCGTTTGTCATATTTTTTTAAGTCTGACACTGTGACTGCAATTTGACTACAGACCGCGTTTAATAATACGCCTCTGATGAAAATTCCAGCTCAAGTAAAATTCCACAGAACTTAGCGAAAATTCCTGGGTTTTTTCCACACATCAAAATCTAAATGCATGCCAAATGTCAACGAAATGAACCATATTGAAGAAAGTTATCCGCTACAGCGGCATCAAATCATTATCCCGAGAAACGAAATTCCAACCCTTCTATATCTATATCTAATCAATTCATGCTCAAATTTAACTGAAAATTTATCAGCAACCTGTGACGATATTTGTTGAAGTTTTACGAAAGATAACTCTTCCTTCCCAGACCTCGATTTTATAAAAATTTAGTTTACATTTATTTTCAGTTTGGTTTTTTTTTCCGACTTGGCTGAAATACATGACTGGCTTTAATTCAGTTCAGATTTTCCGTACTTGTGGTACCATACATCCTTTTCTTCGGGTGACGACGATTTTTTACAATTGAAAATGATTGAAAAGACTGCTTGCATTAGGATCCGTTTTCACTATATCAATATCCCTCCCTAAATCTTGCTGATGTCGGTTAATTGCAGAGCGGATAGATTTGTAGGAATCATTTTTGGCACTCTGCTGTTTGTTCAGACGACATCTGGTCGGTCTTTTTTTTCAATTGGTTTTAGAGCTGCTTCAGCATAGAGTTTTCCTAGCTTGCTGATTAATTCTAAAAGCTCAATCAGATTGAAATCTGTTAGCTCACCAAATGTTTCTACGCTCCATTCTACAATATTAAAGGGGTATGGTCCCGATTTTGGTCAAGTTTTACAATGCTTTAGTAAGGCATTTCTAATAATCCAATAAAATGTGTCAGTTACTCGTAGAGTTTTAAGCAAGATACAGGGCTCACAAGTCTTTGTCATGTAAACAAGGCGTCTCTTATAACTCAACAAATGACACTCAAATTTCGGTTGCCTTTTTAAAATGTCTTTCTAAAGCATTGTAAAATATTAAAATCGGAAAAAATTATTTTTGCCCAAAATCGTGACCATGTCCCTTTAACTACAATTATCAAAACCATACCAATATATCATCATAAACCTAGATAGCTTATTAGTAAAGCGCTCTGAAAAGAGAGAGTTGGGTGCAATTCCAATTCTGGCTTAAAATTTGATGTTTTGGGTAAATTTGATCGAGTTAACCGTAGGAAAAAATGTTTTGATATTTATCCAATACAGATTTTTGTTTATATGATTTATTTTCAAAAATTCGAGGGCATATTTTTTTTCATATTTTAAAACATTGAAATAGTCCCCCCCCCCCCCAATCTTGTGCTTCTTTTTGGTAAAAATTGAATGTTTTCTGTCTTCAGGTTGTTTTATGCAACGAATTTGGAAAGATAAGAGCCATGTTAAGTTTGTGTGCTGCTTCCTTTGTTGATGTTGAAATTTCATAACATACAGCAAAACAAACAAGTTCACTGTCAGGGATGAAAATTTCTTCCAAAGTGTTTCAATCAATTTCTTCTGTTTCTCCAGGAGTTTTCCAATGAGGAGCAAACTCATACTTTAAATTAAAATCTGCCATTTTTATTGTTTACAGAATAGCAGAATAGCAGACGTCACATGCAAAATAACATCTATACACATGCCCCCATGTTTTAGTTCTATGCGTCATTTTTAACTCATTGTTCAAATTTATTTTAAAATTTAAAAAAAAAAAACCTGAATTATTTGATACAAATTAATATTATTTAAATAAAAAAAGAAAAAAAAATTCAATCATACTCTATTTATTCACATTGGTATACACATGTATACTTATATGATTTATATGGACAAATAAAGTAGTTCCGGCTAGATGTTGTCAAAGGGGTGTGTCCTCATAGCAAGTTATATTATACAATATAACACATGCCCCTCCTTCTGTATCAGCCAATTAAATGCTGTGTTACAATTAGAATTAAAATATTTCACTGTGGTTCCTTTGAAACTCTTAACTAGGTATTCTTAATGACATTAACATTGTTTTACCTTGGTCCATTAGGCATACGTTAATGAGGTTTTTTTTTCTTTCTTTAAAAACACTCACTGTCCTCCTTTTATTTATTAGAAGTGTCTATTTTTTAAATAAAACCTTGCAATACCCCAGTTTTAAGTTCCGTATCTTATGTTTGAAATAATACATCAGGTATCTATGTTGGTTGAAAGTTATCACACAAATGAAAGAAAATGAGAATGTTAATGTGAATTCTGACTGATTTCTTTCCATTGTAGAACAAACAGTGTTAATTCATTTTTGACTTGATATTTAGAATATAGTCAAACAATATGTGACAAGATCATGGATAAATTGAAAAAAAGGATTGAACATAATCTTCGACGATGTAAATACTTAAAGAAACATTGGTATCCTAATCTAAAATTTAAAATTTGAAGGAATTTGCACCAGTGTTAAATGAAGTGTGCAACCATATGGTCGGCATCGAAGGGTTTATTAAACTAGTTTATGTACACAAAATAAGACAGCGTTACAAAAATATATACATAATCATCATTTGTAAGCATTGTTTTTTGTTATGCGTTAAAATATTTACATTTAAGTTGGTATATCGTAAGACAAATCAGTTGTTTCGCGCATTCCTATCTACAAGTAAACGAATAAACAAATAAACAGTTTTTTTTAATGCAAAATAGATAAGCTTCGTTTGTAATGAAAAACTTAACTAAAACGTGTAGTCAAAACAACAATCTACCCCAGGGTTGTCTTCCTTACTGGATACTTACTTCAAGTAGTGTCAATGGGAATAGTACATAGATAAGCATAACATAGAATCGCACAAAGAAACTTAAGGAGTATTTGTGTCTTTTTAATGAATATTACGTTGTTAACATTCATGCCTTAAATGATTACAAAAATGATTGGTGTTGGGTTCTGAATATATATTTTGATACTTTCAATCTCGCCCCGTTTTAATTGATAAAAATTTGAATATATATATTGATTATCATCATAAATGTTAAAACCAATTATATCAAATACTTCGCTATTAGTACAAAAGTGTGCATATGCGAATCAGCTTACTTATGATATTCAAATAAGCCTGTGTTGCTAATACAGATTCCACAATGCAGATATTAATATGTAGGGCTGATACGAATCCGTACAGCCCTTCATTAGCAACTCTTGGGGTTTTTTTGTTTTTGTTTTCACTTCAAATCAGGTAAAAATTTAAGGCAATCATTATACGTCCCAAAATATCGTCTAAAGTAATTCACGCGTCTATAAATAGTCATAGAGTTTAGGCTTAGAAAATGTCTTTGACATGTTATTATTCATTATGCAACAGATAAAATACTTCATACCATTTTCCATTTTACACGCTGTGTCAACCCCTGACCAATATGAGCCCCAGGACCTTGGACCCTTTCAATAATAATAACTGTTGTGCCTTGGGCTGTCACAAAATGTAAAATTGTTTTAAAAAAGTATGCATTCTTGCTATGTCCGTTATTTCATTGGCCTTTTTATGTGTTCTATTTTGCGCACATTGTACAGTGAACCATGTATAAATGTTTACGTGTTACATGTATACATGTTTACATTCATAAAGAGCTAGCTTGCAGAATTTGTATTTTACTTATATTCTTCTAAGACTTTTATGTGACATTTTTCATAATTGTGTTTTCTTCTGTCATTTCTTGCCTCTGTATCGTCAGTTTTCGCAGATTTCGCGGAGATCGAATCATAATCCTTAGAAAATGGATTCATACTTAAAAACTTTTCACGATTTTTAAAACTTTTCCGTACTATTCTATTATAAGGAGAGCCTGCGGTTTGGTTTTCAGTGTGTCTGTTGTCATTGCCACCTGTTGCTCCTGTTGATATCCCAAATTCAAATTCCTGATAATATGCTATAAATTCCTGATAGTTTTCTTCAATAGAACAATCTATGTCTGTATTTTCTCTTGTGTTTTTTATGTTTTCCATGGAATGGTTCATATATTCATTTGTGTCTACATCGTCGTAACTGTCCAATGACACGCTATCTCGGGGTCTTTCATCGTTGGGTCCTGAGATATGCAATCTGTAAGTTGTAAATCAAATATTAAATTTCTTTTTATTTTCCTTTAAAAATGCTTATGGTAGGGGACGTTTCTCGTGCATAGCTGTTAATTACGGAAGAAGAAATATAATATTAACATGTTTCAGTGTCTGTCTGTGATTACCATACGAATCGATTTTGTATTGTACGGTCCTATAAATTCATATGATGTGTTGTTGAGGCGCAAGAAGGATTTGCATAAGTAAGAGAAATTAAAAAAATTATATAATATTCCAGAATTTAACTGTACAATCGTTAAGATTTATATAAATGTAATTGATCATTCTTTGAGTATTATGAGGTAATAATTTTGGTTGAGGCGTGGTCAAATCTAAATAAAGCATAGAGGTTTTATTATAGATTTGAACACACTCTGGTCAAAATTATCACCTGATAATTTTCATGGGCATTTCGTTTTCCCCTTATTGAGGCATTTTTTCCGATTTTGAAATTTCCTATTTTGTGGCATTACCGGTCAGCAGAGGATGCTCAATCCTCCGAAGTACCTGATCCTACCTCTATCCTTTAAGAGATCTGCGTATTTTTGCTTTGAATTTGTATTTTGTTTTATGGATTTTTGCGATAGTTGACAGTTTGTTAGTGTCATTTTTCATAAAGAACACATCCTTTTACTTTAATTTAACAAAACTCATTACATATGCACACTGTAACTTATCCCATTTACATCTATGGAAAACAAAAATCAACTCAGGTGTTTCAATTTTTTTTTTCATGTAGCTCATAAATGAATGATAACCATCTCACCATATAAAGAGCCTGGACTGGTATTTAAAATGGGTGTTCACAACATCATTTTTTAGTATATTGGAGTTCTACATGAGTAATTTTAGCGAGCGCAGCTCGCCGGCGCGCAGCGCCGGAGCGAAGCGAGCTCTACCGGCAAGGTGTGTGTGAATAGAAAATTCGGACTAGTTGCACATTTATTCAATGGATTTTTTGGACTCAGTAAATCGGACCAGTAAAGCATTGTTTTAATCGTCCCAGTAGTTCCCTGTTATCATGGCAATTTTTTATCATTTCACACTCTCACGAGAATCAAGAAGACAATAAAAACAATAACGATGTATACGACATACAGTGTACAGCCATGGCTACCTCTAAAGTTCACCTCAGTACACTCTCAATCGAGTGACGTCACAAAGGTTTACACATTGATCCGATAAATTTTTTCGGCGTCAGTAAATTTTGACCCACAATTCATAGTACCAATGTTTTCCAACCTCGCGTTTTCGCGAAAATTAAAGAAAACTTTTGAGAAGCATATGTGTAAATGTACGAACATCATGCTTTTTAAGTAAATAAAACAGTATATTTCGCGTTCTTTTATTTCTCAGGGGAGTTTTAAAAAGTCAGGCGACACTGAACTAACGTCAGCTTTGACGTCACAATAAGCACTGATAATGAGAAATTACTCTAACTGAAGTTATTGTAAATCTGCTGAAATGAAATCCTCTCAAAATCTTGCAAAGGCTAAGCTAAAAAACAGCTGAAGAATAAGGACATTTCTTCAGATACAGGAAACAGCTGTAAATTGCACTCATTTGGATGAATGCTCACATTTATTTTATTCACTATAATTACGGTAATTTCCTGAAACGTACACGCAGCATCGCCTTTTTTTTAAAAGGGGGTGGGTGGGTGGATGGCAGCCTCATCCAAAAAATCTTTGCGAGCAAAAAGAAAAAAATCATGAAAATTCTAATCCTTCACCCCTTTAGCAGTTCAATAGTTTCTTTATTTTTTTCTTCAATTTATTACATGCAGGAGAGGTGGGGGGGGGGGTGGGGGGTGTTATTTCAATATGATAAGCAAATATTTTTAAGCGTAAATTTTAAAATATGGAGGGGCAAATCCATGATATGTCGATTTTCTATGTGTAAATTGTTGAAAAAAATGAAATATTATTTTTTTAAATGGGGGGGGGGGAGTATGATGAGTCAAGTTTTATATGATCGTTTATGAAAAATGTCAACTGCAAAAAAGGGGGATGAACTGACGTTACAATCACTTTAAAAGAGGAGATACAGTGCAATGAATATTTGTATATTAAAATCTTTATCATTCAACAACATTGTACCTGAGATTAAACTAGTGTTCTACTTATAAATGAATTAATTATAACAAATCTTATAAACTATGAATAATGAAATTTACTGAAAATGGGTTGTTTTTTTGGCATTCAAATTATTCGTTGTTAATTTTATTTTTATTGATTTATTATAATTCTTTGTTTGATCATATGCTGTGCTCGCCACAACAGTCGCACCGTTAAACATATTATGTACTAAGATGTTTTGCAAAGCGGTCCTATATAGTGAAATAAGGTTGCATTAATACGTTGTTTTGAATTAATTAGTATATGCCATGCTTTGCCTGAGAAAGTAAAATAAAGTTTAATTTATAAATGTATAAAACATTCTGCTATAAAAACAAATAAGGAAAGAACACAAATTAAACAAATGTATCAAATAAACATTATCAAAAATATTATAATACAACATGTATATATACTTCAAAATGTTTTGAATAAATCTTCGTCATTTTTACTTACCTTCTCTTTCGGTGTCTTTTCACTGCTCTTATGGTCAATAATATACATGGTCCTATCACTACTATGATGAATGCAGTCACACCGATTCCTATAATAATACCAGTTGAATCTTGTCCGGATCGTACTTTCAATTCACCGGATAATGCTTTCGAAATATGTAAGACATACTAAAGATATTGTACTTTTTAAAATATACATAGACATTTTTCTTTTATTATAACAGCATAGGTAAAATCAAATTATGCAATGGTAAATAACTTATACTAGTAAATAATTCCAAACGATAAGATTTAGGTTTGTTTGGGTTTTTTATACACCAAAATCATACAACGTTTTATCACTCGATGCGTCGTTATTTGATGTTGATCTTCTGTGTATTGCTAACATTACCACTGGCCATAATAAAAAAAAACACATACAATTATAATAAGCAAAATTGTTTAGTCCTAGAATCAATCTTGACCTTATTGTGTTTGTTCCCTATATATTTCAGTACTTGTAATAAATATGTTGATGCAATTCATACATTCTAAGGCATTCGTTCTTACGCCTTTGAACGGATAATTGTGTTCACCGTTATTTCAATGTATGCTTCCTCATTTTCAATGAAGACTTTACTTTAATTTATCTCTGTGCATTCCTGAGAACATATTTTGATATTAAAGAAAAAGCTTTACGTCAATACCTTTTGACAAAAAAGCTAAAATTTCCTCAAAATCGAGAAAGAGTAATCTGATGCCAATTGTCAACTTTTTTCATGCCACATTAAAAAAAATACATCACTAGGCCCTGCTTTTGATTTTATTTTCCTATTTTTATTTTTCTTCTAACAAGCATGTGTAGTGTGATAAAACATTTGAGAATATATTATATGTGTCTTGCTGTAAAATAAATACGTAAATCTAAAACAACAATAGAAAAGTTCAAAAATTTCACGTAATCAATAACAAGATGAAACTTACCTTTTTAAAATTTATTTGAATGATATTGAATGTATTTATTTATAGTAAGTAATGTGTATGTTGTGTCATTTTAAATAGAATGGATAAACGAAAAAGCGATTTTTCTGCAAGTTCTAGTGCAGAAAGTCATATGTAATGCATCGAAGCGCAAACACCTGAGCATATAGATTTCAAATCATTGTCTTGAATTTTGGGCGGGTTAGTTGTGTATGCCCCAAAAAAAGAAGAATTTTGATTACAAAGGAGATATAATAACTGGTTGAGAGTAATAAATTGAATATTGACTTTTTAAATTGCAAATGTGTGTTTTACCAAAACATTGTCATCTTCCGTCCATGCGATTTAGTTCGTCTTCATATGTGTGTAAGCTAAACTGTATCAAACAATGCAATAAATTGAAGGATATCACAAACGTTCTCACTTGTATTCTTGATGTTGATTATTGTCGTCTGTCCATAGTTCGTGATTTCTTCTGGCATACTACTCGATATCATTTCTACAGATGGGATATCTGTGATATCTGTAATATCATAGTCCGTGATGTTTTCCATGGCAACCGTTGTGTTTGTTACATTCGTCTCCATCATTTCTACAGGCGTCACATCATCGGCATCAAACTTATTGTGTGTTTTATAGAATCTAGGAAGAAACAATGGAATTTGAATCCTGCACAGAATACCAAGCAGTATACATGCACTTTTTTATTCAAAGTTATAGTATGTCATGTAATGTATTTTAAAAAAATACATGGACTAGTTTGAATTGTTGTATGCTTTAACTTTAATACAAACAAATCACATTAAGCATACATAATTACTCCATTCAAAATGTAAGAAATGTTTTAAAAGAGTTTCAAAATTGTAGGCCGAATGAAACTTTTTAATGGTACTACAAGTATGTTAAATCATACTCACGGAGTTTGACTCGTACTAATTCCTAAATTGGTTACGTTAGGAACATCGTAACCTGTCAAGTTTACATATATTGTTCCATTCGAATCATCAACTTTGTTAAAAAAAAAGTGACAATCAACTGTCAAGATTGAATTAAAGAACAATGCATGTTTATGAGTTTTAAATCTGGTGACATGAACAATCAAATAAAAGCATTAACGCATGTTTGACTGAACAATATTACACTAAAAATAATTAGCTGGAGATTTGGAATTTAGTGCGAGAAAAGTTAATAAGGTTGTTAAAAGCAACAGTTTTGATAACCTCTGAAAAATTTGAAAAATATTCTTTAGTTTATAGTTTATCATATAAAAAAAACGATCAATCTTTAGAAAGTCCACTCAGGTAGCAGTATCATTGCTGAAAATATATATTTCGTCGGAATCGATTACATGCTCATATATCGAACAAATTGGAACATTTATCTGTTTTTTCTATAAACCATGCCTTTTTTCCCTTATTTAATAAAACAAACACTGTTTTTGTATGATGAATTATTAAACTAGTACTTAGTATGAAAATTGACTGTCTCTGTTTAATGATATTGCCTCCCTTCAGTTCACAAGTAAAAGAACCTACGTCTTCAATTGTTATATCTGAAATTGAACAAAAATTATATACCAGTGGTTTCTTTTTATAAGCTTGAACAATCTTTTTTGGGTTTTTTTTTTGTTTTTTTTTTTACATAAATTGCCTTATTAAAAATACTTACTTTTTATCTGCAGCTCAGACATCACATTCTGTTCCTGCTTTGCAATATTCAACTGCACCCTATATTTCGCATCATTGATGACGTCACTGAATGATTTTGTGATCTGCACGTCATCTTTAAACCAGTTTATTGAGTAGCTATTCACAAGGGTTAGTATGGAAATGTTATATATGAGACACTTAATGGCAAGGGTATCACCCGATAGCACAAAGGTACTGTTTGCCTGAATGGTAAAACTAGGCAACCCTGGTGCTTCCATTGGTAATCAACAAGATGAAGATCAAACGTTATCTGAAATCAATTTGTAAATAATCAAACATATGCTTTAATGTTTTTTCTCTTGTTTTTCTCTTGTTTTTGTTTTGTTTTTTTGTTTGTTTTTTTTTTTTATGTTTTTTGTTGTTTTTTGTTTTTGTTTTTTTTTTTTGGGTTTTGTTTTTGTTTTTGTTTTTTGTTTAAATAAATATATTAAAAAACTTTTTTTCCACAAATGATTGAATAATGATTAAATGATTTTGATTATGCAAATCAAGTAACCTATGAGACATTTAACATGAGAAAACTTTTATGTGTAGATTATTGATACATGTATAATACAATATTCGACATGTTAAAAGCACAAATGTTCATGTACTAGTATAATGTAAAAAAATTCCTTATAAACGCTATCATTACAACTGTCTTAAACAATAAATATGTTTATAAGTACCATGTGTTTCTTTTGCCTTCATTGATTTTTATAAATAGATGTACCATTTTCTTTTTAATTTTTTGAAATAATATAATGGGCCTCATCAGATCTCTTTTTCTAAGGGTCAATTTGTGGATAAAGAATTAGAATTTTTTACAACCAGATATAGTTTCAAAAAATATACTTGTACTTGTTCACATCATTGGCAATTAAATTCAATGAACGAACGAGGCAAACATATGCTCAATAACCAAACACAGTTACCCTTTATTCTACATGGATTTCCCTAACTTCCCGTGAATAACTTAGACGAAATATATTAAAGCTTAGAACTATTTATACTAAGTTTCAGTGCTATTCAATCCACTCTATTTTTTAAGTAATACTTAATGATATTTTTAAAGAGGATCCTCTTTCTAAGAGTTAAAACTAAAATACAACTCACCACAAATCTGAGCCAAACAGAAAAAACAAATGACAATACACAATGATATAGCAAATAGTTTTCCAATATGGCAATACGACACAAATCCAGACATGTAGATAGACAGGCATAGTATAATGTTTTATTGAAAAAATGCTATTTTTGTTCGAAGGAACAGGACGGATATATCATCTTTGACGATTGATTGTTATCATATAATGGCTTTTAAAGTGATGGGAATTCCATTTTGTTTTAGGTTTTTATGTGTACGTATATTGATATTCTATGTTTACAAAATTATGTCGATATATTATATCTGAAAAGAATAAGATAAACTCCTTGATATAAGCTCTCTTATCATTTATTTAAACTTGAGAGTATGCAATTATTTTTCATCTCAAAAAGATAAATGATTATGAGACAGAGTAAAAATACTTGCATAAAGTAATTAAGTCGAGAAAAGGATACACTATCCTTAAAAATTAGTATAAGCAAACAATTTCACTTAACTCCTCTTTACATCTTAAGGCTGATAAAGAAAGAGATAAATTGAATATTATGGGGGTTTTGTTTGTAAAATGTGAACGCAAACAATTTTTTTCATTGGGTACTGGCACTGTACCAGTTATCGGCTAAAATTTTACGTTTTCTTTTCGTATTCCCGGTTACGATTTACTGTACCAGTTATCGGCTTAGTGATAATAACATAGTAAAATCCCTGTACATGTTGATTTTATACTCTGCTAAATGCAATTTGAATTATGCCCCTTGTGGGGTCAGACTAAAGTAGTCGGGGTTATGATACATTATAAACAAAACTCATAAAATTGTTCGTTTATTATCATACGGTAATACACCAAATCGTAGACTATTCAGTACATAATTGTGCAATCAGGCGTTTAACTGCGCTACGAATCGCTCGGAAATTTATGAATTCCTTTTGTTAATACACGTTATATGTATTGATATTATTTGTCAAATCTAAGAAAGGATATAATAACGTATCACAAAGAGGTTATATTCTATTTTTAACTTATTATGTCACTTCCCCCACTGCTGAAAGTGCAGAGGTGTAAAATCAGCGGTAAACAATGATTGTTTAGGCTCATGTATAAAACGTATTCAGAAAATTTTCAAGCAAACTTACTTTTCTTTATTCGAAATAGACGACTGAATTAAAAAATCTTGGATTGTCGCGTGCTATAAACCCGAACTCTCAGTTTAGCCGATAACTGGTCTTAGCTGATAACTGGTACAGTACCAGTATGTGTTTCCTTCATTTTTCTTTAATATGATCAGTTCTTTAAATCAAAGTCTAGGTATTAAAACAATGTTCAATCGTCTTTTTGAAAACAAGAAAATTTTGTCGAGACCGTACAAAGGTTTAAAAAAAGTATAAATCTATACTTATAAATTAAGTCTTTTTGCCAATCAACGTAAAACGTCTGCACCTGAGTAACTGCTTACACCTTTGATGTCTCAGTTAGTGTTATTAGATAAAATATAGTCTGTAAGATATAGTTGAATTTTATCAAAAATGAGAGTAAGGTGGTGGACAATCTTTGGCAGATCCAAATTAGTGGGAGTTAGCGTCAAACTATATTCTTGCAATGAAATAATAGTGAATGATTACAATGAATAATAGTAAAAGGAACTTACTTAATTTATACGTAGAAGTTAACATTTGACAAATATTGAATAAATAAAATATAGCTATTCGTTTCTTGAATGCGCGATTTTAATTATGACATAAAAGCAAACTCAACGCGACCTCGTGCGAGATAATACAGTAAAACTTTCTAGAAAGGGGTTACCGTAATACAGAACGCAATTTGACAAATAAACGTCATGGCGGAAAGTGCAAGACAGGTTCTTCGTGCATTGCGAACAGACAATCATACCTTGGATGGGACTCTTTGGTTTATATAAAAAAAAATTAATAAATAAAATGAAACAATTTGGTGCAATTTCAGCTTTTATAGAATTTTTTTTCCACAATGGAGTGCTTAGGATCGCGGTATGATACAATTATATAATGGCGAAAAGTGTAGGGTGAGATACCCATCGGGCGATACTTGGGATTTGACAACTTTGGTTTAACTTATGCAAATAAATAAGCATGTCTATTTGAATAAATTATGTGTGCCTTTTTCATTTTTAAGGAATACGTTAAGAAAGCAACTAAGAAAAAAAATCGGGCGCAGTGTAAAGGAAAGTTAAACAACAAAACAAGTTAAGAATTATGCCATTAATGTGGAAAGTAAGTTCACACGCTTTTATAGAATACTATAACATGCGTAGACTACTCATTTGTCCGGCTACTGTATATAAAAAAAGAAACATCCTGAGAAGCCTTGTTAGAAATTCTACAAGTTAGCATATATGTCAATTCTCAATTCCATGACCCTGAAATTCAAAATGAAGTTCCTTAAGGTCGTATTTAAATAATTAGATAAAAGATACGAGGCCAAGTGTTAAAAAATGTTTTTTTTTTCTAAATACAGATGCTAATTGTGAAATTTATTTATTATTCACTGTGAACGAGAATAATTTAAATGCTACTATGGTAAACTGTGCATATATAAATATGTTTGTGATATATAATTTTTTTTTTATTTTATTGTATTATGTTCCACTACTTTTCAAACAAAATATATTTTTATTGATATTAATAAAAATGGTTATAAAACCTTGATTATTTTTAAAGAAAAACAATTTTTCTGACAAAATCGCATGTTGGAGCTGACTTAAGCAGATAACGTTTGTTAAATTTTTTGAAACCCTAATCTAAGGAGAGGGTGACAGTTTGCTATTTAAATTTTTGTATGACCTCCATTCTGAAAAAAATCACCTACTATGTGACTGTCAAATCAAAGAGGCATACTGTCTCAAACCGTGGGAGTAATGCTGTTTTTATTTAATGTCAATGAATTTCATAACCTGAAACTATTAAGATATATTGTTCCTGTCTTGCGCAGCACAGTTAAGGCTGTAAATGGATTCCAATCAGACAAAACCTACGGGAAATTTGCGTTATGACATCACAGTATATTACAAACATCGAAAGTACTTATTAATTTATCTATTAGCAAAATTAGTAGTTTGCTACCTATATAGTTTTGTTTTCATTTTGTTATAAGTATGCAACGTATAAAGAGACAACCTTCATGAAATACCGTATATCTTAAAGCTGAGTACCTAAATAAATCACTTTATTGCAAGGGCATACACTTACCTGATCCTCGCAAACTCTTACATGTAAATTTGAAATATGTTATGTAACTTAATAACTTCTAAGATCCTTGTAAAATCTTACAAATTAATTCTTTTTTAATGGAATTAACCCTGTTACTTTCAAAATTATTTGACATATGCATTATAAATTACGGTTTCTACTAACAAATAATCTGATCTTAAAAAGTGCGCAACGTTTTTCAAAATCTACGCTATAACATCAAGTTATTTTATAATTCAGTTGCGAATATTGACATGATTATGCCAAATATTGAAGTTTTTGAATGACCTCAAAACCACAAATACATCTGCTTGTACCATGCGACTGCCATATCACGTGACCCCTATGAACATAAAATGTTGTACTGTTATTTATTTATTTTAGAAATATATAGCATATAAGTTACTGTTATTGATTTTAAAAAGAACTTGCCAGTTGAACTGAAGCATATGTGTTTTCCTCACAAAAATTTGCCAATATTTTTATTGGCCGCCTTAACTGTACTGCGTGGTGTACAAAAACGACGATGGATGTGAGAGGAATAATTGTTTCAACTCGTGAGGACTTTTCCACTGTTCTATTCATAATCCGAAACTAAACCTACAAAATACGAAACAAACATGGTTGAACATTATTCTTGTCAGACTATAATATTAAAATTATGGTACAATATCTAATTTCGTGCATGATACTGTACGTTAAGTTTAACTGATATTTCTATAGCAACATTTACAATGCTGTCTTAGCATACCATATAGATTGTATTTATAGCTCATTTCCATTTATCTTAGAGGTTTTGGGTATTAACAAGTTTTTGAACATACTTTTACTTAAGACATTACAAGGAAATACTTTTATAAGGGGTTTTTATGAACTTCCTGTAACGCTTTAATACAAAAACCACTTAATCGATCATTTCCAACTTCAAGTGTATTTTTTCTTCCTATTGAGTGCTTGATTATGATAAATTCATCTAAACATTAAGTTCCTGCAAGTTTTCAGCATCATAATAATTAACTCTTATGAAAACTGGGTTGATGTCAAAAAACTATTACGAAAAACGCAATGTGCCTCTTTGCATCCAAACACTGTTTATGTGTTGACACCAAAACAAAATAAATAATTCCATTACTTGTCGTAAAATAATCCAAATCCAAAATCGGGGATCGATCTCTCTCTCCTCTCTCTCTCTCTCTCTCTCTCTCTCTCTCTCTCTCTCTTGTACTTTAGTCTATTACTTGAAAGACTGTAAACAGGGAAACATTTGCCCCGTTTTATTTCCGCCTATTCGCCTTTGTTATCAATGAGCGAATTTAAGACTGGGCGAATTACGATGTCTCAAACCATCTCTCTTAAAATAAATCAGAGCCTTGGAAAATTAAAGACGGGACAAAACTTTTTGCATGTGTCTTGCCTTGGTGTCGATATTTCGATATCGTATTGATGTCGATTTTCTAACATCAAATAGGCAAAAATAAAAATAATAAAGAACAACATCGCTGTCGATGTCGTAATATTGTGTACGATATCGTCGATATCGACATAATTGTTATACAAATTATCCGGTTCAATACCGCTGTCCACATCGTCATTTTAAGTACGTTATCGTCGATGTTGTCACCAGATTTTGTCTTGAACATGTACATGCATGTCTTAGACCCATTTCGTCACAGTTAAATACATTCATTGATGTGACAATGTCACTTCAAATAGCATTTTAAAAAAAGGAATGTGTTATGATGAGACTATCTTCGGTATGGACAAATATCGGCCCCCAATTTTAACCAACTTTTAAATACTGTTGCATAAAAATCAAATCTTTTTAAATCATATTATAGAGGATGCCCATCATTTAAATCTAGATTTTAGTTATCATTGCTCATACGCTGTTTTTCTATGACGTCACATGAATGACCATATTTCCCGCAAATTTGCAAATCAATGAAAACAATATCAGTTTTTCTTTATATTTTGTATTTGGAATTATCGAGTGCAAGTTTACTCAAATACGAATTTAACAGATGCTTTTATTCATATAATTATACACATCATATTAAAAATGGTAGTTGAGCAACCCTGCGCTCGATCCTTTCCAGTCGAAAAACCGTCGGAAAACACCCATATTTTCTACAAACCATCAATTTTACCAATTAAGACTATCTTCATGATGTCATCTCTACATTATGACGTCGTTGTAGTAAAAACATTTTACACACCTATTTTCAATTAGATTTCAACTATCTTCCAACTTATTTTTAAAGCTCTGTATAAAACTTTAATTTTGGAGGGCAAAAAATGCAGAATACCACACATAGTCTTTTCATGTATTGAGTGTATCTCTCACTTTTTTAAAATTAATAATGAATGTTTTTCATTATACTCTGTCTTACACCCTACTCCCCCCCCCCCCCCCCCGCATCCAAAAGATATTCACGTCTGATGTGTTTTCCTTCCTGCATTTATAATCTTCAAAATTCAAATGAATTGATAATGATTTTATTGGCGGCAAAATTATTTCTTAAACTTGTACACTTTTAAACCATCAGAAGTGGATGTGCTTTATAAGCTACAATATAGGAGTGTTTGATGACGTTGAAATAGGTTTCGACCCATTATAAGATGGTCGTGAAATTCAAAAATATATATACCGTGAGAATTCAAACAATTAGATGCAAAATTCATATTATCAATATTTTGTAATTTTCTGTAAAAAAAAAACAACATTTATTTAGTTTAAATGTGTCATTCTTTACGTAATAACAGAAAAAAGGAAAATGTACTGATGAACTTGGATAGAGTGACATTCAAGTATTATTCATCCTGTTGAGAAATGATCGCAAACTGTTTTGTATGTGTACAGAAAATTAAGTAATAATTTTCAGATCCTATTTCTCCTGTGTATCAACTAATTCATTTTGTTTATAAATTAATTGTCAAAGGGTATGAGAATCAGAAATGAATAAATAGTCTGTTTTTATTCAGAAAACATCAGTAACTACTATACAGTACCGATCAGACCCAACCTAGCAAAAAGTAAACCCAAACTAAATACTGGGTTTACTTTCTGGAGTTACTTTGGGTTTACTAAAGAAGACACAGAGTAAACCCAGAGTAAACGCAAAGTAAACCCAGAGTGGAGACAGAGAGTAAACCCGGCAAAAGTATACCCCTGAAAGCAGACACTCACTGTGTATTCGGAATATACAAGGAGCAGGAATTACAGGCAGTGAGATAGTAAGATAGAAGACAGACCTGCTTCACCCTTCAATGCATAAATTTGACCTCAAAAGCTTTTCCCAAGTAACCCTAAAGTAAACCTCGAGTAAACCCAAAGTAAACCCCGAGTAGACCCAAATTTTCTAAAAGTAAACCCAAAGTAAACCCAGGGTATAGCTGGGGTTTACTCTGGTGTTAGGTTTGGTCTGATCTGTACTGTACTTCAACACACAATCTGTAAAATTAATTATAAAAGTACCTCACGATCGAGTCAAGATTTGTTCAAGATTTCCACACAATGTTTTTGTTTTGTCTCCCATTCGTCATTATACGAGTGTTCTCAATATATGCAATGATGGATACAATGTATTGGGAACAAACCTAGTTTTTCTATACCGGTATTATAGAGGATAAAACGATTTCTGTTTAAAAGTGGTTAAATTAGCGCTCAAACGTTAACTGTTTTATTCTACAACACATGCATGGCAAAGCCATATTTTATTCTGTGGTTTCACCAATATTCGTTGAATACCAATTTTCATGGATTTCGTTGTAAAGGTGATCAACTTAATTACATGTTCATTAATGTTCAATTTCTACTAATATTTTCTAATGAATGGATCGTCGATCGCGAATTTACGTACTCTTGAAACTGTATGTTCACTTAATCCACGAAAATTGATGAAACTACAGTCGTCCAAATGTGATCAGCGCTCATATTCTTCGACGCCTTAAATCTGTGACCAGCAGGTAAGTAATACTCGATTATTTACAATAAACACAATAAAAACCTTTTTCTGAATATAACAGAAGGACTATAATATACAAAATGTATACAAGTTGTAAATAGTAAAAATACATTTTAGTACAGATCGACAATATGGAATATGTTCAATATTGTATAAACAATTTATTTTTAGTCATCATATTTTGATGATTGTTTGTGGTACAGGGTGTCCCAGAATATCTGATGTCATTCACTCTTTAAATAACTTTTGATTACATTTACATCTACAATAAACTAAAAATCAAGCGCATATTCATTCTTTTTTCTATGGAAAACATTCAAAACCACTTTAGTTTGATTTGAAATTTTATGACAAAGATCTAAATATACAATATGTATAAATAAAACCATTTAAAATGACAAAAACGCAACTGTCCACAAACTTTTGGGACAACCCTTGTATATGATATGAATTTTAACTCAACAAATTTCACAAACATTCATGAGATTTTCACAAACTGAGCATTGATCATAAAACCACAACAAAATGAGAGTGTGTCCAAATGACGTCCTTTTCATCAATAGCAACGTCAATTTGATGAGTAAAATTCCTAACAACATCCCATTTGTACGGATCTAATTTTCTCAAATCCTCTCGATACTTAAAAACTGTCTTATTTGTTGAGTTGTTTCCCCAGGGGTATTCTTTATATATTATTCGTACAACTACATCAGGAGTCTGTGTTTGGAAATACATGTTAAAAACAAAAGATGTCTTCTCTCTTGTTCGAGCAATCTTAAAAAAAATCAATTCAACCAAAGAAATTTCATGCATTTCTGTGATATCATCCATGAAGTCTATGAAAAGCACGTTTTTCTTTAAAAGGTTTGTTTGGAAAAATAATGAACTATTTTACTTTTTATTTAAGTTACAAGGTTTGGCCAAACGTTATCTAATTTATATAATGTTCAAATGGTATCAGATATTCTTGGACACACGGTACTTTGCTAGAAGCGCCACATACAAATATAATTCAACAGTCCAATAGAACGCAAAGATTAATTGGTGATAACACAACCTCATTGGTTGTAAAGTTATGTTCAAAATGAAAATCAATACTAAGTTATGCATGTTCATTTCCTATCCACTGATCATATGGATAATTTGGAATAGACTGCACTTTTTCACAAAAATTCATCCAAAAAATCTTTGTTCCACTTCTCGTATGGGTGTTTTCTCTTTTTTTCATCCCTTCCATTTACATTATCGGTCTCCAAAGATTCAACTGAAAACGATGCATTTGGTATAGAAAAGGTATTTGTATCTCTGACAATCTGTGCAGGTTCTAAGTTATCTTTTCCCTCTATATCAGCATCGGTGAAAGTCGTGTTCTGATCTGGATCATGCCTGTAATTGGTTGCTATTGCTTCCTCGAAATCCGCTGTTCGATTCTGATGGCCATGTGGCCAATCTCGATCTCCATTGCCTCCAGTTCTGTATTCATTCAGGAATGTGTCGTCTGTTGCCTGTTCATAGTTTTTTCTTCTCGTTTTAATTAAAGGGTCTGTGTTCTTAGATTTTCGGATATTTTCGGAACCGTCATATGTTCCGTTGCCTCCTGTTCTGTATTCATTTAGGAATGTGTCGTCTGTTGCCTGTTCGTAATTTCTTTTCTTTTGGCCTGCTGTCCCTCTAGCCGCCATTGGTTGATTCATTTCTATGCTAACGGGCTCAAATCTAGAGTGACGTGGTCTGGCATAGTCAGGTCCTGGATGATTTAAGCTATAAGATGATATTCAAAGATAAAATTTCAATGTGCATATGATAAAATCATACTATAAGAAAACTTACTACACATGGCACAATGATTCAGCCCCAATGTTTAATTTTGCCTTAATCATCTTAAGTACAAAAAAAATATTCTTTCGCCAATTCATTTAGACTTTTATCATAGTTATATTTTTTTTATTTTAGTATAATATTATAGATCAATATAGTCCAATTAGAAAGTGATTTTCTGTTAAATGCATTGCCGTCTTTAAACAACTGTTTGAAATGCGAGTTCTTATCTGCTTTGCTATAAGTGAACAAAAAAAATGATTTGAATAAATCAGCATTATTTATATTTTTCAAAAAAAAAACTTTAAAAAAACCAAACAAACAAAAATATAAAAAAAGGAACATGAAACATTGATATTACTAGCGAAGTGCTTTGAGTTAAAGCTTATTGAATCGATATCACCTTATCTTTATCTTCCTTCGCCTTATCATTCCTAGAGCAATCAAAATCGCTGCTACTATGATGACAACAGCCAAACATGTCCCTATAATAATACCAATATATAACTGGCCTGGACGGGCTGTCAAAATAAATCACAGAGAGGGTTAGTTCAAGGTATCTAATGTATAATGAAGGTATATTGAACAATTTTGAATCATTTTATACTAGCTAAATACATATTGCTTAATAACAATGAAAGTGAAATAAACCAAATGCACATGACTGACAATATAAAAGAAGCCGGTCATTTTGCACCTTAAAATTTTTGAAAAAATTATTTCCCTTGATGAAAAAAAAAATCCATTTCGTCAAAATATCTGCGGTAAATGATTGATTTTATTTGACATTTTAATAAAAAGAAAGTTTATGCATGTATTAACCAAGAGAGTTTTACGATTTTGTGTTGCTTTTTACAATATCTTAATTAAACATAAGTTGCCCATAAACTTCAATGCAAAATCAAAAGTGTATTTAATAAACATTTTGAAAATTCTATTGGTGAAGTTTTTTTTTTATATAATAACACTTTCAAAATGATATCGTGATTAAGAATATCGGACCATTCATTTATTAGGTACAACATGTTGTCGTCATACATTGAATACCTTAATTCACTTTTGTTTAATCCAAATTTATGGGCAACAATTTTCGTTGGTTTAATGCCAACCACACTTTCAAGGATACGTATGATAATAGCACGAACAATGATCATGTCAATACAATGTTTTTAGAAGTTGTATTTTATTGAACATGTAATTTCGTGATTCAACTAAATTACGAAATCAATGAAAATTGATGTTTTACGAATATTGATGAAACCACAATACTTTGTATGGATATGTAACAAAGCATTTAATCCAAAAAAAAAAATATAAGAACAAAGAGTTCTTTTTAAAACAAACCTGTATGTTTGAAAAAATTCTAACTTTTTAATCGATACTATTTACATATATGTGACCCAACTTCGAGCTCATCTGAATCTATTTAATGTGAGGAAAATAGTAATTTTTATTAACTTGTGTTGTGTATTTTTGTAGGTTTTTCCCCTTTTCATTCCGATATTTTCTATATTTTTTTTATCTTAATTTTTGGACTAAATGTCATGATTAAAGGGACTTTGACACGATATGAGATACAAAAGTTATTTTTATTTGTTTATGTATAGTATGGTTTACTGGTGCATTTTGAATGATTGACCAACCTATTGAATGTTCAAGTGAAGTTACAAGCGAGACACAGAGGTAAAAATTGATTGTTTTGTAAACAAAGATCGAGTCTTATAGTTATTTACAAAATTGTAATGTAGAGAATTACCATTTCTTAGACATAATGACACGTAGAAACAATTTAAACAAATTCAATATCTTCATAAATACTATCATCAACAAAAGAAAGATACATTTGACTGAAACTTAAACCAATACTTTACATAAAAAAAAGTTTGTAGTCGTATTATATAAATAGTGCCTGTTTGGGAGGGTAACAGTTGAAATTGACACCCCGAGAAAACCATTGTCAACCGACGCGAAGCGGAGGTTGACAATGGTTTTCGAGGGGTGTCAATTTCAACTGTTATCCTCCCAAACAGGCACTATTTATTTTGTTACACTGAATGTCTTAATTTTAAAGAAAATTTTACTGCTTTTATATAGGAATAACGTGAATTCTACAGCGAACCGTACGCGCATAATTTGCGCGCATGTAACATTTTTTAATGTTAACCGTTGCTAAGTGCGTTGCTAACGCTGAGAGTAATAGAAAATATTATTAACTGCGTCTTAACCAATCAGATTTCAGTATTTAACATGAAAGTATAACAAAAAATAATTAGCATAAGCCAAAAGAATTTTAAAAATAATTGATCGGTATAGTTAAAATTACGGAAGTTAAAATTGTAAAAAAAAAAAAAAAAAAGCGAGGTTAATGCATACAGTTTAATTAATTTATTGTCTATTTTAAAACGTGATTTAAAATGGAATAGTTCCAACGCACACTCATACGTTATAGAATAATATGTGACAATGTGAATCTTTAAATGTTCAGCCCTTGATAATTATAAACAGTAATAAACTATATTTAAGCTTTTTGAAATATTTCCTTTTATGCATCAAAATATCTCATTTGTAATTTAACAAAATGTAGGAGTTTATTATGACAGTCAACTCTTCACGTCGATTCCTATAGTGACGTCAGCAAACCTGCGAGCTACGTTAAATCAATTATGACGTCATAATGAATGTAGGAACAAAATGACACTCTGAAGTCATTTACTATAGATCCCTACCCTAATAAATATTTAACTAAACTGTATTGAATAATGCGATGCGACATGTATTATATGTCTGCGAATTTGTCCCCTTCTTACTTGCAGTCTCGATTTGGTATGCTGTCGTTTGTTCATAGGTGGTATTACTTTCCTGTGTGATGGACACACCAGCTGTTGTGATATCTGTGATATCTGTGATATCATCAGTAATGTCTTCCATAGCAACGGTTATGTACGTCACATTCTCATAGTCAATTCTGATATACAACAAAAGAAGTAAGTTTTCCGTTCTGATGCTATCTGTTCTTATTCAACTTATTCAATAATATACCAAGTGATGGGATTAAAAAACGAATTTAATAATTTTTCCTTTAAAACGTCGATCAACCGATCGGCAAACGAATAACATACAGAAAAACAAATAATTATGTAAATGCGTTATTTCACAAAGGACAAAATATGAATTTTTTTTCTAATGGTTTCCCAGCAAAAGAATTACATACGAAGAAATAAAAAACTATGTAACTGCTTTATTTCACAAGGGAAGAAATGTTTCTCTTTGTTTAATGGTTTCCCAGCAGTTGGTTGAATACTTACACAGCTTGATCTGTGGTGTTTCCGTACGCTGCTTTGTTCGATTTATCATAATGTCTATTGTCTGTACTCGTTGTATCATCCTTATCATCGACTACAAAAAAAACCACCAAAAAAAACATTCTTAAGCATTTTTGAAAGATATAGTCTCATTATTGCAAAGGTGTGTGAATACTGATTGACTATAGTCTGTATCAGAACACTGCTTCCCACGCTTTTTGACGAAATTTAACGAAAAAGCACATACCTGTCAAAAACGTACAATTAATCAAAATAGGGGAATTTCCAAGATTATGTCATTGACACTTCATTTATTTTTACCCGGAGAAATTAACATGATCGAGGACAAGTTTCTTACGGAGATTCATAATGGGAAATATTTAAATATTTTCTGCATTCGGAATTACTCGGAACATCTCGCACAGTGTGTCACCGATGTCATCCTGGTGTATTCTTTTTGCTGAAATGCAAAATCCCCGTAGACTTTCAATTTTTGTTGTGTACTGAAATCTGAAGCGGTAGAGGGAGCGCTTTAAAACAGATAATCTGAACTGTTTTCATTCATAGTGGAAAAACGTAGTTTGGACTCAAAGGTATATAGGATTATCGAAATATTAGCAGAAAGTGATGGAAGCAGAAACTTGGAACAGGGTATCACAAGTGTTAGCGCGTTATGAACATTTGTATGCACACAGCGTTTCAGTTATGAATCTATATATTTCAGAAAACTAGGATTAAACGCTTATATTAACATTTCAAACGTCTTGCCTTGTCTGCAAATGTTATACCTCAAAATTACCGTATATTTTTAATTGAAAGTCCAATTTAATGGAAGAGACACTGCGACAGGTACGTAGGTAAGGGAACATTGATTATGGCCTGTGACGTTGCACTAAACATGCAGCGTTCAACATTTGTGACTTCTTAATGAAAATTTTCCTTGTCTGTGTTACCATGTCTGTGTTATGATGTTTTATCTGCAGTAGCTTTTCACATTATTTACATGCAAATATTATGTGGAGTGAAAATATATGAAATAGAATATCGTACTTGAATATTGAATTTTACGATAATGTAAGGTTACTGGTTTTAAGTCTAGCAGATAATAGTCAATATTTTTGTTAGTGGTTATATCCATTTATGATTGAACAAAACCAATCAAGAGGCAATTGGTAAAAGCAAGAAAGATGGCTGTCCGAAAAATTTGAAATGTGGATAAATAGGGAGAAATTTTGCTTTTATTCCATTTTTATTTTATATTGCCCCACCCCACCCCCACAAAAAAGGGAGGCCACTCATATTTTTATTGGCGTGAAACTTTTCTTGGAATTGTGATCGTGGTTCGCATGGGCAAATAGTGCATACTTAGTATGGATATCGACTGCCTCCGTTTATTGCTGTTGCTATCAGTCAGTTCACAGGTGAAGGTTCCTTCATCTTCATCTGAAATGCCTGAATGATAGACATGTTTTATATTAAGAAAACCTATCTTCACGAAAAAGAGGCATTGAATCAATAGTTTAAAGATTGAATCCGTCGAAATTTATCAGCTTCTATCGTACATGATGAACAAAATATGTTTGTGTAAAACATACTTAATATGTTATTCGGTACGTTTTATTGATTTAAATATCGCTTACATGTGATACTCTTTGCATCCATGATGTGTTTGCAAAAACAAACAGGCACGTAGCATCGTTTTTGAAAGTGGGGAGGGGGGGGGGGGCAGACCCATCCAAAAAATCTTGACAAGCAAAAAAAGAAAAAGGGAAATTTAAAGTTTCCAAAATCTTCAAAATCCGTGGGGGGGGGGGGGGGGGGGGGCGGGGGGGGGGGGGGGGAGGGGGGGGGGGCGGGGGGGGTGGGGGGGGGGGGGGGGGGGGGGGGGGGGGGGGGGGTCATTCAATTTGACTACTCATTTCTTAATTTTCATATCAATTTTTTACTAACTTCCAAAAAAGTGGGGGGGCCAACTCCATTATAATTCATTTTTTTATATGTAAATTTTAAAAAATTTGTTGCGACGAGAAAAAGTGGGGGGGCCAGGCCCCCCCTGGCCCCCCCTGATGCTACGTGCCTGACAAAAACGTTTCTTTGCTATAAACTGTTGTAATTTAGTCTTATTGTCAATAATTAACATCATTATGCATGTATATGAATACATTAATTCTGTTCCAGTTTAATTATCACGAACATATTTTGAATTTGCAATGATCTTTATGAAATAAAGAGAATGCGTTATTTAATCTTATTACTTATCAATAGCTTTTATATATCGGTTACATTCTATCATCATGCAACACCGTGTTAACTGCCTCACTATACAGCACCAACTAGCACTCACCAGTTATCTGTAATCTAGACAGTATCTTTTCTTGACTTGCCACCTCCAACTGAACGCTGTATCTTCCATCGTCAATGACGTCATTGTATGATTTTGTGATCCTGACGTCATCTTTAAACCAGTTTTACTGAAAAGCTATTCACGAGGGTAAGTAGGGCAATATTAGATATAAGACACTTGACGACAAGGGTATCCCCTGATGCAAGCAAACTGGAATTGGCCTGGATGGTGAAGTTCGGGAACCCCGCGGTTTCCATCAAAACTTAAGACAGTCACACTAGGAAAAAAAGAATCTCTGAAAACTGATTAAAGGTTCGTCTAAGTATCAGATTCATAACATTGATAGAGGAAGTTGTGCCATTAAGTCAAGTGAATGTTACTTTTAAGCGCTGCATGCTAATTTTGTGATATCGTCGGTCCTATAACACACCAAGCATTGCAGACAAATTGAATTCCGCGCGTAAGCGCTCTATCATGAGCATAATTATGCAAACGTTGATAGCTTCCTATATTACAGTGTTCAAGAAATCGCAAAGCATTTAGTGACACTTTTGAAGCAACCTTTGTAGTTAAAGCACTTAGATTATAAACATACTATAAAATATTCCTTTTTTCGAAAAAATTAACAAAATAAAACTAAAACGTAAACATAATATTTGCGTTGGCTGCAGACATTCGATGTCTGTTATATCTAGTTTGCAACATATAAATAGTATAGCAAAGCTATCGCTAAACCACTGTCTGAGCTCTGCTAAAAACTTACTTTCCAAACCAATACAATATATATAGGTTTTTCTAAATTTGATATCATAGGTAGAACAAGTTTAGGAAAAGTATTAGAGGTTTGGCGACTACTAGCAAACAGCCTGCCTAAATAAGTGTTTGGTAGAGCTCTTTAAAAAAATCAATACTGTCAAGAGCAAATAATCTGTTAGCAGCATTTGCCGAACGCTTGCGGCAAATTTTTATAAAACATGTCATTTTTGTAAGTGATATTTTTTAGACTTTAAGCATTTCGAACACATTTAGATGTCAAGTCAACAGGCATTTAGCTTCACACTATATAAATGTGGGAGCTAGAAAGAAATAGTTCGGGGTCAAAATTTGGTGCTTATGAACAGTCTTAGAAGGGTCTTAGAAAATTGCAGTTACAGAGACATATAACCTCTTGTTAAACGAAAAATGTCGATCGAGAAACTTGTATTTTAGAAGTAAATACAGTAATATTGCATAATATTATTGAATACTAAGACATCAGTCTCACCCAGAAAGGACAGGTCTATCATCATTAGAGCACTTAAGTAATAGAAAGAAACAACCGAAGCAGTATTATTCCAAACAATATTACGATTGATCATGATCGAGTGATTGCGTTTAGAAAACAGTATGTCACAATTTTTTTACTCTTTGCTTATGACGCAAACATTTCCAGAGCTTTCTTAAAATTATTTTATTTATATATGAAAAAAAAAATCCAAATAGTAGTTGGCTAATTTGAAAACAATAAATTGAGATATTTTAGACTGAAAATGCGCGTTATGTACAGGAGTAAGTAAATAAGTCAATGTTTAGCAATTACCTAAATCGTACTGGGCTCTAGGTGGACATACGTGTGACATAGAAAAAGACATTATATCCGTTCCCTCTCAGTTGATTTTCTTAATAATTCAAAATTATTCAATGGGAAATTTGTGGATAAAATGAAAAGAAAACAACTAAATTTCAGGGGGATAAGAATTAAAGAAAGAAAGAAATAGCGAACGAAAGAAAGAAATAACGAAAGAGAGAGAAAATGAAAGAAAGAAAGCAAAAATTTACCCAAACTAGATTTGGTTTTAATCCTAGCCTATCATCCTATACTTCCCCATCCAACAGAAAACACTGGACATGTAACATGTTTCCAATAATAGGCCTTTTATTTCGAGGAAAGGAAGTTAAATTGTTTTCATATACTTCACTAGAGTCGCCGATCAGATATATCAATCTACTCTGAACTTGAAAAATCACCGAATATACAATGACTCAGGTAGTCACTGCGGTTAAATTTTCCCGATGATGATATACCTAAATAGTATCCTTGTATTTAGGCAAAAAATAAATTTATTGTTTGTTTGGAATTGCCTTCTGCCTCATTGACCCCCTCCCCCCCAAATATCATTTTATTGTAAATACAACAAAGAACTTTTTATATGGAGATTTTCATTTTTCACCAATTTTTAATAAATGTAAAAACTTCATGTGTGAAGATTTCTCCTCATTGTCCTCCGATCTGTAATATTGTGTTTAATTGTCTGTCTGTCTATCTTCATTATACAAGATTTCTCAAGATATGCAATGATAGAGACCATGTTTTGAGAACAGCCTAGTTTTTCTATACCAGTATTTAGTAGTCACAACGATCTCTTTTATTATAGTTCAAATGCCGTCAGTGCTCATTTAATTCAGTGCATAAAGGATGTTGTTTTCTCAGAGTTTGGGTTCTCAAATTCGGATTGTTATAAAGGTATAACAATTAATAATAATAGGAAATTCGGACTAAATTTTGCAGATAATGTTTTCCTCTAAAACATTTTTGGAAGTGCATAAATATTGACAGTTATGATTTTATATTTTACACAATATCAGATGTTACATAATAGTAGTTCAAAATTAAGACTTTTTTGCATTTCATTCTATTTTTTAAACAATCATTTGAAATTTTAAAAAATTAATCATGATATAATAGTGACATTATTATCGAATATTTTAAGCATAAATAACCCCCATAATAGTCACATACAAAATGTACCTTTTTTCACAAAATTATCTACATTTCATCAACATGAAAATCTGATATCACGAACTTTGACCTTTTAAAGTTATAAAATGGGACCGGCAAAATCATTTGAATTTTATTTACAATAAAAACTACGAAAACTTTTTTTTCCCAATAGAATGGGTTATAATATAAAAATACAAGTAAACGGTATAAACAGCAGCTTGGTTATCTAAAATATATGTACAATGCATGTATATAGTATGTTTTTTGATAATCTGCTTTATAATTTTTTGTTGTATTTTATTAGAAACGCCACAGGTATTATTCAAATGTTCAATGGAACACAAAAAATAATTGTTGATAAGACTACCTCATTGGTTGTCAAGTTATGTTCACAATGAAAGTCATTGCTAAATTATAGAAGTTCATTTCATATACAGTGACCCTATGGATATTTTAATAGACTGCATTTGCCTAGTCTTTTTGTCACAAAAATTCTTTAAACAAATCTTTGTTCCACTTTTCATATGAATTTTTTCTTGTCTTGTCATTTTTTGCATTTACATTATCGGTTTCCAGGGATTCAACTGAAAACGATGCATTTTCTATAGAAAATGTACTAGTATCTCTGACAATCTGTACAGGTTCAATCTTATTTTTTCGCTCTTATTTAGCAAAGGTAAAATCCGTTCTTTGATCAGGATCGAACCTGTCATTTGTCTCTATTTCTTCCGCGAAATTTGCTGTCCGGTTCTGTAGGTCATGTGACCGATCTCGATTTCCATTTTTTCTAGTTTTGTATTAATTTAGGAATATAACGTCTGTTGCATGTTCATAGTTTCTTCTTTTCTTTTTAATTAAAGGGTTTGTATTCTTAGATGTGTCGATATTTTCGTAACCTTCAGTGTTCCATTGTCTCTAGTTTTGTATTCATTTTAGGAATGTAACGTCTGTTGCCTCTTCGTAGTGTTTTCTTTTGTTTTTTATTAGATGGCCTGTATTCTCAGATGTGTCGATATTTTCGTAACCTTCAGATGTTCCATTGTCTCTAGTTTTGTATTCATTTAGGAATGTAACGTCTGCTGCATGTTCATAGTCCCTTCTTTTCTTTTTAATTAAAGGGTTTGTATTCTCAGATGTGTCGATAGTTTCGTAACCGTCAGATGTTCCTCTAACCGCCAACGGTTGATTCATTTCTATGCCAACATCCTCAAATCTAGAAGGCTGTGGTCTAGCATAATTTCGTCCTGGATGACCTAAGCTATGAGATGTAATTCAAAAATAAAATGGATTATGTGTTTCAACAGGTGAATTAACGTAAATTAAATGTAAAAAAAATGATATGGAAAAATGATCATGTCTTCTCTTTGACTAATAAATAAAAATTAACCAGATTCAATTTTATGTATATATAATAAAATCATATTATAATAAAACTTACTAAACGTTGCACAATGCTTCATTTTGCAATATTTACATTCAGTGTATATTTCCCCTTATGTTTGCATTGAAAATTTGCGACGTTCAATTTCCTATGAATACATTTTGCTAATTCATGAGCCATGAGCACAAATAAAAACGTCACCACGTGTTTTGAGTATATTTATTTTTGTAAGAATAAATAAAACGTTTAACTTTACAAAATCAATTTGATATGAACTTTTGATATATATTTTATTACAGTGGCGTCGGAAGCAAATAAAAAGTGGGGGGGGGGGGGCTAGACTAATCCTCAAAAATCTTGACAAGCAAAAAAACAAAACAAAACAAAAAAAATAAACAAACCTAAATAAAATCATGAAAATCCTTATCCTAAATAGGGTAGGGTGGGGGGGGGGGTAAACCTTAGTGCTTACCTACCAATTTTTTCCCCAAATCATGACATTTCTAATCCGGGGGGGGGGGGGGGGCTATCCCATCTTTTCAAGGTAGATTTCAGAACAACAATCTTTGCTGCGAGAAAAAGTGTGTGTGTGTGTGGGGGGGGGGGGGGGGGCTTAACCCTCTATAATGCTATGTGTCTAATGGTTAGGTCTAACCTTGTAAAAAAGGGGGGGGGGCGCTAAGACCCCCCACCTAGCCCCCCCCCCCCCCCCGGTTCCGACGCCTATGCATTAAATCATATCTACTCCTTAATGAGATAGATATTTCTCTACAAAGTTTATGGCACGATATTTTTAGCTGCGGGAGCGTACTAAATAACATGTTAATATGGCTGTTCCATGTTTGTTTTTTATCCCTGACTGAGAGCTTATATAATGGTTTTACAGTGACGATACACATGTATTTAAAATAAAAAGAACAACATCAGTTCGAATATAAATAGAACCATTTAATTCTTATTTTTTGGATGTCGTCGGTCTCATCGGACACCAATGCGGTGCAGACATATTGAATACCGCACGTTAGCGCATTGGTGTCATAGGACCGACGACATCCAAAATTAAGCATTCACTGCTTAATTAATCATCTTAAGTACTAGTAAATATGCTTTCGCCAATTTCTATAGACTTTTGATTAAATAGTTCAATAGAGTTCATTTAAAAAGTGATTTTCAATTAAAAAGACATTGCCGTCTTTATAAAAATTATTTGAAACACGAGCTCTGATCTGGCTTGGTGTAAATGAAATATAAATACAAAAAAATATGAGCATAATTAATTTTTCATAATATAATAATGAAAAATTTTATTAAAAAATAAAATTTCGTAGCATAAATAATATTTTTATATTTGAAAAAAAAATAAAACAAAATTGAAACTAGATGCTGTCATTAGACAGTAATACCCGCACCATGTGTTTGCCCCTAAATAACACTGTTTTGTACCAGTTTAATTAAAAACGAAGGCTACATGCAAACTCCGGTAATACATTTAAAAATTATAATTTTCATAACTGAAGGATGAGATCCCTGCCCATATGATAATACACATCGTGACATGAGCAGCACTTTATGTGCAATTTGGGATAGAACTGTTTGCAGTGAATTTTCAGTTAATCAATAATCTTAACATTTTATGTCATAGGAAGTATAATGGTCTATATAATTATTACAAACAAAATTAAAAATTAAATTATGCCCCCTCCCCGTGGCGGTTGCCGGTTTTAGATTTGCTTCTGTGTGCCTACATGAACATCATCGTGTGCACAGATTTAGAGAAGGGGTGGGAGTGAGGGGTCCAGACCCCCCCTCCCCATGAAAATTCGTAAATTACCAAAAATACACCTTGGACCTCAATGCTCTTACAGACATGTAAACGCTCTAACCCATTGCGCTTCAATGTTAGGTAACATTATTTGGGGGGTAAATATTTAATCAATATTCAACATACTTTATTGTTTATCTCAATAGGAAGTATACATGTACATCACAATATGCAGGTGTCCTGCACCACCTTAAAGCTGTTATTTACCTAATAAAATAGTGCAAGTGGATTTGAAGAATAGGTCATAAAAATACATGCATGTTACAAATGACTGATCTTTGTCTGAAGTTACGTACACAACACAGGTTTGCATGTCTCATTAGCGGGTACTAGTTTTACCCAGCTCTTCGATTAGATGGGTTCACGTGTATACATACATGGGTGTTGCTAAAACGCGGAACGGAAAACGGAACGGAAGGAAAACGGAAAATCTTATCTAATGTTATTTACCTCATAGATTTGTTAAGTATGCTAAAACGATATACTTTATGTACCTTTTTAATTTTTTTTTTAAGATTAGCAATATTAGATTATTTATTCAAGAATATTTATTTCCTCAAAATTAACAGTACATGCATTGACCACTATATTCTGTCCCAAAATATCCTCGATTCACTTTTTGCTGTATATTTATATATACCTCAGGGTTCAAGCGATTCTCTTTTAGAAGCATTAAACATTCTCATTATTCTTTCTTTAAAACGTCCTCTCTAGCTTATCAGCTGGTATAAATACACGGCTAAAAATAAAGAAGTCTACGGGGTTTTGCATTTTAACAGACCCGGATGATAGTGTTGAAAAATTGTGCAAGGTCTTCTGAGTGACTTCCAAATGGAGAAAAGATGTCAACACTTTCCATTATAAATTGTCCAAATGTGCTGCATGAATATTTTGGGATCGACAGACTATAGTCCCAATATATAATCGGAAAATCAAACCAGGCAACGTCTAGAGCTCTCTATTCGGATCATATGTATATAGCTGCTGGAATAAACAACTGCATGCTTTGTAATGCAAACGTAAACAAAATTGCATTGCTAAAAATACTAGTTTCACAAATTACTAGTTTCACAAATTACCGGGTATTTTAATGTTTACTGTATTTTAATTTTTTAATGTCGTCAGTCCTACAGTTTTTTTCTTCCATCTCAATGATACTGTATCGTCTGTATGATAAAAGATCGTCTAGAACACCGAAAATTCAATTTTTATGTAAGTATATACATGTACATCATATTTGAAAATAATATAAAAATACTCAAAACACGCATAAAACGCTTTCACTAACTACGTACGTTACGCTAATATGCCAGCAATACCATATAAGAGAAATAAGTAAAAAGTTATAGCTAATTTGCTCGTTTAATCATGTTAAAGTTTCACAATTTGTATACATTTGATTTTTCCGTTTCGTACTCAACTAAAGCCGAATGAATACAATGCTATAATTGATAGACATTCATATGAATATTAATAAGATAGCAACATGTTGATAATCATTCATTAAATATAAATAAAAGATACAAAGTAAATCGTTTCTGGCCAGTCTATACCCTTTTTAAGCGATAAACGTGATGATATTTTCCATTCCGTTCCGTTTTCCGTTCCGCGTTTTAGCAACACCCATACATACATGTCTGTGTTTTCCGTATGCAGAAAAGGATTACGGTAGTTAAGATCAGCTAAAGGAATTCATTATTGTGTTTTAATTGGATTATCATTATGATGTTGACCAATTTAGGTAAGCATAATACATGTAGTAGCAGTAGCACAATATAATAAGATGCCAGCATGGGATTCCTGCCAGCATACATTTACATGTATATAAGTTCTACTTTCACTTTCTAAATGTAATCTCCCTTTGACAGCATACTGTATCATCATCTTTTAGTATTTGAATAAGCTTATCATCGTTACCTATCCTATCGCATTTGTAAAGTTTCTGTCATTTAAGTTGCAAAAGTTATTTTTTTCATTTGTCAGACTGCATGCACTGTTGAGTTGACCCCATATTGACCCTGTATAAACAATTTCTTATTAAATTTGTGTATTTCATATGTAAGTAAGTGTAGACACTTATATTTTTTATATGAGTAATAATAGGAAGGAAGGAGTATTTCTTTCTTAATGTATTATAATGCATCAAATACAATGTAGGTCATGACCTTATGGGACTGTTCTGACCCCACGAAACAGGAAAATACAAAATATCTGCTAAAGTCATTATGATGCATCAACTGGTGTAAAGTACATTAATGACCCCCAGGTGTTGTCTTTAAACCCCCCCCCCCCATCCCCCTCGCCTTTATGAAATAGGAAATGATATGATACACTGTATATTTTGTTAACTTCTGAGATCTGAGATCCTCATCCCTAAACCGTTTAATTTATTTTTGCTCTTTGTGTCATTGCGCGTAAAATTGTATTGTAAGATTATGCCCCCTTGGAGACACCCTGACATTTTAGAACTAGAAATAATAATGTATTTTATCTTATTCATATGTTATACAGTAGTGTTTGATCCATGTGGGTAATTCCTAGCCGAATGATGTCACTGCTTTGTTTAGGAGACTTTACAATTGCCCCAAATAGGTGAATACACATGGCAGTGATGCATATAACATTTTGTTTATAAATCTTAAAAATTGAATTAAGCGATTTCCAAAATGTTAATGTGAATCACGAGAGAAAAAGCAATCAAGAAATGATTTAAAATTTGCTACTGTACACATGTAAGAATGTATTAAGAAGACTGAATCTTTATAAGCAGGTTAGATTGGGGGGGGGGGGGGGGGGATGAATGTGGAGTATAAACATTTATAATTTGAATCATTTATTGTTATTAATTAATTTTAACTTGTCAATGAATACTACTTATTGATCCCAAGGTAGAAATATGACCTCTGATCGTATCTCAATAGATCATTTGTCAATTATGCAAGGTGTAATGTAATTTTTTTTAAGAATAACATTTTTTACCAGTTTATAAAAGTTTTTAGACACCCAAATTATATTTTGATTTTATTAGATTATTCGACAAGTAAGGGGGGGGGGGGGGGGGGAGGGAGAGAGAGAACAGTTTATATTTGAGTGTTTGGGAGTGGGGGTTCCAAGTCATATATTTGACAATTTTTTAATGTAATTTAAAATAAGACTAAGCCATACTACAGTCATGAACATGAATAGTATAGAACAAAACACAAACTAATACATGTACATGTATATCTACATAGGAAGTATTACAAAACAGATGATTGATCTATATCTGGGTTCTTAAATTGAATCATATATCATGTACATATTATATTATTGTTTCTTTGTTCAAGGCATTTAAGATGGTATGTAGGTCATGATCCCAAGTGCTCTTCCTGAAATTATCAAATATCATAAAAACCATTGAGATCCCCACCTTAATCCAAAGATATTATTCCTCCTTAGGTCATGCAGGCGCATCAGATCATTATGGCATGTAAGTCATGACCCTAAGGGGTCATCCTGACCCCCTTAGAATCAGAAATTGTCAATTATCTTTAAATTATTGATGTTTGATGATCCTATCTCTATTTAATCTTTATTAATTATTAAGTCTCCTGAATGAAGTTTGGAGACTTATTGTTTTTGTACGGTTCTTAATACATGTATATATTCTTCATCTTCTTTTTCTTCTTTCCCGCTCTGAACTTGTTTCTCAGAGATGGCTGAACATAATTATACAAAACTCTAGGGTATGATAGGCCTGCAAATCTAGTTGTGCACCCTGGTTTGGTTTTTCTCATTTTGGGTTAGACAACCACTTTTCGGGGGGGGGGGGGGGGGGGGGTGTCAAAAGGGTGTGGGGTCTAACATTGAACCTTGTAGGAAGAATCATAGACTCTATTGTAAATGGTAACTTGAAAACGGACAAAGATAATAATAAAGGGTTTTCATAATCATATATTGGCTGTTACTGGCAATATATAGGGTTTATTAGATCTGACCCCTGGGGTCATCCCCACCCCCCAGGAATTTGAAATTACTATATATCTCAGAAACTGTTATAATCATGACCCCTAAACCATATATATTCATGTTTCTGATGTCAAGGGGCATCAAATGTTATGTAGGTCATGGGCCCTGTGGATGGTCCTGACGCCCTCAAACAGCAAGTCCCTTAATATCTTCAAAACAGTTGAGATCCCCACCCTTAAACCATATATATTCTTGTTCCTTGTGTCAAGGGCCATCAAACGGTATGTAGGTCATGGGCCCCGGGGGTGGTCATGACCCCCCTTGAACAGGAAGTGCACGAATATCTTGAAAACGGTTGAGATCCCCACCCCTTAACCATATATATTCTTGATCCTTAAAGGGCATCAAAAGGTATGTACCGGTAGGTAATGGGCCTCAGGGTTAAATTTAATTTTTCAAAACCGTAATGCACATCTATGGAACAGTTCCTTTCATATCCCAAGATATGATGTGTCTATCCATTAAATCATCAAAGGAGTTCTAGGATCTATGTTTTTTTTTAAGTGATAAACGTCAATTTCCTGCTACATTTTGACTCCCTGGATGAAATTTAAATTTTGAAATTTAAACCTTACTGCACATCTATAAAACAGTCCCTATCATATCCCAAGATATGATTGTCTATCCATTAAATCATAAGAGGAGCTCTTGGATCAATGTTTGTTTTTTTAGTGATAAACGTCAATTTTCTGCTACTATTTGACTCCCAGGATGAAATTTAAATTTTTAAAACCTTAATGCACATCTATAGGACAGCCCCAATTATATCCCAAGAGATGACGTAGCTACTCCAAAAGTTGTAAGAGGAGTTCTGGGAACCATATTTTTTTTGCCAAAAAACGTCATTTTTTGTTGCCCACTGATCCCCTTAATTAAAAAAAAAATTCTGGAACCTGATCATGCCTCAATATGACACCCCCAATCATATTCTAGAAGATCATTTGGCTACTGCTTAAAAAAAATGACGTTTTTTAAACCAGTTTTTTTGTAAAAAAACGTCATTTTTTAGCCATTAAATGACCCCCAGGACAAAATTGAAAATTCCGAAACCTTATTGCGCATCTATAGGATACCCTAAAACATATTCCAAAAGATGATTTGTCTACTTTTGAAAATGTAGGAGGAGTTCGAGGAAGAAGGTTTTTTGTGAAAAAACGTCATTTTTTACCAATTATTTGACCCCCAGGACTAACAGAGAATTTTTGAAACTTTTTTACAAAACAACATGATTCCCCAAATCAAACTCCAAGAGTTCAGTTTGCTGGTTTATAAGATGTAAGAGCAGTTTGAGAAAGTAAAACGTGACAGACGGACGGACGGACGGACGGACGGACGGACGGACAGACATTAGGCTATTTATTGGGTTCGTCAAGTCCAAGTTCTGTTGGATATTGCTTATTGGATATGAAAAAACCGTACATACGAGAGTGTAGTTTTTGGGTTGTAACTGTTTTAATCTAATTGGGTAAATATATTTAAGTGTCCACATTTATTGAATTTATTTTTTATTTTTCTTTATTCATTCCAAATTTATGCTTGTTTTATTGTTTGTAGGTATATTGTGACAAAACTGCAAATGTTTTGTGTGAGGCAAACTATTTTTTTGTGAAGTAGTTTTGCTAAGATAAAAAAATATTATTTCCTTCTACAATTTACCTTAAAGCGCTTCCTACTGAAAAGCATGTTATTCATTTCAAGAAAACTAAGCAAGTCTTATGATAAAGTCCCATTCATATTTGATACAAACAAGTAGCCAACAGGTATTCTACTCCTGTCCAGCTTCTCTTGGTTACCTGTATCCTATCAATGTAAATACAACCCAACAAGAATTAGAAACCTGTCCAAATCTTCTTGATTACTTATTTTCCTTAAATGGAATGCAACCTAATAAATATTGGACACCTGTCCAAATCCTCCTGGCTATCTTTCTTTCTTAACTGGAATACGACCCAATGAAAAACAGACACCTGTCCAAATCCTCTTGGTTACCTGTCTTCCTTCAATGGAATACAACCCAATAGAAATAAGAAACCTGTACAAATCCTCCTGGCTACCTTTCTTCTCCAACTGCCATACAACCCAACAATAATTGGGCACCTGTACAAATGTTCTTGGCCACCTTTCTTCCTTAACTGGCATACAACTCAAAAAGAATCGGACACCTGTCCAAATCCTCCTGGCTATCTTTCTTCCTTTACTGGAATACAACCCAATAAAAGTTGGACACCTGTCTAAATCTTCTTGGTTACCTTTTTTCCTTTACTAGAATACAACCCAATAAAAATTGGACACTTGTCCAAATCCTCTTGGTTACTTTTCTTCCTTTACTGGAATACAACCCAATAAAAGTTGGACACTTGTCCAAATCCTCTTGGTTACCTTTCTTCCTTTACTGGAATACAAACCCAATAAAAATTGGACACTTGTCTAAATCCTCTTGGTTACCTTTCTTCCTTTAATGGAATACAACCCAATAAAAGTTGGACACTTGTCTAAATCCTCTTGGTTACCTTTCTTCCTTTACTGGAATACAACCCAATAAAAGTTGGACACTTGTCCAAATCCTCTTGGTTACCTTTCTTCCTTTACTGGAATACAACCCAATAAAAGTTGGACACTTGTCTAAATCCTCTTGGTTACCTTTCTTCCTTTACTAGAATACAACCCAATAAAAGTTGGACACTTGTCCAAATCCTCTTGGTTACCTTTCTTCCTTTACTGGAATATAACCCACTAAAAGTTGGACACCTGTCCAAATCCTCTTGGTTACCTTCCTTCCTTAACTATAATACAACTTAACAAGAATTGGACACGGTCCAAATCCTCTAGGTAACCTATTTTTATCTAATTGAAATACAACCCAACAAGATCTGGACACCTGGCTCTCCAAATCCTCTTTGATACCTATATTCCTTCTTATCTACCTATAACTTAACAGATATTTTGAACATCTGTCTGCATTTTTCTTCAATATCTGTTCTCCTGCATTAGAATACAACCCAATCAGTAGAGGGCATTTATATAGCCCTTGTTTTGTACTGAAGATTCCTAATTAAATACGAGGAATTTATAACCACATTGAATCACAAGAAGCAAATCTCACGAGATTTTAACATTTCGTTTTTATTTTTCAAAAAACAATTGGCATTCATAAGCATTATAAGCATTAAATAGTTCAAATATTTTTTGAACACTACATATCTGGTCTAGAAACCTTTACAAATATCAATTTATGATAGGTCAAGGTACATGTACCATCATTTTGCAACTACCTGGCTGTTATGCAAATGACAACTTAGCAATTAACAATTTTTCTAAGCATGGGTCTTAAATAATTGCAACATGGCCACACTTCGAGAAAATTCAAGCAATATAATGAAAATATTTTGTCCACAAACCTTCAATTCATCTACCACAAAGTATATGTAATTACCAAACAAAGAGGTGTCAACTTTCTTTTGTTTTTATTTTCAAAACACAGAAAGATATTAATCTAGGCTTTGATACAAAGATATATATATATGACAAAGGGCAAACAGTGTCTTAAATAAATCAAGTCCTTAGTTACAAAAATTGGTAATCAGTTCCTTTAATAAAAGAAGTTCTCATCAAATGAAGAAAATCCATGAAAATACTACAAATAATTTTATACTACTATACTGCTAAATAAATTGCAATCTTGCAATAATTTGACTTGATCAAACAAAATTCTCATCAAATGTCCAATTAAATGAAAATGTACTTTTAAATGATAACATTCTCAAACTGATTACATCCTTTCTAAAAAGATACAATGCATGTCTTTCTCACAATAAAAGAAATTACCATTGATTCAATTTCAGTGAAAAGTATGGTAAACGGTGATGAAAATGAAAAAAAATTGTCTCAATTAAAACTAAAAAAATAAAAATTCACTGTAATAAGAGCAAGGAGGAAGATGAAAACAAATATCATTACATAATTAAGTTTTGCTGTAGGTTTTAAATCCAAAAACTGTCAAGGTGGTTTTATTTTTTATTTTATTTTTTTTTTGGGGGGGGGGGCAGACTCCACACTTTCTTCTTTAGAGTTTCCCATAGCTTATTATATTAGCTCTGCTTTCCTCTATCCACATATTGCAAGTTATTCTTCCTGGAGTGGTGTTCAAGATCAGACATTCTCTGAAATATTCCTTAACCTCCTCCAGTTCAGCCTCCGTCCATTTTATTCATGCTGCAATGAAACAAATTTGTACGTCACATAAAATATGTTAATTAAATAAAGATAGAAAATAAAATAACTCAAATCATATCTTAACAAGGACTGAAACACACACTTGGCCTCATTTACAATTAATTACTTTGCACACAAAGTTTGACTGATAATATCCTGTTTGGATGGAGTTTGAAATTAGAAAAGTTAATTGAAATAATAGATTAACTCAAATCAGTCATGTGGTATGGTATGAAGAAAAAAAATATTTACTAGATGAGCAGGTTTTCTTTCCTCGAAGTGATGTATCCTCTTCTTCATCTTCCTGTATGTCTTCTTCTTCTATCACTACAAGAAAGTTTTATTCAATTAATTGCAACTGAAAAGTGCTTTTTTCCCAATTTATCAAGTTCCAAAAACCAAATTTTTAAACACCTTTACAACAAACGGTTTACATCTTACTGTTCATCAAAGGAATATAATTATGATGGTGTAAACAAGCAAGCAGTAAAAAATGTTCATTACAATTTTTTTCCTTTGTCTGCATTCACACTGAAATATTAAGAAAAATTAAATACAGGAATCCATTTCTCAAAACTTTTGAAATAGCAAAATAATGTGCTTTTCACTTGAAGATAACATGCATTAAGACGTTTCTAAGAAAAGAAAAAAAAGCACAAAAAATATTACATACACTTACTTTTTTCCGTCAAGGAACATGCTCCTGGCCACCAAACACCCCCATCCAGGAGAAGAGCTACAGCATCTCCTGAAATACAAGGAAATCGATTAAAAAAAATTTCATAAGGCTTGATCATTGTGTCATGCTTCTGCTTAAATTCAAGCCAAGGTTACATTCACTATTTATTTGATGTACACCTGTCAGTGTTCTAACCATAGAAACCAAACTTCTTGTTTCTTTATGGCCATTTAATCTAGAGTTTAAAATGCAAACACACAAATACACATGAATTTACAAGTGTAAGATACCAACAATCATAGCAGCTTGGTCCTCACAACACGCTACCGCCATGTTCTTTACCTTCAATTTACTACAGAAAGTAAAATATTTAATGTGGCACGTATCATTATATGCTCTTACCTTAAAATTAGCACATCTTTTGTTCTCTTGGTAGTTGATCCACCTGTGCATAATAAAAATGCAAATATATCTCTATATTTATACTTATAATGGACTTACTGATTCACGATATCCAACAAAAAAATTGGACAAGCGATTTATTAATATTATTTTACCCAACAATGCATGTATTCATCGTCAAAAATATACAAGATGTTAGTATAGTATAAAAATTCATAATCCACATTTACGATTTCTCACTTTCATAAATAATATAGTTTTTAATATATAGCCTGGTATAGTGTTAAATCTAGGATTTGAAAAGGGCATGTTAAATAATGGTGAAAAGGGCACTTTTCTCTGCGGTAAATATTATAAAACCTTGAAAGAGGCACCTTTTTTTGCGGTAATATTATAAATCATTAATCCTTGGAAACAAGCGTATTTTAAGGAAAATTTTGCGTCGTAATCAAATATGACCTCAAGATCTGTAATGAAACAATATTATTGTACAAAAAATGATTTGCTTTTGCATTCACATATTAAGTGTTATTCAATATTTTATTTTCATTTTTTTTCTCTCTTAAATTGATTTACATTTATTTTCATCCCTTAGAACAGTCTAACTAGTTTTAAAGTATAATGCATTAAAAATTCTTTATTTCATTTAGGCTATATGTAAACTTGAACACATCTGTATCCAGTAATGAATCATAGGACATGTATAATGTAGACAATATTCTCTTTTGAGAAGTAGACAGGCATAGCATGAGTGTAGACTATGCCTGTCCACTTCTCAATCACAAGAAAATAAGTAGACAACTTATGGCAAAATTATTAAACCCTTTTTAACACAGAAATTTGGATATTGAAATTGTTATTTTAGGCTTTTTAAAAATCAAGTGGCATTAAAATCTGCAAAACAATATTGCAATCTTTTATTATGAATTAAGTTTCTGCATTCTTCAAGAAGTGTAGTTACGTTTTTTGGGAAACAGAGAAAATTCTGGTTAATCTGACGATAGCTTAAAAGCTTAGAAAAGAATAAGAAAACTTCACATCTCGTTTTTTTATCAAAATGTTTCTTTAGTCAAATCATGGTTTTAGATGCCTCGGTGTTGAAATTTCAAATTATCTCCATAAAATATATTCTTTTGTCTTAATTCTATTTTTTAGATAACCTTACGATGTCTCAGTGTCAATCTAGCTTGTACAATTAGCCTACTAATTTCAAGGAGATAATACAGTTGTTATTTATCAAATTATTGCACCAGTAATTAGGTGTCAAATCACCCATTTAACAGGACAGCTGTGTATACCCCGGTACCCCCTCAGCTGGTATCAGGAGAAAACGTACCCAAGAGAAAACGTACCCAGGAGAAAACGTACCCAATCTCTAGGGTACGTTTTCTCCTGGAGAAAACGTACCCGGGTACGTTTTCTCCAAGAGAAAACGTACCCTATGAAAATCATTATTATACTACTTAATAGTTTTTAATACTTTTAAATACTATTTTCATAATAAATATACAGAAATGTAAGAGTTTTATAGATATATGAATTTAATACTTCATAATTTTAAAGGGGTTGGACATATTAAATAATTTTCAAATGCTACTTTTATGCATATTTCAATGCATGGATGTATAGAAATATATTCATTTAATGAATAATATCTTTATAATAATTGTAGCAACTTTTATTTTAGTACGAAATAATTACCTGTCATAAAGTGTTATCAGTCTACTTCTTCTAATTATCCATTTATCGGTAGCCTTACCAATTTGAGTTTCTCTATGCGAGATCCCCTGATTTTAATTATAGTGATAATCAATTCAATACCTGAGAAGTTAATTTATTATTATGTAATATTATATTGTATTGCCTCCCCGCGCAGGAGGTAGAAATATTCACTCTCCACACATTATACATGTCAGTGGCGTCGGAAGCAAATTGACTGTTCAATGTTACATTTCGTAGTAGTTTCCATATATATGAATCAAACAAATATTTAAAAGACTTTAGTATACTTGGTTTTATGAAGCAACTTTGTTCAATAGATAAATTTCGTTTATGGTGTATTAAATGTCGACTAATTAAACTTCTCTGGCCATGTTCCACTTCGTGTATGTGCATGTCACAAATTATTGTCTTAATAATTTAAGTACGTGACTATGCATTTAAAAAAAACAACAAATGATACAAATGTTCATTGTATATTTTATTTTGTTTCATTTAAGAATATCTATGAAAACCATTATTTATTATTTTCATAGGGTACGTTTTCTCTTGGAGAAAACGTACCCGGGTACGTTTTCTCCTGGAGAAAACGTACCCTATAAATTTGGTACGTTTTCTCCTGGGTACGTTTTCTCCTGGGTACGTTTTCTCCAGCATTCCCTCAGCTTGTGCCTCTCTATAGTGTTTAACTGTATTGTCTATTGTTTCAGGTCACTCGTGCGTGAAGTCCAGCAAGTTCGGGTTTAACTTTGCAAAAATCAGAGGCTAGGACAATGGTGGTTTTGAATTGAATTTACTTTCGATAAAAAGGGCATCCGCTATTCATTGTATGTTAAGACGATCAAGACAGAGGAAATTCGAAATACACATAAGTCCTTTTATTACTATAATTATCCGAATGTAGTTCAAAATTGATAAAAAAAAGTAAAATATCCTTATGTTTGACAAAATGTATCAAAGCAAGACTTATTTTTAAAGTGTGAATAAATCAAAAAACTTACTTTTTGGATCTTGACCTCGTGCTCACTATGCCTTGCAGACGCCATTGTTGTTTTGTGTGATATCAAACGCTTGAAAGAACAAGATTAACGGAGGTTGCTTTTCGTAACTCTCGGGAGTTACTATGACCGCAGCTTAGCTAAATTTAGTGTTCCGAAAGTATGATATAGAAGCGAATACATGGTGCGTCCATAGAAGCAACTTTTTCAGACACTTTATTGGACAAGTCGCAGTGTCTAAGTTTTGTTGGGTACTAACTTTCATGTACCCAATTAAGGCATTTTAAGTAGATTAAGCGACACTTCCTCTTGGGTATACCCAATAAGAAAAAAGTACCCAATTAGTACCAATTAAGTATAAAAAGAACCCAATACATGCACTCTCGTAAACACGGACGGACGGACGGACGGAACAGGGTAACAACAATATACCCGAACTTTCTTTAGAAAGTGCGGGTATAAAAAAGAACAAACAAACAAGATGCCCAGGGGCCACATCGCTCACCTGAACAACAACAGCCTTAACTATAATCAAATTCGAGTATAGTATGGACCATGATTTAAACAAAATTGAATCTACACTGTGTGAGGATGCTTCCACTCCAATTTGACCTTTTCTGGTCTAATAGTTTTTAAGAAGAAGATTTTCAAAAAAAAATTCTATATATTCCTTTGAAAAAATCCATTCCCCCATTGTGGCCCCACCCTGCCCCCGGGGACCAAAATTTAAACAAACTTGAATCTACACTATCCTAAGATGCTTCCACTCCATATTAAGCTTTAATGGTCCAACAGTTTTTGAATAGAAGATTTTTAAATATTATCTCAATATATTCCTTTGTAAAAATTCATCCCCCATAGTGACCCCATCCTACCCCCGGGGACCATGGTTTTAACAAACTTGAATCTACACTATCTGAGGATGCTTCCACTCCAATTTGAGCTTTTCTGGCCTAATAGTTTTTCAGAAGAAAATTTTTAAAGATTTTCTCTATATA